>NC_139522.1:24943100-26185705 GCF_947247035.1 Vipera ursinii
AGTCAGCGTTGGCAGCACACTGCTCCCAACGCACATAAATAGCCATCAGGCATAACAGCTCCACCCCCACAACACAAGCCAACATCTTTCCTTGTGGCTATATATACAATTTCCCTCCCCCTCAGTTCCTTTCTGCGGTCCTGCATGCGTGCGCCTTTTCGCCGTTCCCCTTATCCGGCATGCTACTTCCAACACCGTAAGTACCCTATACAACCCCCACCCTGATTCCCAAAGTGTCTCGACCCCCCTGGGCCTCAACACCACACAATTGCTCCACAGGAGACCGGCCAGGAGGACCCAGGTGTCGAGCCGCGTCTACCAGGGTCCTGGAAAACCACCAGCCGGCAACCACCAGCCGGCAACCAAGGACCCAGGCGCCATCAGGCAGACAGCAGGAACAGCAGACAGGGTCCCCCGTGCATCCGTGGCTGCCCGTACGCCCGGCCTCTGCAGGCAAGCAGCCGAGGGCGACGGAGCCGGCCACGAGTCAGTGGGAAAGCCGCAGCGACCAGCTGGGAGGCAGCAGAAGGCGGCGGGACCAGCTGGGAGTCAGCAGGCCTGCCCCACGCCTGCGCAGGTGCAGCAACCAGCTGGCGAGTGGTGGAGAGCGGCGGGGCCAGCCGGGATTCGGCAGGCCCATCCGGAAGGCTCCCCTGCACAGGCGCGACCTCCGGCAGCGACTGGAGGCCACACGGCAAATGGCAGCGTCCAGGGAGGCGCACAGCATTGTGGGAAGCGGGCTGGTGGTGTGGCGGTTCGGAAGGAGGACCCAGGCCACCTGAGGCCTGTCGGGCAGGAGACACCGAGCCGCTACCCATAGCTGACCCCCCCCTTGAAGTGTCGGGCCCATGGGGCTCGACATGCAGCTCCCCCTACCAAGGCTCCACCTGGAAGACAAGAGGAAGCATCTGAGAAACAAACCACCTGACTGGAGAGCTCTGCCCATCCCCCACCCGGCTTCCCTGGGAATTTGCTGTGGAATGCCCAAATTTAATTTTAATTTAATTTTTAATTTATTGAGATTTTTATACCGCCCTTCTCCCAAAGGGACTCAGGGCGGTTCACAGGGCATAAATATAAATAACAGTACAAACATTAAAAAACAATTAAATCAAAGCCCAAGTTAAAACAAGAATAATAAAACAAGCCTATAAAAAACCCATGTACCCCCATCAGGCCAGACCCGCTAGTTCAAATAAATGGGTCTTCAACCCGCGACGGAAGGATCGGAGGTCTGAAGCCATCCGGAGCTCGACCGGCAGTTGGTTCCATAACGCCGGAGCACCCACAGAGAAGGCCCTCCCCCTGGGGGCCACCAGTCGACATTCCTTGACAGGAGGCACCCTGAGGAGGCCCTCTCTGTGGGCGCGCACAGGGCGGAGGGGAGTCGACGCCGGCAGCAGGTGGTCCTCGAGGTATCTCGGACCCATGCCATGTAGGGACTTAAAGATCATAACCAAAACCTTGAACCTTACCCGGAAGACAACTGGCAACCAATGCAGCTCACGGAGCAAAGGTGTAACATGGGAGTACCGGGAAACTCCCAAGACAACTCTCGCGGCCGCATTCTGTACCAGTTGGAGCCTCCGAGTAGTCTTCAAGGGAAGTCCCATGTAGAGAGCGTTACAGTAGTCTAGGCGAGAGGTCACGAGCGCATGAGTGACCGTACATAAGGCCTCCCGGTCCAGATAGGGCCGCAACTGGCGCACCAGGCGAACCTGGGCAAAAGCCCCCCTAGTCACGGCCACTATGTGATCCTCCAAAGTGAGTCGTGAATCTAGGAGGACTCCCAAGTTGCGAGCCCTATCCACAGGGGGTAAAAGCTCACCCCCTATAGAAAGAGATGGAACATCCCAGGTGTCCCGGGAAGCCGGAATGTACAGCCACTCAGTCTTGTCAGGGTTGAGTTGAAGTCTGTTCCTCCCCATCCAGACCCGAACCGCCTCCAGGCAACGGGACATCACAGCAAGGGCATCACTGGGGTGGTTTGGGGTCGAAATAAAACCAGACGGGGCGTGTGAACATCCGCCTCAGCCACCCAGGAGGCATCCATCAATGGGTAGCCCTTCCACAAGAATAGGTACTGTACTTTCCCTCTCCTCACCCTTGAATCGAGGACCTCCTGTACTTCAAAGTGGTCACCATGAACTGGTCCAGGAGCCCCTTCCCCCAACCCACGAGGTGTCCCCCTGGCTGGCTTCAACAGACTACTGTGGAAGACCAGGTGGATCTTACCCAGAAACTTCAGCAGCCGGAGCCGCACCGTCACAGAATTGATCACCTGTATCACCTGGAAAGGCCCCAGGAGCTTGGGACCGAGTTTCTTGCATGGTGTTCTGTACCAGCCTGCTACCGGCCCTGCAGAAAAGGCAGGGACAACCCCTTTTACAAGAAGGCAAGAGGCTGGAATACGCCTGCCAAATTTATTGCTACAAAAACAAATAGAACAAAACACGAACCAAGAAACAGGAGCTTTTCAAGCGGTTGCCTTCAGCAAACCAGCCCTCCCACGCATTCCCCCTTAAATACAGTTCAGGGCGTGGCTTCTCTCTGCCTCCTTCCGAGGAGCCCCATTGCCTTCCTCTGTTTACTCCTGATTGACTGCCTCCTGCGTCGGGCGTCCTTGAACAGGGCCAGCTGTGGGTCATCTTCATCCACGCTGTCAGGCTCATACAGCTGGGTCTGCGTCGTGACCAGGTGAGAGGGGCCTGGCTGAGGGCTCTCATCAAGCTGTCCAAACCCCTCAGCAAGCTCTTCAACACCCCCCTCCTCCTCCTCCTCTGAGTCGTCCGACCCAACTGCCGAACCCACAGGCTGACCCTGAATCACAACACATGGTACCCGGAGCCGTAGATACTTAGTGGACAGATATACCAGGTCTCCCACCTTGGGTGGTTCAAAGGGTTTCCGTTTCCTGTCAGCCTGTTCTTTGTGCATCATTGCAGCCCTCTCTAATGCCTTCTTCACCGCCCCCATACCTGCCCCAGTTGCGCCATCCATTCCCTGGACTGAAAGGGCAGAGGCTTCCCATGGTCATACTCAGGGATGGGTACAAAGTCATAACCGGACACCACCCGAAAAGGAGAGAACCCTGTGCTACTATGGACCGCATTGTTGTGTGCCACCTCGGCAAATGCTAATAGGTCCACCCAATTTGATTGTTGATAGGAGACGTAGCATCGTAAATAGCGCTCCACTATGGCATTAGCCCGCTCCGCTGCTCCGTTGGTGTAAGGATGGTACGCCAAACTAAGACCCTGGGTGGATCCTATGAAGCGGACAAACTCTCTCCAGAACCGGGCTGTGAATTGCACCCCTCGGTCCAATATGATATGACGGGGCACTCCATGCAAGCGGTAGACATGGGTGATAAACATCCAGGCTAATCTCCGGGCTGATGGCAGACCCTTGCACGGCACGAAATGGGCCTGTTTGAAAAACAGGTCGATGACTGTCCAGATGACGTTGTACCCACAACTTTCTGGCAAGTCAACAATGAAGTCCATCGCTATGTCCTGCCACGGCCTGGTGGGGTCAGCCACTGGCTGAAGGAGCCCTAACAGTTTCCCCACACGGGGTTTCGTGGTTGCACAGATGTGACAGTCCCGTACATAGTCCTCGATTTCACACTTCATATGCAGCCACCAAAATTGCCAGCGTGCCAGGTGCAGGGTTTTCAGAAACCCAAAGTGCCCTGCCTGCCTGGAATCGTGACACTGATACAACACATTTTTCTGCAGCATCAGGGGCACATACATCCGAGCCCCGTGCCAGGCCAGGCGTGTTGTCAGAACGTGTGGATTGGCCCGCAACCAGTCATCCTCCTTGAGCGCTTCCCTCAGGTCATGGAGCAGGTCGTCTGTCGCTATACAGGCAGCATTTCCTGTCCCCGCAGAACAGCATGGTGGCATGAGTGCTTGTACCACCTCCTCCCTCTTGCTGTCGTATTGTGGTATATGTGACAACGCGTCTGCCAAGAAGTTTCTTCCCCCCGGGACGTATTTCAGGGTGAACTGGGATCGTCTGAAATATTGGGCCCATCGCACATGTTTCGGTGACAACCGTTGGGGTGTTTGTAAGGCCTCCAGGTTCTTGTGGTCAGTCCACACTTCAAATGGGTGGTTCGACCCCCTCCAGGAGATGTCGCCACGTCTCCAAGGCCCAATGGACAGCAAAGGCCTCTTTCTCCCAGATCTCCTAGGCTTGCTCGGTGGTGGTCAACTTCTTGGAGGCATACGCACACGGTTGGAGGGACCCATTGTTGTTCTGTTGAAGGAGGACATCCCCCACTGCAACGTCACTAGCGTCCGCCTGAACAACGAATGGCAGGTCAGGATCTGGATGCAACAAAACAGGCTCCCTAGCAAACAGGGCTTTCAGCGACTCAAAGGCCTGCTGACACACTGTGGACCACACCAGCTTCTGACCAGGACATGGCCTCGTCACCAACTGCCGTGTGTGTAACAGATCCATAAGAGGCAGGGTGATCAAGGCAAAAGACAGGATGAACCGCCGGTAGAAGTTGGTGAACCCCAAGAAGCTTTGCAGCTGGCGCCGGGTCCGTGGTGACTGCCACTGTTGGATGGCCTCCACCTTCTTTGGGTCCATCTCCACCCCACCCGCAGATATCCTGAACCCCAGGTAATCCAACTGGGTCCTGTGGAACTCACATTTTGACAGTTTAACATATAGCCAAGCCTCCAGCAGTTTCGTCAGCACCTGCCTGACCAGGGCGATATGTTCCTCCACAGTGTCGGTGTAAATAAGGATATCGTCCAGGTAGACCAGGACTCCACGGTACAAGTGTTCATGCAACACCTGGTTAATCAGGTGCATGAATACCGTGGGAGCCCCCTGCAGACCGAACGGCATCACCCTGAACTGGTAACTACCGAGCGGACAATTAAAGGCCGTCTTCCACTCGTCACCAGCCTTAATCCTCACCCTGTACTACGCCTCCCTCAAGTCCAGTTTCGTAAAGACCCGTCCTTTGGCCAGATGGGCCAGCAGGTCCTTCATGAGGGGAAGAAGGTACAGGTGCTCCACACACACCCTGTTCACGCCCCGAAAATCCACACATAACCGGAGGGTCCCGTCCTTCTTCTCCTTTAATAGGACAGGCGCCGCAATCCTGGAACGAGCTGGTTGGATGAACCCCCTTGCCAGGTTCTTATCGATGTACCGCCTCAGCTCCTGCATCTCCCGGGGTGTCATGGCGTACATGCGGGGCTTAGGCAGTTTAGCCCCTGGTTCCAACTCGATAGCGCAGTCCGTTGGTTGGTGGGGTGGCAGGACGTCACACTCCCGCTCGTTAAAGATGTCAGCCAGGTCAGAGTATACCCATGGCACCTGGTCCTCCTGTCCAGGCTCCGCTACACAGGCTTTCTCCTCCCCGGTCAACCCCTCTATCCCCGCATGGGTGTGACCCGGGGGTTGGGGTCCCGTCCCAAGGTGGAGGTGACGGTAACCCCCCTCCCACCAGATCATCGGACCCCACTTATCCAGGTAAGCCCCAGGATTACAGCCTCAGTCATGGCGGGTACTGTTGTGACTCAGGGCCAGCCTGTGGGTCCGACAGCCGGGTCCGATGTATCGGAGGACTCAGATGTGGGGGAGGAGGGAAACGAACCGGCTGATGATGATTTGGAGGCTTTGCAGAGTCCTCAGCCGGGGACCTCTTCTCAGCTGTGTGAGCCCGAGAGTGCGGAGGATGATGACCCACAGCTGGCCCTGTTCAAGGACGCCCGACGCAGGAGGCAGACGAGCAGGGACAAACAAAGAAAGGCTATGGGACTCCTCGGGAGGAGGCACAGGGAGACCACGCCCTGAGCTCTCTATAAAAGAAGTGTTTGGGGAGGGGCTGGTTGCTGAAAGCAACTTTTCCGCTTGAGAAGACAAGCTCTTGTGTTTTTGTTAACTGCGTAATTAAATCTTGGCAGAAGCCTTTTAGCCTTGGACGCTTTCCAGACTCTTCTTTTGATTAGGGGTGCGAGAAGAGGGCTGGTTCAGAACAGTTTGCTTTCAGCCACCTACCCCTTAATACTACGATGGAGCAGCTTCTTGTCGAGAATGCCCAGCTCAACCAGCAACTCACCTTGCTGGCCACTCAGGTGGCACAACTGCAGGCTCAGGTACATGCTGCCCCCCCACCCAGGAGGAAATGTCAGATAGCTATGCCGGATAAATTTGCTGGTAAACCAGAACTGTTTCCTGCCTTCCTGGGACAATGCCAGCTTTATATCAGCGTGAGAGCAGCTGATTTCCCCACTGACCGAGATAAGGTGGGATTCGTGTTGAGCCTTCTGTCGGGAGATGCAGCTCGTTGGGGCACGCCTCTGTTGGCACAGCCTAGCCCTTTGTTGGATAACTTTGGGGGGTTTTGTGACCATATGCGCCTCATGTACGAGGACCCGATTAAGGCGCAGACTGCCACCCGACGCCTGAAAGCTTTGAGGCAGGGTCAGCGCCCTCTACAGGCCTATATCAGCGATTTCCGGCTGCTTAGCCAGGATTCCGCCTGGAATGAGGCTGCGCTCGTGGATGCCTTTCAGGATGGCTTGTCAGAGGAGATGTTGGATGAGCTGGCCCGCGTGGACATTCCCTCAGACCTGAATGGGCTGATCCATCTTTGTCTGCGGATCGATGCCCGGCTGCAGCAGCGTAAGAGTCGCCGTGCCACCCCACAGACCCCTGCCGCCCCTGTTGTGCGTGAGCCCCCAGTCCAGAGGGAGGAGCCAATGGAGCTGGGTGCCGCCAGGTCCTGTCTATCGGTGACGGAAATGGACAGACGACGATCGGAGGGGTTGTGTTTTTACTGTGGGGACCCTGGACATTTGGCTGCTTCTTGCCCGAAGAAGCGTCAGCGGGCGTCAGTGACCAAGCCTTCCCCGAGAAAGTCCCCTGCTTTGCTATCGGGAAACGGCCCGAGCCCGATCTAGACGGTGTGAAAGATCGGGCGACCCACAACGATCACGCCGAGCGACGCCGTTCCGACGGTGCCTGTGAACCTCCACGGCATTTGATTTTGGAGGCACGACTGATCCTCCCTGGCAAGCCAGAGGGGATTCCGGTCCATGCCTTAATTGACTCTGGGGCTACCACTAACTTTATGGATTCGGCCTTTGTGGCCAAATGGGCTGTTCCCCAGTGTCCAGTGGATCCGCCCATGCTTGTGGAGACCATCGATGGTCGAGTGCTCCTGTCCGGGCCTATCACGGCCGCCACGCAACCCGTGTGTATGGCCATCAGTACCCATGTGGAGGCCATTCAGTTCTACGTCACTTCGGATCTGCACTTCCCCGTGGTCTTGGGACTGGCGTGGCTCCGGGCGCATGATCCACAGATCTATTGGTCTCAGAACTTGGTCACCTTCCCAAGTTTGCAGTGCGTGGACCACACCCGCCATATCTGTGCCGGCCAGGTGGAGGGTTCCCCAGGGGTTTCCTTGCCTCCCGAACTGTCCGACTTTGCTGACGTGTTCAGCGAGTCAGAGGCGGACCAATTACCCCCGCACAGGCCCTACGACTGCTCCATTGACCTAGTCCCTGATGCGCCTCTCCCAGTGGGGCGTTTGTACTCCATGTCGGAGCCCGAGTTGGCTGCATTGCGGGACTTCCTGACAAAGAACTTGGCTCGTGGTTTCATCCAGCCCTCGTCCTCGCCAGTGTCTGCGCCCGTGCTCTTCGTCAAAAAGAAGTCGGGCGAGTTACGGCTTTGCTGTGACTACCGGAAACTCAACGCTATCACGGTGCGTAACCGCTACCCGCTGCCCCTCATCCCCGAGCTCTTGGACCGACTCCGGGAGGCTAAGATCTTCACGAAACTGGACCTGCGTGGAGCTTACAACCTCGTCAGGGTTCGGCCGGGTGATGAGTGGAAGACGGCGTTTGGTACTCGCTATGGACATTTCGAGTACACGGTGATGCCGTTTGGCCTGACCAACGCCCCCGCTGTGTTTCAGCATTTTATGAATGACATCTTTCGGGATCTGTTGGACCAGTTTGTTGTGATTTACCTGGACGACATCCTGATTTACTCCCCGTCGCGTGAAGCGCATCATCAGCATCTCCGTCAGGTCCTGCAGCGCCTCCGGAAACATCGTCTGTTTGCCAAGTTGGAGAAGTGCCAGTTCTACCAGGTGACCATTGATTTCTTGGGTCACCGCATTTCTCCTGAGGGCATCGCCATGGAACCGAGTAAAGTTGAGTCGTTGCAGAGTTGGCAACCCCCTCGTCGCGTGAAGGATATTCAGCGACTTCTTGGATTTGCCAACTACTATCGGACATTCATCCCTGGCTTTGCTGCCTTGACAGCCCCCCTCACCCGGCTCCTGCAGAAGAAGACTCGGTTCCAGTGGAACGCCCCCGAACAACAGGCGTTCCAAGCTTTGAAGGACGCCTTCATGAAGGAGCCCATCTTGAAGCATCCTGACCCGCAACGGCCGTTTGTCGTGGAGGCGGACGCCTCCGACATTGCCATTGGGGCCGTGTTACTCCAGGCAGCGACGCCCAACGGTACCCTTTTCCCTTGCGCGTATCACTCACGGAAATTGAATCCCTCGGAGCGCAACTATACCATCTGGGAGAAGGAGCTGCTGGCCATCAAGGCGGCGTTTGAGGCTTGGAGGCATCATCTGGAGGGGGCGCGGCATCAAATCGAGGTCCGGACGGACCACAAGAATCTGGAAAGCCTGCAGACCGCTCGGAATTTGAACCAACGCCAGATCCGGTGGTCCCTCTTCTTTGCGAGGTTTGACTTCCGGGTGCGGTACATACCAAGCGGGCACAACCAGAGAGCGGATGCTCTGTCCAGGAAGCCCGAGTACACCCGAGTGGAAGACAAGCTTCCGCCCAGGACCGTGATCCCCGTCGAGTCTTTTGCTGCGGTGCGGGAGCCGGTGGATATACGGGCTCGGATCCGGGAGGCGCAGCAGCAGGAGGCGTGGGTGGCTCAGCGGAAGGAAGAGGTGGGGCCAGATTCGCCTTGGTCGGTCACGGATGGACTCCTGTATTATCGTGACCGGCTCTATGTTCCAGGAGGGCCACTCAGGGGACTCGTCCTCAGCCAATGTCATGATAACCCGGCTGCGGGGCATTTTGGCCTGTTCAAGACTCTGAACCTGGTCTCCCGTACATTCTGGTGGCCCCGAGTCCGACACGATGTCCAGTCTTATGTCACCTCCTGCGTCCCATGCAGGCAGGCCAAGTCAGCGACAGGGGCCCCGCCTGGTTTACTGCAGCCTTTGCCAACGCCCAAGAGACCCTGGGGGGCTGTGTCCATGGACTTTCTGACGGATCTACCCCCATCCTCCGGCTTCACGACAGTGTTTGTGGTGGTGGACATGTTGACCAAGATGGCGCACTTCATCCCCTGTCGCGGCTTACCGTCAGCTCGCGCCACTAGTCGCATGTTCATCCAACAGGTGTTCCGGCTGCACGGCCTTCCCGATAGAGTCGTCTCCGATAGGGGGGCCCAGTTTACAGCCCGCTTCTGGCAGGAGTTGATGCGGGCGTTGGACATTAAGGTTTGCCTCTCGTCCGCGCATCATCCTCAGACCGACGGGGGTACCGAGAAGGTCATCGGCATCTTAGAGCAGTATCTGCGCTGCTACGTTAACCTGCAGCAGGACAATTGGGTGGACTATTTGGCCATAGCCGAGTTTGCCTTTAACAACTCGCAGCACACCTCCACGCAGATGACACCGTTCTTGGCCAATGTGGGTTATCACCCTCGGTTTTTCCCCCTTTCTCCCGTGGACTCACCGGAGCCGGCAGCGAACGAATTCATGGCGGAGTTACAGGCGATCCATCGGTTGGTGCGACGGCAGCTGGAGAAGGCCAAGGCCGACTACAAGAGGTTCGCCGATCGGTCGAGAAGGGATACGCCTCCATTATCGGTGGGGGATCGGGTCTGGCTGTCCACCAGGAACCTACCATCCACTCGGCCGGCGAGGAAGCTGGACCACCGTTACCTTGGACCGTTCCCAGTCGAGGCCGTCATCAACCCGGTCGCCTATCGTTTAACTCTGCCACGTTCCCTGCGCGTGCACCCCGTCTTCCATCGGTCCTTGTTGGTCCCCGAACAACCGGCTTGTCCACTTCGCCAAGCGGAACCTCCCCCATCAGGACCTCGTGATGGCGACAGCACCCCCGAGTACGAGGTCGCCAGCATCAGGGATTCCCGCTGGCTGAAAGGTCGCTTCCAGTACCTGATCGAGTGGAAAGGGTACGGGCCGGAGGACTTCACATGGGAAGACGCGACCGCCGTTCATGCCCCTGCGTTGGTGACTGCTTTTCACGAACAGTTCCCATCCCGACCGCATCCGGATCGGCAGACCCGGGGGAAGGGCCCTGCGGTGCGGGATAGTGTTGTGACTCAGGGCCAGCCTGTGGGTCCGACAGCCGGGTCCGATGTATCGGAGGACTCAGATGTGGGGGAGGAGGGAAACGAACCGGCTGATGATGATTTGGAGGCTTTGCAGAGTCCTCAGCCGGGGACCTCTTCTCAGCTGTGTGAGCCCGAGAGTGCGGAGGATGATGACCCACAGCTGGCCCTGTTCAAGGACGCCCGACGCAGGAGGCAGACGAGCAGGGACAAACAAAGAAAGGCTATGGGACTCCTCGGGAGGAGGCACAGGGAGACCACGCCCTGAGCTCTCTATAAAAGAAGTGTTTGGGGAGGGGCTGGTTGCTGAAAGCAACTTTTCCGCTTGAGAAGACAAGCTCTTGTGTTTTTGTTAACTGCGTAATTAAATCTTGGCAGAAGCCTTTTAGCCTTGGACGCTTTCCAGACTCTTCTTTTGATTAGGGGTGCGAGAAGAGGGCTGGTTCAGAACAGGTACCACGATAAACCGCAGGGTCTCCCAATGCTCACCCATCTCCAGTCGGATGGGTTCCGTCACATGGGTCACCGGTGCTCCCCCCAGAAGGGACCCGTCCACCTGCTGGAACTTGAGTGGGGTGGTCAAGTGTTTCATCCTAATGCCCACCTCAGATACCACTGTCTAGCTGATCAGACAACGGGTGCTTCCAGAGTCAATTAACGCCCGGTACTCCCTCTTCCGTCCCATTTGCGGGCTTACCAACATCACCGGGATCGCAAAGGGACATACTGGTGTGCTTACCATAGGGTCCTCCTCCTGCTCCTCCGCACTATCATAGATCACAGGTCCGACGACTGTCGGTGTCTCAATCATCCCAGGCGCTTGTCCCTGTAGCTGGTGTGTGGCTCGTGAGCGCTCTGCGGACCTTCTACGCGTAGCACCGCGTGTAGGACGGTTGGATGGGACCACTCGGGGTGCCGGGACTGGGCACTCTGCCACCCAGTGACCTGGTTGGTTGCACTGGAAACACCGAATTGCGGGACGGGACACCGGGACGGGAGCCTTCAATGTCGCTGCTGGGGTTTTCTGTTCCTCCTCCCTTGGCTTCTTAACAGCTCTACGGTTTCCAGACACGGTCTCCGTCCTTCCCCGGAATTCCTGTAGTCCGACGTCCAACTCTACGGCCACCTGGAACTAGTCCTGCAACCTGTTCGGAATGCCACGGATGACACACGCCCTGCAGAGAGCCCCATCTAGCCCCGCCCTGAAATGATGCACCAGCAGACGCTCTGGCCATGAGCGTAGTTTGCCGGCCACCTGGCGGAACTCACAGACGTACTCCACTGCAGGCCTGCCACGCTGACGAAGTCCCAACACCTCGGCCTCAGCTCGCTGGACCCGGGAGACATCCTCGAACCATGCTCGCAGTGCGTCCAAGAAGAATGGACTTCTATTCTATTGTTTTCTTCTATTTCTTTGCATTGTTCATTTAAGAAGGCATTCTTATCTCTTCTAGCTATTCTTTGGAATTCTGCATACAATTGGGCATATCTTTCTTTTTCTCCCTTGCCTTTCGCTTCCCTCCTTTCCTCAGCTATTTGCAAAGCTTCCTCAGACAGCCATTTTGCTTTCTTGCATTTCTTTTTCTTTGGGATGGTTTTGGTTGCTACCTGTTCTACAATGTTGCGAACCTCTGTCCATAGTTCTTCAGGCACTCTGTCTATCAGATCTAATTCCTTAAATCTATTTGTCACCTCTACTGTATATTGAACAGGGATATGATTTAATTCATACCTGACTGGCCTAGTGCTTTTCCCTACTTTCTTTAATTTAAGCCTAAACTTTGCAACAAGAAGCTCATGGTCTGAGCCACAGTCAGCTCCTGGTCTTGTTTTTACTGACTGTATAGAGCTTCTCCATTTTTGGCTGCAGAGCATCTAGTCAATCTGATTTCTGTGTTGACCGTCTGGTGATGTCCATGTGTAAAGCCGTCTCTTGGGTTGTTGGAAAAGAGTGTTTGCTATGACCATCGTATTTTCTTGACAAAATTCTATCAGCCTGTGCCCTGCTTCATTTTGTACTCCAAGGCCAAACTTGCCTGTTATTCTGGTTATCTTTTGGCTTCCTACTTTAGCATTCCAATCTCCCATGATGATAAGGACATCATTTTTTTAGTGTTAGTTCTATAAGGTGCTGTAGGGCTTCATAGAACCGGTCAATTTCATCCTCTTCAGCACTGGTGGTTGGGGCATAGACTTGGACTACTGTGATATTGAATGGTTTGCCTTGGATTCGAACTGAGATCATTCTGTCATTTTGAGGGTTGTATCCCAGTATTGCTTTTCCTACTTTTTTATTGACTATGAAGGCTACTCCATTTCTTCTGAGGGATTCTTGCCCGCAGTAGTATACCTGATGGTCATCTGAATTAAATTCACCCATTCCTGTCCATTTTAGTTCGCTGATACCTAAGATGTCGATGTTTAGTCTTGTCATCTCTTGTTTGACCACGTCCAGCTTTCCTTGATTCATGGAACTTACATTCCAGGTTCCTATGGAGAAAGAATCTTTACAGCATCGGACTTTCCTTTCACCACCAGACATATCCACAGCTGAGCGTCCTTTCGGCTTTGGCCCAGTCGCTTCATTGTTTCTGGCGCTACTAGTACTAGCCCTCTGCTCTTCCCCAGTAGCATATTGGACGCGTTCCGACCTGAGGGGCTCATCTTCCAGCGTCATATCTTTTTGCCTTTTGGTACTGTCCATGGGGTTTTCATGGCAAAGATACTGGAGTGGGTTGCCATTTCCTTCTCCAGTGGATCACGTTTTGTCAGAACTCTCTGCTATGACCTCTCCGTCTTGGGTGGCCCTGCATGGCATAGCTCATAGCTTCATTGAATTTCACAAGCCCCTTCGCCACGACAAGGCATTAATCCATGAAGGGGCAGCAGAAGCTATAGACCTATTTAAAAGCACGCGCGGCAGCTAACCTTAGGTTACACAAAATTGCTTCCAAAAGCAAAGAAGTGTTGGCAGCCTTCAATCCTGAAGACCACGGTACAAGATCTTGACTTCGGTACAGACGATCCTTACTTTCAACGCAGTCTCGGTTTGTGTTGGGACTTGGAAAAGGACATCTTCACCTTCAGAGCCCCAATGAAAGACAACCCCTTCACAAGAAGAGGAGTCTTGTCCAGAGTAAACAGCCTGTTCAACCCTCTAGGTTTTGCTGCACCTATAACAGTCCAAGGAAAGCTTCTTCTGCGCTCACTCTCCCAACACGCCTTGGACTGGGACAAGCCACTTCCACCAGAGCACAAGCAAGAGTGGGAGACATGGAGCAGATCCCTAAGTTGTCTCCAAAGCGTCCACATACAGCGCACATATGTTCCCCTTCCACTTGCCACCGTGATGAAAAAGGAACTGCACGTGTTCTCAGATGCTTCGACAAAGGCAATAGCAGCTGTAGGATACATAAAAGTCTACAGCGGGGAGAGCTGCAACGTCAGTTTCGTCATGGGAAAGGTGAAGCTGGCACCTCTTCAAAGTCACACCATGCCCAGATTAGAACTCTGTGGTGCTGTTTTAGCAATAGAAATAGCAGACCTGATAACTAAAGCAATGGACCTTGAGTTTCAATCCACCACCTTCTACACAGATAGCAAAGTGGTGTTAGGCTACATTCACAATAGAAACAGATGTTTCTATGTCTACATAAGTAATAGAGTAGAAAGGATCAGAAGATCTTCAAATCTTGAACAGTGGCAATATGTGCCAACAAATCAGAATCTGGCAGACCAAGCTACATGGTCTATTCCTGCAGCACAGTTAGCAGACTCAGCCTGGCTAAAGGGTCCTAAGTTCTTGGCTCATCCAGATACCCAGACGTCAGGAGCTTCTAGACCCAGATCAAGACAACGACGTTCGACCTCAGATACCCAGCAGGTCGCAGATTGTCTGTCTACAAACATCAAGGAGGCAAAGAAACTGCCTCTCAATCCTTTCTTAGAACCGGTTCGCTTCAAACGCTTCTCGAGATGGAAACCTCTCGTATTGAGCATAGCAGTGATCATCCATTTCCTGCATTGCGAGATGGGCTTCCCAGAAAGCTGGCTCCTGTCGAGCCCCGCAGGACTGACATTCAGAGGGGGGGAGGCTCCAGGACCCCTCCGCCCAGCTGCAGCCACTCCGTCAGGCCCGCCCGAACCGCCTGCAGACTCCTGGCCGTTTCCGGTGGCCATGTCTGCGTTGGGTGTCCCTCCCCCACCCCCCGAACGCCGTGCCTGTGCACAGGAGGCCGCAGGCGCCAGGACAATGCTCCGACCGGCTCCACATGGCGTGCCTGCGCAGGAGGGACCTGTGCACGACGGGGCAGGCTCCCGGCTGTTTCCGGTGACCGTGCCGGTGCGGGGAGGTCATGCTGAGGGACCTGACGCCGCGCCTGCACATGAGAGACCTGCAGGCACCGGAACATGGCCCCGACTGGCTTTGTGCACCGCGCCCGTGCGGGAGAGGCCTGCGCATGACGGGGCAGGCTCCTGGCCATTCTCGGCGTGGGGAGGCCTACCTGAGGGGGAATCCAACGCGCAGCTGCTGTTCTGGGCTTCCCTCGTGTGGCAAACAGACTACGCCTCTGACTGCGGGGGGGTTGTTTATGGGACTGCTTGGTTGGGGAGCAAGGGCAGCTCTGACGGGCGGAGAGGTCCCGGGGCCTGGGGATCATGAAGAGAACGGTCCCGGGTGGGAAAGGACCAGAGGTGGGGGCCTGAAGGTCTGGTGTGGGGGTTTCCGTGGCTACATACCTGCACGTGGAGCGCGGAAGAGGAGCGGAAACCAAAAGGCTTGGGGGGGAGGAGTAGCGCATTTATGGGGAGGTGGGGGGATGCTGGTTTGCTGGAGGGGTGTGGTGTCTTGTGCCGGATGGCGTTAAATAGCGTTGGATGCGGAAAGCACCCAACGCTGACTTTGTTCCCACTTCAGATTGTTTTGTGGAAGAAAATAAACGTTTCCTTTGTGGGTTGTCTACCGTTCCTGCTGTGGTTTTTCCTGTTGTTTGCGGACGGCTGTTTGACAGCTCCAAGCTGAGAGAGTGAATTTTCGAAGTGTTCAACAAAATACGTTCCTAATGGAATTTGAATGTCTGGCAGCTAAAAGGACTGTCCCAAAGTCTAGTGCATTGCTGAAATTGAATCCATTTTTAGATAGTAATAACTTACTCCAAGTAGGAGGACGTCTAGATAAGGCTGAAATGGCATCAGACATCAAGCACCCTATCATACTTCCTGCCCATCAACATGTCATGCACCTGTTGGTCCAACAGTACCACGAAACCATCCACCATCAAGGCAGGCACTTCACGGAAGGTGCCATTAGAGCAGTTGGTTTCTGGATTGTGGGAGCCAAAAGATGCATCGCCACCATCTTGTACAGATGCCTGCATTGCCGTAAACAATGAGGTGCAACACAACACCAGTTGATGGCTGACCTGCCACCCGAGCACCTCACCCCAAGTCCATCATTTACCAACGTAGGCCTAGATGTATTTGGGCTTTGGTCTGTGTCTGCTCGTCGGACCAGAGGTGGTCAAGACAAAAGCAAATGTTGGGCAGTACTTTTCACGTGTCTCAGCATTTGAGTGATCCACATCGAAGTTATCAAATCTATGGACACTTCCTCTTTTATCAATGCTCTAAGAAGGTTCCAAGCCTACAGAGGCCCAGTTAAGATGTTTAGATCCGATCGTGGAACTAACATTGTAGAGGCCTCCAAGGAACTGCAGATTGATGAGGGCATTCATCCCAATTAAGAAATTGACAAGTACCTAAAGGCCCAAAATTGTGTTTGGACATTTAATCCTCCCCATGCATCTCATATGGGAGGAGCGTGGAAATGCATGATTGGCGTAGCCCACAAAATCCTGGACTCTATGTTGACAAAGATACTCAGGCTGACGCATGAGGTCCTTGCTACCCTCATGGCAGAAGTTGCAGCTATCATCAATGCTTGAACTTTGGTTCCAGTTTTTTCAGATCCCCAAAACCCAACTATCCTTACTCCAGCCACCTTCCTGACCCAGAAAACAGGTGACTGGCCAGCACCGTCGGGGAACTTTGTCCCCAAAGACATGTACAAATGGCAATGGAGACAAGTTCAACTACTGGCCAACACCTTCTGGAAGCGCTGGAAGCAAGAATACTTGTCAACCCTTCAAGATCGCCGCAAGTGGAAGACCAAAGAGCTCAACCTGCAAGAAGGAGACCTTGTCTTGCTGAAAGACAAGGACACCCATTGGAACTCTTGGCCCATGGGGCTTGTGTACCAGGTCCTACCCAGCTCTGATGGACTAGTTCGCCAAGTTGAAGTCCAGATTGTGAAGTCGCAAGAGTCAGCTACAAATCCATCTAGTGGTGATGCTGTCTAACCCACATTTTTCTATCTTATCAAGTAGTAGTTTGTGATCTACTTTATCAAATGCCTTACTGAAGTCCAAGTAAATTATATCCACAGCATTCCTCTGGTCCACTAGTTTTGTCACCTGCTCAAAGAATGCAATAAGATTTGTCTGACATTTGTTAAATCAGTGATGCTGTAGGTATTACATATTGCCATGCATAAAAACATACACGTAAGTTTGGGTGCTGCTCATCCATTTCCCCTTTCACTGTATCCACCCTCCTTCTCTCTCTTCCCTCTTCTCTACTTTCTTTCTCCCTTTCTCCTTTCTTTCCTACTTCCCTCTTCTTCCTCTCCTCTCCTCTTTCCCTCACCACTCCCCTCCCGTTTCTCCCCACTTCTTCTCCTCTTTCCCTCCAACCTTCCTACTTCCTACTTCATTTCTCCTCCTCTACTCTCTTCCCTCTCTCCTCTCCTTTCTTCCCTCCCATTCCTCTTCCCATACAATTCAGGGGTGATGTTCGAGCAGCTCCTCTCCCTGGATTTTCAATGTCTATATTATTTTTTTTATTGAAAAGTTTTAAAATACATTTTATCTTTAACAATCCCCCCTCCCCCCACCCCTACCTATCCCTCCCTACCCCTCCCCCCCTTTCCCCCTCCCCCCCTGACTTCCCAGAGCTAAGTACAAGGTATAAAAACAAAGAACAAACATAAACATCCATATGCTAACAACAATAAACTATTAAATCTATCGCTCTCTAGCTCATATAGGATAACTACAAGCAATATTAATATTACATATAAAAAGAAAAGAAAAAAAAAGAAAAAAAGGAAGACTTATTCAAATGCTAAATGAAACTTTTTAGTCCCATATTTGTTCTGGATATAATCAATCCATTTTTTCCACTCCATAATATAACGTTCTTGCGAATGATCTTTCAAGTAAGCCGAGATCTTTGCCATTTCCGCCAGGTCAGAAACCTTTAGAGTCCATTCCTCTATAGTTGGCAGTTTCTCCTTCTTCCAATATTGACCTATTAAAAGTCTTGCTGCCGTAATTAAATTCAACATCAACTTAATGTCCACAACAGTAGCATCTGTAATTATGCCCAACAAAAACAATTGCGGACAAAACTTTATCCTTTGCTTGAAGATCTTCTGCATATTCCACCAGATTTTTATCCAAAAAACCTTAACCTTTTTGCAGGTCCACCATATATGAAAATATGTTGCATCTTCACCACCACACCTCCAACATTTGGGCTGATAATTCGGATACATACTTGCAAGCTTTTTAGGATCTAAATGCCATCTATAAAACATTTTATAAAAATTCTCTCTTAGGTTTTGGGCTTGTGTGAATTTTACGTTCCTCACCCATATCTTTTCCCACGTGTCCATTGTAATAACTTCTTGGATATTCTGGGCCCATTTTATCATACAGTCTTTAACAAGTTCTGTTTCTGAGTCAATTTCTATCAATGCAAGATATATCCGTTTGATATGTGCTGGACCCTGATTTCTAATTTGCTTTATCAAATTTTCATCGGTCATTGAAAAACCAATTTTCTGATCTTCTTTCTACCTGGCCCGTAATTGAGTATATTGAAACCAAGTTTGAACAATCTTCTCATCTCGCAAGAGGTTGTACGGCTTTAAACACCAGACATTTCCTTCCAAGCTTAAAATCTCCTTATACGTAGTCAGATCATGTTTGAAACCAACATTTATGTTTTCTATTGCGTGTTTTGGAATTGCCCACAATGGCATCTTGCAGTCTAACTTATGTCTATACTTCTTCCAAACTCTCAACAAAGCCTGTCTTAGAATATGCACTTTAAATACATTATCTACCTTCTTATCATACAACAAATATGCATGCCAGCCAAATAACAAGTCGTGGCCCTCAAGATTTAATAATCTATCTTGTGTCAGATTAATCCAATCACTTATTCCTGATAACGCAGCAGCTTCATAATATAATTTAAAATTAGGCATTTTGAGACCACCTCTTTCACGAGTATCCTGCATAATCTTAAGTTTAACTCGTGGCCTTTTCCCTGCCCAAACAAATTTATTGATACCTCGTTGCCATTCTTCCAAATTAGAATCTTTTTTAAGAACCGGTATCATTTAAGAGCCTTGGTGGAGCAGTGGGCTAATGCCTCCTTAAGGAACACCAGCTGCCTGCAATTAGTGCAGGTTCGAGTCCCACCAGGCTCAAGGTTGACTCAGCCTTCCATCCTTCCGAGGTCAGTAAAATGAGGACCCAGATTGTTGGGGGCAATAAGCTGACTTTGTAATAATGCCGCTTGGGGGTTGTGTGAAAGCCCTAATAAGCAGGCATATACATAGAATGAAGGCTACTGCTAAGCTTGTAAGCCGCCCTGAGTCTTCGGAGAAGGGCGGGATATAAATGGAATTAAAATAAATAAAATAAATAAATAAATTTGAAATAAGAATAGAAATTTAGGCAAGACATTCATTTTCACTGCTGCGATTCTTCCCAGCAAAGACAATTGCAATTTTTCCCAACTCTCCATTTCTTTTTGAATTTTTCCCCATAATTTTTCATAGTTATTTTTATATAGCTTTGTATTAGAGGGTGACAAAAACACCCCCAAATATTTGACCCTTTTAGCAATCTCAAATCCAGTTAATTCTTCTAAAAGAGCCTTTTGCGATACTGTCATATTTTTGGCCAGAATTTTAGTTTTTTGTGCATTAACTTTAAATCCAGAAACCTTCCCATATTGCATTATTATCTCCATCAGGTCCACAACAGAGTTCTCCGGCTGGGTCACCGTAACAACCAGATCATCTGTGAACGCTCTCAATCTATAATCCTGATCTCTAATTTGTATACCCTTAATTCTTTCCGAATTCCGTATTTTTACCAGTAATATCTCCAATGTTAACACAAATAATAAAGGCGATAACGGACACCCTTGCCTTGTGCCCTTCTCAATATTACATACTTCAGTCAAACTATTGTTAACTATTATTCGGGCTGTTTGTTTTTGATATAATGCCCTAATTGGTTGCAAAAATTTATCCCCAAAATTCATTTTATCTAAAACTTTCATCAAAAATTGCCAATTCAATTGATCAAAAGCTTTTTCACCATCTAGAAAAATTAGCGCCGCAGGGATCTGGTTGTTCCTTTCCAAAAACTCTATCACATCAACTATATGCCTCACATTATTTTTCATTTGCCTACCACTAATAAACCCAGTTTGATCCCCATGAATCACCTGTTGCAGAACCCTCATCAATCTGTTAGCCAACACCTTAGCAAATATCTTGTAATCTGTATTTAAAAGTGATATCGGTCTATAGTTTTTTACTTGAGTAACATCTTGATCTTCCTTCGGAATCAAAGAGATAAAAGCAGTTCTCCAAGACGGAGGCACCTTTCCCCCTCTCTGAATTGTCTGGAACAGTTCCTTTAACGGCTTTATCAACTCCAATTGTAAATTTTTGTAATAAGCCGCAGTCAGACCATCCGTACCTGGCGCTTTATCCACCTTCAATTCCTTAATTGCTATAAGAATTTCTTCTTCTGTTATCAATTGATTAATCTCCTCATTTTGTGCTTGCGTAAGAACCGGGATGCTAGCATTCTCCAAATATACATCAATGTCTTTTTCATTAATCTTCTCCTTAGCATATAATTTAGAATAAAAATCCACAAAAGCTTCCTTAATAAAATCCTGTTGAAACACAACCTTTCCCTTATATTCAATTTTATCTATATTAGAAGCCCTTTGCTTTTTCCTTAGTCTGTAAGCTAACCATCTACCTGGCTTATTAGCATTGCAAAAAGTATTATGCCTAGCAAACCGTAAATTGGTTGCCACTTGATCAGCCATCAACTTATCAAATTGTCCTCTTAGTAGGTTAATAACCTCCTTAGTCTTCACATCCGATGGATTCACGATTAGGGCCTTTTCTTTTTCCCTAATTTCATTCTCCAGTTCTTTCCTTCTAACTTCCAAAGTACGTCTGCATTTATTATTCATATATATCAACACCCCTCTCATGTAGGCCTTGCTAGCATCCCAAACCATGTCCATAGAGGTATCCTTATTCATATTAATTGCAAAGAAATCCTTCATCTGCTGTTTGCATTCTTCCACATTTCTCTGATTTCTAAACAAATTCTCATTTACACGCCACGAGCGCCTATCCCTATTGTCCTTATTGATCTCTAACCAAACTGGACTATGGTCAGAAATAGTTCTTGCACAGATCTTTACCTTCTTAATCCTAAAAAAAAATCATTAGTCAGCAAAATAAAATCAATCCTGGAAAAAGATTGATGTCTGTCAGAAAAAAAGTATAATCCTTTTCATGTATATGTGTGTCACGCCAAATATCTCGCAGTTCCAAATCGTCCTTCATTTCGAAAAAAGATTTAGGCAATCTGGCATGACTCGGAACACGCTTAAAAGAACCAGCCTTATCCATCTGTACGTCCAAAACACCATTCCAATCCCCCATAAAAATAAACGATTTGTAATCCAATTGGGTAACTTTTGTATGAAGTAAACTAAAAAAGTCAGCTTGTTGATTAGGAGCATACAGTCCAACTAGAAGCGTTTTTTTACCTTCTAACAGCAAATCTATCATAACATATCTTCCTTGCTTATCTACTTCAATTAGTTCTGCTGTTAGAGTACTTTTAACGTAGACAACCACTCCATTTTTCTTATTCATCGCAGAGGCAACAAATTGCGTGCCCAACCTTGAGTTCGATAAATACTTTTGGTCCATAACCCTAATATGCGTTTCTTGCAAACATATAACATCAATCTTAAATTGTTTTAAATATTGAAAAACTTTCTTCCTCTTCTGTGGTGAGTTTAATCCATTGACATTCCAGGTTAAAAATTTAGTCGCCATGCTTGGCGCCCCGAAGCTTTTGGAGCACATCTTCAATGGCCCCTGCAACTTCCTTGGGCCGCGCTCCTCCCACAGCTTCACTGTAAGTACGCTTTGAAAATTCCATAAACTTCTGCTGGTCTTGCTCTTGTACTTGTCTTGCTCGTCTTAAAGCGGCATGCGTCAACCTCTGCTCTCCAGCAGCATCCGATGAAGCTGTAATTTGAAGCACCGTCCTCCTCTGTCTGTCCCCCTTCAGCATCTTGAAATTTTCCCTCTCCAGATCCCTTTGCCGCTTCCAAGAGTGATAGAGGGGTTGCTTTTAAAACATTGCTGTAAAAATCACGCGCCTGAGTCACGGTAGCCAGACGATATCTTTTACCTTCGTGCATCACCACCAATCCGACTGGAATCTCCCATCTAAACTTGATATCACGTTGCTTAAGTTCCTGTGCAAGAAATGCAAAATCTTTCCTTCTCCTTAAAATCTTTGGAGGAATCTCTTTTAGAACCAGGACTTCTTGCTCAGCAACCACAACTTTAGTATCATAAGCAGCTTGAATAACTTCATCTCTAGTTGCTCTCTTTGTAAAATAGACCACCACATCTCTAGGTAGCTTCCTCTGCCTTGCAATCCATGAATTTACACAAAAAATTTTATCCATGCTTCCCTCTATTTCAGATGCTGGCTGGCCCAATGCTGCTTCCAAAGCTTCAGAAATCAGCTGCTTTAAGTCTTCTTTAGGATTCTCTTTTAAGCCCCTGATTCTAATAGCATACTGCATCTGATGGTACTGGACAAGGCTCAATTCTCCGTCCATTTTATCCCTTAAATTTTCATTCTCCAGCACCTTTACTTCTAATATAGAGTTCTTTTGACTAAGATCCTCCACTTTTTCATCCAAACGTTGCACACATTCAGCCACGCTTTCAATTGTAGACAAAATGTCTACCCTCATTGCACTAAACTTCTCTTCCATCTTCTCCTCCATTACACTAAACTTCTCTTCCATCCTCTCCTCCGATTTCTCCAGTTTCTCCTCCAGCTTTGCCATCTTATCATCCATCATTTCTGACATTACCTGGGATTGCTTTGCAAAGGCATCTTGTAAGTCCTTAAGCGTCAATGCCACAGGAGGTGCAGGAGGAAGCAAAGCTTGCAACGATGTCTGTTGCACCGGGGAAGTTCCCGCACTCCGAAGAACTTTAGAGGAAGATTTAGCCGCCATCTTTCCCCACTTTCACTTGTTGCATACTTTCACTTTAAAGCTATAAAGTCCATTGAGCTAGGGAGTAGAAATAAAAATCCACTTCACCTTGACCTCCTGTACCGCTCTGCCTGCTCCTTATTACTCAAAAGTCTTTCCTTCTGGCAGGGGTGGTCGCTAACGCCTGGCTCTGCTCCAAAAATCCCGGAGCAGAGACGCTGAGCAGCTCGGAGCAACCCAGGCTTCGGGGGGGCTCAATCCTTCAGCCGCCCAAACTTTCAGCTCAGGCGGCCCCGGAGAGCTCAACCCCTACCTGGGGCCTCACCCCCTCCTCTTCTCCTGAGGAGGGGGCTTCAAATCCACATAAACAGCTGATCGGCGCTGTTTTCGGTGGATAAACACAGCTGCGGAGCGGACAGCCCGAAAGCGGCTGTCTTCGGCGCCG
This sequence comes from Vipera ursinii, assembly GCF_947247035.1. Lineage (NCBI taxonomy): Eukaryota > Metazoa > Chordata > Lepidosauria > Squamata > Viperidae > Vipera > Vipera ursinii. The sequence continues at coordinate 24,966,355 of NC_139522.1, forward strand.
CGCCGCCACCGGAAGTTCCTCAATGTCTATATTATGATAATATCCTTTAAATTAGTGTTAGCTGTCATTTAAACATATTCTCTTATTCACCCACTCATAAAATTTTCCCCAAATTTCATAATACTCTGACTCTGTCTTATCTTTAATTATCATTGTTAATCTATTCATTTCTGCACATTCCATTATTTTCCTGATCACCTCTTCTTCTGGAGGAGCTTTCAGAGCCTTCCAGTTTTGTGCAAACACAATCCTAGCTGCAGTGGTTATATGAATAATCAAATATGTGTTCTGTGGATATGGTCTGGGATGCTAGCAAGGCCTATATGAGAGGAGTGTTGATATATATGAATAACAAACATACTTTGGAAGCTAGAAGGACAGAATTGGAGAATGAAATTAAGGAAAAAGAGAATGCTCTGATTTTGAATCCATTGGATGTGAAGACTAAGGAGGCTATTAAGCTATTAAGAGGACAATTTGATAAATTAATGGCTGATCAAGTGGCAACCAACTTGAGGTTTGCCAGGCATAACACTTTTTGCAATGCTAATAAGCCAGGTAGATGGTTAGCTTATAGACTAAGGAAAAAGCAGAGGGCTTCTAACATAGATAAAATTGAACATAAGGGGAAAGTAGTGTTTCAACAGGATTTTATTAAGGAAGCCTTTGTGGACTTTTATTCTAAATTATATGCTAAGGAGAAGATTAATGAAAAAGACATTGATGAATATTTGGAGAATGCTAGCATCCTGGTGCTTACGCAAGTACAAAAAGAGGAGATTAATCAACTGATTACAGAAGAAGAAATATTTACAGCAATTAAGGAGTTGAAGGTCGACAAAGCGCCAGGTACAGATGGTTTGACTGCGGCCTACTACAAAAATTTACAATTAGAGATGGTTAAACCGTTAAAGGAATTGTTCCAGACAATCCAGAGAGGGGGAAGGGTGCCTCCATCTTGGAGAACTGCTTTTATCTCTTTGATACCAAAGGAAGACCAAGATGCTACTCAAGTAAAAAACTATAGACCGATATCACTATTAAATACAGACTACAAGATATTTGCTAAGGTGCTGGCTAATAGATTGATGAGGGTTCTGCAACGGGTGATTCATGGGGATCAAACTGGGTTTATTAGTGGTAGGCAAATGAAAAATAACGTGAGGCATATAGTTGATGTGTTAGAATTTTTGGAAAGGAACAACCAGATCCCTGTGGCGCTAATTTTTTTAGATGCTGAAAAAGCTTTTGATCAATTGAATTGGCAATTTTTGATGAAAGTTTTAGATAAAATGAATTTTGGGGATAAATTTTTGCAACCAATTAGGGCATTATATCAAAAGCAAACAGCTCGAATAATAGTTAACAATAGTTTGTCAGAAATATGCAATATTGAGAAGGGTACAAGGCAAGGGTGCCCGCTATCGCCTTTGTTATTTGTGTTAACATTGGAGATACTATTGGTAAAAATACGAAATTCGGAAAGAATTAAGGGTATACAGATTAGAGATCAGGATTATAGATTGAGAGCGTTTGCAGATGATCAGGTTGTTACAGTGACCCAGCCGGAGAGCTCTGTTGTGGACCTGATGGAGATAATAATGCAATATGGGAAGATTTCTGGATTTAAAGTTAATGTACAAAAAACTAAAATTCTGGCCAAAAATATGACAGCATCGCAAAAGGCCCTCTTAGAAGGGTTAACTGGATTTGAGATTGTCAAAAGGGTCAAATATTTGGGGGTGTTTTGTCGCCCTATAACACAAAATTATATAAAAATAATTATGAAAAATTATGGGGAAAAATCCAAAAAGAAATGGAGAGTTGGGAAAAATTGCAATTGTCTTTGTTGGGGCGAATCGCAGCAGTAAAAATGAATGTCCTGCCTAAATTCTTATTTTTATTTCAAATGATACCGGTTCTTAAGAAAGAATCTAATTTGGAGGAATGGCAGAGAGGTATCAATAAATTTGTCTGGGCAGGGAAAAGGCCACGAGTTAAACTTAAGATTATGCAGGATACTCGTGAAAGAGGTGGTCTTAAAATGCCTAATCTTAAATTATATTATGAAGCTGCTGCGTTAGCAGGTATAAGTGATTGGATTAATTTGACACAAGAGAGATTATTAAATCTTGAGGGCCACGACTTGTTGTTTCGTTGGCATGCATATTTGTTGTATGATAAGAAGGTAGATAATGTGTTTAGAGTGCATATTTTAAGACAGGCATTGCTGAGAGTTTGGAAGAAGTACAGACATAAGCTAGATTGTAAGATACCATTGTGGGCAATTCCAAAACATGCAATAGAAAATATACATGCTGGTTTCAAACATGATATGACTACGTACAAGGAGATTCTAAGCTTGGAAAGAAATGTCTGGTGTTTGAAGCCATATAGTCTCTTGCGAGACGAGAAGATTGTTCAGAATTGGTTTCAATATACTCAGCTACGGGCCAGGTGGAAAGAAGATCAGAAAAATGGTTTTACAATGACTGATGAAAATCTGATAAAGCAAATTAGAAATCAGGGACCAGCACATATTAAACGGATATATCTTGCATTGATAGAGATTGACTCAGAAACAGAACTTGTTAAGGATTGTATGATAAAATGGGCCCAAAATATCCAAGAAGTTATTACAATGGACACGTGGGAAAAGATTTGGGTGAGGAACGTAAAATTTACACAAGCTCAAAATTTAAGAGAGAACTTTTATAAAATGTTTTATAGATGGCATCTAGATCCTAAAAAGCTTGCAAGTATGTATCCGAATTATCAGCCCAAATGCTGGAGGTGTGGTGATGAAGATGCAACATATTTTCATGTATGGTGGACTTGTAAAAAGGTTAAGGCTTTTTGGATAAAAATTTGGTGGAATATGCAGAAGATTTTTAAGCAAAGGATAAAGTTTTGTCCGCAACTCTTCTTGTTGGGAATAATCACAGATGCTACGGTTGTGGACACTAAGTTGATGTTAAATTTAATTACGGCAGCAAGACTTTTAATAGGTCAGTATTGGAAGAAAGAGGAACTGCCGACCATAGAAGAATGGACTTTAAAGGTTTCCGACCTGGTAGAGATGGCAAAGATTTCGGCTTACTTGAAAGATCACTCGCAAGAACGTTATATTATGGAATGGAGAAAATGGATTGAGTATATCCAGAACAAATATAGGGTTAAGAAGTTTCATGTAGCATTTGAATAAGTCTTCCTTCTTTTTTCTTCTTTTTTTATTTGTTTTTTTTCTTTCTTCTCTATATATATTTAATATTATTAAGGTTTGTATTATCCTATACAAGCTAGAGAGTGATGGATTTTAGAGTTTATGGTTGTTAGTATATGGTTGCTTATGATTGTTTTTTTTCTATACCTTGTATTTAGCTCTGGGAAGTTGGGGGGGAGGGGGGTAGGGGTAGGGGGGGAGGGAGAGGGGAGGGGGAGGGGGGACTGTTAAAGATAAACTGTATGTTAAAACTTTTCAATAAAAAAAATATGTGTTCTCTTTACTATATTTCTCTGGTAAAATACCCAACAGGAATATTTCTGGTCTTAATTCTATACGTTTTTGTATCATCTTTTCTATCCATGATTTAATTGTGTTCCAATAGGTTTTAGCTTCTGCACACATCCACCACATATGATAGAAAGAGCCTGGTATTTGATGGCATTTCCAACATTTCATAGATCTGTCCTTGAACATTTTAGCTAGTTTTTCTGGAGACATATGCTATCTATAGAACAACTTGTACATATTTTCTTTATACGCTGTCGCCATTGTCAGTTTATAGTTTCTTTCCCACAATTGCTGCCATCCATCTAATTCAATCGTATATCCAAAATTTCTTGACCATTTTATCATTGACTCCTTAACTTGTTCCTCCTCTAATTCCCTATATACTAAGTAGCTATACTTTTTTAAATCCATTTTTCTTCAGTTCCCATAAGTATTTCATCTAACTCTGTTCTCCCCAAATTAAAACCATCTATTTTAGCATCTTTTTCATATCTAGATTGTATTTGCGTTCTCATGTACCAATCCATCTTTATTCCTTGTTCCTCTAGTTGTTGTTTGGTTTTCAGTTTCCCTGTATCTGTTAGTAGGTCTTTATATCTTATAACGTTTCCCATGTTAAACACATTGGGGTGTATTAATGCTTCCGTCGTTGAGAGCCAATCTGGAATCCTCAAATAATGCTTCCTCTTTATTTTCTCCCAAACCATCAATAAAGCATTCCTAATATAATGTCTCTGGAAATAACTGTATTCTATTTTTCCCATACCATATGAACGAATGCCATCCCAACTGTAAATCATGTCCCTCTAATGTCAATAATCTAGTATTCCTCAGTAAAATCCATTCTCTCATCCATGACATTACTGCAGCCTGGTAATATAATTCCCAATTAGGTGAGCCAAACCCACCTCTGAGTCTTGCATCCTGTAACATTTTTAAATTAATCCTTGCCTTTTTCCCCTGCCAAATATATTTCAAAATTATTTTATTTAGCCCCTCAAAATATTTCTTTTCCAATCTTATTGGTATTGTTGAAAACAAAAACAACAATCGTGGTAACATATTCATTTTGATTATTGCAATCCTGCCCATTAATGATAATTTTACCTTTTTTCCATTTATCCAAATCTTCTTCAATTTGTCTTTTCAATTTGTAATAATTATCTTCTCTAATTGTTGTACATCTTGCTGTCAGGTGAATCCCCAGATATTTTACCTTCTTTGCAATCTGTATCTCTAACTTTCCCATCAATTCTTTTTTCTCTTTTTCAGTAATATTTTTCACTAACATTTTTGTTTTATCTTTATTAATCTTCAAACCTGCTACCTCACCATATTTTTCTATTTGTTGTATTAATACAGGTCCTGTCTCTAGTGGCTCCTCCAAGATAAATACTAAATCATCGGCGAAAGCTTGTAGCTTATATTCCTCTCTCTTAACTTTCATACTTTTTATATCCTTATTCTGTCTCATAGTTCTAGTTAGCATTTCTAGTGTCAATACAAACAATAATGGGGATAAAGGGCATCCCTGCCTTGTTCCCTTCATAATGTTAATCTTTTCAGTCATATCTCCATTTATCATTATTTTGGCTATTTGCTTATTGTAAATTGCTTTAATCACATTTATAAATTTCTCCCCAAAATCCATAATCTGTAGTTGTCTTATTATAAATTGTCAATTCACATTGTCGAATGCTTTCTGTGCATCCAAAAACATCAATGTCATCTGTTTTTTGGGATGTGTTTCATAATATTCTTATGTGTTTAATATAATTCGCATATTGTCTCTAATCTGTCTTTTGGGCAAGAACCCATTTTGATCCATATGTATAAATTCGTTTAGGAATTTTTTAATCCTTTCGGCCATGATTGATGCAAATATTTTGTAATCCACATTCAGCAGGGAAATCGGTCTATAGTTCTTTATTTTCTGTATTTCTCTTTCTTCTTTTGGTATCAGAGTAATAAGTGCTTCCGACCACGAATCTGGTATCTTAGCTTCAGAGAGGAGTTCATTATAAAGTTCCAGCATTACATTGCCTAACAGTTCCTGCAATGTTCTATATAGTTCCGCTGGTAGCCCATCTGGTCCTGGTGTTTTGCCATTCTTTTGTTTTTTAATTGCTTCTGTTAATTCCATCATTGTTATTTTCTCTTCTAGTAGCTTTTTAAATTTCTCTGGTACTTTAGGTATCTCTGTTTTTTCCAAGAATTGTTTTATCCTATCATCTGAAACTACCTGTTGCTTATATAAATTTTCATAATATTCCCAAGCTACTTTTTTCTTTTCTTCATTCCGGTGTTGTAAAGTCCCCTCGGCATCTTCCAGTTGTTTAATCCATCTCTTCTCTTTCTCTTTTTTAATTTTATATGTCAACCATCTCCCTGGTTTGTTTGCATGTTCAAAAAAGGTTTGTTTGGCTGCCTTTATTTTCCTTGCCACCTCTTCATTTTCTATTAAGTTCATTTTATGCTTGTTCAACTCCATTAAATTTTTAATCTTTTTGTTTTCTGTATCTTTCTGTAATTCTTCCTCAAGAGACTTATATTCTTCCTCCAATTTTTCCCTAATTTGTCTTTTCTGTTTAGTCTTTTTCCCTATATAAGATATAGCAAGTCCTCTCATATACGCTTTCGCCGTATCCCAAACATTTTGAAGTGAGGTATCTTCTGTTTTGTTTTCCTTAAAAAGAAAGTCATTTCTTTTTCCATGTATTGCTGGAAGTCTTTTTCATTCAATACATTTTGATTTAATGTCCATCTTGTTCTCTCTTTTTTTTTGTCCTTTCCATGTAATAGTGACTGGGTTGTAGTCCGCCCATGTGCTTGTCTCTATGTTTATATTTTGTGTACTTATAAATAAGTCTATTGATGTCCATATCATATCTATTCTCAACCAGGAAAGGTGTCTGTTAGAATAGAATGTATATTGCTTCTTTTCCGGATATTTTTCTCTCCAAACATCTAGTAAATTTAATTCATCCACCATATTATGAAAAGATTTTGGAAGTGTTCTCCTTAGGGTCTTTTTTTTGTTGTATTATAATCCAACCTGGCTTTTACAATAGCATTGAAATCTCCAATCATACATATGCTTTCAAATTCCAATTCTATTACTTTCTGGTATAATTTTAAATAAAAATTTTCTTGGTTTTCATTTGGGGCGTAAATCGCTACCAATAAAGTTTTTTTACAATTCATAATTACTTCCACCATTAAAATTCGCCCTTCTTCATCTGAATATAACAATGTAGTTTGTATTGTTTCTTGAATATATAATACCACGCCTCTTTTACTCTGATCTGCAAGTGAGGTATATAATTCTCCCAATTTTGGATATTCTAGTAGATTTTTATGTTGTTTCTTAATATGAACTTCCTGTAAACAAATTATATCCATTTTTAATTTCTCCAATTTATTTAGTGTTCTTTTTCTTTTTATAGCCAAATTCAGTCCATTTACGTTTATCAAAATTGCTTTTATTTCTTCTTCCATGATTATTTATTTGAAGTTTTAGTTGCTCTCGTTATTCTCATCTCTCTTTGCTCTTTTGCCTCTTTTGCTCTTGTCCCTTCTCTCAACACCCTTTCCTCCTGTTCTATGCTATACTTACTGTGTTGCTTCTCTATCTTGTCTCCTTGCTGCCTGATTACTCTTTCCCCTCTCAGCCCTTCTTCTTCTTGCTGCCCAAAGTATTGATCATAGAAAAGTTTTGCTTTCTCTATTGTGTCCAGTCTATGTCTCTATTCTTGCCAATTTACCGTTACTCCTTCTGGTATTAACCATCTAAAATTTATCCCTTTTTTAATTAAGCATTTTGTCAGAAATTGCTACTCCTTTCTCAGGTCTTCTTCTTGGAATCTGTTTTAACATCACTATCTCTCTTCCTTTATAATTTATTTTAACATTTCTCAGCTTCTGTAGTATATCTACCCTTAATGCTTTTTTAGTAAATCTTATATGTACCTCTCTGGGGAGAGTATTTCTCATTGCATATCTAGTGTATATTCTAAATATCTCATCTATCTCATTAATTATCTTTTCCTTGCTTTCCTCCAATGCTTCTGCTAATATTCCCGCCATTACATCTGCTAGGTTCTCTCCCTTTTCTTCTTCAACATTTTGGAATCTTAAATAATAATCAGCTCTATCCATCTCTAAAGCAATAATCATTTTCTCCTGGTTCCTGTCTGTTAATGTAAGTCGGTTATCAATCTCCTCTAGTCTCTTATCTGTTAATTCAATTCTTTCTTCTGCTTGTTGCAATCTTTGTTCATTTTTCTCCATCAGTTCTTTAACCTCTTTTAAATCCTCTTCTATTTTGCAAAACCCTTCTTTGAAGTCTGTGTGTAGAGCTAATATCATATTTTTCAGTTCCATGTTGGAGCTATCTTGCTGCATTGTGTTGTCCAGTGATTTCTGTACCACCGGACTCTGTGATATTAGGGCAGCTGTTGTTGAGTGTGTTGTGGTTTTCTTCATTTTCTCCAGTAGTTTGTAATCCAAATGTCAATAGGGAATTATAATCCAAATGTACTCCAAAGGGAAAAAAAAGAGTACAACAAATTTCAGCAACAAGTAAGTACAAATTTCAGCAACAAGTACAAAGGAAAAAAGAAAGAAAAAGATAAGGAAAAAAACAAATAGCCTTATATCTAAAAAAGGGGAAAAAGAAATTAATCCATCCAGGTTATGCTCTTTATTCGTTTCAGAGTCTCTGTGCCTTAATCCAAAGGAAAAAAAATCAAAGTAAAAAGCAATCCACCATTCCACAAACTTTAAAAAAAAGAAGAAAAAAAAGCAGACTTTGCCAACTTCTTATCAGTGAGTTCAGTAGCTGTCGTTCAAGGTCACTTACTCTCCCTTTTTTCTTAAACTTCAAGGGTATTCTCAGCTGAGATACTTAACTCTTTGCCATCTTTTGCCTTCTATTGTTGTCCGCCGCTGCAGTTCCAGGAAAGGAGCAGTTTTAAAAAAAATCTGCTCCCCTCCCTCACTTCTCCACGGCTTCAAATTCTTCTTATTTCCCCCCCCCCCCAGTTTCCAGCATTTAAGGCTTCTCAATCTTCTCCCCCAGGCAATCCTCCAAACTAACTTTCAAGATCTTCCAAGTGGCCGCCCTGGCTGTAAAAATGTTTACCGTATTTATCGGCGTATAACACGCACCGGCGTATAAAAAGGAAATTTCAGGAAAAAAACTTAAATTTCAAATAAATAACTTTAAAGCAAAATAAGGGTAGCTCAGAACTTTTTTTATTAATATTATTAACACTTATAAGGTAAATAACGTAAAATGACAGTAAAAGCAACTGTTTTAACAAAGAAACTTGGATCTCATATGTTTTTACAAAAGTTTACTCAGAAATCGCTGCTATCTGGGAAACCAAGAAACTCTTCATCTTCACTGCTATCTTCAATATCTTCGAACTGAACACTGCTGCTTTCACTGCTACTGTCTTCATAAATCAGCTCGTCTTCTTCACCATCCAAAGAATTGCTTATGCCACATTTCTTAAAACATTTGATGATAATATCTTCCTTAACTGCGTCCCACGAAGTCTTTATCCACTGACACACTTTTGAAATGCCAGGTCTTTTCATTCTCCCAGAACTTGTACTTTCATGTTGGCTTTCATCACACATGTATTTATTCCATTCTTCATGCATGAAGGCTTTGAAGGGCTTATTAATGGAAACATCCAATGGCTGCAATTGTGATGTAAGTCCTCCTGGAATGACTGCTACTTCTGTTTTGCACATTTGAAATTCTTTCTTTGTTGGTTCTGTAAGATGAGATCTGAATGAGTCCAGTACTAACAAAGATGGCTTCTTTAACAATGCACCTGGGCGCTTCTCCCACACATTTCTAATCCAAAGCCTCATGCCTTCTTCATCCATCCAACCTTTGGGATGAACATGCACCCGTATGCCACTTGGAATCTTCTCCTTAGGAAAAGTTTTCCTTTTAAAAATGACCAATGGTGGTAGCTTGTTTCTGTCTGCAGTGATAGCAAGGACCACAGTATAACGGTTTTTTCATGCCCTGAAGTTTTAATTGTTACTGTCTTGGCACCTTTTGCTTCAACAGTTTTATTTGAAGGAACATCAAAAGTGAGTGGTACTTCGTCCATGTTGCCGATTTGACCAATTTCAAAATTTTGTCTCTTCCTTTGTTTGATAATAAATTTATAAAAATGTATTATCTTCTCTTCATAATCTTCTGGCATACGCTGGGCAATCCTGGTTCTTGTTCGCATCCGAAGCTCATGCCTCTTGATAAATCTTTGGCACCATGATGCTGTCCCTTTGAAATCTTGTATTTGCAACTCTTTGCTGATTTTCACTGCTTGAATGATGATCATTTTTGTTGATAATGCAATGCCTGCTTTTCTATGATTAAGAACAAATTCCTTCACCCGTTCTTCTAATGTTGGCCATTTGGCAATACCGCTGCGAAAATTGCATTTTGTTTTTGATAATGTCTTGAGTTTTTCTTCCATTTTTTGCCACTCTCGTATTGTGCATTCTCTTGGTGGCTCTCCAAAATGCCTTGCTGCAGCCCTATTTCCATGTTGCTTGGCATATTCCACAACCTTTAACTTGAAAGCGGCTGTATATGCTGCACGCTTTTGCTTTGATTCCATTAGGGATAGGGATACCGTAGTACGGAAATACCGTAAGTACCGTAATGAATGCACGTATGATAGTGCAGAGTTCAGCGTCGGAATATCAGGATGAGTCACACTGCAGTGGTATATTTTTACCTAAGTTTAAATTAAAAAAGAATAAGGTAGTATCAGGGGTCTGTAAATTTACGGTTACTCTTGTTATATACGGTATGTGTGTTGTAGGATGGCTGTGTTAGCATGTGTTTGTATGGTATGGTAAAATTAAGGATGGGCTCGGATGTATTCAGATTGAGCCCCCCAGGAAGCCAATCATAGGTAGTGAGGCATTTCCCAAAAGTCAGCTTCACATACACACGCTACCTATGATTGACAGGGTGCAGTGTCGGCTTCCTGGCGGGCTCAATCCAAACACGCCCATCGCCTGAAAGGGGGAGTGGGGTAAAATGACAGGGATGGGGTCCTGTGTGTCTCTTAGCTCCCATCCCCCTCTCAGGTTGTTGACACATCTGGCATCTGCCTGAGACAGTCTGACTCTTGACTCCCACCCCACCATTTCACTCTAACTGGCTAACAAATAATGTATAAGCAGAAAAGTAAGATAAAATTAGAAATATAAAAATAAGTAAGAAACAATGCTGATTTAGACAACCAGTAAATGGCTTCTAGTTCTTGTCTGGGGCCTGAAGATATCCAAAGCCAAAGTTAATATCTTTGTATTTAATATCAGGTATGGGGGATCTCCACTGAGTACAGAGGTAATGAAACTCCCATTCTGATCATAAAACCTTCCCCTTCAGCTTGTCTTGAGAGACTTCTCCTGAAACCTACACACTGCATCATTTTAGGCTGGTACCAAGAAAGAAAACCTTCATAATATGTCAGGCAGGACAGAAAATACGGAGTTAATACAGGACAATGTCTATGATGACTCCTCCTTCCCTCATTTCTCCACCTACCACTTGCAAACATGACCTTTTGTATAGGTTTATTACAAATGCTGATAAAACTGCCAAGGTAGAGCATACAGCAGGAGAGAGATAACATATTTGTAAGCAATCAGAACTGGAAAACTGTTTTGCAAATTTAGCCCTGGGTGATAGGATATCTCAGCAGACCAGTTGTATAATTCTATTTGTACTGTGATGTGTAAAAAGATCCCAATTTTTTTGGCAAACCATATAGAAAAAGGAATACTTCAGCCCCCTTAATACATTTGTTTCCTTAGCACAGGATTCCTAGGCCCTTGGAACAGACTCTGCTTAGTTAGATTTTATAGGGTTTTTTTTGAATCTGAGGGAAAGATTCCAAAAAAAGATTCCGCGACAGCTTCCTCAAAGAGCGGCACCTCTGCCCGTTCGCGCGGAGGTACGCGCGCACCTCTCCAAAGGTTTGGGGAGGTGCGCGCGCACCTCCGGTCGTTCGGAGAGGTGCGCGCGCACCTCTCAGAATGGGCAGGGGCGCTGCTCTTTGAGGAAGCTGCCGCGGCCCGTCTGCAAAGCTGCCGAAAGCGGCAGCTTCGGAGACGGGCCGCTACATCTTCCTCAAAGAGCGGCACCTCTGCCCGTTCGCGCGGAGGTACGCGCGCACCTCTCCAAATGTTTGGGGAGGTGCGCGCGCACCTCCGGTCGTTCGGAGAGGTGCGCGCGCACCTCTCAGAATGGGCAGGGGCGCTGCTCTTTGAGGAAGCTGCCGCGGCCCGTCTGCAAAGCTGCTGAAAGCGGCAGCTTTGCAGACGGGCCGTCGCCGTCGGGCAACCGGGAACCAGTTCCATCTCACATTATATCGGCGTATAACACGCACACATCATTTGCCCCCTATTTTCAGGAAGAAAAAGTGTGTGTTATACGCCGATAAATACGGTATATTTTATTGGTTAGTTTGTGGTGTATTAAAGGAATTGTGAAAAATAAAATAAAATTTTTTTAAAAAAAGATTTTGTTGTGTTCGGATTGACGACACACACAGCAAGGCAGTTGTAACAGTGATGTTTATTGATACACGTGGAGCGAACTGAGGGACCCGGTCCGGGTAGCTAGATATATATGTCCAGCAGCCGCTGGACGCTAGCCAACCCCGTGTCCGGAATCTCCCGCCAAAGAAACAATACCCAACCCCGGGTCGTGGATTTCCCGCCGGTGGAAAACCACTCCCCTACTAATCTACATGTACAACACCCCTTCCCCCCCAGATGCGAGTTATTATCTAACATAGTCCTTTAGGTATGTAGGTGGCCTATGGACCCTGGCAGGGTATCTCCCCGGTGGGCCGTCTGCCCTGATGTTTGCTTCCCTGTCAGGCCTTGCAGCCTGTTGAGGGACTGTTGCTGGCTGAGGTTCTGCTGGTTGTTGTGTTACTATGGGGCCTGTTGATTGTGGTGCGGTGGTCCCCTGAGGTGGAGGTTCAGACCCGCTTGGTTGTGTCCCTGGGGCCGTCTGTTGGTGAGGTGCCCCGCCGATCAAGTCTATTGTCGTTGTCATGTGTTATGTGGTCCCCACCGGTTGCCGCTGGCGTGAACTCAGGGGACCTTTTCCTTAGCTGATCAATGTGCCTCCGGATCTGCCGTTCCCCTTCCCCCTCTATGATGTAGGATAGTGGCCCCGCTTTGTCAATGACTACCCCTTGTGTCCACTTTTCCCCATGCCCATAGTTCCTGGCCCACACTAAATCCCCAATGTTCAGGGACCTGGTTGCGCTGTCCTGTTCCGTTTCAACGGGCAGCCTGTCGGGGTGGAGTCTGTCTAATTTAGTTGTCAACCTTCTGCCCCACCTCATTTCCGCTGGGCTTTTGCCCATTGCAGTGCATGGTGTTGTGTGTTGAGCCAACAAGAACTGGGCTAGTCTCTGGTGCCAGTCTCCCAGAATGATTCTCTTTAATGCTTCCTTGGTAGTCCTGACATTCCTCTCAGCCAATCCGTTGGAGGAGGGATGGAAGGGGGCCGATGTTGCGTGTCTAATCCAGTTGGCCTTGAGGAAATCCTGAAATTCATTAGATGTGAATTGAGGGCCATTGTCAGAGACCAGTACGTCAGGTAACCCATGGGTGGCAAAGAGTCCCCGCAAGACCTGTATTGTTTTGGCAGATGTCATACTTTTTACAGGCACTACCTCCAACCACCGGGCATAGCTATCTACCACTACTAAGAAGGTCTGGCCTTGGAAGGGCCCTGCAAAATCTATGTGTATGCGGGACCAAGGGTTGCGAGCCACCTCCCACCTGTGTACTGGGTTGTGTGTCTGTTCCGGTCTAGACTTCTGGCACAGGTAACACCCTGCTACCCTGTCCTCAATTGCCTTGTCTAGCCCTGACCACCATAAATGGCTTCTGGCTAGAGCTTTCATGCGAACAATCCCTGGGTGCCCCTCATGTAATTCTGTGATGACTGTGTCCCTTTGTTCCTCTGGTACTACCACCCTGTTTCCCCACAGTAGACACCCGTGATGCGAAGACATTTCATCCTTCCTTCTGTAGTACGGTGTGAATTTGGGGTCTGGGTTCTCATTGGGCCACCCCCCTTGGACCCATGCTGCTATTCTGCTGAGTATTTGGTCCTTGCTAGTGGCCTTGGCGATGTCCCAAGCCGTCAATGGGCATTCCGGCAGTTCCTGAAGTGATAATATTTGGCCCGCTGGAGCTGGGTCTGTCCCTGTATCTAATAGGGGCAATCTGCTCAGTGCGTCAGCGTGGCCCATCTCCTTCCCTGGTCTATGCTTGATGGTGAATGTGTATGCAGCTAAAAAGATGGACCATCTGAGCATCCTTGGGGACATGATTTGGGGTGTCTGTTTGTCAGTGGTGAACAGGCCTAATAGTGGTTTATGGTCTGTGAATATTGTGAAGTTCCTGCCATAAAGGTAGTTGTGGAACTTCTTTACACCAGCCACTATTGCCAGTGCCTCCCTGTCAATTTGTGCATAATTCCTCTCTGCCTTGGTTAGGGTTCTGGAATAGTATGCAATTGGCCTTTGCTCCCCGTGGTCATCCATGTGGCTTATTACAGCCCCCACCCCATAAGGTGATGCATCACAAGCTAGGTAAATTGGTTTGCATTCAATGAAATGTGTAACTGTGGATTTGCTTGACAGTATGTCCTTCAGTGTTTGGAAACTCTGTTTGTGTTTTTCCTGCCACTGCCAAGGTGTCTTTTTGTCCAATAGCCTGTGTAGGGGTTCAGCTAAGGCTGCTTTGTGTGGCAGGAATGTGTGGTAGAAATTTATGAGACCTAAAAATGCTTGGAGTTCTGCTTTATTTTTTGGTTCAGGGGCTAATTTGATTGCTTTGATTTTCCCCTCAGTCGGATGTATGCCTTGAGCATCAATCCTGTATCCTAAAAATTCAGTGGATTTTACCCCAATAAAACACTTTTCCTTTTTTAATTTAAGTCCTGCATCTCTGAATTTCCCCAATACCTTTTCAAGTCTGTCAGCTAGGATCTCTTCAGTTTTTCCCGCAATCAGGACATCATCAAAGTAGGGGCATACTCCAGGTATGCCCTTTAAAGTCCTCTCCATCACTTCTTGGAAGATGCCTGGAGCTGCAGCAATTCCAAATTGCAGTCTGTGGACTCGGAACGCCCCCTTGTGGGTAACTATCGTTTGAGCCTCAGCAGCTTCCTTGGACACAGTGAGTTGCAAATACGCCTGCGCCAAGTCGAGCTTGGCAAAGATGGCACCGTCCTGGATCATCGCGAGGACCTGCTTCACCGTCGGGACCGGGTAAGCGTGTTTTTTCATTGCTAAGTTTAGGGTAGCTTTGTAATCGGCACAAATCCTCATGTCCCCGTTAGGTTTAAGGGGAATGACGATTGGTGTCTCCCAGGGGCCCCCTTCTACTGGTTCCAGCACGCCCTGGCCTACTAACTTTTCTAACTCGGCCTCGATTTTTTGTTTAAGTGCGAAGGGTACCCTTCTGGCCTTAAGCCTGATGGGTTTTATTGCTGGATCCAGGTTAAAATTAATGGGGGGGCGCTTGTATTGTCCTAATGAGCCATCAAATACGTCTGCGAAATTATCGCAGACGGATTTGAGGGTTCGGTGCTGTACTGCGTTAATTCCCCCCACCCAAATGCCTAGGACCTTGAACCAGTTGAGGCCTACAAGGCTGGTTCTCTGGCCCTCGGTGACCAGGAGATCTAAGGGGCCCTTGAATCCCTTATAACTGACGAGGATGGTGACCTTCCCCTTGATTTTTATGGGCGATCTTTGGAAATCGGCTAATTGGATTCGTGTTTGTTTGAGGGGAATCCTATGCCCGCTCCTGGCTTCGATGTGTGCCAAGGTACTGCCCGAGATGATGGATACTGATGCCCCTGAGTCTACTTCCATCCTGCAGGGGATACCCTGTAGTAAGACTTCGATTTTTAATTTAGGGCTCAGTACATGGTTGACCCCCACCCCCTTCCCACGGTTGGAGGATCGTGCTTGCGGCCTGGGGGTCTCTTTGCCACTATGGCGGGGGATTACCTTACCTGTGGCCCACGCGTCGATGTCGTGCAGTTGGTTGTCGCGGGGTCTGCTTCTGCAGATTGTTTGGATGTGCCCTGTTTTTCCGCAGTTCCTGCATTTTGCGTTGCGGAGTCTGCAGGTTGATCGGGGGTGGCTTCCACCGCAGCTGCCGCACATAGCCTCGGGGTCTCTCGGTCGGTTTGAGCTCTCCCTCATGGGTCTTTGTTGCGATGGTGGTTGTTGTCTTCTAGAACGGTCTGTGCCCTCTGGGCGGTTGATCCGTGCCGGCATCTTCCCGACTCTCCGGGTGATTTCATCTATGTCCGATTCCAACGGGTAGTCCTCCTCCCCACCGTCCACATGGCTTTCCAGGTTGATTTCCGCTGCGGCGCCATTGCTATTGTGGGGGGGGTCGCGTCTCCCTGTAGACTCATACGTGAGTAGTTCGTCCAGGACTTCCTGCAAGTTTCCTGTGGGCTTTGCGATTATTCTATTTTGTAGTTGTTCATCTCGCAGCCCGAGGACCACTCTATCTCGGATCCGGATTTCTAAATTGTCATACTTGCAGCGTAGCACAGCTTCCCTTACGGCGGCTACGAATTGGGTTATCGACTCGCCCGGCTTCTGGTTCCTTTTTTCGAATATTCGCCTCCAGTAAAGTTCCGACCTCTTGGGGGTGAAGTGAACCTTTAGCTTGGCCAGAAGATCTGCGTATGACACGCTTGCCACCGGCTCCGGTTGACACAGTCCTACGGCGACCCGGTAAACCGGTGTGCCGCTGATAGTAAGGAGTGCTGCCGCCTTCTTTCGGTCATCCGTTATGCCATTCACGAGCATGAACCCCTCGACCTGGCCGACATACTCCTCCCAGTCTTCCGGGTAGTTAGGATCGAATTCCTTCAGAGAACCAACTTGTGCCATGTTCGCTGTTCGCTTTTGTGTTGCGGTGATCGGTTGCCTTTCGGCTGACGGCGATTCGAATCTCCTGCTTCGTGCGTTGCTTGCTTCCGCCTATTCCTTCGCTGTTCCGCCGACGGATCCCACCTTCGTCGCCACTGTTGTGTTCGAATCGACGACACACACAGCGAGGCATTTGTAACAGTGATGTTTATTGATACACGTGGAGCGAACTGAGGGACCCGGTCCGGGTAGCTAGATATATATGTCCAGCAGCCGCTGGACGCTAGCCAACCCCGTGTCCAGAATCTCCCGCCAAAGAAACAATACCCAACCCCGCGTCGTGGATTTCCCGCCGGTGGAAAACCACTCCCCTACTAATCTACATATACAACACCCCTTCCCCCCCAGATGAGAGTTTTTTTTTTCTTTTTTGAAGATGGGAACTACATCAGCTCTTTTCCAATCCTCTGGTAGTTCCCCAGTGCTCCAGGAACTTAGAAAAATATAGTTCAGTGGTTCTGAGATCACATCTGCCAGTTCCTTGAGAACCTTGGGGTGTAATCCATCTGGTCCTGGTGATTTGAACTCATCTAGGCTGGACAGGTGCTCACTTACCATTTTCTTGCCTATCTTAACTTGTGTTTCTGTTCTGTTTTTTATGGCACTGTTTTTGATAGGTTGGACTGTTTTTTTCCCTTTGTGTAAAGACAGATGCAAAAAAAAGTTAAATAGTTCTGCTTTCTCCCTGTTGCTTGTCACCTTCTTGCCACTTTCCCTCACTAATGGACCAATCATTTCCTTAACTTTTGTCTTGTTTTTTACATGTTGAAAGAAGCTTTTTGTTATTTTTTACTTTTGTTGCAAGCCTTAGTTCATTTTGAGCCTTAGCTTTCCTCACTCCATCTTTGCAGGCTCAGGCTGTTTGCTGATATTCTGCCTTAGTTATGTGCCCCTCTTTCCACTTTTTATACTTGTCCTTTTTATCTTTCAATTTATCAGAGTTCTTTATGCAGCCATGCTGGTTTCTTTTGAGAGCTGTTATTTTTCCTCTTTGTTGATATTGTGCTAGACTGGGCTTTTATTATCTCACTTTTCAAAATTTCCCAAGCTTCTTGAGTTGTTTTCCCCTTGAGGATTCTCATCCATGGAATACTTCCCAATCCCTCTCTAAGTTTATTAAAATTAGCTCTCTTAAATTGCAAGACTCTAGTTTGACTGTGTTCTAATGCTTGATCTTCCATAATGTTGAATTCCAATATTGCACGATCACTTTCCCCCAAGGTTCCTGTGGCTTCAACACCTTCTATCATTTAATCTCTGTTAGTGAGGATTAGATCCAATATGGCTAATCCCCTAGTGCCCTTCTCTACTTTTTGGGAGACAAAGTTGTCTGCTCGGTTTGTCGGGAATCTGATCTTCCACTTGGTGCAGAGTTTGTCTCTCAGTTGATGTCAGGGTAGTTAAAGTCCCCCATTACTATTGTGATGTGCTTCCTACATACCTTAGTTAGCTGACTAGCAAAAAGTTCATCTATTACCTCTGTTTGGTTGGGTGGCCTATAGTATACCCCTATGGCAATGTCCCAAATGCATTCAAGTTTACAGCTTTCATCATTGTTGTGCTCTATTTCTGTAGAGATGTAGTTATTTCTTATATAGAGAGCAACTCTACCTCCTCTCTTATTTGGTCTGTTTCTTTTAAATAATTGTTGTCCTGGGTTGTTATGCTTAAAATGTGTGAAGTTTAAAATATTTGTGCTGAATGTCACGACCTCCTCGACATTCCCCTCCCGTCCTTCCCCTTCCCTATGCCCCCCCTAGCCGTCCTGTTCCTGCAACTGCGCTTCCCCCCCTTGGTCCGCCCGAACGCTCGGCCGAGAGAGGCAGCGCGGGCATGGCTACCATCCAGTCCGCGCCTGCATGCAGTGGGCTAGTCCTTCTGGCTGTCTGTCTCTTGCTCTCCGCTCGCCCCGGCTCCGGCTGCAGCAGGCCAGTCCTTCTGGCTGTTTCTCTCTTACTTTCTGCTCGCCCTGGCTCCGGCTGCATCCGAACACCCGCGGGGTGCTCCGTTGTTGGTGTGACCGCCGGCTGGTAGGTGGGCGGCTGGCACTGTGCCCAGGGCCCAGACGCAGGCATGTCCTGCGGCTCTGGGGCTGGTCACCCGGGTGCCGGGATTCCATTTTGCGCAGGCACGCCCGTTAGCTGGCTGGTAGGCGCCCAGCTCTGCCCTCGCCGGTTGGCTGTGAACACGCCCGTCAGCTGTTCAGCGGTGACGTGGCGCCGCTCCCGCCCCTTGGGTGTGGGCACGGCCGGCGGCCCCAACGCCTGCTGCCCCGACACTGCGTTTTCAGCGGGTCCCGGCATGGACGTCAGCTGGCTGGCGGCAAGCTGCTGCGACCCCAGAAGGCCGGCGGGCTCCGGTGATGGCTGGGGGAGGGAGGGGGCAGGAACCGCTTCCCCATGTTGCTGCTGAGGGCGGCAGAGATGGTGAGGATGGCGAAGCCCGGACGGGTGGCAAGCCGGCGGGGCTTGACAGTTGTGCTCTATTTCTGTAGAGATTGTTCTGAACCAGCCCTCTTCCGGCCTTGTAGTAAGGCAAACCCCTATTCAAACAGAAGAGACTGGAGAGCGTCCAAGGCTGAAAAGCGTTTGCCAAGATTTAATAGTCAATTAACAGAACAAGAAACAAAAACACAGGAACTTGAATCCTCAAGCGGAAGGGTTGCTTTCAGCAACCAGCCCTTCCCCAAACACTCCTTTTATTTAGAGCTCAGGACGTGGTCTCCCTGTGCCTCCTCCCGAGGAGACCCGCAGCCTTTCTCTGCTTGGTCCTGCTCGACTGCCTCCTGCGTCGGGCGTCCTTGAACAGGACCAGCTGTGGGTCATCATCCTCCGCACTATCGGGCTCACGCAGCTGAGAAGAGGGCCCCGGCTGGGAGCTCTGCCAAGCCTCCAAACCATCATCAGCCGGTTCGTCTCCCTCCTCCCCCTCATCTGAGTCATCCGATACATCGGAGCCGGCTGTCGGACCCACAGGCTGGCCCTGAGTCACAACACTATCCCGCACCGCAGGGCCCTTCCCCCGGGGCTGCCGATCCGGATGCGGTCGGGATGGGAATTGCTCGTGAAAAGCAGTCACCAACGCAGGGGCATGAACGGCGGTCGCATCTTCCCATGTGAATTCCTCCGGTCCGTACCCTTTCCACTCGATTAGGTACTGGAAGCGACCTTTCAGCCAGAGGGAATCCCGGATGCTGGCGACCTCGTACTCGGGGGTGCTGCCACCATCACGAGGTCCTGATGGGGAAGGTTCCGCTTGGCGAAGTGGACAAGCCGGTTGTTCGGGGACCAACAAGGACCGATGGAAGACGGGGTGCACGCGCAGGGAACGTGGCAGAGTTAAACGATAGGCGACCGGGTTGATGACGGCCTCGACTGGGAACGGTCCAAGGTAACGGTGGTCCAGCTTTCTCGCCGGCCGAGTGGATGGTAGGTTCCGGGTGGACAGCCAGACCCGATCCCCCACCGATAGTGGAGGCGTATCCCTTCTCGACCGATCGGCGAACCTCTTGTAGTCGGCCTTGGCCTTCTCCAGCTGCCGTCGCACCAACCGATGGATCGCCTGTAGCTCCGCCATGAATTCGTTCGCTGCCGGCTCCGGTGAGTCCACGGGAGAAAGGGGGAAAAACCGGGGGTGATAACCCACGTTGGCCAAGAACGGTGTCATCTGCGTGGAGGTGTGCTGCGAGTTGTTAAAAGCAAACTCGGCTATGGCCAAATAGTCCACCCAATTGTCCTGCTGCAGGTTAACGTAGCAGCGCAGATACTGCTCTAAGATGCCGATGACCTTCTCGGTACCCCCGTCGGTCTGAGGATGATGTGCGGACGAGAGGCAAACCTTAATGTCCAACGCCCGCATCAACTCCTGCCAGAAGCGGGCTGTAAACTGGGCCCCCCTATCGGAGACGACTCTATCGGGAAGGCCGTGCAGCCGGAACACCTGTTGGATGAACATGCGACTAGTGGCGCGAGCTGACGGTAAGCCGCGACAGGGGATGAAGTGCGCCATCTTGGTCAACATGTCCACCACCACAAACACTGTCGTGAAGCCGGAGGATGGGGGTAGATCCGTCAGAAAGTCCATGGACACAGCCCCCCAGGGTCACTTGGGTGTTGGCAAAGGCTGCAGTAAACCAGGCGGGGCCCCTGTCGCTGACTTGGCCTGCCTGCATGGGATGCAGGAGGTGACATAAGACTGGACGTCGTGTCGGACTCGGGGCCACCAGAAGGTACGGGAGACCAGGTTCAGAGTCTTGAACAGGCCAAAATGCCCCGCAGCCGGGTTATCATGACACTGGCTGAGGACGAGTCCCCTGAGTGGCCCTCCCGGAACATAGAGCCGGTCACGATAATACAGGAGTCCATCCGTGACCGACCAAGGCGAATCTGGCCCCACCTCTTCCTTCCGCTGAGCCACCCACGCCTCCTGCTGCTGCGCCTCCCGGATCCGAGCCCGTATATCCACCGGCTCCCGCACCGCAGCAAAAGACTCGACGGGGATCACGGTCCTGGGCGGAAGCTTGTCTTCCGCTCGGGTGTACTCGGGCTTCCTGGACAGAGCATCCGCTCTCTGGTTGTGCCCGCTTGGTATGTACCGCACCCGGAAGTCAAACCTCGCAAAGAAGAGGGACCACCGGATCTGACGTTGGTTCAAATTCCGAGCGGTCTGCAGGCTTTCCAGATTCTTGTGGTCCGTCCGGACCTCGATTTGATGCCGCGCCCCCTCCAGATGATGCCTCCAAGCCTCGAACGCCGCCTTGATGGCCAGCAGCTCCTTCTCCCAGATGGTATAGTTGCGCTCCGAGGGATTCAATTTCCGGGAGTGATACGCGCAAGGGAAAAGGGTACCGCTGAGCGTCGTTGCCTGGAGTAACACGGCCCCAATGGCAATGTCGGAGGCGTCCGCCTCCACGACAAACGGCCGTTGCGGGTCAGGATGCTTCAAGATGGGCTCCTTCATGAAGGCGTCCTTCAAAGCTTGGAACGCCTGTTGTTCGGGGGCGTTCCATTGGAACCGAGTCTTCTTCTGCAGGAGCCGGGTGAGGGGGGCTGTCAAGGCAGCAAAGCCAGGGATGAATGTTCGATAGTAGTTGGCAAATCCAAGAAGTCGCTGAACATCCTTCACGCGACGCGGGGGTTGCCAACTCTGCAACGACTCAACTTTACTCGGTTCCATGGCGATGCCCTCAGGAGAAATGCGGTGACCCAAGAAATCGATGGTCACCTGGTAGAACTGGCACTTCTCCAACTTGGCAAACAGCCGATGTTTCCGGAGGCGCTGCAGGACCTGACGGAGATGCTGATGATGCACTTCACGCGACGGGGAGTAAATCAGGATGTCGTCCAGGTAAATCACGACAAACTGGTCCAACAGATCTCGAAAGATGTCGTTCATAAAATGCTGAAACACAGCGGGGGCGTTGGTCAGGCCAAACGGCATCACCGTGTACTCGAAATGTCCATAGCGAGTACCAAACGCCGTCTTCCACTCATCACCCGGCCGAACCCTGACGACGTTGTAAGCTCCACGCAGGTCCAGTTTCGTGAAAATCTTAGCCTCCCGGAGTCGGTCCAAGAGCTCGGGGATGAGGGGCAGCGGGTAGCGGTTACGCACCGTGATGGCGTTGAGTTTCCGGTAGTCACAGCAAAGCCGTAACTCGCCCGACTTCTTTTTGACGAAGAGCACGGGCGCAGACACTGGCGAGGACGAGGGCCGGATGAAACCACGAGCCAAATTCTTTGTCAGGAAGTCCCGCAATGCAGCCAACTCGGGCTCCGACATGGAGTACAAACGCCCCACTGGGAGAGGCGCATCAGGGACTAGATCAATGGAGCAGTCGTAGGGCCTGTGCGGGGGTAATTGGTCCGCCTCTGACTCGCTGAACACGTCAGCAAAGTCGGACAGTTCGGGAGGCAAGGAAACCCCTGGGGAACCCTCCACCTGGCCGGCACAGATATGGCGGGTGTGGTCCACGCACTGCAAACTTGGGAAGGTGACCAAGTTCTGAGACCAATAGATCTGTGGATCATGCGCCCGGAGCCACGCCAGACCCAAGACCACGGGGAAGTGCAGATCCGAAGTGATGTAGAACTGGATGGCCTCCACATGAGAACTGATGGCCATACACACGGGTTGCGTGGCGGCCGTAATAGGCCCGGACAGGAGCACTCGACCATCGATGGTCTCCACAAGCATGGGCGGATCCACCGGACACTGGGGAACAGCCCATTTGGCCACGAAGGCCGAGTCCATAAAGTTAGTGGTAGCCCCAGAGTCAATTAAGGCATGGACCGGAATCCCCTCTGGCTTGCCAGGAAGGATCAGACGTGCCTCCAAAATCAAATGCCGTGGAGGTTCACAGGCACCGTCAGAACGGCGTCGCTCGGCGTGGTCGTTGTGGGTCGCCCGATCTATCACACCGTCTAGATCGGGCTCGGGCCGTTTCCCGACAGCAAAGTAGAAGACTTTCTCGGGGCAGGCTTGGTCACTGATGCCCGCTGACGCTTCTTCGGGCAAGAAGCAGCCAAATGTCCAGGGTCCCCACAGAAAAAACACAACCCCCCCGATCGTCGTCTGTCCATTTCCGTCACCGAGCTACGGGACCTGGCGGCACCCAGCTCCATTGGCTCCTCCCTCTGGACTGGGGGCTCACGCACAACAGAAGCGGCAGGGGTCTGTGGGGTGGCACGGCGACTCTTTCGCTGCTGCAGCCGGGCATCGATCCGCAGACAAAGATGGATCAGCCCATTCAGGTCTGAGGGAATGTCCACGCAGGCCAGCTCATCCAACACCTCCTCCGACAAGCCATCCTGGAAGGCATCCACGAGCGCAGCCTCATTCCAGGCGGAATCCTGGCTAAGCAGCCGGAAATCACTGATATAGGCCTGTAGGGGGCGCTGACCCTGCCTCAAAGCTTTCAGGCGTCGGGTGGCGGTCTGCGCCTTAATTGGGTCCTTGTACCTGAGGCGCATATGGTCACAAAACCCCCCAAAGTTATCCAACAAAGGGCTAGGCTGTGCCAGCAAAGGCGTGCCCCAACGAGCTGCATCCCCCGACAGAAGACTCAACACGAACCCCACCTTATCCCGGTCAGTGGGGAAATCAGCTGCTCTCACGCTGATAAAAAGCTGGCATTGTCCCAGGAAGGCAGGAAACAGTTCTGGATTACCAGCAAATTTATCCGGCATAGCTATCTGACATTTCCTCCTGGGTGGGGGTGCAGCATGTACCTGAGCTTGCAGTTGAGCCACCTGAGCTGCCAGCAAAGTGAGTTGCTGGGTGAGCTGAGCATTCTCGGCACGAAGCTGCTCCATCGTAGTAATAAGGGGTGGGAGGCTGAAAGCAAACTGTTCTGAACCAGCCCTCTTCCGGCCTTGTAGTAAGGCAAACCCCTATTCAAACAGAAGAGACTGGAGAGCGTCCAAGGCTGAAAAGCGTTTGCCAAGATTTAATAGTCAATTAACAGAACAAGAAACAAAAACACAGGAACTTGAATCCTCAAGCGGAAGGGTTGCTTTCAGCAACCAGCCCTTCCCCAAACACTCCTTTTATTTAGAGCTCAGGGCGTGGTCTCCCTGTGCCTCCTCCCGAGGAGACCTGCAGCCTTTCTCTGCTTGGTCCTGCTCGACTGCCTCCTGCGTCGGGCGTCCTTGAACAGGACCAGCTGTGGGTCATCATCCTCCGCACTATCGGGCTCACGCAGCTGAGAAGAGGGCCCCGGCTGGGAGCTCTGCCAAGCCTCCAAACCATCATCAGCCGGTTCGTCTCCCTCCTCCCCCTCATCTGAGTCATCCGATACATCGGAGCCGGCTGTTGGACCCACAGGCTGGCCCTGAGTCACAACAGAGATGTAGTTATTTCTTATATAGAGAGCAACTCTACCTCCTCTCTTATTTGGTCTGTTTCTTTTAAATAATTGTTGTCCTGGGTTGTTATGCTTAAAATGTGTGAAGTTTAAAATATTTGTGCTGAATGAAGAAAATTTTAAAATTAATGAGAAAGGCAATATGACATAAATTAGTTTTAAAAGCTCCATTTTTCACAGTATGTAGGTAATGGGAAACTATATATGCTGTACTTTATCAAAAGAACTTGGAACAATCTGTGTGACTTTTGATCAAAATAAAACATAGTTTCTTCTCTTGTGCTAGCATAGCTGTCCATGTGATACAAATATTAAAGTATTCATATAAAGATTAATATTACCTATATTATGTTAAATGATACTAATTCCCAGGGCAGTCATGTTCTAAGTGAGATAGATACTAGCTGCTTTTGGTGGAAACAGCTTGAAAACAATACTGTCAACTTTGAAAATGAGCATTTTCCCTATTCATTATTGGTTGACACATTGAAAGGGGTGAGGGAGGATTGCCAGGTGCTTTGCTAGTCAAAATAATCTTGTCCCATGGGAACCAAGGTCATTGGCTGCTCCCGAGGCTGCTGGCTGGGCATTTCATGAAAAGCCCGCCAAGAAGATGTGTGTCTTCAGACTTGGTTTCACTTTTGAAGTGCCGATACTTTGTATCTAATAAACATGTTCTTTGAGGAATTTCCAAGCCTCAGAGTTCTGCTTTATTTGTCTCTGTCGGAACCATGACATTAAACCAAGTCTCCTAAAACTTCATTTTCTCGGAATGCTGGGCTCCAACCGCCTACCCACTCACTTTTGGGAGAGCGGTAAAGACTTGCCAAAGACTTGAGATGGAGGAAAAAAATTGAAACCACTGCTAGTCGCAATGGGACTCAGGCTGTCGGAGTGCAGGCAGGCACTCCAGCCACCAAGGAGGCGTCACTGGCAGGGATTCGGCCAAAGACCAGGGTGATTCAACCTGGGAAGCTGGCACTGCAGGAAGGAGCTACAGCCCTAGCAGACCTCTTCCAAGCTGAGGCTGCCCCTCAGCACAGAAGCACTCCTGTAAATGCTAGAGAGGAGCTCCTATTGCTGCCATCCCAGGTTTCTTCATCTGTGGATGGCAAGAAAGGAAAAGGGTTGATGGGATGGGATGACTCCAGTGAGTGGAGATTTCATTCCACAGCCCCTTACTCAAACAGCTGAAGGAGAATTTCAGCAGACTGGAGGTGAGGGATATGATCCCTGTTACCCAGGAGGTGGGTGCCGTGGGGGGAAATGCCAAGAACTACCCATCTCTTCCCTCCCCCCTCACCGTAGCTCCAGCCCAACTGTCGGAGTCCATGCTGCTTTGCCCATCCCCCCCACCGGCTGTGATACCAAGCCCTTTGTCGCAGCCAAGTTTGTTGCCATGACCTCGGGATGCCAGTCCTGGAGTCCAGCCAAGAGAAGTCCAGAGAGTGGTTCTGCCACATCCCCAGGACCAGCAAGCTGCCCAAGCCCAGTAGCAGGTACAGGTGGCTCCACCGAGGTTCAAGCCACCTCCCATTAAGCCCACCTTTGATGGGGATCCCGAGAAGTTGACCTTCTTCTTAAACCAGGTGTGGGCTCATTTAGATTGCTACGCTTATGCCTACCTGAATGGGGCTATGATGGTAAATGCTGTGGCGGCAAATTTAGAGGGACAAGCGGCCAACTGGGTGACCAACCTCCATGATGAAGGGGCTCCTGAATTGCATGAAATTAATCTATTCATGGAGCAACTGAGGGGTCAGTTTGAAGATGAATCCCGAGTCCTACTGGCTGAGAAAGAAATCCACCACCTGAAGCAAAGAGGTTGCCCCACAAAGAAGTACGTCCGTGAATTCAGGAGAGTTGCTAACTGGCTGGGTCAGTGGCCTGAGTGGTCACTGATCAACTACTTCAAACAGGTTGGATTGTGACTTGCTCCAAGCCTGCATCATTCTAGGTCTTCCCGACCTGTTGCGTG
Organism: Vipera ursinii; assembly: GCF_947247035.1. NCBI lineage: Eukaryota > Metazoa > Chordata > Lepidosauria > Squamata > Viperidae > Vipera > Vipera ursinii. The sequence continues at coordinate 24,992,745 of NC_139522.1, forward strand.
AATGGTACCATATGGCGGTGATGCTGGACATTGAGCTGGACTGCCCCCGAAAGTCAAGCACCACCGAACCCAAGCTGCTGCGCATCCAAGAAAAACGCCTCTATGGCTGACATCCCCAAGCCTCTGCAGCTGCCAACGTCTCCCAAGCACCAGCCAGGGCTCCAATCAAGTGCTACCAGTGTGGTCAGATGGGTCACCGTGCTGTGGAGTGCCCAGCTCCTCACCCTCAACCCAGGAGTGCACCAGTCGCGGCTGTGAAACTGTGAAGAGCTCCCAGAGGGGGAAGAGAGAGAACCAACTGGGCATGTCAAGACCTTGGTGTCGAAGACTCACCTCCCACTGAGCTCAAAGCAAAACCCCAATCCGAGCCACAGCAGATGCCGGCACCGTATGACAGTGATGAGGAAGGCAAGGAGGACCCCATGGTGAGTCAGCCCATTCCCTCTTTTGCCATTCCCACCAGGCTGATAGTGCCCAAAATGGACTCACATGAGTTTTAAGGTTCTAATAGACTCAGGTTGCACTTGGTGTTTAATTAACTTACCCACTGTGCTGAAACTGGGAATCCGAGCCAAGCTATTGCCCCTGCCCATACAGTTTGAGCAGGCCAACAGGTCCCTCATCGGAGGTGCCCCTGCCATGCACCTAACTGAACCTTTGCATTTGGAAATGGGTTGGCATTGGGAAATCATTTATTTTGTGGTGCTTCCAAAGATGACCAATGCAGTAATTTTGGGGCTAGCATGGTTGGATAAATGACATCCTAACATCTGGTGGGGGAGGGAATGTGGAAATTAAGACTGGGGACAGGACCCCTCCCACCTGACACTGACAATAAAACAAAGATACTGGCCATCTGCAAGATGCAAGGGGAGCCCTGTGAAACCCTAAAGACTGTAGCTGAAAAGCTGCTGGGGATTCAACTTGTCCCCACTGAGTACCATGATTTGGCAGAAGCATTTAGTGAGAAGGAATATGACGTCCTCCCCCCACACCGGGCTATGGACTGTGCTATTGAAATTCTGCCCGGTGCCAAGCTCCCTAAACCAAGGATGTACTCTATGACACCCAAAGAGATGAAAGAACTGAGAGAGTACTTTGATAAAAACTTAGCTAGGGGTTTCATTCAGCCAGCCAAATCACCCGTGGCAGCTCCTGTGCTTTTCAAGGAAAAGAAAGATGGTTCTCTTAGATTATGCATGGATTTTAAATCCCTCAATGTTGTCAGCATGGAAAATACGTACCCCCTCCCCCTGATGAAGGACATGTTAGCCCATCTGGCTAAAGGAAAAATCTTTACCAAGCTGGATTTAAGAGAGGCTTATTACCAGATCTGGATTAGGGAGGGGGATGAATGGAAAACAGCCTTTAATTGCCCTTTGGGGAGCTTCCAATTTAAAGTGATGCCTTTTGGACTGCAGGGCCCCCCCACTGTGTTTATGCAATTGATAAATCAAGTGCTCCATGATCATTTATACAAGGGGGTTTTGGTTTATCTTGATGACATCCTTATTTACTCTGAAACCATGGATGAACACATCAAAATGGTCCAAGAGGTATTAAAGAGACTGTTGAAAGCCAAACTGCTTTACTGGTATCTTTGGATGTTGCAGTTTTAGGTCTGGTCTGTGTGTTGTCACCCCCTCTCTGCTGCCTTTCAGCTGTTTCTGTTCCTCCTCCAGCAACCAGCCAGTCAAATAACTCATGGTTGAGTCCCTTTCTTGCATGGACTCTAAACTGGTCACTAGGACATCCCATGAAGTGTCCAATTAACTGAGCACCACATACACCTTGTGTGCCTTAGTGAATGTCATTCCTCTTTCTTCTAACTCTAGGAATGTCTTCCTCATGGACTGCAAATGAGTAGACATGCTCTCTCCTGGTTTCAGCTGGGCCTTATATACAGTAGCTTTCTTGTCAGCATTACTTTGCTGCTCACAGTCTCTCTCATGTACACACTGCACAAAGCTTCCCAGCACTCTTTAGCAGACTGGAGACCCCTCACATGTATCAGCTGGCTATCCTCCAAACTCCAGATTATGCTGGCCAATGCTTTCTCATTCTTTCTCCTGTCCCCATCATCCAGGGCTGCAGGTGGATCAGCAACTATAAGCCACAACTTCTCCCTTCGCAGGTACATCTCCAATTTCAGACACCAGGAGAGGTAGTTTGTCTCATTCAGACAAGATACTATGGAACCTCCTCCCATTACGCTGATGGAGCCCATGTTGCCTGCTACCACCACAAACCACCACAAACCACAAGCCTTAACTCCTCTGGTTCTGGGTCAAGCTCTCACTGGGCTTCTCCTCACTCTGGGCCCATAACCTGTTACAGCATGCACAGTCTTATTGTGTGTGATAACCCAGGAGTAAACACAGTAAACAGTGGTCTATATTAAATGGTGGTTTATCTTACACTATCTACGATATTATACACCAGGAACAATATACATACATGTGCTAATACAGCAGGATCCAACACACCACAGTTACAGCAGGAAACTGAAGAGAGAGAACACATCAGCGGAGCCTTCCCTTTTATATAGAGGCTCTTAAAGAGACACAGACCCTGCTGGCTCTTAAAGAGACACAGACCCTGCTGAGTCATTCCCATCATTACATCTTACAACTTACATTACATAAGTTGGTTAACTGTTAAATAATTACCTGGTCCAGTTCCACCAGATGGAGTTTGCTATCAGAATCAGAGGCTTAAAAGAGAATCCTAAAGAAGATTTAAAGCAGATAGTCTCTGAGGCTTTGGAAGTGGTACTGGGACAGCCAGCAGCCGAAATTGAGGGAAGTATAGACAAAATCTTTCGTGTGAATTCATGGATTGCAAGGCAGAGGAAGCTACCTAGAGATGTGGTGGTTTACTTTACAAAGAGAGCAATCAGGAATGAAGTTATCCAAGTTGCTTATGATACTAAGCTTGTGGTTGCTGAGCAAGAAGTTTTGGTTTTAAAAGAGATTCCTCCAAGAATTTTAAGGAGAAGGAAAGATTTTGCTTTTCTGGCACAAGAACTTAAGAAACGCGACATTAAGTTCAGATGGGAGATACCAGTGGGCATGGTGGTGATGCATGAAGGTACGAGACACCGTTTGGTCACAGTGATCCAGGCACGTGATTTTTATAGCAAAGTTTTAAAAGCAACCCCTCTACCACATTTGGAATCTGCAAAGAAAAATGGCGAGGGAAAGCCTCAAGATGCTGAAGGAACACAGACAGATGAGAAAGTTACTGGAGGGGATCAAATTACAGTTTCATCGGAAGACGCTAGAGAGCAGAGGATGATGCGTGCCGCCTCGAGACGAGTGAGACAAGAGCAAGAGCAAGACCAGCAGAAAGTTATGGAACCTTCAAAGCATACCTATAGCGAAGCTGTGGGAGGGGCGCGGCCTAAGGAAGTTAAGGGGATCCTGGCAGGCGTGCTCCAGAAGCTTCGGGACGCCAAGGATGGCGACTAAGTTCTTAACTTGGAATGTCAATGGTTTAAACTCATCACAGAAGAGAAAGAAAGTTTTTCAATACTTAAAACAATTTAAGACTGATGTTATTTGCTTGCAAGAAACACATATTAGGGTTATGGACCAAAAGTACCTATTGAACTTAAGGTTGGGTACGCAATTTATTGCTTCTGCAATGAACAAGAAAAATGGAGTGGTTATTTATGTCAAGAATACTCTGACAGCGGAACTAATAGAAGCAGATAAACAAGGAAGATACGTTATGATAGATCTGCTGTTAGAAGGCAAAAAAACGCTTTTGGTTGGACTGTATGCTCCTAATCAACAACAAGCTGACTTTTATAGATTACTACACAGTAAGATTACCCAGATGGATTATAAATCTTTTATTTTTATGGGAGATTGGAATGGTGTCTTGGACGTACAACTGGACAAGTGTGGTTCTTTAAGACATGCCCCGAGCCATGCTAGATTGCCTAAATCTTTTTTTGAAATGAAGGATGATTTGGAATTGCGAGACATCTGGAGAGAAACACATCTACATGAAAAGGATTATACTTTTTTTTCTGATAGACACCAATCTTTTTCCAGGATTGATTTTATATTACTGACTAATGATTTTTTTTTCTAGGATTAAGAAGATAAAGATTTGTCCAAGAACTATATCTGACCATAGTCCAGTCTGGTTAGAGATTAATAAGGACAATAGAGATAGGCGCTCTTGGCACTTAAATGAGAACTTGTTTAGAAATCAGAGTAATGTGGAAGAATGTAAAAAACAGATGAAGGACTTTTTTGAAATTAATATGAACAAGGATACTTCTATGGACATGGTTTGGGACGCTAGTAAAGCTTATATGAGAGGGGTGTTAATATATATGAATAATAAATACAGATGTAACTTGTAAGTTAGGAGGAAAGAATTGGAGAATGAAATTAGGGAAAAAGAAAAGGCCCTAATTTTGAATCCATCGGATGTGAAGATCAAAGAGGTTATTAATTTGTTAAGAGGACAATTTGATAAGCTGATGGCTGATCAGGTGGCAACTAACTTACGGTTTGCTAGACATAACACTTTTTGCAATGCCAATAAACCAGGTAGATGGTTAGCCTACAGGTTAAGGAAAAAGCAAAGGGCTTCTAACATAGATAAAATAGAACATAAAGGTAAGGTTGTGTATCAACAGGACCTTATTAAGGAAGCCTTTGTGGACTTTTATTCCAAATTATATGCTAAAGATAAGATTAATGAAGCAGATATTGATGTATATCTGAAGAGTGCCAACATCCCGGTTCTTACACAAGAACAAAAGGAAGAGATTAATCAATTGATAACAGAAGAAGAAATTCTTTTAGCAATTAAGCAATTGAAGGTGGATAAAGCGCCAGGCACGGATGGACTGACTGCGGTCTATTACAAAAATCTACAATCAGAGGTGATAAAGCCATTAAGGGAATTGTTTCGGACAATTCAAAGGGGAGGAAGGGTGCCTCCGTCCTGGAGAACTGATTTTATTTCCCTGATTCCAAAGGAAGATCAGGATGTTACTCAAGTAAGAAATTACAGACCAATATCACTTTTGAATACGGACTACAAGATATTTGCTAAGGTTTTAGCTAACAGATTGATGAGGGTTTTGCAACAGATGATTCATGGGGACCAAACTGGGTTTATTAGTGGTAGACAAATGAAAAATAATGTGAGGCATATAGTAGACTTGGTGGAGTTTTTGGAAAGGAACAACCAGATCCCTGCGGCATTGATCTTTTTAGATGCTGAAAAAGCTTTTGATCAACTGGATTGGCAATTTTTGATGAAAGTTTTAGATAAAATGAATTTGGGGGATAAATTTTTACAACCAATTAGGGCATTATATCAAAAACAAACTGCCCGAATAATAGAAAATAATAGTTTGACTGAAGTATGCAATATTGAAAAGGGCACAAGACAAGGGTGTCCGTTATCACCTTTATTATTTGTTTTAACACTGGAGATATTATTGATTAAAATACGGAATTTGGAAAAAATTAAGGGTATTCAAATTAGAGATCAGGATTATAGACTGAGGGCGTTTGCAGACAATCTGGTTGTTACGGTGACCCAGCCAGAAAACTCTGTTGTGGACCTGATAGAGATAATAATGCAATATGGGAAGGTTTCTGGATTTAAGGTTAATGTACAAAAAACTAAAATATTAGCCAAAAATATGACAGCATCGCAAAAGGCCCTTTTAGAAGGGTTAACTGGATTCAAGACTGTTTTTTTTATTGAAAAGTTTTACAGTACATTTTATCCTTAACAATCCCCCCTCCCCCCACCCCACCTAACCCTCCCTATCCCTCCCCCCCATTTCCCCCTCCCCCCCGACTTCCCAGAGCTAAGTACAAGGTATAAAAACAAAAAACAATCATAAACATCCATATGCTAACAACAATAAACTATTAAATCTATCGCTCTCTAGCTCATATAAGATAACTACAAACAATATTAATATTACATATAAAAAGAAGAAAAAAAAGAAAAAGAAAAAAGAAAGGAAGACTTATTCAAATGCTAAATAAAACTTTTTAGTCCCATATTTGTTCTGGATATAATCAATCCATTTTTTCCACTCCATAATATAACGTTCTTGCGAATGATCTTTCAAGTAAGCCGAGATCTTTGCCATTTCCGCCAGGTCAGAAACCTTTAGAGTCCATTCTTCTATAGTCGATTCGAGACTGTTAAAAGGGTTAAATATTTGGGGGTGTATTTGTCACCCTCAAATGCAAAGTTATATAAAAAATAATTATGAAAAGCTATGGGGAAAAATTCAAAAAGAATTGGAGAGTTGGGAAAAATTTCAATTGTCTCTACTGGGAAGAATTGCAGCAGTGAAAATGAATGTCTTGCCTAAATTTCTATTTTTATTTCAAATGATACCGATTCTTAAAAAAGATTCAAATTTGGAGGAATGGCAACGGGGTATCAATAAATTTGTATGGGCAGGGAAAAGGTCACGAGTTAAACTTAAGATTATGCAGGATACGCGTGAAAGAGGTGGTCTTAAAATGCCCAACTTTAAATTATATTATGAAGCTGCTGTGTTGTCAGGGATAAGTGATTGGATTAATTTGACACAAGGGAGTTTATTAAATCTTGAGGGCCACGACTTGTTATTTGGCTGGCATGCATATTTATTGTATGATAAGAAGGTAGATAATGTGTTTAAAGTGCATATTTTAAGACAGGCATTGCTGAGAGTTTGGAAAAAGTATAGACATAAGTTAGACTACAAGATACCGTTGTGGGCAATCCCGAAACATGCAATAGAAAACATAAATGTTGGCTTCAAACATGATGTGACTACGTACAAGGAGATCTTAAGTTTGGAGAGGAACGTATGGTGTTTGAAGCCGTATAATCTTTTGCGAGATGAGAAGATTGTTCAAACTTGGTTTCAATATGGTCAATTACGGGCCAGGTGGAAAGAAGACCAGAAAATTGGTTTCTCAATGACTGATGAAAATTTGGTAAAGCAAATTAGAAATCAGGGTCCGGCACATATCAAACGGATATATCTTGCATTGATAGAAATTGACTCAGAAACAGAACTTGTTAAGGATTGTATGATAAAGTGGGCTCAGAATATTCAAGAAGTTATCACAATGGACACTTGGGAAAAGATCTGGGTGAGGAACGTAAAATTTACACAAGCTCAAAACTTAAGAGAAAATTTTTACAAAATGTTTTATAGGTGGCATTTAGATCCCAAAAAGCTTGCAAGTATGTATCCGAACTATCAACCTAAATGTTGGAGATGTGGCGGCGAAGATGCAACATATTTTCATATATGGTGGACCTGTAAAAAGGTTAAGGCTTTTTGGATTAAAATCTGGTGGAATATGCAGAAGATATTTAAGCAAAGGATAAAGTTTTGTCTGCAATTGTTCTTATTGGGCATAATCACAGATACTACTGTTGTGGACACTAAGTTGATGTTCAACTTAATTACAGCAGCAAGACTTTTAGTAGGTCAATATTGGAAGAAGGAGGAACTCCTGACTATAGAAGAATGGACTCTAAAAGTTTCTGACCTGGCGGAAATGGCAAAGATTTCGGCTTATTTGAAAGATCATTCGCAACGTTATATTATGGAGTGGAAAAAGTGGATTGATTATATCCAGAACAAATATGTGACTAAAAAGTTTCACTTAGCATTTGAATAAGTTTTTTTAATGTGATATTAGTATTGCTTGTAGTCATTTCATATGAGCTAGAGTGCGATAGACTTAATAGTTTATTGTTGTTAGAATATGGTTGTTTATGATTGCTTCTTGCTTTTATACCTTGTATTTAGCTCTGGGAAGTCGGGGAGGGGGGAGGGGGAAGGGGGGGAGGGTTAGGGAGGGCTAGGAAGGGGTGGGCGGAGGGAGGAGGGGAGGGATTGTTAAAGATAAAATGTATTGTAAAACTTTTCAATAATAAAAATAATAATAATAATTACCTTGACACACAGGGGCAATCCATGCAGGGTGTCAAGCCCCGCCGGCTTGCCAAGCGTCCGGGCCTCGACACCGTCTCCACCGCTTCACAAGCCCTGTTCGCTAAGGAACCAGTGTTGGCACACCCCGATCCAGACCGACCATACGTGGTCCAAGTCGATGCCAGTGACGTCGCGGTAGGGGCTGTGCTGTTACAACGGAACGCGGAGGGCGTACTGCAACCGTGTGCCTGCTCGTCGAAAAAGCTGTCATCCACAGAGCGCGCATGGGCGATTTGGGAAAAAGAGGCGTTCGCCGTGTGCACGGCCTTGGAGACATGGTGTCATCTGTTGGAGGGGGCTGCCCACCCCTTCGAGGTCTGGACGGACCACAAAAACTTAGAGGTCTTACAGTCGCCAAGAAAATTGGCGCCTAAGCTTGTCAGATGGGCTCTCTTTTTCCGGCGGTTTAACTTCGTTCTGAAGTACGTGCCGGGGGGACGGAACTTTCTTGCCGACGCGCTCTCACGGCTGCCGCAATACAACACCAAATGGGAAGCAGTGGTGCAAGAGCTCATCCCGCCTGGTGCATCCCCGGTCGCGAACCAGGTGGTCTGCAGCGTGGGGGATGATCTGTCCCGTGCCATGAGCGATGCTTTAGCTACGGACACCTGGCTGAAGGAGCACCCCGGCCTTCTCACCATGCGCAATGGCTTGGCCTGGCACGGGGATAAGCTATATGTGCCCCAGGCACTGCGCCCCACCGTCCTGCACCGGTGTCACGACGCCAAACAAGCCGGCCACTTCGACTTCCTTAAGACCTTACACTTGGCACGGCGCCAATTCTGGTGGCCGTGCATGAAGGCGGACGTGGAACAACACGTCCGGGCCTGTCACGTGTGTGCCACAGTAAAACCCCGTGTCGGAAAGCCGTTAGGACTGCTACAGACGGTATCGGACCCCGAACGGCCATGGCAAGACATTGCCATGGACTTTATTGTTGGGTTGCCGGAAAGCAGGGGCTACACAGTGATCTGGATGGTCATCGACCTCTTCTCCAGACAGGCACACTTCATCCCCTGTAAGGGGTTGCCATCTGCCAAACGGTTGGCATGGCTGTTTCTGACACATGTCTATCGGCTACACGGGGTCCCCCGACGGATAATTTCGGATCGTGGGGTCCAATTTATGGCACGGTTCTGGCGGGAATTCCTGCAACACATCGGGTCCACCCAGGGTCTCAGCTCCGGCTACCACCCGAGCACCAACGGAGCCGCTGAGAGGGCTAACGCCACGGTGGAAAGACTCCTCCGGAGTTATGTGTCATACCAGCAGACAGACTGGGTAGACCTCCTTGTGTTTGCCGAGGTCGCTCACAACAACGCCGTGCACAGCAGCACGGGCTTGACACCATATCAGGTGGTGGCAGGGTATGACCTCGTCCCTGTCCCTGAGTGTGGACAGGAGCCAATAACACACACCGGGCCCGGGGAGTGGATGCGCCACCTAGGGGGTGCTTGGAAGGCCGCTAAGGAGGCGATGGCGAGAGCCCAAGCACGGGTGAAGGAGCAGGCAGACAGGAAGCGGGAACCTTTTGAGACCACCAAGGTCGGGGAGTGGGTATACCTGACGACCAGGTACTTGCCGTTGCGGGTACCGAGCAGAAAGTTAGGCCCCAAGTTCCTTGGCCCTTTCCAAGTGGTCCGGGTGATCAACCCCGTGACTGTACGATTACAGTTGCCAAAGTTCTTAGGGAAGGTCCACCCGGTCTTCCACAGCAGCCTGCTGAGACCCGCCAGGGGACTGACAGGGAAAGCAGGTGGGAACGCACCGGGCCCTGTTCGTGGGGACCAGTACGAAATACAGGCAATCCTCGACTCATGGGTACGGAGGGGGCAGGTGCAGTACCTCGTTCTGTGAAAAGGATACCCGCTGGCGGAGGCCTCTTGGGTGGGAGAAGGGGACGTCCGGGCAGCCCATCTGGTCACGGCCTTCCATCGCACACATCCGTCCAAACCGGGGGGTGGTGCCGGGGACTCAGTGGCCTGGGTCCGTGAATGTCCATCTTGTCGTTCTTCCTTCGCAGGTGGGCATGTGGTAGGGGGAGCCGACTGTCAAGCCCCGCCGGCTTGCCAAGCGTCCGGGCCTCGACACTGTCTCCGCCGCTCTCTCTGCCGGCGCGGGGAAGCGGCCCCTTCCTCCCCCAGCAGACTGCCGTCTCCTGCACTCACCTGCACTCCCGGACTGCAACAACTCGCCACCGGCCAGCGGACAACCATGCTGGCCACGTTGGGCCCCGGTGGCCACGCGGCGCTGGAGCAGCCAGCCAGAGCCGCCAGCCTCAACCACCCGGAAGACGCGGCGTTGGGCTCCCGCCGACCAGCTGATGGGCGCAGCCTCGCCCAGTCACCGTGCGCAACGCCGGGTCCCCGCCTCGCAGCTGGCCGGCGTGCTCACAACCAGGCGGCCGATGGGCGCGCTCTCACCCCACCGACCGGGATGGCTCCGGACACCCATCGGTCAGCCGGTGAGCACACCTGCACCGGTCGACCCCCGGCGCCCCGGCGGCTGGGCCCAGAGCCACGTGCTGCGCCCGCGCCTGGTCCCTGGGAGCAACGCCAGCGCCCTGCAGGGTCACAAGAGCAGCCGGAGCCGGGACGAGTAAAGGACAATGGAGGAGCGGCCGGAGGGGCTGACCTGCCACGGGCAGCCATGGACGGGGGGGTGGCCATGCCCACGCTGCCTCCCCCTCCGGCTGGGCGTTTGGGTGAGCCCAGGGGGAAGTGCGCAGTAGCAACATCGGGACGGGCAGCGAGGCGTATGGGGGCGGAAGGACAGACCTTACCTGAGGACAGGCCCGGCGGGCCACAGCAATGCACGTGGTGGGTGGTGGGCATGCAGGGTGATGGGTGGGGACTTTATGGGGAGGTGGGCGGATGCCGGTTTGCTCTGAAGGGGTGGGGTTAGGGTGGAGCGGCACGATAAAAGAGCGTTGAGGCTGGATGCCTCAACGCTGACTTTACCGCGGTTTGTTCTGTGTGAGAAATAAACCTGGTCACCCGTACCTTTGGAGTGCTTGTGATTCTTCGCGGAGGACGTCGTGACACAGGGGATATGGTTGATTACATTGGAAGTATCTCCAACCTCCAAGTATTCCATGTATGGTAGCCTCTGGGTGGTGTGTGATGCCCACTTGCAATACTTGAATGCTGTGTTCTGCTCCTGAAATGTTTTTGATGTATGGCAGGGTGTGCCAAGTAGTTCGTCTTGTACCTTGTTTCTTCATTTCTCACCCCACCATGTTGCACAGAAAACTTGTAACAAATTATTGTGGGTACCCATTCTGCCTGAATTGTTCATGTAGGTACCTACTCTCCAGTTGTTTAGCTCAGGGCATTTCAACCTGTGGTATGCGTACCACTTGTGGACCTTTACCACATGGCAAGTGGTACGTGATTGCTAGCCAAGTGTAGCAGGGGAGGGGAATGAGCCTAAGTGAGCCAAGCCTGAGGGAGAGGGAGAGGGAGAGGCAGCTGCAGCTGCAGGACTGTCTGGGCTCTGCAGAAGCCTGAGGAGCCACCAGGGCTCCAGCTGATTGGCTCCAGTGGATTGGTGCTTCCAGAAGCAGCTCAGAGCTGGAGGTGAACTGAAGAAAAAAAAGGGGGGGGAGAGAGGAGAGGCTATAGAAGAATGTGGTTTGGGTGGGGGAAGGGGAAAAAGACAACAGGAAAGGTTTAATCCCTTTAAACAAATGTAATTAGTTTTACTCCCTTTAATTGAGTCTGTCTGTGGCTTTTAGAAAGTTTTCTTTGAAGGTAAACTGGCTTAATTTAAAGCTAAAGCTTTTTGCAATTGCCGGAGCCTTTCTTTCTGTAATTGCAACATTGTGACACGTGACACGCCTGAGGCAGCTTAAAGAGAAAAAAAACGGAGTTTGTGTTTTTTTATTTTCTTGCTTTCCACTTGATTACTGTGTCTTTAAGGGTACAGGGAAGGGATTGAGGTGGGGTGCATTCTTACTACACTGTGGAAGAGCTCAGAAGGGCCAACCAGCTAGCTCAGAAGTCTACAAACATGGATAAATTCATCATATATTTGTCAGTGCAAAGGGAAAGTGATTCAGCAAAGGAACAGCCACCTAAGAAATTAAAACTGGTACTTTGTTCCTACAGTTTGTAATAGTTTATTAGACTATAGAATAAAATACAAAAATACAAAAGCAAATAGTAAGATACAGTGGGGAGGAAAAGGGGGGAAGTGAGGGGGAGAAGGGAAAAAACAGACTTCCTCTGTTGCAGTAGAAGGAAGCATTAACATTGAACCTCAACTTTTTACTTTTCCATAATATTATAAACTAGCCATTTCTATAACAACAAATGAATCTAATCAGTAAAACCCAAATCCCCCCCTTTTTTGAGTCATCAAGTTTTTGACACCTTGCTAAGCACTGGTGGTACTCAAATATTGTCATGTCCTAAAAGTGGCACAATCTGTGAAAAGGTTGAAAAGCCCTGGTTTAGCTTGCTGGGTACTACAGTGGGTTCTCAACCTGCCGTATAGTGTTCTGATACAACTCTTTGTGTGACAGTGGATGTTTGCTGTTTGTTAGGCATATGGTGATAGCCTACATAGTTGGGTTGAAAAATATATAAACTATGATGTTGTGACTTTAAGATGTTAATTGGCCAATGGGTGTGTAAGTGTTCTCATGGCCATAAGAGGGAGCTAGGAACGTAGCTTCTCTCTCTTTGAATTCACTGCTCTCTCTACTATTGCGCTGTTTTGCTGTACTGTTGGTTTACTACTGTGGTAAACCTGAACAACTGTGTATTGACCTCTGGACCGGTAAGAAGACTTTGTATTTGGAATACTCCTTGGACTGTTGCTATTGTGTATGACCTGGACTGTTTATTTTTGACCGTGCATTTTTGTTTTTACACCACCTCAAAAGTAAAATACTTTCTGTTTTCACAACTCACTGTACTCTTGTGGTTACTGTGTGACTCTTACTGCTCTCAGTACCCTTCCTTGTCTGTGCAACTCCTTGGTAGCACAAGGAGACCTCTGCACAACAAATTCCTAACACTGTTGAAATTCAGAATGTATGGAGTGTTGGTGGCCTTGTAATAAACTGTGGTTTCTAGGCTTCCATCTTCTTGTCTGTTGACAAGCAAATGCAAAAAATGGTAATTGTCTAGCTTTTTCTTCCTCCATTGTGAACTGTATGTGCAGGAAAATGGAGTTCAGTATGGTATGCAACATTATCCTGGGAAACATATATTTGCCTTCATTCATAAAGCTATATATATTAACGTAACACAACACAACATAACATAAAACATAACATATATAAAGTAGGTAGTCCTCGAGTTATGAGTGTAACGGAGCCTGCCCATTCCTCCAGGCCACTGCCACCTGGAAATGGGCCGCCAGAGGGCAGCAGAAGCGTCCCTCGGACTTTGATCTGGGTGGCAGCGGCCTGGAGAAGGCCTCCAGCACCTGAATGGGCTGCTGGAGGGCCGTGGAAGCATCCCTTGGCCTTCAATCCTGGTGGCAGCAGCCTGGAGAAGGCATCCGGTGCCTGAATCGGCCCACCAGAGGGCCGTGGAAGCATTCCCCAGGCTCAGATCTGGGCGGCAGCAGCCTGGAGAAGGCATCTGGTGCCTGTATCGGGCCAGCAGAGGGCTGCAGAATTGTCTCCCAGCCCAAGATCTGGGCGGCAGCAGCCTGGAAAAGGCACCCGGTGCCCAGATCGGGCTGCTAGAGGGCCGCGGAAGTGTCCCTGGCTTCAGTTCCATTCTCTGTTGCAGAGAACAGCGGCCTAAAATACTATGAGATCATGTGAGATCAGTAGCGTGAGATCTCACCCCACTGATCTCGCGTGAACTTGCGTTACTTTAGGCCTCCATTCTCTGGGAATGCACCAAAGGCCTGGAGCAGCCAAGAAAGTGAAGGATCTCAATCTTTGCAAGGTGAGTATTGAAGGCCTGGTGCCTGGGGAGGGAGGAGATAACCAGGGTGAATGTTGCAGTGCCACTGCTGTTGCTCTTAAGGCCAAATGACTGCCGTGGTGCTGCAATATTCGTAATTTCGGGACTTGCTCGTAAGCACTAGGGGGCACTTATCATGTAACTTTGAACGAGCATTAAGTGAATGCTTGTAACTCGGGGATTACCTGTATAACTCATGGTCTCCTTGTGTCTAGCTGGCCTTTCCATTTTGACTCGACTTTAATACTATATATGTTCAGATGTTTAGGGTTATATCATGCCTGAATTGTTGTAAAAACATCCTGGAAGGATATTTGTGTGCTATACTCTAAAGATTGTCAACCCTCAGTTTTTGAATTGACTGATATCAGTGGAAAGAAAAGTTTGGACAATACAGTTCTAAGTGGCTTAGGTTCAATTTGTCATTTAAGTTATATTTATTTCTGTAGTTAGGTTTATCATTATGCAAACCAGACAATCAACCACTTTTTGGCTTACTGTATTGTGTTAATCCAGCAATTTTGGTTTATAAGCCATGGTTTTTTAACTTAGTGCAAACTCATCTATAAATCAGCCAATTGTGAGTTAAAACTTGTAACTTAGCACAGTGTATGAACTAGGCCTGCATTACAACCTCAAAAATCTACTCATAAACTGACCATCAGGAAGAAAAAGTTAACACCATCAGGATATGTAAATATTCTGATAGATAGCCCTTCAAATAGAGAAGAGTTAATCTTCACTCACTAAGTGATTAAGTGTTAATCACTGCCTGGACCCACCTGGAAGTCACTGTCCTGAAAGTCTTCACTAGCCAGGAGCAACACAGATCTAATAAACAGGTAGTTGCACTGACAGTGCCAAGAAGCCTGTCCACTTCATTAGGGGCAGCAGGTTCAAACTACTCACAGATAACTGGCTAAGTACAATCCCCAGGCATTTTCAATGGACCTGTTCCATGCTTGGTTTCCAACTATGAATGGATCTGAGCTATGTTATCCATCAGGTGTTCCACAAACTCCTCTGCACAGCCCTGAAGATGGTCATCCAAACCATCCTTCCCTAAAAAGTGACCCTAAAAAGGGCCACTTGGTGACATTCTGCAGATGCAATAAGAGTGGAGAAACAATGTTACACCATTCTTAACACCACAAAGTAGGCCTTAATAGTGGCTCTAACTTGTGTGTGGTCAGATTTATCCCACATTTTCTTCCATTAGTGTTCCAGATGTCTCTTGGCCCTTTTCAACACCCTCAGCTCCTCCATGAACCATGGGGGTTGTAGGAGTGATGGGCCAAGATAAGACGCGTGGGTGTGATCCTGTCCAGGGCTTCAGCCACTTTATGGCTACTTGTCTGAAATGGTATAGGGTCTCCGGCTTGAGCAAGGGGTTGCACTAGATTACCACCAAGTTCCCTTCCAACTCTGTTATTCTATGTTCTATGATTCTAGGCTGTGGCCAGAGTCTCTACAAGACCATGCAGCAGAGCCCCCAGAGTATCCCTCAGTTCTCTTTGGAATCCAGGCAAGTCCATCAGTCTCTGGGGGTGGACCATTAGAATAGGTTCCCCCCGCAGAGAGCAGAAGTATGAGAGAATCTCAGACATATCAGGGTATGGTCTGACAATGACAGAGGGGATACTGATATATCCAGAGTGTGACCACTGTCCTGAGTCATGCCATGGATGATCTGGGATAGGTCTGTGGTCACCATTGCGGCCATGAACTCCTAAGCTGCTTCTGAGGCCATCCAGGACCATAAGGCTGGGGAAGTCCACTGTCAACCCCAAGATGGCCTCCAGCAACTTAGGTAGGGTGTCAACACTGCAACAACCTGAACTGAAGCCATTTTCACTTCGTTTTTGGTTGCCACATATTTAGAAAGAAGGAGGGAGGGGGTGTAGTTCTGAGTTAGCCAAAACAATTTCATGTATGGGAGACAAGGTCATTACTGATAGCATTTTGGAGAGCTGGGAGGAGTGCCCACATTTTCTACTAATTGGTGAATGTGATTTATGACATCTAATTGTGGTGGGAATTGCAACTTGTAACTTTGTAACCAAAGGGAGGGGAATTTAGTCTTGGGTTCACCTTTGTATGTGCCATTATTTTGTAGCCAAATAAAAATGTTCTTTGAGGAAGAATTCCTTGCCTTGAAGTTCTTTTAATTGGTCTCATCTACCGGAACCATGACATTAACCCAAGACTCAAAACTATTTTAATACCATGGGGTCCTGAGATCCTGTTGCTTACCCAAAGCCTTGGGAGGACGACAAAGACTCAGGGAAGATTCCATGATGGAGAAAAAGGAATAGCCTGTTACTAGCCTCAAAGCTACAGCAACCACATCAGCTGATGGGGTGCAGGTGGTGCGACTTCAGTGGTTCCGGCAGCCAGTGCGAGACCAAAGGAACGAGAGATCCAGTTGGAGCCATTATTGCTGTCGAAGGGAGTCCTATCTATTGGAGAGACTTGGCGTTTGGAGACAACCCAGCCAAAAAAGAGTTCAGTAAAGGCCACTGAAGCTGAATTCCCACTAACTGCTTCTCACGCATCGTGCTCTCCAGATTGAAGAGGCGCCAAGCAACTAGCACCTTGGGATGAGTCGGGTGAGTGGAAATACCTGACTGCAATCTGGAGCCAGTCCATTGAGTGGTTAAAGGAGAGGTTTGAAGGTCTGGAGGTGGGAGGAAAGGAGCAAGTCACCTGGCAGTTACTTTCCAGTGATCAGGATGACAGACGCCCCCTAGACTGTCCCCAATCCAGGCAAAGGTCAGTCCCATAGATGGGGCCCGAGCTGCATCCCCACGACCAAAGCCACCAGCTTTAATTTCCGAGTCCAGTGCGGAGGTGAAGCCTGGACCGGCGTCAGCGTCGCAATAGCCCCGACCAGCATCGGCGGCCTGCAGCCCTGATCACCATCAACGCTATGCCAGTCCTGACCATCGGAAATGGTATGTTAGCCCCAATCGGTACCACCGCTATGCGAGCCCTGACTGGTACCCATGCCAGATCAGCCCTGAACATTATTGGCATAGAGCAAGTCCCGATTGCCGCCGATACCCAGGTAGCCCTGATCGATATCCACATCGGGCCAGTCCGGATTGATATTGGTACCATGCTAGTCCAGACCATCATTGTTACAGATTTAGCCCCAATCGACACCCCTGGCAACTCAGCTCTGGATGTCACCGGCACCACACCAGTCCAGGGCCCCTGCCAAGAGCTGATCGAGCAGCAGGACTCCTACAAGATCAATTGCAACAGTATGGGTTGCTGCAGGCTCTTTTAGATCGGCAGCGACCTGTGGAAGCCCCTCCTTTCAAGCTCACATTTGATGATGACCTTGACAAGTTAACTTTCTTTTTGAATCAAGTGTGCTTGCACATGAACAGGAATGTCAATGCCTATCCAGACCCTGCCACTATGGTTGATGTGGTAGTGGCAAACCTGGAAGGGGAGGCTGCAGAGTGGTTGAACGGCTTGTACAACGAGCAATCACATGAGCTATGGGACTACAACTTTTTTATCCAGGAACTAAGGACCAGGTTCGAGGATGGATCCATAGCCCTGCAAACTGAAAAAGATGTTCATGAGGTGAAACAGAGGGGTTGGCCAGCAAAGGAATATGTGTGTGAATTCCAGAGAGTGACTGGCAGAATTGTGCAGTGGCCTGAGCAATCGCTAGTTCATCATTTCAAGTCTGGATTGGACCCAGATCTATTCCAGGCATGTGTCTACAGGGGGTTCCCTGATCAACTCCATGAGTGGTATCACCTGGCCATGAATTTAGACATTGAGTTAAACTGCTACAGGAAGCCACTGACCCCTGGACCTAGACTGAGAACAGATCGAGCGAGACATCAGCTTCCCTGACAAACCCCACCAATTGGAACTACTGGAGCTCCAAAGGCATCAGCTGGACCACCAATCAAATGATTTAGATGTGGCCAGCTGGGTCACTGAGCAGCTGTTTGTCCAGTTCCTTTCCCCCAGCAAAAAAGCGGTTCGACTACACCAGCTAAACAAAACAGAAGTTTGCGATCCACTGGAGAAAAATCAAGTTGGATTAACCAAGAGCAAGCTACTCAAGTCACCTCCCCTACTCAAGAGAAAACCAAGGCCCCACCTGAGGCCGCCCTTTCGCCTGTTCCTTATGACAGAGATGATGAGGGAGAAAACGACCCGATGGTGAGTCAGCCTGTACCACCCTTTTCCCTATCTGCTAAGCTCTTGGTCCCTAAGACAGGAGCACGGATGGACTTACATGTGCTGATAGACTCTGGGTGTTCACGATGCCTAATCAACCTCCCTATCGTTCTCAAATTAAGCATCAGAGCAAAAAAGATTTCTTACTGGGTGGAGCCCTAGTCACCCACCTAACTGAGCCGGTTCGACTAGAGTTGGGACAGCATTGGGAATTTATTTGGTTTGTGGTAGTCCCAAAAATGACTGAGGCAGTAATCTTGGCATTAGCCTGGTTGGACAAGTGGAAACCTTTAATATGGTGAGAGAATGGAATGAGAACCTTGAGGTTAGCCATAGGGCCGTCAGCCCCCAACCCCTCTAATGACACCAGCGGAATAGCAGAACCGCCATCTGAGACACTAAAAGCGGCGGCAAATCCCCTGCCAGGAGTGCTTCTCATTCCCAGCAAATAAAAAGACTTGGCTGAAGTGTTCAGTGAGACGGAATGTGACATCCTACCCCCCTCCACCCATAGAACCACTGACTGTGCCATTGAGATTCTACCAGGGGCTAAATTGCCAAAGCCACAGATGTATGCAATAACCCACCTCGAAGTGGAAGAATTGAGAGAGTACATTGATAAGTATTTGGCGAGGGGTTTTATTGAACCCACAAAATCCAAAGTGGCTGCCCCTGTACTTTTTAAGAAAAAAAAGATGGATCGCTTAGACTCTGTGTTTATTTTAAAGGATTAAACGCTGTTAGTGAGGAGGATATGTACCCCCCCCTCCCCTTAATAAAGGACATGTTAGCCCACCTGGCGAAAGGATGAATTTTTACCAAATTAGACCTAACAGAGGTGTATTATCGTGTGAGAATAAGAAAAGATGATGAATGGAAAACTGCCTTCAATAGCCCTCTGGGTAGTTATCAGTTTGAAGTAATGCCTTTTGGATTGCAAGGAGCTCCTGCTGTGTTCATGCAGCTGATCAACCAGGTGTTGCATGATCATTTATATAAAGGGGTTTTGGTGTATCTTGATGACATCTTAATCTATACAGAGACTATGGCAGAACATACAATTTTAGTACGAGAAGTATTTAAAAAACTGCTGAACCCTAAACTCTATGCCAAACTCTCAAAGTGCGAGTTCCGTCAGGCACATTTGGAGTATCTGGGTTACAGAATTTCCAGCAAAGGCATTGAAATGGATCCGGCTAAAGTAAAAGCGGTGACTGAATGGCAGCCCCCACGAACTTGAAAACAGCTCCAAGGTTTTTTTGGATTTGCTAATTTCTACCGCCAATTTATCCCATCATTTGCTGAGATTGCTTTGCCCCTTACAGAACTATTAAAAACTGGCAAAAATGGGGGTAAACTATGACCAGGTCAACCCCTACACTGGTCGTTAGAGTGCCAAGCCACATTTGAGAATTTAAAAAGACTGTTTGCTGCAGAACCAATTCTCAAACACCCTCATCCTGAGGAGCAATTTGTTATTCAAGCTGATGCAAGCAATGTCGCTGTGGGGGCAGTGCTGTTACAAAAAAAAAACCATGAAGGAAATTTACAACCCTGCACTTACAGTTTGAAAAAACTCACTGACACAGAGCGGAGGTGGGCCATTTGGGAGAAGGAAGCCTTTGCAATCAGATGGGTTTTATTGACTTGGCGTCATTTCCTAGAGGGGTGCAAGGTGCCTTTTGAAGTATGGACCGATCACAAAAATTTAGAGGCACTGAAAGCTCCCTGTAAACTGTCTCCCAAATAAGTACGCTGGGCGCAATATTTTAATTGTTTTAACTTTACCCTGAAATACATACCGGGCGGAAGAAATTTCTTAGCTGATGCCCTCTCTAGACTTCCTCAATATAAAAGCCAACGTGAACAAGTCATAGATTCTATTATGCCACCACTTCAATTTATTTCTCAAATAACCCCTGGGAAACAACGACATGTGAAGTCCCCTAACCCAGACAACCCATTGACAAAGAAATTAAAGCAAGAACTGAAAAATGACAAATGGCTCAAGGAAAATCAAACTATCCTAACCCATAGGGATGGGTTACCTTGGAAAGAGGGGAAATTATATTTGCCTGAATCGCTCAGACTCCAAGTGCTCCAATGCAGTCATGACGTTAAACAAGCTGGTCACTTTGGATATTTAAAGACACTACACTTAGTTCAGAGGCAATTTTGGTGGCCAGGCTTAAAGAAAGATGTGGAGAGCTATGTAAAAAGCTGTGCAGTCTGTGCTATTCCTTAAGCATATTTGCTGGCTGCACGGCACACCAAAATGAATAATTTCAGACAGAGGAGTTCAATTTACAGCAAGATTTTGGAGGGATTTTCTTAAACTGATTGATTCCTCACAAGGACTGTCATTGGCTTTTCATCCCTCTAGGAATGGAGCAGCTGAAAAAGTGAATGCAATGGTGGAGCAGTATCTTAGATGCTATGTAGATTAGCAACAGACAAATTGGACTGATCTCCTCCCTTTTTCTGAAGTAGCTTACAATAACACAGTACTATTTATTTATTTATTTATTTATTTATTTATTTATTTATTTTTGGGACTTATATGCCGCCCTATCTCCCGAAGGACTCAGGGCGGCTAACAACAATAAAAACAACAATACAAAAGTTAAAAGAAATTAAATAAACAGCCCCTAAATAAATTAACTAAACAATTAAAAATTAAAACATTTTAAAAACCCGTCGTCAATCCAGGTCAGCCTGATGAAAAAGGAAAGTTTTGAGGTCGCAGCGAAAGTACCGGAGATCCGGGGCCATCCGGAGCTCAAGGGGGAGTTGGTTCCACAGGGCTGGTGCTCCCACAGAGAAGGCTCTCCCCCTGGGGGTCACCAGCTGACATTGTCTAGCCGACGGCACCCTGAGGAGGCCCTCTCTGTGTGAGCGCACTGGGTGATGGGAAGTTATCCCCGGCAGCAGACGGTCCTGCAAATATCCCAGGCCTAGGCCATGTAGGGCTTTAAAGGTAAGTACCAGCACCTTAAATCTCACCCGGAAGACAACCGGTAACCAATGCAGCTCACGCAGGAGGGGTGTAATATGGGAGTATCAGGATGCTCCTATCACTACCCGCACAGCCGCATTCTGCACCAGCTGGAGCCTCCAGGTGGTCTTCAAGGGCAGCCCCATGTAGAGAGCATTGCAGTAATCTATCCGAGAGGTAACGAGTGCATGAGTGACCGTACGTAGGGCATCTCGGTCCAGATAGGGGCGCAACTGGCGCACCAGGCGAACCTGGGCAAATGCCCCCCTGGCCACGACTCCAATATGATCTTCAAAACTGAGTCGTGAGTCCAGGAGGACGCCTAAATTACGTGCCCTATCTAGCAGCACTGGACTTACACCGTTTAAGATAGCCATTGGGAGGGATTTTATTCCAATGCCTGAATACCCCCAGGACCCCACCTACCTCTCAAACATTAGATCACTGGGTGTCTGCTTGGAGGGGTTTTTGGGACAATAAAAAAAAGCTTTAACAAAAGCCTCAGAGGTTTACAGAAAGCAAGCTGATAAGAAAAGAGCACTTTAGAAGTAATTCCATGTGGGGTAAAAGGTTTATCTTTCTACAAAGTATCTAAGACTCAGGTTACCTAGCAAAAAGTTGGGACCAAAATACCTGGGACCCTTTCCTATAGTTCAGATTATAAACCCAGTCACTGTAGAACTAAAACTCCCTCGTCTTTTAGGAAAGATCCACCCAGTGTTTCATAGTAGTCTGTTAAAACCTTTCAGGGAGTCAACTTTGAGGCCCCCTCCCAAGAAAGTGCCTGGCCCACTTGTGGTGGCTGGAGAGACTCATTACGAAGTAAAACACATTCTTGATGCTAGATTATACAAAGGCAAATTGCAATATTTAGTGCAATGGAAAGGATATTCGTTATCAGAAGCCACCTGGGTAAAAAGTACTAATGTGAAAGCTGATAGATTGATACGCACATTCTATGACAAACATCCAAATAAACCGAGAGGGGACTCTTAACCTGTCATGGTTCCGACAGATGCAATTCTTCAAAGAACCTCAAGGCATTGTTTACCTTAAGGAGTCTTTAATCAAAAGAGCATAGCTTCAGCAAGTACTGTACATGGTCAAGCCGAAATCTGGATTCCCCTCACCTAAGCACACAGTATCAAAGCGCAGTTCCTCCCTTTAATTAACCATCATAAATCACATTCTCCAATTAGTTTGAATTGTAAGCTTTCCCTTCTGTTAAACAACCTGCCAAATTCTTATCTTCTCTTATTTTAAAACAGCCTTGAGAGACATTCTTCCTACTCCCCCCCAGCATCAACTAATTCTAACTTTAAAAGCAACACACAAGTTTAAAGAAGCATAGCTGCCTCTCCACCTGTTGTCAAAGCAAGAACATCTGATGTTAGCAGCATTGACATCCAGCCCACTTTACCAAAAGGACAGACCCTGTAGGGTAAACAAAAGCATATGTTAGGGACTGTCTCTCGGTTTGTTGGGGTGTTTCTCATAAAACCTTTTGATGAGTCAGTCAGCTTTCACATCACTAGATTTCACCCAAGTGGCTTCAGACAACGAGTATCCCTTTCATTGTACTAGGTACTGAAATTTCCCTTTAAAAATTCTAGAATCAAGAATATGCTTTACTTCATAGTGAGTTTGACCCACCACTACGAGGGGCCCGGGTGCCTTCTTAGGGAGAGGTCTTAAAGTGGATTCTCGAAAAGGTTTCAACAAGCTGCAATGAAAGACAGGGTGAATTCTCCCTAAAAGCCTAGGGAGTTTCAATTCTACTGTGACTGGGTTGATGATCCTTACAATGGGGTAAGGCCCCAAGAATTTTGGTCCTAATTTCTTACTGGGTAATTTTAGGTGTAAATATTTGGTTGACAAATAAACCTTTTACCCAACTTGGAATGTTCTTTGAGGGGCTCTCTTTTTATCTGCATGCTTTTTATAAGTCTCAGAAGTCTTTTTCAAAGCAGCTTTTGTGTTTCTCCAAACTTCTTCCAACCCCATCACCCATTGATCAAGTGTCTGGGAAGCGGAGGGCAACTGAGGGTATTCAGGTATTGGGCTGAATTCTTTTCCTGTGGCTACCCTGAAAGGCGTGTAGCCGGTGCTGCTGTGAACAGAATTATTGTAAGCCACCTCGGTGAAAGGGAGGAGGTCAGTCCAGTTTGTTTGTTGGTATGAAACATAACATCTGAGATATTGCTCCACCATCTTGTTAGCGGATTCTGCAGCCCCATTGGTAGCTGGATGGAAAGCAGATGATAGGCCTTGAGATGATCCAATTAATTGAAGAAAGTTCCTCCAAAACTTTGCTGTGAACTGCACGCCCCTGTCTGAAATTATTCACTTGGGGCGCCATGCAGCCAGTAGATATGTTTCAGGAACAATTTAGTGAGTTGTTGGGCTGATGGTCGTCCTTTGCAAGTGATGAAATGAGCCTGCTTCGAGAAAAGGTCTATCACAGTCCAGATGACAGTATTTCCTCTACTTTCAGGTAGGTCTACTATAAAGTCCATAGCTATTTCTTCCCATGGTTGATAAGGGTCTGCCACTGGCTGCAGTAACCCAGGGGTTTTCCCTGGAATTCTTTTCATGGTGGCACATACGGCACAACTCCTGACATAGTTTTCCACATCCCGTTTTAGCCCCGGCCACCAAAATTGCCGGCAGATGAGATGTAGAGTTTTTAGACATCCAAAGTGTCCAGCCTGTTTTACGTCATGGCTGTGTTTGAGAGCCTTAAGATGGAGGGCTTCAAGCAAATACAGTTTCCCCCCCCTTGTAAGCCAAACCATCCCTACATGTTAGGGAGGCTTGATTGTCTTTGAACCATTGATCAGTGAGGAGTTCTCACTTTATTTTCTTTGCCCCAGGGTTATCAGGATTAGGGGCCCTGCGAGGCGTGAGTTCAGCAGCAGTTTGTGCACTGGGGATGATTGCCTTTTTAACCTCTTCGGGTTCGCTTTTGTACTGGGGTATTCTCGATAACACATCGGCTAGGAAGTTTTTCCCTCCCGGTATGTACTTTAGAGTGAAGTTGAAATGATTAAAGTACTGTGCCCATCGCACTTGCTTTGGGGACAATTTGCAGGGAGTTTTCAGTGCCTCCAGATTTTTGTGATCTGTCCATATTTCAAAAGGCACCTTGCTCCTTTCTAGATAGTGTCGCCAGTTTAGTAGTCCCCATCTAATGGCGAAGGCCTCCTTCTCCCAGACTGCCCACATCCTCTCGCTTTCAGTAAATTTTTTTGAGGTGTAGGCACAGGATTGCAGGACCCCACTTTTATTCTTTTGCAGTAATACAGCTCCGACTGCCACATCGCTGGCGTCAGCTTGAATTACGAAGGGCTCCCCTGGGAATGGGTGCTTTAGGACCAGGTCAGCAGCAAATAGTCTTTTTAAATTCTCAAAAGTGATTTGACAGCTCATAGTCCATGCTAGTGGTTGGCCCGGTCACAGTTTCCCTCCTCCTTTGCCTGTTTTGAGTAGTTCTGTAAGGGGTAGGGCAATCTCAGCAAAGGAGGGGATGAATTAACGGTAGAAGTTGGCAAAACCTAGGAAGCTCTGGAGTTGTTTGTGAGTCTTTCGGGGCTGCCATTTAATTATAATTTTCACTTTGGCTGGGTCCATTTCATTTTTTTTAAAAGCTTTTATTAGTTCTTTTTTCCTTACATACATATGTTAGTTTTTTAACCAGCGTGCAGTCTGGGTTCAAAAGCGCTAATACATAGTCAAGTCCTAATCTTTGGTTCTTTCCTCTAGCCATTTGTACAATGACTCCCAGGTTTGGTAGTATTCTGTTTCTTCTTTATCTTTCAATCTCATAGTTAATCTGTTCATCTCTGTGCATTCCAATATTTTTTAATTACTTCTTCCTCTGGTGGTATTCCTTCATTTTTCCAGTATTGCGCGAAGGTTATTCTTGCTGCTGTTGTAATATGTAGAACCCTTTCTTCTGCGCATGTCCAAGATGGCTTTCCGCTGGTTTTGAGCTTTTTAGTACGGTACAGTTCTCGGCTCTGCTGGGTGGCCATGGGGCTTTCTGCTATTGTTTTGACCCTCTTTGGTCGGCTGAATTTCTGGTGGAGCGTTGGCACCCTTCCCCATCGGGATACAGCTTAGAATGACAAAGGACGGAGGAGGAGAAGCCGACCATTTAACACTTTAGTGAGAGGATGCTGGCGGCTGGGCGGGGCCAACCTGACTGCTTCCTTGTTATGCCGAGCCGAGTGGAGCTGGACCGAGTGAATTTGAGCCAGAATTTGGGCTCTGCTGTGCTGTTTGCTCTATTGTGAGCCCTGGGTTATGGCTGGGGGGAAGGGGGCTTCGATGTTGTGTTTCCCCCCCACCACTCGGCAAGTTTGGCTCTGTGAGCACGGTGGACCTGGTGGTGCTGTGGTGGCTGTGGGGTCTGCCGCTGCTGCTGTTCTTTCTTCTTGCCACCACAGAGGTTGCAGCTGTCCATGTCGTCATTCTTGAACCTGTTGGCTTGGGTCCATCGGCATTGTCATCGGGCTGCCCCCCCCTTCTGGACTTGTCATCTTTATTTCATTATGACTTTTGCTGTCGCCACCGTTGATTATTTTATTATCATCATGTTTGTGGCTTTGGGACCTGCCACTGGCCGACTGAACTTTTCATTGATTCTATCTACTGCCACCCTCCATTGCCTGATGTTACCATTACCGCTTTCCTTTGTATGCCAGCGTACACCTTTGAAGAACTTTACTTGCTGCGAGATTCCCCCCTCTCGCAGGAATGTCCATCTGTCCTACATAAGAACGTTCTTGATGACGGGTTGTGGGACCCTGAGAGATGGCATGCTTCAAAGAAGAGGCTGAGGGGATTTTTATTAAGATTTTTATATAAAATTTTAAGGGGACCCGGGAGGGGGGTGTTCTGTACCAGCCTGCTACTGGCCCTGCAGAAAAGGCAGGGACAACCCCTCCACAAACGGCAAGAGGCTGGAACTACACCTGCCAAATTTATAGCTACAAAAACAAACAAGACACGAACCAAGAAACCGGAGCTTTAAGAAGCATGAACCATCCGAGCGGTTGCCTTCAGCAAACCAGCCCTCCCAGACATTCCCCTTATATAGAGTTCAGGGCGTGGCTTCTCTCTGCCTCCTTCCGAGAAGCCCCATTGCCTTCCTCTCTTTACTCCTAATTGACTGCCTCCTGCGTCGGGCGTCCTTGAACAGGGCCAGCTGTGGGTCATCTTCATCCACACTGTCAGGCTCACACAGCTGGGTCTCCGTGGTGACCAAGTGGGAGGGGCCTGGCTGAGGGCTCTCATCAGCAAGATCTTCAACCCCCTCAGCAAGGTCTTCAACACCCCCCTCCTCCTCTGAGTTGTCCGACCCAACTGCTGAACCCACAGGCTGACCCTGAATCACAACAGGGGGAGGCTTTAGGGATCCGGAACGAACTTGGGGGAGTTTGACCCGGACAGCAGTCCAGACCATCAGACAGTCGCGGGGGGGGGGGAGTAGGGGTCTGGGGCGGACTCAGCTCTGAGTGAGGAGGGTCTTCCTATTTTGATGGTGATTGGGAGGGGCAGAGAGTGTGGGAGCAGAGGGCTTTATCGCAATTGGGGAACGGGCCACCGCTGTCTTCAAGCGGTTGCCTGTTCCCGCCCTCGTGGCTCTTCTTGCTCCCCCGGGGGCATAGGATTGCAGGACCCTGGACTCAGGTTGGTTTATTTCAACGCCAGGTCTGTGGTGAACAAGGCTCCCCTCATACATGTTCTTATTGAGGAGAACGTGGACCTGGCCTGCATCACGGAGACCTGGTTGGGCCAAGAGGGGGGTGTCCCCCTGTCGGAACTATAACCACCAGGCTTCCGGGTGCTTCACCAGCCGTGGGTCCAGGGCAGGGGTGGGGGGGTGGCGGTTATTATTAGGGAGAGTCTTTGTCCGCGAGTGGCCACTGTGCCTCAGATAGGCGGGTGTGAGTCTCTCCTTTTGAAGTGGAGTCCTGGAGTTCAGTTGGGCCTATTGATTACGTACCTGTCTCCCAGCTGCGTGTCATCAGCCCTGCCCAAGCTCCTCGACGTCTTGCCCGGGTTGGCGATTGAGTTCCCCAGGCTTATAGTTCTGGGGGATTTCAATCTACCTTCCATGGGTGAGGCGTCTGAGTTGGCCTGGGAGTTCATGGCTTCCATGATGGCCATGGACCTGACTCAAATAATTCAAGACCCGACCCATAATGGAGGGCACACACTCGACCTGGTTTTTATCTCTGGGCAGTGGATTAATGATCTGGGTAGGGGGGATTTAACTATCCACCACCTGTCATGGTCCGATCATTTCCTTCTCCGGCTAGACTTTCAGTACGCCACCCCCCACCGCTGGGAGGCGGAACCGACCAGGTGGTTCTGCCCCAGGTGCCTGATGGACCCTGAGAGGTTCCAGATGGAGCTTGGGACATTTCCTGCTTCCCTTGCCCACGACTCTGCCAAGGCCCTAGTAGAAGCCTGGGAGAGAGCGGCTGCTGGGGCCTTGGATCGAGTTGTGCCTTTGCGGCCTCTGACCCAGTGCAGATCCCGGGTGGCCCCCTGGTTTACTGAGGAGCTCCGGGAGATGAAGCACCGGAAAAGATGCCTAGAGAGCTGTTGGAGGTCCAGCAGATCCGAATCTGATTGAACACGGCTAAGAACTTGTCTTAAGTCTTACCTAGTGGTGATGGAAGCAGCAAAGCGTGTTTACTTTTCCGCTCTCATTGTGTCCGCAGATAATCGCCCAGCCGCCCTGTTTAGAGTGACCCACTCACTGCTTAACCAGCGACTGAGGGATGACCCCTTGCAGGGTAGGGCTGGGGAATTTGTTCAGTATCTGCAGGACAAAATCGCTCAGATCCGGACTGGTTTGGACTCCGACTGGGCGGAATCCAACAGAGTGGAGAGGGCAGGTCTTGGTCATACCATTTGGGGTGAGTTTGACCCTGTGACTCTGGATGATGTGGACAGGATTATGCATAAGCTGAGCGCTGCAACTTGTTTATTGGACCCATGTCCCTCCTGGCTGGTTTCGGCTGCCTGGGAGGTGACAGGAGGCTGGCTCCAGGCAGTTGTCAATGCTTCATTGACAGAGGGTGTCTTCCCCTCTGCCTTAAAAGAGGTGGTGGTAAGGCCCCTCCTCAATAAGCCTGCTCTGGACCCGGCCTCATTGAATAACTATTGTCCTGTCTCCAACCTTTGTTTTGTAGCGAAGGTTGTTGAGAGTGTTGTGGCACGTCAGCTTCTGCAATTCCTGGATGAAGTGGACTATCTGGACCCGTACCAGTCCGGTTTCAGACCCGGTTACAGCACGGAAACGGCATTGGTCGCACTGGTAGATGATCTCTGGTGGGCCAGGGACAGGGGTTGCTCCTTTGTCCTGGTCCTACTTGACCTCTCAGCGGCTTTTGATACCATCGACCATGGTATCCTGCTGCGATGGCTCGAGGGGTTGGGAGTGGGAGGCACTGTTTTACAGTGGTTCTCCTCCTACCTCTCGGGCCATTCGCAGTTTGTAGTGGCAGGGGGGCAGAGATCTACCCTGAGGCCCCTTGTGGGGTACCTCAGGGGTCCGTTCTCTCCCCCCTCCTGTTCAACATCTATATGAAGCCACTGGGTGAGATCATCCGTGGCTTTGGGGTGAGGTATCACCAATATGCTGATGATACCCAGTTGTTTATCTCCACCCCGAGCCAACCCAGTGATGCCCTTGACGTGATGTCCCGGTGCCTGGAGGTGGTGCAGGTTTGGATGGGAAGGAACAGGCTCAGGCTGAACCCCTCCAAGACTGAGTGGCTGTGGATATTGGCATCTCATACTGTCCAACAGGTTCCATCTCTTCTGATGGGGGGAGCTATTGCCCCCCTCAGAAAGGGCCCACAACTTGGGTGTCCTCCTGGATTCACAGCTTAATTTGGAAGATCATCTAACTGCCGTGACCAGGGGGGCTTTTGCACAGGTTCGCCTGGAACGCCAGTTGCGCCCCTTTTTGGACCGAGATGCCCTATGCACGGTCACCCATGCCCTTGTCACCTCTCTCCTGGATTACTGCAATGCTCTCTACATGGGGCTGCCCTTGAAGTGCGCCCGGAGGCTTCAACTGGTGCAAAATGCGGCCGCGCGGGTGCTTATGGGAGTATCTCGATACTCCCATGTTACACCACTCCTGCGCGAGCTGCATTGGCTTCCGGTTGCCCTCCGGGTGCGATTCAAGGTGCTGATAATCACCTTTAAAGCCCTACATGGCTTAGGCCCGGGGTACTTGCGAGACCACCTGCTGCCCATGTCAACCTCCCATCGCCCGGTCCTCTCCCACAAAGTCGGCCTCCTCAGGGTGCCATCAGCCAGGCAATGCTGGCTGACGACCACCAGGGGGAGAGCCTTCTCTATGGGCGCACCGACCCTCTGGAACGAACTGCCCCCGGAGCTGCGGATGGCCCCTGACCTTCGGTCCTTCCGCCGTTACCTGGTTATTCCAACAAGCGGGCCTGGACTGATCATAGTTTTTAAATTTGGTTTTTTATTGGTTTAAACTGTTCTTATTTCTCATATTGTTTAATCCTCTTTTAATTTTTGTATTTATATCTTTTAACTTTTTATTGTTTTGAGCCGCCCTGAGTCCTCAGGGAGAAGGGCGGCATATAAATTTAATAAACCTAAACCTAAACCTAAACCAAATATAAACTTTGTTTATTAATCTTTTATGGTATTATACCTAATTAAAAAAGTTCAGGATTAAATTCTACATGTTCTCCCAACATTTTTTCTAACCAAGCATGTAATTTTTTTCCAATAAACCTTTGCTTTACCACATGTCCACCAGATGTGATAATACCTGACTGAATTATGTTTACATTTCCAACATCTATCTGACATATTTTTAAACATTTTTGCTAATCTTGCTGGTGGCAGGTGCCATCTATAAAACATTTTATATAAATTTTCTTTATATGCAGTTGACATTGTCAATTTATAATTTCTCTCCCATATTTTTTGCAATTTTTCTAGTTCTATATTCTAACCAAAGTTTTTTGCCCACCTTGTCATTGTTTCTTTAGTTTGTTCACTTTCCATCTCCAAAATTAACAAAAATTATACATTTTCTTAATTAGTTTCTCATCAGAGGTTAACAATATCTTATCAAATACAGTTTGTTCTTTATAAAACCCATACAGTTTCACATCTTTTTCATATCTATTTTGTATTTGTAGCTGTGCCCACCATGACAGGTTGATACCCTGATTTTCCAGTTCTTGTTTTGATTTTAATGTCCCATCAGTATTTAAAATATCTCTATATGTCCATTTTTTTTCAAAATCCACCAAATTTGGATGTGAGAAAGCTTCCGTCATTGATCGCCACCCTGAAATTTTTACATATATTTTACTTTTGATTTTTTCCCATACTGTTATCAAAGCATTTCTAATATAGTGATTTTGGAAATACTTATGAATTTTATTTTTCCTGTACCAGAAAAAAGCGTGCCACCCCAATTGTAAGTCATGTCCCTCCAAATATAACAACCTTTTATTCCTGAGAGTTATCCATTCTTTCACCCATGTTAATACAGATGCTTGATAATACAAAGCCCACTCAGGTAGCCCCAAACCTCCATTTTCCTTAGCATCTTGCAACGTTTTCATCTTCATTCTAGCTTTTTTTCCTTGCCAAACAAACTTCAAAATTGATGAAATTAACTCTTGAAAGAATTTTTTCTCAAGTTTTATCGGAATTGTTTGAAATAAAAATAAAATCTTAGGCAATATATTCATTTTAACTGTAGCAATTCTTCCTAGTATTGACAGTTGTAAATTCTTCCACTTTTCCAAGTCTAATTTTATTTGTTTCAATAGCCTTATATAGTTGTCTTCTTTTATTGTTGAGCATTTGGCTGATAAATATATACCCAAATATTTAACCTTTTTCACTATCTGTACCTCTATTGATTCTGACAATCATTTTTTTTGCTTATCATAAGATTCTTTACTATTATCTTATTTTTTTCTTTCTTTATTTTTAATCCTGCTCTTTCTTCATACTGTTCTATCTTTCCCCACAATTTGGGAATCATCTCCAGGGGTTCTTCCAAAATAAATACTAAATCATCAGCAAATGCTGGGTCCATTTCAATCCCCTCATTAGAAATTCTGTAGCCGAGATAATCTAATTGGGTTTGATGAAATTCACATTTTAATAATTTGACATAAAGCTTGGCATTGAATAGTTTCTTTAATACTTCTCTCACCACCTTTATATGATCATTCATATTCATGCTGTATATCAGGATGTCATCAAGATACACTAGAACCTTTTTGTACAAATGATCATGTAGGACCTTGTTAGGAATTAAAGTCCTAACCTGGTTTGGGTGAAATACATATAATATGGTTGTGTACCTTTAAGAAGAGAAATGGCCTAAGGGTGTGACTAATTCTATTCAGCATAAATGAATTTCAAATGTTAGACTTATGCTCGCTCTCTCTAGTGTTTTTTCTCTGACTGACTTGTTACTGTGTGTATTGATATTTGACTTTAAACTGGTAAGGATTTTTTGACTTTGACTTTGTTTACTCCTGAACTGTTATTCAACAGTGATTCTTCATTACTGACCTTGGATTGAAAACTGGACTATATGTAATTGTGTTTTTGTTTTGTTTTGTTTTGTGTTATATTGTCTGAGTAAAAATATTGTTATGATACAACTCAAGTTAGTTTGCCTTTTACTGTTTGCTTCTTAAAGGTCCCAGTACACTTTCCTTTGTGCATTGCAAGCCTTGTATAAGGCATTCTGCACATTCTAATTTTGTTTCCTATTAACACTGGTTATGGGCCCAGTGTGGTACTGAGGGCTGGCACAGTAATATATATATATATATATATTTTACTAACTGAGTTTACCAGACAATGGCACAAGGGATATTTAATCCATTTTGTATAACTCGGCTTAATGGGTCAAACTACATATCCTGGTCTACACAATGTAGTTTGCTGTTGCGAAGAGAAGGTCTATGGGGCGTAGTTAACAATCCTCCTGATGTGACTGCCTTGAATCCAGATGATGAGGATGACGAGAAGAAAATTGCAGCTTTTAATAGAGACAATGAAAAAGCTTTGTACTTAATTGGGCTAACGCTAGGTGACCAACAGCTTGTCCATGTACGTGGAGAAGAGTCTGCTGCTCGTTGTTGGACCACATTGCGGAAGCTGTATGGTCGTGACAGTGTGGGTGCACACATACATCTCACAAGGAAGCTGTTTAGGGCTCGTCTGGAAAAGAATGGGGACATGCTAGCTCACCTAGACTTTATGAAGTCAACCCTTTTGGAGCTACATGAGAAGGAGCTCATTTTTTCTGAGTTACATCAGGTCTACATCATTTTGTCATCATTAGATGACAGGTACGACGCGTTTGTTTCGTCACTTGAAGTTCTGTCTAAAGATGAACTAACTTTATCTTCAATAATTGGAAGACTACTGGAGTACAGAAGACGTATTGAAAGAGATCAGCTGAGAGAGCCGCTACCACAGGAAAAGGAGCATACTACAGCTGCTTACATGGCAAAGAAGTGCTATAACTGTGGGGCGAAAGGACATATAGCAAAGTTCTGTAAGAAAGGAAACAAGCAGAGGAACGAAAGCCATAGGAAGGGAAAGAAAGTGGTTAATGTAGCTGTGTCTGATGCAGCAACAACCAGTAATCAAAATTTATGGGTAATTGATAGTGGGGCTACCCAATGCATCACTAATTCAAAAGAACGTTTTGAAAAGATAGCTTATAGTAACAGGTACATAACTATGGCTAATGGATGGAAAATAAAAGCCTCTGGTGAGGGTAAGGTTTATTGTTCTTAAGCAAAATTTAGATATGCTTTATGTTCCAAAAATTAATGATAATTTACTATCTGTTAAAGCTTTAGTTAAAGCAGGGTTCAAAGTGACTTTCCTAGGGGAGGAATGTCTTATTGAAAAGAATGATGTGAAGGCTGTAGCTAAGTTGAAAGATGGTTTGTTCGTTCTACACAGCAATCCTATAATGATGGCCAATACATGTGTTAACCAAAAACCACATGATAACTGCATTCATTTATTGCATCGAAGGTTGGGTCATATAAACTATAATGCTCTTAGGAAAACAATAGAATTATCTACAGGAATAAAAGTGAAAGCTTGTCAAAAATATCTACAATGCAACGTTTGCAGTAGAGAAAAGAGCAAGGCAACACCAGCCAATAGGCTAGGTGGCTTTAAGACTAATGCTCCATTAGAATTGGTTTTTGCTGATATAATTGGTCCAATGAAACCGAGTTTAGTGGGGGCTTGTTACATATTAAGCATACTAGATCATTATAGCAGATATGGTTTTTGTTACCTCCTAAAATCTAAAGCAGAAACTGTACAAAAATTTTCTAATTGGCTTAGGTTCGCTGAAAGAAAGACACAATTAAAAGTGAAATGTATTATCACAGATAATGGAACTGAGTTTACTAACAAAGAATTCACTGATTTGTTAGTGTCTGTAGGGATGGAGCACAGACGTTCAGCTCCCTACAGGCCACAACATAGTTCTTTTGTAGAGAGGCGTGGCCAAACACTGCAAACTATGGTTAGAGCTATGCTAGAGGATTCTGGTTTGCTGAATGGTTTGTGGGGGGAAGCAGCTATTTGTGCTAATCATGTATTAAATAATGTGGTTAGTTCAGCTACTGGTAAAATTCCTTTTACGTTATGGCATGGTTGGAAACCTGACCTCAGTTATTTGCATACATTTGGTACTCCTGCATGGGTACATATTACTGCCTCATTAAGAAAGAAGGGAGAACATAGAGCGAGACAGTTAATCTTTGTTGGCTATGAATCAAATCATAAATCTTTCCGTTTCTGGGAGAAAGGAACCAAGAATGTATATTGTAGTTCAAGTGCTATTTTTCAAGAACAGTCAGGTTGGGATAGGTTAGAAAATGCTGTGTGCATTCCTCCACCAGATTCAACTGATTTCTTAAAAGATTCCAATAGAGAAGAGGAAAAATCTGCCGTTAATATTAAACAACAGTCATTGTTAGAGGAGGTTGGGGAGGAAGAGAGAAAGGTGATTGTACCCACTAGCCTGGTTCTGCCCAGAAGGTCTACTAGAGAGAGACGACCACCGGAACGTTATGAGGCAGGG
Organism: Vipera ursinii; assembly: GCF_947247035.1. Lineage (NCBI taxonomy): Eukaryota > Metazoa > Chordata > Lepidosauria > Squamata > Viperidae > Vipera > Vipera ursinii. Next base: position 25,027,034 of record NC_139522.1, read on the forward strand.
TTGATCTGTCAGGTAGATGTGGAGCCTTCTACTTTTGAAGAAATAGAAATGTATCCTGAGAAGGAAAGGGAGAAATGGAATGTAGCTATAGGTAAAGAGCTTAAGTCTTTACAAGATCTAGGTGTTTACCAAGAAGTAAAGATTCCTCAAAATGAAAGTCTACTAGGATGTAAATGGGTTTTCAAAATAAAGGAAAGCTTGGAGGGAGCAGCTATTTACAAAGCACGATTAGTAGCACAGGGGTTTGCACAGAGGAATTGTGACTATGATGAAGTTTTTTCACCAACGCTAAGAGCTTCTACTCTTAGAGCAGCGTTGGTGTGGGCAGCTAGTAAGGATTATACTGTAACTCATATTGATATCGAAACAGCTTATTTACATGCTGATTTAAGTCATGATATCTATGTAAGAATTCCACCTGGAGTAACTATTGTGTAGTGGGTCCGACGCAAGGAAGAGACGCCAGCCGGTGTGTGAGTTCAGCTCTTTATTGGAAGGGGGAAGTGAACTGGGGAATGAGGGCTACCTGGCCTCCTTATATACCTGGCCAGGTAAGCTAACAGCCAATGGGATTGGCCCTAGGTTTCCCGCCGAAACTGTCCAGGCCAACGCCCCCTGGTGGCTGTTGCTATGCAGGTGCCTGCATACATAACACCCCTCCCCCCTTAGAGAAGAACCACATAACAGCAACAACAACAACAACAACTATGACTATGCCTATGTAAGAAAACACGAAGTCCAGTGTGCGGGTCACTTGCACACATAGTCCGACAGGTAGGCAGGTGTCCTGTGTGGTCGTGTGGATCGTCTGGGGGTGGTTGGGCCCTGGTCTTGGACCGTAGGTTCTGGCGGCCTTTGTGCAGGGCTGCAAGGAGCCGGAATCAGGAAGTCCTCCTCCTCTGGTCCCTGCCTTGCGACGTCTGCGGCTGGGTTGACCTCTGCTGGAGTGTGGGCCCTTTGTTACGCGTGTGTGTTGAGTTCAGGGTCATGTGTGATGTGCTCAGGGACGTGTGTGATGTGCTCAGGGAGCCTTCCTCTGAGTTGATCAATGTGTCGCCTTATGCGCCTGTCCCCCTCCACCCCCACAATGTACGATAGGGGTCCTGTTTTCTCGATCACTGTCCCTGGAACCCAAGGGTGTCCGGCCCTGTAGTTCCTTGCCCAAACCAGGTCCCCCAGTTTGAGGACCCTGTGTGTGGGTGATGATGGTGATGTTGGTGGTGATGGTGGTGCTGGCCTTCCGGTCTCGGCTGCTACTCGGTCTGAGTGTAGGCGGTCCAGCTTGATGATGAGGCGCCGTCCCCACCGCAGTTCTGCTGGGCTCTTCCCGGTAGTCATGCATGGTGGTGTGTGTTGGGCTAGCAAAAATTTCGCCAGTCTGTGATGCCAATCCCCGCTGATGATGTGCCGGAGTGCGTCTTTGGTTGTCCTTACCATCCGTTCGGACTGCCCGTTGGTTGATGGATGGAAGGGCACGGAGGTGGCGTGCCTAATCCAGTTCGCCTTCAAGAACGCCTGGAAATCAGTAGCGGTAAACTGAGGCCCATTATCAGATACAATTACGTTGGGGAGGCCGTGTGTTGCAAAGATTGCTCTGAGCACCTGGATTGTCCTCCCCGAGGTCATATTGGGGACAGGGACTACCTCTAACTACTTGGAGTGACTGTCCACCACTACTAGAAATAGTTGGCCCTGGAATGGCCCCGCATAGTCAATGTGAATGCGGGATCAAGGCGTGTGCGTGGCCTCCCACCGGTGTACTGGTGCGTGTGGCATTTCTGGCCTGGATCTCTGGCACGTGTAACAGGCCTTGACCCGATCCTCAACTTCCTTGTCCAACCCGGGCCACCAGAGGTAGCTCCTAGCCAGTGCCTTCATCCTGACCACCCCCGGGTGCCCCTCGTGTAAGGAATCCAATACCCTGGCGCGTAGTGTGGGTGGAATGATGACCCTGCTACCCCACAGGAGGCATCCCTTGTGAGAGGAGATTTCATCGCGTCTAGTGAAGTAGGCCTGAAACTCTGGTCCCGGGGATTTGTCCTGCCACCCTGTGCAAACCCATGAGAGCACTCTGCCCATGATGTTATCCGTGGCTGTGTGGCTGGCAATGTCCTTGGCTAGCACTGGGCACTCGGGTAGTTCCTGCAGGGCTAGGATCTGTGTGGCTGGTGCTGGATCTGGCTCGTGTATGTCTAAAGGAAGCCTGTTTAGACCGTCTGCGTGGCCCATCTCCTTCCCTGGCTTGTGCACCAGCTTGCAATTGTAGGCTGCAAGGAAGATGGACAACCGGAGCATTCTGGGGGACAGAATTTGGGGGGTCTGCCTGTCTGTGGTGAACAGGCCCAGGAGTGGTTTGTGGTCTGTAAAGACAGTGAACTCCCTGCCATATAAGTAATCGTGGAATTTCTTTATTCCTGCCACGATTGCCAGGGCTTCCTTGTCAATTTGTGTGTAGTTTCTTTCTGCTCCAGACAGTGTCCTAGAATAGTAAGCTATGGGGATCTGTGCCCCATTGGGCTCAAGGTGACTGAGAACAGCGCCCACAACCATAAGGGGATGCATCGCAGGAGATGCAAATGGGCTTAGCCTCGATAAAATGGGTTACTGTGGACTTGTCCGACAGCAATGCTTTCAAGGCCTTGAAACTCTGGTCATGGGTGGCCATCCAGGCCCAGGTTGCCTGCTTGTCTAGCAGCCTGTGGAGCGGTTCAGCGATGGCTGCCTTGTGTGGGAGGAATGTATGATAGAAGTTCAGCAGACCCAGGAATGCCTGAAGCTCTGCTTTGTTCTTGGGTGTGGGTGCTAGTTTGATGGCCCTCACCTTGGATTCTGTGGGGTGGATTCCCCTGGCATCTACTCTGAACCCCAAGAATTCTGTGGAAGGAATGCCTATGCTGCATTTTTCCTTTTTGAGTTTGAGGCCAGCTGTGCGCAGCCTTGATAGCACTTCCCTGAGCCTACCTGCCAGCTCCTCTGCTGATGCTCCTGCGATCAGGATGTCATCAAAATACGGGCAGACTCCTGGAATGCCCTTAAGTGTCTTTTCCATGACCTCCTGGAAAATGCCAGGAGCAACGCTGACTCCAAACTGCAGTCTGTTCACCCGGAACGCCCCCTGGTGGGTTACTATGGTTTGAATGTCCGCTGTTTCCCTAGTGACCGTGAGTTGCTGGTACGCCTGCACAAGATCGAGCCTTGCAAAGATGGCGCCGCCTTGGAGGGAAGCGAGAACGTGTGTTGTGATTCAGGGTCAGCCTGTGGGTTCGGCAGTTGGGTCGGACGACTCAGAGGAGGAGGGGGGTGTTGAAGATCTTGCTGATGATAGCCCTCAGTCAGGCCCCTCCCACTTGGTCACCATGGAGACCCAGCTGTGTGAGCCTGACAGTGTGGATGAAGATGACCCACAGCTGGCCCTGTTCAAGGACGCCCGACGCAGGAGGCAGTCAAGTAGGAGTAAACAGAGGAAGGCAATGGGGCTTCTCGGAAGGAGGCAGAGAGAGGCCACGCCCTGAACTCTTTATAAAGGGAATGTGTGGGGGAGGGCTGGTTTGCTGAAAGCAACCGCTCAGATAGTGTTTCAAAGCTCCTGTATCTTGGTTCGTGTCTTGTTTGTTTTTGTTAGTAATAAATTTGGCAGACGTTTTTCCAGCCTCTTGCCGTTTGTAAAGGGGTTGCCTTTTCTGCAGGGCCGGTAGCAGGCTGGTACAGAACAACGTGGCTGACCGCGGGAACCGGGTAAGCGTGCGGGTTTAGGGTGCGGTTCACCGAGCACTTATAGTCGGCACAGATCCTTATTTCCCTGTTGGATTTGAGGGGGGGTCATAATGGGGGTCTCTCACTCCCCCCCATCTACAGGCTCTAGAATTCCCTGGGCCACCAGCTTGTCTAGTTTGCGCTCGATTTTGTGTTATAGCGCGAAAGTCACTCGCCGCGGCCGGACCCTAACGGGGGGAACGTTCGACTTAAGCTTGAACGAAATGGGGCCCCCGGTGTACTTTCCCAATGACCCGTCGAAAACGTCGGCGAACTCCCGGCAAACGGTCTCAATGGGGTCCCCTTGGATCCGATGGATCCCCGATACTGTGATTCCCAGGGCCTCAAACCAATCCAGCCCCACCAGGCTGGCTCTGCGGCCCTCTACCACCACAACGTCCAGGTGCCCTTTGCGACCCTTAAAACACACTGACACAGTGGCCTCCCCCTTCACCTTGACCGGTGAGTTCTGGAAATCGGTCAGGGTTAATTTAGTAGGCCGTAATTTAATCCGTTGCTTGCTCCGGCTAATTATGTGATTAAGGGTCTCGTCTGAAATAATTGAGACCGCTGATCCGGAATCAAGCTCCATGCTGCAAGGAACGCCTTGCAAACGGATTGGGTCTGAGCAGCCGGCGGCTACCCGTGTGGTTAACGGCCAGCCGGCTCTCGATAAAGCCAATTTTTGTTTTGGTGGGGGGCCCAGTACCTTCGAACGGCGGTTCCTCCGGCTGCAGCTCGTGGATCTCCTCCCGGGGGCGGCGGCTATGTGGCCTGTTTTCTTGCAGGCCTGACACGTGGCAGACCGGAACTTGCAGAGGCTGCGCACGTGGTTCCCACCACACCCTGCGTACCTCTGAGGGACGGCGGTGTTGCTGGGAGGCCTGGGCCTGTCTGGGCATCTGGCTCGCTGGTCGGGGGTTGACTTCCGCTGGAGGAGGTCAATGCTCAGGTCGTCCTCCTCTGTGGCCCCTTGCCGGTGGTCGCTGGCTGCCTGGTTGCCGGGCCGGACTCCCTGGCAGGCTTGGACGGCCCCGCAGGCCGCTTCATGGGCTAGGATGGCGTCCTCGGCTTCTTGGAGGGAGACCTCCTCTCTTTCAAACAGGCGCTCCTGCAGCTGCCTGTCGCGTAGGCCGCAAATCAGCCGGTCCCGTAGCCGCTCCTCCAAATTTGTGAACCTGCAAGCGACGGCAGCTTCTCGCAGGGCGGCGAGGAAGTCGGCGCCGGTCTCGTCGGGGCGCTGGTCCCTTTTCTCGAATTGTGACCGCGCGGCCACTTTGGAGCGCCGGGGCTTGAAGTGGGCGTTGAGCCTGGCCACGAGGTCTCGGTACGCGACGGTGTTGATGGCCTCCTGGGGGAACAGATTCGCGGCGACTTCCAGCAACGCTGGTCCCCCGATGCAGAGCAGGGCGGCCGCCTTTGCACCGTCCTCCGATATTTGATTGAACCGCATGTACAGTTCAACGTGAGCCAGGTAGCGGGCCCAGGTCTCGGGGCGGCGTGTCTCGAATTCGTGGGGTTGTCCGGCTCTAGCCATGGTGATGGTTCCGGTCTTGGTTGCGGATGCGGCGCTTGGCGTTGCCGGGTTGGCTGGCGGTCGTGGGGGGAAGAAGGAAAATGCCTTTCCCTTCAGCTCGCGGAGCGTTTCCCCAGTGACTTCAGCTCTTGGTCGGCAGCAATCCCACCTTCGTCGCCACTATTGTGTAGTGGGTCCGATGCAAGGAAGAGACGCCAGCCGGTGTGTGAGTTCAGCTGTTTATTGGAAGGGGCAAGTGAACTGGGGAATGAGGGCTACCTGGCCTCCTTATATACCTGGCCAGGTAAGCTAACAGCCAATGGGATTGGCCCTAGGTTTCCCGCCGAAACTGTCCAGGCCAATGCCCCCTGGTGGCTGTTGCTATGCAGGTGGCTGCATACATAACAGTAACTGTAAAGCAACAAGGTTATTGTTGGAAACTAAGAAAGAGTTTGTATGGGTTGAAACAGGCTGGATATGAATGGAATAAGTGTTTGGTAAAAGAATTAAATACACTGGGATTTAAAGCAAGTATTGCAGATCCTTGTTTGTTTGTTAGAAAGCAAAATAATAATTTAACATTTATGTTACTATTTACAGATGATATTGCTATTATAGCAAAAGATAACAAGGAAACTGAAAGGATTGTTTCAGATTTGGAAGGCAAATTTAGAATTAGAAACCTAGGGGCTATTAGCCAAAAAAAATAAAAAATAAAAATTATCTAGGACTTGATATTGCTAGGACAAATAAGGGATTTAAACTAACTCAAGCAAAGAAAACCAATCGTTTGTTGAAACGTTACAATATGGAAAATTGTAAACCTGCCAAGACTCCTATGTCTCAGGGTTTCGAGAGTTCAGCAGATAATAACAAACTGTTTGATAAAAACATATACCAATCGTTAATTGGGAGTTTGATGTACCTGTGTAACTGGTCAAGACCTGATATAGCTTTTACTGTAAATCACCTGGCAAGATATTGCAAAAATCCAACAGTAAAATGCTGGCAAGGTGCTAAGAGTTTTACAGTATTTAAAGCACACCATACATTATTATTTGTATTTAGAGCCAACAAGGGAAATGGAACTGAAAGCGTTTGCAGATGCCAGCTTTGCATCTGATACTGTTACCAGAAAATCCACTTCAGGTCTGGTTATATTATTAGGAAACGCTTTGATAGGATGGAAATCAAACAGACAGAAACATGTTAGCTTGTCTACAACTGAATCTAAATTCTCCTGTCTATCGTTATTGTGCACTGAGCTACTGGTTTGGAAACAGTTAATGTCTGATATGGGGTTGGAATGTAAGAAACCAATAACTGTTTGAAGACAATCAAGCAGCTATTAAGTTGGCAACAAGCGCTGCAGTAAGGACTAGATCTAAACACACAGATCTACGTTATCTCAATGTCAGACAATGCATTAAAGATAATTTAATAAAATTGGAATATTGTGCTACAGGAGATAATATTGCTGACCAGTTTACTAAGGCACAGGGTGCTGTGAAACATAAAACTGTATGTAATGAATATAATTTAAGATTGTAAAAGTGTAAAAGTGTATGTCACCCAAAAGGGGAGATTGTTAGGAATTAAAGTCCTAACCTGGTTTGGGTGAAATACATATAATATGGTTGTGTACCTTTAAGAAGAGAAATGGCCTAAGGGTGTGACTAATTCTATTCAGCATAAATGAATTTCAGATGTTAGACTTATGCTCGCTCTAGTGTTTTTTCTCTATTAACAGACCTCATTAATCAACTGCATGAATATGGCTGGGGCCCCCTGCAGCCCAAATGGCATGACTTTGAACTGGTAGCTTCCCAAGGGGCAGTTGAAGGCAGTTTTCCACTCATCCCCCTCCTTTATTCTCACCCAGTAATATGCTTCTCTCAGGTCTAATTTAGTGAAGACACTCCCCTTAGCCAGGTGGGTTAGTAAGTCCTTCAGGAGGGGGAAGGGGTATTTATTTTCCACACTCACCACATTCAGACCTTTATAATCAACACATAAATGAAAAGACCCATCTTTCTTTTCTTTAAACAACACAGGGGCTCCCACAGCAGACTTGGCCCATTCAATGAATCCCCTTGCTAGGTTTGTACACTTGGTTGAGAAAAAAAATCTGCTTCTCTGGGTCCCCATCAAGGGTTGCTCTGAAAGGTGGATCAATCACTGGCTGCTGCTGCATGCCCAGGGGTTGCACGTTCAGGGGCTGTGGCCATGCCCCCTGCTGTGGTTGCAATATCTGCAGTTGCAACCTCCTGGGTTGCTAGGGGTCTCCCAAAGGCAGCTGCCTGGGTGGGGGCTGTTGATGAACTTCCTGCTGCTGGTTAGCATAGAGTTGTGGCGCCCTCTGCTTCTGTAGGCCCCTCAATGGTTGCTGGATGGGTGGGGATTGCTGCTGGATCTCCCTCATTTGCAGGCCCCTCAGCAGTTGCTGTAGATTTGGGGGTGGTGACCAATCTCCTTGCTGTGGTCGACCTCCCACCAGCTGCTGATCTCCTGGTTTCTGCACCACTCCAAGCTGTTGCAAGGCCTCTATTAGCTGTGGCAAGCTCATAGGTTGCTGACCATCCACCTGCGGGGGCTGCCAAACTCCCCATTGCTGCAGAGGCCTCAGACTGGGGTTCCCTCTCTCTGTGGGTCTGGAGGCTTCTCTCAGCAGGAGTTGATTTCTGCTTCTCATTTCTAGCTTTTCAAATCTTTCTATTGACTCACCCGAATCTTCAGTGGCAGACGTCCTGGTGGCTCTCCCCAGCTGGGAGGCTTGAAAAGGCTCCTTCTCCCTTGGCTTGTTCACCATCTCTGCTGCTGCTGAGGTGCTGGCTTCAAGCCATTTGTCTCTCTCCATGATGAAATCTTCCCTGAATCTTTGCCAGCTTCCTCCCTGTTTAGGGAAAGTGGTCAGGGTTCAGGACTTCTAGATCAAGGCTTTCAACCGGTGGTACATGTACCACTGGTGGTATATCAGCACCTAGCACGTGGTACGCATATGACGGGTTCAAAAGCACTGAAAAAAAGTGTAGAAAAAGTGTAAAATGGATGAGGTGAAGCAGCGGCAGCACTGCACAGGCTTGTGGGAAAGTCAGCTGGAGCTGTACGAGGTGTTGCCTGGGTCCTGCTGAGAGCCCAGGATCAGTGCACGCAGCTCCAGCCAATTGGCAGCAGCCTTGGGGTGGCAGGCAGCCCCACGGAGTCTTCAGGCGGAGATTCAACTGGAGCAGTGTGAGGCATTGCCTGGGTCCTGCTGAGAGCCCAGGATCAGAGCACGCAGCTCCAGCTGATTGGGGGTGGCAGGCAGCCTCACGCAGTCTTCAGGCAGAGATTCAGCTGGAGCTGTGTGAGGCTTTGCCTGCTGAGAGCTCAGGATCAGTGTGTGCAGTTACAGCTGATTGGCACTTCCAGCGCACCCAGAAGAGAAAAGGAGGCAGGGAAGAGAGAGGAGAGGCTGTAAAAGGAGCAGGTTTTGGCGGGAGAGGGAGACAACGGGCGGGGGGGAGAGAAGGGAACAGCGAAAGAGAGATGCAGAAGCACAGCCTTGAAGAGAGAAGTCAGCTGTAGGTGCATCAAAGAGAAAAGGGGGGGCAGAGGAGACAATATAAAAAGGGGGGGAGAGAAGATAGGATATAAAAGGGGAGAGAGAAGAGGATAAAAAGGGGGAGAGAAGAGAGAATATAAAAGAAGGGAGGAAAGAAGAGAGTATATAAAATAAGGGAGGAAAGAAGAGAGAATATAAAAGGGGAGAGAAGAGAGGATATAAAAGGGGAGAGAGAAGAGGATAAAAAGGGGGAGAAAAGAGAATATAAAAGAAGGGAGGAAAGAAGAGAGTATATAAAAGAAGGGAGGAAAGAAGAGAGAATATAAAAGGAGGGGGAGAGAAGAGAGGATATAAAAGGGGGGAGAAAAGAGAGGATATAAAAGGAGCAGAGAAGAGAGGATATAAAAGGAGAGGTGAGAAGTATGTTAAATGTGTTTTGCCCCATTTTATGACTTTTCTTGCCACATTTGTTAAGTGAATCACTGCAGTTGTTAAAATAGTAACATGGTTGATAAATGAATCTTGTTTCTCCACTGACTTTGCTTGTTAGAAGGTTGCAAAAGGGGATCACATGACCCTGGGACAATGTAACCATCATAAACATGAATCGTTTGCCAAGCATCCGAATGTAAATCACATGACCCTGGGCATGCTGCAATGGTCATAAGTGTGAAAAATGGTCATAAGTCACTTTTTTCAGTGCCGTTGTAACTTCAAACAGTCACTAAGCGAACTGTTGTAAGTCAAGGTCTACCTGTACTTTATCACTTTTTTCTTTTTCTTTTTTTGGTCAAGTTTTTGACACCTTGCTAGGTGACTGGTGGTACTTGAATATTGCCATATTCTAAAAGTGGTACAATCGGTGAAAAGGTTGAAAAGCCCTGTCCTAAATAATTTGAAAAGTTTTTGGATTTCAGCTTAATGTCATGGTTCTGACAGATGAAATTCTTCAAAGAACTTCGAGGCATTGTTTACCTTAAGGAGTCTTTAATTAAAAGAACATAGCTTCGGCACGTACATGGTCAAGCCGAAATCTGGATTCTCCTCCCCTAAGCACACAGTATCAAAGCGCAGTTCCTCGCTCTAATTGACCATCATAAATCACATTCCCCTTCATGGATTACTGCCTTGTCATGGTGAAGGGGCTTGCGTAATTCAATGAAGCTATGAGCTATGCCGTGCAGGGCCACCCAAGACGGAAAGGTCATAGCAGAGAGTTCTGACAAAACGTGATCCACTGGAGAAGGAAATGGCAACCCACTCCAGTATCTTTGCCATGAAAACCCTATGGACAGTACCAAAAGGCAATAAGATATGACTCTGGAAGATGAGCCCCTCAGGTCGGAAGGCGTCCAATATGCTACTGGGGAAGAGCAGAGGGCTAGTACTAGTAGCGCCAGAAAGAATGAAGCGACTGGGCCAAAGCCGAAAGGACGCTCAGCTGTGGATGTGTCTGGTGGTGAAAGGAAAGTCCGATGCTGTAAAGATTTTTTCTCCATAGGAACCTGGAATGTAAGATCCATGAATCAAGGAAAGCTGGACGTGGCAAACAAGAGATGACTTGTTTCCATAGGAATCAGCGAACTAAAATGGACAGGAATGGGTGAATTTAATTCAGATGACCATCAGGTATACTACTGCGGGCAAGAATCCCTCAGAAGAAATGGAGTAGCCTTCATAGTCAATAAAAGAGTAGGAAATGCAATACTGGGATACAATCCTCAAAATGACAGAATGATCTCAGTTCGAATCGAAGGCAAACCATTCAATATCACAGTAGTCCAAGTCTATGCCCCAACCACCAGTGCTGAAGAGGATGAAATTGACCGGTTCTATGAAGCCCTACAGCACCTTATAGAACTAACACCAAAAAATGATGTCCTTACCATCATGGGGGATTGTAATGCTAAAGTAGGAAGCAAAAAGATAACTGGAATAACAGGCAAGTTTGGCCTTGGAGTACAAAATGAAGCAGGGCACAGGCTGATAGAATTTTGTCAAGAGAATACGATGGTCATAGCAAACACTCTTTTCCAACAACCCAAGAGACGGCTCTACACATGGACATCACCAGACGGTCAACACAGAAATCAGATTGACTATATGCTCTGCAGCCAAAGATGGAGAAGCTCTATACAGTCAGTAAAAACAAGACCAGGAGCTGACTGTGGCTCAGACCATGAGCTTCTCATTGCAAAGTTTAGGCTTAAACTGAAGAAAGTAAGGAAAAGCACTAGGCCACTCAGGTATGAATTAAATCATATCCCTGTTGAATATACAGTAGAGGTGACAAATAGATTTAAGGAATTAGATCTGATAGACAGAGTGCCTGAAGAACTATGGACAGAGGTTCGCAACATTGTACAACAGGTAGCAACCAAAACCATCCCAAAGAAAAAGAAATGCAAGAAAGCAAAATGGCTGTCTGAGGAAGCTTTGCAAATAGCTGAGGAAAGGAAGGAAGCGAAAGGCAAGGGAGGAAAAGAAAGATACGCCCAATTGAATGCAGAATTCCAGAGAATAGCTAGAAGAGATAAGAATGCCTTCTTAAATGAACAGTGCAAAGAAATAGAAGAAAACAAAAGAATAGGGAGGACCAGAGATCTTTTCAAGAAAATTGGAGAGATGAAGGGAATGTTTAATGCAAAAATGGGCATGATAAAGGACCAAAATGGCAAGGATCTAACAGAGGCAGAAGAGATTAAGAAGAGGTGGCAAAATTACACAGAAGAACTATACAAGAATGAGCTTAACGTCCCTGATAATCACAATGAGGTGGTCACTGACCTCGAGCCAGACATCCTAGAATGTGAAGTGAAGTGGGCCTTAGAAAAGCTGAGCAACAACAAAGCTAGTGGAGGTGACAGTATTCCAGCTGTGCTATTCAAAATCTTAAAAGACGATGCAGTAAAAGTGCTACACTCAATTTGCCAGCAAATTTGGAAAACTCAAGAGTGGCCACAGGATTGGAAAAGATCAGTTTACATTCCAATTCCAAAGAAAGGCAGTGCCAAAGAATGTTCAAACTATCGCACCATTGCACTCATTTCTCATGCTAGTAAAGTTATGCTTAAAATCCTACAAGCTAGCCTCCAGCAGTATGTGGATCGAGAACTACCAGATGTACAGGCAGGATTTCGAAGAGGCAGAGGAACTAGAGATCAAATTGCCAACATACGCTGGATCATGGAGAAAGCTAGAGAGTTCCAGAAAAACATCTACTTCTGCTTCATTGACTATGCTAAAGCCTTTGATTGTGTGGATCATAACAAACTGTGGCAAGTTCTTAAAGAGATGGGCGTACCAGACCATCTTATTTGTCTCTTGAGAAACCTATATTTGGGCCAAGAAGCAACAGTGAGAACTGGACACGGAACCACTGATTGGTTCAAAATTGGGAAAGGAGTCCGGCAAGGCTGTATACTGTTGCCCTGCCTATTTAACTTATATGCAGAGCACATCAAGAGAAAGGCAGGGTTAGATGAATCAAAAGTTGGAATTAAGATTGCCGGAAGAAATATCAACAACCTAAGATATGCAGATGATACCACTCTAATGGCAGAAAGTGAAGAGGAACTAAAGAGCCTCTTGTTGCGAGTGAAGAAAGAGAGTGCAAAAGTTGGGTTGAAACTTAACATTAAAAAAACCAAGATCATGGCATCCGGCCCTCTCAATTCCTAGCAAATAGATGGGGAAGAAATGGAGGTAGTGACAGATTTTATTTTCCTGGGCTCCATGATCACTGCAGATGGGGACTGTAGGCAAGAAATTAAAAGACGCTTGCTCCTCAGGAGGAAAGCCATGGCAAATCTAGACAGCACACTAAAAAGCAGAGACATCACCCTGTCAACAAAAGTGCATATAGTCAAGGCTATGGTCTTCCCAGTTGCAATGTATGGCAGTGAAAGATGGACCATAAAAAAGGCTGAGCGCCAAAGAATTGAGGCCTTTGAACTATGGTGCTGGAGAAGACTCCTGCAAGTCCCTTGGACTGCAAGGCGATCAAACCGGTCAGTCCTAGAGGATATCAACCCTGATTGCTCTTTTGAAGGCCAGATCCTAAAGCTAAAACTCAAATACTTTGGCCACCTAATGAGAAGGAGGGACTCACTGGAGAAGAGCCTAATGCTGGGAAAGATTGAGGGCAAGAGAAGAAGGGGACAACAGAGAATGAGGTGGCTGGATGGAGTCACTGAAGCAGTAGGCGTGAGCTTAAATGGACTCCAGAAGATGGTAGAGGACAGGAAGTCCTGGAGGAACATTGTCCATAGGGTTGCGATGGGTCGGACACAACTTCGCAGCTAACAACAACAAAATCACATTCTCCAATTAGTTTGAATTGTAAGCTTTCCCTCCTGTTAAACAACCCGCCAAATTCTTATCTGCTCTTATTTCAAAACAGCCTTGAGAGACATTCTTCCTACTCCCCCCAGCATCAACTAATTCTAACTTTAAAAGTAACACAGTTTTAAAGAAGCAAAGCTGCTTCTCCACATGTTGTCAAAGCAAGAACTTCTGATGTTAGCCACTGTTTCATAGCAGTCTGTTAAAACCTTTCAGGGAGTCGACTTTGAGACCCCCTCCCAAGAAAGCATCTGGCCCAGTTGTGGTGGCTGGAGAGACTCATTACGAAGTAAAACACATTCTTGATGCTAGATTATACAAAGGAAAATTGCAATATTTAGTGCAATGTAAAGGATATCCGTTATCGAAAGCCACCTGGGTAAAAAGTACTAATGTGAAAGCTGATAGATTGATACACAAATTCTATGACAAACATCCAAATAAACCGAGAGGGGACTCTTAACCTTTATTCTTGTTTAAATTTCAGGATTTCTCCTTTCTTTAAAAGGAGCTGAATGTCAACACTGCAACGACCTGAACTTGAAGCCATTTTCACTTCGTTTTTGGTTGCCACGTATTTAGAAAGAAGAAGGGAGGGGGTGCAGTTCTGAGTTAGCCAAAACAATTTCATGTATGGGAAACAAGGTCATTACTGATAGCATTTTGGCGGGCTGGAGAGCTGGGAGGAGTGCCCACGTTTTCTACTAATTGGTGAATGTGAATTATGACATCTAATTGGGGTGGGAATTGCAACTTGTAACTTTGTAACCAAGGGGAGGGGAATTTAGTCTTGGGTTCACCTTTGTATGTGCTTTTATTTTGTAGCCAAATAAAAATGTTCTTTGAGGAATAATTTCTTGCCTTGAAGTTCTTTTAATTGGTCTCATCTACTGGAACCATGACATAGGGAGGTTGCTATGCAGCAGGGATGCTGGTACAATGAAAGCCAGAAGAGATTCCGAAAGGATAACTGGGTCTCAGCTGGTGCCCTAAACCCGGCTGGGCATATTTCAGAAAGGGGACCCCACCCCCGGTGCCAACCAGGTCTTGGTGATGCACGTGAGGTTGGCTTCCTCCTCCCTAATGAGGTCACTAATAACTAGGGTCAGGGGTTGTTACTTACCAACCTGGAGTTCAACAGCAGCAGCGAAAGACCTGGGCCCCTGAGGGTTTCCCTTTCCCCTTCTGCCTCAAGATTTCCTAGTCTAGACTCTGTCTCTGAAGATATGTTCTTGACTTCACACAGACAGAGACACACACCATCCCTGCATATGCACACTAATTTGGGCTAGGTGTTTTAGGGATAAAATATTAAAATATTAGATAGATAGATAGATAGATAGATAGATAGATAGATAGATAGATAGATAGATAGATAGATAGATAGATAGATAGATAGATAGATAGGCAAAACAGCATTCCAAGGTCACCTGCTGGGAAAGTTGACCAGAGTCTGTACCCCAAACAAACTGAACATAATTGATTGGATGGAATAAAGTGACAACAAGAGGGCCAGGGAAAAGTGGAATGTTTAACTATGCTATTCGCGGGCAAAAATGTTAGAATTGGCTTCACTACTTCCATATCCATAACAGCTTAGTAAATTATACTCTAGGAGACAAAAAATGACCCAGGAGACTTTATTTGCTGTATGGACTGAGTGAGATGGTTGACATTAAGCCAATTCTCACAGCAATAACCTACTTGGACCCCACCAGGAGGTTTGGGAAATGATGCTGCCTACAGAGAAAGACTTAGAGGAGAAGAAGAGGCCAGGAGAAAGCCTAGCTCAAGAAGCCCCAGTGCCATCCCAGGGCAGAGAAGGTGCCCAGCCCACTGGGGCAGAGCCGAAAGCGAAGACTGAGAAGCTGGAGCAACAACCCATGGTGGTTAAAGAACAGCCAGGAGATGTCTCGTCACAGGGGCTGAAGACCTGGTGTTTGGTGGGGGTGGGGAAGTTAGCAGAAGCCGAGGAGTTCCTTCCCCCCTCGGGGTCAACATGATGTGAGGGAGCCGATGGAAGATTCGGCAAGTGGCTGAATGGAATGGCCCCACCAAGTGGAAACTTCTGGTCATCACCCCAAGCCCAACTATGGAGCAGCTGAGAGAGAAGTTCAGAGGGTTGGAGGTTCATGCAGTAGCGAAGCCGTGGGACATTACCCAAGAGTCGGAGACCACCACCCCCCCTATGGTGACTCTTGCTACTCCTCTTCCTGCTCTCCAGCCAGTGGTCCCAACAGCAGTCACCAGGGCCCTGCCCCAGAGATTTTTCCTGGTCCATGAGGAGCGCTAGCCACCACCCTTTGTGGCTCACTTCGACGGATGCCCAAACTGCCTAGCTCGCTTCTTGGCTCAGGCTTGGCACCACATGGAGCACTATGGAGTGATGTACCCAGATGACGTGACCAAGGTCCATGCCCTCACTGCCAGCCTGGAGGAGGCCACCTGTGCTGCCCCATTCACTCACACATCTAACTGTGGTCTAGTGAGTTTATTAATATTCCCGACCAATTCCCTTCACCAAAAAACCAGAACTGTCCCAATCAAGTCCAGCCATGAGCAAACCAAGGTTAGTCCACAGAACAATGGCCCAATAGTCCACAAGGCACTTGAAAGTTGCTCAAACAAAATAACTTCACCAGACAAACTTAAATCCACCAGGCAAAACTTAAATCCACACACAAGAGACCTCACGGGGCAAGAAAAGTTCAGAGACTCCAAGGTACGATTCAATTCCAAACACGTTGTCAATCCAGAGTGAAGCAGGAATCATGACCAAACACACAACTAGAAAGATAGATAGATAGATAGATAGATAGATAGATAGATAGATAGATAGATAGATAGATAGATAGATAGATAGATAGATAGATAGATAGGCAAAACAGCATTCCAAGGTCACCTGCTGGGAAAGTTGACCAGAGTCTGTACCCCAAACAAACTGAACATAATTGATTGGATGGAATAAAGTGACAACAAGAGGGCCAGGGAAAAGTGGAATGTTTAACTATGCTATTCGCGGGCAAAAATGTTAGAATTGGCTTCACTACTTCCATATCCATAACAGCTTAGTAAATTATACTCTAGGAGACAAAAAATGACCCAGGAGACTTTATTTGCTGTATGGACTGAGTGAGATGGTTGACATCTCACTTCTTGGCTCAGGCTTGGCACCACATGGAGCACTATGGAGGCTGGCAGTTCCTCTTCCTCTTCACTGGCCATCTGCCACTGCAAGCTTTCCCTAGCTGGAACCTCAGCCAAATCCCTTCTGGCCAGCCATTCAGAGCCATCAGTCAATTCAGCTCCTGAGGTGCCAGGAATTGGCTCATCCTCCCCTGAGCTGACATCTGAGGAGGTATCTGCGGAATCGTTCAAGGGAGACAACACACCACCTATGAATGGCTGGTGTTCCTACATGATGATGCTGCTCTGGAGCTGATTGATCTCGAAACCTTTATGTGGGCCTTATGAGAATGCTTTGAGGAGGATACTTCCTGTTCAGCCTTGTAGCGATGCAGCTGAGGAATTGTGGAGCTCTGCACCCCACAGCTGGTTTCATCCTGCCAGGGGACCCTAAATGGGTCAAAAGTCTCCCCGGAGAGGCGACGAATAAGGAGGGGCACCCTGATGATCGCAGAATGATGGCGGTCAATCCATTGGATCTGGGGAAGGCCTCCAACCCGACAGGAGAAAGGCTAGCTGCACATCAGTGTCTAGCCCAAGCTACCAGCAGCCAAAATCCAAAAGCACGAACCAGAACAATGGTGAACAGCATGCTCGGAACTGGGTAAGAATATCGATCTTCTCTCTTCTATTTTGCAATTGATTCCCTGGAAAAGATACCCAAAGCAAGAAATACTCCGAAAGTGAGAAGAAAGGAGACTATACCCCCACCCTTATAATAATAATAATAAAGTTGGAAGGGACCTTGGAGTTCATCTAGTCCAACCTCCTGCTCAGCCAGGAAACCCTATACCATTTCAGACAAATGGCTGTGCAGTCTCTTCTTAAAAACTTCCAGTGTTGGAACATTCACCGCTACTGGAGGCAGGTTGTTCCACTGATTAATTATTCTAACAGCCAGGAAGTTTCTCCTTAGTTCCAGGTTGCTTCTCTCCTTCATTAGTTTCCATCCGTTGCTTTTTGTCCTGCTTTCAGGCGCTTTGGAGAATAGCTTGACTCCCTCTTCTTTGTCGCAGCCACTGAGATATTGGAACACTGCTCTCATGTCACCCCTCGCCCTTCTCTACTTTAAATTAGACATACCCAATTCCAGCAACCGTTCCTTATATGTTTTAGCCTTCAGTCCCCTAATCATCTTTGTTGCTCTTCTCTGTACTCTTTCTAGAGTCTCGACATCTTTTTTACATTGTGGTGACCAAAACTGGATGCAGTATTCCAAGTGTGGCCTTACCAAGGCATTGTAAAGTGGTATTAATACTTCATGTGATCTTGATTCTATCCCTCTGTTAATGCAGCCTAGCACTGTGTTGGCTTTTTTGGCAGCTGCAGCACACTGCTGGCTCATATTTAAGTGATTGTCCACTAGGACCCCGAGATCCCTCTCACAGTTACTACTATTGAGCAAGGTACCACTATACTATACCTGTGCATTTGGTTTTTCTTGCTTAAGTGTAGAACCTTACTTTTGTCACCATTGAATTTCATTTTGTTAGATAGTCCCCAGTGTTCAAGTCTGTCCAGATCCACCTGTATCTTAAGCCTGTCTTCTGGAGTGTTGGCTATTCCTGTCAGCTTGGTGTCGTCTACAAATTTGATGAGTTCCCCATCTATCACCTCATCCAAATCTTTGATGAAGATGTTGAAGAGCACGGGGCCCAGAACAGAGCCCTGGGGCACCCCACTACACACATTTCCCTCCATGTAGATGCAGTTCCATTGAGGACCACACGCTGAGTATGGCCAGTCAGCCAGCTAGGAATCCATCTGGTGGTGATGCTGTCTAACCCACATTTTTCTATCTTATAAAGTAGTAGGTTGTGGTCTACTTTATCAAATGCCTTACTGAAATCCAAGTAAATTATATCCACAGCAGTCCTCTGGTCCACTAATTTTGTCACTTGGTCAAAGACTGCAATAAAATTTGTCTGACATGATCTGTTTTTGACAAACCCATGTTATTTTTTAGTAATGACTTTGTTTGCCTCTAGGTGTTTGCTGATTCGTTGTTTGATTATCTTTTCCAGAATCTTCCCAGGTATTGAGGTCAGGCTGATAGGTCTGTAATTTCCTGGACCCATTTTTTTTCTTTTTTGAAGATGGGAACTACATCAGCTCTTTTCCAATCCTCTGGTAGTTCCCCAGTGCTCCAGGAACTTAGAAAAATATAGTTCAGTGGTTCTGAGATCACGTCTGCCAGTTCCTTGAGAACCTTGGGGTGTAATCCATCTGGTCCTGGTGATTTGAACTCATCTAGGCTGGACAGGTGCTCACTTACCATTTTCTTGCCTATCTTAACTTGCGTTTCTATTCTGTTTTTTATGGCACTGTTTTTGATAGGTTGGACTGTTTTTCCCCTTTATGTAAAGACAGATGCAAAAAACAAGTTAAATAGTTCTGCTTTCTCCCTGTTGCTTGTCACCTTCTTGCCACTTTCCCCCACTAATGGACCAATCATTTCCTTAACTTTTTTCTTGTTTTTTACATGTTGAAAGAAGCTTTTTTGTTATTTTTGACTTTTGTTGCAAGCCTTAGTTCATTTTGAGCCTTAGCTTTCCTCACTCCATCTTTGCAGGCTCGGGCTATTTGCTGATATTCTGACTTAGTTATTGCCCCTCTTTCCACTTTTTATAATTATCCTTTTTATCTTTCAATTTATCAGATAATTCTTTATGCAGCCATGCTGGTTTCTTTTGAGAGCTGTTATTTTTCCTCTTTGTTGATATTGTGCTAGACTGGGCTTTTATTATCTCACTTTTCAAAATTTCCCAAGCTTCTTGAGTTGTTTTCCCCTTGAGGATTCTCATCCATGAAATAATTCCCAAGCTTTCTCTAAGTTTATTGAAATTAGCTCTCCTAAATTCCAAGACTCTAGTTTGACTGTGTTCTAATGCTTGTGCTTGCATAATGTTGAATTCCAATATTGCACGATCACTTCTCCTCAAGGTTCCTGTGGCTTCAACACCTTCTATCATTTCATCTCTGTTAGTGAGAATTAGATCCAATATGGCTAATCCCCTAGTTCCCTTCTCTACTTTTTGGGAGACAAAGTTGTCTGCTAGGTTTGTCAGGAATCTGTTTGATCTTCTACTTGGTGCAGAGTTTGTCTCCCAGTTGATGTCAGGGTAGTTAAAGTCCCCCATTACTATTGTGATGTGCTTCCTACATACCTTAGTTAGCTGACTAGCAAAAAGTTCATCTATTTTCTCTGTTTGGTTGGGTGGCCTATAGTATACACCTATGGCAATGTCATTTTCCCCCCTTTTATATTGACCCAAATGTATTCAAGACAGTTTTCATCTACTGACACCTAGTGGAGGATTAGAGTAAAGAACAACAGCAACACTGACTCAGAAATTGGCAAGACACCCAGAAACAAAGAATAACCTGTTCCCTGGAATCTTACTGACCTGCAGCCAAATAGAAAACAGTTGGGAACAAGGAATGAAAACATACTGGGCCATCTACTACAGTCTGAGAACTATATTTCTTTTAAAAACTGCTGACCTTCTCGGATTATAAATACTGTACTGCCCAAATTACTCTTTTTATTCCAATGTGTACCAATTAAATTAGGTAAGGATTTTTTTGAAAATTTAAATAGAATTACACCTAAATTTATCTGGCAAGGTAGAAAACTGAGAATAAAGTTAAAATTATTACAGGATGCAAAGGAAAGAGGAGGGCTCGGCCTCCCAGATTGCAAAAAATATTATCAAGCAGCAATAGCGGTATGGATAAAGGATTGGATACATTTAAGGAACAGAAGACTACTAGCATTAGAAAGTCATGACATGCAAATTGGGTGGCATGCTATAATGTGGGATGGAAAATATAGGGCTCATCAGTACTTTCAGAATCATCGTGTTAGACGGACACTATTAGATGTGTGGGTAAAAATTAAAAAAATTAACTATATAGAAATTCTCAATTGGCTATCTATATTAGAGATTTTTATGCACCCCAAATTTATAAATCTAGGAAGTGTAATTACATATAAAGATCTTAGACGAAAATGGAGACCTGAAAACAAGAAAAAGATTATTTATTTATTTATTTTTATTTTAATTCCATTTATATCCCGCCCTTCTCCGAAGACTCAGGGCGGCTTACAAACTTAGCAGTAGCCTTCATTCTATGTATATGCCTGCTTATTAGGGCTTTCACACACACCCCCAAGCGGCATTATTACAAAGTCAGCTTAATTGCCCCCAACAATCTGGGTCCTCATTTTACCTACCTCGGAAGGATGGAAGGCTGAGTCAACCTTGAGCCTGGTGGGATGCGAACCTGCACTAATTGCAGGCAGCTGGTGTTACTTAAGGAGGCATTAGCCCACTGCTCCACCAAGGCTCTTATCAGAAGATGGTGTAGAGTTGGAATGGTGGGCATACATAATAATAATAATAATAATAATAATAATAATAATAATAATAATAATAATAATAATAATAATAATAATAATAATAAAGTTGGAAGGGACCTTGGAGGTCATCTAGTCCAACCCCCTGCTCAGGCAGGAAACCTTATACCATTTCAGGCAAATGGCTGTCCAGTCTCTTCTTAAAACCCTCCAGTGTTGGAGCATTCACCACCTCTGGAGGCAGGTTGTTCCACTGGTTAATTGTTCTAACTGTCAGGAAGTTTCTCCTTAGTTCTAGGTTGCTTCTCTCCTTGACTAGTTTCCATCCGTTGCTTCTTGTCCTGCTTTCAGGTGCTTTGGAGAATAGCTTGACTCCCTCTTCTTTGTGGTAGCCCCTGAGATATTGGAACACTGTTATCATGTCACCCCTCACCCTTCTCTTCATTAAACTACACATACCCAATTCCAGCAACCGTTCCCTATATGTTTTAGCCTCCAGCCCCCTAATCATCTTTGTTGCTCTTCTCTGTACCCTTTCTAGAGTCTCGACATCTTTTTTACATTGTGGTGACCAAAACTGGATGCAGTATTCCAGGTGTGGCCTTACCAAAGCATTGTAAAGTGGTATTAGTACTTCATTTGATCTTGATTCTATCCCTCTGTTAATGCAGCCTAGCACTGTGTTGGCTTTTTTGGCAGCTGCAGCACACTGCTGGCTCATATTGAAGTGATTGTCTACTAAGACTCCGAGATCCCTCTCACAGTTACTACTATTGAGCAAGGTACCACCTATACTATACCTATGCATTTGATTTTTCCTGCCTAAATGTAGAACCTTCCTTTTTTCACCATTGAATTTCATTTTGTTAGATAGTGCCCAGTGTTCGAGTCTGTCCAGATCCTTCTGTATCTTAAGCCTATCTTCTGGAGTATTGGCTATTCCTGCCAGCTTGGTGTCGTCTGCAAATTTGATGAGTTCCCCATCTATCCCCTCATCCAAATCATTAATGAAGATATTGAAGAGCACTGGGCCCAGAACAGAGCCCTGGGGCACCCCACTACACACTTCCTTCCATGTAGATGTGGTTACATTGAGGACCACACGCTGAGTACGGCCTGTCAGCCAGGTACGAATCCATCTGGTGGTAATGCTATCTAACCCACATTTTTCTATCTTATCAAGTAGTAGGTTGTGATCTACTTTATCAAATGCCTTACTGAAGTCCAAGTAAATTATATCTACAGCATTCCTCTGGTCCACTAGTTTTGTCACTTGGTCAAAGAATGTAATAAGATTTGTCTGGCATGATCTGTTTTTGAAAAACCCATGTTGACTTTTAGTGATGACTTTGTTTTCATCAAGGTGTTCGCTGATTTGTTGTTTGATACTTACAAATACAGTCATGATACAGAAAAGATAAAAAAGAACCAGGGATAAAATTAGAGCATACACAATAAGATAAAATTTTTCTAGGAACAGAAGATCGAATGATAAAAAAGATATATCAATATTTATTAGAACAGGATTTGTTAATTATTATTATTATTATTAATTTAATTTGTATACCGCCCTTCTCCCGAAGGACTCAGGGCGGTGAACAGGGCAATACATAATAAAAACAGGATACAAAAATTAAAAAGTAATTAAACAGCAATGCCCGTAAATAAATTAGTACACATTAAAAAGTTAAAACCGATATATAAAACCCAACCCCATCCCATCAGGCCAGGCCAGCTTGTTGAAAAAGGAAGGTTTTGAGATCGCGCCAGAAGGAGCGAAGGTCGGGGGCCATCCGGAGCTCAACCGGCAAGCGGTTCCATAGGTCTGGCGTGCCCACAGAGAACGCTCTCCCCCTGGGGGCCACCAATCGACATTCTTTGATCGGAGGCACCCTGAGGAGGCCCTCTCTGTGGGAGCGCACTGGACGGAGGGAAGTTGACGCCGGCCGCAGGTGTTGCCGTAGGTAATCCGGACCCATGCCATGTAGGGCTTTGTAAGTCATCACTAACACCTTGAACCTCACCCAGAGGGCAACCGGCAGCCAATGCAGCTCGCGGAGCAAAGGTGTAACATGGGAGTATCGGGAACCCCCCAGCACAACTTGCGCGGCTGCATTCTGCACCAGTTGGAGTCTCTGAGTGGACTTCAAGGGCAGCCCCATGTAGAGAGCATTACAGTAGTCTAGACGAGAAGTCACGAGCGCATGAGTGACTGCACGCAAGGCATCCCGGTCTAGATAGGGTCGCAACTGGCGCACCAGGCGAACCTGGGCAAAGGCCCCCCTACTCACAGCTCCAATATGCTCTTCTAAAGAGAGCTGTGAATCTAGAAGGACCCCCAAGTTGCGCGCCCTATCTACGGGGGGTAATAGCTCACCCCCCATGGCCAGTTATGGGATAATTGGAATTTCCCGGGATGCCGGAATGAACAGCCACTCAGTCTTGTCAGGGTTGAGTCGAAGCCTGTTCCTCCCCATCCAGACCCGGACCGCCTCCAGGCAGCGGGACATCACGTCGAGGGCATCACTGGGGTGGTTTGGGGTCAAAATAAAAAGCTGGGTATCATCAGCAATATACCCAACTCCAAAACCACGAATGATCTCACCCAGTGGCTTCATGTAGATGTTGAACAGGAGAGGCGAGAGAACCGATCCCTGAGGAACTCCACAAATGAGAGGTCTCAAGGTCGATCTCTGCCCCCCTGCCAACACCGACTGCGAGCGTCCCAGAAGGTAGGAGGAGAACCACTGGAGAACTGTGCCTCCCACTCCTAACCCCCTGAGACGTCGCAGCAGGATACCATGGTCGATGGTATCAAAAGCCGCTGAGAGGTCTAAAAGGACTAGGACAGAGGAGCAGCCCCTGTCCCGAGCCCACCAGAGATCATTCACCAGCGTGACCAATGCCGTCTCCGTGCTGTACCCGGGCCTGAAACCCGATTGGTATGGGTCTAGATAATCAGCTTCATCCAAGAACAAAGGGAGCTGTTGCGCCACCACGCTCTCAACAACCTTCGCCAGAAAGCGAAGGTTGGAGACCGGACGAAAGTTGTTTAATATTGCTGGGTCCAAGGCAGGCTTCTTGAGGAGGGGTCTCACCACCGCCTCCTTCAAGGCAGCAGGAAAGCTACCCTCACTCAAAGAGGCAGTAATCACTGCCTGGAGCCAGCCTCGTGTCCCATCCCGGGCCGCATAAGTCAGCCAGGAGGGACACGGGTCCAACAAACACGTGGTGGAGCTCAGCTTCCCCATGATCTTGTCCACTTCTTCAGGAGTCACAGGGTCGAACTCTTCCCAGATTAAATTGACAAGGCTGCCCGTATCCTCATCGTCAGACTCTGCCCAGTCGGAGTCCAGACCGGTCCGGATCCGAGCGATTTTGTCTGACAGAAATCGACTAAACTTCTCGGCTTGACCCTGCAAGGGGTCCTCCCTCACCTCCCGATTAAGGAGAGAGCGAGTTACTCTAAACAGGGCGGCCGGGCGATTATCTGCGGACGCGATGAGGGTGGCGAAGTGGTTAGACCTTGCCACCCTCATCGCCGCGAGATAAGTTCTCGTAAACGACCTTAGTCGTAACTGGTCGGATTCGGATCGGCTGGATCTCCAATAGCTCTCTAGGCCCCGTCTCCGACGCTTCATCTCCCGGAGCTCCATGGAGAACCATGGAACCCATTGGGATCTGCGCCGGGTCAAGGGCTGCATGGGTACAACTTGGTCGAGTGCCTCTGTGGCTGCCCTTTCCCAGGCTTCCACTAGGGCATCGACCAAGCTGTGAGCAAAGGAGGCAGGTGGGGGCCCAAGCGCCGTCTGGAACCGCTCAGGGTCCATCAGGCGCCTAGGACGGAACCATCTTATTGGCTCAGCAACCCCACGACGGGGAGTGGCAAAACGGAAGACCAACCGAAGGAGATGATGATCGGTCCATCACAGGGGTGTAATAGTTGGGGAACCCCCCCCCGAGATCATCTAACCACCGTCCGGATAGAAAAACCAGATCGAGCGTGTGACCTCCCCCCATGAGTTGGGCCCTGAATAACCTGCATCAGGTCCATGGCCGTCATGGAAGCCATGAACTCCCGAGCTAACTCAGATGATCCCCCCAGGGATGGTAGGTTGAAGTCACCCAAAACTATAAGTTTGAGGAACTCAACCACCAACCCTGAGAGGATATCGAGAAGCTCAGGCAGGGCTGCTGCTACACGACTAGGTGAAACTTACACCAGCAGCAAGCCCAACTGAGCTCTAGGGCCACATCTCAGGAGGAGGGACTCACACCCGACTATCTGGACCATGGTGGCCTCCCACGGACAAAAGGTCTCCCTCGCCACTACTGCCACTCCACCGCCCCTACCCTGAGCCTGAGTCTGTTGCAGCACCCGGAAACCTGATGGGCAAAGATCAACCAGGGGGACACCGCCCTCTGGGCCCAACCAGGTCTCCATAATGCAAGCCAGGTCCGCATGCTCCTCCTCAACCAACTCACGAATGAGAGGAGCCTTATTCGTTATGGACCTGGCATTGAAATACACTGTTGTGATTCAGGGTCAGCCTGTGGGGTCGGCAGTTGGGTCGGATGACTCAGAGGAGGAGGAGGGGGGTGTTGAAGACCTTGCTGAGGGGGTTGAAGATCTTGCTGATGAGAGCCCTCAGCCAGGCCCCTCCCACTTGGTCACCACGGAGACCCAGCTGTGTGAGCCTGACAACGTGGATGAAGATGACCCACAGCTGGCCCTGTTCAAGGACGCCCGACGCAGGAGGCAGTCAATTAGGAGTAAACAGAGGAAGGCAATGGGACTTCTCAGAAGGAGGCAGAGAGAAGCCACGCCTTGAACTCTATATAAGGGGAATGTGTGGGGAGGGCTGGTTTGCTGAAGGCAACCGCTTGGATAGTTCGTGTTTCTTAAAGCTCCTGTTTCTTGGTTCGTGTCTTGTTTGTTTTTGTAGCTATAAATTTGGCAGGCGTAATTCCAGCCTCTTGCCGTTTGTAAAGGGGTTGTCCCTGCCTTTTCTGCAGGGCCGGTAGCAGGCTGGTACAGAACAGTTTGCCTTCAGCCTCCCACCCCTTACTAATATTATGGAGCAGCTACGTGCTGAGAATGCCCAGCTCACCCAGCAACTCACTTTGCTGGCAGCTCAGGTGGCTCAACTGCAAGCTCAGGTTCATGCTGCACCCCCACCATCACCCCCACCCAGGAGAAAATGCCAAGTTGCAGTGCTGGATAAATTTACTGGCAATCCAGAACTGTTTCCTGCTTTCCTGGGTCAATGCCAGCTCTTTATCAGTGTGAGAGCAGCTGATTTCCCCACTGACCGGGATAAGGTGGGGTTTGTGTTAAGCCTTCTTTCGGGTGATGCAGCTCGTTGGGGCACGCCTCTGCTGGCTCAACCTAGCCCATTGTTGGACAACTTTGTGGGGTTTTGTGATCATATGCGTCTGATGTATGAGGACCCTATTAAGACGCAGACTGCTACTTGACGCCTGAAAGCTCTGAGGCAGGGTCAACGCCCCCTACAGGGCTATATCAGCGATTTTCGGCTGCTTAGCCAGGATTCCGCCTGGAATGAGGCTGCGCTCGTGGATGCCTTCCAGAATGGATTGTCGGAGGAGATGTTGGATGAGCTGGCCCGTGTGGGTATTCCCTCAGACCTGAATGGGCTGATCCATCTCTGCCTGCGGATCGATGCTCGGTTGCAGCAGCGAAGGAGTCGCCGTGCCACCCCACAGACCCCTGCAGCCCCTGTTGTGCGCGAGCCTCCAGTTCAAAGGGAGGAGCCAATGGAGCTGGGTGCCGCCAGGTCTCGTCTATTGGTGACTGAAATGAACAGACGGCGATCGGGGGGGTTGTGTTTTTACTGTGGGGACCCTGGGCATTTGGCTGCTTTTTGCCCAAAGAAGCGACAGCGGGCATCAGTGACCGAGTCTGCCCCGAGAAAGTCCCCTACTTTTCTGTCGGGAAACACCCCGAGCCCGATCTAGACGGTGTGATAGATCGGGCGTCCCACAACAACACTGAGCGACGTCTTTCCGATGCTGCCTGTGGACCTCCACGGCATCTGATATTGGAGGCACGTCTGATCCTTCCTGGCAAGCCAGAGGGGATTCCAGTCCATGCCTTAATTGACTCTGGGGCCACCACAAATTTTATGGACTCAGCATTTGTGGTCAAATGGGCTGTTCCCCAGTGCCCGGTGGATCCGCCCATGTTAGTGGAGACTATCGATGTTCGAGTGCTCCTGTCTGGGCCAATTACGGCTGCCACACAACCATTATGTATGGCCATCAGTTCCCATGTGGAGGCCATCCAGTTCTATATCACCTCAGATCTGCACTTCCCCGTGGTCTTGGGACTGGCGTGGCTCCGGGCGCATGACCCACAGATCTATTGGTCACAGAACTTGGTCACCTTCGCAAGCTTACAGTGCGTGGACCACTCCCGCCATATCTGTGCCGGCCAGGTGGAGGGTTCCCCAGGGGTTTCCTTGCCTCCCGAACTGTCCGACTTTGCTGATGTGTTCAGCGAGACAGAGGCGGATCAATTACCCCCGCACAGGCCCTATGACTGCCCCATTGATTTAGTCCCTGATGCGCCTCTCCCAGTGGGGCGTTTGTACTCCATGTCGGACCCTGAGTTGGCTGCATTGCGGGACTTTCTGGAGAAGAATTTGGGTCGCAGTTTCATCCGGCCCTCGTCCTCGTCAGTGTCTGCACCCGTGCTCTTCGTCAAAAAGAAGTCGGGCGAATTGCGGCTTTGCTGCGATTATAGGAAACTCAACGCCATCACGGTGCGTAATCGTTACCCGCTGCCCCTCATCCCCGAACTCTTGGACCGACTCCGGGAGGCTAAGATCTTCAGGAAACTGGACCTGCGTGGAGCTTACAACCTCGTCAGGGTTTGGCCGGGTGATGAGTGGAAGACGGCGTTTGGTACTCGCTGTGGACATTTTGAGTACACGGTGATGCCGTTTGGCCTGACCAACGCCCCCGCTGTGTTTCAGCATTTCATGAATGACATTTTCTAGGATTTGTTGGATCAGTTTGTCATGATCTACTTGGATGACATCCTGATCTACTCCCCGTCGCGTGAGGTGCACCATCAGCATCTCCATCAGGTCCTGCAGCGACTCTGAGAACATCGGCTGTTTGCCAAGTTGGAGAAGTGCCAGTTCTACCGGGTGACCATCGATTTCCTGGGTCACCACATTTCTCCTGAGGGCATCGCCATGGAGCCGAGTAAGGTTGAGTCTTTGCAGAGTTGGCAACCCCCGCGTCGCGTGAAGAATGTTCAGCGACTTCTTGGGTTCGCCAACTATTACCGAACTTTCATCCCTGGGTTTGCTGCCTTGACAGCCCCCCTCACCCGGCTCCTGCAGAAGAAGACTCGGTTCCAGTGGAACGCTCCAGAACAACAGGCTTTCAGACTTTGAAGGAAGCCTTCATGAAGGAGCCCATCTTCAAGCATCCTGACCTGCTACGGCCGTTTGTTGTGGAGGCGGACGCCTCCGACATTGCCATTGGGGAGGTGTTACTCCAGGCAACGATGCCAGCGGGACCCTCTTCCCTTGCGCGTACCATTCACGAAAACTGAACCCTTCAGAGCGCAATTATACAATCTGGGAGAAGGAGCTGCTGGCCATCAAAGTGGCGTTCAAGGCCTGGAGGCATCATCTGGAGGGAGCGCGGCATCAAATCGAGGTCCGGATGGACCATAAGAATTTGGAAAGCCTGCAGACCGCTCGGAATTTGAACCAACACCAGATCCGGTGGTCTCTTTTCTTTGCGAGGTTTGACTTCCGGGTTCGGTACATACCTAGCGGGCACAATCAAAGAGCGGATGCTCTGTCCAGGAAGCCCGAATATTCCCGAGTGGAAAACAAGCTTCTGCCCAGGACAGTGATCCCCGTCGAGTCTTTTGCTGCGGTGCGGGAGCCGGTTGATATACGGGCTCGGATCCGGGAGGCACAGCAGCAGGAGGTGTGGGTGGCTCAGCGGAAGGAGCAGGTGGGGTCAGATTCTCCTTGGACGGTCACAGATGGACTCTTGTATTATCGTGACCGGCTCTACGTTCCAGGAGGGCCACTCAGGGGACTCATCCTCAGCCAGTGTCACGATAACCCGGCGGCGGGGCATTTTGGCCTGTTCAAGACCCTGAACCTGGTCTCCCGTACCTTCTGGTGGCCCCGAGTCCGACACGACGTCCAGTCCTATGTTACCTCCTGCATCCCATGCAGGCAGGCCACGTCAGCGACAGGGGCCCCGCCTGGATTACTGCAGCCTTTGCCGACACCCAAAAGACCCTGGGGGGCTGTGTCCATGGACTTTCTGACGGATTTACCCCCATCCTCTGGTTTTACAACAGTGTATGTGGTGGTGGACATGCTGACCAAGATGGCGCACTTCATCCCCTGTCACGGCTTACCGTCAGCCCGCGCCACTAGTCGTATGTTCATTCAGCAGGTGTTTCGGCTGCACGGCCTCCCTGATAGAGTCGTCTCTGATAGGGGGGGCAGTTTACAGCCCGCTTCTGGCAGGAGTTGATGCATGCGTTGGATATCAAGATTTGCCTCTCGTCCGCACATCATCCTCAAACTGACGGGGGAACCGAGAAGGTCATTGGTATCCTGGAACAATATCTGCGCTGCTACGTCAATCTGCAGCAAAACAATTGGGTGGACTATCTGGCCATAGCTGAGTTTGCATTTAACAATTTGCAGCACACCTCCACACAGATGACACCGTTCTTGGCCAATGTGGGATATCACCCCCAGTTTTTCCCCCTTTCTCCCGTGGACTCACCGGAGCCGGCAGCGAACAACTTCATGGCAGAGTTACAGGCGATCCATCAATTGGTGCGAGGTCAGAGAAGGCCAAGGCAATTACAAAAGGTTTGCTGATCGGTCAAGACGGGATACGCCTCCACTATCGTTGGGAGATCGGGTCTGGTTGTCCACCAGGAACCTACCGTCAACACGGCAGGTGAGAAAGTTAGATCACCGATATTTAGGACCGTTCCCAGTCGAGGCTGTCACCAATCCGGTCGCCTATCGCTTAACTCTGCCACGTTCCCTGCACGTGCACCCAGTCTTTCATCGGTCTCTGTTGGTCCCCGAGCAACCGGCCTGTCCACTCCGCCGAGCAGAACCTCCCCCATCAGGACCTCGTGATGGAGGCAGCACCCCTGAGTACGAGGTCGCCAGCATCAGGGATTCCCGTTGGCTGTAAGGTCGTTTCCAGTACCTGATTGAATGGAAAGGTTACGGACCAGAGGACTTCACCTGGGAAGACGCGACCGCCGTTCATGCCCCTGCGTTGGTGACCGCTTTTCATGAACAATTTCCATCCCGACCGCATCTGGATCGGCAGACCTGGGGGAAGGGCCCTGCGGTGCGGGATAGTGTTGTGATTCAGGGTCAGCCTGTGGGTTCGGCAGTTGGGTCGGACGACTCAGAGGAGGAGGAGGAGGGGGGTGTTGAAGAGCTTGCTGAGGGGGTTGAAGATCTTGCTGATGATAGCCCTCAGTCAGGCCCCTCCCACTTGGTCACCACGGAGACCCAGCTGTGTGAGCCTGACAGCGTGGATGAAGATGCCCCACAGCTGGCCCTGTTCAAGGACGCCCGACGCAGGAGGCAGTCAATTAGGAGTAAACAGAGGAAGGCAATGGGGCTTCTCGGAAGGAGGCAGAGAGAAGCCACGCCCTGAACTCTATATAAGGGGAATGTGTGGGGAGGGCTGGTTTGCTGAAGGCAACCGCTTGGATAGTTCGTGTTTCTTAAAGCTCCTGTTTCTTGGTTTGTGTCTTGTTTGTTTTTGTAGCTATAAATTTGGCAGGCGTAATTCCAGCCTCTTGCCGTTTGTAAAGGGGTTGTCCCTGCCTTTTCTGCAGGGCCGGTAGCAGGCTGGTACAGAACATACACCAGCCTGAGCTCAGGTGGCTGCTCAACCTCACTCCCGGTACCCCGGGCCGGAACCAGAGGGTTGGAGCACATCACCGCTTGGAGACAGCGGGGACGCACTCCCAGATGTTGATACGGACCTCTGTTCATGCACCTGCGGCCATTGCCTACCATCGTGGGAATAGGCAATCCCACACCCCGCTCCGGGGCCCCGTAGGCACCCAACCCAAGCCCCGTCACGGCGCGATCAATCTCAGGCCTGGTCTGAGTAACGGTTGATGGAATCCCCCCAGTTTCCAACCAAACCTGTGAACCCACCCCCCTCCCTAACCCCACAAAAACTTTTGCTAAAAAGCGCACTAGAGGCCTCTTATTAAATTTATAATAGAGGCTCCTGTCCCTGCCCAACCATCTCTCGGGGTCCCAATAATTGGGCCCGTCATCAAGAGGAGCGATGGAAACAAAGGCGGGTCGCGCCCAGGAAGGGGGGGCACCCCTGAGCGCAAACAAGTCTGTGCTAGAATAGAACAAACGGACCATTTTCCGGGTAGGTCCAGTCAGGCAGTCCCATAGGCAGACCAATCAGGAAGATGTACAAAGGAAGGTCGAAAATGTCCAGTCCACCAGCTCCCTGCCACTGAGCTGGGTACCTTTCAGGTAACTTCCAAAGTAGGTTGGGCACCTAGAAGAACAGGTAAAAGAAACAATGTTAACCTGGAGTAAAAATTTTGGTTATAATATTGATTTAGATAATTGGCAATTACTACGGGATAGAAATAGGAAGTTAACGCTAGCCACCTCCTATAAAGAGAATTTGTACAGGTAAAACTCGAAAAATTAGAATATCGTGCAAAAGTTCATTTATTTCAGTAATGCAACTTAAAAGGGGGAACTAATATATGAGATCGACTCATTACATGCAAAGCAAGATAGTTCAAGCTGTGATTTGTCATAATTGTGATGATTATGGCTTACAGCTCATGAAAACCCCAAATCCACAATCTCAGAAAATTAGAATATTACATGCAATCAATAAAACAAGGAGTGTACATAGAACAATATCGGACCTCTGAAAAGTATAAGCTTGCATATGTACTCAGTACTCGGTTTGGGCCCCTTTTGCACCAATTACTGCCTCAATGCGGCCTGGCATGGAAGCTATCAGCCTGTGGCACTGCTGAGGTGTTATGGAAGACCAGGATGCTTCAATAGCGGCCTTCAGCTCTTCTGCATTGTTTGGTCTCATGTCTCTCATCTTTCTCTTGGCAATGCCCCATAGATTCTCTATGGGGTTCGGGTCAGGCGAGTTTGCTGGCCAGTCAAGCACAGTAATCCCACGCTCATTGAACCAGGTTTTGGTGCTTTTGGCAGTGTGGGCAAATGCCAGGTCCTGCTGGAAAATGAAGTCAGCATCCCCATAAAGCTCGTCTGTGGAAGGAAGCATGAAGTGCTCCAAAATCTCCTGGTAGACGGCTGCGTTGACCCTGGACTTAATGAAGCACAGTGGACCAACACCAGCAGATGACATGGCTCCCCAAATCAACACAGACTGTGGAAACTTCACACTGGACTTCAAGCATCTTGCAGTGTGTGCCTCTCCATTCTTCCTCCAGACTCTGGGTCCTTGGTTTCCAAATGAGATGCAAAAGTTGCTCTCATCAGAAAAGAGGACTTTGGACCACTGAGCAACAGACCAGGTCTGTTTTGCTTTAGCCCAGGTAAGACGCTTCTGACGTTTGTTGTTCAGGAGCGGCTTGACAAGAGGAATACGATATTTGAAGCCCATGTCCAGGATCCATCTGTGTGTGGTGGCTCTTGATGCACTGACTCCAGCCTCAGTCCACTCCTTGTGAAAGTCCCCAACACTTTTGAATGGCCTTTTCCTGACAATCCTCTCCAGGCAGTGGTCATCCCTGCTCCTTGTGCACCTTTTTCTTCCACACTTTTCCCTTCCACATAACTTTCTATTAATGTGCTTTGATACAGCACTTTGGGAACACCCAACTTCTTTTGCAATTACCTTTTGAGGCTTTCCCTCCTTATGGAGAGTGTCAATGATGGTTTTCTGCACAACTGTCAGGTCAGCATGATTGTGATTGTGATTCCTACTGATTCCTTCCTTCCCATGATTGTGATTCCTACTGAACCAGACTGAGAGACCATTTAAAAGCTCAGGAACCCTTTGCAGGTGTTATGGCTTAATTAGCTGATTAGAGCCGGACACTTTGTGCCTAGAATATTACACCTTTTCACAATATTCTAATTTTCTGAGATTGTGGATTTGGGGTTTTCATGAGCTGTAAGCCATAATCATCACAATTATGACAAATCACAGCTTGAACTATCTTGCTTTGCATGTAATGAGTCTATCTCATATATTAGTTTCCCCTTTTAAGTTGTATTACTGAAATAAATGAACTTTTGCACGATATTCTAATTTTTCTAGTTTCACCTGTAGTTTAGGTCTTCTGTGGGCACAAGCTCAAACATATGACATATTTTGCAAGTCAGTATAATGTCAGTCTCTATGTCCATGATTTTTTTGTTAAAAAATTAAAAATTGCTAAAAATTATTTTCCCTGTTGTGAAGTGTTGGTTTACAATAGTTTACAAAAGTTCTTGACCCTTTGTTCTTTGTCTTGAAAAATTCATCATTATCTTCCCTGTTTTAAGTGTCTCTCTTTTTCGTGATTTATTTTTTTCCTCTTAGCTCATTAAGAATTTAAAATAAGTAAACTTTTTTCCAAATGTTTAGTTTAAAAAAAATTGAAAAAAATTTATAGAACAAAATTGAAAAAAGAATTTTAAAATTGAAAAAGGTTTAAAAATTGAAAATGGAATTTAAAATTAAAAAGAAATTTAAAAGTTGAAAAAGGAGATTAAAAATTGAAAAAAGAATTTAAAAATTGAAAAAAGAAATTGAAGATTGAAAAAAGAATTTAAAAATTGGCAAAAATGATTTTTTAAAATTTTAAATTAAAATTTTAAATTAATTAAATTTAAGAATTTACAAAAGTTCTTAGCCCTTTATGAAGTGTTATGCACTTATTTATGTTGAGCATCTCAGGCTTTTTTCTAGGAGATGTTTACCTCTTAACCCTCTACACCCTACCTTGTAAGTTTATCCCTTTCCTCTTTCTCCACATGTGTTATGTACTTATCCTTTTCCTTCCTGCCTTCTGTTACCTGGCCACTGCTGGGGTTTTCTGGTACGATGTGCTGATCTGGGTGCTTAGTCACTGCTCAGCTTCTGCTGGTCTGCTGCGCTACTCTCAGCCACTACTGTAGCCACTCCAGACTTCTGTCATACTTAGCTCTGCACTGCCGTTGGTCAGTTGGTCTGCCATGCTGTTCTTAGCTACTGCTGGTCCACCATGCTGCTCTCAGTCACTGCTCTGGGCACTCCGCTCCTCTGCCACTTAGCTCTGCATAGCTGCTGCTCAGCCACTGGTCTGCTGCCACCCAGCTTCATTTCACCTCCACTCAGCTGCCAGGCTGGGTTGCTGGGCCTCCTCTCCATCTCTCAGCTGGGCTGCTGGGCTGTCTCTCAGCTGGGACACTGGGCTGCCTCATATCTAGGTCACCTCTCAGCTGGGCTGTCTCTCAGTTGGAACACTGGGCTACCTCGTTAAAGGATTTTTTCCCCCCAAATTTTAAAAATTCTAGAAGTTTATTTTCATAATTCCCAAAATTTAGAAGATTTTTTAAAAAGAAAATTTAAACTTAAATTTCTATTCTTAGATGTTAGTCTTCTAGAATAGTAGAGGAACAGAGTTGAAGGGACCTATACTATTTTGGACAAATGGCTGTCCAACCTCCTGTCATAATTGTTATGTATATGTAGAGGTGTGGGTCTATACATATGTTGTATGTAGTATGTTTTAGGTGTGTGTCATGTATGTGTTTCACTTTGAGAGCAGGCAACTAAATGTCATTTTTTATGTGTGCCATTGTGCCCACAGTAAAAAATGACAATAAAGATTATCTTATCTTATCTTATCTTATCTTATCTTATCATCTTATCTTATCTTATCTTATCATCTTATCTTATCTTATCTTATCTTATCTTATCTTATCTTATCTTATCTTATCTTATCTTATCTTATCTTATCTTATCTTATCTTATCCTCTTCTCTTCTCTTCTCTTCTCTTCTCTTCTCTTCTCTTCTCTTCTCTTCTCTTCTCTTCTCTTCTCTTATCATCTTATCATCTTATCTTATCTTATCTATCTTATCATCTTATCTTATCTTATCTTATCTTATCTTATCTTATCTTATCTTATCTTATCTTAGCTTAGCTTAGCTTAGCTTAGCTTAGCTTAGCTTAGCTTAGCTTAGCTTAGCTTAGCTTAGCTTATCATCTTATCTTATCTTATCTTATTGTAAGGTTTTACACTTAGCCTCACAATTGCCCCAGCATTACTCAGGAATTTAAAAGAGCCAAAAGAAACTCCTGAGCTGAGGTTTCAGCAAGCAAACAACTTTTATTTTGATCAAAATAGAGTTGGGTGGCCACATCTCTCTTCGTGGCTGGTAGAGAGATGAAGGCAACAAGCAGGAAAGATGTCTTCCGCCTTTTATACCTTTCCAGAACAAAGAGATCTGGTCTTGGTACTAGGAACCAAAAGGTACAGAAAAATAATTCCTAGATGATGACTCATACACAACAACCCAGGCTCCACCATAACTCCTTTCCCCCCTCCCCTTACCATGCTCTTTTCATGTAAGCAATCCCCTGTACCTAAAGCATGAAACATTTGCTTTTATATAACTAATTTCCCAATACAAAGCACCTACAAAGCTGCTTGCACATAAAAAAAGATAATTACAAAGTATCACTGTGGGAACGGCCAGTTTTTTGGCCTCCCAACCTTCAGCTTTCCCAAACATTTCTTATCGGCCTCTACGTGAATTACAGTGATGAGCACACTCTCCTGGTTCGCACAGGATGGCATGTGGGAGGTTTGGGAAACGCTATGATAGAGCTTTCACATATATCTTTTAGTATCTTGTTTTTGTAATGATCTCATAGGCACCTGAGAGGTTCTTACTACGTATCCAATTATCGCTATGTATCCTATTTTTTTGAGATTGATGGGGTTTATGTAATGTTGTATTTGGTATTCAGAGAAAGGAGGTGAATAAAAGTTCAGCGGGCAGTTGCTCAGGGCTTTTTTCAGAGAGACGAGGCTGCCTGGCTGGTTCAGAGCATCTCTATCGACCCAGGTCTGAATTCTTTTCCCTACATCTGGTGCCCTGTGTGAGGCACACTGTAACATCTGGCTTACCTTCGTTCGGCAGGAGCTAAACGAACACGTTCAACTATTCATTCTGGTATTAAGGAATCAACGAGGTAAGTATGGGGACTTCTCTTTCAACAGGACAGAAAAAACAGGTATCTGACCTTTGCTATTTGTTGACAAGGACTACGCAAACAGTTAAAGTCTATAAAGAGGATGTGGAAGAGCTGGTTAAGATGATTGGTAAGTTATGCCCTTGGTATCCTGCAGATGGGTCTCTTAGTCCCAATGATTGGCAAGAAATTGGGCAAAATTTGCATCGGGCTGCAACCACTCCAGTATCAGTACTACACACTTGGCAGCTCTGCTGTAAAGCTATTACTGAGTTGTCCAATCCTCTCTTGTACCCTCCAAAATTAATAACTCCTGAGGCACCAATCCTGTACCCCCTAGACCCTCAGCCACCGCCGTCTTATAATAATTCTTCACGGCAGTGGAGCTCTGAGAGTCAGCAAAATTTGGACCCTCAACAGCCTCAAACACAGACTGCTATTCAGCAAATGGTGCAGTCTGCATTGGCCTCTGGAAATTCAGATGACGTCCAGGAGGCATTGCCATTAATGGCTGTCTGCCCCGTGGTCCGAAACGCTCAAAATCAGCGAGTCCATGAGTCTGTCCCATTTGCAGTTTACAAAGAGCTGAAAAGAAGTGTTACAGAAAATGGGTTGCAAAGCAATTTCACCCGAGGGCTTTTGGATGGCTTGCGAGGTAATAACAACATGTGCCCCTGTGATTGGCAATCTATGGTAAAAGCTATGATGACTCCTGCACAGTATGAATTATTTTTGCAAGAATGGTGTGACCTGGCTAATATAAAGGCCATGGAAAATCTTGGGCAACAGCTGGCAATCAATGTTGATATGCTGCTTGGGGAGGGACAATATGCAACCACTGCACAGCAGATCATAATGCCAGCCATCGCCTTTCAACAAATTGGCCAGATAGTCAAAGATGCCTGGTATCGTATCCCAGACAGCGGGACACCTCTAGGGTCATTTGCAAATATTCGCCAGGAAGCAGGTGACTCCTATATGTCTTTTGTTAATAAATTGCAGAGAGCTATAGAACGACAGGTTCAAAATGAAACTGCTGCTGATGTTCTGATGAAACAATTGGCATATGAAAATGCTAATCAGGACTGCAAAACAGCCCTGAAAGCAATTTATTCCAAACCTGAGACTACCATTGCTCAGATGATTAAATTGTGTCAGAACATTGGAACTGAATCTCATAAGACAGAACTTTTGGCTACAGCTCTGTGCATTCCATCTCATTTTACTCTGGTACAATTGCAAAGTTTTTTAGGTCATCTTAATTGGGCTAGACCATTTTTAGGGTTAACTACTGCTTTGTTGCGTCCACTTTTTATTGCCTTGCAAGGTCATTTAACCCCTGATGCACGGATTCCAGTCTCCACGGCGATACGACATTGCCTTCATCAAATCAATTCTGCCCTTCGCAAAGTTATGGTTAACAGAGCTCCTCTTTTAGGATCATTGTCTGCAGCACTTTTGCACACTCCTTTACAGCCAACTGCTATCTTATTCTTTCCTGAAACGCTTAAATCTATATGCATTGTAGAATGGTTGTATTTGCCACGCACACCAGCTAAAAATGTGTCTCCCATTGATGTGTTATATTCTGATCTTTTAATGAAGGTACGGCATCGCGCGCTCCAGTTAACTGGCTTTGATCCTTTAGTTATTCATTTGCCTTGCACCAAGGATCAGCATAATTTCTTTATGCAAATGTCTAATGCTTATGCAATTGCCTTTGTAGATTATGTGGGAGCTGTATTGTTTAAACCCCCCCCCCCAAGGACCAACGTTTGGTTTTATTACAGGAATTGCCTTTTGTTTTTCAGTCTGCACAGGTTTCTACCCCTCTTCCTAATGCTATTACATTATTCACAGATGGGTCTCATACCCGTGGGGTGGTTGTTTGGCAAGTTAATGGCAAATGGCAAACTAAGTTTACAGCTTCTCAAACATCTGCCCAGCGTGCTGAACTTGCTGCAGTGATTTTAGGCTTTCAATTACATGCTACAACTCCTTTTAATCTTATTGTGGATTCTCAATATGTTTACAATCTTTTTAACCATATTGCATTTGCTTATCTATCCCCACTTTTGGACCGTAACTTGCTTTCTCTATTCCTTACTTTTCAAACTCTCCTGCGTGACCGTACTGCCCCATTTTTCATTGCTCACATTCGCTCCCATACAGGTTTTTCTGATACTATTTCTGATGGCAACCACAGAGCAGATTCTGCTCTCCACTCTTTTAAGGTGGCTTCATTTTTAATGACCCTTTGACTAGCCATTCCTATTTTCACCAGAATGCTAAATCTCTTCATGCTACCTTTAATATTCCACTTTCTCAGGCTTGTGATATTATCTCAGCCTGTCCTTCTTGCTCCTCCTCCCCCCTCTCTTTTCCCTTTGATGCTGTTAATCTAAGAGGAACTGATGCCAATGCTCTCTGGCAGATGGATGTTACATACATTCTGCAATTTTTTCCAGCTTCTTATCTTCATGTTTGCATAGATACTTATTCTGGCTATGTGTGGGTTACCCCCCTTCGCAGCGAAACTGCCTCTCCTGTTATTCAGCACCTTCTCGCTGCCATGGCTGTAATGGGATGACCACTTGTCTTAAAGACAGACAACGCTCCTGTGTATACTTCTAATGCTTTTTCTCAATTTTGCAGCACTTGGGATATTTCTCTCTGACATGGCATTCCATACAATAGTTCAGGCCAAGCTATAGTGGAACGTGCACATCGTACATTTAAAACTTTGTTGTTTAAACATTTAAAAGAAAGGGAAATTACTCCTTCAGATCTTAAAACTTTGATTCCAGTATTGTTATTTACTTTGAATCATTTAACGATCACTAATCAAGCTTATACTCCTGCAGAGAGACATTTTAGGAAGGAGTTTCCCCTGGAACGACCACAAGTGCTATATAAGGAGCTGCCTGAGCCAACCTGGAAGGGACCAGCTGAATTGATTACTTGGGGAAGGGGATGTGCATCTGTTCTTACTCCTACAGGACCGGTGTGGGTGCCTGCCAGGTGTGTGAAGCCATTCCGAGCCAAACATGAGCTGGCACCAGAGGCTGAGCAGTCCGCTCCCAGAGTTCAATCCAGCCCTGACATTGAACTCGAACCCGATGGGTGAAACACCACGAAGGCGTAAAAGACCTTCGCAGCCAGCAGGAACTCAGCCACCAGTGACATGGGGAATGTTAAAAACACTCAGTGCAGATGCCCTTCGTGACCTTACTACTGCACAGCTAGAGCCGATCCCTGTCGGCAATTATCGCGCGACTTAACACCAATTCAGCACTTGGACTGTTGCTGTGTTTTTTGGTTTTTATTCCTTCAGCTGTAGAAATTCATGAAGATTTAGCAAATAGAGGACAATTCAATTTGTGGCTACAACTGGCCAATATTTCTGGTCAGAGTAATTTTTGCTTAAAAATGTCTGCCTCTGCTCATGAAGTTACTAGCTCTTGCATTTTTCCTGTCTGTGCTCCAGCTACTACTATTCAAAATTATACTCTTTTTGCCAATTTTAATATATCTACCACCTATGATACAATGTATTCTTGGGGCTCTCCAACTTATAGACTTAGAAAAAATGCTTTTTCTATGATTATTCCACCTGTGATTCTTCCACACGCCTTTTCAACAAGGAGGAAATTTTAGCATTGGCTTTGTTTGTTCCTCATGCTTTAGCTGCTAGAAATAGCAGAAATATTAATTCTCTTGCATGTCTTGTAGCTAAAGCAATCTGCAATTGCACAATTAAATGATGAACAGAAGGAGTTATGCCATGCAATTTTAGAAAATAGGGCTGCTATAGATTATCTTAT
Source organism: Vipera ursinii (assembly GCF_947247035.1). Lineage (NCBI taxonomy): Eukaryota > Metazoa > Chordata > Lepidosauria > Squamata > Viperidae > Vipera > Vipera ursinii. The sequence goes on from NC_139522.1 coordinate 25,066,806, forward strand.
GCTTTTACATGATATAGGGTGTGAAGCAGTGGAAGAAATGTGCTGCTTTAATATAACTGATAATTCTAATGCCATTCATAACCATATATCTGCTTTGCGAACACTTGTTCACCAAATTCGTCAGGACGAAGTATGGGGTATTTGGAAGTGGCTTACATCTTGGCTACCAGATTTAGCTTGGCTTAAACATTTATTTGTTTATGGTATCTTAACTATAATTATATTGATTAGTTTGTGTTGCTGTAGCCAATGTATTCCCTCTTTGCTAGCATTGTGCCGCTCACTTATTGTTAGACGATCCCACACCTCTGCCTTCAATGCCAAAGATTTACACGTTATGCAAGCTTATCTCGAACATTCTGCTTCTGTAATTAAACAAAAAAAGGGGAAATGTGGGAACGGCCAGTTTTTTGGCCTCCCAACCTTCAGCTTTCCCAAACGTTTCTTATTGGCCTCTATGTGAATTACAGTGATGAGCACACTCTCCTGGTTCACACAGGATGGCATGTGGGAGGTTTGGGAAACGCTATGATAAAGCTTTCACATATATCTTTTAGTATCTTGTTTTTGTAATGATCTCATAGGCACCTGAGAAGTTCTCACTATGTATCCAATTATCGCGATGTATCCTATTTTTTTGAGATTGATGGGGTTTATGTAATGTTGTATTTGGTATTCAGAGAAAGGAGGTGAATAAAAGTTCAGCGGGCAGTTGCTCAGGGCTTTTTTCAGAGAGACGAGGCTGCCTGGCTGGTTCAGAGCATCTCTATCGACCCAGGTCTGAATTCTTTTCCCTACATATCACTACTAATATCAATATTACTAACATCAACCTTAAGCATAATAAAATCCCTTCATTCCTCCCTTTTTAATATAAAAGCCGAATAGGCTTAGGGACTCTTGAAGAGGGGAATTGCTTTAGCTGGTTTATCGTTATAGATAGGAGTGGCAGCAAAAGTTGGTCCAGATAGAGTGGATCTAACAATTCTCTAAATAAGTGGGATAAGGCATGATAAACACAACAACCCTCCTAAGGCCAAAACCACAATCAACAATATCCTTTTCCAATTATCAAACATTCTCAAAAACCATCCTCCAACATCCAGTGCTCCTGTCCATGTCTGGACAGGGACATGAGCCAACTTTCGCATTCTGTCAGTGACTTCTTTGACATATTCTTATATGAAATGTTGGACTGGGGTCTAATAATACAGTTTAGGGCTACAATGATGAAATAGAGTACCCATTTGGTTGGACAGTCCTTTTCTTCCCAAGTCAAATTAAAATAAGAAGTGATATTCTCTCGAGCTTCACATTTAAAAATGAAACAATTCTTTTGGACCAGATCAATAATAATAAAAAATGTGTCTTTGATACTGAGGGAATCTCAATTGTGGTTTCCAGTTAAGGAAGATCAACTTGGACCCATATTTGTATCTGGTTCAATTGATAGCAAGTTCAAATGATGCTGAAAAATCCATTGGTCTGGTTATCTTGAAGCACACCGGGTTGCAAGAATCCTCTGATTATGCCAGGTTGGGTAGGATGTGCAAACATATTTGGCATGTAATGAGTAGGCCTGTCTCCACACTTAGTTCATTTAGCTTGAGTATAGTCAATAGCTTTACATGCATCAAATAAATAAATAAATAAATTCTGGCACCTGTCCATAAGTCTGGTGTTATTCTTCCCCAAAAGGTAATGTCTGTATGTTCCTCCATATGTCCAGATATAAAGTTATTGGTAAAGCTGCACTGTATTGACAGGAGCATAACAAGTGACCCTGTTGCCCCTTTGCAAGTGGAATACGTAGTCTTGTTGTAAACACAACTCCCCTGTCTTCCATAAAGTATTGGGCCCATGGTCCTTCCTTCTACCAAAGAAGGTATGAGGGAAACAACAGTAGCAGAAGAAAAATATTGCAATACATAGTCCAGGTTCCAGGAACACGATTTCCAGGGTAGTCCAATCTATTGAGGTTTTTCTTGTACTTAGATGGAAACAGTTCAACAGGCGAGGCAGGTTGAAATTTCATTTGCAGGCCGTCCAGATGCGGAGCTTGTCACTGGAGAGGGAATGATGGGACTTTCCATGGACTCTCGCCTTGATTCCTTAAGTCAGGAGGACTTGGCATAGTTGAGACCACTCAGGACTGGTATTTCTAGGTGATAGTTCTTTTCACCTGAACCCACTCTCCAGGAACAACAATGGGCAGAGACAGGTGGTAGGGCAGCCTGGGCCTGTACTGAGATAGAAGACAAAACCTGCACCAGATTAAATATTGAGTAACTTTATACTCTTCATCATTGACATTCTTGAACCATCATGTAACAAAAGCCTCCCATACAGCATTTGAAAGGGACAAAAACAGTTTTCCAATTGAAATGGCCTCACCGCCAAATTTTGCAAAGCTTTTAATTTACTTATATTTATCACAGATTTGTTTAACTAAAATATAAATACAACCATAACTTTTTTAAAGACTTGCGTCACAGTTTCTATCGTAGAAATGAGAGAAACTGTGAACGAAGAATGGAATGACAAGTATCATACAGTTATTTCCACTTTTTCAACACAATTTGAAATTCACATTCTTCATGGGAAAATTCCCAGAAGTTTCTGATAAAGCAAATCAGTCTTTCATTTATTACACATCCTATGAGGTGTTGAGTGTTCATTGCTTAGTACCATCAGCATTTATCCCTTGCTACCCCGTTAGTGGCTGCTTCAGTGTTCTAGCTATTACTTTCTTTTTTTCTGTTCTTTCTTTCTGTTTTTTCAGCATCCATCTTCCATCATGCAACATCCACCTCTCACTTTCTTCTACTTCCCATGTTTCTCTCTCTCCATATTTCTATAGTACATTCTTGTTCCTTCAACATTCTAAGGCTTGTGTTAAGGCATACAATTCACACATTTGAGCTGATCCCGTTAGTGGCAGTCTCCCTGCTTCCAACAATTTTAATGCATGCAATTCACAAATCTGTGCAAAACAACTTAAAAACAACTTTCCTGTTTCTCCCTTCTATTATCCATTAGTTCACTGCCCTTCTGCCACTCTGGCCTAACTTCTGTCTTTTCGTCTTCCACAAGTACATCTTCTATCAACTTTACATAAGCCAACTGTGTCCCTTTACTATTAATCCTCTTCATTTCTCTTCTCCAAAGTATTCAAGAATCCATAAGCATACTTGGAGTCAGTGTATATTCTCCTTCTCCAGTATTAACAGCCTCAGAGCCTGTTGTAAGGCATACAATCCACAAGTTAGTGTTGACTAAGGGAGGGAAATTCTCCCAGCTTCCACTCACATTTTTTTTCTTCCCATCTACTATCGCACCTTCATTATGTCCCTCTTTTTCTTTTTCTTTTCTGTTTCCCAACTACTTTGCTATGAACAAGTGGATACCTCCTTTCGGCTTTCTGATTTAAAAAGTACCCACACTTAACACCAAGACTTCTCAAATGTCAACTTTAGACAAAAATGCCACTGGCTGCCTCTTTTTCTAACAGTTTTGCATACAAATCGTTAGTCAAAACAACATAGCCATTCACAATCCTAACAATCTTCTCAACTCCTTCCTTGTTCCAAACAAGGACCGAACCACAAGTCCCCCAATTCTCCCAGATATCACCCTCCATCAATGTGTCCTGCACACAGAGACAAAAACATAAAAAAACAAAACAAAAAAAACAACTCCACAAAAAGACAAACCAGCTAAATGAGATATTCTGAGTTACTGAAATAGTTTTATATCAAACTTTAGTATTGTTTTTAATATAAAGTTTGTCAAATTCCAATTTAATCAGATTCCAATCAGATGGAAACAATTTTCCCTTAAGTAGGTTAAAACTTACAAATCTAAGCAAAACAATTCAGAGTAATTTCTTTTAAAACTCAAAAGATTTTCAAAAAAAATTGTCCGACAATTACTCTCTCCTCTTTCCAGAAAAAAAAATTGCAAGCTGAAACTGCAAGAGTGGGCATTAAATTTCACATCCACCCCCCACTTCCTCAGACCAGAATTCTAAGCAGAGAAAAAAAAACAGTTAAAATGACCAGCCCTCCCTCTTCTGTCTGTCTCTCTCACTCTTAAAGTAATAGAGCGGTGGGGGGGGAGAAGAAAGAGACTGAAGGGGAAAACAAGTAAAAGAAATTTTACAAAAATCTCACCACTAAAAAAATAGTTTTCTCTCCTTCACATGCATTTTCCATAAATTCACTCACACATCGTCCATGAAACTCTTCTCATTTAAACACTTGCTATTGCTTTTACATTTACAACAATAAAATCAGCAATTTACCTTTCACAGCCTGGGACAGGGGTGGGGGTGGGTGGGTTTTGAGGGCTAACACACAAATATTTAAACATTAGCAAATTAACTCATTCACGTCCATTCCAACTGCCTGCATAAACAATTTCACATACAAACATTTCATTTCATACTTTCTCCAGGCAAACCATATATTTTTAAATAAGGCCTTTTTGTTTGGTGTTATCAGAGGGGGTTTTGACCCTTTTCCAAGTCTTGGAATAACACAGAACAACACAGACAGACATATACACACAGATACTAGTAAAACAACATTTATTTAGACATATGGCTTGTCCTGCAAGAAGTGAGAAAAATCATGAGGTGATTTCAACCAAACATGGTTTTTATAGGGCCCTTTAACCATCTCCCATTTTTCTCACCATTCCAAGTCCAAGCTTAATGTTCCAAATATCCAAACATATATAGGTGAAACTCAAAAAATTAGAATATTGTGCAAAAGTTCATTTATTTCAGTAATGCAACTTAAAAGGGGAAACTAATATATGAAATAGACTCATTACATGCAAAGCAAGATAGTTCAAGCCGTGAGTTGTCATAATTGTGATGATTATGGCTTACAGCTCATGAAAACCCCAAATCCACAATCTCAGAAAATTAGAATATTGTAAAAAGGTGTAATATTCTAGGCTCAAAGTGTCACACTCTAATCAGCTAATTAAGCCATAACACCTGCAAAGGGTTCCTGAGCCTCTAAATGGTCTCTCAGTCTGGTTCAGTAGGAATCACAATCATGGGAAAGACTGCTGACCTGACAGTTGTGCAGAAAACCATCATTGACACCCTCCATAAGGAGGGAAAGCCGCAAAAGGTAATTGCAAAAGAAGTTGGATGTTCCCAAAGTGCTGTATCAAAACACATTAATAGAAAGTTATGTGGAAGGGAAAAGTGTGGAAGAAAAAGGTGCACAAGCAGCAGGGATGACCGCAGCCTGGAGAGGATTGTCAGGAAAAGGCCATTCAAAAGTGTTGGGGACTTTCACAAGGAGTGGACTGAGGCTGGAGTCAGTGCATCAAGAGCCACCACACACAGACGGATCCTGGACATGGGCTTCAAATGTCATATTCCTCTTGTCAAGCCGCTCCTGAACAACAAACAACGTCAGAAGCGTCTTACCTGGGCTAAAGCAAAACAGACCTGGTCTGTTGCTCAGTGGTCCAAAGTCCTCTTTTCTGATGAGAGTGTTGTGATTCAGGGTCAGCCTGTGGGTTCGGCAGTTGGGTCGGACGACGACTCAGAGGAGGAGGGGGGTGTTGAAGACCTTGCTGATGATAGCCCTCAGGCAGGCCCCTCCCACTTGGTCACCATGGAGACCCAGCTGTGTGAGCCTGACAGTGTGGATGAAGATGACCCACAGCTGGCCCTGTTCAAGGACGCCCGACGCAGGAGGCAGTCAAGTAGGAGTAAACAGAGGAAGGCAATGGGGCTTCTCGGAAGGAGGGAGAGAGAAGCCACGCCCTGAACTCTTTATAAAGGACTTGTGTGGGGAGGGCTGGTTTGCTGAAAGCAACCGCTCAGATAGTGTTTCAAAGCTCCTGTATCTTGGTTCGTGTCTTGTTTGTTTTTGTAATAAATTTGGCAGACGTCATTCCAGCCTCTTGCCGTTTGTAAAGGGGTTGCCTTTTCTGCAAGGCCGGTAGCAGGCTGGTACAGAATAGTTTTGCTTTCAGCCTCCCACCCCTTACTAATATTATGGAGCAGCTACGTGCTGAGAATGCCCAGCTCACCCAGCAACTCACTTTGCTGGCAGCTCAGGTGGCTCACCTGCAAGCTCAGGTTCATGCTGCATCCCCACCATCACCCCCACCCAGGAGAAAATGCCAAGTTGCAATGCCGGATAAATTTACAGGCACTCCAGAACTGTTTCCTGCTTTCCTGGGACAATGCCAGCTCTTTATCAGCGTGAGAGCAGCTGATTTCCCCACTGACCGGGATAAGGTGGGGTTTGTGTTAAGCCTTCTTTCGGGTGATGCAGCTCGTTGGGGCACGCCTCTGCTGGCTCAACCTAGCCCATTGTTGGACTACTTTGTGGGGTTTTGTGATCATATGCGTCTGATGTATGAGGACCCTATTAAGATGCAGACTGCTACTCGACGCCTGAAAGCTCTGAGGCAGGGTCAACGCCCCCTACAGGGCTATATCAGCGATTTTTGGCTGTTTAACCAGGATTCCGCCTGGAATGAGGCTGCGCTCGTGGATGCCTTCCAGGATGGATTGTTGGAGGAGATGTTGGATGAGCTGGCCCGTGTGGATATTCCCTCAGACCTGAATGGGCTGATCCATCTCTGCCTGCGGATCGATGCTCGGTTGCAGCAGCGAAGGAGTCGCCGTGCCACCCCACAGACCCCTGCAGCCCCTGTTGTGCGTGAGCCCCCAGTTCAAAGGGAGGAGCCAATGGAGCTGGGTGCCACCAGGTCTCGTCTATCGGTAACTAAAATGAACAGACGACGATCGGGGGGGTTGTGTTTTTACTGTGGGGACCCTGGGCATTTGGCTGCTTTTTGCCCAAAGAAGCGACAGCGGGCATCAGTGACCGAGCCTGCCCCGAGAAAGTCCCCTACTTTTCTGTCGGGAAACGCCGCGAGCCCGATCTAGACGGTGTGATAGATCGGGCGTCCCACAACAACACTGAGCAACGTCTTTCCGATGCTGCCTGTGGACCTCCACGGCATCTGATATTGGAGGCACGTCTGATCCTTCCTGGCAAGCCAGAGGGGATTCCAGTCCATGCCTTAATTGACTCTGGGGCCACCACAAATTTTATGGACTCAGCATTTGTGGCCAAATGGGCTGTTCCCCAGTGCCCGGTGGATCCGCCCATGTTAGTGGAGACTATCGATGGTCGAGTGCTCCTGTCTGGGCCAATTACGGCGGCCACGCAACCATTATGTATGGCCATCAGTTCCCATGTGGAGGCCATCCAGTTCTATATCACCTCAGATCTGCATTTCCCCGTGGTCTTGGGACTGGCGTGGCTCCGGGCGCATGACCCACAGATCTATTGGTCACAGAACTTGGTCACCTTCCCAAGCTTGCAGTGCGTGGACCACTCCCGCCATATCTGTGCCGGCCAGGTGGAGGGTTCCCCAGGGGTTTCCTTGCCTCCCGAACTGTCCGACTTTGCTGATGTGTTCAGCGAGACAGAGGCGGATCAATTACCCCCGCACAGGCCCTATGACTGCCCCATTGATTTAGTCCCTGATGCGCCTCTCCCAGTGGGGTGTTTGTACTCCATGTCGGACCCCGAGTTGGCTGCATTGCGGGACTTTCTGGAGAAGAATTTGGCTCGCAGTTTCATCCGGCCCTCGTCCTCGCCAGTGTCTGCACCCGTGCTCTTCGTCAAAAAGAAGTCGGCCGAATTGTGGCTTTGCTGCGATTATAGGAAACTCAACGCCATCACGGTGCACAATCGTTACCCGCTGCCCCTCATCCCCGAACTCTTGGACCGACTCCGGGAGGCTAAGATCTTCACGAAACTGGATCTGCGTGGAGCTTACAACCTCGTCAGGGTTCGGCCGGGTGATGAGTGGAAGACGGCGTTTGGTACTCGCTATGGACATTTTGAGTACACGGTGATGCCGTTTGGCCTGACCAACGCCCCCGCTGTGTTTCAGCATTTCATGAATGACATTTTCTAGGATTTGTTGGATCAGTTTGTCGTGATCTACTTGGATGACATCCTGATCTACTCCCCGTCGCGTGAGGTGCACCATCAGCATCTCCATCAGGTCCTGCAGCGACTCCGAGAACATCGGCTGTTTGCCAAGTTGGAGAAGTGCCAGTTCTACCGGGTGACCATCGATTTCCTGGGTCACCGCATTTCTCCTGAGGGCATCGCCATGGAGCCGAGTAAGGTTGAGTCTTTGCAGAGTTGGCAACCCCCGCGTCGCGTGAAGGATGTTCAGCGACTTCTTGGATTTGCCAACTATTACCGAACTTTCATCCCTGGGTTTGCTGCCTTGACAGCCCCCCTCACCCGGCTCCTGCAGAAGAAGACTCGGTTCCAGTGGAATGCTCCAGAACAACAGGCTTTCCAGACTTTGAAGGAAGCCTTCATGAAGGAGCCCATCTTGAAGCATCCTGACCCGCAACGGCCGTTTGTTGTGGAGGCGGATGCCTCCGACATTGCCATTGGGGCGGTGTTACTCCAGGCAACGACGCCCAGCGGTACCCTCTTCCCTTGCGCGCACCATTCGCGAAAACTGAACCCTTCGGAGCGCAATTATACAATCTGGGAGAAGGAGCTGCTGGCCATCAAAGCGGCGTTCGAGGCCTGGAGGCATCATCTGGAGGGAGCGCGGCATCAAATCGAGGTCCGGACGGACCATAAGAATTTGGAAAGCCTGCAGACCGCTTGGAATTTGAACCAATGCCAGATCTGGTGGTCTCTTTTCTTTGCGAGGTTTGACTTCCGGGTTCAGTACATACCTAGCGGGCACAATCAAAGAGCGGATGCTCTGTCCAGGAAGCCCGAATATTCCCGAGTGGAAGACAAGCTTCTGCCCAGGACAGTGATCCCCGTCGAGTCTTTTGCTGCGGTGCGGGAGCCGGTTGATATACGGGCTCGGATCCGGGAGGCACAGCAGCAGGAGGTGTGGGTGGCTCAGCGGAAGGAGGAGGTGGGGCCAGACTCTCCTTGGACGGTCACGGATGGACTCTTGTATTATCGTGACCGGCTCTACGTTCCAGGAGGGCCACTCAGAGAACTCATCCTCAGCCAGTGTCACGATAACCCGGCGGCGGGGCATTTTGGCCTGTTCAAGACCCTGAACCTGGTCTCCCGTACCTTCTGGTGGCCCCGAGTCCGACACGACGTCCAGTCCTATGTTACCTCCTGCATCCCATGCAGGCAGGCCAAGTCAGCGACAGGGGCCCCGCCTGGATTACTGCAGCCTTTGCCGACACCCAAAAGACCCTGGGGGGCTGTGTCCATGGACTTTCTGACGGATTTATCCCCATCCTCTGGTTTTACGACAGTGTATGTGGTGGTGGACATGCTGACCAAGATGGCGCACTTCATCCCCTGTCGCGGCTTACCGTCAGCCCGCGCCACTAGTCGTATGTTCATTCAGCAGGTGTTTCGGCTGCACGGCCTCCCTGATAGAGTCGTCTCTGATAGGAGGGCCCAGTTTACAGCCCGCTTCTGGCAGGAGTTGATGCATGCGTTGGATATCAAGATTTGCCTCTCGTCCGCGCATCATCCTCAAACTGACGGGGGAACCGAGAAGGTCATTGGTATCCTGGAACAATATCTGCGCTGCTACGTCAATCTGCAGCAAAACAATTGGGTGGACTATCTGGCCATAGCTGAGTTTGCATTTAACAATTCGCAGCACACCTCCACACAGATGACACCGTTCTTGGCCAATATGGGATATCACCCCCGGTTTTTCCCCCTTTCTCCCGTGGACTCACCGGAGCCGGCAGCGAACGACTTCATGGCAGAGTTACAGGCGATCCATCGATTGGTGCGACGTCAGTTAGAGAAGGCCAAGGCCGATTACAAAAGGTTTGCTGATCGGTCAAGACGGGATACGCCTCCACTATCGTTGGGAGATCGGGTCTGGTTGTCCACCAGGAACCTACCGTCAACACGGCCGGTGAGAATGTTAGATCACCAATATTTAGGACCATTCCCAGTCGAGGCTGTCATCAATCCGGTCGCCTATCGCTTAACTCTGCCACGTTCCCTGCCAGTCTTTCATCGGTCTCTGTTGGTCCCCGAGCAACCGGCCTGTCCACTCTGCCGAGCGGAACCTCCCCCATCAGGACCTCGTGATGGAGGCAGCACCCCCGAGTACGCGGTCGCCAGCATCAGGTCGTTTCCAGTACCTGATTGAATTGAAAGGTTACGGACCAGAGGACTTCACCTGGGAAGACGCGACCGCCATTCATGCCCCTGCGTTGGTGACCGCTTTTCATGAGCAATTTCCATCTCGACCGCATCCGGATCAGCAGACCCGGGGCAAGGGCCCTGCGGTGCGGGATAGTGTTGTGATTCAGGGTCAGCCTGTGGGTTCGGCAGTTGGGTCGGACGACTCAGAGGAGGAGGGGGGTGTTGAAGACCTTGCTGATGATAGCCCTCAGGCAGGCCCCTCCCACTTGGTCACCACGGAGACCCAGCTGTGTGAGCCTGACAGTGTGGATGAAGATGACCCACAGCTGGCCCTGTTCAAGGACGCCCGACGCAGGAGGCAGTCAAGTAGGAGTAAACAGAGGAAGGCAATGGGGCTTCTCGGAAGGAGGGAGAGAGAAGCCACGCCCTGAACTCTTTATAAAGGACTTGTGTGGGGAGGGCTGGTTTGCTGAAAGCAACCGCTCAGATAGTGTTTCAAAGCTCCTGTATCTTGGTTCGTGTCTTGTTTGTTTTTGTAATAAATTTGGCAGACGTCATTCCAGCCTCTTGCCGTTTGTAAAGGGGTTGCCTTTTCTGCAAGGCCGGTAGCAGGCTGGTACAGAACAGAGAGCAACTTTTGCATCTCATTTGGAAACCAAGGACCCAGAGTCTGGAGGAAGAATGGAGAGGCACACACTGCAAGATGCTTGAAGCCCAGTGTGACGTTTTCGCAGTCTGTGTTGATTTGGGGAGCCATGTCATCTGTGTTGGTCCACTGTGCTTCATTAAGTCCAGGGTCAACGCAGCCATCTACCAGGAGATTTTGGAGCACTTCATGCTTCCTTCCACAGACGAGCTTTATGGGGATGCTGACTTCATTTTCCAGCAGGACTTGGTACCTGCCCACACTGCCAAAAGCACCAAAACCTGGTTCAATGACCATGGGATTACTGTGCTTGACTGGCCAGCGAACTCGCCTGACCTGAACCCCATAGAGAATCTATGGGGCATTGCCAAGAGAAAGATGAGAGACATGAGACCGAACAATGCAGAAGAGCTGAAGGCCGCTGTTGAAGCATCCTGGTCTTCCATAACACCTCAGCAGTGCCACAGGCTGATAGCTTCCATGCCACGCTGCATTGAGGCAGTAATTGCTGCAAAAGGGGCCCAAACCAAGTATTGAGTACATATGCATGCTTATACTTTTCAGAGGTCCAATATTGTTCTATGTACACTCCTTGTTTTATTGATTGCATGTAATATTCTAATTTTCTGAGATTGTGGATTTGGGGTTTTCATGAGCTGTACGCCATAATCATCACAATTATGACAAATCACGGCTTGAACTATCTTGCTTTGCATGTAATGAGTCTATCTCATATCTTAGTTTCCCCTTTTAAGTTGCATTACTGAAATAAATGAACTTTTGCACGATATTCTAATTTTTCGAGTTTCACCTGTACGTCAGAATCCATTTATATTTCATTTCTAACTCCCTATCTGTGCAAACTTAAATCTCAACCCCCTTACTGGATTCTGCCATTCCAAGGAGGAAAGAGAAGACAGGGGTGCTAATTGCCCCTCTCTATCCCTTAGATGTAATGTTTGTTTATTCAGCCTGCCTAGTGGCCATCACAAAAGACCGAACAGCAAAGAAAGGGGGTGGGGAGGGAATTCTGGTTTGCATCTCCGAATGGAATGTGAAAGGGAGGAAGTAATAATGCAAATGTACTGGTGATTCTCCTTTTTCCCCACAAGGGGTTTGACACCTGAGACCCGACTGATCCAGGACTGACCAAATGGACTGAGGGGTGGTTTATTACTCGGGGACACTTTTTTTTTTAATTCCATTTATATCCCGCCCTTCTCCGAAGACTCAGGGTGGCTTACAAGCTTAGCAGTAGCCTTCATTCTATGTATATGCCTGCTTATTTTAAAGTATCAATCTTTGAAACAGCTTCAGATCCTGTCTATATTATCCACTGTCAACCATGTTTTAATAAAAGTTCCTGTTTGGACAATCTTGTCTCCAAGAGTTCTTCTTTCCTAAGATGTGGAGTGGGGTGGGTTTTGACAGTCTATACCCCTTCATTTCTCCATTGTATTAGTACAATGAAAACCAACATTAAAAACTATGTGTTAACCAATTCAACACAGCAACTCTTGATACTAAGACATTCCTATTTTGCACAGACTAAATCCAGTAAGACTACTGTATCTAATAACAGAATAACAGAGTTGGAAGAGACCTTGGAGGTCTCCTAGTCCAATCCCCCTCAAGCAGGAGACCTTATAACATTCTGGACAAATGGCTGTCCAATCTCTTCTTAAAAACCTCCAGTGATGGAGCACCCACAAATTCTGGAAGTAAGCCCTTCCACTGGTTAATTGTTCTCACTGTCAGGAAAATTCTCCTTAGTTCTACAGTAGGTTGGATCTCTCCTTGATAAGTTTCCATTCATTACTTCTTGTCCTGCCCTCAGGTTGCTTGGAGATTAGGTTGACTCCCTCTTCTTGGTGACAGCCCCTCAAGTATTGGAAGACTGCTATTGTCAACGCTGCTAACATCGAATGTTATTGCTTGACAAGAGATGAAGTAGCCATTTCATATGTTAAACTTGTGTATTGACAGCTATCATGTCACCCCTAGTTCTTCTTTTCATTAGACTAGGCATATCCAATTCCAATCTAAACACGTTGTTTTTCTGCATGGATCATCCTTAGAAAAGCATTTAGCAAAGAGCATAGTAATATAGAATGATAGGGCTGGAAGGAACCTTGGAGGTCCTCTCTCCATTAGGGTAGACAAACCTATTTCCCTTAACTGTTCAGCATACGGTTTAGCTTACAGATCCCTTATCATGTTTGTTGGTCTTCTCTGCACTTTCTAGGGCCTCAGCATCTTTTTTGTATTGTGATGAGAACTGGACACAGTATTCCAAGTGTGGCCTCACAGTATAGATCGGCACTATCACTTCCCATGATCTTGACACTATCCTCTGTTGATGCACCCTAGGACTGTATTGACTTTTCTGGCTGCTGCTGCACATTACTGGCTTATACTTAGGTGATAGTCCACTAGGACACTAAGATCCCAATCACAGTTACAGTTCTACTGGATCCAATCTGAGTTGGTCACCGGGACAAGAGGTGTTGTCTTCCAAGCTTTCGGACTCATGCTGGAGCCCATCTTCAGGGAAATTCTCTCTAGCTCCAGCATGAGTCCGAAAGCTCAGAAGACAAAACTTCTGGTCCCAGTGACTGACCCAGATTGGATCCTGCAACATTACCCTGTGACACATATACTCACCCTCATTTGCGACAGTTACTACTGTTGAGCCAGGTACTGCCTATTCTATACCTGTGCATTTGGTCTTTCCTGCCTAAGTGCAGCACCTTATTTTTCTCACCACTGAACTGCATCTTGTTGGATAGGGGCCAATGCTTAAGTCTGTTAACATCCTTCTGAATCTTGAGTCTATCTTATGAAATGCTGGCAATTACCCCTAGCTTTGTGTCTGCAAATTTGATGAGTTCGCCTTCTATCTCCTCATCTAGATCATTCATGAAGATGTTGAAGAGCACTGGGCCCAAGACAGAACCTTGAGATACCCCACTGCATGCTTCCCTCCACGTAGATGTAGTTCCACTGAGGACTACATGCAGAATGTGGTTGGTCAACCAGTTGCAAATCCATCTCGTGGTGGTACAGTCTATCCCACATTGTTCTATCTTACCAGGAAGTAGGCTGTGCTCTACTTTGTCAAATGCCTTACTGAAGACCAAGTATACTATGTTCATAGCATTTCCCTGATCCACTAATTTAGTCACTTTATCAAAGAAGGAAATACATGTTTGTCTGGCATGATCTGTTTTCAACAAACACATGCTGGCTTCTATTGATTGCTTTGTTTCTAGTTGCTCACAAATCATCAGCTTAGCTTTTCCATGATATTCACAGGTATTGATGTTAGGCTGATTGGTCTGTAGTTTCCTGGTTCCACCTGTTTCCCCTTTTTGAAAATTGGAACCACATCAGCTCTTTTACAGTCCTGTAACATTTTCCCCATGCTCCAGGAGGTCTGAAAGATTTTGTTCAGCAGTTCCGAGATCACATCTGCCAGCTCCTTCAGTACCCTAGGATGTAAACCATCTTGTCCTGGCAGTTTGGACTTATCCAGAGTGAATAGGTGTTCTCTAATCTCAAGTAATAAAAATAATTGGTTATCAAGAGTTTTGAAGCAGGTATCTAGCTTTGGTATTCCGTTAAACTGGCAGCAGTACGATCTTAGGCAGATTCAATCTTGGATTACACAGAGATTTAAGGACATAAGTGCACAATCGGACATTGCACAGGTGACAGCAGTAAAAGTTTGTCCCTGGTTATCGGATAATAAACAAAATTTTAAAATAGAAAAATATTTAACTTTGCCTTTATCTCCCATCTTAAGGAGAATTTTTACCAAATTGAGATTGGACCAACTTCAAACGAACATGCTTTGGGGCAGGTATAGGGGGAGTCCTGTAAGTGAAAGAGTCTGTTTATGCGGGATGGGGGAAGTTGAAACAATATCCCATGTAATTTTTGATTGTCCCCTGTATTCAGATTTGAGGAAACACCAGTTGGGCAGGATCTTTTATACCAGTACCCCTAAGTCTAAAGAGCGCTTCTTGCATCATTGTTTGTTAGGTTCTAATTTACAGTTGGTGAAATGGATTGCCAAATTTGCTGTAAAGTTGATGGAAATAAGAACAAGGTTGGTGCAGCAGAGTGTGGTAGATTGTAGGAAAGATCACTTGATTTAACCATGTACTGTAATTTTAAAAGTAGTTTTAAGACTGTTTGGGGCAGATGCAGGGGTGACATTGTAATATAATTTTAATTATATTTAACCTGTTTCTTAAATCATTGTATTTTATCCTGATTTCATTTAGATTGTATTTTGTTTCAGTTTTATTTTAAATTGTATTTTATCCAGTTCCATTTGAATTGTTTTTGTCAAGTTTTGGTGATATTTTGTTTTTGGAATCTGGTAACTTGATATGGCCCATGGGCTAATCAATAAATAAAGATTGATGGATTGAATAGGTGTTCTCTTACCATTTTCTTGCCTATTGTGACCTGCATTCCTGCTCTCTCTCCCATTGTGCTGCTTTTGATAAAGGCAAAGGTAAAGGTTCCCCCGCACATGCGTGCTAGTCGTTTCTGACTCTAGGGGCCGGTGCTCATCTCCATTTCAAAGCCAAAGAGCCAGCGCTTGTCCGAGGACGTGTCCGTGGTCATGTGGCCAGCATGACTAGACGCCAAAGGCGCACAGAACTCTGTTACCTTCCCACCGTAGTGGTCCCTATTTTTCTACTTGCATTTTTACATGCTTTCGAACTGCTAGGTTGGCAGAAGCTGGGACGAGTAACAGGTGCTTACTCTGTTACGTGGCACTCGGGATTCGACCCGCCAAACTGCCAACCATCTGATTGACAAGCTCAGCGTCCTAACCCACTGAGCCACCGCATCCCTTTTGCTGCTTTTGATAGGTTCAGCTATTTTTTCCTTTTGCATGAAGATGGACACAAAGAAGGAATTAGGCAGTTCCACTTTCTCCCTGCTGCCCATCACCATCTTGCCTTCTTCTCCCATTAGTGAACCGATTTCCTTGACCTTCTTATTCCTTGCATATTGAAAGAAACTTTGTTATTTTTGGCATTTGTTGCAAATCTTAGTTCATTCTGAGCCTTAGCTTTCCTGACTCCATCCTTGCAGATTTGGGCTATTTGCTGGCATTCTGTTCGTTATGTGCTCCTCTTTCCCTTTTTTTATACTTCCTTTTGTCCCTCAGTTTGTGTAATCATACAAGTTTTGTCTTGGGCCTCTAGTTTTTCTTTCTCTGTGGTTTTGATTGGGGTTTGATAATCTTGGTTTTCAGTGTCTCCCAAGCATCTTTTTTTTCTCTTTAGGGTTTCGATCTATGGAATCCTTCCTAATCTTAGTTTGTTGAAATATGCTCTCTTGAAAATATAAAACGCTAGTCTTTGTTCAATTACCTGTGCCTGCATTGTGTTGAATTCTAGTATGACGTCATTCTCCCCCAAAGTTCCTACAACTTCCACCTCTTCAATCATTTCCTCCCTATTAATAAGAATTAAGTCCAGTATAGCTGACCCTCTAGTTCCCTCCTCTACCTTTTGGATGACAAAGTTGTCAGCTAGACACATCACAAACCTCTTCGCTCTCCCACTTGCTGCATACTTTGTTTCCCAGTTGATGTCAGGGTAGCTAAAGTCCCCCATTACTACAGTGGTGTGTTTCCTGCACACCTTATTCAGCTGATTAGCAAAATGTTCATCTATCTCCTCTGCTTGGTTGGGTGGCCTGTAGTATACATCTATAGCAATGTCATTTCTTTTTCTTCTAATATTTACCCAAATGCATTCAAGAGGGCTTTCACCTTTGGTATCATGTATTTCTGTGGAGGTGTAGTGATTACTTACATACAATGCAACTTTTCCTCTTTTGTTGGGTCTGTTGCTTTTGAACAGTGTATATCCTTCTAGCAGTACATTGCAATCATGGGTTCCATCCCACCAAGTTTCAGGAATGGCAACAATATTTTACCTGCCCTCATGTACTAGGACTTCAAGTTCTCTGTTTATTCCTCATGCTTTGAGCATTAGTGAATAAAGATCTGAGCCCTTTATGGCTGACCATGTGTTTGCTCCCTGTGTCTCCTGTTTTATACCTGAGTTCCCCTTCCTTCTCAACACTCCCTTCCTCGTTTTCTGAATTGTTGTCTTGGGGTTTATGCTTGGGGTTTGGTCTTAAAGATTGACCACCCGGCCCTTCCATTTTTAGTTTAAAGTCCTTTGGATGAGCTGAATCAGTCATTTTCCAGACACATTCTTCCCAGTCCTTGTGAGGTGCAGCCTCTCTCTTGCCAGAAGCATTTCCTCTACGTAAACCATGGTACAGAAATCCAAAGTTTTCTCAATGGCACCATTCCTTGAGCCTGCGGTTTACTTCTAAAATAATCTGTTCCCTTGTTGGGTGTTGACCTATGGTTGGCAGTATGGAAGAGAAGGCTACCTGTGGCCCGAATTGTTTTTCTTTCCTCTCTAGTTGCTCATAGTCCCTAGTTTTTCCAGACTCTTGGTTGTATCATTTGTCCCAATGTGGAAGAGGAGAAATGGATAATAATCAGTGGGCTTATATTGGTAAGCCTCTCTTGACATGTCTGTGATCTTAGCACCAGGGAGACAAAACACCTCCCACACTAGCTTGTCTGGTCTAGATTGCCAATTCTGTTCCTCTGAAAAGTGAGTCACCAATCACTAACACATGCCTTGTTTTTGAGGGGGGGGGATCTGAGCTACTTGAACATTGGAGACCCTTCTCCTGATGTTTGCATTTTTTCCTCCAGGGGGAGGTTATGGAATTGATTGTTCAGCTCCAGTGGTTGTGGGGACAGTCTTCTCAGCTTGTTTGATCGTATGAGTAACGTGCTGCCAACAGTCTTGCTCTTGAGGTTCATTTTTCCTGGTAGTTGCTTCTACCTTGCTGTGTTGTTTGGACACAGACCTCTGCCCTTTACTAGGAGTTCCTCATGTTCACAGACAAGTGCCAGAATGGCTAGACATACCTCTAGACTCTCCAATTTCTCTTCCAGCAATCAAATCAATTTACATTTGGTGCAGATATAATTTGAATTTTGCATGGGCAGGAATACAAACACGGCACATACTTTGCAGGACACTATAGGGCTAGCCTCTTTCTCCATGACTTTGTTATTGTCCTGTTCTGTTTCAGCCTACGACCAGCCCTGTTTGAATGTCAGGGACAACCCCTTTTTATAGTCAACAGGCTGGAAAAAACCCAACCAAATTTATTTACAAAGAGTTCAAACAAAAGTTAAACGAAAAGTTCAAGAGTTAAACCAAAAGTTCAAACAAGAGTTAAACAGGAATAACAGACCAGGACTCTAGCAGAAGATCTTCAAACGGTTGCCTTCAGCAACCAGCACCTCCCACACCTTCCCCTTTTATCAGCAGTCCCAAGGCATGGCTTCTCATTGCCTTCTCCCGAGTTACCTCATTGCCTTCCTCTGTTCTGCTCTGCTAGATTGCCTCCTGCATCCCTGAACAAAGCCAGCTGTGGATCGTCATCTTCCAATCCCTCGTGCTCACACGGCTGAATCTGATGAAGAACAAGACGGGAGGGGCCAGGCTGAGAGTCCTGCAGTGCAGGACACCAAAGGCTCTCAAACCCCTCCTCCTCCTACTCTTCAGAATCATCCAACTCAGCTGCTGGAACCACAGGTTAACGCTGAATCACAACACTATCCTGCACTGCAGAGCCCTCCCCCCGGGTCTGCCGATCCAGATGCGGTCGGGATGGGAATTTTTCATGGAAGGCAGACACCAAATCAGGAGCATGAACGGTGGTTGCATCTTCCCAGGTGAACTCCTCTGGTCCGTAGCCTTTCCATTCGATCAGGTACTGGAAATGACCTTTCAGCCAATGGGAGTCTCTGATGTTGGTGACCTCGTACTCGGGGGTGCTGTCTTCGTCACGATGTTCTGGTGGGGGAGGTTCTGCTTGGCGGAGTGGACACGCCGGTTGCTCGGGGACCAACAGAGACAGATGGAAGACCAGATGCATATGCAGGGAACGTGGCAGAGTTAAGCGATAGGCGACCAGATTGATGACAGCCTCGATTGGGAACGGTCCTAAATATCGGTGGTCTAACTTCTTAGCTGGCCGGGTTGACGGTAGGTTCCTGGTGCACAGGCAAACCCGATCTCCCAATAGTGGAGGCGTATCCCACCTCGACCAATCAGCAAATCTTTTGTTCGGCCTTGGCCTTCTTTAACTGTCGCTGCACCAATCGGTGGATCGCCTGTAACTCTGCCATGTAGTCGTTTGCTGCTGGCTCCGGTGAGTCTAATGGGGAAAGGGGGAAAAACCGGGGGTGATATCCCACATTGGCTAAGAACAGTGTCATCTGTTTGGAGGTGTGCTGCGAGTTGTTGAATGCAAACTCAGCTATGGCCAGATAGTCCACCCAATTGTTTTGCTGCTGATTGACATAGCAGCGCAGATATTGCTCTAGAATACCGATTACCTTCTCTGTCCCCGTCAGTTTGAGGATGATGCGTGGACGAGAGGCAAATCTTGACATCCAACACATGCATCAACTCCTGCCAGAAACGGGCTGTAAACTGGGCCCCTCTATCAGATATGACTCTATCAGGGAGGCCGTGCAGACGAAACACCTGCTGAATGAACATACGACTAGTGGCGCAGGCTGACGGTAAACCACGACATGGGATGAAATGCGCCGTCTTGGTCAGCATGTCCACCACAAACACCGTCGTAAAACCAGAAGACGGGGGTAAATCCATAAGAAAGTCCATGGACACAGCCCCCCAGGGTCTTTTAGGTGTCGGCAAGGGCTGCAGTAATCTGGGCGGGGCCCCTGTCACTGACTTGGCCTGCCGACATGGAATACAGGAAGTGACGTAGGCCTGGATGTCGTGTCAGACTCGGGGCCACCAGAAGGTATGGGAGACCAGGTTCAGGGTCTTGAACAGGCCAAAATGCCCTGCCGCCAGGTTATCGTGACACTGGCTGAGGATGAGTCCCCTGAGTGGCCCTACCGGAACATAGAGTCGGTCAGGATAAAATAACAGTTCATCCGTGACTGTCTATGGAGAATCTGGCCCCACCTCCTTCCGCTGAGCCACCCACACATCCTGCTGCTGTGCCTCCCGGATCCGAGCCCATATATCTATCGGCTCCCTCACTGTAGAAAAAGACTTGATGGGGATCACTGTTCTGGGCAGAAGCTTGTCTTCCACTCGGGAATATTTGGGCTTCCTGGACAGAGCATCCGCTCATTGATTGTGACCGCTGGGTATGTACTTGACTTGGAAATTGAACCTCGCAAAGAAAAGAGACCACCGAATTTGGCGTTGGTTCAATTTCCGAGCGGTCTGCAGGCTTTCCAAATTCTTATGGTCCGTCCAGACCGCGATTTGTTGCCGCACCCCCTCCAGATGATGCCTCCAGGCCTTGAACGCCATTTTGATGGCCAGCAGCTCCTTCTCCCAGATGGTATAGTTGTGCTCCGATGGATTCAGTTTCCATGAATGGTACGCACAACAGGGTACCGCCAGGCATCATTGCCTGGAGTAACACTGCCCCAATGGCAATGTCGGAGGTGTCTGCCTCCACGACAAACGGCCATTGCAGGTCAGGATGCTTCAAGATTAGCTCCTTCATGAAGGCTTCCTTCAAAGCCTGGAAAGCCCGTTGTTCTGGAGCGTCCCACTAAAACCGAGTCTTCTTCTGCAGGAGCCGAGTGAGGGGGGCTGTCAGGGTAGCAAACCCAGGGATGAAAGCCTGATAGTAATTGGCGAACCCAAAAAATCGCTGAACATCCTTCACACGACGTGGGGGTTGCCAACTCTGCAAAGACTCGACCTTACTTGGCTCCATGGCGATGCCCTCAGGAGAAATGCGGTAACCCAGAAAATCACCCGGTAGATCTGGCACTTCTCCAATTTGGCATACAGCCGATGTTCTCGGAGTCGCTGCAGGACATGACGGAGATGTTGATGGTGCACCTCTCGTGACAGGGAGTAGATCAGGATGTCGTCCAAGTAGATCACGACAAACTGAACTAACAAATCCCAGAAAATATCGTTCATGAAATGCTGGAACACAGCGGGGGCGTTGGTCAGGCCAAATGGCATCACTGTGTATTCAAAGTGTCCGTATCGAGTACCAAACGCCGTCTTCCACTCATCATCCGACCAAACTCTGACAAGATTGTAAGCTCCATGCAAGTCCAGTTTCGTGAAGATCTTAGCCTCCCGGAGTCGGTCCAAGAGTTTGGGGATGAGGGGCAGCGGGTAAAGATTGCGCACCATGATGGCATTTAATTTTCTATAATCGCAGCAAAGCCGCACTTCACCAGACTTCTTTTGACGAAAAGCACGGGTGCAGGCACTGGCGAGGACGAGGGCCGGATGAAACCCCGAGCCAAATTCTTGTCGAGAAAGTTCCGCAATGCAGCCAACTCAGAGTCCGACATGGAGTACAAACGTCCCACTGGGAGAGACGCGTCAGGGACTAAATCAATGGGGCAGACATAGGGCCTGTGCAGGGGTAATTGATCCGCCTCTGTCTTACTGAACACATCAGCAAATTCAGTCAGTTTGGAAGGCAAGGAAATCCCTGGGGAACCCTCCACCTGGCCGGCACAGATATGGACAGTGTGGTCCACGCACTGTAAGCTTGCGAAGGTGACCAAGTTCTGTGACCAATAGATCTGTGGGTCATGCACCCGGAGCCACACCAGTCCCAAGACCACGGGGAAATGCAGATCTGAGGTGATATAGAACTGTATGGCCTCCTCATGTGAACTGATGGCCATACATAACAGTTGTGTGGTGGCCTTAATTGGGCCAGACAGGAGCACTCGACCATCGATAGTCTCCACTAACATGGGCGGGTCCACTGGGCACTGGGGAACAGCCCATTTGGCCACAAATGCTGAGTCCATAAAATTTGTGGTGGCCCCAGAGTCAATTAAGGCATGGACTGGAATCCCCTTCGGCTTGCCAGGGAGGATCAGACGTGCCTCCAATATCAGATGCCGTGGAGGTCCACAGGCAGCATCGGAAAGACGTCGCTCGGTGTTGTGGGACGCCTGACCTAACACACCTTTTAGATCGGGCTCGGGGCATTTCCCAACAGAGGAGTAGGGGGTTTTCTTGGGGCAGATTCAGTCACTGACGCCCGCCGTCGTTTCTTTGGGCAGAAGGCAGCCAAATGCTCAGGGTCCCCACAGTAAAAACACAACCCCCCAAATGTCACCTGTTTATTTCTGCCACCGATAGACGAGGCCTGGCAGCACCTAGCTCCATTGGCTCCTCCCTTTGAACTGGGGTCTCATGCAAAACAGGGGCTGCAGGGGTCTGTGGGGTGGCACGGCAAGTCCTTCGCTGCTGCAGCCGAGCGTCGATCCACAGAGAGAGATGGATCAGCCCATTGAGGTCTGAGGGAGTATCAACACAGGCCAGCTCATCTAACATCTCCTCTGACAATCCATCCTGGAAAGCGTCCATGAGCGCAGCCTCATTCCAGGCTGAATCCTGGCTAAGCAGGATGAGGACCCAGATTGTTGGGGGCAATAAGCTGACTTTGTAATAATGTCGCTGGGGGGGGCGAAAGCCCTAATAAGCAGGCATATACATAGAATGAAGGCTACTGCTAAGCTTGCAAGCCGCCCTGAGTCTTCGGAGAAGGGCGGGATATAAATGGAATTAAAATTAAAAAATAAGCAGCTGAAAATCGCTGATATAGCCCTGTAGGGGGCGTTGACCTTGCCTCAGAGCTTTCAGGCGTCGGGTAGCAGTCTGCGTCTTTATGGGGTCCTCATACATCAGACAGATATGATTACAAAACTCCACAAAGTTGTCCAACAATGGACTAAGTTGGGCCAGCAGGATGTGCCCCAACGAGCTGCATCACCAGAGAGAAGGCTTAACACAAACCCCACCTTATCCCGGTCAGTGGAGAAATCAGCTGCTCTCACGCTGATAAATAGCTGGCACTGTCCCAGGAAAGCAGGAAACATCTCTGGATTGCTATTAAATTTATCTGGCATTGCAACTTGGCATTTTCTCCTGGGTGGTGGTGATGGTGATGGTGGTGGTGCAGCATGGACCTGTGCTTGTAATTGAGCCTCCTGAGCTGCCAACAAAGCAAGTTGCTGGGTGAGCTGGGCATTCTCAGCACATAGCTGCTCCATAATAAGGGGTGGGAGGCTGAAGGCAAACTGTTCTGTTCCAGCCTATGACTGGCCCTGTTTGAATGTCAGGGACAACCCCTTTTTATAGTCAACAGGCTGGAAAAAACCCAACCAAATTTATTTACAAAGAGTTCAAACAAAAGTTAAACGAAAAGTTCAAGAGTTAAACCAAAAGTTCAAACAAGAGTTAAACAGGAATAACAGACCAGGACTCTAGCAGAAGATCTTCAAACGGTTGCCTTCAGCAACCGGCACCTCCCACACCTTCCCCTTTTATCAGCAGTCCCAAGGTGTGGCTTCTCATTGCCTTCTCCCGAGTTGCCTCATTGCCTTCCTCTCTTCTGCTCTGCTAGATTGCCTCCTGCTCCTAGCGTCCCTGAACAAAGCCAGCTGTGGATCGTCTTCTTCCAATCCCTCGTGCTCACATGGCTGAGTCTGATGAAGAACAAGATGGGAGGGGCCAGGCTGAGAGTCCTGCAGTGCATCAGAACCTTCCTCTGACACCAAAGGCTCTCCAAACCCCTCCTCCTCCTCCTCTTCAGAATCATCCAACTCAGCTGCCGGAACCACAGGCTGATGCTGAATCACAACATGTCCATGCAAATACGCCCAGTAAATTCAAGGCAAACAGAGTCTTTAATCGTAGGCAGAGTATTAACTATTTTTTCAATACTGTAGTCTTTCTCTTGTGGGAAATAGGTAATTCAAGAACCTCCTGTTAAGGATTACGTCTTGGGAGCTAATGTGGCCAATGTTGAAATAATACTTGAATACAATGAAGCCAGGACAAATTACGTGTTCTTTTTAACCTATCGTATCACGTGCTTGTTGGAAAGCTTCTCACTCCCATAGAAAACAGTTTACAATGTCTTTGTCAGAAAGTTCCTCACTCCCACAGAACAGTTTACAATCCTCAAAAATCTGCAGCCTTAACTTTCCAGTTAGTGCAAAAAAGGAATAGAAAAAGTAAATCCAAGCTTCTTTGGTTCTTGCTTAAGTTTGGTTAATGTAAAAAGGAATAGAAAAGTAAATCAAAGCTTCCTTATTCATTCACGTCTTTTTTAAAAAAAAGTAAAATAAAATCTGGAAGCCACATGTCACAGATGCACTCAACCAAGTAACTTCTTGCTTTGTTACACCTTTTTTGTGACGAGGTATGCATCGAGATGTACATTGCTCCTGAACTGGAGGCAGTAGGATTTCTTATTTCTTTAAATCCCTTGGGCATGTCAGGGCTCCTCTGTTTTCATTCAAGTGTGGGGGTGGGGGTGGGGTTGGAAGATCCTTTGGCGTCTCACCAGAGCTTAACAGTTTAATGGCAGAACTTCAACAATCTCCCCAGGGTCAGGGGAGATCCAGGACTGGGTATTGCCTGGGGCTGCCCCTGCTACTGCCAGCCTCTCTAGATCGGCCCTGCTGCAGAAGCCCACCTGCCGAGGAGCTTGGCCAAGGCCTTGCTTGTCGCCTGTTAAGCAAAGTACTTTTCATTGCAGAGAAAGAACAATGTAAAATACTTTTTCTGACATAGAATATTGAAGAAGTACAACTTATATTAACAGGTTAAGTGTTCATACTGAATTTAAAAATATCCAAGTCTTTTTACAAGTAAAGCTCTTTTTAAGAGTTCTATAATTGACACCCATGTTCATTGTGATATATAAAATGTAGGAATAGCACAGAATTAATCTCCATACTTTAGTTCCTATTTTCTAGAAAGTAAGAGCATTTGATAAAAAGAAATTTATGTATGAGTGTGAAATCATCTTGTAGCCAATGATCATATTATTTAATGTAGCCTGGTGCCATCCTGTATGTTAGGATTCCCAACTAGTAGGACCCTGACAATGCTGTCTGGGAAATTCAGGAATTTAGTACGGTAATATCAAAGTATGTAGAAGACAGCAGGTTGAGGAATGCAGATTTAGTGTTATTTTACAAGGACCAAATACTCTATACCCTAATGATTTACATTAAGAAAATTCAAAACTGGCACTGATACAGTACAATGATTTTAAAGGCAAGTCATTATTTGATGTAAAAGACAGACATATAATACAAAGTATTGCATAAATTGTGTATGTATATTCCAGATGAAATGAGGTCACCTATGTAAGTTTCAATGAAAGGTATTCAATAAGTGTCTTAATAACAAAACCAATCAATTTGACAATATGCAGTGTACCATCATGAACATCTTTCATACTGTCCTTCAGTGCCATGCACAGCATGCACAAGTTTCACTCTCAAGCTTGTTCTTTGTGTTTTCAACATAACAGAGACCAATATGACCTTCAAAAAATAATTGATAACCTATACAACTGTTAACTGCATCTATATAAATCTTGGACTAATAACTGATTATCCTATCCTGTATAAAACACAGCAATATTTTTCTGTTCCCTCGGTGAGGTAGAAAAGTTCTTAATATACAAGCCAAGTGCACATATTGATTTTCAAATGTTTTCTTGAATATTTTCAAAATCACATTTTTATTCCTTCTTGCTCACTGAGTTGTGACATAGTTTTCTTTATGCGTAAAGCTGTTAGTCTAGCTGCACCATTGGCATACCAGCATTCTCTCATAATCTTGGCCATTACACGTAATGCCTGCAAATAAAAAAAAACAGGAAATAGTTCATGAGTCATTATTTGGTATCACAAACCAAAACATTTTAAACACATTTATACATAAATACAAAGTATGAGTCCATAATCTTAAACAGAACAATCCTGACATAGTTCTTTTAATTCAAATTTTAAAATCAAAATATTGATTTTTTTAAAAATATTGCTTTATTTTTAAAAGTATTGTAAAACTTAACTAAAGAAAAGAACTTACCTCACAGCTTTTCCATCTATTTGGAATACTGGGTCGTAACTTCTGTTCACAAACGATTCTCCTCATTTCCTCTACTGAAGGATCAGAAGGGACAAGGTCATAATATGGTAACTGATAATCTTCATGGATTCCTGAGGTGTACAAACATATACACAATTAAGGTTCATTTCTACCACTGGTTGAAGTTAATTTGTTTTTCTATGTGTACCTACCACCAATTGAACATCGACGAGCTATTTCAAAAAAAACTAGTCCCATTGCATAAATATCTGCTCTTTTGAAAGATTCAAAATGTTTCATGTTTATGGAATCATCAAGTACCTCAGGAGCCATGTACCTATGAATATAAAGACAAATATATATTATTTATAAAGCAATGTTGCTTGAACATTATTTACATTTTATTTTTAAAGCCATCATAAGCAGCTGTAGCCCTTGGCCAATTCAATTCTAAAAAGTAACAACTGATTGAAGTATACAGTGCATTCAGAAAGTATTCAGACCCACTTCACTTTTGTCAATTTTGTTATGCTGCAGCCTGGTTCTACAGTTGTTGAAATTCATTTTTTCTTCTCATTAATCTACACTCAGTACCCCATATCTGTATCAAAATGTGAATCCTTCTCCAATATTGGAGAGAGGAAGACTCTTGAGGCTGCCCTAGTGTGGTGTGGTGCTATTCCTCCTTCAGTAAATTTCTTTGGGCCCTTGAGTAATATGAGGGGATGGAGGGAACTGAACTCTGAAGTTCTCTTGGCCCTGTATCAAATAAAAAGTCTGAATGAAACAAGAAAAATAAATGACTGTTTTCTTAGATATAATCTAGACTCAGCTGTATCCAAGCAAAGTGATTGAAAAAGACAACTCATTTAATTTATATCCCACCTTATTTAATTTATATCCCATTTTTACAAATAACTCAAGGTAGTAAACATACTTAATATTCCTTCCTCCTCCCATTTTCCCCACAGCAACAACTCTGTGAGGTGGTGGGTTGGGCTGAGTGTGAGTGACTGGTCCAAGGTCACCCAGCTGGCTTTCATGGCTAAGGTGGGACTTGAACTCAGTCTCCTGCTTTCTAGCCTGGTGCCTTAACCACTAGACCAACCTGGCTAGACAAACTGGCAAATAGTGAAAAATGAAGAATGAATCTGAATTTCTGAACTATCGGAGGGAATGAGTATTGTCTCTATAGTAGAGGAGGAGGGGCACAAGATACATGTTTGTGTACTTGTTTGTATGATGTAATTATTCCATGTGCATCATCATTTTGGCGTCACTGGTTTGCTGCATACATTGTTGATCCTCAGGGAGTGTCAAGTGAACTCAGTTGTCTTCTGAGTCAAGCTTTACTCCGGGTGAATTCATAATGTTTTCTTCTCACTAAAGTGATTTGTGAATTTGTTTTTCTAGGGTTATTTTCAACTCTAGCCTACAACTCTGGTAGTCCCAGATATTAAGCATATCTGACCCTGCTTAGTTTTTTAAGATCAGTCAGGTTTGGCTATCTGCTGCCACCTTGCATGGCTACTTCATATATAAACATTATGTTCTTCTAATTCTGTTACTGACTAGAGTATGCCGTAAGATTTCTGGCAAAACAAGGCATTGAGAGATGGACAACAGACTAAATGAACAAATAATTGGATTTCACTATATCAAACTGCAGGTGAAGGTCTTTTTCTGACAGAATACTCTTCCATAAAGAAAACTGATTTGTCAGAGAAAACTAGACTGGAATTAAATTTTATAAGCTTGCTACTATGTAATATTTCATGTGGAACCTAAAGTAGCACAGTACATTTCGGATAGAAGTTTATCTGTCATTGGTTAAAACAAGGCCAATACCAATTTAAATGGAAACTTTATGCCTGATTTATATTTACAAGAA
Source organism: Vipera ursinii (assembly GCF_947247035.1). Taxonomy (NCBI): domain Eukaryota; kingdom Metazoa; phylum Chordata; class Lepidosauria; order Squamata; family Viperidae; genus Vipera; species Vipera ursinii. The sequence goes on from NC_139522.1 coordinate 25,094,517, forward strand.
TTTCCAAGATTAAAAAATTACATCATCAGGTTACCAAGAGTAACTGAAAAATGCTAGTCCAAAGATTAGGGTACATCTTTCTTCTCCATTTTATTACTCTGTGGAGAAGAGGGTCACCTTTAAATCACTTACACCTTCACACTTAAAGAGAAGGCACTGCTCAGCAGTTCTAGAACACTTACTGAAGGCGAGTAAAGGAAGAAAGAATGAGGCAGTTTATTATTTCCTCTCATTTGTGAGCATGCAGCAATGTTTAACTTTTATTAATTACTTTTATTCAATAAGTTAGGATGACAGGCAGTAACATTCAAATGAGTCCATGCTGAAGTTGAGATTCCAAATCCAAGTTCAATATGAGGTACATATTATCATACTGGTTTTCATGTAGTAGTGAAAGTTTGTGAAACCTGCAACGAGATTCTTTTTATGTTAATAAAACTTAGAAGAAGCTCTGATCACATGATAGGTCACATTACTGCAGGATTCTAATAGGTTCAACAGACTTTCTCCAACTGCTGTAGGAATAACTGCTCTCTTTAACATCTACTTATTAGCATGTCTTCAGGTTTGGATTATGTAAAAGAGCATCAGTTTACCTCTTTGTTCCCACTCTGTGATTTGGTGCAATATCTATTGTATCTGTAGCTGAATCGTGTCTCACTCCCAGCCCTAAATCTGCAATGCAACATGTTCCATTTTTCTTTACTAATATATTTTTTGATTTCAAGTCTCTATGAGCTATAGCTGGTTTACCTGAAATTAAAACACACAGAAGTACTATTAATATCATCAAACAAATCAATCCTGAGTTTTAACTCAAGGCACAAAAGACAAAGCTCAAATTATTTCACTTCAGAAAAACTACACAAAGACCCAATGCTTTGGAGAAGACTAATGCTGGGAAAGGTGGAAGAGAAAGAGAAGGACAACCAGCAGTAAGATAGAAAAATTCTGTTATGATGGTGATGAGTGCACCATTGGAAGACTTGAAAGACCATATTAGGGACAGATCATAATGGAGAAAACCTATCTTTATTGTCAGGTGCGAAAGACAAGGTCCACACGTGAAGGTTCAATTTAACTGATTTATTGCTAAAAGCCTATGCACAGGAATCTTCTCAACTAACCATCAGCATTTGGTCAGAGTTAGATAAGGGTGAATGGCAGTCAAGGGGGGATGGACTTAGTTCGTTTGCGACTACGTAGTGATTCTAGGCCGATTCCTCTCTTCCTCCTTCCCCCTGGCTCTTCCAGTCCTTCTCCTACAGTATGCTCAGTAAAAATTGACAATGACTTAATGGCAAATAATTAATATACAGTCCTATATTATTACATATTTAAATTCACATTCATATGACAATTTGCTTGGTATTGTTTTTCATAAATACTTAATCTGTTTAATTTTTGAACAATTCTGCGATGATTTTAAAAGGAAATTTATACTTGGGATTCTATACTCTACTTAAGATTGCATATCCCTAAATTACATCAAATAAATAATGTATTTAATTAGTACCTAGGTATTTTGACCATTATATTTTGTTCATTGGAGAGTGATAACAAGAATTTTATTTTTCAATAATATATCAATGGGACTTAATTTTGTGCAAACTCCAAAATATGCTTTCAATCCTGTGTCAATATATTGTATGGTTTAGCTTCCAGACCCCTTATGTTCTTCGTTGCTCTTCTCTGTGTACTTTCTTGAGTCTCAGCATCTGTTTTGTATTGTGGTAACTAGAACAGGACGCAGTATTCTAAGTGTGGTCTTACCAATGCAGTATAAAGGAGTACTATCACTTCACATGATCTTGACACTATCCCTCTGTTGATGCAGCCTAGGACTGCATTGGGCTGCTTGGCAGCTGCAGCACACTGCTGGCTCATAGTTAAGTGATGGTCCATTAGGACACCTAGATCCCTCTCACAGTCACTACCATTGATCCAGGTACCTATTCTATTCTAACCTATTCTATATCTGTGCATTTGGTTTTTCCTGCTTAAGTGTAAGAGCTTAGTTTTCTCACCACTGAATTGCATTTTGTTGGATAGGGCCTAGTGTTCAAGTCTATCAAGATCCTTCTGAATCTTGAGTCTATCTTCTCAAGTGTTAGCTATCCGCCCAGCTTGGTGACGTCTGCAAATTTTATGAGTTCCCCTTCTATCCCCTCGTCTAAATCATTTATGAAGCTGTTGAACAGTACTGGGCCTCAGACAGAACCTTCAGCTACCCCACTGCAGGTTTCCTCCATTTAGATGCTCTTTCATTGAGGATTAAACATTGAGTGCGGTTGGTCAGCCAGTTGGTAATGCTGTTTATCCCACATTTCTCTATCTTACCAAAGAGTAGGTTGTGGTCTAGTTTGTTAAATGCCTTACTGACGTCTAAGTAAACTATGTCCACAGTATTTCCCTGATCTACTAATTTAGTTACTGTACTTTTACACTTTGTGGTACTAAAAGAGTTAGCTAAGGAACTGCCAATTTTGAAGCAGTATTTGGACTCCAACCTGCAAAAGGGCTTTATCAGAACTTCAAAATCACCAGCTTCAGCACCTACCTTTTCTGTACCCAGGTTCCACAAACCCAATCTTGAGAACCATCCAGGACTACAAAGCCCTTAATGCTGTCGGTGAGAGACCATTACCCACTGCCCCACCATGTATTTATTTACAGTATACCCCACCTTATTTTTACAAATAAATCAAGGCGGCGAACATATCCAACACACCTTCCTCCTCCTATTTTCCCCACAATAAACCTGTGAGATGAATTGGGATGAGAGTGAGTGACTGGCACAAGGTTACACATCTGGCTTTCATGGCTAAGGTCAGACCTGAGCTCATAGTTCCTTGCTTTCTAGCCTGGTGCCTTAACCACTAGACCAAACTGGCACTTGAACATGTTGAATACAATAATAGAGTTGGAAGGGACCTTGGAGGTCTTCTAGTCAAATGCCCTGCTCAAGCAGGAAACCCTATACCATTTCAGACAAGTGGCTGCCCAATCTTGTCTTAAAAACCTCCAGTGATGAAGCACCTACAACTTCTGAAGGCAAGCTGTTCCACTGGTTAATTGTTCTGTTAGGAAGTTTCTCCTTAATTTCAGGTTGCTTCTCTCCTTGATTAGTTTCCATCCATTGTCTGTCTTGCCTTCTGGTGCTTTGAAAAATAAGCTGACCCCTTTTCTTTGTGGGAGCCTCTCAAATACTAGAACACTGCTATCATGTGACCCCTAGTCCTTATTTTCTCTAGACTAGCCATACCCAGTTCCTGCAATGGTTCTTATGTTTTAGCCTCCAGGCCCCTTATCACCTTTGTCACTCTTCTCTGCACTCTTTCAAAAGTCTCAACATCTTTTTAATAATGTGGTGAACAAAACTGGATGCAGCATTCCAGATGTGGTCTTACAAAGGTTTTATAAACCGGTATTAGAACTTCACATGATCTTCACTCTATCCTTCTGTTTATGCAACCAAGGATTCCATTAGCTTTTTTTGCTGCTGTGGCACACTGCTGGCTCATATTTTAAGTGATTGTCCACTAGGACTCCAAGATCCCTCTCACAGTTACTGCTTTTGAGCAAGGTTTCACCTAATCTGTACTTGTAACTTTGGTTTTTTCTGCCTACGTAAGTGTGAAACCTTACTTTTCTCTACATTAAATTTCATTTTGTTGGATAGGGCCCAGTGTTCAAGTTTGTCAAGATCCATTTGGATCCTGAGCCTATCTTCTGGGTGTTGGCTATTCCTGCCAGCTTAGTGTCATCTGCAAATTTCATGAGTTTCCCTTCTATTCCCTCCTCTAAGTCATTTATGAAGATATTGAACAGTACTGGGCCTAAGACGGAACCTTGTGGTACCCCACTGCTTACTTCCCTCCATGTAGATGTAGTAACATTAAGGACAACTCATTGAGTACGGTTTGTAAGACAGTTACAAATCCACCTGGTGGTGATGCTGTCTGACATTTTTCTAGTCTACTTTGTCAAATGTCTTACTGAAGTCTAAGTATACTATGTTGACAGCATTTTGCTGGTCCACTAATTTAGACACTTTGTCAAAGAATGAAATAAGATTGGTTTGGTATGATTTGTTTTTAACAAACCCGTGCTGGCTTCTAGTTATAACTTTGTTTCTAGATGTTCGCAGATCTGGTTTTTGATCAACTTTTCCAGGAACCTCCCAGGTATTGATGTCAGGCTGACTGGTCTGTAGTTTCCTGGATCTGTTCTTTTCCGTTTTGAAGATGGGAACCACATCAGCTCTTTTCCAATCCTCAGGTAGTTCCCCCAGTGCTCCAGGATCTTTGAATTATATGGTTGAAGGGTTCTGAGGTATCATCTGCCAGCTCCTTCAGAACTCTGGGATGTAATCCATCACGCAAGGGATGGACTGCACCTCACAAGTACTGGAAAGAATATGTTCTGAAAACGACTGGCCCATCTTATCAACAGGGCTTTGAACTAAAATTGAGGGGGGGGGCAATCTTCATGACTTTTAGAACCTAATTCCAAGCAAAAACCACTAGATAATATAAGGAGGTAGAGAGCAAAGAGAAAGAAGAAAGAAAAAAAGAAAAACATAATGAGGTAGAGAGTGATGGGAAGGATGGAAAACCCAGTTACAAAGTAGGAGATACAATCTGTCCCTCTTTCCATTTTTTTGTACTTATCCTTTTTGTCTTTCAGTTTATCAGAGAGATCTTTGTGCAACCATGCTGGTTTCTTCTTGGATTTATTGTTTTCCTTTTGCAGTGGTATTATGATGGACTGGGCTTTTATGATCATATTTTTCAGTTTCCCACGCTTCTTGTTTTCTCCTTAATGTTTTTCAACCATGGAATCTTACCCATGCTCTGAGTTTGTTAAAATCAGCTCTTTTAAAGTTTTAGAAACTGGTTGGATTATGGTCTGTTTCTTGTGTTTGCATTATATTGAATTCCAATATGATGTGTCATTCTCACCCAGAGTTCTGGCAACTTCAACCCCCTCTATCACTTCTTCTCTGTTAGTAAGAATTAGTTCCAGTATAGCAGTCCCTCTACTTCCCTCCTCTACCTTTTCGATAACAAAGTTGCCAGCTAGGTTGGTCAGGAACCTGTTCCATCTCCCACTTGATGCAGAGTGGTGGCGCAGTGGTTAGAATGCAGTATTGCAGGCTTATTCAGCTAATTCAGCTCAGTGCCAGGAGTTTGATCCTCACCAGCTCAAGGTTGACTCAGCCTTCCATCCTTCCAAAAGGTTGGTAAAATGAGGACACAGTATAGCTTTTCCTCTAGTTCCCTCCTCTACCTTTTGGATGACAAGGTTGTTAGCTAGCTTGGTTAGGATCCTGTTCGACCCCTTATTTAGAAACTTTGCCCTTGTGGTTCTAGGGAGATAGAAACTCTCACCCATGTTCTCATATGGTACCTACGATGCCCCAAGATGTGCTTTGATTGCACCAATCATCTCCAACTACAAGGGCCATGCAGATAAATTTGATGTTCATTATATTTTAAGGGACACTAACCCCACACTTACACATCAGGTGACCAAATATTTTTACCAAATCACACAACTGCGCAAACTTTTTAACTTAGATATGCTCTTTTATTTTCCCATTACTTATTTCCCTCCCATAACAACTAATTGTTGTATTAAACTGTTCCTTTTTTTACTGTAATTTTTGGTTCATTGCAGTCAGTCAGATGTTCAGACTGGATTTGGCATTTTTGTCCACCTATCAGTTCCTTCTCAAGGACCTGGGATAGGCAGATGTGGATGTTTGATGGTGTTATATATATATCGTTGCAGGATGTAAACTGTTCCAAGTAAAGTTGCCTTTTGCAATTGACTGATGGTGAATTTGTCAATGCCAGTGGTGTTCAAGTGGTGCTCCAGTTGTTTTGGGATTGCACCCAAGGCGTCTATGACTATTGGTACTACACTTGCTTGCCTTTGCCACAGTCATTCTACTTCTATTTGCAGATCTTTGTATTTTGTTATCTTCTCCAGTTCTTTCTCTTCTCTTCTGCTGTCTCCAGGTACTGCTACATCCACTATCCAGACTTTTTTGTGTTTCTTATCAACAATTGTTAAGTCTGGGGAGTTATGTGGCAGGTGCCTGTCTGTTTGAAGTCTAAAGTCCCGGAGCACGTTAGTTTCTTCATTTACTATGATTTTCTCTATTTTATGGTCCCACCAGTTCTTGCTTGCCGGCAAATGGTATTTCCTGCAGATCTTTCAATGCACCATAGTTGCTACTTTGTCATGCTGTTGTTTGTAGTCAGTCTGTGTGATCTTCTTGCAGCAGCTAACCAGGTGATGCACTGCTTCTTCAAATTCTTTGTAGACGTAGTACTTGGTATCTGTTGCTGTCTTCTCAATTCTTGCTTTGTATGCATTTGTTCTTAAAGCTTGGTCTTGTGCAACCAGAATTAGCCCCTCTGTGTCTTTTTTCAACTTTCCTGCTCTTAGCCATTGCCAGGTCTTGTTATCTGCTTTCCCTGTTTTTTTTTAAATGTACTGGCCATGTAATACTTTGTCTTTCCATGGTTCCTTTCTGTTCATTTGGTCTTTCTTGTAGGCCAGTTTGGTTTCTCCAGTAGTCAGTAAGCCTTCCTGATATACTAGCTTTACTGCATCTTCTTCACTATCCTTCAGATATTCTTCCAATGCTCATTTTTCTTCTTCAACCGTCTTTATGTACTTACAACATTCCACACTCACACATTTTCCTTGGTAAGTAGCGTCTGTCAACGTTGCTACATGGATGAAGGGCATGATTCATTGTCATTATATTTTAAATTGTAAAGACTTGTCAAAGACCATAATAAAGATATTTGAATTTCATTTTAAGGTATATAAAAATACTTATTGTTATCAATATATTTGTATGATACATTTGTTAAATAATACATAATTAAATAAGTTTTTAAAAATATTGTTTTTGCTGTTGTTTTTGTTGTACATGGCTACCCCAGAAATAGATATTGTTGTAAGGAAACTATGTGCTGTCTCAATTGGACTGCCCCAGCAAGTTTTGCTGTAATCAAGCTACAGGTGAAACTCAAAAAATTAGAATATCATGCAAAAGTTCATTTATTTCAGTAATGCAACTTAAAAGGGGAAACTAATATATGAGATAGACTCATTACATGCAAAGCAAGATAGTTCAAGCCGTGATTTGTCATAATTGTGATGATTATGGCTTACAGCTCATGAAAACCCCCAAATCCACAATCTCAGTAAATTAGAATATTGTGAAAAGGTGCAATATTCTAGGCTCAAAGTGTCCCACTCTAATCAGCTAATTAAGCCATAACACCTGCAAAGGGTTCCTGAGCCTTTAAATGGTCTCTCAGTCTGGTTCAGTAGGAATCACAATCATGGGGAAGACTGCTGACCTGACAGTTGTGCAGAAAACCATCATTGACACCCTCCATAAGGAGAGAAAGCCTCAAAAGGTAATTGCAAAAGAAGTTGGATGTTCCCCAAGTGCTGTATCAAAGCACATTAATAGAAAGTTATGTGGAAGGGAAAAGTGTGGAAGAAAAAGGTGCACAAGCAGCAGGGATGACCGCAGCCTGGAGAGGATTGTCAGGAAAAGGCCATTCAAAAGTGTTGGGGACTTTCACAAGGAGTGGACTGAGGCTGGAGTCAGTGCATCAAGAGCCACCACACACAGACGGATCCTGGACATGGGCTTCAAATGTCATATTCCTCTTGTCAAGCCACTCCTGAACAACAAACAACGTCAGAAGCGTCTTACCTGGGCTAAAGCAAAACAGACCTGGTCTGTTGTTCAGTGGTCCAAAGTCCTCTTTTCTGATGAGAGCAACTTTTGCATCTCATTTGGAAACCAAGGACCCAGAGTCTGGAGGAAGAATAGAGAGGCACACACTGCAAGATGCTTGAAGTCCAGTGTTAGTTTAGTTTAGTTCAGTTTTATTGTATTTGTATACCGCCCTTCTCCCGAAGGACTCAGGGCGGTGAACAGGGCATACATAAAAATACAGGATACAAAAATTAAAAAGAATTAAATAGTAGCCCAGCTAAAACAGTTGATAACAATATAAAAATCCCCATTAAAACCCCAACATATCCCCATCAGGCCAGGCCGGCTTGTTCAAAAAGATGGGTCTTCAGACCGCGTCGGAAGGAGCGAAGGTCAGGTGCCATCCGGAGCTCGACCGGCAGCTGATTCCATAAAGCCGGAGCACCCACAGAGAAGGCCCTCCCCCTGGGGGCCACCAGCCGACATTCTCTGACCGGAGGCACCCTGAGGAGGCCCTCTCTGTGGGAACGCACAGGGCGGAGTGAAGTTGACGCCGGCAGCAGGTGGTCCCCGAGGTACTCTGGACCCATGCCATGTAGGGCCTTAAAAACCATTACCAAAACCTTGAATCTCACCCGGAAGACAACTGGCAACCAATGCAGCTCGCGGAGCAAAGGTGTAACATGGGAGTACCGGGAGACTCCCAAGACAACTCTCGCGGCTTCATTCTGTACCAGCTGAAGCCTCCGAGTGGTCTTCAAGGGAAGCCCCATGTAGAGAGCATTGCAGTAGTCCAGACGAGAGGTCACGAGCGCATGAGTGACCGTACACAGGGCATCCCGGTCTAGATAGGGCCGCAACTGGCGCACCAGGCGAACCTGGGCGAAAGCCCCCCTAGTCACAGCTACTATATGATCTTCCAGAGTGAGCCGCGAATCTAGGAGGACTCCCAAGTTGCGAGCCCTATCTACGGGGGGTAAAAGCTCACCCCCCATAGAGAGAGGTGGAATATTCTGAATATCCCGGGATGCCGGAATGCACAGCCACTAAGTCTTGTCGGGGTTGAGCTGAAGTCTGTTCCTCCCCATCCAGACCCGAACCGCCTCCAGGCAACGGGACATCACGTCGAGGGCATCACTGGGGTGGTTTGGGGTCGAAATGAAAAGCTGGGTATCATCGGCGTACTGATGATACCCAACTCCAAAACCACGAATGATCTCACCCAGCGGTTTCATGTAGATGTTGAACAGGAGAGGCGAGAGGACCGACCCCTGAGGAACTCCACAAACGAGAGACCTTGGGGTCGACCTCTGCCCTCCTGCGAACACCGGGTGCGAACGTCCCAGGAGATAGGAGGAGAACCACCAAAGATCTGTGCCTCCCACTCCCAATCCCCTGAGACGCCGCAGCAGGATACCATGGTCGATGGTATCGAAAGCCGCCGAGAGGTCTAATAGGAGTAGGACAGAGGAATATCCCCGGTCCCGGTCCCTCCAGAGATCATTCACCAGAGTGACCAATGCCGTCTCCGTGCTGTACCCGGGCCTGAAACCCGATTGGCACGGGTCTAGATAATCCGCTTCATCCAGGACCAGAGGGAGCTGATGCGCCACCACACTCTCAACAACCTTCGCAAGAAAGTGAAGGTTGGAGACCGGACGAAAGTTATTTAACACAGCTGGGTCCAAGGCAGGCTTCTTGAGGAGAGGTCTCACCACCGCCTCCTTCAAGACGGCGGGGAAATTACCCTCACTCAAAGAAGCAGATATAACCGCCTGGAACCAGCCTCGTGTCCCCTCCCGAGCTGCATAAACCAGCCAGGAAGGGCACGGGTCCAATAAACATGTGGTGGATGCAGGATACTCGTGAAAGAGGTGGTCTTAAAATGCCCAATCTTAAATTATATTATGAAGCTGCTGCGTTAGCAGGAATAAGTGATTGGATTAATTTGACACAAGAGAGATTATTAAATCTTGAGGGCCACGACTTGTTATTTGGCTGGCATGCATATTTGTTGTATGATAAGAAGGTAGACAATGTGTTTAAAGTGCATATTTTAAGACAGGCATTGTTGAGAGTTTGGAAGAAGTATAGACATAAGTTAGATTGTAAGATACCATTGTGGGCAATCCCAAAACACGCAATAGAAAATATAAATGTTGGTTTTAAACATGATGTGACTACGTATAAGGAGATTTTAAGTTTGGAAAGAAATGTCTGGTGTCTGAAACCGTACAGCCTCTTGCGAGATGAGAAGATTGTTCAAACTTGGTTTCAATATATTCAGCTACGGGCCAGGTGGAAAGAAGATCAGAAAACTGGTTTTACAATGACTGATGAAAATCTGATAAAGCAAATTAGAAATCAGGGTCCAGCACATATCAAACGGATATATCTTGCATTGATAGAAATTGACTCAGAAACAGAACTTGTTAAAGATTGTATGATAAAATGGGCCCAAAACATCCAAGAAGTTATTACAATGGACACGTGGGAGAAGATCTGGGTGAGGAACGTAAAATTTACACAAGCTCAAAACTTAAGAGAGAACTTTTATAAAATGTTTTATAGATGGCATTTAGATCCTAAAAAGCTTGCAAGTATGTATCCGAATTATCAGCCCAAATGCTGGAGGTGTGGCGATGAAGATGCAACATATTTTCACATATGGTGGACTTGTAAAAAGGTTAAGGCCTTTTGGATAAAAATTTGGTGGAATATGCAGAAGATTTTCAAGCAAAGGATAAAGTTTTGTCCGCAACTTTTTTTGCTGGGTATAATTACAGATGCTACGGTTGTGGACACTAAGTTGATGTTGAATTTAATTACAGCAGCAAGACTTTTAATAGGTCAGTATTGGAAGAAGGAGGAACTGCCGACTATAGAGGAATGGACTTTAAAGGTTTCTGACCTGGCAGAAATGGCAAAGATCTCGGCTTATTTGAAAGATCATTCGCAAGAACGCTATATTATGCAGTGGAAAAAATGGATTGAATATATCCAGAAGAAATATGGGACTAAAAAGTTTCATTTAGCATTTGAATAAGTCTTCCTTTTTATTTTCTTTTTTTTATATGAAATATTAGTATTGTTTGTAGTTATCTTATATGAGCTAGAGAGTGATAGATTTAAGAATTTATTGTTGGTAGCATATGGATGTTTATGATTGTTCCTTGTTTTTATACCCTGTACTTAGCTCTGGGAAGTCGGGGGGGGGAGGGGGGAAAGGGGGGAGGGGTAGGGAGGGATAGGTAGGGGAGGGGGAGAGGGGATTGTTAAAGATAAAATGTATTTTAAAACTTTTCAATAAAAAATAAGTTTAAGTTTAAGTTTTATTTAATTTGTATACCGCCCTTCTCCTTGGTAAGGACTCAGGGCGGTTCACAGGGCATATATAAAAAAGACAATACAAAAATTAAAAAAGATTAAACCCATGCCCAGTTAAAAACAGTAATACAAATCTAAAACGACGAATTAAAACCCATAATCCCCTGTCAGGCCAGACCAGCCATTTCAAATAGGTGGGTCTTCAAGCCCCGACGGAAAGTTCGGAGGTCTGATGCCGTCCGGAGCTCCACCAGCAGTTGGTTCCATAATGCCGGAGCGCCCACAGAGAAGGCCCTCCCCCTGGGGGCCACCAGTCGGCATTCCTTGACTGGCGGCACCCTGAGGAGGCCTTCTCTGTGGGAACGCACAGGGCGGAGGGGAGTTGATGCCGGCAGCAGGTGGTCCCTGAGGTATCCCGGACCCATGCCATGTAAGGACTTAAAGATCGTAACCAAAACCTTGAACCTCACCCGAAAGACAACTGGTAACCAATGCAGCTCGCGGAGCAAAGGTGTAACATGGGAGTACCGGGAAACTCCCAAGACAACTCTCGCGGCCGCATTCTGTACCAGTTGGAGCCTCCGAGTGGTCTTCAAGGGAAGCCCCATGTAGAGAGCATTACAGTAGTCAAGGCGAGAGGTCACGAGCGCATGAGTGACCGTACACAGGGCATCCCGGTTCAGATAGGGTCGCAACTGGCGCACCAGGCGAACCTGGGCGAAAGCCCCCCTAGTCACGGCCACTATATGATCTTCCAGGGTGAGCCGTGAATCTAGGAGGACTCCCAGGTTGCGAGCCCTATCCACGGGGGGTAAGAGCTCACCCCCCATAGAAAGAGATGGAACGTTTTGAATGTCCCGGGATGCCGGAATGTACAACATGTGGTGGAGCTCAACTTCCCCATAATCCTGTCCACTTCCTCAGGGGTCACAGAATCAAACTCCTCCCAGATAACATCGACAAGACCGCCCGTGTCCTAATCGTCAGACTCTGCCCAGTTGGAGTCCAGACCGGTCTGAATCCGAGCGATTTTATCCAGCAGATATTGACCAAATTCCTCAGCACGACCCTGCAAGGGTTCCTCCCTCACCTCCTGATTGAGGAGGGAGCGGGTCACCCTAAACAGGGCGGCCGGGAGATTATCTGCGGACGCGATGAGGGCGGAGAAGTAATTAGACCTCGCCGCTCTCATCGCTGCGAGATAAGACCTAATGTGGGTTCTTAGTTGCAACCGGTCGGATTCGGATCGGCTGGACCTCCAACGGCTCTCTAGGCCCCGTCTCCGACGCTTCATCTCCCGGAGCTCCGCGGAGAACCATGGAGCTCGCTGGGATCTGCACCGGGTCAGGGGCCGCAAGGGTACAACTCGGTCAAGTGCCTCCGTGGCCGCCCTTTCCCAGGCTTCCACTAAGGCATCCGCAAAGTTGTGAGCAACGGAGGCAGGTGGGGACCCCAGCGCTGCCTGGAACCTATCAGGATCCATTAAGCGCCTGGGGTGGTACCATCTAGTTGGCTCCGTACACCCACGGCGGGGGGGTGGCAAAACGGAAGGCCAGCCGCAGGAGGTGATGATCGGTCCATGACAGGGGCATAACAGTTGCAGAGCCCCCACCAAGATCATCAAACCACCGTCCAGATAAGAAAACCAAGTCAAGGGTGTGGCCTCCCTCATGAGTCTTTCTGTTTGGTTGCATGAAGAATAAACGTCACTCGTACCTTTGGCTGTCTGTGGATTTTCGTCAAGGACGCATCGTGATAGTAAGCCAGCGTTGTTCCTGGTTTCCTTTTTGTCATTACCTCCCTTTCCTCAGTGGGTGGCATGGCAGAGGAACTGCAAGGGCCTACTCCGACGACTGCAAGGGCCTACTCCTGGTCGCCCACTGCACCAGACCACGAGTCAAGACGATGGTCACAGGAGGGGATGTTGCCGGTACACTCGGGCCAGTCCAGGTTCCGTTTGGCCAGCCCGAGGTTTCGTGGCCCGCCAAGTCAGCATACGGCTTCGGGGCCCGTATCGTCTGCACAAGCTCCCGCAGTAGCAACGGGTCAGAGCGGACCAAACATGTGGGTGGCAGCAGACGGCGGTTCCACCAGGCCAACGGCTGGGCAACAACAGGTGCCGGTTGTGGGAGGACCCAGGCCTCAGGGGGGGCCCTGGGGTCCGGGACTTATCTGGGGTCCTCCACCCCTGACAGTGTCATATGATGGACATCCCGACCGGCTAGCCATGTTCCTGAGCCATACCATACACCACTTGGATCAGTATGGGACGGCCTACTCATCCCAGTGGGCCATGGTGGTGGCTGTCACCGCGAGTCTTCAGGGAGAGGCTGCGGCATGGGCTGCCAACCTATATAGTGAACATGCCAGGGAGCTGGCCGATGTTGGACTCTTTTTGGAAGCACTGCGGATGCAGTTCGAGGATGTGGCCCGCACACATAGGGCTGAAGCGGAGGTGGTGGGGCTGAGACAGCAGGGTAAGGCCCACGGTGGAATACGTCAGCGAGTTCCGGCGGGTGGCTCGCAAGCTGCGGTCGTGGCCAGAACGCTTATTGGTACACCATTTCCAGGCGGGGCTGGACGGAGTCCTGCGCAGGGCGTGTGTTGTCCGTGGTGTCCCCAATAGGAAATGAGATGCAAATCTCATTTAAGGAAACCAAATGAGGATATTTGATCCTGGATGGATCAGAGATAATGGTTGTGGTGTTTTGGGGTAGATCACCCTTGTAGACTTTCTATGACTCAATTACAATAACAGATTGTTAACAAAGGGTTTTGAAGTTTAACTTTGCTGTTGGTTTACCTGTTAACTATAGTATTATAAAAAGTTCCAAATTTAGTTAGTGGTGTGGCATATTACATGTCTGAAAGTAGTAACATTAAGAAGAAATCACACTCCCTACCTAGATATTTCTTCAACATCAGATTAGATTTGTCTAGAGTTCTTATATAGGGAACAGCATAGTAGCATGTGGCTTAAAGTTTCTATGTGGCTTCACCACATGGACATAACTGATGATAAAGTACAATGTCCAAAAAGAATTGCTGCGGGCAATGCATCCAGCCTGGCTAAAGTGAAGGCCTTACAAAATTTCAGAATTGCAATGGATAATAAATATGAAGATTTATAAAGAAAACAATAAGAGATGAGATACTGAGAAGAGTTAGAGATGAACCATTACAATATAAAAACAAAGAAATTGTGGTGTTGAAGCAGATCTCTAAGAGAATAAGAGACACCCAAAGAAAATATCACTTTTTGACTACAAAGTTAATCGCAAAAGGTATAAACTTTAGATGGTTAATGCCAGAAGGGATCTTAATACCGTCCTTCGGGAGAAGGGCGGTATAGAAATCAAATTATTAAATTAAATTAAATTAAATTAATCAATTGGAACCATACAAGATGCCGATTGGATTCAGTTTGGAAGGCAGAAGACTTTGACGAAAGAAACAGAGCATTCCTGAATGAAGGAGTAGTACAACATCAACAAGAGGAAAGGAAAGGCTAGAAACAGACAGAACAAACAGAGGAAACAACTATACAAACAGAAGGAGAGAAAGAGAAGCCAGATCAAGAGGGAATACCAAAATATCTGCCTAGTAGGAGATTTTAACGCAATAGTAGATGGGACATTAGACTATAAAAGTAGCAAAACAGGAAAAAGAGGAAGAAAAAGATTGCCTAAGACTTTTTCTACCATGATAGAGGAAATTGGGGTACAAGATATTGGAGAGAAACTAATCCAGAAAAACTACAATACACATTCTATTCAAATAGCCATAAAACTTGGTCCAGAACTTACATGATTTGGATGACGCCTGAATTAAGAAACAATATGCAGGAGATCAAGATAGAATTAGGCACATGGGCAGACCATAACCCTTTAAAAATGATGTAGAAAGGAATACAAAAAAAACTCTAAGATGGACCTTGAACCAATCCATATTAACAGAAAACAAATTTATAGAATTAGCAACAAAAGAAATGGAGCTTTTATTTAAAGAAAATTAAAGAAAATTTTAAAAAGATACATTACAAAATGTATGGGAAACAGCCAAAGCATATTTTAGAGCAGGGCTTTTCAACCTTTTCACCCATTGTACCACTTTTAGGATATGGCAACATCCGAGTACCACCACTCACCTAGCAAGGTCTCAAAAACTTGATGACCCCCCCAAAAAAGGAAAAAACTGATGAAGTACAGGTAGTCCTCGACTTACAACAGTTTGCTTAGTGACTGTTCGAAGTTACAATGGCACTGAAAAAGTGCCCCCCAAGCCACAGCCAAGCAAGACACCTGCCTGCCTGGCAGCGCTCTCCCTCCTGTCTGAGGTTTTCATTGTTGTGAGCATTTCTGTTGAGGATTGGCAGCAGGGGTGGGGTGGGAGGTGGTTCCCCCATCTGCTGGGTGGTTGCAGCAGGTTTTGGTCACTTCACATGACCCTGGGACACTGTGACTGTCATAAACATGAATCGGTTGCCAAGCATCTGAATGTAAATCACAAGACCCTGGAGATGCTGCAACTTTCCAGCTGATCGGTGCTTCTTCTGGGCTCAGAAGCTCCAGGATCAGCACCAAGCTCCATCTGGAGCCTGGCGCTTCTGCTGAGCTCTGACAGCCCCGAAGAAGCACTGATCAGCTGGAAAGTGGCACTGATCCTGGCACTTCCACTGAGCCCTGACAGCCCTGCAGCTCCAGCCATCTCTCGCTCAGGCTTGTGCGGTGCTGCCACCGGTTCAGCTCATTCCCCTCCCCTGCTACCACTTTTCTAGGATGGTCACATACCACCTGCCAGGTGCCAATGTACCACAGGTGGTACCCATACCACTGGTTGAAAAGCCCTGTTTTAGAGGTGTAGCTATAACATATATGGTAAAAAAATAAAGAAAAAAGGCAACATATATTGTTAAGGGAAGAATTCAAAAACCTAGAATTAGAACTACAAATAAATCCACAAAAGAAAATACTGAAAAGACAAATGGAAATAATAAAACATAAATTAAATCGCCGCTCTGAGTCTTCGAAGAAGGGCGGGATATAAATGGAATTAAAATAAAAAAAATAAAAAATAAATGGAGATTATACAGAGAACTTTGATATAAGAAAAGGCACAAGACAAGGATGCCCACTATCTCCATTGTTATTTATCCTAACTTTGGAAGTTTTAAATAGAAATATTAGACAAGACACGGAAATTAAAGGACTAGAAATAAAAGGTAAAACTTATAAACTACAAGCATTTGCAGGTGACTTGGTATTCAACCTAGAAGAACTTTTAGAGATGATCCCTAAATTATTGGAAAAGATAGAACAGTTTGGAGAGATAGCAGGACTGAAGGTAAACAGAGAAAAAACTAAAGTGATAGTTAAAAATCTTACAGATAAAAAAAAATGTCAGAAAAAAATAGAACTACAAATAGTTAAAAAGTTTAAATACTTGGGAATATATCTAACAGCAAGATGTTCAACGATAAAAGTAGATAACTATATAAAATTACTGAATCAAATAAAACTGGACCTGGAAAAATGGAAAAACTTGCAACTGTTGATGTTAGGAAGAATTGCTACGGTGAAAATGAATATATTACCAAAAATATTGTTTTTATTCCAAACAATACCTATAAAACTGGAGAATTTTTTTTAAAGATTTAAATTCATTAATTTTGAAATTTATTTGGCAAGAAAGCTAGAATTAAATTGAAAATGTTACAAGAAGCTAAGGAAAATGGAGGTTTTGGCTTGCCAGAGTGGGTTTTATATTATCAAGCATCTGTACTAACATGGGTAAAAAATGGATAACTCTTAGAAATAAACGGTTGTATTTGGAGGGACGTGATTTACAACTTGATTGGCACGCTTTCTTATGGTATGGGAAAAATAAAATTCATAAGTATTTTCAAAACTACTATATAAGAAACACATTATTACTAACATGGGAAAAAATAAAATGTAAAATATACTTGGAAATTTCAGGATGGCTTTCAACAAATGGAAGCATTTGTACATCCAAATTTAGTCAGTTTTGAGAAAATATGGACATATAAAGATATTTTAAATTCTGAAGGGAACTTAAAATCCAGGCAAGAGATGGAAAATCAGGGCATTGATTTAACATGGTGGTCATATTTACAAATGCAAGTGAGATATGATAAAGATGTTAAATTGAACGGATTTTATAAACAGCAGACCTTGTTTGATCAGACATTATTAACCTCTGATGAGAATTTAATTAAGAAAATGTATAACTTTTTATTGAATTTGAAAATGGAAAATGAACAAGTTAAAGAAACAATGATAACATGGGCAAAGAATTTTGGATATAATATAGATTTAGAAAAATGGCAAAACTTGTTGGAAAGAAACTATAAATTGACAATGTCAACTTCTTACAAAGAAAAACTATATAAAATGTTTCATAGATGGCACTTGCCACCAGTAAGATTAGCAAAAAATGTTTAAAAGTATGTCAGATAGATGTTGGAAATGTAAACACAAGTCAGGTACTTATTATCTTGTATGGTGGACATGTGTTAAAGCAAAGAGATATTGGACAAAAATACATACTTGGCTCAAAAAGATGTTGGGACCTGAATTTTTTTAATTAGGTATAATGCCAGAAAAGATTGATAAACAAAGTATATACTTGATTCTACATGTGATAACAGAGGCAAGAATCATATTCACACGACAAAGGAAAAATGAAGAAATACCACCAGAGGAAGAAATAATTAAAAAAAATACTAGACTGTGCGGAAATGGACAGACTTACTTTGAGGTTGAAAGAAAAAGAAGAAAACGAATACTATAAAATGTGGGACTTATTTTATCAATGGCTGGAGAAAAGAATAAAGGATTAGGAATTAAATTTGTATTAGTGAATGATAAACTCAGACAACACGTTTGTTGAACAAGTACTACTGAATTGTATGAAAAAAATAAAAAAAACCTAAAAAAACCAAAATAAATAGGAGGCTGGCACAAACCCATTTAGAAGAATATGATCAATACTGGGTTGTGACACCTTGCTTAAATTTGTTTGGAGATCGATATGCCAAATTTGCTATTTGAGGGCCGTTATGGTATTATCAAAACCTAATGAGCACAAACTTTCCATAGAGAATCCCAGTATATGATTTTTATCTAGGGCTTTTTAATAATGATCTAAAATGATCTCTAAGTACTAATGGGCCAAACCTATAGGAAGTAGGATTTTTAGCCAAAAGGTAATTAGAAGAAACCATGCTCCAACAAGACCTTGTCTGTTTCTACAAGTAAGATGGCCTTTTGGATACTTTCTGGAATTATCCATATGTCTCGAATAAACTTATTCTGAATGGTTCCAAGAATGTTAAGCTTTGCGAAAGAGCAAATTTGGGAGCCATAAAGAAACTGAGGGACTACCTTAACTTGGAAAATCTTGCAAACTGCAGGAATATAATAGGCTAATTATTTTTTAGTTAAAGTATACTACTAGGCTTCAGTAGATTTATTAGTTTTTTACTAGACTTATTAGATTTTTTTTATCTAGAATCTAGATTGCCTCCTTTACTGTGTCTCTCCAGTACAACTTACTAGCTCACCTGCTAAAAATATGTAGAAAAACTTATTTTAGAACAGATGATTAAAATAGAAGATAGAAAAAAGAATGAGAACTCCCAGAAGGAATACTCCTTAAAATGTTGCTCAGGTAAGTTCAGGCAGAGGCACTAGTAAAAGGGAGAGGTACTTTAGCACCATATAAAGATAGTGGAGGGGTTTCCCACTGAAAGCTTTAATTAGTGGATATTCCAGAAGTATTATCCATACAATCATTTTTTTAAAATCTAAACATAAATCAAATAAATTAAATGTTATATCTAATTAAACTGCAATGGAGATGATTAACATAATATTAAACTATATATTACTGAGAGAAGATATACATCAACAAATGAAACAAGCATTGGTACATATGATTAAGACTATAAACTCAAAATAAGTTACCTTGTGTGCCAACAATCTCCATGTGAAGATGTGCAAGTCCACTGGCAGTTGACAATGCTAGTTTTATCATTCCCTCTACAGCAACAGTATGCCTGTTCAGATAATCAAAAAGAGAGCCATGCTCATGATAATCTGACACTAGCCAGAGTTGTGTCCATGTACCATTATCTGCAAATCCAAACAATAAAGGGACAATTAAAATTAAGGGAACAAAACAAACAAAACAGATTGAAAAATGCACAAGTTATTCTGATCCCATGAAGAATATTAACTACTGTTACCTTACTGCAGTAAAATCTTTTTAAAAAGGAAAGGATTTCTATTTGCAACAAAAATAGTGATTATAAACTTGAACATAAAGGTAAAGGTAAAGGTTCCCCCGCACATGCGTGCTAATCGTTTCCGACTCTAGGGGCTGGTGCTCATCTCCGTTTCAAAGCCGAAGAGCCAGCGCTTGTCCGAGGACGTCTCCGTGGTCATGTGGCCGGCATGACTAGACGCCAAAGGCGCACGGAACACTGTTACCTTCCCACCGTAGTGGTTCCTATTTTTCTACTTGCATTTTTACGTGCTTTCAAACTGCTAGGTTGGCAGAAGCTGGGACAAGTAACAGGCGCTCACTCTGTTATGCGGCACTCGGGATTTGACCCGCCAAGCTGCCGACCTTCAGATCGACAAGCTCAGGGTCCTAACCCACTGAGCCACCGCATCCCTCAAACTTGAACATACCAGCTATTTAAATCCTAATGAAGTCATGGAGATTTAAGTACCATGCTTTTAAAAAAATGTATGATGAAAAACATGTCTAAAATCCAGATAAAAATATCTGTTAAGTCATTGTAATATAAGCCATTTGTACAACCAAAATTTCTCACTGCAAGCAATTCATATTAGTTTTTAATATCAATCTATAAAATTATGCTCACTTGAAAGGTAGTTTCTTCAAACTGAGGTTGACTCCTGGTAACTTAATGGACACATCCATTGACAACAATCTGGAAATAGCTTGCTACTGCCTTCCAGGTTTTTTTTTCTTCCCAGTCTAGTTTACACTCTTAGTATCTCCTGGTGATCCTTAGTACTCAAGTTGTAAACTGCTGTTATTTAATTAGCCTTGCAAGTAACTCTAGTGAAATTTATTCCAGGCAAAAATTCAGTGTTTCCCAGCCTTGGCAAGTGCCAGATCAGTATCGGTTTCAACTCTTAAAATTATCTGCAATGGCCATGCTTCCTTAGGAATTCTGGATGTTGAATTCAACACACAAGGAGAGCACCCAATTTGGCAGAGTAAGAGATACTTAATATAAGCTTTTAACAGAGGTTCAAACATGAACATAAAACCATTACAATTTTGTTTCCCAGTGAACAAAAATATATATTTTTTAAAAAATACAGTTTCTTTCAAACAGCTTTTTTCTTAACGTAGAGCATGCTTAGCCATTATGTCATTAATGTTTGTCATTACTGGTATGTAATAAGTTACATGATAAACAAAGGAGTTCATAAATGTTTTTCTAAATGTCACAACCTTTGTTGTCTGCAGCTATAAATCCAAGAATATTTTCATGACGTAACATTACTGTTTGATAGATTTCAGCTTCACGAAACCATGAGCGTTCTTCTCTTGAAGAGAATATTTTTACCGCAACTTCTTCTCCTCTCCAATTTCCTCGCCAGACTTCTCCAAATCGACCTTTTCCAATACTTTCTTGTAGTACAATTGTTCTTGCAATTGTTCTTTGAACAAGTAATGGCAAACCTATATAAATAGTTTTTATGATCACTGATAAAGAACCAATTAATTAATCCAGGCTCCTATCAAAAAGACTGTTGAAATCTCTAGCTACAGGTAAAACTCGAAAAATTAGAATATCGTGCAAAAGTTCATTTCAGTAATGCAACTTAAAAGGGGAAACTAATATATGAGATAGACTCATTACATGCAAAGCAAGATAGTTCAAGCCCTGATTTGTCATACTTGTGATAATTATGGCTTACAGCTCATGAAAACCCCAAATCCACAATCTCAGAAAATTAGAATATTGTGAAAAGGTGCAATATTCTAGGCTCAAAGTGTCCCACTCTAATCAGCTAATTAAGCCATAACACCTGCAAAGGGTTCCTGAGCCTTTAAATGGTCTCTCAGTCTGGTTCAGTAGGAATCACAATCATGGGGAAGACTGCTGACCTGACAGTTGTGCAGAAAACCCTCATTGACACCCTCCATAAGGAGGGAAAGCCTCAAAAGGTAATTGCAAAAGAAGTTGGATGTTCCCAAAGTGCTGTATCAAAGCACATTAATAGAAAGTTATGTGGAAGGGAAAAGTGTGGAAGAAAAAGGTGAACAAGCAGCAGGGATGACCGCAGCCTGGAGAGGATTGTCAGGAAAAGGCCATTCAAAAGTGTTGGGGACTTTCACAAGGAGTGGACTGAGGCTGCAGTCAGTGCATCAAGAGCCACCACACAAAGACGGATCCTGGACATGGGCTTCAAATGTCGTATTCCTCTTGTCAAGCCACTCCTGAACAACAAACAACGTCAGAAGCATCTTACCTGGGCTAAAGCAAAACAGACCTGGTCTGTTGCTCAGTGGTCCAAAGTTCTCTTTTCTGATGAGAGCAACTTCTGCATCTCATTTGGAAACCAAGGACCCAGAGTCTGGAGGAAGAATGGAGAGGCACACACTGCAAGATGCTTGAAGTCCAGTGTGAAGTTTCCACAGTCTGTGTTGATTTGGAGAGCCATGTCATCTGCTGGTGTTGGTCCACTGTGCTTCATTAAGTCCAGGGTCAACACAGCCGTCTACCAGGAGATTTTGGAGCACTTCATGCTTCCTTCCGCAGACGAGCTTTATGGGGATGCTGACTTCATTTTCCAGCAGGACTTGGCATCTGCCCACACTGCTAAAAGCACCAAAACCTGGTTCAATGACCGTGGGATTACTGTGCTTGATTGGCCAGCAAACTCGCCTGACCCGAACCCCATAGAGAATCTATGGGGCATTGCCAAGAGAAAGATGAGAGACATGAGACCGAACAATGCAGAAGAGCTGAAGGCCGCTATTGAAGCATCCTGGTCTTCCATAACACTTCAGCAGTGCCACAGGCTGATAGCTTCCATGCCACGCTGCATTGAGGCAGTAATTGCTGCAGAAGGGGCCCAAACCAAGTACTGAGTACACATGCATGCTTATACTTTTCAGAGGTCCGATATTGTTCTATGTACACTCTTTGTTTTATTGATTGCATGTAATATTCTAATTTTCTGAGATTGTGGATTTGGGGTTTTCATGAGCTGTAAGCCATAATCATCACAATTATGACAAATCACGGCTTGAACTATCTTGCTTTGCATGTAATGAGTCTATCTCATTTATTAGTTTCCCTTTTTAAGTTGCATTACTGAAATAAATGAACTTTTGCACGATATTGTAATTTTTCGAGTTTCACCTGTAGTTGACCATGCTTTGTCTTTGGTCATAAATAAAGGATACCAATTCTGCTTTGTTAAAAAAAGGCAACCTCAAATAATAGTTATTGATTTATTTCCACTAACAATAGTAAATACCTCTGGGCAGTTCTTTGGTTGTATTAATCATCCTATCTTATCCTATTGAACTTGCTATAAACACAGAAAAATGTTGTAACTTTTTTTTAATCAATGCAACTTCCTACTCCCCATATCTAGGGAGACTTTAAATCATTTCAGTGGATCTCAAAACTCTTTAAAGCTGAAATAGTTTTCCAGTTGGGGTCTAATCAAATCTGGTATGTACATGCCTGTTTGCTTTGCGAGATAGACCAGGCCAGGAAACAAGCCTCCACAAGTCTGACTGGAAATGGAACTACACTTTTATTGATATTGGGTATAGTAACAGAACCTTGAAATGAATTATTTTACTCCTTACTTCTTATACTCTACAGGTAGTCCTTGAGTTACAGCAGCAATTGGGATTAGGATTACCATAACTAAGGCATGTGTTTGTAAACCACAATGGCATGTGACCACATCACTTACTAACAATTCTGCCAGTCCTGGTTGCTGTTATAACCCTAGGACCACACACGTCATTAAGTAGGAAGAGGCAGTAGTCCCAGGGAAGGAGTGTAGGAAGGCTGCAGGCACCCACTATGGAGCGTGAGTGAGCCGGCAGGGATCACAGTTGGGTCAGTGGAGGCCACAGGTGGGTGCTATGGATGCAGGTGGGCCAGCAGAGGCTGCAAGCAAGTGCTATGGACGCAGACAGGCTGATGGAAGCTGTGGAAAGGCCAGTGGAGGCCACGGGCAAGCAGGGGTGTTGCTGTGGGCAGGGTGTGTGATGGAGTGTGGGTGGGCAGGAGGAGCTACAGAGTACAAGATCTCATACTCCATACCAGGCTCCTTGGGAGACAAAATGGTGGGAGCAATTTGTGACTTTCTCTGACAGTTTCCCCATTGACCTAGCTTGTGGGAAGCTGGCAGAAAAGGTTGCAAATGGCAATCATGTGATTGTGGCTCACTGCAATGTTATAACTGTGAGCCAGACACCTGCACTACATTCACTGTGGGGACCCAGCAATGGCTGGAACTTCGAGGTCCAGTTGTAAGTCCAATTTTTAAGTGCCACTGTAACTTTGAATGGTTGCTGAATGGATGTAAACCAAGAACTACCTGTAGTGAATCTCTATGGAGATTCTCAGTCATCCAGGTCATGCTTGTCCCAAAGGTGCTTTTTCAAGAGGCCACTGGACTTTATTTTCTTTGAAGACGTTTCGCTTCTCATCCAAGAAGCTTCATCCAAGAGCTGAAGAAGCTTCTTGGATGAGAAGTGAAACGTCTTCAAAGAATAACAAGAAATAACAAGGGAGAAGTCAGCTTTAGTTCTTTCTCAGGCTTCTGTCGTCTCTTGGGCCTATACTGTAGCATATTTTTCCAACCATCATCAATGCCTCATTTCTGCAAGGACACCTACTTGGCTCCTTTATAGTGCCCAAAGTACATGACACCCAACACAGTATAGTAGTTAAAATGTTGGGCTGACACCATGAAGACCTAGGTTCTAATCTACCTTTAGCCATAGAACCTTAACAGGTGATGGTGGGCTAATCATTCCCTCTAGCCCCAGTCAGGTTGTCGGGCAAAATAGGAGAAAGGAGCTCTAGGTATGCTGCCAAGTTCCTAAAGGAAAACTGGAAGGTAAATATATTAACAGTAGAGGTGGTCCTTGGTTAGTGACCACTCGTTCAGTGACTGTTTGAAGTTGCAATGGTGCTGAACAAGTGGAACTTACAATTGGTCCACAAAGTTTTGGCTGTCGCACAGTCCCTGCAGTCACATGATTGTGATCTGAGGCCTTGGCAACTGGCTCACACAATGGTTGCAGCACCCTGGGACTGTTTGCAACCTTCCCTGCCAGCTTCCCACAACCAAGTCAATGGGGAAGCTGCCAGGGAATGTCGCAAGTCACTTCAGTAAGTCTCCCCCACCAAGTAGCAACCACCCCCAGGCCCAAAATTGCTCACAACCCTGCAGCCACCCATACGCCCTGCCCCACCCAGTAGCAGCCACCTCCAGATCGAACAAGCTTGTATACCCTATTGCAGCCACACGCACACTCTCCCTCACCTGGCAGGAACCATTTACCTTCCTGCTGGCCTGCTTGTGAACCACCTGGGACTTGCAACTTCCTGCCACCTTCCCAAATGATATTGGTTGATGGAAGTGGGCGGAAAGTTGCAGGGAGGTCCTTGCTTAATGATGGCAACATGGACTGCCAGTACTGTCATAACTAAGCAATGTGGCCATGTAACTTTGCTCTTTATGACATCGCTTAGCAACAGAATTGTGGTCCCAATTATTTTTGTTAAGCAAGAATTACCTGTATATTATAAAGCTAAAGGATAAGTTTTCCTTAGGTTAGGCTTGAATTTGGAAATACCATAAATCTTAAGCTTCAGGTAATCTTTTATTCTGATATGAAAATTAAACAAGATAGGGGTTTCCTTTTCCACATGACAGTGTCTGCAGCACTATTATCAATATAACATTGTTTACTATAATATGGGGAAATTACTCTATTACCTGATCCTGATCCTGAAGTGGTCATATCATAAATTAAATCTTTTAAAGTAGTTCCTTCAGATATAAATGGACGGTCCATTGAAGGCTCTTCTTCACTTGGAACTCTATGGTGTATGACTGTGCGATTACGGCAGATATAAAGAATCAACATAAGTGAAATGCAAACAAAACAAACTGGCACACCAATGACAGCAGCCAATTCCACTGGTCCCAGAGTGAAAGAAAACTTCCCTGGTACAGGACCTAAGAAGGGAACACAAAAGAGGAAACAAACAACTCATTAGTTAAATATTATGCTGAGGACTTGGTAGTGTGTGAAATGAAAAACAATGGAATTGTGCTTTATAGATATGTTTCACCATAGGGAATCCCCTCAGCTATCCATTTTCTGCTGGCAAAACAAAAGATTATTACCTGGTGTTGGAATCGGAAGATCAATTTTATTGCAGAAGTCTTTATCACAGCAATGAGGCACTGTAATTACTTCTTTACTTGTTGAAACAGCACAAACAAATGGCCTGTCTCTGGGAAATAGATCAATTTCTGCAAGGCACATGCTATTGCGTATGATATGGTTTCTATTCTGTATTACTGAAGTAATGCAGAGCCCATCTGTTGTGCATGTAAAATTCTCTTTCGTACAGTGAAGACAAAAGCATTGCAAGGCTGTTTAAAAGAAAAATGTTTAATATTAGTGATATTTTAAATAGTTTTAAATAGAAAGCTACTAAACTCAAATTTATTTTGTGAATAGCTCTGTATTCTACTGACAGCATTTAACTCGGAGACAAAATGGCTCAAGATGTTTTCACATGAAAATTCCTTCTATCACAGTTCTGGTTTGCTATATTGTTATTATCATCATTTATTAAATTTGTATGCCATCCATCTCACTGTCCACCACCTCTGGGTGGCTTACAACAATATAAAAGCATAATATAAAACAATAAGAACATTAAAAACATTAATAATATTCAACATTCAGAATTAAAACTTCAAAATCAACCAAGAACTAGGTAAAAAGGGACCAATGCGTAAATGGGGTGGAGGTGGGATGTTCTAGTAAAAGGATGATTTTGGGCTGGAGACTAAAACATACGAAGAACGGTTGCAGGAATTGGGTATGTCTAGTTCAGGGCTTTTCAACCGATGGTACGTGTACCACCTGTGGTACTTTGCCACGTGGCAGGTGGTACACGACTGCTAGCCAAGTGTAGCAGGGGATGGGAATGAGCCGAAGCAAGCCAAGCCTGAGGGAGAGGCAACTGCAGCTGCAGGACTGTCTGGGCTCAGTAGAAGCCCAGGAGCTGGCAGAACTCCAGCTAATTGGCACTTCCGGAAGCAGCACGGAGCTGGAGGTGAACTGAAGAAAAAGTCGGGGAAGGAGAGGAGAGGCTATAAAAGAGGTGGTTTGGGTGGGAAAGGGAAAAAAAGACAACAGGGAAAGGGAGAGGTTAGCAGGCAGGAAGGAAACAGGGACAGAGAAGAAGCAGCAGCTGTTGCTGGAAGAAAAGGTCCCCTGGTTCGTTTTCTCCAGCCAGGAGAATGCAATCAGCACTGATGAAATGAAAAGCCGGCATGTCGGAAAGGAGGTGGGTTTATTTAGTTCTGGATCAGCTGGCAGCTTGATTGGGTTACCATAAGGATTTTTGTACAGTTTTTACAGCGTTTTGTAATTCAGAGGCTCCTTTGTGTGCTTTGGTTATTGGAATATTTTAGTCTCTATTTTAGGGTAGCAGTGAGTCCAAAGTGTTGATTTCTGTAGTTTTAATCCCTTTAAACAAATGTAATTAGTTTTACCCCCTTATCTTGAGTCTGTCTATGGCTTTTAGAAAGTTTTCTTTGAAGGTAAACTGGCTTAATTTTAAAGCTAAAGCTTTCCACAATTGCTGGAGCCTTTCAGTCTTGGGATGCAACATTGTGACATGTGACACACCTGAGGCAGCTTAAAGAACCCCTCCCCAAGTTTCTGTTTATTTTGTGAGCCTTTCCTGTTTTGCACTTGATTCCTGTGTCTTTAAGGGTACAGGGAAGGGATTGGTAGAGTGCATACTTACTACACTGTGGAAGAAGAGCTAAGAAGGGCCGACCAGCTAGCTCAGGGCTCTACAAACTTAGCAACTTTAAGACCTGTGGACTTCAACTCCCAGAATTCCTCAACCAGCCATGTGGGCTGAGGAATTCTGGGAGTTGAAGTCCACAAGTCTTAAAAGTGCCAAGTTTGAAGACCACTGATCTAGCTGGTAGTGGTGCATATTAATAAACATGGATAAATTCATCATACATTTGTCAGTGCAAAGGGAAAGTGATTCAGCAAAGGAACAGCTACCGAAGAAATTAAAACTGGTTCTTTTTTCCTTTTTTCTACAGTTTGTAATATTTTATTAGATTATAGAATAAAATACAAAAATACAAAAGGTAATAGTAGGACACAGTGGGAAGGAAAAAGGGGGAAAAGTGAGGGGGAGAAGGGAAAAAGAACAGAGTTCCTCTGTTGCAGTAGAAGGAAGCATTAACATTGAACCTCAACTTTTTACTTTTCCATAATATTATAAACTACCCTTTTCTATAACAACAAATGAATCTAATCAGTAAAGCCCCAAATCCCCCCTTTTTTTAGTCATCAAGTTTTTGACACCTTGCTAAGCACTGGTGGTACTCAAATATTGGCATGTCCTAAAAGTGGTACAATCTGTGAAAAGGTTGAAAAGCCCTGGTTTAATGAAAAGGACTGGGGTGAGATGATAGTAGTGTTCCAATATCTGAGGGGCTGACACAAAGAGGAGGGGGTCAACCTATTCTCCAAAGCACCTGAAGGCAGGACAAGAAGCAATGGATCCAAACTCATCAAGGAGAGAAGCAATCTAGAACTAAGGAGAAATTTCCTGACAGTGAGAACAATTAACCAGTGGAACAGCTTTCTTCCAGAAGTTGTGGGTGCTCCATCACTGGAGATTTTTAAAGAAGAGATTGGACAGCCATTTGTCTGAAATATATACAGGTGAAACTGGAAAAATTAGAATATCATGCAAAAGTTCATTTATTTCAGTAATGCAACTTAAAAGGGGAAACTAATATATGATAGACTCATTACATGCAAAGCAAGATAGTTCAAGCCCTGATTTGTCGTAATTGTGATGATTATGGCGTACAGCTCATGAAAACCCCAAATCCACAATCTCAGTAAATTAGAATATTGTGAAAAGGTGCAATATTCTAGGCTCAAAGTGTCCCACTCTAATCAGCTAATTAAGCCATAACACCTGCAAAGGGTTCCTGAGCCTTTAAATGGTCTCTCAGTCTGGTTCAGTAGGAATCACAATCATGGGGAAGACTGCTGACCTGACAGTTGTGCAGAAAACCCTCATTGACACCCTCCATAAGGAGGGAAAGCCTCAAAAGGTAATTGCAAAAGAAGTTGGATGTTCCCAAAGTGCTGTATCAAAGCACATTAATAGAAAGTTATGTGGAAGGGAAAAGTGTGGAAGAAAAAGGTGCACAAGCAGCAGGGATGACCGCAGCCTGGAGAGGATTGTCAGGAAAAGGCCATTCAAAAGTGTTGGGGACTTTCACAAGG
This sequence comes from Vipera ursinii, assembly GCF_947247035.1. Classification (NCBI taxonomy): domain Eukaryota; kingdom Metazoa; phylum Chordata; class Lepidosauria; order Squamata; family Viperidae; genus Vipera; species Vipera ursinii. The sequence goes on from NC_139522.1 coordinate 25,123,228, forward strand.
AGTGGACTGAGGCTGCAGTCAGTGTATCAAGAGCCACCACACAAAGACGGATCCTGGACATGGGCTTCAAATGTCGTATTCCTCTTGGCAAGCCGCTCCTGAACAACAAACAACGTCAGAAGCGTCTTACCTGGGCTAAAGCAAAACAGACCTGGTCTGTTGCTCAGTGGTCCAAAGTCCTCTTTTCTGATGAGAGCAACTTTTGCATCTCATTTGGAAACCAAGGACCCAGAGTCTAGAGGAAGAATGGAGAGGCACACACTGCAAGATGCTTGAAGTCCAGTGTGAAGTTTCCACAGTCTGTATTGATTTGGAGAGCCATGTCATCTGCTGGTGTTGGTCCACTGTGCTTCATTAAGTCCAGGGTCAACGCAGCCGTCTACCAGGAGATTTTGGAACACTTCATGCTTCCTTCCGCAGACGAGCTTTATGGGGATGCTGACTTCATTTTCCAGCAGGACCTGGCACCTGCCCACACTGCCAAAAGCACCAAAACCTGGTTCATTGACCGTGGGATTACTGTGCTTGATTGGCCAGCAAACTCACCTGACCTGAACCCCATAGAGAATCTATGGGGCATTGCCAAGAGAAAGATGAGAGACATGAGACCGAACAATGCAGAAGAGCTGAAGGCCGCTATTGAAGCATCCTGGTCTTCCATAACACCTCAGCAGTGCCACAGGCTGATAGCTTCCATGCCACGCCGCATTGAGGCAGTAATTGCTGCAAAAGGGGCCCAAACCAAGTACTGAGTACATATGCATGCTTATACTTTTCAGAGGTCCGATATTGTTCTATGTACACTCCTTGTTTCATTGACTGCATGTAATATTCTAATTTTCTGAGATTGTGGATTTGGGGTTTTCATGAGCTGTACGCCATAATCACAATTATGACAAATCACGGCTTGAACTATCTTGCTTTGCATGTAATGAGTCTATCTCATATCTTAGTTTCCCCTTTTAAGTTGCATTACTGAAATAAATGAACTTTTGCACGATATTCTAATTTTTCGAGTTTCACCTGTAAAGTGAGACTTACAAATTTGAGGGAACAGAAACGAAGAAAAAAAAGACCTTTTTAATGAATTCTCTGGACTATACATAACTATTTAATTCTGACTTCAAAGCCATTTCTAAAGGGGGGGAAAGGAAAAAAAATCTGGACTTTTGGTCATTATGGAAAATCAGAGACTTATAGAAAATACATATCAAGAAATAATGAATACTTCACAAGAGGAAATATATAATAAGCTGCAACCAATTCAAAGGACAATGATCTCAAACTACAAAGAAATACAGAAGAACTTTGAAAGTATAAATCAACTTATCTCCAATTTAATTTTACTCCAAGAAAACTCTCAGGAAAATACAGCAGAGATGACTGAACATAAATCCGAGGATAGAGATTTAAAGATGGAATTTTACAAAACAAAAGAATATGATTTAATTCAAGTGGAAGAAAATATAACTTGAAAAGCCCATAAGTCGGAAACTTGACACTTACATTTTAACACTTCAAAGCAAATTTGTGGATAAGAAAAAGGACTGGAAAAAACATTCTACAGAGATACTAGGGAAAACACCAGAACTGGACTAGATGACTAGATCTATTGAATGGAATGTTTAAAGATTAGATATCTTAGCTATGGTTAAAAAGAATAAGAAATTGAGGAAATAAATATATACTAACCTAGGAGGGATATATATTTTAAGTGGTACGTTATTTCTTATGTTTCGTTTCTCTTGCTTTTTCATTTTTTCTTCTCTTTTCATTCTTTTATTTCTTAAGAAATATAAAAGTTTGAAATGGCTTATATGGGAAAAATAGAATTAAATCTGTCAATGTAAATGTAATTAATCGTTGAAAAATTTTTCACTGGTGGGAGAAATAAACTAAAATAAGTATCGTAACAGGACTTATGATAAGGCAACCAATATGACTAATAAGAAAAGAAATATTATACTAATATGATTATTATTCTTTAGGAATATTGGAAAAACTATATGGTTCTAGAAATGTAACCCAGACAACACAGTTTACCAATTATTGAGTGATTTATGCTTTGTTTAAAAAACAATAAAATATATTAAAAAGAGAATAAATCAGTGGAATGACTTGCCTTCAGAAGTTGTGGGTGCTCCGTCACTGGAGGCTTTTAAAGAGAGATTGGACAGTCATTTGTCTGAAATGGTATAGGGCAGCCTTCCTGAAGTTTTCTGGCTTTGCGGACATGCAGAGGGGAGAAGGGGTTGGTTTTGCATGAGTGGCCAGGAAACTCATGCGAGAGCAGCTCCATTTGCGAACCTGCCACACACAAATGGAGCATGCACACATGTGCTCTCCCATTGCTCGTGCAAGTGAGGATGTGCGTGTGCACCGGCCATTTCTGCGGCCTGGTTGCAAACCTCTCACAGCCCACTTGTGGGCTATGGCCCACAGGTTGGGGACCCCTGGTATAGGGTTGAAATAGAATACCTCCAAGGTCCCTACCAACTCTGTTTTTTCTGTTATTTTTGCAAAAAAAATTGTGTTAAAAAACCTTTTATTTTCTATCCAGAATATTCTCCATAATTACAAATTGTTTTAATTTACTGTTTATTGCCTTTTGTGGTTCTATGATACTACTCCTGCACATATTTAAGCTTATATTCTTCTCCACAAATTTTGAGACCTGTTATTTATCACCTCAGATTTTTTTTCTGCCAGTATTTTTAACACAATAACAAACAGTAAAGGAGAGAGGACATCCTTGGCTTGTTCCTTTACTGTTCTTAAAATATCCAGAGCGCTGTTGGCCTCAGTCCTCAGATCGGAAGTACGTCTATATTAATACCATCTGCTCTATATTGTATGACTGAGAGAAGGGGAAGATACAGGGAGGAATTCGGGGTTCCCCTTTCACGCACAGAATTCATTATAGATGAATATGTAGTTTCTACGAACGGCAACGTTCCACGGTGAAATGCACAAACACAAAACACTGATATGATACATTGCGCATTACATTCATGCTCTAAAAAAGGGAAGTACTCTAGTTTTAATTTTTATGGCACTCATTTTCAAAGGAAACAGAGAAACGGTCTATGGGTGGCCTTTTGTTTGCTTGCCTGCTTCGGGCAGAAATTGAAATTAACCTCTATGATAGAGCGAATAAGTCCTCCGACTATATTACTCCACCCGCTGCAATTATGGTTAAAGAAAGTCGCGCTAAATTGGTTTCAACAGCCATTGTCCAGTCCGCTGCTGTTGCGCTTCCTTGTTCATGAAAGCCGCAGGCTCTTTCAACCATCTCGTAACACTCTATTCCCCAGCGTTCTTAGTCCTGGAAGGCTGCAGAAGCGCCATGTTCCTCAAAGGGTAACAGACTGGACGGGCCCAGCTGCTACAGCTTAGTGTTGTAAATATACGCGACTCACCCGTTGCTGCTTCAGACTTTAGGAAAAGAAGCAACCCGACTAAAGTTGTCATTGTCGAAGTAGCCGAACAGCGAAAACTTGCAAGGAAGGCCTGTAAACACCTCCGAAAGGAGACCGCTAGTGCCGCCATCATCCCGTCCAAGACCCACCACCTCAACCTTCTTCCCTCACAAGCAGCTCATAGAAACAAACACAACCCTCTAGCGCCGCATCAAGAAACCTTCCATTTTTCCCAAACCTCCCTCCCGTACGACAGACGTAAGAGAGACCCTTTCCCCTTCTCAGACAGTGACTAATACAAAGTAGTCTATCTAGCGCGCAGTCTTTTTCTGATTGGGTAATTCCGCCACGAGTTTCCGCCCATATTCCTCCCGCCTCCTTCTTTTCTTGCTCTAGCAAAAGTACAGAACGAACACCAAGTTCTAAGTCACACAAGAAAACCTACAATGAAATAGCGATATGTATTTAATTGCAGTGCGAAGTATGCATAATGGGCCACATACAAGAATTATGGGATTAGTAATGAAGCAATAAAACTAAAAAATATCTGAAAGGTATAAGTAAGGTCCAGTCTAAACTGGGAATAAACAAAATGGAGACTGCTTTAGAAAGAAGGTTGGAGTTTATTGACGAGGAGAGCCAGGCATGTGGAAAATAACGAAGTAGTGAGGAAGTTTAAAAATAAAAAGATATATGCTTTTAGTATTATCATGTAATCATATTTTATATTTTATAATAATCATTTTATAATCAATTGCTTGAGTAGATGCTTTGAGAATATGGGGAAAATTACAGGCCTCAAATGGAGGGAGGGGGAGAACAGGAGTTACCATGGGGCCCAAATGTGAGTCACTATCTAGGAATTGTTTTTAAGTACCTTCTGGTGCCTGGTACCCCTGGCAGGTGTAGAAGATGGGAGATATCTCTCATCTAGAATTGATAGTAGGGGAGGGATCTTAGTATAATGTAAGCAAACGGGCAGAGATAATGTATTCTGTTTAGGCGCTTCTGATAGATTGTAACCTCCAAAGCCTAAGCCAATGGGGCCATGGGGGAGGGAATGGGGCGTCGCGATAGGATGTACAATATGTGATTTTGGAATTTGGGGTGTGGTTCAGTGTTTGGCTACATTGTTTGCCTTCCTGAATTCACCACGCTTTGCAAACCGTTACTTTTTAGACTTTGTTGTGAAGTCTAATAAACTTCTTTTCTATTTGTAACACAAACAGAGTGAATTTCAATTTGTGACTATTTTTGTGTCTAACAATTTTTGGTGCCAAAACCCGGGACTCAACAGGAGTTCATTCAGGACTCCCTAACTTGGTGGACGATGTGGAAGGCATGCCCTGTCGAGTTCGACAGTCCAGCTTCGAACTCCGGGAGTGGTGAGTGCTGAATGAACCCTAGAGCCCCAAGAACCTGTGGAATTTACAAATAGAACAGAAGTGTGAAGGGGAACAGGAACAGAGATTGCCGGCCTCAGGAAATACCGGGTAACCGTGCACGGACCTAGGTGAGTAAGATCTGGGGTGGCCAGATGAAAACCACCTAGGCGGTTGGGAGAGGGCTGGGTAGGACTGCTTGAATCTGAGATCTGTGAGAGGAGTGCATTAGACGTCCCGAATACCACTGGGGGTAGCAAGACGGAGTGGGAGCTGACCCTTCTGTAAGAGGGGAAGCAGGAGCTTGGTGAAGCGAAAGTTGGTCTCATTAGATTGGTAAGGATAAGATAACAGTACGGTAAACCAGTATAGGCAATTCTCGGAGTGTTCCCAGAAAAGAAATGTGTGAAGAAAATTAGGAAAAAATCCCAAACTAAATGTAGATAAAGAGAATCCTTTGGGACTCTTATTAATGGGTTGACTGTGTGTGTTGGGGGCCTCACAGGCAGGGAAAGATCAGTCATGGGCAATAAGGCTAGTAAGGGGATAAGGTGTCCCCTGGAAAGTCCCTTAGGGCAAGGTTAGCAAAGGTACTAAAGGAAAAAAAAAGTTTATTCTTTTATAAATGGTACCAAATGTAACATCAAATGTAACACCAATGAATTGTATCAAATGTAACACTAAGATGTGGGGCTATCTACAGTATTTCCTGCTTAGACAGAGAATTCACACATGGTAATCAACAAAGCTCCTTTGAAATGTTAAAGAGGTTATTCACCTCAAGAAGGTGAATAAAACAAGATAGTATAGTGATGGATGAAAGGAAGTTGTTACAATGAGTCTTTTGGAAGTAAAGGTTCAAAGAAGATCTTTTTGACTTCAAAGACTGACTTAAGTTTCTTAAAAGGGGGGGACATGTATCGAGAAAAGAAAGTATAAATACTTGCTTTGAAACTTGCTCAGCGCGCTCTTCGAACCCAATCCAACTTGGGAAGGGTCTAAGAGGCCACGTTTGCAAACGTCTTTTCTTTTTTTTATTAATTTTCTTTATTATTTTCAATTTCTTTTCAATAAATCTTTGTTTTTGTTAACCAGACTTGTCTTTGAGTTGTGAGTATCAAATTTTGGGTTTTTAAATCTCACAATCTTGGCGCCCAACGTGGGGCTTGAAAGAGCCTCTAGGGAGGAGCTGTTCTCAGTAAAGTCCAGGGGCGCGCCTGTTGATTTCAACTGCCTGGAGTTGTCTGAGATCTAGCTTCCCTTTGCAGGCTCCGAGCCAAACTAAATTAACAATTCTGGTCTACAAAATCAAAGAATAGGAAAAAGGAAGAGAGTCAACAACTGAGGCCCAGGACCAGGTAACCCAGTGCACTGGCCCAGGTAAGAAACTTTTGCCCCGAAGGAGGGAAGCACGCAATTGTACCTGGGTGGTCAGGAGAGCGATTGTGGGAGGTTTCTGCGATAATGGCTGTGTGAGTGTGATGGGCTGTGTTCTGGGAACACTGGTAAGTCCAAAGCGAGTGCGGACCTGAAAGGTTGCATTTCCTTAACCCGCGAGGGGAGAGGACAGCCTGAAGGGAAGCGAAGTGGTGTTGAAAATTTTGAGTGGCCATAAAATCGAGAACCTCACGGAACCATAATCAGGGAAACTCTCAAAGAAGATGGGCAATTGTTGTAGTTGTTGTTGCAAACCTGAAGAAAAGAAAAAAACTATAAAATTAACTAATCGAGATGTAGAAATTCCTTCTGATAGTCCATTAGGACAATTACTAAGTCAGTGGGATGATGAAAATTTGGAAGCATGGACTTGTAAGATAACAAAGAGCAGAATGATAACTTTGTGTTTAAAGAAATGGCCTCATTATGTAATTAGTCCACCGGATTATCATTGGGACCGGTTGGGAGAGCCAAATAAATATTGGATAGGAAAGTTAGAGCAATATATTCTTAAAAGGCCTACCCTAAGCAGTGAAATACCATACGTAAAGCCATGGTATTTTGTGAATTGGGAAGGACCAGTACCACCAGAAGAAGATAAGATTTTTAAATTGAAGGAGGAAAGACCAGGATGGGATCCTTTAGAATGCCTCCCTTTCTCACCTCCTCCTCTTGCTCCCCCTCTACAAGTAATACCAAATGCTCCAGCCTTAGAGGATGATCAAGGAGCAGTAGGGGGAGTTGAAGAACAACCTATAGCCGAAAGAACACGAAAAAGAGAGAGAGAGAGAGAGAGAAAATGAAAAAGAAGAAAAATTATATCCTTTGCGGCAAGTCCCTCAGGGCATAAATGCACAGGGACAGCCAGTGATGGGTTATGTAGCAGTAAATATCACAGCTACTGAATTAAGGGAATTTAAGCAAAAAATAAAAAAGGTTCAAGAGGAACCCCAAACAGTAGCTGAGGAGTTCTCTGCCTTTTTAGGTCCCAATACATACACGTGGGATGAACTCCAGTATTCTCTGGGTTTTCTATTTACTCCGGAAGAGAGGGATCTAATCCGAAATGCTGCTATGGCATATTGGAAAGACCATCATTCGGGGGCAAATGATCCAACTCCTGAGGAAAAGTTTCCATTACAAAGACCAGATTGGGATAATAACAATCCCGCCCATAGGCAGCAAATGGATGATTTAAAACAAATGATTATAGAGGGCATTCGGAACTGTGTGCCCCAAAGCAAAAATATCAGTAAAGCTTTTAATGTGAAACAAAAGAAGGAAGAGTCACCAGGGGAATACTTAGAGAGACTTAGAGACCAGATGAGAAAATATGGAGGAATGAGAGAAGAAAGTGAAGGTTTTAGACAATTATTAAAGAGTCAGTTTGTGATTGGAGCATATGGAGATATACAAAGAAAAATACAGAAGATGGAAGGATGGGGAGAAAAGAGTATAATGGATTTGTTAGCAAAGGCTCAGAAAGTTTTTGTGAATCGTGATATACAAGAGCGAAGAGAAGATAAGAAAGTGTTATTGTCAGCAGTAGGACAAATGATGGATAAGAAGATAGGAGATCAGAGGGGACAAAGAAGAGAATTTGGGAATCAAGAGAGAGGAAGAGGAAGAGGGAGAGGCAGGAAAACTATGGGATTGGGTAGCAAGAACCAGTGTTTCAGTTGTGGAAAGGAAGGGCATTTCGCAAGAAATTGCCCACAGCAAATGAGAGAAAGGGAAAGAGAGCAGCAAGTATATAGGCTAATGGATGAGGATGAAGAATAGGGAGGTCAGGGGCCCTTGATATTAAGGTTCCACCAAGAGCCCTTGATAAACATACAAGTGGGACCCGAAAAACAGGAATTAGTGTTCCTAATAGATACCGGGGCTTCTAGGACATCTCTGACAAATATACCCCAAGGCTGCCATTTAATTAATAGTACAATAAGAATTTCGGGGGTAGCCGGACAATCTTTTGAAGTCCCTCAAATAGAAGAAATAACTCTTAAATGGAAAAACTATGAAACCAAGATTCAACCATTATATGTCCCAGCGGCTGGAGTAAATTTGTTAGGAAGAGACGTACTCAAATGTTGGAAGTGGGGAATACAAATACTTAGGGAACAGATGTTAATATTGACTGAGCAAAATGAGGAAGAAATAACTCCAATAGTTTGGGCCACAAAGGGAAACCGGGGAGGATTGCAAATAACTCCTATAAAGATTACTCTTAAAAACACAGAGCCCATAAGGCAGAAGCAATATGAGATTAGTTTGGAAGGAAGAAGAGGGTTAAAACCAGTAATAGAAGAATTAATACAAGACGGATTGTTGGAACCAGCCATATCTCCATATAATTCTCCTATCTTAGCAGTTCAAAAACCTGATGGGAATTATCGCTTAGTGGAGGATTTGAGAAAAATCAATAAGATAATTGTATCTCGACACCCTGTAGTCGCTAATCCCTACACATTATTGAGTAGAATCCCTCCAGAGCATCAATTGTTTAGTGTAATTGATTTAAAGGATGCTTTTTGGGCTTGTCCACTCGATCCTGAATCTCGGGATGTGTTTGCATTTGAGTGGGAAGATCCAGATACAGGAAGAAAAAGCCAACTCAGATGGACAGTGTTGCCCCAAGGGTATACTGAAAGCCCTAACTTATTCGGCCAAATCCTAGAACAAATTCTGGAAAAATTTGAAAAAGATCCAAAATTATCTTTGATACAATATGTGGATGACTTATTGCTCTCAGGGGAAAAGAAACAGGATGTAGAGAAAGGAACTAACGACTTGCTAAATTATTTAGCATCTCAAGGGTTGAGAGTATCTAAAAACAAACTCCAGTATGTAGAAAGGGAAGTGAAATATTTAGGGCACTTGATAAGTAAAGGCAGCAGAAAACTTACTCCCTCTAGAATAGAAGGAATAATAACACAACCACTGCCAAAGGATAAAAAAGCCCTTAGGAAATTTTTGGGATTAGTAGGGTATTGTAGACAATGGATTGTAAATTATGCAGAAACAACTAAACCATTGTACTCAAAACTGATAGATTCCGAACCATGGGAAATCCAATGGTCGGAGGAAGAGAAAGGAAAATTTCAGGAACTAAAGGAGAAATTAGAAAAGGCACCTGTCTTATCGTTACCAGACTTAGAAAAAACATTTCATCTTTTTGTCGCTGTAGAGAATGGAGTAGCTAAAGGGGTTCTAGCCCAGAAATGGGGAGGACTGAAGAAACCTGTGGCATTTTTATCAAAACTGATGGATCCAGTAATAAAGGGGTGGCCGGTCTGTGTACAAGCAATTGCAGCTACTGCCTTGCTAGTTCAAGAAAGCAGGAAGATAAGTTTTGGAGGGGCAATTGTGGTGAGTAGTCCACACCAAGTAAGGAATATTTTGAATCAGCAAGCTCAAAAGTGGATGACAAATTCTAGGTTAATGAAATATGAAAGCATTTTATTAGAAGATCCAAGCTTAGTGATCGTGACTGAAGCTAATGTAAACCCAGCTCAGTTTCTAAGTGGAGAGAGAGATTCACAAGAAATAGAACATGATTGTCTAGAAGCAATTGATTATCAGACCAAAGTGAGGGATGATCTAAAAGAAAGTCAAATAGGAGGATTAAGGACTTTGTTTATAGATGGAAGCTCCAGGGTAATAGAGGGGGAGCGAAGAAGTGCCTATGCCATAGTTGAAGGGGAAACATGGAAAACTGTGCTAGCCGAGAGATTACCAAGTCAGTGGTCGGCTCAGACTTGTGAATTATATGCATTAAAAATGGCTCTGAGGGAACTGGGAAAGGAAGGTGGTAACATATACACAGATTCTATGTATACTTTTGGAATAGCGCACACTTTTGGAAAAATATGGAAAGAAAGGGGATTGGTGAATAGTAAGGGGAAGAGATTAGCAAAGGAAGAGTTAGTCATTGACATTTTAAATTTAATAACTATACCTCAGGCATTAGCCATAATACATGTAGAAGCACACCAAAAGGGAGAGAGATTTGAAGTCTATGGCAACAATTTAGCAGATGAAAGAGCTAAAGAAGCAGGACTCATGGAAAAGGAAAAAGTTTTCATAATGGTACCTGAAATAGAAGAACAAAGGGTACCAAAGTTTTCCAAGGAAGAGGAGGAAAAAATGGAAAAAGAGGGGATAGTTCAAAATGCAGATGGGGGGTGGATATTGCCAGATGGGAGAAAGATATTAAACAAACCTATCATGAGAAATCTGATTGAGAGGTTACATGAAGGGACACACTGGGGGGCACAGGCTTTAATAGATTTGATACACAGAAAATATGTATGTAAAGGGATATATAGCCTGGCCTTACAAATGGTTAGAAAATGTATGGTCTGTCTAAAAACAAATAAAGCAGCACTAAGAAAACAACCAATGGGGGGAAGGGAGTTGGCAATACGACCTTTTCAGCGAATTCAAATTGACTATACTGAATTACCAAAAGCAGGAAAAATAAGGTTTTTGCTTGTCATAGTGGATCATTTAACTCGATGGGTAGAAGCTTTTCCATGTGTGAATGCAAATGCTAGCACCACGGGTAGAATATTGTTAGAAAACATAATACCCAGGTATGGTCTTCCTGAAGTAATAGACAGTGACCAGGGGACGCATTTTACGGCAAGGGTAGTAAAATTAATTAATGAGGCCGTGGGAATAAAATGGGATTATCACACAGCTTGGCACCCCAGTAGTTCTGGGATTTCTGAACATGCTAATCAAAAATTAAAACAAACTTTGATTAAATTAATGGAGGAAACAAATTTACCCTGGAATAAATGCCTCCCCTTGGCCTTATTAAGGATACGAACACAACCATGTAAAGATATTGGATTGTCATCATTTGAACTCATGTTTGGAGTACCTTATATGGGGAAGGAGGGATTGCCACGAGTTGAACTGAAAGATAAAATAATAAGAGAATATGTACTTGAACTGTCCAGATGTTTTTCTTTCTTGCGACAGAAAGGCATTCTTGCTTAAACTCCACCCTTGGACTTTGCAGTACACCGATACAAAGCAGGGCAGTGGGTGTTGATAAAAGCCTGGAAAGATGAAAAACTAACTCCAACTTGGGAGGGACCTTACATCATCTTGTTAACTACTGAAACAGCCATCCGGACAGCTGAAAGAGGTTGGACTCATTACTCCCGAGTGAAAGGGCCCGTGCCAGCCCCAGAGAGGTGGAAGGTGGAATCTCACCAAGGAGATCCACTGAAGTTAAAGCTTCGAAGGACCTAACGGACTCTTGACAGAAGGAGGGGTGAAGAGACATAAGGACTAAACATTGCATTTTTTTTTATGCTTCCACTCCCAGAGAAAAGCCAAGATTGGGAAAAATCCAATATCTCCATATCTAAGGGAGGTGCTGGTTTTGTAAGTGCCTTTGTGGATGTTGTTGTTGCTCCTATTATATTGATTGCATTTTATGTACGGGGTGTAAGATAGAGTGTGATATTAAGAGCATAGAGGATGTATTGGAACGTTACTGGGTGGTACTTGGGAGTTCTTCTTATTATACTCTTAAAACCTGTCCAACCACTAGAACCATGTACGCAATGTGTAAAAATGACAAAAAGGGAAGGGAAAATTGAGAAAACAATGATATACCATACTATGATTCCTGAATGTTTACAAACTAACTTGACAGACTGCATTCAAAATGACACACAATATAAGCGTTGTCACACCAACATAGGAGTAGAATGTTATGACCCAAAAGCAATAGGACCAGTAACTGCAAAAATGTGGGTATATGCTTATAAGGGAGGGCTAGGTGCAATTCAGATGTTCTCATTAAGTCAAATCAGACGAGGTTACATAGCCCATAATGAAACCAGAGGCGGAACTAGTGTGGGGGTGTGCTTTGATGCTTGCCAAGCTATTAATAATGGACAAGGATCTGATAACTCGTTTGGGGTGAGATGTGAAAACTTAGAGTGGGAAAGAAATTATATAAAAGAAAGGAAGTATTTATTTCACAAAGTGCACATATCAAGTGTAATACCTGTTGCCTTTACTCCAAGCTATGATTATTGGTATACTACTACGGTCCCAAATGAGAGAAGTATAGGTCCAAAGGAAGTGAATATTAGTATCGGAAGTACCAGGACTGATTGCACTCAAGGAAAATGTAACCCAATGTGTATACATATAAATCAGTCATTAGAAAAAGGAATTCAATATAAGGACTTTGGAATAGGAATAGATGGAACCGGAAAAGACCCGTGTGGGTGGCTAGTATTAAAAATAGAAACAACTAAAATAAAACCAATACGCAAGAGTATCTTTTGGTCATATTATCAGGAATTCGAAAAATTAGAATTACCTGAATTTCCTAAGAAAACAGTGAATATGTTTGTACAATTGGCTGAAGAAATTGCAAAAACTCTAACAGTAAGAAATTGTTTTGTTTGTGGAGGAACAAATATGGGAGAACAATGGCCATGGGAAGCTCAAGAATTAAAACATGACATTGTGGTGGAAATGTGGAAAAATAAAACTCTCAAGTTCATAAAAGGAAAAGAGGGAACATGGGCATTAACCACAAATTTAGTAGGGAAAGTATGTTATGAGAGACAAAGAAAGAATAGGAAAGTCGCAGTAGGGGACATGATTTGCTTGGCTGTATGGAACAATGACAGTTGGTGGGGAGGAAGTGGAATATCAAAGAAAGAGACATTAAGTGAAATAACTGAGATGGCTTATTTAAAAGATCCTGAAAACGACACCCTGGACTGGGTAGCCCCGGAAGGTATGTATTGGATATGTGGAAAATATGCCTATGGGTATCTACCCAAGGGGTGGTATGGATCTTGTATCTTAGGAATAATAAAGCCAAGTTTTTTCCTCCTTCCCATCGAACAAAAACAATCGCTGGGACTAACTGTATATGATGATTTATCAGATAAAGTCCGAAAGAAAAGAGCCATACAACCAAGCAATATGAAAATTGGAACCTGGAAAGATGATGATTGGACTCCAGAGAAGATCATCAACTATTATGGACCAGCTACATGGGCGGAAGATGGCACTTTAGGTGCCAGAGAGCCCATCTATATTCTAAATAGGGTAATTAGGCTACAAGCAGTGCTTGAAATAATTACAAATGACACTGTAAGTACTCTAACGCATTTAGCTAAGGAAAGTGTAAAGTCTCGAACTTACATTATGCAGAATCGGTTAGCCTTAGACTACTTATTAGCTCAAGAAGGAGGTGTGTGTGGAAAATTTAATCTGAGCAATTGCTGCATTGAAGTAGATGAAAGTGGTATGGTAGTAAAGGAAATTACAGACAAAATGATAAAATTAGCTCATGTCCCAGTCCAAACCTGGAAGGGGTTGACCTTAGATGGGGTAAATAATTGGTTTGGAGGGTGGTTTGCAAATTGGAAAGAACTAGCAAAATTTGCAATACTAGGATTCTTGGCTATTATGTTTTTACCATGTTTGATTCCTCTCATACAAATACTAATAAGACGAACAATGAAAAGTATGACCTTAATAACATCTTCAGTTGAAAATGGGAAAAAAGAAACAATGTTAATAATGAAGGTAGGAAAACAAGGGTTGGGGAAAGAAGATTCAGAATACAATAACTTGCTTCCACACAAATTAGGAAATGATGAATTCCTAAAAGTATAAAAGAATAATTCAGGTAGAAGAGAAAAAGGGTGGAATTAAAGGGAAAAAAAGGTTATTCTTTTATAAATGGTACCAAATGTAACATCAAATGTAACACCAATGAATTGTATCAAATGTAACACTAAGATGTGGGGCTATCTACAGTATTTCCTGCTTAGACAGAGAATTCACACATGGTAATCAACAAAGCTCCTTTGAAATGTTAAAGAGGTTATTCACCTCAAGAAGGTGAATAAAACAAGATAGTATAGTGATGGATGAAAGGAAGTTGTTACAATGAGTCTTTTGGAAGTAAAGGTTCAAAGAAGATCTTTTTGACTTCAAAGACTGACTTAAGTTTCTTAAAAGGGGGGGGACATGTATCGAGAAAAGAAAGTATAAATACTTGCTTTGAAACTTGCTCAGCGCGCTCTTCGAACCCAATCCAACTTGGGAAGGGTCTAAGAGGCCACGTTTGCAAACGTCTTTTCTTTTTTTTATTAATTTTCTTTATTATTTTCAATTTCTTTTCAATAAATCTTTGTTTTTGTTAACCAGACTTGTCTTTGAGTTGTGAGTATCAAATTTTGGGTTTTTAAATCTCACAGTACCATGATTCAATATTGTTATTTTGAGTGGCCAAGAAATCCTATTGCTCAAAATATGGAATTATGGAAGTTTTAAAAATTGGCTATGTCAAGCATCAAACATATATGTTAATAAAAGAAGTTCATTTTTGTTAGAGGAGTGTGGAGGTTGTGTATGTGTGCCTATCAGTGTTGTGTCTAATAAAAATAAACAAAAAGGCCTTATTTAAAAATGTATGGTTTGTCTAGAGAAAGTATGAAATGAAAGTTTTGTATGTGAAATTGTTTATGCAGGCAGTTGGAATGGAAGTGAATGATTTAATTTGCTGATATGTAAATGTAAGTGTGTTAGCCCTCAAACCCACCTACCACCCCCACCCCAGTCCCAGGCTGTGAAAGGAACAGTAAACTGCAGATTTTATTGTTGTAAAAGCCATGGAGGATGTGTGTGAGAATTTATGGAAAATGCATGTAAAGGAGAGCAAACTATTTTTTTTAGTGGTGAGATTTTTGTAAAGTTTCTTTTCTTTTTTCTTAAAGTTTCTTTTACTCCCCCCACTCCCCCCACTTTAAGAGTGAGAAAGGGAGAGACAGCCAGAAGAGGGGGGGGGGCTGGTCGTTTTAACCATTTTTTTCTCTGCTTAGAATTCCAGTCTGAGAAAGGGGGGTGGATGTGAAATTTAATGCCCACTCTTGCAGTTTCAGCTTGCAATTTTTTACTCGAAAGAGGAAAGATTAATTTTTGGACAATCTTTTTTGGAAATTGAGTTTTAGTTAGACATATATATTCATCAACCAAAAGAAATTACTTTGAATTGTTTTGCTTAGATTTGTAAGTTTTAACCTACTTGATGGAAATTTGTTTCCATTTGATTGGAATAGGATTAAATTGGAATTTGACTATCTTTATATTAAAAGCAATATTAAAGTTTGATATAGGACTATTTCAGTAACTCAGAAAATCTTATTAAGCTTGTTTATTTATTTATTTTTGTAGAGTTGCTTTTTGTTGTTTTTATTTTTATGTTTTTATGTCTGTGTGCAGGACACACTGATAGAAAATAATACCTAGGAGAAATTGAACAGTGTAAAAAGGACATTGAAAATTTTCCCTTTGATAAACATTCAAATATATCAGCCTTCCCCTTAAGGGAGGTGCCAAATGGGGTAGATGGGAACAATGTCCCAAGGATAAGCTTTGTCCAAGAGCCGTTAAAGGCATCTGAAGTAAGGACATTTAAAAAAGAATTGAAAAATCTAATTGAGGACCTGCTGGGGGCTGCTGAACAGTTGGATAATTTATTAGGACCAAACATTTATACCTGGGATGAACTGATGGCTATTTTAAATTCTTTATTTCCGGATGAAGAAAGACAATTAATTAGAAATGCAGCAGCAGCAATTTGGACTAGGGAACACCCAAATGGGGGGCTGGTGGCAGATGTAAAGCTTCCTCTTGCCAGACCAAACTGGGATAACAATGATTTGGCTGGAAGACAAAATATGGAAGATATGAGAAATCTTATAATTAGAGGAATGAAAGAAGCAATACCAAAGGCTCAAAATATGACCAAGGCATTGCAGATGGAACAAGAGAAGGACGAATCCCCAGCTGCTTTTTTGCAAAGACTAAAAGATGGTATGCGTAAATATACAGGGTTGGATCCAGATGATGCTGCCAATGCACTACTGGTCAGAGTTCAATTTGTTACTAAATCCTGGCCTGATATAAATAAGAAGCTACAGAAATTGGATGATTGGACAGCCAAACCAATCAATGATTTATTGAAAGAGGCTCAGAAAGTGTATGTTCAGAGGGATAAAGAGAAAGTAAGGCAGAAAAGTAAGATGATGGTAGCAACAGGTACAGCAAGTGATAAGCAGGAAAAACCTCCTAGAAGAGAGTTTGGGAACAAGCAGAGTTCCTTTGAGACAAGATATAGGAGAGGTGAAAGGAACCAGTATGTTAATGGGAGTAGAGGAAGGGGATTTGGAGGATTTCGGGGTGGATACCAGAATAGGGAGAGAATGTGCTTTGGATGTGGAATGAAGGGCCACTTTAAAAAGGATTGCCCTAAACATGAAAGAGAGCAGCAAATTTACTCAGTGTGGGAAGAAGAGGATAGTTTTTACTAGGGGTGTCGGGCAGTTTATTTTTAGGTCCCACAACGATCCCTTGATAAATTTAGAAGTGGGACCCGAGAAGGAAGAGGTAGTGTTTTTAATTGATACTGGGGCAGCGCGCACTTCAGTGTCAACTTTAATACCTACCATGAAGATTAGTAAGAATCAAATTAGAGTGTCTGGAGTGAAAGGAGAAGGATTTTATGTAAAAGAATTGGAGGAAATTCAAATTGGGCAAGACAAAGGAAAAAATATAAGGGCAAAATTATTGCATATACCGGAGGCAGGTGTGAATTTGCTAGGGAGAGATGTGTTAGGAAAAATGGGACTTACAATTACATTTAAGGAAGAAATGAATCCTCTTTTTGGATTAACAGAAGAAGATGAAACGTGGATAAACCCAAAGGTGTGGGTTGGGGAAGGAAACAGGGGAGGTTTGCAAATTGAACCCCTAAAAATAGAATTAACAAGTCCAGATGAAGTACCGTATATACTTGAGTATAAGCTGAATTTTTCAGCCCACTTTTTGGGCTGAAAAATCCACTTCGGCTTATACTCCAGTGAACAAAAAAAAAAGAACTTACCGAGGACTTGCGCGCGGCCGAGGCTTCAGTGCTTCCCTCCAGAGGAAGAAGGCGCTGGATGCGGCCGGCTCCGCGGGGAAGGGGGAGCGGCGGCGGGGGTGACGGAAAAGCCGCAAAAACGGTAGGAGAGATGCTGACTGGCGGCAGCCTCGGAGGAGGAGGAGGGGGAGGAGGGAGGGAAGGGTGACCGGGCGGGGAGGGGGGGTGAGCCAGAAGGAAAAGGGAAACTCATCCCGCAGAGCGGTTGCAAAAAGAGGGAGGAGATAAGCCAGCCCGGTACCTGGATCCGCTTCCTGTGTCTCCTCCGCTCTGCCATGATGTCCCCGTTTTGGTCTCCTGGTGACGTGGGGCTGAGCTGGAAAAGGGGGAGGGGGAGACCGAGGGAGGGAGGGAGGGAGGAAGGAAGAGAGAGAGAGAGACGGAGCCAGCATCAGCCAGCGGGCTCACGAGGGGCAGCAACCTCGCGAGAGGCCACGCGCAAGCCATTAGGACGCCCGTGAGCCCTTGGGGAGGCAGGGCGGGAGCGCAGTCCGGCTGCTGGGCTTCCTTTCTCTCTTGTCCGCATCGCTGCAAGGAATTGCATTGTTTGGGGACGGCGACGCTCGCCCATTCACACGCTGTCTAAACGCTGGTCATTTGCTGCGGGGCTCCCACTTGGAATGGAAGGGAAGGGAAGATTTGTGAGGGGAAGATGCCCTATCGGGGTGGACATAAGGATCCTCCTCCTGAAAAGTGTTACCCCAAGTATTCAAGCCAGTCTGTCCCAATAACCTGGGAAGCCTTTCCAAATCCCAGGCTGGTTGTAGTCAGGGTGACCTTCGCGCATCTGGAAGGCACCGAGAGAGCGTTTTTTGTTGAATTGGAGCCATGGGCTAGTCGTGGTTAAGGCACTTGTAGGCGAAGCAAATCACAAAAGCCCCCAAATCCTTCTAAATGCAGCCCACGGGCGAGCTTCCCAAGTTGTTTTAATTTAGTTTGCACGTGGCAATAGAAATAAGCTTTTTTCCTCCTCAGCGGATCGGTGCGGTGAAGAGGCTGGGCTTCCTTCGGGGGGGCCTTTCATTCCTGTACAAGGGGGAAGGGGAACTCTCTGCTTTTATGTGTGTGTGTGTGTGTGTGTGTGTGTGGCCCATCTGCAAAGCTTCCGAGGAAGGAGAAGCGGGATACTGGTTGGGTGGAGGAGGCAGTGGTGGTGGCGGAGGCGGCTGCAGCACCGGCAGCCTTCCTAGCAGCGGCAGAGACAGAGGCGGCGGAGGAGGAGGAGGAGGCGGCGGCAGCAGCCAAGCGGGAGGAGTCGTGATCCCTCGCTTCTGCTTTCCCCCCCCAGCCCGGGAAGCCTCCTTCTCCCCCACCCCATCCCTCCCCCCCCCAGCCCGGACCCCCTCCTCTCCCGGCCTTTTCCCCGGCGCGCACCTCCCCAAACGTCGGCAGGTCTCCCGTTCGCCCGCCGCCCCGCTTTCCTTCCTGAATTTTGTGCTTCCTTACCCAACTCCAAACTTTCTCTAGCGCCCCTGTGCTTTAGGAGGGGGAACCAAAGGCGGAGCCATTTCTCTCTCTCCCCCCCCGCTTTTGCCGCTCCCCCACCCAACCAGTATCCCGCTTCTCCTTCCTCGGCAGCTTTGCAGATGGGCCACACACACACACACACACACACACGCACACACAAAAGCGGCAAAAGCGGGGGGGGGAGAGAGAAACGGCTCCGCCTTTGGTTCCCCCTCCTAAAGCACAGGGGCGCTAGAGAAAGTTTGGAGTTGGGTAAGGAAGCGCAAAATTCAGGAAGGAAAGCGGGGCGGCAGGCGAACGGGAGATCTGCCGACGTTTGGGGAGGTGCGCGCCGGGGAAAAGGCCGGGAGAGGAGGGGGTCTGGGCTGGGGGGGGAGGGATGGGGTGGGGGAGAAGGAGGCTTCCCGGGATGGGGGGGGAAAGCAGAAGCGAGGGATCACGACTCCTCCCGCTTGGCTGCTCCCGCCGCCTCCTCCTCCGCCGCCGCCTCTGTCTCTGCCGCTGCTAGGAAGGCTGCCGGTGCTGTGGCCGCCTCCGCCGCCGCCACTGCCTCCTCCACCCAACCAGTATCCCGCTTCTCCTTGCTCGGCAGCTTTGCAGATGGGCCACACACAAACACACACACACACACACACATAAAAGCAGAGAGTTCCCCTTCCCCCTTGTACAGGAATGAAAGGCCCCCCCGAAGGAAGCCCAGCCTCTTCACCGCACCGATCCGCTGAGGAGGAAAAAAGCTTATTTCTATTGCCACGTGCAAACTAAATTAAAACAACTTGGGAAGCTCGCCCGTGGGCTGCATTTAGAAGGATTTGGGGGCTTTTGTGATTTGCTTCGCCTACAAGTGCCTTAACCACGACTAGCCCATGGCTCCAATTCAACAAAAAACGCTCTCTCGGTGCCTTCCAGATGCGCGAAGGTCACCCTGACTACAACCAGCCTGGGATTTGGAAAGGCTTCCCAGGTTATTGGGACAGACTGGCTTGAATACTTGGGGTAACATTTTTCAGGAGGAGGATCCTTATGTCCACCCCGATAGGGCATCTTCCCCTCACAAATCTTCCCTTCCCTTCCCTTCCAAGCGGGAGCCCCGCAGCAAATGACCAGCGTTTGGACAGCGTGTGAATGGGCGAGCGTCGCCGTCCCCAAACAATGCAATTCCTTGCAGCGATGCAGACAAGAGGGAAAGGAAGCCCAGCGGCCGGACTGCGCTCCCGCCCTGCCTCCCCAAGGGCTCACGGGCGTCCTAATGGCTTGCGCGCGGCCTCTCGCTAGGTTGCTGCCCCTCATGAGCCCGCTGGCTGATGCTGGCTCCGTCTCTCTCTCTATCTTCCTTCCTCCCTCCCTCCCTCCCTCGGTCTCCCCCTCCCCCTTTTCCGGCTCAGCCCCACGTCACCAGGAGACCAAAACGGGGACATCATAGCAGAGCGGAGAATATACTGATAATATATTGTTTTTGTTGACCCTCTTTTCCACATGCCTCAATTAAAGCAATTTTATTGTTATCTACCTGTATTTTTATTTTTGAAATTTACCGTGAGCTGCTGCATTTCCCAGCCTCGGCTTATACTCGAGTCAATAACTTTTTCCAGTTTTTTTTGGGTAAAATTAGGGGTCTCGGCTTATACTCAAGTATATACGGTAGTAAGACAGAAACAATATGCTTTGTCAATGGAGGGTCAGAAAGGTCTTCAATCTGTAATTGATGGTTTAGTGAAAGATGGGTTATTAGAACCTACCATGTCACCTTTTAATACACCTATACTTCCTGTAAAGAAATCAGATGGAACATACAGGATGGTGGTACAAGATCTTAGGCTTTTGAACAGAATTGTGAGGACTAGACACCCTGTAGTCCCAAACCCATACACTTTGATAGGACACATTCCACCTGAACATCAGTGCTTCAGTGTGGTAGATTTAAAAGATGCATTCTGGGCTTGCCCCTTAGCAGAGGAATCACGTCCATTATTTGCTTGTGAATGGGAAAATCCCTTTACAGGAAGGAAACAACAATACCAATGGACTGTGCTTCCCCGGGGATTTACGAAATCTCCAAACCTGTTTGGACAAGTGTTGGAACAGGTATTGGAACAATTCCAGGTCCCTGGACAAACATACATGATACAATATGTAGATGATTTATTAATCTCAGGAAAGAAACAACATCAAGTAAAAGAGGCAACTGATAAATTTCTAGAATTTTTGGGAGAAAAGGGGTTGAAAGTTTCTAAGAAGAAACTACAATATGTTGAAAGAGAGGTGAAGTATTTGGGACATTTGATAAGTGAAGGTAGTAGAAAAATAACACTGGATAGAATTGAAGGGGTGGTTAAACAGCCTCTTCCTAAAGATAAAAAGGAGTTGAGAAAATTCTTAGGCTTGGTAGGCTATTGTAGATTATGGATTGACAACTATGGTAGTCTAACTAAATCTTTATATGCTAAATTGATTGAATCTGAACCATGGGATTTGGAGTGGGGGACTCAGGAAAAAGAAGATTTTAAGCAAATTAAAGAAGCTTTGACCCAAGCTCCTGTGCTGAGCCTTCCCAATTTAGACAAATCTTTTCATTTGTTTGTAAATGCAGAAGAAGGAATAGCTTATGGGGTTTTGACTCAAACCTGGGCAGGTCAACGCAAACCTGTAGCATTTCTGTCAAAAATTATGGATCCTGTAGTAAGAGGATGACCAGTCTGTGTACAGGCTATAGCAGCAACGGCCCTCTTAGTACAGGAAAGCAGAAAATTAACTTTTGGGGGGGCTCTCGTTGTAAGCACACCTCACCAAGTAAGAACAATTCTCCAGCAAAAAGCAGGTCGCTGGTTGACTGATTCGAGAATTTTAAAATATGAGGCAATTTTAATGGAAAAAAAATGATTTGGTATTGATAACGGATCATAATGTGAATCCGACTCAATTTTTAGTGAATAAATCGCAAACAAGTGAAGAGAATTTGGAGCATTTTTGCTCTGAAGTAATTGAGATGCAAACAAAAATACGACCTGACCTGGAGGAATGTCCCTTGGAAAAAGGGGAATCCCTGTTTATAGATGGGTCGTCCCGAGTAGAGGCAGGGATTAGGAAAAATGGCTATGCTATTGTGAATGACCACACCAAGGAATTTTTGGAGGCTGGTGGCCTACCTATTAATTGGTCAGCACAAATGTGCAAATTATATGCCCTAAACCAGGCATTGAAATTGTTGCAAGGTAAAATAGGAAATGTATATACAGACTCTAGATATGCCTTTGGTGTAGTCCATACTTTTGGAAAAATATGGAGAGATTGGGGAATGATCAATAGTAAAGGGAAAGAGTTGGCTTATGTAAAGTTGATAGTGGAAGTAGAAAAGACAGAAGTTAGGCCAGAGTGGCAGGAGAAAAGGATAAAGGAATGGATAATAGAAGGAAGAAACAAGAAAGTTGTTTTTAAGTTGGTTTGAACAGACTTGTGAATTGCATGCATTACATGTGAATTGTATGCCTTAACACAAGCCTTAGAATGTTGAAGGAACAAGAATGTAATATGGAAAGGGAGAAACATGGGAAGTAGAAGAAAGTGAGAGGTGGATGTTGCAAGATGGAAGACGGATGTTGAAAAAAAACAATAGCTAGGACACAGAAGCAGCCACTTAAAGGGGGTTGCAAGGGATGAATGATACTTTAAAAAAAAACCCAGGATGGTTGTATTTATGCTCTAGTTAAATAAATCTGTGATAAATATATGATATGTAAACAAGTAAATAAAAAGCTCTATAATATCTAGTGGTGAGGCTATTTCAATGCGTTCAAGTTGAATTTAAATTATCTCGTGGGGAAAAATTCCACAATTTGAAACTAATGACATGTTTATAAAGGATTAGATACTGGGGCTGTTTTCTGCTTTGTCTTTTCTCAGGAAACAAGGATTGCTAGCCCACACACCTCCATTGGAGTTTGCTGTCCACAAGTTTCAGCCTGGTGATTGGGTCCTGATAAAAAGCTGGCGTGAAGAAAAACTTACTCCAGCCTGGGATGGTCCCTACCAAGTCCTCCTAACAATTGAAACAGCAGTTTGAAAGAAAGAAAAAGGGTGGAGCCAAAAGAGTGGAAAATAATTCCTGGAGAAGACCCGCTGTGAATAAAAATTACCAAAAACTGATGTGATCATTGTGGGATGAATAGCTTGGATTTTGTTTGTGGTTTTTCTCATTGCAGTAGTAGCAGCTTTCTGGCTTTTTCAATCTGAGTGGTGGCCTATGCTGTACCATCCAAAGGATTCCAGAGGAAGCTGTGGACCTCCACATTCTACAAACCCTTACATAATATGTTGCTTCTTTGATTGCAACTGTATCACTGAATGCTGTTGTTATCAATGTTGTGATTGTGGACCAGTCTCTCCCTATGAAGAACCTTGCGACATAGTAATAGTGGAAGATTGGTTACAAATGTGTAAAGGTCCGACACCAAAAGAGCCTTTTTATCCCACATACCCAATTATAGGAGAAATTGAAATTGAGACAGCGGAAACACAACCTGACGTAAATTCAGTTATATTGGGAGATAGTGATATTCAAATTCCACTGGAGGATATAGAATGGATAGATTTAAGGTGTATACAGGCTAATCAAACATATATTGGGACAATTAAGGTAAGGGATGAGGTTTTGTACCAAGTTACATTGAATACTACTGATATCACATTTCAAGTTGATGCTAATGCTGCTAAACATATGAGCATGTTGACAAAAAATAAATAAAAATCAAGACCTTTGGGGTTTCAAAAATGGAAACGTGCCCAGGATGGAGTAATATATGATGAACGACAAATAGTTGGTATTCTCCCTGGACCCAAGATGAAAGGGAGAGTGACTAATAAAACTTTACATGGAAGGAAAGAATCAATTGCTATAAAACATCAAGTAGATAAAGAACATTGGGAGGATTTTTGGAGTCCCTTTAATTTTTTTTTAATAATCTATTTCTAGATCTTAAGAGATGGGGTAACACAGGGATTGCATTTTTATTACTAATTATAGTTACAGGAGTAATTTGTTGTTGCTGTTTGCAGTGTTTTAGTGGATTATTTCAGTATGGAAAGAATATGTTCTTTTAAGAGGACAGCAATATATCAAAATAGGTTAGCATTAAATTATTTGTTGGGAGAAGAAGGAGGTGTATGTGGAAAATTTAACCTAACTGTTGTTTGCAAATAGATGATAATGGAAATGTTATAGAAGAAATTACTAATAGAATGTGAAAATTAACACATGTTCCTGTACAAACTTGGACTGGAATATTGAATAATGGCTTTTTAGGGGGAATTTTTAGAAATTGGAAGCAAGCTTTGTTTATGCTTGTAATAATCATTATGGGATTAATATTTTTACCTTATCCCTCTCATTAAGAATATTGTTCAGAGTACTGTGGAAAGTAAATTAGAAATACAAAGAAATTTGGAAAGATTTTAATGTTTTATTTTTAAAGAATGGTTAAAAAGAAAAAGGGTGGATTTGTGGAAAATAACGAAGTAGTGAGGAAGTTTAAAAATAAAAAGATATATGCTTTTAGTATTATGTAACCATATTTTATATTTTATAATAATCATTTTATAATCAATTGCTTGAGTAGATGCTTTGAGAATATGGGGAAAAATACAGGCCTCAAATGGAGGGAGGGGGAGAACAGGAGTTACCATGTGGCCCAAATGTGAGTCACTATCTAGGAATTGTTTTTAAGTACCTTCTGGTGCCTGGTACCCCTGGCAGGTGTAAAAGATGGGAGATATCTCTCATCTAGAATTGATAGTGGGGGAGGGATCTTATTAGTATAATGTAAGCAAACGGGCAGAGATAATGTATTCTGTTTAGGCGCTTCTGATAGATTGTAACCTCCAAAGCCTAAGCCAATGGGGCCATGGGGGAGGGAATGGGGCGTCGCGATAGGATGTATAATATGTGATTTTGGAATTTGGGGTGTGGTTCAGTGTTTGGCTACATTGTTTGCCTTCCTGAATCCACCACGCTTTGCAAACCGTTACTTTTTAGACTTTGTTGTGAAGTCTAATAAACTTCTTTTCTATTTGTAACACAAACAGAGTGAATTTCAATTTGTGACTATTTTTGTGTCTAACAGGCAGAAGCAGGGCTCTGGGAAAGCTGACCACATGTAGTAGGGAGTGGTGGGTTTTTATACCTTTGTGGGAAGTCAGCTCCCCAGAGAAGGAAATATTAAAAGTGCAGAATATATTTCTCTAAAGGATTTTAAAAGCAGAAATCAACCCTGCCCCCAAGTCTCTCTGTTCCAAGCACAAACCAAGTCTGCAGAAATGCAGATGTGATAAATTGTCAGGAAACGGATTAGGAAGAAAGATCTCTAGTAAAGAGGAAATATACTAAAATAATAGTGAAACAAAAGTATTCTTGTTCTTAGAACAGACATTGATCAAGGAAGCCATAATCCTGTTAGCGTAACTACACGTATTCCCCGGTGACTGTCTTAAAGAGGAATGTACCAAAGTCATTGTTTAAGCAAACATAGTCTTGTCCTTAAGGCAGATGATGATTGGGATAATTATATCCTGTCTGTGAAACTAAACGTACTGCAAGTAATTTTCTTCTGTAAACTGTCTTCGGATAAGAATGTGTAGAATATTAACCACATAAGTAACAATGTAGAACAATGTAGAACAATGTATAACTAGGAATTAGAGGTGTATAAAATGTCTGTTTGTGAGCCCTTCGGGGTTCAGACTTTTATTTTATTTATTTATTTATTTATTTTAATCCCATTTATATCCCGCCCTTCTCCGAAGACTCAGGGCGGCTTACAAGCTTAGCAGTAGCCTTCATTCTATGTATATGCTTGCTTGTTAGGGCTTTCACACACACCCCAAGCGGCATTATTACAAAGTCAGCTTAATTGCCCCCAACAATCTGGGTCCTCATTTTACCTACCTCGGAAGGATGCTTTGTTCAAGCCTTCTGAACCTGCACATTAAACTTTTCCTTTCCTGAAGAGCTGGCGTGAGTCTCTTCTTTCTACAACACTAGAGTCAACATCAGCCCCAGCCCCAGGGAAGCAGGGGACATAATAGGACATACCCACAACCATCAAGAATCCTAGAGGGGGCCACCTAGACTCAGGACAGAATACATGACACAGGAAGTAGCCTCAAACAGGAACCAGAAATAAATAAATAAACCTTTATTGTCAAAGTACAACATGTGTACATTGAGATTAACTGAGCCTCCCCCCCCCCGTGCTCTCTCCCCCCAACACACAGTGACAACAAACCCTCCATCCTACCACACCATGTGAACCAACTACACCACACACCGGTCTCCCAAGTGAATTCTGCATAAGATTATGTCCCATTTAAAAGCCTAACAGCCCACGGATAAAAGCTATTTTTCAGCCTGTTGGTACGGCTGGCTATATTCCTGTATCTCCTACCGGATGGTAGTAGAGTAAAGAGATACCGTCCAGGGTGTGAGTCATCTTCCTCACTCTTCCAAGGCAACGAGCCCTGGCGATGTCATCCAGTGGTGTCAGGGAACAGCCCACAATGTCTTGTGCTGTGCTCACTACCCTCTGTAATACTTTCCTGTCCGCAGCTGTCAGACCAGCATACCAAACCACAATACCATACGAGAGGACGCTCTCTATGGTAGACCGGTAAAAGAGGGTCATTAGCTGTTGTTCTACCCTGTTCTTCTGCAAGATCCTAAGAAAGGGAAGCCTCTGTTGGGCCTTTCTAGCCACCTGGGTTGTGTTAACTTTCCAGGTCAGATCTTCACAGAGGTAGACTCCCAGAAATTTAAAGGAGGAAACTCTCTCTACACAGTCCTCCCCGATGTAAAGTGGGGCAGGTTCCTCCTTTTTTCTCCGGAAGTCTAACACCATCTCTTTCATCTTGCTGATGTTTAGGTGCAAGTTGTTGTTACAACACCATATGGATAGTTTTTGTACCTCCGCCCTATATGCTGTCTCATCCCCACCTGTAATAAGACCCACCACAGTTGTATCATCTGCAAACTTTATCGCAGTGGATGGGTCAGATGATACACAATCATAAGTGTATAAAGAGTACAGGTAGGGGCTAAGCACACTTGAAACAATAGAGTCCAGGGGGTATAAAAACCCACTACCCACGTGTGGTCAGTCCTTTTTCTGTTGGATCCATACTTCTGTCTAGCTTTCCTCTGTAATAAAATACAACCTTCTTCCCAAAGCCTTGGTGGAGCAGTGGGCTAATGCCTCCTTAAGTAACACCAGCTGCCTGCAATTAGTGCAGGTTCGCATCCCACCAGGCTCAAGGTTGACTCAGCCTTCCATCCTTCTGAGGTAGGTAAAATGAGGACCCATATTGTTGGGGGCAATAAGCTGACTTTGTAATAATGCCGCTTGGGGGGGGCGAAAGCCCTAATAAGCAGGCATATACATAGAATGAAGGCTATTGCTAAGCACATTGATTTGTGCTTTAAATTGAAAGCCGCCCTGAGTCTTCGGAGAAGGGCGGGATATAAATGGGATTTTAAAAAAAAAGCAGTTGCCATGTTTTTCCCCCGCTTGGATGAACCATGATGAAGACTTTTCTTCCTACACCAGGGGTGTCAAACTCAATTTCATTGAGGGCTGCATCAGCATTCTGGTTGCCATTGGGGGGCTGGGTGGGCGTGGCCACCATGGGCGTGGCCTACTGAGTGGGGCATGGCCAGCTTGATGTCACTCACGTCGGGGGCACCTGTGCGGGCCTGGGCAGGACTCGGGTGGATCCGAGGGTCTCTGGCGAAAGGTGGGGTGGGACCGGGGAGAGCGCAGGGGCATGGTCCAATGGAGGAGCTCACTGAGCCTCAGGCTGTGCACGGGGCTCCTGCATGGTGGCACGGATGGCACAGAGCCCTGGGCAGCAGAGGTCAAGCGCCCAGCCCAGCCCTTGAGCTTTCACAGCACCAGGACCACACAGCGCTGCCTAGTCTAGCTGCACTTCCCCAAGGGGGCACCCACCTGCACTTACCTCCTCAAGGCTGCTGCTGTGCTCCTTCTCCTTGTCCAGGTTGCTCATGGTGGGTGCAGAAGGACAAAGTGCATGGGTCAAAGGGAGGCCCACTCACTCTCCATGCGAGGAGACCAGGCTTTCTAACCAAAGCATCCTCAGCAATAGGATGGGAGACCACCAAGGGATGGCGAAAGGGCAACAGGGCTACTGGTGGCCAAGTACTAAGGCAGGACTTCCCTCAGACCCTCCCTACCTCTTATTCCAATCTCCCTCCCTCCCACCTTCCTTCCTTCCTTCCTTCCTTCCTTCCTTCCTTCCTTCTGAAGGGATTTTATTATGCTTAAGGTTGATGTTAGTAATATTGATATTAGTAGTGATACTTTGTAACCATCTTTGTTTATGTGCAAGCAGCTTTGTAGGTGCTTTATATTGGGAAATAAGTTATATAAAATCAAATGTTTCATGCTTTAGGTACAGGGGATTGCTTACATGAAAAGAGCATGGGGAACGGGAAAAGGAGCTATGGTGGAACCTGGATTGTTGTGTACGAGTCATCATCTACCTTTTGGTTCCTTGTACCAAGATCAGATCTCTTTGTTCGGGAAAGGTATAAAAGGTGGAAGACATCTTTCCTGGTTGTTGCCTTCATCTCTCTACCAGCCACGAAGAGAGATGTGGCCACCCAGCTCTATTTTGATCAAAATAAAAGTTGTTTGCTTGCTGAAACCTCACATACTGAGAACCAAACGTCTGAGTCAGTGGAGCAGGACCCAAGAACGAGAGGAAGATGCCGAAGGTCGGCCAGCCCAGAGAATTCGACATCCGCCATCCCGAACTGTGGCTATCACACCTGGGGCAAGTCAAGAACTATCTCCAAGCGAACCAAATCGCCGAGGATGGCCTAAAAGCAGTGACCCTGCTTTGCATAAGCGGGCCGGCCACATTCGACTTGGCCGAAAGCCTATTCGCACCAACGCCAATCGAAACCGTCTCATACACGAGACCTCACGACAAAGCTGAACGGGCATTTCAAGCCCCGAATGTCCGCGCTGGCCTGGCGGTTCCAGTTTGACCAGAGGGTACAACAGCTGGGCAAATCTGCATCGGAGTTCATCGTGGCCTTGCGACATGCCGCCCGCCTCTGCCAGTTCTCCAACCTGGATGAGAGACTTCGGGACAGGCTGGTGTGCGGCCTAAGAGACAAGCGTCTGCAACAGAGACTTTTCATGAGGCCCAATATAACTCTCCAAGACGCTCAAGATGAGATCTTGGCTGACGAGGTGGCCGGAGGCGTGGTGCAAGCAGTACACACTCCCATGCCCCGCAGCCCAGAGGAAGCAGTACACAACGAAGGTGCTATGTACAGCGAGCACACAGACGAGGAAGAACCCGACATCGACCTGATCCAGCGGAAAACGGAACAATGGGATCGGCGACGCGAGCACAGGGAGAGCCAGCTGAAGGCAGCTCCCTCCCCGAAATGCGGAGGCTGCAGAGGCAACCACGCGTGGGCGAACTGCAAGTTCTGGTTGGCCACGTGTCGGGCCTACAGAAAAATGGGCCACATCGCAGCGGTCTGCCGTAGCCGTTTCCAAGAGGGCCTACCCAAGCAACAGTCAGAGAACTCATCGTGGAAAGGTACCAGGGCCCAGAGCCTGACAAACGTGGGGTTTTTCGAAAGCCGGAGGGCCATCTGCCGAACCGGGGCCCGCCGACCGCTTAAACCCAAACTTGCTAGACTCTGGCTCTGCAGTCTCGATTATTTCCGAAGAGACATTTAAACTTGTTTGCGGCCAGAGCAAGCGGTGGGTTAAATTGAGGCCCTCCAGCATCTTGTTAACCGATTTCCAAAATGCCCCAGTAAAAGTTAAGGGGGAGGCCACCCTTTCCGTGCAGTTTAAGAGGTTTCAGGGGCACTTGGATGTTATCGTAGTCGAAGGCCGTAGGACCAGTTTAGTCGGGTTGGACTGGTATGAGGCATTAGGCATCGTAATTTCCGGCATCCACAGATTGCAGGGAAACAACATCAAATCTGTCTGCAAAGAGTTTGCAGACCTATTTGATAGTAAACTGGGAAGGTACACAGGGCCACCCATTTCATTCAAATTAAATCCCAGTGTCTTACCTATTAGAATCAAACCCAGGAGAGTCCCCTTTGCACTCAAGCACAAAATTGAGAAAGAGCTAGACAAACTAGTAGAACAGGGGGTCCTGCAGCCAACAGATGGGGGAGAGTGGGAGACCCCGATAGTCACCCCTCTCAAAGCTAACGGGGAGATCTGTATCTGTGCACTTTAAATAAATTTAAATAAATTTTAAATAATTTTATTTAAATAAATTTAAATTTAAATGCACTTTAAATAAGGCCCTAATCCAGCACGCTTACCCGGTCCCCACGGTCAGCCACGTTCTCGCTTCCCTCCAAGGCGGCGCCATCTTTGCTAAACTAGACCTCACGCAGGCGTACCAGCAGCTGCCAGTTACCACGTAGACAGCAGCAGCACAAACAATTGTAACTCATAAGGGAGCCTTCAGAGTTAACCGCCTGCAGTTTGGAGTAAGTGTAGCACCTGGGATTTTTCAGGAGGTAATGGAGCGAACACTTAAGGGCATCCAAGGTGTATGCCCTTATTTTGATGTTGTCCTCATTGCTGGAGAAACAGAGGAAGTGTTAGTAGACAGACTTAGGGCAGTTTTACAGAGCCTTCGCTCTGCAGGTCTAAAACTGAAAAGGGACAAATGCAGCATAGGGGTCACATCCACAGAATTTTTGGGGTTCAGGATCGATGCCAGCGGGATTCATCCCACAGAATCCAAAGTGAAGGCCATTAAGATGGCCCCCACTCCCAAGAACAAAGCGGAACTGCAAGCCTTTCTGGGATTATTAAATTTTTACCACTCCTTCCTACCCCACAAAGCAGCTATAGCTGATCCCCTGCACAGACTCCTAGATAAAAAAGCTGCATGGAAATGGACCAAGGTCCATGACAAAAGCTTCCAGGACCTAAAGGCTCTACTGTCCAACAAGTTCACGGTCACCCATTTCATAGAAACCAAGCCTATATGCATCGCTTGCGATGCTTCACCATATGGAGTGGGAGCAGTGCTAAGCCATCTGGAGGGAAATGGTACACAGGTTCCCATAGCTTACTACTCCAGAACCTTGTCAGGGGCAGAAAGGAACTATGCACAGATAGACAAGGAAGCCCTGGCAATAGTGGCTGGGGTCAAAAAATTCCATGACTATCTGTATGGTAGGGAGTTCACAGTGTTTAAGGACCATAAGCCTCTATTAGGCTTATTCACCACTGACAAACAAACCCCTCAAATACTCTCCCCTAGGATTTTTTTTATTTATTTATTTTAATTCCATTTATATCCCGCCCTTCTCCGAAGACTCAGGGCGGCTTACAAGCTTAGCAGTAGCCTTCATTCTATGTATATGCCTGCTTATTAGGGCTTTCACACACACACACCCAAGCAGCATTATTACAAACTCAGCTTAATTGCCCCCAACAATCTGGGTCCTCATTTTACCTACCTCAGAAGGATGGAAGGCTGAGTCAACCTTGAGCCTGGTGGGATGCGAACCTGCACTAATTGCAGGCAGATGCAATTAGTGCATATTCCCATCATATTCCTATCAGCTTATAAATTTAAAGTGATTCATAAGCCAGGGAAAGAAATGGGCCATGCAGATGGGTTAAGTAGGCTACCTCTAGCAAACATAGAACCAGATCCGGTGCCAGCTGCACAGATACTGGCAATCCAAGAGCTACTGGAATGCCCTCTCCATGCAAAGGACGTTGCAGCAGAGACAGCCTCAGACAAAATCCTGAGCAGAGTTCAGTCTTGGGTATTCACAGGGGGGCAGGATAAAAGTCCAGGCCCAGAATTCCAAGTGTATTTTGTAAGGAGGCATGAATTGTCCGCACACAAAGGATGCCTGTTGTGGGGTAGTAGGGTTATTATACCATCAACACTAAGAGATAGGGTGCTGCAGTCTCTACATGAAGGGCACCCTGGTATAGTTCGCATGAAGGCTTTAGCAAGGAGCTACCTTTGGTGGCCAGGGTTAGATAAGGCAGTGGAAGAGCAGGTACAGGGATGCTACAATTGCCAAAGGTCCAGACCTGAGATGCCCCAAGCGCCTGTCCACAAATGGGAGGCAACACATACACCCTGGTCCAGGGTCCATATAGACTACGCTGGTCCATTTCAAGGACAGCTTTTCCTAATAGTGGTAGACCAGGGGTGTCAAACTCAATTTCACTGAGGGCCGCATCAGCATTGCGGTTGCCCTCAAGGGGCCGGGTGGGTGTGGCCTGGGTGGGCATGGCCTATTGGGTGGGCGTGACTAGAGTGTGTATGGCCTACTGGGTGGGCGTGGCAAGCTCTACATCGTTCGCATCAAGGGTGCCTATGGGGGCCTGGGCAGGAGTGGGACAGATCTGGGGGGGGTCTCTGGCAGAAGGAGGGTCTCTGGGCCAGAGCCAAGGCAGTGGGGGCCGTTCCCTCACTGTTTCCAGGATGGCTTCGCGGGCCACATGAAACTACTTCGCGGGCCAGATCCGGCCCCCGGGCCTTGTGTTTGACATGTCTGTGGTAGACAGCCACTCAAAATGGCTGGAGGTAGTGCCAGTCCCAAATATGACCATGGCCAGAACAATCCAAGTGCTCAGAAGACTTTTTGCCACACATGGTCTGCCTGATGTTGTGCTATCAGATAATGGGGCTCAATTTACCGCTGCTGAATTTCAGGCCTTCATGAGAGCAAACCTGATTAGACATGTCACATCCGCGCCCTTCCACTCGTCGACTAATGGACAAGCAGAAAGGATGGTGAGAACAACCAAAGACGCACTCAGGCGCATTATCGTCGGTGATTGGCACCACAGGTTGGTGGAATTCCTATTATCACAGCACACCACACCATGCACAGCCACGGGGAAGAGTCCTGCGGAGCTCCATTGGGGCAGACACCTCATCACCAAACTGGACAGACTTCACCCCGACAGAGTGGCTTCTGAGGCCGTACAACCCAAAACCCCAAGAGAAC
The DNA here is from genome assembly GCF_947247035.1 of Vipera ursinii. NCBI lineage: Eukaryota > Metazoa > Chordata > Lepidosauria > Squamata > Viperidae > Vipera > Vipera ursinii. The sequence continues at coordinate 25,155,955 of NC_139522.1, forward strand.
TACACCCGGGTGACTTGGTTTGGGCCAGGAACTACGGTCCGGGACACTTGAGGATTTTGGGGGTGGTGGTTGACAAAACTGGGCCCTTACGTAGTAGGGGTGGAGGGGGGTCGTCAGGTCAGACGGCACATAGACCAAGTAAGGAAAAGAGTTCCAGAATGGTCAACAAGCGACCACGGGGAAAATTACTCCTCATGGAGTTTCCAAGCTGGCTCACAAGCTAGCTCACATTCCCCCCACCAGCACTACCAACAAACAACCGCGTCTGAGGCCGAGGAGGATCAGGAGAACCAGGACAGCAGCCCCCCCAGGACCATGGGACTAACCCTGCCACAGGGTCTGACTATGGGGTGGGTCCACCAGAAACGGCCAGCCAGAGCTTACCTGCTGACTCTCCAGTTCAGGAGAACTTGGACATCCAGGATACGCTGAGTAAGGCGCCAGCCCACAAGGGGGAAGAAACCCTAAGACATTCCTCTTGGTCCCATAGGCCACCCGCGTACCTCACGGTCTATGTGCGCAAATAAGGGAAGCCGGGTGGCTGGGTCCATTGGGAAGCTGATTGTCATGAATGTACGTTCGTTGTTTGTGTATATAGTTCCATCCTTAAGGGGGAAGGGGTGTTATGTATTAAGCTTTATTGCAACACCTAAAGCTGTGTATAAGAGTCACCACCAGGAGGCATTGAACTGTAACTGTTTTGGCGGGAAGCATTTCAGCGGGAAACAGAGGTTCAAACTGATTGGTTGGTTAAGTACCTGGCCAGGTACTGGCCAGGTATATATAAGAGTGCAGGTAGCTCCTATTCCCCAGTACAGTCCCTTCACCTAATAAAGAGCTGCTATGCTGTACTCATCGTCTCGGCATCCTTCCTGCTCTCCAGAACCCACAACACAACACTTTCCTTCTTTCCTTCCTTCCTCCCTCCCCTCCTTCCCTGCCTCCCTCCTTTTCATTCCCATTTCCTTCCTTCTTTCCTTCTCTTTCTTCCTGTTTCCCTCCCCTCTTTCCTTCCCTCCCTCCCTCTGTCTGTGCCCAGGAAGGGATGAGGGGAGGGGGAGAGGTTGGCAGTGCTTCTCTCAGAGAGTAAGAGAGTTGGAAGAGACCTTTGAGGTCTTTTGTCCAAGCCCCTGCTCAAGCAGGGAACCTATACCATTCCAGACAATGGAATATCCAATCTCTACTTAAAAGCCTCCAGTGACGGAGCATCCACAACTTCTGAAGGCAAGCCTTTTCACTGGTTAGTTGTTTTCACAAGTCCTTAGTTCTAGGCTGGTTTTCTTCTTGATTAGTTTCCATCTATTATTGCCTTCTGATGTTCTGGAAAATAGGTTGAACCCTTCTTCTCTGTGGCAGCCATCAAATATTAGAATATTGCTATCATGTCACCACCCCTAGTCCTTTTCACTAAGCTAGACATACCCAATTCCCACAAACATTTGTCATATGTTTTAGCCTCCAGCTCCCTAATCATCTTTGTTTACCATCCATTTAGACCAGATGGTCCCCCTGGCTTGGTTTATAGAACAGTGGCCATGAGCAGAGCCTTCTCAGAGACAGCACCCCAATTATAGAACTTTCTCGCAAGGAAAATATGAACAGTGCATCCCTCACCCTTTTAGAGGCAACTCCAAACACACTGTTCAGCCAGGCATATGTAGAATAACACCACATTTTATGGTCAAACAGCACTAAGTAAATTACTACTAATATTTTTCTTTCTTAAAATACACACTTTTAATATAGTTTTAAGCAGTACTGGTGATGCCTTACAATAGTTGTCTTTGACAGTTTTCTTGTAAACCACCCTGGATTTCTCAGAAACTTTTAATTTCAAATTAGATGTTGATTTAATAAATTAGACAGAAGAAACAAATGTTTACATACATCTAAATCCCACAGACCTACTGCCTCCTAGGCGTTTACTACAGAGAAAATAAGGCATTGCATTTCTAGCCAGCATAGCCACAGGATGATGGGAACTGTGGTCCATGACACCCAAAAGAAATTAGTTTGGGCAAGGCTGGATTAAATTATAAAAGAGCAGATGAGGGGAAGTCGGAACAAGAAACACTTTACACGTCTCCGTCAAAATAATTGGGGGGGGGGGGAGTTGACTCAGCCTTTTAATTTCAACTCACACCAATTCCTCTTAACTTCCCATTCAATCCAAAGAGTTCTATTATTGCCTGCATTTTAGGGAGGGGAGGAGGCAAGAATAGACCACAAAGCCAATCTGTGAGTTTGCTCTCTCACCTGCCTGCACACCACCTTCAACACGCAGCACGTGTGGGTATGTGTGTGAGAGACAGAGAGAGATCCCCTTTTTTTGTAATTTTACTTACTTTGCAACGCTCCCCGTTCTCCACACTTTCGCTTCCCTGCTCTCTCTCTCTCTCTCTCTCTCTCTCTCTCTCACACACACACACACACACACACACACAGAGAGAGAGAGAGAGAGAGAGAGAGAGAGAGAGAGAGAGAGAGAGGGAGAAACCCTTCCTGCTTTCTCCCTCTTCTCACCCTTTCTCTCCAGCCACCACAGAGTTTGCCAGCTGCAGGCAGTTCCAGGCTGCAGCTCTGTATGACTGCTGCATTCCCCTGCTACTGTGCACTCACATCTCCACACCTTTCATCCCACAGGCTGGGCGTGCCCTGGGGTCCTAGCCTTACAGAATGCCATGGCCCAAGCGAGGAAAGGCATGAGTGGAAAAGCAGAGCCGGACGAGGAAAAGCCCTAAAAGTGGGACCAGGCATGGGGAGGCTGGCCTGGCAAAGCAGAGCCACACGAGAAGCCCGGCAAAGTGGGTCGTGGCTGGTTGTGATGGGGTTAAGCTGGGAGGGGTGGGGTGGGCTGAGGCAAATGAGCTGCAGCTGCTGCTGCACACCACCAGACCCTGAGCACTCTCTGTTTCCTGTGCATGCACCAGGGTGCCCAGTTAGGTTGGGGTGGGCCAGGGCTGGGGCAGCGGGAGCCAGTCCTTTGCCATTTCTGGGACAGCCCCGGTGGACCAAATCTGGGCCCTCCCCAGGCTGGATCCGGCCCACGGGCCTTGTGTTTGACATGTCTGTCCTACACCTTCTTGGGCTTTTGTTTGGAGTTGTTCCTGTGGCATGAACTTTGACCTGAGTCTGAGTGTGCCTTTCTGATATTCTGATGGTGATGGATTAATCCTATTATGTCCCAAAGGTCATATCCTGCTTCCCTGGGGTTGATGGCTGATGAGTGTTGGATTTTTTGGTGTGAGGGATTGTTGATTCTAGGGATCTTTATCTTTCTAATCCCAGCTTCCTGGCTCCAATCTTTCTGACAGGATTATCACATCTGCATTTCTGTAGACCTGGTTTCTGTTTGGGGCAGAGAGACCTGGGGGTGGGGTGGTTTCTGCCTTTAAATTCCTTTGGAGAAATATAATATTCTGCCTTTTAATATTCCCAAAAATATTTCTTTTCGGGGGGGAGCTGACTTCCCACAGTAGGAAATAAACAGGAAAATAACCTAGGGTAACCTAAGGAAAAACAGGAATAAAACCTGTCATAACAATATTGTACAAGACAGTGAAGGGATTTTATTATGCTTAAGGTTGATGTTAGCAATATTGATATTAGTAGTGATACTTTGTAATCATCTTTGTTTATGTGCAGGCAGCTTTGTAGGTGCTTTGTATTGGGAAATTAGCTATATAAAAGCAAATGTTTCATGCTTTAGGTACAGGGGATTGCTTACATGAAAAGAGCATGGTAAGGGGAGGGGGGAAGGAGCTGTGGTGGAGCCTGGGTTGTTGTGTATGAGTCATCATCTAGGAATTATTTTTCTGTACCTTTTGGTTCCTAGTACCAAGACCAGATCTCTTTGTTCTGGAAAGGTATAAAAGGCGGAAGACATCTTTCCTGGTTGTTGCCTTCAGCCGAGAAACTGTCTTTTAATAGAGTGTGATTTAAGGAAAGTAATTGAAAGTAATTGAATTGAAATGTAATTTTTTTTGCAGAGGTTTTGGTAATTTTGAAATAAGATAGGGGGCTGATCTCCCCGATTGGTCCTCCACAGAAAAAATTAATTACTAAATTACAAATTAACTAAGTGAAAAGGGAGGAAGCGGAGAAACTACCTTGAAGAAAAAGAAAAAGAAAAGAAAAAAATATGGGGAATCGTCAGAGTAATTTAAAGAAATAAATCAAAATGTACTCCTCTGCAATTTGTTTTGAACAATTGGGAGGTCTTGAAACCTCAAGTGGCTGTTACGTTTAACTCTGTCAGACAATATCTGGTGGTGCTTTCTTGTTGTTGTTGCTGTATAGCAGTAAAAATCATCTTCAAGAAGGCAACTTTGAAAAACTTTGTAAACCTCCGGTTGGCTAGTTTATCTGATAACAACTAAAGCCACGGAAGACAAGAAAACAAGATTCAAGGAAATGAAAGCAAGTTTTTTTCCTCTCTTTTTCTTTTAATCTGGCTCTTTGGACTATTCGATTCCCTTTTGTCGGAGGTGAGGACACCTCCCCCTTCATACCTGCAAAAGACCCCAGGTTCAAAATTCCTTTTAGTCTTTCCCCACTGTCTTTTGAAGTTGGTGGGATAAATTGGAAGTAACCATAAATGTTCCACTCCTTTTAATTAAAAGGGGAGGCCTGTTTTGTCCTCAAACTCCAAATTGATGTGTGTTTTGTTTTGTTTTATATATGTTTGGACATTTGGAACATTAAGCTTGGACTTGGAATGGTGAGAAAAATGGGAGATGGTTAAAGGGCCCTATAAAAACCATGTTTGGTTGAAATCACCTCATGATTTTTCTCGCTTCTTGCGGGACAAGCCATATGTCTAAATAAATGTTGTTTAATAGTATTTGTGTATATATGTCTGTCTGTCTTGTTCTGTGTTATTTCCAAGACTTGGAAGAGGGTCAAAATCCTCTCTGATAACACCAAACAAAAAGGCCTTATTTAAAAATGTATGGTTTGCCTGGAGAAAGTATGAAATGAAATATTTGTATCTTAAATTGTTTATGCAAGCAGTCAGAATGGATGTGAATTGTGGGTTTTTCGCACCCGGCGGGCTCCTCATGAACTTGCCAATAAATGAGGACACGTCTCTCTGAGCGTTCTCGGGATGAGGGCCCAGACCGAAGTCCTAAGCTCTCTTTTATTGGAAACATAGGTTACAAAGTCAGCAAGTTAACATAGGTTACAAAGTTACAATACAAGCAACAAGCAGTTAAATGGTTACATTTTAGTTATTGCCCTATATGGAAGCTCATTGTTCTTGCCTACTTGCCTACGTGTTCCAACGGATTATCCCGTCTGCACATAGCAAGGAGTATATGATTTACAAGAAACTGAACCTTATCTTTGCCTAAGCCAGACCTGCGCCACTTTACAAGCCTTATTTTGTCATATATCTACAGTGAATGAGTTAATTTGCTGATGTGTAAATGTGTGTGAATTTTGTCAAGAGAATACGATGGTCATAGCAAACACTCTTTTCCAACAACCCAAGAGATGGCTCTACACATGGACATCACCAGACGGTCAACACAGAAATCAGATTGACTATATGCTCTGCAGCCAAAGATGGAGAAGCTCTATACAGTCAGTAAAAACAAGACCAGGAGCTGACTGTGGCTCAGACCATGAGCTTCTCCTTGCAAAGTTTAGGCTTAAACTGAAGAAAGTAGGGAAAAGCACTAGGCCACTCAGGTATGAATTAAATCATATCCCTGTTGAATATACAGTAGAGGTGACAAATAGATTTAAGGAATTAGATGTGATAGACAGAGTGCCTGAAGAACTATGGACAGAGGTTTGCGACATTGTACAACAGGTAGCAACCAAAACCATCCCAAAGAAAAAGAAATGCAAGAAAGCAAAATGGCTGTCTGAGGAAGCTTTGCAAATAGCTGAGGAAAGGAAGGAAGCGAAAGGCAAGGGAGAAAAACATAGATATGCCCAATTGAATGCAGAATTCCAGAGAATAGCTAGAAGAGATAAGAATGCCTTCTTAAATGAACAGTGCAAAGAAATAGAAGAAAACAATAGAATAGGGAGGACCAGAGATCTTTTCAAGAAAATTGGAGAGATGAAGGGAACATTTCATGCAAAAATGGGCATGATAAAGGACCAAAATGGCAGGGACCTAACAGAGGCAGAAGAGATTAAGAAGAGGTGGCAAAATTACACAGAAAAACTATACAAGAATGAGCTTAACGTCCCAGATAATCACAATGGGAGGCTCAGCTAATCTCAATGTACACATGTTGTACTTTGACAATAAAGGTTTATTATTATATTATGAGGTGGTCACTGACCTCGAGCCAGACATCCTAAAATGTGAAGTGAAGTGGGCCTTAGAAAAGCTGAGCAACAACAAAGCTAGTGGAGGTGACAGTATTCCAGCTGAGCTATTCAAAATCTTAAAAGACAGTGCAGTAAAAGTGCTACACTCAATTTGCCAGCAAATTTGGAAAACTCAAGAGTGGCCACAGGATTGGAAAAGATCAGTTTACATTCCAATTCCAAAGAAAGGCAGTGCCAAAGAATGTTCAAACTATCGCACCATTGCACTCATTTCTCATGCTAGTAAAGTCATGCTTAAAATCCTACAAGCTAGACTTCAGCAGTATGTGGATCGAGAACTACCAGAAGTACAGGCAGGATTTTGAAGAGGCAGAGGAACTAGAGATCAAATTGCCAACATACGCTGGATCATGGAGAAAGCTAGGGAGTTCCAGAAAAACATCTACTTCTGCTTCATTGACTATGCTAAAGCCTTTGATTGTGTGGATCATAACAAACTGTGGCAAGTTCTTAAAGAGATGGGAGTACCAGACCATCCTATTTGTCTCTTGAGAAACCTATATGTGGGTCAAGAAGCAACAGTGAGAACTGGACACGGAACCACTGATTGGTTCAAAATTGGGAAAGGAGTCCGGCAAGGCTGTATACTGTTGCCCTGCCTATTTAACTTATATGCAGAGCACATCATGAGAAAGGCAGGGCTAGATGAATCAAAAGTAGGAATTAAGATTGCCGGAAGAAATATCAACAACCTAAGATACGCAGATGATACCACTCTAATGGCAGAAAGTGAAGAGGAACTAAAGAGCCTCTTGTTGCGGGTGAAGAAGGAGAGTGCAAAACTTGGGTTGAAACTTAACATTAAGAAAACCAAGATCATGGCATCTGGCCCTCTCAATTCCTGGCAAATGGATGGGGAAGAAATGGAGGTAGTGACAGATTTTATTTTCCTGGGCTCCAAGATCACTGCAGACGGGGACTGTAGCCAAGAAATTAAAAGACGCTTGCTCCTGGGGAGGAAAGCCATGGCAAATCTAGACAGCACACTAAAAAGCAGAGACATCACCCTGTCAACAAAAGTGCGTATAGTCAAGGCTATGGTCTTCCCAGTTGCAATGTATGGCAGTGAAAGTTGGACCATAAGAAAGGCTGAGCGCCAAAGAATTGAGGCCTTTGAACTATGGTGCTGGAGAAGACTCCTGCGAGTCCCTTGGACTGCAAGGCGATCAAACCGGTCAGTCCTAGAGGAGATCAACCCTTACTGCTCTTTAGAAGGCCAGATCCTGAAGCTAAAACTCAAATACTTTGGCCACCTAATGAGAACGAAGGACTCACTGGAGAAGAGCCTAATGCTGGGAAAGATCGAGGGCAATAGAAGAAGGGGACGACAGAGAATGAGATGGCTGGATGGAGTCACTGAAGCAGTAGGCGTGAGCTTAAATGGACTCCAGATGATGGTAGAGGACAGGAAGGCCTGGAGGAATGTTGTCCAATGTTGTCGCAGCTAACAACAACAAATGTGTGTGTGTTAGCCCTCAAAACCCACCCGCCCCCACCCCCATGCCAGGCTGTGAAAGGAACAGTAAAGTGCATATTTTATTGTTGTAAATGAAAAAGAAAAGCAATAGCAAGTGTTTGCATGTGCAGAGTTCCATGGAGAATGTTTGAGAGAATTTATGGAAAATGCATGTGAAGGAGAGCAAACTATTTTTTTAGTGGTGAGATTTTTGTAGTTTCTTTTACCTTTTCCCCCCTCCAGTCTCTTTCTCCCCCCCCCCATGTTACTTTAAGAGTGAGAGAGAGAGACAGAAGATGGGGGCACTGGTCGTTTTAACCATTTTTTTCTCTGCTTAGAATTCCAGTTTGAGGAAGGGGGTGGATGTGAAATTTAATGCCCACTCTTGCAGTTTCAGCTTGCAATTTTTTTTCCTGGCAAGAGGAGACAGTAGTTGTTGGACTTTTTTTTTTGCAAATCTTTGAGTTTTAAAAGAAATTACTCTGAATTGTTTTGCTTAGATTTGTAAGTTTTCATCTACTTAATGGAAATTTGTTTCCATCTGATTGGAATCTGATCAAATTGGAATTTGACTAACTTTATATTAAAAGCAATACTAAAGTTTGATATAAAACTATTTCAGTAACTCAGAATAACTCATTAAGCTGGTTTGTCTTTTTGTGCAGTTGTTTTTGTTTTGTTTTGTCTTTTTATGTTTTTGTGTCTGTGTGCAGGACACATTGATGGAGGGTAATATCTGGGAGAATTTCCCTCCCTTGGTCAGTACTAACCTTTGGATTGTATGCCTTACAGCAAGCTCTGACGTTGTTAATAAGGGAGAAAGAACATATACACTGACTCCAAGTATGCTTATGGAGTCTTGAATACTTTAGAGAAGAGAAATGAAGAGGATTAATAGTAAAGGGAAAGAGTTGGCTCATGTAAGAAAAGACAGATGTTAGGCCAGAGTGGCAGAAGAAAAGGGAAGGAATGGATAATAGAAGAAAGAAACAGGAAAGTTGTTTTTAAGTTGGTTTGCACAGATTTCTGAATTGCATGCATTAAAAATTGTTGGAAGCAGGGAGACTGCCACTAACAGGATCAGCTCCAACGTGTGAATTGTATGCCTTAACACAAGCCTTAGAATGTTGAATGAACAAGAATGTACTATAGAAATGTGGAAAGAGAGAAACATGGGAAGTAGAAGAAAGTGAGAGGTGGATGTTGCGTGATGGGAGATGGATGTTGAAAAGACAGAAAGAAAGAAACGAAAAAGAAAGCAATAGCTAGAACACAGAAGCAGCCACTAAAAGGGGGTCGCAAGGGATAAATGCTGATGGTACTAAGCAATGAACACTCAACACCTCATAGGATGTGTAATAAATGAAAGACTGGTTTGCTTTAACAGAAACTTCTGGGATTTTTGCCATAAAGAATGTGGATTTCAAATTGTGTTGAAAAAGTGGAAATATCTGTATGATATTTGTCATTCTATTCTTCATTCACAGTTTCTCTCATTCCTACAATAGAAACTGTGACACAATCATTGAAAAAATATTTACAGATAAAAAAATGGTTGTATTTATATTTTAGTTAAATAAATCTGTGATAAATATAAGTAAATTAAAAGCTTTGCAAAATTTGGCGATGAGGCCATTTCAATATAGGCCTCAATTGGAAAGCTGTCTTTGTCCCTTTCAAATGATGTATGGGAGGCTTTTGTTACATGAAGGTTCAAGAATGTCAATGAGGAAGAGTATAAAGTTACTCAATGTTTAATCTGGCACAGGTTTTGTCTTGTATCTCAGTACAGGCCCAGGCTGCCCTACCACCTGTCTCTGCCCATTGTTGTTCCTGGAGAGTGGGTTCAGGTGAAAAGAACTGTCACCTAGAAAAGCCAGTCCTGAGTAGTCTCAACCATGCCAAGTCCTCCTGATTTAAGGAATCAAGGTGTGAGTCCATGGAAAGTACCATCATTCCCTCTCCAGTGACAAGCTCCGCAGCTGGATGGCCTGCAAATGGAATTTCAAACTGCCTCGCCTGTTGAACTGTTTCCATCCAAGTACGAGAAAAACCTCAATGGACTGGACTACCCTGGAAATTGTGTTCCTGGAACCTGGACTATGCATTGCAATATTTTTCTTCTGCTACTGTTGTTTCCCTCGTACCTTCTTTGGTAGAAGGAAGGACCATGGGCCCAATATTTTATGGAAGAAAAGGGAGTTGTGTTTATAACAAGGCTACGTATTCCACTTGCAAAGGGGCAACAGGGTCACTTGTTATGCTCCTATTAATACAGTGCAGCTTTACCAACAACTTTAAATCTGGACATATGGAGGAACATACAGACATTACCTTTTGGGGAAGAATAACACCAGACTTATGGAGAGGTGCCAGAATCTTTGTTTTTTTGATGCATGTAAAGCTATTGACTATACTCAAGCTAAATGGACTAAGTGTGGAGACAGGCCTACTCATTAAATGCCAAATATGTTTGCACATCCTACCCAACCTGGCATAACCAAAGGATTCCTGCAACCCGGTGTGCTTCAAGATAACCAGACCAATGGATTTTTCAGCATCATTTGAACTTGCTCTCAATTGAAACAGATACAAATATGGGTCCAAGTTGATCTTCCTGAACTGGAAACCACATTTGAGATTCCCTCAGTATCAAAGACATTTTTTTATTGATCTGGCCAGAAAGAATTGTTTCATTTTTAAATGTGAAGCTTGAGAGAACATCTCTTCTTATTTTCATTTGACTTGGAAAGAAAAGGACTGTCCAACCAAATGGGTCCTCTATTTCGTCATTGTGGCCCTACACTGTATTATTAGTGTAGGAAGAAAAGTCTTCATCATGGTTCGTCCAAGCAGGGAATAAACATGGCAACTGCTTTGGGAAGAAGGTTGTAGTTTATTGCAGAGGAAAGCCAGAGAGAAAGATGGATCCAACAGAAAAAGAAGGGCTCACCACATGTGGGTAGTGGGTTTTTATACCCCCTGGACTCTATTGTTTGGAGTTATTTCCTGTTTCAGGCTTTGTATTTCCTTTGTCACGTATTCTGTCCTGAGCCTAGGTGTGCCCCTCTAGGATTCTTGATGGTTGTGGGTATTTCCTATTATGTCCCCTGCTTCCCTGGGGCTGTGGCTGATGTTGACTCTAGAGATCTTTCTTCCTAATCCCAGTGTGTGAGATGGCCTCACGAGACCGATGGTTCGTTAAGGTGCTTCCAAGAAAAAGGCAGCACGCAGGGATGCAATCAGATGAAGCTTTATTTAAAGATAGAGTTAAGAGAAAGAGTTCCCTGGCATGGAGGCGTCCATGCCTGGATTGAGCTCATGGATCATTCCCAGAGGGAGCTTGAACAAGAAAGCAATAAGAGAGGAACAAGAGAGAGAACAGCCCCTGAGCAGAGGTTTTTATGGGGGTCCTCAGCCCCTCCCTTACCAATGAGAGTGAGGGGGCTGGAGGGCCATTAACTCTCTCCAATGGGGCTGCAGGGGCCGGAGACCCCTGACCCACCAGTGGGAGCAAAGATGCCTCTTTGCTCCCATCTGATGACCTTTTTGGGGAACTGCCATGGCTGGCACAAAAACATCTAACAAATCCCCTTCTTGCCAGCCAATGACAGACACCAGTGAATGTATGTGAGGGGGCAAGCAAGTGTCATAGACATGCATATACACGTTCAGAAGACCAAACACAAATGCTTACACAGAAGGTTGTGCTGGTCAATGGGTACAGGTTTGGTGAACAGGTCAGCTATCTGGTCAGTTGTATTACAATGCTCAACATGTATAAACCCCATTTTGGCAAGCTGCCTGACATTTTTATAGCGTATGTCTATGTGGCGGGAAATAGAGCCCACTGCATATGCCCCCGAGATTGCAATTGCAGCCGTATTATCCTCTTGAATTTGGATGGGCAGAGGAGGAGGTGCCCAGATGCTCGTTATCAGAGCATCGAACCAAATCAAATCATTGGCCGTGTCCGACAGGCTGGCATATTCCGCCTCGGCCGTGGAGCAAGAAACAAATTTTTGCTGCCTAACATGCCAATGGATAGGACAGCCATTTAGCAAATATGAGGAAACCAGAGGTGCTCCGTCTACTCTTGGTGTCACCAGCCCAGTCTGCGTCTGAGTAAGCAGAGAGCTGGGCCGTCTTCCCTTTCTCTGGCTCCAGCACAAGGAGAGCATCGGTCGTGCCCCTGAGGTACCTAAGTACCCTTTTAACAGCAGTCCAGTGGAATTCCTTTGGGTGTTCCACATGCCTGGACAGTAGATTCACAGCTAAAGCTATGTCAGGCCTGCTCCAATTGCTGATATATAGCAAGGAGCCAATCACAGATCTGTAAAGTTTATTATCTGTGAACTCAGGACCGTCCTTGTGAGTGTGACTGTAATAGTCACTTTGTATCAGGCTACGCGTTGGGTTAGATTCTGCCATTTTGCATTTGGCCAATAACTCCTCAATCTTTTCTTTCTGAGATAGGGCGAACCCCTCCTTAGTGGCCAAGATGTGCACACCCAAGTACCTGTCAACCCGCCCCAAAGACTTCAGGGTAAACTTTTCCCCCAGGGCCTTGGCAAATTTATCACACCCTTCCTTGTCAGGACCTACATATAGAAGGTCGTCCACATAAACTAACACCCATTCTGTGGTACCCTTGGAGTTGCGTGTGAAAACACATTCATCTGCATGGGATGCACTGAAACCAACTTTTTCTAAACTTTTTCTAAGGCAGTCATACCATAGTTTCCCCGACTGCTTGAGGCCATATAACCCTTTTCGGAGCAGCCATGTGTTTCCCCCCTCCTGCTGGTAGCCAGGAGGGGCCCTTACGTAGATCTGCCGGTCCACGTTGGCATGGAGGTAAGCCATCTGGATGTCGAATTGGAAGACTTCCTCCCCCAGAGCGGCTGCAGTTACAAGGGCGGCTTTGATGCTCTCTGCCCAGACGGTTGGAGAGTAGGTCTCCCCGTAGTCCTCCATGTAGCGCTGGGCGAACCCCTGAGCTACCAAACGGGCCTTATACAGGTAGAGGCCATTGGCAAGTGGTTTCGCCTTGAAAACCCACCTTGTGCCAATGATTTTCCTCTCCTTTGGTGGTTGCTGGGGGGTGAAGACCTTTAACTTTCTCAGGCTCACCATCTCCTGCTCCATCGCGAGCTGCCATTTCTCCTGTTCTTCAATGGGCAGCTCCTGGATGTCAGAGAAGGATTTTGGGGTGACCACAACGCTGTTGACGGACGCGATGTGCCCAATGTCGATTCTCTTTGGAGGGATCCCTTTGCTAGACCGCTTTGATCTCCTGACCTTCTACCACTCACGGCCCTTTTCTTCTGCGGGTTCCACGTCCGCTGGCATTTCATAATTAGGACGTGTGGACCCTCGGTCCCAGGTGCTGGGTATTGTTCTGAACCAGCCCTCTTCTAACAAACCCCTTATCAGAAAGAAGAGACTGGAGAGCGTCCAAGGCTAAAAGGCTTCTGCCAAGATTTAATTACGCAGTTAACAAAAACACTAGAGCTTGTCTTCTCAAGCGGAAAAGTTGCTTTCAGCAACCAGCCCCTCCCCAAACACTCCTTTTATAGAGAGCTCAGGGCGTGGTCTCCCTGTGCCTCCTCCCGAGGAGTCCCATAGCCTTTCTTTGTTCCTGCTCGACTGCCTACTGCGTCGGGCGTCCTTGAACAGGGCCAGCTGTGGGTCATCATCCTCCGCACTCTCGGGCTCACGCAGCTGAGAAGAGGTCCCCGGCTGAGGACTCTGCAAAGCCTCCAAACCATCATCAGCCGGTTCGTCTCCCTCCTCCCCCTCATCTGAGTCCTCCGATACGTCGGAGCCGGCTGTCGGACCCACAGGCTGGCCCTGAGTCACAACACTATCCCGCACCGCAGGGCCCTTCCCCCGGGTCTGCCGATCCGGATGCGGTCGGGATGGGAACTGTTCGTGAAAAGCAGTCACCAACGCAGGGGCATGAACGGCGGTCGCGTCTTCCCATGTGAAGTCCTCCGGCCCGTACCCTTTCCACTCGATCAGGTACTGGAAGCGATCTTTCAGCCAGCGGGAATCCCTGATGCTGGCGACCTCGTACTCGGGGGTGCTGCCTCCATCACGAGTTCCTGATGGGGGAGGTTCCGCTTGGCGAAGTGGACAGGCCGGTTGTTCGGGGACCAACAAGGACCGATGGAAGACGGGGTGCACGCGCAGGGAACGTGGCAGAGTTAAACGATAGGCGACCGGATTGATGACGGCCTCGACTGGGAACGGTCCAAGGTAACGGTGGTCCAGCTTCCTCGCCGGCCGAGTGGATGGTAGGTTCCTGGTGGACAGCCAGACCCGATCCCCCACCGATAGTGGAGGCGTATCCCTTCTCGACCGATCGGCGAACCTCTTGTAGTCGGCCTTGGCCTTCTCCAGCTGCCGTCGCACCAACCGATGGATCGCCTGTAACTCCGTCATAAATTCGTTCGCTGCCGGCTCCGATGAGTCCACGGGAGAAAGGGGGAAAAACCGGGGGTGATAACCCACGTTGGCCAAGAACGGTGTCATCTGCGTGGAGGTGTGCTGCGAGTTGTTAAAGGCAAACTCGGCTATGGCCAAATAGTCCACCCAATTGTCCTGCTGCAGGTTAACGTAGCAGCGCAGATACTGCTCTAAGATGCCGATGACCTTCTCGGTACCCCCGTCGGTTTGTGGATGATGCGCGGACGAGAGGCAAACCTTAATGTCCAACGCCCGCATCAACTCCTGCCAGAAGCGGGCTGTAAACTGGGCCCCCCTATCGGAGACGACTCTATCGGGAAGGCCGTGCAGCCGGAACACCTGTTGGATGAACATGCGACTAGTGGCGCGAGCTGACGGTAAGCCGCGACAAGGGATGAAGTGCGCCATCTTGGTCAGCATGTCCACCACCACAAACACTGTCGTGAAGCCGGAGGATGGGGGTAGATCCGTCAGAAAGTCCATGGACACAGCCCCCCAGGGTCTCTTGGGTGTTGGCAAGGGCTGCAGTAAACCAGGCGGGGCCCCTGTCGCTGACTTGGCCTGCCTGCAAGGAATGCAGGAGGTGACATAAGACTGGACATCGTGTCGGACTCGGGGCCACCAAAAAGTACGGGAGACCAAGTTCAGACTCTTGAACAGGCCAAAATGCCCCGCAGCCGGGTTATCATGACACTGGCTGAGGACGAGTCCCCTGAGTGGCCCTCCTGGAACATAGAGCCGGTCACGATAATACAGGAGTCCATCCGCGACCGACCAAGGCGAATCTGGCCCCACCTCTTCCTTCCGCTGAGCCACCCACGCCTCCTGCTGCTGCGCCTCCCGGATCCGAGCCCGTATATCCACCGGCTCCCGCACCGCAGCAAAAGACTCGACGGGGATCACTGTCCTGGGCGGAAGCTTGTCTTCCGCTCGGGTGTATTCGGGCTTTCTGGACAGAGCATCCGCTCTCTGGTTGTGCCCGCTTGGTATGTACCGCACCCGGAAGTCAAACCTCGCAAAGAAGAGGGACCACCGGATCTGGCGTTGATTCAAATTCCGAGCGGTCTGCAGGCTTTCCAGATTCTTGTGGTCCGTCCGGACCTCGATCTGATGCCGCGCCCCCTCCAGATGATGCCTCCAAGCCTCGAACGCCGCCTTGATGGCCAGCAGCTCCTTCTCCCAGATGGTATAGTTGCGCTCCGAGGGGTTCAATTTCCGAGAGTGATACGCGCAAGGGAAAAGGGTACCGCTGGGCGTCGTCGCCTGGAGTAACACGGCCCCAATGGCAATGTCGGAGGCGTCTGCCTCCACGACAAACGGCCATTGCGGGTCGGGATGTTTCAAGATGGGCTCCTTCATGAAGGCGTCCTTCAAAGCCTGGAACGCCTGTTGTTCGGGGGCGTTCCACTGGAACCGAGTCTTCTTCTGCAGGAGCCGGGTGAGGGGGGCTGTCAAGGCAGCAAAGCCAGGGATGAATGTCCGATAGTAGTTGGCAAATCCAAGGAGTCGCTGAACGTCCTTCACGCGACGCGGGGGTTGCCAACTCTGCAACGACTCGACTTTACTCGGCTCCATGGCGATGCCCTCAGGAGAAATGCGGTGACCCAGGAAATCGATGGTCACCTGGTAGAACTGGCACTTCTCCAACTTGGCAAACAGCCGATGTTCCCGGAGGCGCTGCAGGACCTGACGGAGATGCTGATGATGCGCTTCACGCGACGGGGAGTAAATCAGGATGTCGTCCAGGTAAATCACGACAAACTGGTCCAACAGTTCCCGAAAGATATCGTTCATAAAATGCTGAAACACAGCGGGGGCGTTGGTCAAGCCAAACGGCATCACCGTGTACTCGAAATGTCCATAGCGAGTACCAAACGCCGTCTTCCACTCATCACCCGGCCGAACCCTGACGAGGTTGTAAGCTCCACGCAGGTCCAGTTTCGTGAAGATCTTAGCCTCCCGGAGTCGGTCCAAGAGCTCGGGGATGAGGGGCAGTGGGTAGCGGTTACGCACCGTGATGGCGTTGAGTTTCCGGTAGTCACAGCAAAGCCGTAACTCGCCCGACTTCTTTTTGACGAAGAGCATGGGCGCAGACACTGGCGAGGACGAGGGCCGGATGAAACCACGAGCCAAATTCTTTGTCAGGAAGTCCCGCAATGCAGCCAACTCGGGCTCCGACATGGAGTACAAACGCCCCACTGGGAGAGGCGCATCAGGGACTAGGTCAATGGAGCAGTCGTAGGGCCTGTGCGGGGGTAATTGGTCCGCCTCTGACTCGCTGAACACGTCAGCAAAGTCGGACAGTTCGGGAGGCAAGGATACCCCTGGGGAACCCTCCACCTGGCCGGCACAGATATGGCGGGTGTGGTCCACGCACTGCAAACTTGGGAAGGTGACCAAGTTCTGAGACCAATAGATCTGTGGATCATGCGCCCGGAGCCACGCCAGTCCCAAGACCACGGGGAAGTGCAGATCCGAAGTGACGTAGAACTGAATGGCCTCCACATGGGTACTGATGGCCATACACACGGGTTGCGTGGCGGCCGTAATAGGCCCGGACAGGAGCACTCGACCATCGATGGTCTCCACAAGCATGGGCGGATCCACTGGACACTGGGGAACAGCCCATTTGGCCACAAAGGCCGAATCCATAAAGTTAGTGGTAGCCCCAGAGTCAATTAAGGCATGGACCGGAATCCCCTCTGGCTTGCCAGGAAGGATCAGACGTGCCTCCAGAATCAAATGCCGTGGAGGTTCACAGGCACCGTCGGAACGGCGTCGCTCGGCGTGGTCGTTGTGGGTCGCCCGATCTTTCACACCGTCTAGATCGGGCTCGGGCCGTTTCCCGACAGCAAAGCAGGGGACTTTCTCGGGGCAGGCTTGATCACTGACGCCCGCTGACGCTTCTTCGGGCAAGAAGCAGCCAAATGTCCAGGGTCCCCACAGTAAAAACACAAGCCCCCCGATCGTCGTCTGTCCATTTCCGTCTCCGATAGACGGGACCTGGCGGCACCCAGCTCCATTGGCTCCTCCCTCTGGACTGGGGGCTCACGCACAACAGGAGCGGCAGGGGTCTGTGGGGTGGCACGGCGACTCTTTCGCTGCTGCAGCCGGGCATCGATCCGCAGACAAAGATGGATCAGCCCATTCAGGTCTGAGGGAATGTCCACGCGGGCCAGCTCATCCAACATCTCCTCCGACAAGCCATCCTGGAAGGCATCCACGAGTGCAGCCTCATTCCAGGCGGAATCCTGGCTAAGCAGCCGGAAATCGCTGATGTAGGCCTGTAGGGGGCGCTGACCCTGCCTCAAAGCTTTCAGGCGTCGGGTGGCCGTCTGCGCCTTAATTGGGTCCTCATACATGAGGCGCATATGGTCACAAAACCCCCCAAAGTTATCCAACAAAGGGCTAGGCTGTGCCAACAGAGGCGTGCCCCAACGAGCTGCATCTCCCGACAGAAGGCTCAACACGAAACCCACCTTATCTCGGTCAGTGGGGAAATCAGCTGCTCTCACGCTGATAAAAAGCTGGCATTGTCCCAGGAAGGCAGGAAACAGTTCTGGATTGCCAGCAAATTTATCCGGCATAGCTATCTGACATTTCCTCCTGGGTGGGGGTGCAGCATGTACCTGGGCTTGTAGTTGCCCCACTTGAGCTGCCAGCAAAGTGAGTTGCTGGGTGAGCTGAGCATTCTCGGCAAGAAGCTGCTCCATCGTAGTTGTAAGGGGTGGGAGGCTGAAAGCAAACTGTTCTGAACCAGCCCTCTTCTAACAAACCCCTTATCAGAAAGAAGAGACTGGAGAGCGTCCAAGGCTAAAAGGCTTCTGCCAAGATTTAATTACGCAGTTAACAAAAACACTAGAGCTTGTCTTCTCAAGCGGAAAAGTTGCTTTCAGCAACCAGCCCCTCCCCAAACACTCCTTTTATAGAGAGCTCAGGGCGTGGTCTCCCTGTGCCTCCTCCCGAGGAGTCCCATAGCCTTTCTTTGTTTGTTCCTGCTCGACTGCCTCCTGCGTCGGGCGTCCTTGAACAGGGCCAGCTGTGGGTCATCATCCTCCGCACTCTCGGGCTCACGCAGCTGAGAAGAGGTCCCCGGCTGAGGACTCTGCAAAGCCTCCAAACCATCATCAGCCGGTTCGTCTCCCTCCTCCCCCTCATCTGAGTCCTCCGATACGTCGGAGCCGGCTGTCGGACCCACAGGCTGGCCCTGAGTCACAACAGGTATCGCGGGTCTCTGAGGCGTCCCTGGGGGTGAAGACGGCGTGTCTTTCCCCTTGGGACTGGACGGCTCATCCTCCCCATCTGAACCAGGTAGGATGACATCTTCGTCTTGTTCCTCACTTTCGTCGGTGGCAGGGTATGTGGTCGTCTCAGGTGATGTCGTGGTCGGTGTGTCCTTGCTGGGTTGGTTGACATAAGGGCTCAGATCATTTGAGTGAATCTGGGTCCAATTGGAGTCCTCTTCGAAGGAGGCAGATTGGGAAGTCACAGTCCTGCCCCCTTCTCCCAGGAAACGGTAGGCCTTGGAGCCAAGAGCATAGCCCAAGAACCTTAGTCTCTGGGAGACAGATCTCCCCTTCTTCCGCAGTTGCTTGGGGATGTGCACCCAAGCGTAGGAGCCAAACACACGCAAGTGTCCCAGATTTGGTTTCCTACCGTGGACCAGGAAGTATGGGGTCTGGTTCACAACACTGCTCCAGGTGCGGTTTATGGTGTAATTGGCATATTTTACCGCCTCTGCCCAGTATGATTCTGTGACCCCAGCGTCCGCAATCAGACTACGCACCATAGTTTTCAGGATTCCATTTCTTTTCTCTGCCACGCCGTTCTGAGCAGGAGTGAAGGGCGCTGTAAGAAAATAGCGGATGCCCTTACGCCTTACCCAGTCCTGGAATTTTCGGGACATGAACTCAGCCCCGCGGTCGCTCTGCAGTTGTGCGATCTTGGTCTTATACTGGGTCTCTACAAAGTTGTACAGTGATCTTATGGCGTCAAAGGCTTCGGATTTTTCTGTGAGGGTATACACGTGGCCGTACCGTGAAAAATCGTCAACAGCAGTGAGAAAATACTGTCTTTTCCCTAGGGATGGTGTGAATGGCCCAACCAAATCAACATGTACTAGTTGGTATGGGTATTGAGTCTTACGCAGTGACACCTTAGGGATGGGGGCAGCCTTCCTCTTTGCCCTCTTACAGATGGCATAGTCCAGGAACACCTCACAATCCTTGAGCTGGACTCCCTCAGCAAACTCTCCCATCTTTTTAACCACAGGGAAGCTCGCATGACCTAATCTTCGGTGTAAGAGATGGGCACACTTATCGTGGAGCGGCTTCCTCACTGACACCCTCTTGGCTCTGGTTGCCTTGAGCGGTGCTTTAGGTGCTTGCTGAGGTTCGGGTTTCTTGTCCACACTGCCCTTGGAAAGCCGTGGGGCTGGCTGAGGTGGCTTGGGTGCAACCGCTTCGGCCTTGCGCTCCTTAGACAGCCTTGGGGCTGGCTGTGGGGGCTCTCTCTCTTCCCATGCGCAGGCCCCTTCTGAGGTGGCACACGGTGGACTGTTCTCTGTGGCTGGGTTCTCAGGGGAGAAGTATGGCAAAGCATTTATGATGGCAATACTTCCAATGACCCTCTGGTTCCGGGTGACATGACCTCCCCCTTTGCGAAATAAAACTTCCACCCTATCATCGTCACATAATTTGATAATGCTTAACAGATTGTTGGCAATGGAGGGAGCATGTAATACCCCTTCAACATTTCCCAGCCCTGGTACAGAGACAGTGCCCTCCCCAACAACCAAAGTCTTATCACCATTGGCCACCTTGACAGATGAGTTAATTTTGTTTAACCTTTTAAAACCTTGTTTCATATTGGTAATGTGAGATGAAGCTCCAGAGTCCAGTAACCATAAGCCAGTGGGGCTATC
Source organism: Vipera ursinii (assembly GCF_947247035.1). Taxonomy (NCBI): domain Eukaryota; kingdom Metazoa; phylum Chordata; class Lepidosauria; order Squamata; family Viperidae; genus Vipera; species Vipera ursinii. Next base: position 25,176,156 of record NC_139522.1, read on the forward strand.
AGCCTTTGTGGTGGGGGTGAGAGCACAAGTACACACAAAATTGCCCTTGGCACTACCTTTGCCCCCGCCACGCCCCCTTCCTTGCCCCTTGCCCCTTCCTTGATTGGGACCACGCTTGGGGCCTTGTTGGTGATGGGGGCAGTCCTTCTTCAGATGCCCCTCAGAGCCACAGATGAAACACTTAAGTAGAGCATTAACCTGTTCTGAGTTGTGGTGCCTCCTGCTGGCTCGCTGAGTGGTGGCTCTGGCGTATTCTCCTGCATCTCTCCACCTCCTGTCCTCCTCAATGAGCCTCCCTGTGACGTAGGACAGAGTCATGGCTTCCTTCTGTCACTGCATGTTTTTTTTGTTCGTCAGAAAAGTTCATTTCTAACTGTACATTTCCCCTGCTCTCTGCACCTGTTGTGATAACTTATCTGGTAACCATAGTGAATCCCATATGACTAGTTATGTTATGGTTTCAGTCTGTTTAGTGCGCATGTCTAGAAGAGGTTTTCACAGTGTTTTCTTTATTGTTTTTCACTTTGCTGTTACTGTCTGTTACATTAGGATGTAGTTAGCTAGCTCTCTTTATAATATATATTTAGTTTTTATATTTTAGTTTTTATATTTTTGTAATTAAAGGTATTTAGTAAGATTATGCGTCGTGTTTTATTTCCTTCCTTCATGCACATCATGCATCCTCTGAAGCACGGTCCTTCGCCCTCTACTAAGGTGATTTATACCTTAACATTTTGGTATCGAGGATGGTTTGATTTATGTTTTAGAGATGCATGTTTCTGCGGCTGTTATCAGTTAGTTAGTGCTAGCGAGGCAGCAGTGATTAACTGCTGAAACATGTCAGGAAGGAAGCCACGGCTGAAAAGGAGTCTGTCTGTGGGGCATCTCCCTTCAACTTTAAGAACTCCGATTGCTTCAGCCACACGCCTTGGAGAAGACGCACCTGCTCCTGTTGACGATGCAAGGTCAGTCACTCCTTTTTCTACTTTTCCAAGCTCCCTGGCAGCTGCTTTTGAAAATGTTCACACTCCAGGGGCTCAAGATGAATTTCAAAGGCTTGGAGCGAAACCTAAAGTTCAGCCGAAGAAAATTTCTTCTGCTCCTTCAAGCCCCAAGGAAACTATGTGAGATAGGGCTATGCAAGGCTACTGTGAACAAATTGGGGTTTTTGAAAAGCGTTTGCAGCAGGCAAAGGAATATGTGTCAATGGTTCAGCAATATGAGAGGACTTATGAGCAAGAACCGGCCATATTGCCACACCCACAAGAAGAAGCCATATTGCCTCCTTCTTTCCCAAAGCCAAAGTCACGCCCATCATTGAGTGTCATGCCAGTCGAATGGGAACCGGAGGCTCCTATGTCACATGATTATGGGCTGTCCCAAAGGACATACAGAGCCACAGTGATGCCTGAAGCAAATGTTATAGCACCATCTACTGGTGAAGCTGCATTAAGACATGAATTGGAGCTCTCACTCTCGCAACTGTCCATGCAGGAGTCTTTGCTCAGAGATACAAGATTTCTGCTATTATCTGAGGTTCCAGCCCCTGATGGTGCTAGGATTCCTGTTACTATTGCTTCTCCTGTTAATATTGCTTCTATGCAAGCCCCTCTACCTGGCAGAGAACAGCCATATTTAACCCACATGCAATTGCCACCAGGTTCTTATATGCGAAGGCCAGTGTCATCTGCAGGTTATGCTACTGCACCAGCCCCAGCGCCAGCGCCTCCTGCTGGCCAGGGTAGAATAGCAGCTCAAAGACAGTCACAGCCAGCACCAAGACTACTGACAGCTTCAATGCAACTGCCGCATGTCCAGGCACAGGCACAGATGCCACTGGTGCCCCCTGCAGGTTATGGTCAGATTGCACAACCTGCACAGCCAGTACCTCAATTGTATATTCCTCATCAAACACCTTCCATTGTACCACTGGCTGGTGATTCAAAATTAAAGAAGTCAGGACAGAATTACAGGGCATGGGTCAGTGAGGTTGGACTTTTGCTATGCAGAGAAGGTACTCACATAATGGTGTTTAATCCTCCTGCTCAGCCATGGACTCCTGACATATGGGACTTGGATAATAGAGCATGCACAACATTATTGATGTCAATGGACACTGAATTGCAGCTCACGTTTTCACAAGATGCAACTGCCCAACAAATTTGGACTCAGTTAGAGACATGTTATCAGCCTACATCAATTGAGTCTACATGTTTACTTTTGTCTGAGTTCCATGGTTCCTCTACAGAAGCTGATCAAATTGCTGATCTGTCTGCTGGCAGGTGGTGATATTTTTCTCTGATTTTTGGATGGCCCCGACTGGGCATGCTCAGAATTCATTTGAGCCCAGGAGGCAGAGGGAGCGGATGTCTCTCTCTCTGCCTCGGGGCCAGGCCCAGGCCTAGGCCTGCAGGCTGGGATTTGGGCCTGAAGAGGGCCTGAAGGCCACAGAAGCCCTGAAGATTCCTCCTGAAGACCCCCCGGCACTGGAACACTCACTGGGGGGCGAACACTGCAGGATGGGGCCGGGATGGCACAGAGACGCCCAGGATCGCCCGGAGGAGCCCATCGCTGGTCCTGAAGACCCTGGAGGCGGCTGAAGACGGCGCTGGAGGAGGAGGCCTCGTCTGGAGGCCCCCTGAAGACCATCTGGCAAGCAGGGCGTCTGGGCGGTGGCGAAAAGTAGGCTGGAGGGCCCGGGGGTTCACTGGGGGCCCTCTGGCATTGCAAGACGTAGCTGGGAGGCTCCAGGCCGGACACCTCCCAGCAGTTAGGCCCCGGGGAGATGGTTGGAGGCCCCGGAGCTCCTCCGGGAGGCTCCTGGGGGTAGCGAGCGAGGCTGGTTACCCCCGATGTTGAGGCTGCGGTCGTTTTGGCCTCCAGGGCCGCAACCAGGGTTCGGATAGTTGCTCCAATCTCTGCTGCAGTAGGCTCGGCTGGGCAGGCTTTGAGGCCATCATAGGCCTTGAGGCTTTCCGGTGGGGAAGACTGGGCGGTTTCCGTGCCGCTTTGGCTGGATGCAACCTATTGCTGGGCCTCAAGGCTTGGCTGGGGCCTATCAGACCACGTTGGTGTCCTGGGGGCCGCCATCTTACTTCCGGTTGGCCCCGGAAGCTGCAGATCACAGTTTGGCGGGAAATTTCCTGCCAAAAGCTCCGGGGCCCCGGGTTTCCCCAGGGTGGCCGGTGCCATGTTAGGGGGCCTCGTGGGCACTGGGGAAGGACTTACCCGGTGGTCCAGAGGCCCCCTGCACTGGTATCCCTCGTGGAGAGGCTTGTGGTGTCCTTTGTGCTGCAAGGAACGTTTGGAGCAGCTCCCTGCATTCCTGGTTAGTCATCTGGTCCACGCTGCGCTTGGCTTGGGCCCGGGCCGCTTCCCCGGTGTCTGGGCAGTCTTGGGTGGACTGTAAGCCTTCCATGCTTCCCTCTGTGGCTTGCAGCTGTAGGGAGGCATGCGAAGGGGTCCCTGTAGCGAAGCTTGCGTCAGGGGCTGGATGCAGGGCTGCCGTCCTTGATTGAAGACTCCTGGTTACAATCGGGGATCTCCTGCCATCCGTCTCAAATGGGTTCTTGCTGGAACCTCCAGGCATCTTGCTTCTAGCTGCTGGCTTGGAAGCGTTGCCTCAAACCATCCTCTCTGCTACCAAATTGTGAGATGGCCTCACGAGACCGATGGTTCATTAAGGTGCTTCCAAGAAAAAGGCAGCACGCAGGGATGCAATCAGATGAAGCTTTATTTAAAGATAGAGTAAAGAGAAAGAGTTCCCTGGCATGGAGGCGTCCATGCCTGGATTGAGCTCATGGATCATTCCCAGAGGGAGCTTGAACAAGAAAGCAATTAGAGAGAAACAAGAGAGAGAGCAGCTCCTGAGCAGAGGTTTTTATGGGGGTCCTCAGCCCCTCCCTTAACAATGTGAGTGAGGGGGCTGGAGGGCCATTAACTCTCTCCAATGGGGCTGCAGGGGCCGGAGACCCCTGACCCACCAGTGGGAGCAAAGTTGCCTCTTTGCTCCCATCTGATGACCTTTTTGGGGGAACTGCCATGGCTGGTACAAAAACATCTAACACAGTGTCCTGACAAGATTATCACATCTGAATTCCTGCAGACTTGGTTTGTGCTTGGGACAGAGACTTGGGGGCAGGGTTGGTTTCTGCTTTTAAAATCCTTTAGGGAAATATACTGCTCAAAAAAATAAAGGGAACAGAAAATAAGACATCCTACTATTAAATACAGTACATTGTGTTGTTTAAGTGTTCCCTTTATTTTTTGAGCAGTATATATTCTGCCCTTTTAATATTTCCTTCTCTGGGGAGCTGTCTTCTCACAATCCCCCCCTTTGTGCTATAAGTGTGTGAATGACACATTTACTGGCACAAGATTAAAATTGGTCTGATCAGGGATACTTGGTAAACAAGCTTTAAACTGTTAATGCAAAAAGAAAAACACTAATGGAGGCAGCAGAAAAAGATCCCTGCTCATAAAGTTCTAAAGGTCAGGGCAAAAATTAGGTGGAAAAGAAATTTATAGTTACCAATATTCTGTGCCAATTATTTTCAAATGTTGGATGTCACCTTTAGCTTCCAGTCAGGTTTGCACATTGCTCCCAAAAATCTTCACAGCCATGGTTTGCCTCAGTACCTAACCACTGGCTGCCCATTTTCAAGAGTTGTTTCCTGCCTTAGCTCTTAATTCAGTGCATCCAGGTTTGTAATTTGTAATGTCCAATTGATGTTAGCCAGTATGCAAGCAAGGCTATTCAATTCTTTAAATTGCACATAGTGAGCACAATCTGAGTCCACCAGAGCAAGATATTCAGGGCTTACATCTCTTTCCTGATACCTCCTCATGGCATATGAATTGCAAATCACCTGGTTCCCTCCCCCTTGGAATTTTGCTGGAGGTTGTTCCTACACAGGGCAAAAATCAGGCTGGAGCTTTACTGAAGGTAAGTAGAAGGGAGACTCAGTGTGATTCTAAATGGTGTGTGTGTGTCTGTGTGTCTGTGTGTCTGTGTGTGTGTAGCTACCAATACAAACAGACAATACATACATTCTGGATAAATTTTTCCTCCCATCATACAGAAGTCCCAATGTGTTCAGGACTTGCTGTGCCTACTATTCCCAAATGCCATATCTCCATAAATATATTCAACTGGCTTATTACAATACAAATGAAGCAAGAAAGAAAATTTTACAATGAGTTTCCACCCTCCCCCCATAGTCCAATTTTTCTTCTAAGGCTTCACGTGGGGTCCCATGGCTCTTTCCTTCAGCTTTTCACAGGTATCTGGGGGACTGGTAGAACTTGGGGCATCCTCAGGTTGCATGGTGGCTTTTTGTAGATGGCTGGATTCAAAACTCAATTCCATGGCTCCATGGCATCTGGGTCAGTGTGTGCTCTGCTTCCAAAGGTTGGGGAGGGTTATCTGTGCAGAGCTGAAAGACATGAGAACAAGAACTCCTCCCCCCTTTCTGGGTGGACTCTCCCAGGAGAGGCAGACAAAGGCATGGAAAACAAAGGATAAGAAAAGGAGAAGTAGAATTGGGAGGGGGGTAATTTGCAGGCAGAGTTTTGAAAAGGCATTAATACTGCAGTTGTTAAAGATTCTGGTAAGAGAACATACATGAAAGGTATTGATAAAAGAAGGACACCCCCTCCTCACCCCAAAGAAAAAATATCTTGGCAAATACAGGAAAAACCCAATAACTAGTCTGACTCAGCGGCAGCCTGAGGCTAAATAAACAAACACTTAACACACACTGGCTACAAGGAATGCAGAACTGGCTAACAGCAATTAGAATTGATAGAATTAGAATAGAAACACCAAAAGGTAAACAACAATAAAATAATTAACACCGGATCCCTCCTGGAGCAAATGTTAACACCTTTTAGACAGATTTGAGAAAGAAATTAACCCAAACCCAACAATAGACACTGACCAACAAATCAGAAAAGACAAATTTAAACTCACCAAATTTAAAATCACCAATCAGAAATGACAATTTTGGAAACCATGAAAAGGTATAAGAACTCATGCTTAGGAACATTCTGTCTTGCTAGCCGGGGTTTTATGCTGAACTGTCACTCAACTTTAATCTCCGTGATCAAACCTATCTTTCCAGTACCTGGCTTCACGTTCTATTTGTTCCCCTCTGCGCTGCTTGTGAGAATCCCAGCTGGAAGAGCCTGAATGGGAGAATTCCTCCCAATAGTCTCATTTCTGAACTGAACATTTGTAACGTGTTAGGACTTAGGTTATATTAGTTACAACGTCTGTACCTGGTCCAATGAAACAACAACAACAATAATAATAATACAGTTTGCATCCATCAAATCTGCAATAAACTTACAGATTTTCTAGAGGAATATTTAAGCTAAACAATGGGGACAGTGAGTTAATTGATACAGAACATCCCTGTCCCCGTCAATCAAAAACTACAGGGTTTTTGTGTGTGGACAAGAATGTCAACCTTGCTATCAAGCAAAATCAAACTTTTAATAGCAAGTGCAAAAACAGGTGGTAAGAAAATAAGGGGAACTCAGGCACCACACACAGGTTATGTAGAAAGTAAACACAGGGTCAGTTATAAAGGACTCAAATGTCTGTACACCAATGCACAGAGTAAACAGTAAACAGGGTGAACTAGAAGTTCAGGTAAATGAGGGCAGATATGTTAATGTTGCCATTATGGAAACCTGGTGGGATGAAACCCACAAATGGAATCAATTAAAGGAAACAGACCAAATAAAAGAGGTGGAGTTTCTCTCTATATAAGAAATGACTACATGTCCACAGAAATAGAGCACAACAATGATGAAAATTCTTGAATGCATTTGGGTCAATATAAAAAAAAGTGGGGGGAATGACATTGCCATAGGTGTATACTATAGGCCACCCAACCAAACAGAGGAAATAGATGAACCTTTTGCTAGTCAGCTAACTAAGGTATATAGGAAGCACAAGCAATAGAACATAGTGAAACTAGAGTCTTGGACATTAAGAGAGCTAATTTCAATAAACTTAGAGAGGGCTTGGGAGGGATTCCATGAATGAGAATCCTCAAGGGAAAAACAATTCAAAAAGCTTGGGAAATTTTGAAAAAACAGTTTAGCACAATACCAACAAAGAAAAATAACAGCTCTCAAAAGATATCAGCATGGCCCTACAAAGAACTCTCTGATAAATTGAAAGATAAAAGACAAGCATAAAAAGTAGAAAGGGGCACATAACTAAAGCATCTGTCTTTACACAAAGGTAAAGAAAAAACAGTCCAACCTATAAAAAACAGTACCATAAAAAATAAATAAATTAGGAATACAAGTTAAGATAGACAAGAAAATGGCAAGTGAGAACCTATCCAGCCTAGACGAGTTCAAATTTACCAGGACCAGATGGATTACACCCCAAGGTTCTCAAGGAACTGGCAGATATGATCTCAGAACCACTGAACTGTATTTTTCAAAGATCCTGGAGCACTAGGGAACTACCAGAGGACTGGAAAAGAGCTGATGTAGTTCCCATCTTTAAAAAAGAAGAAGAAAGGAAAGAAGGGGGGGAAAAATCCAGGAAACTACAGACCTATCAGCCTGACCTCACCTGGGCAGTTTCTGGAAAAGATAATCAGACAACAAATCAACGAACACCTAGAGGCAAACAAAGTCATTACTAAAAGCCAACATGGGTTTGTCAAAAACAGATCATGCTAAACAAATCTTATTGCATTCTTTGACCAAGTGAAAAAATTAGTGGACCAGAGGAATGCTGTGGATACAATTTACTTGAGCTTCAGTAAGGCATTTGATAAAGTTGGTATAGGGCTTCCTGCATGAGCAGAGGGTTGGACTAGATGACCTCCAAGGTTGCTTCCAACTTTATCATTCTTATTAAATGCAAGAGTAAAACTTTTCCAGCAGATGAACTTAAAAACATTTCCTCCTGCTAACTTTGGGCTGTTCTTAAGAGTACATACCTGTAGAAAGAAAGGGAGAAGGAAAAAAAAACCACAAACAAACAAATACATTTTTCTTCACTCTGTTTGTTGGCCAGACAGACAGAGTGAGGGTATTTTCTTTTTGGCAGCTTATTTTAAGCCGAATTTCTAGCAGAATTTTAAAATTCTTTTCTCTTTGGATTAGAGACAGTTAACAGTCACATTTACCTCACACACAAAGACTTTGACACACATATACACACAAAGACAAGAGAACAGAAAAGGAAACAGAAGTCTTAATTTTACACATCCTAGTCATTCCCGCCATAAATCTCAGTTAAATTAGGGAAGGCACATATTTTAAACATACCACGTGGTTTGATAATTTGATAATTTTATTTGTATACCACCCTTCTCCTGAAGGACTCAGGGCGGTGAACAGGGCAAACATATAAAAATACAAGAATACAAATATTAAAAAAGATTAAACAAGGTGCCCAGAACTAACAACAATAAGTTAAAATGCACTAAAACAATATTAAAATCCAAACCCATCACCCATCAGGCCAGGCCGGCTTGTTCGAACAAGTAAGTCTTCAGATCGCGTCGGAAGGAGCGAAGGTCGGGCGCCGTCCGGAGCTCAACCGGCAAACGGTTCCACAAATCCGGCGTGCCCACAGAGAAGGACCTCCCCTTGGGGGCCACCAGACGACATTCTCTGACCGGTGGCACCCTGAGGAGGCCCTCTCTGTGGGAGCGCACAGGGCGGAGGGAAGTTGATGCCGGCAGCAGGTGATCCCTAAGGTACGCCGGACCCATGCCATGTAGGGCTTTAAAGACCATTACCAGCACCTTGAATCTCACCCGGAAGACAACTGGGAGCCAATGCAGCTCACGGAGCAGAGGTGTAACATAGGAGTATCGGAAAACTCCCAGCACAACTCTCGCGGCTGGATTCTGTACCAGTTGGAGCCTCCGAGTGGTCTTCAAGGGCAGCCCCATGTAGAGAGCGTTGCAGTAGTCTAAACGAGAGGTCACGAGCGCATGAGTGACCGTACGCAGGGCATCCCGGTGTAGATAGGGTCGCAACTGGCGCACCAGGCGAACCTGGGTGAAGGCCCCCCTAGTCACAGTTGTTATATGGTCTTCTAAAGAAAGCTGTGAGTCTAGGAGGACTCCCAAGTTGCGAGCCCTATCTACAGGGGGTAATAACTCACCCCCCATAGAAAGAGATGGAATATTCTGAATATCCCGGGATGCCGATACGCACAGCCACTCGGTCTTGTCAGGGTTGAGTCGAAGCCTGTTCCTCCCCATCCAGACCCGAACCGCCTCCAGGCAACGGGACATCATGTCAAGGGCATCACTGGGGTGGTTTGGGGTTGAAATAAAAAGCTGGGTATCATCAGCGTACTGATGATACCCAACTCCAAAGCCACGAATGATCTCACCCAGCGGTTTCATGTAGATGTTGAACAGGAGAGGCAAGAGGACCGACCCCTGAGGAACTCCACAAGCGAGAGGCCTTGAGGTCGACCTCTGCCCCCATGCCAACACTGACTGCGAACGTCCCAGAAGATAGGAGGAGAACCACTGAAGAACTGTGCCTCCCACTCCCAATCCCCTGAGACGCCGCAGCAAGATACCATGGTCGATGGTATCGAAAGCCGCTGAGAGGTCTAATAGGACTAGGACAGAGGAATATCCCCTGTCTCGAGCCCTCCAGAGATCATTTACCAGAGCGACCAATGCTGTCTCCATGCTGTACCCGGGCCTGAAGCCTGATTGGTGCGGGTCTAGATAATCCGCTTCATCCAGAACCAGAGGAAGCTGATGCGCCACCACACTCTCAACAACCTTCACAAGAAAGGGAAGGTTGGAGACCGGACGAAAGTTATTCAACACAGCTGGGTCCAAGGCAGGCTTCTTGAGGAGAGGTCTCACCACCGCCTCCTTCAAGACGGCGGGGAAACTACCCTCCCTCAAAGAGGCAGATATAACCGCCTGGAACCAGCCTCGTGTCCCTTCCCGAGCCGCATAAACCAGCCAGGAAGGGCACGGGTCCAATAAACATGTGGTGGAGCTCAGCCTCCCCATAATCCTGTCCACTTCCTCCGGAGTCACAGGATCGAACTCCTCCCAGATAACATCGACAAGACCGCCCGTGTCCTGATTGTCAGACTCTGCCCAGTCGGAGTCCAAACCGGTCCGAATCTGAGCGATTTTATCCGACAGATGTTGACTAAACTCCTTGGCACGACCCTGCAAGTGTTCCTCCCTCACCTCCTGATTGAGGAGGGAGCGGGTCACCCTAAACAGGGCGGCCTGGAGATTATCTGCGGACGTGATAAGGGAAGCGAAGTGATTAGATCTCGCCACCCTTATCGCTGCGAGATAAGACCTAATACAGGTTCTTAGTCGCAATCGGTCGGATTCAGATCGGCTGGATCTCCAACAGCTCTCTAGGCCCCGTCTCCGATGCTTCATCTCCCGGAGCTCCGCGGAAAACCATGGAGCCCGCTGGGATCTGCACCGGGTCAGGGGCCGCAAGGGTACAACTCGGTCAAGTGCCTCCGTGGCTGCCCTTTCCCAGGCTTCCACTAAGGCATCTGCCGAGCTGTGAGCAAAGGAGGCAGGTGGGGACCCCAGCGCTGCCTGGAACTTCTCAGGGTCCATTAAGCGCCTGGGACGGAACCATCTAGTTGGTTCCACACACCCACGGCAGGGAGTGGCAAAACGGAAGACCAGCCGCAGGAGATGATGATCGGGCCATGACAGGGGCATAACAATTGGGGAGCCCCCACCAAGATCATCTAACCACCGTCCAGATATAAAAATCAAGTCAAGGGTCCATGAATTACTTGCGTCAGGTCCATGGCCGTCATGGAAGCCATGAACTCCCGAGCTAACTCAGATGATCCTCCCAGGGATGGTAGATTGAAGTCACCCAAAACTATAAGTTTGGGAAACTCAATCACCAACCCCGAGAGGATATCGAGAAGCTCAGGCAGGGCTGCTGCCGCGCGACTAGGCGAAAGGTACACCAGCAGCAAGTCCAACTGTGCCCTAGGACCACATCTCAGGAGGAGAGACTCACACCTGACTATCTGGAGAACGGTGGCCTCCTGCGGACACAAGGTCTCCCTCATAACTACCGCCACTCCCCCGCCCATACCCTGAGACCGAGGCCGGTGTAGCACCCGGAAACCTGGTGGGCAAAGATCAACCAGAGGGATGCCATCCTCTGGGCCCAACCAAGTCTCCGTGATGCAAGCCAGGTCCGCATGCTCACCCTCAACCAGATCCCGGATGAGAGGAGCCTTGTTAACAACGGACCTGGCATTCACATACACCAGCCGGAACTCAGGTGGCTGCACATCCTCGCTCCCGGGACCTTGGGGCGAAAGCAGAGGGTCAGAGCGCCTCACCGCTTGTAAATAGCGGAGCTGCCCTCCCAGATGTCGATACGGCCCTCTGTTCGTACACCTGCTGCCATTCCCTAACGTCGTGGGAATAGATAATCCCACGACCAGCTCCAGAGCTCCGGATGCAACCGACCCCCGCTCCCCCCCCACGTGATCAATCCCGGACCTGGCCTGAACAACGGTTGGTGGACTCCCCCCCATGTCCAAACAACCACGAAAGATTCCCACACCCCTCCCTAACCCCACAAAAAATTTGACTAAAAAACTAACCAGGGGCCTCTTATTAAATTTGTACCGGAGGCCCCTGCCCCTGCTCCTGCCCAACCATCTCTCAGGGTCCCAACAATTGGGCCCTTCATCAAGATTAGAAGTGGAAAGAAAGGCGGGTCGCACCCAGGAAGGGGGGACACCCCTGAGGGCGAAAAAGTCCGTGCTGGTGTAACAAAGGTGAGGCATAATTGTCCGAGCAAGTCCAGCGAAAAGGCAGTCCCATAGTTAAGGAGGATTCAGGAGGATCTAAGACAGGAGGTAAGTGGGTGTCCAGACCATCAACCCAGCTCTACTGCCACTCAAGCTGAGTACACCTCCAGACCAGGCCAACCACCATCCTCTCACGATGGTCACAGCTCTGATCCAGGGAATGGCCTGGAACACACACCCAGGGTAGGGCATACCCCATAGATCTCTCACCTCTAGGGGGCAGCAGATGTAAGTCTAAGCCACTCTCTCAACGTGGCTTTATACCCAGGTCCTTCTGAGTCCTTTGGGGGGGCACAGCAGACAAGAAAGTCAAGCAGCTGTTCGTGCAAGGCAAAAAGCCTAATAGATCATAAGGTGGCAAAATCCCGGCTGATAATGATCTTCTCTCTACACCAACCACTCCAGACGCCGTCGCAATTCCTCCACCACTCCACCATTCCAGGCGTTGTTCCCAGCCGCTACTCCATGGGCCCCAAACATCAACTGATTGGGGCCTTCCAGAGCGCGGCCTTCCAGAGCGCTGCTTCTCCGGGCCTTCCAAACTCTTCCAGGCCCCGTCGGGCTCCATCGGCACCACCAGTTTACTGATAGGTGCCACACCGAGTGCAGTTCTTCCGGGTTCCTCCGGTCTGACCAAACTCTGCTGGGCTTCACTGGGCTTCACCGGACTTCACCGGCTCACCCGAAGCCCCTCCAAGGGCCGCCGAGGACGCCGAAGACGCGGAGCCAAAGACACGGAGCCTCCCGGAGCAAACAGAGGACCGCGCCGCCGCTGAAAACGCCGCCGCCGGAAAAATGCCGCCGCCAAGAACGCTGCTGCTGCCGCAGCCAAAAACACTGCCGCTGCTGCTGAAAACGGCCGCCGCTGCCGAGAACGGCGAACTGACAGCCCTGTTGTTTGCTGCTCCTAGCCCACCAACACAGAGGGCTCAAAGCGCCTCTGAGGGGCTCCTGAGGGACGCCTAACAGCTGGAGCTTGCGGAGCTCAGCCTAGCACGTCCGCCATCTTGGGCATGCTCAGGGTTGCATAGAGAGAGAGAGAAAGAGAAAGAATCACTATTTCTTATTTTCCCTTTGAGTACCTTTATTTAGCCAAATTGGTTTCCCAGCAAAGCCCTAGCAAAGTCCATTTTCTTTATATATAGTTTCTCTACCTATCTCTTTTTCATACCTGCCTGAATGGGTAGCTGATTCCCATCCCAGGCCTCAAGCAAGCTTTACTGGGGAGCCTATCTCGACCCTTGAACTAGAACACCCCATGGTTCTATCAGGTCTGGCGCACTGAAGCCTCCTAGTGAGACTTCTGCCTACCACCAGTTTTTAGGTCAAAAAGGAACCCAAGGAGCACTCTGGATCCCTCACAGAGAACTGGGACGCTCCTTTAGGGATCTACCACCACGGTTTCAGACCAAAAAGGGGTCTGTTGAGGACTCTTCTGCTCCCCTGCAGAGGGTACAGGATGCTCTCTTACCGGCTTTACCTTTACTTTTCACCACCACTGTTTGCAGACTTCAAATGTCTGAGAGGACCTATGCTTGCTTTCCAGAGGTAAGGGACGCTCCTTGCCCGGGGCTTAATTTCCTAACTTTGCTTTGCTTACAGGACCTAACCAGCTAGTTGCCCAAATCCAATTCTCTCATTCCATTCCATTTTCACACAGTCTCTCCTTTTTCCCTAACAAAAGGTCCTGCACTCTAACCAAACAGTCTTCTCACTCACACACACAGAGACATACACATATTTCTTTCACTCCCCTGGGCTTTAAAGTTAAAATTTAGAGGTACTCACCTTCACCTTCTTTCCAAAGCAGCCCTTGAGCTCAAACCCAAAACTCCCTTTACTACCTTTGGCTCCACATGGGCAGGGCCTGGGAAATCCATCCACAGACACAAAGGGGTCTGCTGCTGGCAGGATGGGCTTACCAGTCTCAGTCCATTGGAGAGGTTAGCTTTGAGTCCCATCTGGGTTGCCAAATTGTAGGAAGAAAAGTCTTCATCATGGTTCGTCCAAGCAGGGAATAAACATGGCAACTGCTTTGGGAAGAAGGTTGTAGTTTATTGCAGAGGAAAGCCAGACAGAAAGATGGATCCAACAGAAAAAGAAGGGCTCACCACATGTGGGTAGTGGGTTTTTATACCCCCTGGACTCTATTGTTTGGAGTTATTTCCTGTTTCAGGCTTTGTATTTCCTTTGTCACGTATTCTGTCCTGAGCCTAGGTGTGCCCCTCTAGGATTCTTGATGGTTGTGGGTATGTCCTATTATGTCCCCTGTTTCCCTGGGGCTGTGGCTGATGTTGACTCTAGAGAACTTTCTTCCTAATCCCAGTTTCCTGACAAGATTATCACATCTGCATTCCTGCAGACTTGGTTTGTGCTTGGGACAGAGACTTGGGGGCAGGGTTGGTTTCTGCTTTTAAAATCCTTTAGGGAAATATATTCTGCCCTTTTAATATTTCCTTCTCTGGGGAGCTGACTTCCTACATTAGACCCCAGTCCGACATTACACATAAGGAATATGTCAAAGAAGTCACTGACAAAATGCGAAAGTTGGCTCATGTCCCTGTCCAGAAATGGACAGGAGCACTGGATGTTGGAGGATGGTTTTGGGGAATGTTTGATAATTGGAAAAGAATATTGTTCATTGTGGTTTTGCCCTTAGGGGGGTTGTTGTGTTTATCATGCCTTATCCCACTTATTTAGAGAATTGTTAGATCCACTCTATCTGGACCAACTTTTGCTGCCACTCCTATCTATAATGATAAAGCAGCTAAAGCACTGCTTTTGAAACCTTTACCTTCTGACTATATTCCCCTCTTCAAGAGTCCCTAAGCCTATTCGGCTTTTATATTAAAAAGGGAGGAATGAAGGGATTTTATTATGCTTAAGGTTGATGTTAATAATATTGATATTAGTAATGATACTTTGTAATCGTCTTTGTTTATGTGCAGGCAGCTTTGTAGGTGCTTTGTATTGGGAAATTAGTTATATAAAAGCAAATGTTTCATACTTTAGGTACAGGGGATTGCTTACATGAAAAGAGCATGGTAAGGGGAGGGGGGAAGGAGCTGTGGTGGAGCCTGGGTTATTGTGTATGAGTCATCATGTAGGAATTATTTTTCTGTACCTTTTGGTTCCTAGTACCAAGACCAGATCTCTTTGTTCTGAAGGGGTATAAAAGGTGGAAGATATCTTTCCTGGTTGTTGCATGATAAACACAACTCTCTTAAGGCCAAAAACACAATGAACAATATCCGTTTCCAGTTATCAAACATTCCCAAAAACCATCCTCCAACATCCAGTGCTCCTGTCCATGTCTGGATAGGGACATGAGCCAACCTTCGCAGCTTGTCAGTGACTTCTTTGACATATTCCTTATGTATAATGTCAGACTGGGGTCTAATAATACAGTGTACGGCCAGATCAATGACGAAATAGAGGACCCACTTGGTTGGATAGTCCTTTTCTTTCCAAGTCAAATGAAGATAGGTGATGTTCTCTCAAGCTTCACATTTAAAAATGAAACAATTCTTTTGGGCCAGATCAACTTTTTTAAAAAAAAGTGTCTTGGATACTTAGGGAATCTCAAATGTGGTTGCCAATTCATGAAGATCAACTTGGACCCATATTTGTATCTGGTTCAATTGATAGCAAGTTCAAATGATGCTGATGAATCCATTGGTCTGATTATCTTGAAGCACACCGGGTTGCAGGAATCCTTTGATTATGTCAGGTTGGGTAGGATGTGCAAACATATTTGGCATTTAATGAGTAGGCCTGTCTCCACACTTAGTCCATTTAGTGTGATGATAGTCAATAGTTTTACATGCATCAAAAAAAATTCTGGCACTTGTCCATAAGTCTCATGTTATTCTTCCCCAAAAGGTAATGTCTGCATGTTCCTCCATATTTCCAGATTTAAAGTTGTTGGCAAAGCTGCACTGTATTGATAGGAGCATAACAAGTGACCCTGTTGCCCCTTTGCAGGTGGAATACATAGTCTTGTTATAAACACAACTCCCTTTTCTTCCATAAAGTATTGGGCCCATGGTCCTTCCTTCTACCAAAGAAGGTACGAGGGAAACAACAGTAGCAGAAGAAAAATATTGCAATACATAGTCCAGGTTCCAGGAACACGATTGCCAGGATAGTCCGAATCCATTGAGGTTTTTCTTGTACATAGATGGAAACAGTTCAACAGGCGAGGCAGGTTGAAATTTCATTTGCAGGCCATCCAGCTGCGGAGCTAGTCACTGGAGAGGGAATGAGGGGACTTTCCATGGACTCACACCTTGATTCCTTAAATCAGGAGGACTTGGCATGGTTGAGACCACTCAGGACTGGTATTTCTAGGTGACCGTTCTTTTCACCTGAACCCACTCTCCAGGAACAACAATGGGCAGAGACAGGTGGTAGGGCAGCCTGGGCCTGTACTGAGATACAAGACAAAATCTGCACCAGATTAAATATTGAGTAACTTTATACTCTTCCTCATTGACATTCTTGAACCTTCATGTAACAAAAATCTCCTATATATCATTTGAAAGGGACAAAGACAGCTTTCCAATTGAGGCCTATATTGAAATGACCTCATCGCCAAATTTTGCAAAGCTTTTAATTTATTTAATTTAATTTAATTTAATTTATTGAGATTTTTATACCGCCCTTCTCCCAAGGGGACTCAGGGCGGTTCACAGGGCATAAATATAAATAACAATACAAACATTAAAAACAATTAAATCAATGCCCAAGTTAAAACCAATAATAAAACAAGCCTATATAAAAACAACCCATGTACCCCCATCAGGCCAGACCCGCTAGTTCAAATAAATGGGTCTTCAACCCGCGACGGAAGGATCGGAGGTCTGATGCCATCCGGAGCTCTACCGGCAGTTGGTTCCATAACGCCGGAGCACCCACAGAGAAGGCCCTCCCCCTGGGGGCCACCAGTCGACATTCCTTGACAGGAGGCACCCTGAGGAGGCCCTCTCTGTGGGCGCGCACAGGGCGGAGGGCAGTCGACGCCGGCAGCAGGTGGTCCTCGAGGTATCGCGGACCCATGCCATGCAGGGACTTAAAGATCATAACCAAAACCTTGAACCTTACCCGGAAGACAACTGGCAACCAATGCAGCTCACGGAGCAAAGGTGTAACATGGGAGTACCGGGAAACTCCCAAGACAACTCTCGCGGCCGCATTCTGTACCAGTTGGAGCCTCCGAGTAGTCTTCAAGGGAAGTCCCATGTAGAGAGCGTTACAGTAGTCTAGGCGAGAGGTCACGAGCGCATGAGTGACCGTACATAAGGCCTCCCGGTCCAGATAGGGTCGCAACTGGCGCACCAGGCGAACCTGGGCGAAAGCCCCCCTAGTCACGGCCACTATGTGATCCTCCAGAGTGAGTCGTGAATCTAGGAGGACTCCCAAGTTGCGAGCCCTATCCACAGGGGGTAAAAGCTCACCCCCCATAGAAAGAGGTGAAACATCCCAGGTGTCCCGGGAAGCCGGAATGTACAGCCACTCAGTCTTGTCAGGGTTGAGTTGAAGTCTGTTCCTCCCCATCCAGACCCGAACCGCCTCCAGGCAACGGGACATCACAGCGAGGGCATCACTGGGGTGGTTTGGGGTCGAAATAAAAAGTTGGGTATCATCAGCATATTGATGATACCCAACTCCAAAACCACGAATGATCTCACCCAGCGGTTTCATATAGATGTTGAACAGGAGAGGCGAGAGGACCGACCCCTGAGGAACTCCACAAGTGAGAGCCCTAGGGGTCGACCTCTGCCCCCCTGCCAACACCGACTGCGAGCGTCCCAGGAGATAGGAGGAGAACCACTGGAAAACCGTGCCTCCCACTCCCAATCCCCTGAGACGCTGCAGCAGGATACCATGGTCGATGGTATCGAAAGCCGCCGAGAGGTCTAATAGGACTAGGACAGAGGAATATCCCCTATCCCGAGCCCTCCAGAGATCATTCACCAGAGCGACCAATGCCGTCTCCGTGCTGTGCCCGGGCCTGAAACCCGATTGGTAAGGGTCCAGATAATCCGCTTCATCCAGGACCAGGGGGAGCTGATGCGCCACCACACTCTCAACAACCTTCGCAAGGAAGCGAAGGTTGGAGACTGGACGAAAGTTGTTCAATACAGCTGGGTCCAAGGCAGGCTTCTTGAGGAGAGGTCTCACCACCACCTCCTTCAAGATGGTGGGGAAATAACCCTCGCTCAAAGAAGCAGATATAACTGCCTGGAGCCAGCCTCGTGTCCTCTCCCTAGCTGCATAAACCAGCCAAGAAGGGCACGGGTCCAATAAACATGTGGTGGAACTCAGCTTCCCCATAATCCTGTCCACTTCATCAGGGGTCACAGAATCAAACTCCTCCCAGATAACATTGACAAGACCGCCCGCGTCCTGATCGCCAGACTCTGCCCAGCTGGAGTCCAAACCGGTCCGAATCCGAGCGATTTTATCCGACAGATGTTGACTAAACTCCTCGGCACGACCCTGCAAGGGATCCTCCCTCACCTCCTGATTAAGAAGGGAGCGAGTCACCCTAAACAAGGCGGCCGGGCGATTATCTGCGGACGCGATGAGGGTGGAGAAGTAATTACACCTCGCCTCCCTCATCGCAGCGAGATAAGACCTAATGTAGGTTCTTAACCGCAATCGGTCGGGTTCAGATCGGCTGGACCTCCAGCAGCTCTCTAGGCCCCGTTTCCGACGCTTCATCTCCCGGAGCTCCGCGGAGAACCATGGAGCTCGCTGGGATCTGCGCCGGGTCAGGGGCCGCAAGGGTACAACCCGGTCGAGTGCCTCAGTGGCTGCCCTTTCCCAGGCTTCCACTAAGGCATCTGCCGAGCTGTGAG
The DNA here is from genome assembly GCF_947247035.1 of Vipera ursinii. Lineage (NCBI taxonomy): Eukaryota > Metazoa > Chordata > Lepidosauria > Squamata > Viperidae > Vipera > Vipera ursinii. The sequence goes on from NC_139522.1 coordinate 25,194,855, forward strand.
CAATGGAGGCAGGTGGGGACCCCAGCGCCGCTTGGAATCTATCAGGATCCATTAGGCGTCTGGGGCGGTACCATCTAGTTGGCTCCGTACCCCCACGGTGGGGGGTGGCAAAATGGAAGACCAGCCGCAGGAGGTGATGATCGGTCCATGACAGGGGCATAATAAATGGAAAGCCCCCACCAAGATCATCTAACCACCGTCCAGATAAGAAAATCAGGTCAAGGGTGTGGCCTCCCTCATGAGTTGGCTCAGAAATTACCTCCGTCAGGTCCATGGCCGTCATGGAAGCCATGAACTCCCGAGCAAGCTCAGATGAACCTCCCAGGGATGGTAGGTTGACGTCTCCCAAAACTATAAGTTTGGGGAACTCAACCACCAACCCCGAGAGGATATCGAGCAGCTCGGGCAGGGCTGCCGCTACGCGACTAGGCGAAATGTACACGAGCAGCAAGCCCAGCTGCGCCCCAGAGCCAAATCTCATAAAGAGAGACTCACACCCGACTATCTGAGGAACGGTGGTCTCCCGCGGACATAAGGTCTCCCTAACAATCACCGCCACACCCCCACCCCTACCCTGAGCTCGAGGCTGGTGTAGCACCCGGAAGCCTGGTGGGCAAAGGTCAACCAAAGGGACCCCACCCTCTGGGCCCAACCAAGTCTCCGTGATGCAAGCCAGGTCCGCATGCTCACCCTCAACTAAATCCCTAACAAGGGGAGCTTTGTTAACCACGGACCTGGCATTCAGGTACACCAGCCTGAGCTCAGGAGGCTGCACATCCTCGCTCCCGGAACCTCGGGAAAGAAGCAGAGGGTCGGAGCGCCCCACCGCTTGCAAATAGCGGAGACGGCGCTCCCGGTAACGATATGGCCCCCTGTCTATCCGCCTGCTGCCATTCCCCGTCGTGGGAATTGGTAATCCCACGACCCGCTCATGAGCCCCGGGGACAACGACCCCTCGTTCTCCCCCCGCGCGGTCAGACCCAAGTCTGGCCTGAACTATGGTTGATTGGCCGCCCCCCAAAGCCAAACAACCCTTATCTCCCACCCCTCTCCCCAACCCCGTAAAATTTTTTGATAAAAACATAATCAGGGGCCTCTTATTACATTTATGTTGACGGCCCCTGCCCCTGTCCAGCCATATATTTATCACAGATTTGTTTAACTAAAATATAAATACAACCATTTTTTAATAGTTGCATCACAGTTTCTATTGTATGAAATGAAAACTGTGAACGAAGAATGGAATGACAAATATTTATTTATTTATTTAGTTAGTTATATTTATATACCGCCCTATTCCCTGAGGACTCAGGGCGGTTTACAGGGAATTAAAAATCCAAAATACAAAAATTAAGAACCAAATTAAAAAATATTAAATTGACCCTGTACTCAATTAAAAAGAACCCCAAATTAAAAATTTCTCCTCAGTCTGGGCCCGAGAGCTCGAAGAGCCAGGTCTTCAGGCCCCGGCGGAATGATCGGAGGTCGGGGGCAGTTCTCAGCTCCACCGGCAGCTGGTTCCAGAGGGCAGGCGCTCCCACCGAGAAGGCCCTATCCCTGGGTGTCACCCGCCAGCAATCTCTTACCGGCGGGACCCTGAGCAGACCCTCCCTGTGGGAGCGCACTGGGCGAAGGGCGTTTGATGCCGGCAGCAGGTGTTCCCTCAGATATCCCGGACCCAGGCCATGTAGGGCTTTATAGGTGATAACCAGCACCTTGAATTTCACCCGGAGGGCAACCGGAAGCCAATGCAGCTCACGGAGTAGAGGTGTTACATGGGAGTATCGGGAAACCCCCATTACAACTCGCGCGGCCACATTCTGCACCAGTTGAAGCCTCCGAGTGGTCTTCAAGGGCAGCCCCATGTAGAGAGCGTTACAGTAGTCCAAACGGGAGGTCACAAGCGCGTGAGTAACTGTGCGTAGGGCGTCTCGGTCCAGATAGGGACGCAACTGGCGCACCAGGCGAACCTGAGCAAAAGCCCCCCTGGTCACGGCTCCTATATGGTCTTCGAAATTGAGCCGTGAATCCAAGTTGCGAGCCCTATCGACGGGGGGTAACACCTCACCCCCCATCATTAAGGATGGAATAACTTGGTTAACCCAAGATGCCGATATGCACAGCCACTCAGTCTTGGCGGGATTGAGACGAAGCCTGTTTCTCCCCATCCAGACCTGAACCGCCTCCAGGCACCGGGACATCACGGAGAGGGCATCACTGGGTTGGTTCGGGGTGGAAAGAAAAAGTTGGGTATCATCAGCGTACTGATGACACCCCACCTCAAAACCACGAATGATCTCGCCCAGCGGCTTCATATAGATGTTGAACAGGAGAGGCGAGAGAACCGACCCCTGAGGAACTCCACAAATGAGAGACCTCGGGGCGGATCTCTGCCCTCCTGTCAACACCGACTGCGAGCGGCCCTGGAGGTAGGAGGAGAACCACCGTAGAACGGTGCCTCCCACTCCCAGCCCCCTGAGACGCCGCAGTAGGATACCATGGTCGATGGTATCGAACGCCGCTGAGAGATCTAATAGGACCAGGACAGAGGAGCAACCCCTGTCCCTAGCCCTCCAGAGATCATTCACCAGCGCGACCAATGCCGTCTCCGTGCTGTGTCCGGGCCTGAAGCCCGATTGGTACGGGTCCAGATAATCAGTTTCCTCCAGGAACAGAGGGAGCTGATGCGCCACCACGCTCTCAACAACCTTCGCCAGAAAGCAAAGGTTGGAGACTGGACGGTAGTTGTTTAAAACAGCCGGGTCCAAAGCAGGCTTCTTGAGAAGGGGTCTCACCACCGCCTCTTTCAAGGCGGCAGGAAAGACACCCTCCTTCAAGGAAGCAGTTATTACTGCATGGAACCAGCCTCGTGTTCCTTCCCGAGCCGCATAAGCTAGCCAGGAGGGGCACGGATCCAACAAACAGGTGGTGGTGCTCAGTCTCCCCATGATCCTGTCCACATCATCAGGGGAAACAGGGTCGAACTCATTCCAGATAACGTGCTCAAGACCGCCTGATTCCTCCACATTAGACTCTGCCCAGTCAGAGTCCAAGCCGGTCCGGATCCGAGCGATTTTGTCCGCCAGATGATGACTAAACTCCTCGGCTCGTCCCTGCAAGGGATCCTCTCTCACCTCCTGATTAAGGAGGGAATGAGTCACCCTAAACAGGGCGGCCGGGCGATTATCTGCGGACGCGATAAGGGCGGCAAAGTAGTTAGACTTCGCCGTCCTTATCGCCGCAAGATAAGACCTTATAAAGGTTCTTAACTGCAATCGGTCGGATTCGGGTCGGCTGGATCTCCAACCGCTCTCTAGACCTCGTCTCCGCCACTTCATCTCCCGGAGCTCCACAGAGAACCATGGGGCCCAACGGGATCTGCGTCGGGTCAGAGGTCGCATGGGTACAACGCAGTCGAGTGCCCTGGTGGCTGCCGTTTCCCAGGCCTCCACCAGGGCATCGACTGGGCTGTGGGTAAGGGTGATAGGTATAGGCCCAAGCGCCCTCTGGAACCGATCTGGGTCCATTAGGCGCCTGGGGCGGAACCACCTGGTCGGCTCCGCCGCCCAGCGGCGGGGGATGGCATGACGGAAAACCAGCCTCAGGAGGTGATGATCTGACCATGACAGAGGGGTGATGGATGGAGAACCCCCTCCCAGATCATCCAACCACTGTCCAGACAGGAACACCAGGTCGAGAGTGTGATATTTCCACTTTTTCAACACAATTTGAAATTCACATTCTTCATAGCAAAAATCCCAGAAGTTTCTGTTAAAGCAAACAAGTCTTGCAATTATTACACATCCTATGAGGTGTTGAGTGTTCATTGCTTAGTACCATCAGCATTGATCCCTTACTACCCACTGTTAGTGGCTGCTTCAATGTCCTAGCTATTGCTTTCTTCTTTCTGTTCTTTCTGTCTTTTCAACATCCATCTCCCATCATGCAATATCTACCTCTCACATTCTTCTACTTCCCATGTTTCTCTCTCTCTCCATATTTCTATAGTACATTCTTGTTCCTTCAACATTCTAAGGCTTGTGTTAAGGCATACAATTCACACATTTGTGCTGGTCCCGTTAGTGGCAGTCTTCCTGCTGCCAACAATTTTAATCCGTGCAATTCACAAGTCTGTGCACACCAACTTGAAAACAACTTTCCTGTTTCTTCCTTCTATTATCCATTCCTTCCCTTCTCTTCTGCCACTCTGGCCTAACTTCAGTCTTTTCTATTTCCACTATCAACTTTACATGAGCCAACTCTTTCCCTTTACTATTAATCAGTCCTCTACATTTCACTTCTCCAAAAGTATACAAGACTCCATAAGCATACTTGGAGTCAGTGTATATATTCTGCTTCTCCCTTGTTAACAACCTCAGAGCCTGCTGTGAGGCATAAAATCCACAGGCTAGTGCTGACCAAGGGAGGGAAATTCTCCCAGCTTCCACTCACATTTTCTCCTCCCCATCTACTATCACACCTTCATTATTTCCCTCTTTTTCTTTTTCTCTTTCCCAACTTTTTTGCTATGAACAAGTGGTTACCTCCTTTTGGCTTTCTGATTTAAAATTATCCACACTTAATAAGAAATGCTAACCACCAAGACTTCCCCAAATGTCAATTTTAGACAAAAATGCTACTGGCTGCCTCTTTCCCCCCACTTCTGGATCAAAACCTCCTCCAAGCCATTCCTTTGCCTATATTTACAAACAAATTACCTAGTGAAGAGCCAAAAAAGGAGTGCTCACCAAACTCTGTTAGGCTCCTTTTCTAACAGTTTTCAATACAAATCTTTAATCATACAAATCTTTGCATACAAATCGTTAGTTAAAACAACAAATAGCCATTCACAATCCTAAAAATCTTCTCAACTCCTTCCCTGTTCCAATGACAGAATTCTCCCAGATATCACCTTCCATCAATGTGTCCTCCAACTCCACAAAAAGCTTAATGAGATATTCTGAGCCACTGAAACAGTTTTATATCAAATTCTAGTATTGCTTTTAATATAAAGTTAGTCAAATTCCAATTTAATCAGATTCCAATCAGATGGAAACAAACTTCCATTAAGTAGATGAAAACTTACAAATCTAAGCAAAACAATGCAGAGTAATTTCTTTTAAAACTCAAAGATTTAAAAAAAAAGTCCAACAAGTACTGTCTCCTCTTTCCAGAAAAAAAAATTGCAAGCTGAAACTGCAAGAGTGGGTATTAAATTTCACATCCACCCCCTTCCTCAGACCGGAATTCTAAGCAGAGAAAAAAAAACAGTTAAAACGACCAGCCCCCCCTCTTCTCTCTTTCTCTCTCTCTCACTCTTAAAGTAACACAGCGAGGAGGCGGAGAGAAAGAGACCGGAGGGCAGAAAAAAAGGTAAACGGAATTTTACAAAAATCTCACCAGTAAAAAATAGCTTGCTCTCCTTCACATGCATTTTCCATAAATTCACTCACAGATCCCCCATAAAACTCTTTCACATGCAAACACTTGCTATCGGTTTTCTTTTTCTTTTACAACAATAAAATCAGCAATTTACTGTTCCTTTCACAGCCTGGGACGGGGTGCTTGTGTTTGTGTGTGTGTGTGTGTGTTTTGAGGGCTAACACACACATTTACACATCAGCAAATTAACTCATTCACGGCCATTCCAACTGCCTGCATAAACAATTTCACATACAAAAATTTCATTTCATACTTTCTCTAGGCAAACCATACATGTTTAAACAAGGCCTTTTTGTTTGGTGTTATCAAAGGGGTTTTTGATCCTCTTCCAAGTCTTGGAATAACACAGAACAACACAGACAGACATATATACACAGATACTAGTAAAATAACATTCATTTAGACATATGGCTTATCCCGCAAGAAGCGAGAAAAATCAGGAGGTGATTCCAACCAAACATTGTTTTATAGGGCCCTTTAATCATCTCCCATTTTTCTCACCATTCCAAGTCCAAGTTTAATGTTCCAAATGTCCAAACATATATAAAATAAAACAAAACACACATCAATTTGGAGTTTGAGGCCAAAACAGGCCTCCCCTTTTAATTAAAAGGAGGGGAATATTTATGGTTACTTCCAATTTATCCCACCAACTTCAAAAGACAGTGGGGAAAGACTAAAAGGAATATTGAACCTGGGGTCTTTTGCACGTGTGAAGGGGTAGGGGAAAAGTAGCAGCCTCCTCTCTTCACATCCCACAAAAGGGAATTGAATAGTCCAAAGAGCCAGATTAAAAGAAAGAAAGAAAAAACAGAAAAAAACCCTTGCTTTCATTTCCTTGAATCTTGAACCAGAGGTTTACAAAGTTTTTCAAAGTTGCCTTCTTGAAGATGATTTTTACTGCTATACAGCAACAACAATAACAAAAGCACCACCAGACATTGTCTGACAGGGTTAAACTTTGACAGCCACTTGGTTTCAAAACCTCGAATTGTTCAAAACAAAATTGCAGAGGAGTACATTTTGATTTATTTCTTTTAAATTACTCTGACAATTCCCCATATTTTTTTTTCAAGATAGTTTCTCGGCTTCCTCCCTTTTCACTTAATTTGTAATTTAGTAATTAATTTTTCTCTGGAGGATTAGTCGAGGAGATCAGCCCCCTATCTTATTTCAAAATTACCAAAACCTCTGCAAAAAAAATTACATTCCAATTCAATTACTTTCCTTAAATCACTCTCTATCCTTTATTAAAAGGCAGTTTCTCAGCTTCCTCTTTTCTTACTCATGTATTCATTTATTTTTATGCTTATATCTAGAGGACAACGTCAGAGCGATCAACCTCCTGCCTTATTCCAGGATTTCCAAAGCTTTTTTATTTCTTTTACTCACCAAGACGCCTGTTGCAATTTCTCCCATCAGTGGAGAAGCATGAAACCTCGTTGAATTAGGGTGTTCAGGTTCCTCAGACATGGATCCACCAGCAAAGATGAAGCACAGGAGTCTTCTAGGTCAAATGCCCAGGAGCACTCTAAGACTCACGCTTCAGTCGCTGTCGGTTTCCTCCTGCTGAGAAATGAAAGCTTCTTTGGGATCCTAACAGGGATCTCCAGATGTGGTGGGAGAGAGCCTTTGAAGCTTGCCCCACGTTTGAGCACCAGGATGTAAGGTTTTACACTTAGCCTCACAATTGTCCCAGCATTATTCAGGAATTTAAATGAGCCAAAAGAAACTCCTGAGCCGAGGTTTCAGCAAGCAAACAACTTTTATTTTGATCAAAATAGAGTTGGGTGGCCACATCTCTCTTCATGGCTGGTAGAGAGATGAAGGCAACAACCAGGAAAGATGTCTTCCACCTTTTATACCCCTTCAGAACAAAGAGATCTGGTCTTGGTACTAGGAACCAAAAGGTACAGAGAAATAATTCCTACATGATGACTCATACACAACAACCCAGGCTCCACCACAGCTCCTGTTTCCCCCTCCCCTTATCATGCTCTTTTCATGTAAGCAATCCCCTGTACCTAAAGCATGAAACATTTGCTTTTATATAACTAATTTCCCAATATAAAGCACCTATAAAACTGCTTGCACATAAACAAAGATGATTAGAAAGTATCACTACTAATATCAATATTACTAACATCAACCTTAAGCATAATAAAATCCCTTCAATACCAAAAGGACATGTTCAAAAGCTCATGCCACAGGAACAGGAAGAACAACTCCAAACACAAAAGCTCTTTCAGCCTTCTCCTGCGGCTCCCAGTTTGCAGAGAGAGAGACAGAGAGAGGCACTTGCGCTTCCCTTCTCTCTCTCTCTCTCTCTCTCTCTCTCTCTCTCTCTCTCTCTCTCTCTCTCTCTCTCTCTCTTCTCTCTCTCTCTCCCTCTGTAACTCACACTGTTCTCCGAGAAGCTGACAAGCTTATTGGGCGGGGCTCCTGCCTTTGCTCCATCTCCACAGGAAGCAGTAAGCAGCAGAAAGCAAGGCAGGAGAGCCAGCCCAATAAGAATGTGTGTCATCTTGTCCAGAACAGCGTGAAGCCAGCTTGTCAGGTGAGCAGAAGATTGGAGAGAGGGAGAGAGAGGTGGGGAGAGAGAGGGAGGGAGAGAAAGAGAGGGAGTTTTTATAGTTTGCACCAGCTTTTTATTTCATAAATACGAGGAGGACTCAAATAGACATTTGAGTATTTTATTTGAAAGTAACATTTGACCCAGCGTCTTTTTTTTGAGTTCAAAATGCTTTTGTTGCATGCAGAAATAAAAATTTGTTTTCTTTCTAGCAGTTCATTGATTTCATAAATGCAGCACACTATAGTTTTTTATGCATAGCACAAAGGTAAAAAACAATATATGCAATGTTATCTTCATTTTAGATGTCAAAAGGGTTTTGCGGCTCCCAGTGTTTTCTTTTCGGTGGGAAACGGGTCCAAGTGGCTCTTTGAGTGTTTTAGGTTGCTTACCCCTGCCCAAGAAGGTATAAAAACCCACCACTCCCAGCTACATGTGGTCAGCTGCTCCAGAGCCTCATGTCTTGTGGTTCTGCTCTTCAATAAACTACAACCTTCTTTCTAAAGCAGTCTCCATTTTGTTTATTCCTGGCTTGGACTAGACCCTGATGAAGATTTTTCTTTCAACAAGTTCTAGTCCCAACCTGGGCACAAAGCCAGCTAGGGTGACCTTGAGCCAGTCACTTTCTCTCAGATAGAAGACAAAACCTGCGCCAGATTATGCAAATACTGAGTAACTTTCTTCTCTTCTTCATTGACATTCTTAAACCTTCATGTAACACAAGCCTCCCATACATCATTTCAAAGGGACAAAGACAGCTTTCCAGTTGAGGACTATACTGAGATGGCCTCACCACTAAATGTTGTAGAGCTTTCTTATTTACTTGTTTACATATCATATTTATCACAGATTTGTTTAACTAAAGTATATAATATAATATATGTATGTATGTATGTATGTATGTATTTATGTATGTATGCAGGGCTTTTTTCTCATAGAACTCTCAGAACGGCGTTCCGGAACCTTTTTTTTTGAAAAAAAACAAAACAAAAAAACAAAAACCCAGCCCCCTTATTGGTTTTCCTAAGCCTATTGCAGGGCTAGCAATCTTGGCTCTTTTTTATGACTCGTGGACTTCAACTCCCAGAAATCCTGAGCCAGCCATGCTGAGGGGAAAGGGAGAGGTTTCCAAGCTGAGCCATGCTGGCTCAGGAATTCTGGGAGTTGAAGTCCGTGAGTCCTAAAAGAGCCTGCACTAGAGGAGGACATTAAAATTATTTACAGGATTACTTCTTTAGGAACTAAACTTTTAGAATCTAAAACAGCTAATTCAGAAAAGCCAACAGGAAAGAACCTCACATTTTTCATCTGCTTCTGTCTTTTGGAAGGTAAAATTAGATAACAAAATAATCTATTTCTTATGTTAACATCTCTGCAATGAAATCAAAGGTAACAGGAAAGAAATGAGAAACATTTTTCTCAATGTAATATGTCTAATTTAGCTGATTCTAGAAAAAAATAGCATCTTTTGTACACTCTTGAAAACTATTTTGAATCTAAACAATTCTTAAGAATGAAATATTCTTAATTTGGACTTTACTTTTACTGTTTGGACTGTTGTGTGTTTTGAAAAATAGATTATTTAGAATCTAGTTATGTTGCACTTCAGTCTTTAAATAATTAACCTAGTATATACATAACAATATATGATGTTTTCCCTGGTGAGCTTAACATCAATAACAACATTTATTAAAAAGGCTAAAATAATTTCTGGGGGTATTATCTGTATAGTAAAATTTTGGACAAGCAGTGATCATGTTACATATGTGCATAAGTGTAGTAAGTAGCATATGCCTTTTTAAAAATATCAAACATGCAAAGAAACAAAAATAAGTCCAAAATATCTGTATTACATCCAGAAATGCCACCTTTGCAACCAATATTTCTTATCCATTACTATGGCACCCTAAGGATATCTGCATACATGCAAATGTTTCTCTGGGATCAGTAATGCAACAGGGATTGCTTTTTCCTTCTAGTAACATATACCTAAACCAGTTTACTGCATTTGGCAATTGTACTAAAAAAAAATCTCATTCATTTAATTTGAAATCAAGTGAAAAATTGATTTAAATTATTTTATTAAAACAAATTAATGGCAATTCTTTTATAAAAAGTTGCCTCAAACAAAATGAGTTTGACATGCCTGTTCTAAATAGTTGAATGCTCCAAAATAAATTCTAGACCAGGCCTGTACATGCAGCCTACCAAGCACCCTTGGACAGAGCACAGACTTTTTTTAAAAGTAATAAAATCACCACCACTGCCCTGAAAGTCATGTTGCGTAGTGCCTCCATGGCTTACCATGACCACAAGCTCCAACACTGTAGATGCTCCTTTAGTCACCAAATCATCGATTAGCCCACCAGCATTCCTTTGCAGACCACAAAGATTTTTAATTTATCAGTGTGGGCTTTTCCTTTCTACAAGATGATAATAATAATAATAATAATAATAATAATAATAATAATAATAATAATAATAATAATAATAATAATAATAATAATAATAATAATAATAATAATAATAATTAGAAGAAGAAGAAGAAGAAGAAGAAGAAGAAGAAGAAGAAGAAGAAGAAGAAGAAGAAGAAGAAGAAGAAGAAGTAGTAGTAGTAGTTGGAAGGGACCTTGGAGGTCATCTAGTCCAACCCCCTGCTCAGGCAGGAAACCCTATACCATTTCAGACAAATGGCTGGCCAGTCTTTTCTTAAAAACTTCCAGTGTTGGAGCATTCACCACTTCTGGAGGCAGGTTGTTCCACTGGTTAGTTGTTCTGTCAGGAAATTTCTCCTTAGTTCTAGGTTGCTTCTCTCCTTGACTAGTTTCCATCCATTGCTTCTTGTCCTGCTTTCAGGTGCTTTGGAGAATAGCTTGACTCCCTCTTCTTTGTGGCAGCCCCTGAGATATTGAAACACTGCTATCATGTCACCCCTCACCCTTCTCTTCGTTAAACTACACATACCCAATTCCAGCAACCGTTCCCTATATGTTTTAGCCTCCAGTCCCCTAATCATCTTTGTTGCTCTTCTCTGTACTCTTTCTAGAGTCTCGACATCTTTTTTACATCGTGGTGACCAAAACTGGATGCAATATTCCAGGTGTGGCCTTACCAAGGCATTGTAAAGTGGTATTAGTACTTCACGTGATCTTGATTCTATCCCTCTGTTAATGCAGCTTAACACTGTGTTGGCTTTTTTGGCAGCTGCAGCACACTGCTGACTCATATTTAAGTGATTGTCCACTAGGACTCTGAGATCTCTCTCAGTTACTACTATTGAGCAAGGTACCACCTATACTATACCTGTGCATTTAATTTTTTCCTTCCTAAATGTAGAACCTTACTTTTTTCATATTTGAATTTCATTTTGCTAGATAGTGCCCAGTGTTCGAGTCTGTCCAGATCCTCCTGTATCTTAAGCCTATCTTCTTGAGTTTTGGCTATTCCTGCCAGCTTAGTGTTGTCTGCAAATTTGATGAGTTCCCCATCTATCCCGTCATCCAAATCGTTGATGAAGATGTTGAAGAGCTGCACAGACCTCTTCTAGATTTTCCTCTTGCCTTTCCAAGTTAACTCCTTGGTCTGTCATTGAGCAAGAATTGACTTTGTAGGGAAGCATATTATCATTTGATGTATATTTAACATATGTTCTACCTTTATTTACCAATTATATAATATTTGTATGCAATCCACATGGCGAGGTTTGGGGAAACTTACAATAGAAAAAATTTATTTTTAAAATCATAAGATTAAAACATCGCCTGGCCCACACCACCTCCACTGCCCGCATTGCGCAGCCCCGCCATATAGAGTGGGCTCTGCTGCTCCCACAGCACCAGCTGCGCCGGCTCCGGCCCCAGGGAGGGGAGCCCGCCGCCAACACCCTTCGCACCTGTGACTGCAGCAGCACCGCCCCCCACCCCCCTGCCTCCTGCGCCCGCCAAGATGAGAGTTCCGGCACCATTTTTTTTTAAAAAAAAAGCACTGGCAAGTATGTATCCGAACTGCCAGCCCAAATGTTGGAGGTGTGGTTGTGAGGATGCAACGTATTATCATATATGGTGGACTTGTAAAAAAGTTAAAGCTTTTTGGATTAAAGTTTGGTGGAATATGCAAAAGATATTTAAGAAAAAGATAAGGTTTTCTCCACAGTTATTTCTGTTGGATATTATTACAGATTGTACTGTCATAGATACTAAATTGATGTTGAATTTAATTACGGCAGCAAGACTTTTAGTAGCGCAATATTGGAAGAAGGAGGAACTGCCGACTATAGAAGAGTGGACTTTGAAAGTTTCTAACCTGGCGGAAATGGCAAAGATTTCAGCATATCTGAAAGAACAATCGCAACAGAGATATATTGTGGAATGGAGAAGATGGATCGAATATATTCAGAATAAATATGGGACTTCCGGTGGCTGTGCGGCGCCGGAGACAGCCTTCCCGGGCTGCCCGCGGCTCAGCTGAGTAATTTTCGCCCGAAACAGCGCCGATCAGCTGTTTGGGCGAATTTGAAGCCCCCTCCTCGGGAGAAGAGGAGGGGGTGAGGCCCCAGGTGTCAAAACTCGTCCTGCAGCGAGCAGGGCAGATTGCCGAACACAGGAACGAGAGACTTCCAATGCGATCTGCAAGCACTTTATTCTTCAATGCAACAGCCGCAACAAGAAACAAAGCCAGCGTTGGCCGCTATCTGCAGCCAACGCTATTATATACACACCCAAAACCCCCACCCTTACTCCACCCAAACACGCCCACGCCCTCCCATTCCCTATAACTGCCCCACCCCACCCCTACAAATCCCTTTGCTCGCCGCTCAATCAGGTAAGCCTCCCCTTGTGCGTTACCATCACCGTGCTCCACCCCCTCACCAGCTCCCTGCCGTGCCCTACTCCGGACCCCCCTGTGCTCTTTTACACCCGAAATACCTAGCCACCCAGGCACCGCGGCGGGAAGGAGCCTGTCTCCCGACGAACCCGCCGTAGGTCCCGAACCTCCCCCGGCCGCCGTGAGTGGGCCCGAGCCTCCGCCGGTCAGCTGTGCGGAGGAGGACGACCCTGGCGGCGGCGCGGCCTCCCGAGCTTCCCGAACCCCCGCAACGCCGCCAGACGAAGTCAGCCGTTGTGCGGCGGAGAAGGAGGACAGCTGAAGCGGCGGCGCAGCCTCCCGAAGCTTCCGAGCCGCCGCCGCGCCGCCCAGCACAGTCAGCTGTTGCGCGGCATCGGTCGAGGGGGGGTGAAGCGGCGGTGCGGCCTCCTGAGCCTTCCGGGCTGCCGACGCGCCGCCAGGCGTTGTTAGGTGCTGCGCGGCGTTGGGCGAGGGCGGCTGAGGCGGCGACGCGGCCCCTGGTGTCTCTCGGGCCGCTACAGGGACGCAGTTCCCCGAGGAGGCAGGTTGGTCCAGCGGGCGGCAGGCGGGGGTTGCCGGGGAGGCGGAGGGACCCCCCCTCGAGTGTCGGGCTCCCGAGGCCCGACATGCTGCCCCCTCTACCAGGGGCCCACCTGGAATGTAAGAGGAGAGAGATGAGTGCTCCGTTATGTGTCCTGCTGTCCCCCCCTCGATCCCTCCCAGCTTCCCTGGATGTTTTCGGTGGAACGCGCGGAGAAGGCGTGGTGCGCACACATCCCCATCCCGCACCCAGGTGGCCTCCTCCATGGGGTATCCCTTCCAGAGCACTAGGTACTGCACTCGGCCCCTCCGTTTTCGGGAGTCCAGGATCTCCTGTACCTCATAGTGGTTGCCGTATACAGGCCCAGGGCCGCCCTCCCCCACTGCCACAGAGGCGGTTGTAGCAGGTTTCAGCAGGCTACTGTGGAAGACGGGGTGTATCTTCCCAAGGAGGGGGGGTAGCCGCAACCTGACGGTGACAGGGTTTACCACTTGTATAACTCGGAATGGACCGAGATATTTGGGGCCCAGCTTTTTACAGGGCACTTGTAGCCGCAGGTACTTCGTGGAAAGGTACACAAGATCACCTACTTTAGGGGGTGCAAATGGCCGTCTCTTTTTGTCTGCCTGCTCTTTGTACGTTTCCGTAACTCGCTCTAACGCCTTCTTTGCCACCCCCCACACCTCTTCCAACTGGTGCATCCACTCCCCAGGTGTGCAGGATGCTGGGGCACCCTGTTCACAACCTGCAATGGGGACGAATTCATAACCCGAGACTACTTTAAAGGGGGAGAAGCCAGTGCTGCTATGCACTGCGTTGTTGTAGGCTACTTCCGCAAAGGTTAGCAGATCCGCCCATTCAGACTGCTGATATGAGATGTAGCAACGCAGGTATCGCTCCACCGCCGCGTTTGCACGTTCTGCAGCTCCATTTGTGCTTGGGTGATATGCCGAGCTCAGGCCCTGTGTTGCTCCAATATAACGCACGAAATCCCTCCAGAACCGGGCCGTGAACTGTACCCCACGGTCAGAGATGATGCGTCGTGGCACCCCGTGGAGACGATATATATGTTGGACAAACAGCCAAGCCAGTCGACGGGCTGAAGGCAACCCCTTGCAGGGGATAAAGTGGGCTTGTTTCGAGAACAAGTCTATTACTGTCCACAAAACGTTATATCCCCTGCTTTCCGGCAACTCGACCACAAAGTCCATGGCAATGTCCTGCCAGGGTCGTATGGGGTCTGCCACCTGTTGCAGAAGACCCGCCGGTTTGTTAGTAGAGGACTTCGTGGTTGCGCAAATGCGGCACCTCTGCACGTAACTTTCAATATCTCGTCTCATGGTCGGCCACCAGAACTGGCGGCGGGCCAGATGCAGGGTTTTCACGAACCCGTAATGACCTGCCTGCCTGGCGTCATGGCATTGATAGAGCGCTTGATCCCGTGCCGCTGCAGGCACATACAGTCTGGCCCCGTGCCAAGCTAAGCCATCCCGCAACGAGAGGGTGTCGGGGTGCGCCTGTGCCCATTCATCAGTCGCCAAAGCTCCCTTACAGACCCGCAGGAAACCGTCCGTCACAACATTGGCCTTGTGCCCCGTCTCCTCTACCGGGCGGGGCGGCGGTACCAGTGCCTGTACTACCTCCTCTTTTCGACAGTCGTATTGTGGTAGCCGAGATAAGGCATCCGCCAGGAAATTTCTACCCCCGGGCACATACTTGAGGCGAAACCGGAAGCGTTGAAAATATTGGGCCCACCGTACGTGTTTCGGGGACAGACGGCGGGGTGTCTGCAGGGCTTCCAAGTTTTTATGGTCCGTCCAAACCTCGAACTCCTGGCTAGCCCCCTCCAGAAGATGTCTCCAAGTCCCCAAGGCCCAACGGACCGCGAAGGCCTCTTTCTCCCAGATAGCCCAAGCCCTCTCCGCGGTCGTCAGCTTCTTGGAGGCATAAGCGCAGGGCCGTAAACCTCCCGTTGCATGCCGTTGCAGAAGGACGGCTCCAACAGCCACGTCGCTCGCGTCAGCCTGTACTACGTAGGGTAGATCAGGGTTCGGGTGTTGTAGGACAGGCTCCTTCGCAAATTGCGCCTTGAGCGCCTCGAAAGCCCGCTGGCAGGTAGTGGTCCACGCAAGCTTCTGCCCTGGCCGCGGCAATGTTGCCAACTGTTTAGTCCGCAGTAGATCCGTGAGCGGCAGGGCAATGGAAGCGAAGTGTGGAATAAATTGTCGATAAAAGTTAGCAAAGCCTAGAAAACTCTGCAACTGTTTCCGGGTTCGTGGGGCCTGCCACTGTTGGATAGCCTCCACCTTCCCCGGGTCCATCTCCACCCCGTTGGAGGACACCCGATACCCCAAATAGTCCAACCGGGGCTTGTGAAACTCACATTTGGAGAGCTTCACATATAACCGGGCGTCCCTCAGCTTGGTCAGCACACTCCGGACTAAGGCAACATGCTCCTCCAGTGTTGATGTATATATGAGGATGTCATCAAGATAGACTAGGACCCCCCCGGTACAAATGGTCATGCAGGACTTGGTTGATCAACTGCATGAAGACCGCGGGGGCTCCTTGCAGTCCAAACGGCATTACCCTAAACTGAAAACTTCCCAACGGGCAATTAAAAGCCGTCTTCCATTCATCACCAGCTTTAATCCGGACCCGGTAGTACGCTTCCCTGAGATCTAACTTGGTGAACACCCGGCCCGTAGCCAAATGAGCTAAAAGGTCCTTCACCAAAGGGAGGGGGTACAAGTGCTCTACACATACCGCGTTAACCCCTCGATAATCAACGCACAGTCTTAGGGACCCGTCTTTCTTCTCTCTGAACAAGACAGGGGCTGCCATCTTAGACCGAGCGGGCTGGATGAACCCCCTCCGCAAAAGGGACCCGTCTACCTGCTGAAATCGGATAGGTTTGGGGAGCCGTTGAAGGGGGATACCGGCCTCCCTTGCCATCACCAGGCTAATGAGGCAGCGCGTGCTACCTGTATCAATCAAAGCCTTACACTCCCTCCTCTCACCTGTTCGTGGGCTTATCAACACCACAGGCAGCACAAAAGGGCATACCGGAGCACTTACCATCGGGTCCTCTTTGTACTCGTGATCCTCAGACCCGTCGGATGTGTCGGTTCGTCCATCCGCTGGACCCACTGGACGCACCGGTGTTGATGTTCGGGGTGTCTTGTCAGCCACCTGGTACGCTGTTCTGGAGCGTTCCGCAACTCTCCTGGGGGTCGGGACCCGCGCCACCGGAGGGTTGGGCCCCGGTCGTGGCGGAGGTAACGGGCAGTCTACTGCCCGATGGCCCGGTTGGTCGCAGCGGAAGCAGCGGATTGTTGGACGGGGTATCGGTAGGGGGCCGGGTTGTGTCGCCGCCGGCTCGGACTTCCGGCTCTCGGTCTTCGGCCCCTCCGGGGCCCTCCAGGCTCCAGGACCCACTACTGGCCTGCCCCGGGTGTCCTGTAACCCAATATCTAGCTCCACCGCCACCCGGAACCAATCCTGAAGCCGCGCAGGAACCCCCCGCACCACACATGCCCGTCGGAGAGCCCCATCCAGACCGGCCCGGAAGTGGTGCACCAACAAGCGCTCGGGCCACGAGCGTAACCTGCCCGCAACCCTTCGGAACTCGAGCACATACTCCTCTGCTGGTTGTCCTCGCTGCCTGATGGCTAACACTTCAGCCTCCGCGCGATGTAGGCGGGACACGTCTTCGAAGCGGACGCGCAGGGCTTCCAAGAACAACCCCACGTCCCCGAGTTCGCGGGCGTGGTCGCTGTAAAGGTCCGCTGCCCAGGTTGCAGCCTCTCCCTGAAGGCACGCGGTGACCGCCACCACCATCGCCCACTGTGATGGATAGGCATGGGCATACCCGTCCAGATGGTTAATCACCTGCCCTAGGAACATGGCCAGGCGGTCGGGATGCCCATCATAGGTCGTGGTGAGCGGTGGGGGTCCCCACACCACACCCGGACCCCAATGCCCAACAGGTGGACGGGTCTGAGCCTGGGACACCCCCACCGATCTGGGTGCCGGACGCTCAGGGCCTCGGTCAGGCGTTGGCCAGGCTTCACGCCCTCCTTGTGCTCGTGTGGACGGAGCCCATACGCCGCCCTCCCCAGGCACCTTGAACTTTGGGCTGGCCAGTCGGAAACGGGACGTTGCTGGCCGACTGGGAGCCCCCCCAAGAGACCACTGTCCCGTGTCTTCGTCAGGGCCCATGGCCATCCAGGAACCGCCGTCACGTGCCCCGACTTCTCCGAACCTGTCGCGCAGCACGTCCATAGTCTGGCTCCCGGGTGCGGTTGAATAACTGTATTCCTCGCCGTCGTCATCAGTCAGCCGACGCTCCCTCCAACCCAGTGGAGCCCCGCTGGGCCGGCCCGTTCGTCCGTGCTCGAGCCCTGTGCGCCCCAGGATCGAGCTCAGCCACCACTCCCCCCCCTGGGTCTGGCTACTAGCACCCTGGGACTCCACCGCGGGGTCTGCTGGTGGTACTTCCCGCACTTTAGGCCTCACAGCAGGCTGGACGTCCTCCACGTCCCTCTCCGGAGGGGTTGTCGCCTCCGCCCCGGCCACGCCAGCCTCCTCCGATGCAGTCTCCAAAGCAGCCCCTTGCGAACCCTCTGCCATGGCGCACAACCGGAACACAGCAGAAAGGCAGTCAGGCCACAATGCTAAGGAAAACGCTGGCTTTCTGTCAAAACTCGTCCTGCAGCGAGCAGGGCAGATTGCCGAACACAGGAACGAGAGACTTCCAATGCGATCTGCAAGCACTTTATTCTTCAATGCAACAGCCGCAACAAGAAACAAAGCCAGCGTTGGCCGCTATCTGCAGCCAACGCTATTATATACACACCCAAAACCCCCACCCTTACTCCACCCAAACACGCCCACGCCCTCCCATTCCCTATAACTGCCCCACCCCACCCCTACAAATCCCTTTGCTCGCCGCTCAATCAGGTAAGCCTCCCCTTGTGCGTTACCATCACCGTGCTCCACCCCCTCACCAGCTCCCTGCCGTGCCCTACTCCGGACCCCCCTGTGCTCTTTTACACCCGAAATACCTAGCCACCCAGGCACCGCGGCGGGAAGGAGCCTGTCTCCCGACGAACCCGCCGTAGGTCCCGAACCTCCCCCGGCCGCCGTGAGTGGGCCCGAGCCTCCGCCGGTCAGCTGTGCGGAGGAGGACGACCCTGGCGGCGGCGCGGCCTCCCGAGCTTCCCGAACCCCCGCAACGCCGCCAGACGAAGTCAGCCGTTGTGCGGCGGAGAAGGAGGACAGCTGAAGCGGCGGCACAGCCTCCCGAAGCTTCCGAGCCGCCGCCGCGCCGCCCAGCACAGTCAGCTGTTGCGCGGCGTCGGTCGAGGGGGGGTGAAGCGGCGGTGCGGCCTCCTGAGCCTTCCGGGCTGCCGACGCGCTGCCAGGCGTTGTTAGGTGCTGCGCGGCGTTGGGCGAGGGCGGCTGAGGCGGCGACGCGGCCCCTGGTGTCTCTCGGGCCGCTACAGGGACGCAGTTCCCCGAGGAGGCAGGTTGGTCCAGCGGGCGGCAGGCGGGGGTTGCCGGGGAGGCGGAGGGACCCCCCCTCGAGTGTCGGGCTCCCGAGGCCCGACACCAGGTAGGGGTCGAGTTCTCCGGGGCCGCCTGAGCTTGTAGCTTGGGCGGCTGAAGGATCGAACTCCCCCGTACCCTGGGTCGCTCCCAGCTGGTCAGCATCTCTGCTCCGGATTTCTTGGAGCAGAGCCAGGCGTCTGCGACCACCCCTGCCTGAAGGAATGACTATGGATTAAAAGGAGCAGGCAGAGCAGTACAAGAGGAAAAGGTGAAGAGGATTATTTTATTTTACTCTCGAGCTTGATGAACTTTTCTAAACTTAAAGTGAAAGTGCGTCACAATTGAAAGTAAAAGATGGCGGCTAAACCTCCCCCTAAAACTCTTCGGAGTGCTGGAACTTCTCCGGTGCAACAATCATCATTGCAGGCGTTGCATCCTCCTGATGTATTAACACCGAAGGATTTACAAGATGCTCTTGAAAAACATGCCCAGGTAATTCTGGAATCAATGGGTGATAAATTTGCACAGATGGAGGAGAAATTGGAGAAATTGGAGGAGAGAATGGAAGAGAGGATGGAACAGAAGTTCAGTGTGATGAAGGTAGACATTTTGTCTTCAGTGCATAAAGTGGCTGAATGTGTGGAAGATTTGGATGAAAAAGTGGAAGATTTGACTCAAAAGAATGCCATATTAGAAGCAAAAGTATTGGAGAATGAGGAATTAAGAGACAAATTGGATAGGGAATTGAGTCTTGCTCAATATTACCAGATGCAGTTTGCTGTTAGAATTCGAGGATTAAAAGAGAATATTAAGGAAGATCTAAAGCAGCTGGTCTCTGAGGCTCTCGAAGTGGTATTGAATCAGCCAGCATCTGAAATAAAAGGAGGCTTGGACAAAGTGTTTCGTGTGAATTCATGGATTGCCAGACAGAGAAAGCTGCCTAGAGATGTGGTGGTTTATTTTGCAAAAAGGGAAATTAGAGATGAAGTTATACAAGCTGCCTATGATACTAAAGTTGTGATTGCTGATCAAGAAGTTTTGGTTCTAAAAGAAATTCCTCCAAAGATTTTAAGGAGAAGGAAGGATTTTACATTTCTTGTGCAAGAGCTCAAGCAACGAGATATAAGGTTCAGATGGGAGATCCCAGTTGGGTTGATGGTGATGCATGAAGGTAAAAGGTACCGTCTGGTTACTGTGATGCAAGCACGTGATTTTTACAATAATGTTTTAAAAGCAACCCCATTATCACTTCTGGAAGCTGCAAAGGGATCTGGAGAAGGAGCACATCAAGAGGCTGAAGATGGACAGACAGAGGAGAATGGTGCTGGAGGAGATCAAGCTACAACTTCCTTGGATGATCCTAGAGAGCAGAGGGTGACGCGTGCTGCTTTAAAACGATCAAAAAAGATAAAAGAACAAGATCAGCAGAAGTCTATGGAAATTCCACAACGTACTTACAGCCAAGCAGTGGGAGGAGCACGGCCTAAAAAAGATAGTCCTATCAAAGCAGTGCTCCAAGAGCTTTGGGATGATATGCATGGCAACTAAATTTTTAACTTGGAACGTTAATGGACTAAATTCACCGCAGAAGAGGAAGAAAGTTTTTCAATATTTAAAACAATTCAAGATAGATGTTATATGCTTGCAAGAAACGCATATTAGGGTTGTGGATCAAAAGTATTTATCGAACTCAAGGTTGGGTACGCAATTTGTTGCTTCTGCAATGAATAAGAAAAATGGAGTGGTTGTTTATGTTAAAAGTGTTCTAACAGCAAACTTAATTGAAGCAGACAAGCATGGAAGATACGTTATGATAGAGTTGCTGCTAGAAGGTAAAAAGACGCTTTTAGTTGGATTATATGCTCCTAATCAACAACAAGCTGACTTTTTTAGTTTACTTCATACAAAGCTTACCCAGTTGGATTATAAATCTTTTATTTTTATGGGGGATTGGAATGGTGTTTTGGATGTACAGATGGACAAGGCTGGAGCTTTTAACCGCATTCCAAGTCATGCTAGACTGCCTAAATCCTTTTTTGAAATGAAGGATGACTTGGAACTGCGAGATATTTGGCGCGAGAGACATTTGCAGGAAAAGGATTATACTTTTTATTCCGACAGACATCAATCTTTTTCCAGGATCGATTTTATTTTGTTGACTAATGATTTTTTTTTAAGGACTAAAAAGGTGAAGATTTGTGCAAGAACTATTTCTGATCATAGTCCAGTTTGGCTAGAGATTGATAAGGAGAATAGAGACAGGCGCTCGTGGCGCGCAAATGAGAATTTGTTTAGAAATCAGAGAAATGTGGAAGAATGCAAACAGCGGATGAAGGATTTTTTTGAAATTAATATGAATAAAGGCACCTCTATGGACATGGTTTGGGATGCTAGCAAGGCCTATATGAGAGGGGTGCTGATATATATGAATAATAAACATAGACGTGCTGTGGAAGCTAGGAGGAAAGAACTGGAGAATGAAATAAAGGAAAAAGAAAAGGCTTTGATTTTGAATTCAGAGGATGTGAAGACTAAGGAGGCTATTAAACTGTTAAGAGGACAATTTGATAAATTAATGGCTGATCAAGTGGCAACCAATTTGCGGTTTGCCAGGCATAATACTTTTTGCAACGCTAACAAACCAGGTAGATGGTTAGCTTATAGATTGAGGAAAAAACAAAGGGCTTCTAATATAGACAAAATTGAGTATAAAGGAAGGGTTGTGTTTCAACAGGATCTTATCAAGGATGCTTTTGTGGATTTTTATTCTAAATTATATGCTAAGGAAAAGATTAATGGAAAAGACATTGATATATATTTGGAGAATGCTAGCATCCCGGTTCTTACGCAGGTACAAAAAGAGGAGATTAATCAATTAATTACAGAAGAAGAAATTTTTACAGCAATTAAGGAATTGAAGGTGGATAAAGCACCAGGTACGGATGGTTTGTCTGCGGCTTATTACAAAAATTTACAATTAGAGATGATGAAACCGTTAAAGGAACTGTTCCAGACAATCCAGAGGGGGGGAAAGGTGCCACCGTCTTGGAGAACAGCTTTTATTTCTTTGATTCTGAAGGAAGACCAAGATGCTACTCAACTTAAAAATTATAGACCGATATCGCTTTTAAATACAGACTATAAGATATTTGCTAAGGTTTTGGCTAACAGACTGATGAGGGTTCTGCAACAGGTGATTCATGGGGACCAAACGGGGTTTATTAGTGGTAGGCAAATGAAAAATAATGTGAGGCATATAGTTGATGTGATAGAGTTTTTGGAAAGGAACAACCAGATCCCTGCGGCGCTAATTTTTCTAGATGCTGAAAAAGCTTTTGATCAATTGAATTGGCAATTTTTGATGAAACTTTTAGACAAAATGGATTTTGGGGAAAATTTTTTACAACCGATTAGGGCATTATATCAAAAACAAACTGCCCGAATTATAGTTAATAATAGTCTGACAGAAGCATGTAATATTGAGAAGGGCACAAGGCAAGGGTGTCCGTTATCGCCCTTGTTATTTGTGTTAACATTAGAGATATTATTGAATAAAATACGGAATTCGGAAAAAATTAAGGGGATACAAATTAGAGATCAGGATTATAGATTGAGAGCATTTGCAGATGATCTGGTTGTTACAGTGACCCAGCCAGAGAACTCTGTTGTGGACCTGATGGAGATAATAACACAATATGGGAAGGTTTCTGGATTTAAAATTAATATACAGAAAACCAAAATTCTGGCCAAAAATATGACAGTTTCGCAAAAGGCTCTCTTAGAAGGATTAACTGGATTTGAGATTGTTAAAAGGGTTAAATATTTGGGGGTGCTTTTGTCGCCCTCTAATACAAAGTTATATAAAAATAATTATGAAAAATTATGGGGGAAAATTCAAAAAGAATTGGAGAGTTGGGAAAAATTGCAATTGTCTTTGTTGGGACGGATCGCAGCAGTGAAAATGAATGTCCTGCCTAAATTTTTATTTTTATTTCAAATGATACCGATTCTTAAGAAAGATTCTAATTTGGAGGAATGGCAGCGAGGTATCAATAAATTTGTTTGGGCAGGGAAAAGGCCACGAGTTAAACTTAAGATTATGCAGGATACTCGTGAGAGAGGTGGTCTTAAAATGCCTAATCTTAAACTATATTATGAAGCTGCTGCATTAGTAGGAATAAGTGATTGGATTAATTTGACACAAGAGAGATTATTAAATCTTGAGGGCCACGATTTGTTGTTTGGCTGGCATGCATATTTGTTGTATGACAAGAAGGTAGACAACGTGTTTAGAGTGCATATTTTAAGACAGGCATTGTTGAGAGTTTGGAAGAAGTATAGACATAAGTTAGATTGTAAGATACCACTGTGGGCAATTCCAAAGCACGCAATAGAAAATATACATGCTGGATTCAAACATGATGTGACTACGTACAAGGAGATCCTAAGCTTGGAAAGAAATGTTTGGTGTTTGAAATCATATAGCATCTTGCGAGAAGAGAAGGTTGTTCAAAATTGGTTTCAATATACTCAGTTACGGGCCAGGTGGAAAGAAGACCAGAAAAATGGTTTTACAATGACTGATGAAAATTTGATATAGCAAATCAGAAATCAGGGACCAGCACATATCAAACGGATATATCTTGCGTTGATAGAGATTGATTCAGAAACAGAACTTGTTAAGGATTGTATGATAAAATGGGCCCAAAACATCCAGGAAGTTATTACAATGGACACGTGGGAAAAGATTTGGGTGAGGAATGTAAAATTTACACAAGCTCAAAATCTAAGAGAGAATTTTTAGAAAATGTTTTATAGATGGCATTTAGATCCTAAAAAACTTGCAAGTATGTATCCGAATTATCAGCCTAAATGTTGGAGGTGCGGTGATGAAGATGCAACATATTTTCACATATGGTGGACTTGTAAAAAGGTTAAAGCCTTTTGGATAAAAGTCTGGTGGAATATGCAGAAGATTTTTAAACAGAGGATAAAGTTTTGTCCGCAACTTTTTTTGTTGGGAATAATTACAGATGCTACAGTTGTGGACACTAAGTTGATGCTGAATTTAATTACGGCAGCAAGACTTTTGATAGGTCAGTACTGGAAGAAAGAGGAACTGCCGACCATAGAAGAGTGGACTTTAAAGGTTTCCGACCTGGCTGAGATGGCGAAGATTTCGGCCCATTTGAAAGATCACTCGCAAGAACGCTATATTATGGAATGGAGAAAATGGATTGAGTTTATCCAGAACAAGTATAGGGTTAAGAAATTTCATGTAGCATTTGAATAAGTCTTCTTTCTTTTTTTCTTTTTCTATTTTGGTTTGTCTATATATATATAATATTACTAAGGTTTGTTTTATCCTATACAAGCTAGAGAGTGATGGATTTTAGAGTTTATGGTTGTTAGTATATGGTTGTTTATGATTGTTTTTTTTATATATACCTTGTATTTAGCTCTGGGAAGTCGGGGGGGAGGGGGGGAGGGGGGAGAGGGAGGGGGGGAGGGAGAAGGGAGGGGGAGGGGGGATTTTTAAAGAAAAAATTGTATGTTAAAACTTTTCAATTAAAAAAAAGAATAAATATGGGACTAAAAAGTTTCATTTAGTATTTGAATAAATATTAGTTTTACATGATGTATTATCAGTTATTCATTATTGGTTAGTAATTTAGTTATGTTTAAGGGGAGATAAGCGCGATAGAATTTAATATGTTTTTTTAGTTAGGTAACATATTTTAGCTTAAGTTTGTAAAGTTAATACCCTGTATTCAGCTCTGGGAAGTCGGGGTGGGGGGAGGGTTAGGGAGGGCAAGGGGGAGGGGAGGGAGGGAGTTTATGTTATTAAAAAATGTATTTTAAAACTTTTCAAGAATTTTGATGGGGCTACCCTCCTTTTAGAGAAGGCTAATTTCGTGCGTGATGACACCTCAAGCCATTGCAACAATCCTACAACTTCCCTTTTTATAAATCAAATTTCCTGATGAGCTGCAAAAGATGATCCCCTCTCCATTATAACCTGGAATATAGCAGGTTGGACTGTGCCATCAAAAGACCAACTTTTTTTGACTATTGTTCTGTTCCAGCCTACGACCGGCCCTGTTTGTGTGTCAGGGACAACCCCTTTTTCCTTTTTACAGTCAATAGGCTGGAAAAACCCAACCCAAATTTATTTACAGTTCAAACAAAAAAGCAACAGAATAATTCCTTCAATAAATGAATCAAAATATCAAACAAGAGTCAACAAACAAGAGTTAAACAGAAGTATGAAGAACAGACCAGGATTCTCTTAGAATGTCTCCAAACGGTTGCCTTCAGCAACCAGCCCCGCCCACACCTTCCCCTTTTATTACCAGTCCCAAGGTGTGGCTTCTCACTGCCTTCTCCTCCTTTCATTGAGTTGCCTCATTGATTTTCTCTGCTCTGCTCTGCTGGATTGCCTTCTGCTTCTAGCGTCTCTGAACAGATTCAGCTGTGAACCCTCTGAGTCTGACACCTGTCTGACACACAGCTGAGCCTCATGAGGAACATGACTGGAGGGGCCAGGCTGAGAGTCCTGCAGTGCATCAGAGCCTCCCTCTGACACCAAAGGCTCTCCAAACCCCTCCTCCTCCTCCTCAGTTTCTAACATTTTGAGAACATGTATTTTCTTAACAGGGATGTTATTATTTACTATTAATGTCTGTACTATTTTTTTAATATATTGTAAAAAGTGATGTCTATTGCTGGTCTATGACCGTAATAAAGTTTTTATTTTTATTTATTATTATTATTATTATTATTATTATTATTATTATTATTATTATTATTATTATTATTATTATTATTATTATTATTATTATTAAAAAAATATAATTGACTTTAAGAAAATTCCAATGGATAACTAAAAAGGAAAAAATGTTTTTAATAGAGTTAAAAGATTAGATGATTGGATTTATTCAATAGAACATTTAAAGATTAAACATAGGTTTAATTATGGGTAAAAAGAACAGAAAAAAATTGCAAATAAGTATATACTAGTTTAAGAGGGATATGTATTTTAAGTAGTATATTATTTTCTTATTTTTCTCTCCCCTTTTTTCTTTTTCTCTCTCTCGTCTTTTCTTTTTCTATGTTTTTCTTTTGTGTCTTTTTCTTACTTAGTTTTTAAGACATGAAAATAGATTTAAATACTTTAAGGTAATTAACTCTGGGAAAATTTTAACCAGTAAGAATGTTTTCAACATTGTAGGGAAAATAAATTTAAATAATAATTATAAACAGGATTCATGACAAGGCAACCAAGATGACCGGATAGAAAAGAAGCATGATATTGATGTGATTATTATTGGTAAAAATTTTAGAAAAATCTTTATATTTGTTACCTATCAAATTAATAAGAATAGTATTAATTTAAGGTTGCAAAGAGAATATTATTGGAAGAAGAGAAAATCAAGCAAAGCTATTATGTGGATTTTGGAATACAGAAATTGACTGTTAGTGATTACTTTGTAAACATAAACCCAGACAACATGCTGTTTACCAAATATCAAGGTGTTTATGTTAAAAAATCAATAAAATATATTAAAAAAGAAATTATTCAAGGATGGGGTAGTAAAAGGGAAGTGTCTTTTGCAAGGAAATAAAATTTTAGAAGACAGATTTTGGCACATTATTATGCCATTCTATGGGTGAGTCAGTTTGGTCTAGCGGTTAAGGCGCCAGGTTAGAAACTAGGAGACTACAACTTCTACTCCTGCCATGAAAGCCTGCTGGATGACTTTAGGCCAGTCAGTCTCTCTCAGCCCACAATGTCAAGCTTGGGTGATGAACCAGTCAGTCAATTTCTGTCACAACCAATGGATCAACACTTAATTGATCTGAAAAAAAATCCAGACCCTTCACTTGTGGGAAAATGGTAGGAAGAAAAAAATATGCCTGTCATGGTTCCGACTAATAAGACAGATCAAAGAACAGTCCAGCATTGTTTTATTCTAAAAAGTCTATAATAATGAGAACAAAGTATCGGCACTCATGGATGGATGCCAGAATCTGAATTCTCCTCCCATGAACACATCGTATCATACACAATTCCCTCCCTTAATTACACGTCATTAATTACATTCTCCAATTAGCCCAAAACGCAAGCTTCACTTCTGTTATCTCACGCACCATTCCTTATCTTATTTAAACATCCGGGTTAGCATACTCCTTCCCCCCAGCTTCATTATATTCAGAGCAAACAGTTTAAAGAAAAAGGCTGCCTCTTATATTGTCAGAGCAAAAACATCCAATGTTTGCAGCGTTGACAATGCCCTGCTATGCATCATCTGACAATATTTAATTTACCAGGAACAAGGTTAGGTCAGAAATGCATAGTACAAGGAGTACTACCATGTACTTGCACTGAATGTTTACAGTTACCAATTCACATTATTTTTCCCCATAATATTGATATCACTGCTTTTATAGGTTTATGACTGATGCCGCTCGACGGGAACAGGAATCTCTCAAGAAGAAAATCCAGCCAAAAGTCTCCTTGACCTTATCAAGGAATGTATCCACTCCTCCACGTCACAGCAGTGGAAGCCTTACTCCACCTGTAACACCACCCATCAACCCTTCCTCCTCATTTCGTAGTAGCACACCCACAGGTAAGATAAGAAGGAGTTGCCGTTTGTGATATAAACTAAAAAAAAGAGCAGTAAAAAAGCAGCAAATAAATCATAGTAAAGTTAAAGTGCTAAAAAGAACCAGCAATGCCTAAGTTAAATTTAATTTTGTGTTCAGAAATAAATTTCATATGTGTTATGGATGGGCTTTCTTTTTTGAACCAAAATTGAATTTTCACATATGTGACCTGTTTTTCAGGCCATATTTGTCTTTTTGTCTGACTATTCAATTACTGCAAATAAAGGGAAAACACAAAACAAGGACAAGTGTTCTTTCTGAAAAATGTGGATTTTTTAAGTTAAATTGAACAGAGAGATGTCACACCCCTATAGCAGTGAAAGCAATGCATGAAATAGGAGGTGAATATGTGAGAATGTGAAGACAGAAGGATGCTGTCACTATCATGAGAGTAAGATGTTTTGTCTACTTTTTGTGAAATTAAGTTAAGCAACCATGATCCTATACCACTTCACCCTACTGTAGGATAAACACATGTCTATCATCCAACAAAAATATAAAAATAAATAAATAATAAAAAACAATAAATAATAATAAAAATAAAAAACTGATAATTAAAATTAGTAACTAAAAAAGAAAACAAAAACAAACAAAAAACTCAAAGGGCTGACTCAATGGATCACTGGGTCTTTTTTTGCCATCAGAAGCACATGGTCACTGAGTGACAGCAGTTTAGTGAACTCTTAACTTTTTATCTTAGCTTTTTTTTATCTAGTGCTAAAGTAGCTTCCTTAGCACAGAGTTCCCCAACCTTTTCAGCTTTGCAGACCAGCTTTTGCGGGGGGGAGGAAGGTTCCACACATGTAGCAGGTAAGCATGTGGGTGTGCGCAGCTCCATTTGTGCACCTACCACTCGTGCAAATGGAACACATGCACATGCACTTGCATGCTGCTTGTGCGAGTGGAGATGTGCACATGCATGCTCACCAGCCACTTCCATAGCCCGGTTACGAAAGGCTCAAGGCCTGATAGTGGGCCGTGGGCCGGGGCTTGGGGACCCCTGCCTTACCAGTTTTATTTAAGGTGAATTACTAACTTTAGTTTCCTGTGTTAGGTTTTTAGTAATTTTAGAACTGTAAGGTTTTACACTTAGCCTCACAATTGCCCCAGCATTACTCAGGAATTTAAAAGAGCCAAAAGAAACTCCTGAGCTGAGGTTTCAGCAAGCAAACAACTTTTATTTTGATCAAAATAGAGTTGGGTGGCCACATCTCTCTTCCTGACTGGTAGAGAGATGAAAGCAACAACCAAGAAAGATGTCTTCCGCCTTTTATACCTTTCTAGAACAAAGAGATCTGGTCTTGGTACTAGGAACCAAAAGGTACAGAAAAAATAATTCCTAGATGATGACTCATACACAACAACCCAGGCTCCACCATAACTCCTTTTCCCCCTCCCCTTACCATGCTCTTTTCATGTAAGCAATCCCCTGTACCTAAAGCATGAAACATTTGCTTTTATATAACTTATTTCCCAATATAAAGCACCTACAAAGCTGCTTGCACATAAACAAAGATGATTAGAAAGTGTCACTACTAATATCAATATTACTAACATCAACCTTCATTCCTCCCTTTTTAATATAAAAGCCGAATAGGCTTAGGGACTCTTGAAGAGGGGAATATAGTGAGAAGGTAAAGATTTCAAAAATCATTGCTTTAGCTGGTTTATCGTTATAGATAAGAGTGGCAGCAAAAGTTGGTCTGGATAGAGTGGGTCTAACAATTCTCTAAATAAGTGGGATAAGGCACGAGAAACACAACAACCCTCCTAAGGCCAAAACCACAATGAACAATATCTTTTTCCAATTATCAAACATTCCCAAAAACAATCCTCCAACATCCAGTGCTCCTGTCCATGTCTGGACAGGGACATGAGTGAACTATTGCATTTTGGCAGTGACTTCTTTGACATATTCCTTAAGTGTAATGTCGGACTGGGGTCTAATAATACAATTTAGGGCCACAATGACGAAATAGAGGACCCATTTGGTAAGACAGTCCTTTTCTTTCCAAGTCAAATGAAAATAAGAAGTGATGTTCTCTCAAGCTTCACATTTAAAAATGAAACAATTCTTTTGGGCCAGATCAATAAAAAAAATGTCTTTGATACTGAGGGAATCTCAGTTGTGGTTTCCATTTCAGGAAGATCAACTTGGACCCATATTTGTATCTGGTTCAATTGATAGCAAGTTCAAATGATGCTGAAAAATCCATTGGTCTGGTTATCTTGAAGCACACCGGGTTGCAGGAATCCTTTGATTATGCCAGGTTGGGTAGGATGTGCAAACATATTTGGCATTTAATGAGTAGGCCTGTCTCCACACTTAGTCCATGTAGCTTGATTACAGTCAATAGCTTTACATACATCCAAAAAAAAAATCTGGCACCTCTCCATAAGTCTGGTGTTATTCTTCCCCAAAAGGTAATGTCGGTATGTTCCTCCATATGTCCAGATTTAAAGTTGTTGGTAAAGCTGCACTGTATTGACAGGAGCATAACAAGTGACCTTGTTGCCCCTTACATCAGGAGTACTTGGCATGGTTGAGACCACTCAGGACTGGTATTTCTAGGTGACAGTTCTTTTCACCTGAACCCACTCTCTAGGAACAACAATGGGCAGAGACAGGTGGTAGTAAAGAGGAAATGTAATAAAATAATTGTGAAACAAATGTATCCGTGTCCTTAGGACAGAAGCTGATCAAAGTAGCCATAATCCTGTTAGCGTAACTGCACGTATTCCCCGGTGACTGTCTTAAAGAGGAATGTACCAAAGTCCTTGTTTAAGCAAACATAGTCTTGTCCTTCAGGCAGATGATGATTGGGATAATTATATCCTGTCTGTGAAACTAAACGTACTGCAAGTAATTTTCTTCTGTAAACTGTCTTCGGATAAGAATGTGTAGAATATTAACCACATAAGTAACAATGTGTAGAACAATGTATAACTAGGAACTAGAGGTGTATAAATATGTCTGTTCAAGAGCCCTTCGGGATTCAGTCCGTGTT
This sequence comes from Vipera ursinii, assembly GCF_947247035.1. Lineage (NCBI taxonomy): Eukaryota > Metazoa > Chordata > Lepidosauria > Squamata > Viperidae > Vipera > Vipera ursinii. Next base: position 25,225,486 of record NC_139522.1, read on the forward strand.
AAGGTTGTGTGGGAGGTTAAGCCATTGCAGTTCCTATTGGTGACCGTTGGAACGTCTGGCACCGTAGGTCAGTGGCAGTGTTCTTAGAATGGGGGGGGGGAGAAGCAGTGTTCCCAGCACACCGCTGGAATGCATGCTGAAAGGTTTTGATGATTATTTTAATCATACACAGTATAAACTCCCCTATCCTAAAGTGATGAAAGAGAGACTTAGGTTTCCATGTGAAAAGCAGTGGTCACATATGGGGGTTGGGTGGCCGCAAGAGGGTAAATTAAAAAAACAGCTCATCAACGACCTCAGGGCCATGATAGCAGCAAATGAGGAAAAGTACTCTTAGGAGCCTATGGCTCCTAAGGACGAGGGGAGCTTCTCTGTGAGTGAGAGTGGTGAGATAGGTGGAGGTAGTAGTATGGCAAACACTTCATTGGAGCACATGCTCAAGGGAGTTGATACATACTTCAATCATGCCCAATATAGGGTCCCTTATCCGAAAGCCACTAAGAAAAGTTCAAAGGACGGCAATACAGCCAAATAAATGAACCCCCTTGTTCGAGTCCAGAGGGAGGTAGGAGGCAGAAGAGAGAGGAAGATGAAGAAACCGGGGTGGTGTCCCCGGTAGCCAAACATATAAGGAGAGTGGAAAAGGAGAAGTGGAAAGCCGCAGTTAGGAAGTGTGTTATAGATAGGTATCCTAACATGCAGAATATACAGGCAGAGTTACAGACAAGGGCACCGGAGCAGAATCCAAGATAATGTCAGTAAATGGGATTCTGAAGAATATGAGGCAGTAGATTGCCTGCACAAGGATAAGAAGAAAGCTATAAAAATGGCAAAGAAGAAGAAAGACGATGACAGTGGGTTAGAGCGCTATATTGGTGAACCCCCAGCAGAGAAAACTCAAGTGTTTTCTCCCAAGAAAGGTCAGAAAAAGAAAAATGGTGAAAAGAAGTGCAAGAGATCCAAGGGAGATTCTGAGGCTCCCATAACCACAAAAGAAGAAGTGGTGGAAGCAGCGCCCGAGAAATCTGCAGCGGAAGCGATTCCCAAGAGGAAATAGTTCTAGAAAGGACTTCTGAGGAGCCTATAGAACTAGCCACTGCATGCGAGGTAAAACCATGGAGGTGGGGTCGAAGAAACCTCTCACCTCCATCCTGCGGAGCAGAAGCGGAGCAGCAGCCTCAGTAGCAACAGGAGCCATTCTTCAAGTAGAATTCTTCACCCTCTAATGATTCTGCACATCGCAGCGGAGATGACCAGGCTGCAGTTAAGAAGATCCTGTGCAAAAGTTCCAGCGACAGAGACAGGAGATGCCTTGAGATCGCTGGCGAGCGGAAGTCGAGAATCGATCAGCTGAAACAAGGGGTTGTCAGCTGTAGCACCTCTTCTGATCGACAAGATTCAAGGAATCACAGTTCAAGGTGAAGTTCTCCTGAATCTGATCGCCAAGGCTATTTCAGATCTGGGTCATTCAATAGCCGAGAAAGAGTATAAGACAGAGACCGACATGAGCATAATTGTGAACGGGAAAGAGAGAGGTGCTTCGGAAGGCAGGAAAACCCCCTGTGAATATGTCTAAGCTGTCTTTGGTAACGCAGGGAGCAGATGAAAGCCCGGAGAGGTTTTTTTTTTTTTTGCAACGGCTGATATAGGCTTATGAGCTGTATCCTCAGATAGGTCCGAGACACGCAGACAATGTACGAATGTTGAATGAGAGATTCATAGCACAAAGTTATGGTGATATAAGGAAGAAGTTACAGAGGTTGGAAGGAGTTCTGGGAAACAATACCAGTGAATTGTTGGAGGTGGCAAGGAAAGTGTATGTTAATAGAGAGAAAGAGAGAGGGAAGCACGAATGCAGAGGAAAACTGAATTGTTGGCGGTAGCTTTACAAGGAAAGATGCTGCTTGGGTCAGACCAGTGTGCGTATTGTAGGGAAGAAGGTCATTAGCATAGGAAATGTATGAAAAGAGGGATGAGACGACGAGGCTGGAGAGGAAGGACAGGTTTTGGAAGAGGAAGATCTATAGGCAAGGTACAGACTGGATTTTCTTTGAGAGGTAGAGGAAGAATGGAGAGTGAGTGTGAGATAGAAGGGATTGGATTGGCAGGGACAAATTGGATGGATTGATGGGGACTGGGATTAGAAGAGGCTCCTCTGAGCCTTTGGTAACTATGAATATAGGGGGCTAAGGTGTAACGAATAAACCGAATAAACCGCACTTTAAAGGAACCGCACTTAAAAGGAGAAAATTTTGATTCCACCGACTGATAGGTGATTCTCAGTAATAGACTTAAAGGATGCCTTTTTCACAATCCCAATCCACAAGATTAGTCAGCCATTGTTTGCATTTGAGTGGGAGAGCCCGGAGACAGGTCAGAAGAGGCAATATACATGGACTCGACTTCCCCAGGGGTTTAAGAACTCACCCACCTTGTTTGGTACTGCTCTAGGAAAAGACTTGCAGCATTCTGTACCCCGGCAACCTGGAGATATAGTTTTACAGTATGTAGATGATGTTTTGATTACAGGCAGGACAGAGGATTCGTGTTGGGATAATACGAGAACTCTTTTGCTTCTGTTATTGAAATGTGGTTAGCGGGTATCTAGAAAGAAGGCACAATTGGTACAGCAGAAAGTAAGATACTTGGGCTATGATATTAAGCATGGTCAGAGAGCCCTAGGACAAGAAAGGAAGCAGGCGATTTTAGCCATTGCGGAACCAGTAAACAGAAGGCAGCTGCGAGGTTTTTTGGGGTTGGCTAGTTTTTGCAGAATTTGGATACCTAATTTTGCACTGATGGCAGCTCTGTTTTATACAGCTACAAAGGGGGGGTGACTTTGAACATATTTAGTGGGAAGGAGAACAAAGAAGTGGCCTGATGTTTTGCTCTTAGCACTGTATTCTGTGAGGTGTGTGCCGCGAAAACAATACAGATTATCCCCGTTTGAATTGATGTTTAGTCATCCTCCCACTTTGTTACGACGAAACCTGATGGGATGGCCAGATTTTGGACATAAGGGGGGAGTATGGAACATGGAGATGGTACAAGAACTAAATAAACAAGTTGAAAAACTTCGAGGTTATGTGCTAGAACAAACCCCTCCTAGAATAGTAACAAAGTATCATCCCTTTGAACGTGGAGACAAAGTCTGGGTGAAACATTGGAAGCGGGAACAATTAGAAGGCAGATGGAAAGGACTGTATGTTGTTATTATGTCCTCTCCTCTTGCTGTCAAGATTGCAGAATCTAAATCATGGATCCACTGGACAAGGGTCAAAGCAGCAGCTGAACCTGAATGGGTGGTGTCTAAAGATCCAGTAGTTCCCACAAAGTTAACATTTAAACGAAAGTGATATATGATTTGTTAGTGTAGCTGGACTTATTTAAGAAACTTTAGTATATTCGCTGAAAGGCTACTCTGCTGGAACCTTACCGGTAATAGGTTCCTCTACGCACAGTAGTGAAGACCCCTGCTAAGTCACTCCGGAAGATGACTTTCTACGCACGGGAGAAGAATGGAGAAAAGTTTACTGTTGCTATGGGTGTATTGTATTGCTACCACATGTAACAATGTTTGTATTTACAATTATGGACTTTGGAGTAAGCCAAAGGAAACACCTCAGATTGTTCAATCATATCTTGTAGTCATTGGAGATTGTGATGGAAATCCTCCGCTTAGTTTAATCCTGAATATTGGCATTATAGTTAACCACATCCCTGTCAGTATCCACAGGTGTTTGATAGAATTGCTAAGGATGCTTGTCAAGGCACCAGCTAATCCTGAAGCCTGCAAGTATGTGGGTTATGTGTTCAGAAAGGGAATGTGTGTAAAAGCCCTGTACAATGGAACTCCCCCTACTCTGACTTTGGATTGTGGTATCCCAGTATTTTGGGGAGGGGAACATATAAGAATGATCCCTCAGTTGAGGCCTGGATGGAGAGGAACTTGTGTTTTGCACATATTAGAAGATGGTGTAACAATCAGGAGATCAAAGAAGCGAGGTCCTGGTAAGCTAAGAATCATAAGGGCCATAAGTCACCAAGGATGTGAACCTTGTGTGAATGGACAAACCCTGACAGCCAGTGGATCAGTGCCAAAAACCTGTACTCAATTCAATTTGCCAGTATGTACTTTCAATCAAGTAATATATAAAAAGTGTAATGGGTCAGATGGAATAAAATGTTATAGGGATGAACAGTATAAGGTATGGACATCTTTGGGAAATGCCTCTGAACCTTTAAAGTTTGATATGACTATCATGCCTTATCTGAACAAGGAAGAGGAATGGGTAGCCCCCAGTGACATGTACTGGATTTGTGGCACCTTTACTTATGAGGTTTTGCCTAAGAATTTGTTAGATGTTTAGTGCCAGCCATTGGCAGTTCCCCAAAAGGGTCATCAGATAGAGGCAAAGAGGTTTCTTTGCTTCCACTGATGAGCCAAGGGTCTCAGACCCACAGCCCCATTGGTGAGAGTGTTTTATGGTCAAGGAGGGGCCAAGACCCCCCATAAATACCTCTGCACGAGGGGCTGCTCTTTGTTCTAGCTTCTAGCTTCTCTGATTCTCTTCTTTGTTCCAGTCCTATCTCTACTTCTAACCTCTATTTTAGTCATGTAATACTAGCTTGTTTTGTTTTATTTTATTTCTCTCTTACATGCAGGCATGAATGCTTTCATGCCAAGTATTTCTTTCTCTTTGATCTATCTTGAATAAAGCTAAATATGATTGCATCTCTGCGTGATGCCTTTGCTTGGAAGCTCCTTTAACGATTCATCGTGAGAAAACCTCACAAGTTGGTAGGCAGAGCATGGTTTAAAGGAAAGCTTCCAAGCTTGCAGAAAATTTGAAACTGAAATGGATGGCCGGAGATCCCAGATCGTTACCAGACGTCATCGATCGAAGACAGCCTCCCCGCCTACATCCAAGACTTCAGTTCCTGAGGCAACCTCAGCTGCAGATGAAAGCGCAAATGACCTTCATCCCGTCAGAGGATCCAGCAGAGCGTCCAGGACCCCTTCACATGCCTCTCTACAACTGAACGTCACAGAGGAGAGCATACAAGGTTTGCAAACTGTCCAAGGCTGCTCAGATGCTGCAGAGACGGACCTGGCTGAGACCAAACGCCGCGTGAGTAAACTGACTGCACAGGAACGTGAAGAGCTGCTTAAAGAGATCCTTGCAATGCAGGGGAAAGGGAGGGGGAAGGTAGCCCAGGAAACCGAAGAGACCACGAGGCTCCCAAATATGGCGCCTGCCACCCTTAGTGACCCCGGGACCCCAGGACTTTTGGCGGGAACCCCCCCTCCCAGCTGTGAGCTACAGCTTCCGGGGGCAAGCGGAAACAAGATGGCTCCGCCCACGTGGTCTGGCACAGGAAACAAGATGGCAGCCCCCTATAAGCCCACACGGTCTAACAAAGACTTGACTTCTTTAAGTCTGGAAAGCCAGCAATCTCTGGCTTCCAACCAAAATAGCCTGCAGTCACTGGCATCCAGCCTGAATGACATGCAATTCCTGGCATCCGAGCAAGACAGCATGCATATTCCTGATTTCTCCCCCCCACAAAGCCTTAAATGCTATGATAGCAATGAGATCTGCCCAGCCAAAACTGTTACAACGGCTCTCCAGACAGCCATGCAAGCTCTGGCCACTGCCTTAGAGGCTAGCAAGACGGCGGCCACACAGACATCGGGGGTGCCCACCCCCCTTCCAAGGCCTCCCATCCTCTCCCCAGAGCCCAACTGCCGGGGGGAATCCAGCCTGCAGCCTCCCAACAATCAACCCCTGCGGCCTCCCACCTCCTCTTCAGGTCTTCAGAACCAGCAATGGGCTCCTCAAGGCAAGCCAGGCAATGATGAAAATTCATGTGGTTTTAATTCTCGGGAGGATCCATTCAAACAACCCCGGGCTGGTAAATCTGGGCTCCGCCCCCCCAATGCCTCATGGGAAGAAGGGAGAAACCCTGAACAACGCCCTCCCCCTGATCACATGGTCTCCGGGCACGCCCATATGGAATTGCTAAATAAGCAACAAGAAAAAAGAGTGTCCCCTTTCAATGCAGAAACAGCTTCAGGAGTAAGCGTTTTTCCGCTTCCTTTTACATCAATGCCCATCTCAGAATTTTTTAAATATGGGTCTGAGTTCCTGGTCACAGACCTACCTAGTGATTTTAAAAAACTGCAAATAGCAGGAGAAAATTATAGCAGTTGGAGTAAAGATATACAGCTATATCTCTTAAAGCATGGGATTCTACAGATGGTTCGAAAACCACCCCCTTCCCCATGGGGACGTCAAGAAGAGCTGCTACACTTGCAGGCTTATTCTGCTCTACTCAGTTCCCTGGATAATAACTTGTTCCCTAGTATCCCAGCTGGTCTCAGAGCTGCTCAGGTCTGGGATCTGTTGTTCAAATTATTCAACAGCGATACCATTGGTTCCATCACCAGATATACAACTGAGCTTTATACAACCAAACTGAAATTTGGTGCCAGCATGCCTGAACATCTTGCAAAATTAAAGGCACTCAGGGCAGAATTGATTTCCAGAGATTTTCCTGTGTCTGATGTGAGCATGCTCTCCATAATTTTTACTTCCCTAGACAGGAGTTGGAGCAATTTCATTGTTTCACTCGAAGCGGTCAAGAGGGAAGACATAAATCTGTCCTACCTCACAGGGAGACTGATTGAAGAAGATCGGAGAAGGAGAAATGCTGGAGAATACGCTAGAGTCACCACTCAGCAAGCCAGAAGGGGGCGCCACAACTCAGAGCAAATTAATGCTCTGCTTAAATGTTTCATCTGTGGCTCTGAGGAGCACCTCAAGAAAGACTGCCCCCATCAACATCAAGCCCCTAAACGTGGTCCCAATCAAGTAAGAGGGAAGGGGCAAGTAAGGGGGCGTGGCAGGGGCAAAGGACATTCACTGCATACTTGTTCCCTCACCCCCACAACAAAGGCTGATAGCTCCACTGACTTATGGTTACTGGACTCTGGAGCTTCTTCTCACATTACTAATATGAGTCAAGGTTTTAAAAGGTTAAAGAAAATTACCTCATCTGTCAAGGTTGCAAACGGTGATACTGCCTCGGTTGTTGGGGAGGGTTTCGTTTCTCTACCTGGACTTGGGAAAGTAGAGGGTGTCCTGCACGCGCCTTCTATAGCCAACAACCTTTTGAGCATCACCAAATTGTGTGACGATGACAAAGTGCAAGTCCTATTTCGCAAGGGGGGAGGTCATGTCACCCGAGACCAGAAGGTCATTGGAAATATTACAATAATAAATGGCTTGCCATATTTTTCTCCCAAGCCACCACAACCTGCCCCAAGGCTTTCCAAGGGCAGTGTGGGCAAGGAGCCTGAATCTCAGCAGGCACCTACACCACCACTCAAAGCAACAAGAGCCAAGAGAGTGTCCATGGGAAAGCCAATGCACAATAAGTGCGTCCACCTCATGCACAGAAGGCTAGGACATGCAAGCTTCCCTGTAGTTAAAAAGATGGGAGAGTTTGCTGAGGGAGTCCAGCTCAAGGACTGTGACGTGTTTCTGGACTGTGCCGTTTGCAAGAAAACAAAGAGGAAGGCTGCTCCTATACGAAAGGTGTCATCCCGTAAGACTCAACACCCTTACCAACTAGTACATATTGATTTGGTTGGGCCTTTTACACCATCCCTAGGAAAGAAAAGGTATTTTCTCACTGCCGTTGATGATTTTTCACGTTACGGCCACGTATATACTCTCACAGAGAAATCTGAAGCCTTTGACGCCATAAAGTCGCTGTACAACTTCGTAGAGACCCAGTACAAGACCAAGATCGCACAATTGCAGAGCGATCGTGGGGCTGAGTTCATGTCTCAGAAGTTCCAGGACTGGGTAAGGCATAAGGGCATCCGTCATTTCCTAACTGCACCGTTCACCCCGTCGCAAAATGGTGTAGCTGAGAAAAGGAATGGAATCCTGCAAACCATGATGCGTAGTCTGATTGCAGACGCGGGTGTCGCAGAATCATACTGGGGGGAGGCAATTCATTATGCCAATTACACTTTAAACCGCACCTGGAGCAGTGTTGTGAACCAGACCCCATATTTCCTGGTTCACGGTAGGAAACCAAATCTGGCACATTTGCGTGTGTTTGGTTCCTATGCATGGGTGCATATCCCCAAGCAGCTGCGGAAGAAGGGGAAACCTGTTTCTCAGAGACTAAGGTTCTTGGGCTATGCTCCTGGCTCCAAGGCCTATCGTTTCCTGGGAGAAGGGGGCAGGCCTGTGACTTCCCAATCTGCCTCTTTCGAAGAGGATTCCAATTGGACCCAGATCCACTCAAATGATCTGAGCCCATATGCCAACCGACCCAGCAAGGACACACCGACCGCGACATCACCAGAGGCGACCTCGTACCCTGCCACCGACGAAAGTGAGGAACAAGATGAAGATGCGTCCAGTCCCACGGAGGAAGACACGCCGTCTTCACCCCCAGCGACACCTCAGAGAACCGCGGAAGAAAAGAGCGGTGAGTGGCAGAAGGTAAGGAGGTCAAAGCGGTCCAACAAGGGGGTCCCGCCAAAGAGAATTGACATTGGCCACATAGCGTCTGTCAACAGCATTGTGGTCACCCCAAAATCCTTCTCTGACATCCAGGAGCTGCCCATCGAAGAGCAAGAGAAATGGCAACTCGCGATGGAGAAGGAAATGCAGAGCCTGAAACAACTTAAGGTCTTCACCCCCCAACAACCTCCAAAGGAGAGGAAAGTCATTGGCACAAGGTGGGTTTACAAGGCAAAACCACTTGCCAATGGCCTCTACCTGTATAAGGCCCGTTTGGTAGCCCAGGGCTTCGCTCAGCGTTATATGGAGGACTACTCGGAGACTTACTCTCCAACCGTTCGGGCAGAGAGCGTCAAGGCTGCCCTCGTGACTGCAGCCGCTCTGGGAGAAGAAGTCTTCCAATTCGACATCCAGACGGCTTACCTCCACGCCAACTTGGACCGGCAGATCTACGTGAGGGCCCCACCTGGCTACCAGCAAGAAGGGGAAAATACATGGTTGCTTCACAAAGGGTTATATGGTCTTAAGCAGTCAGGGAAATTATGGTATGACTGTCTTAAAAAGAGTTTAGAACGAGTTGGTTTTCATACATCTAATGCAGATCAATGTGTTTTCACACGCAATTCCAAGGGTACCACAGAACGGGTGTTAGTTTATGTGGATGATCTATTATATGTAGGGCCTAACAAGAAAGGGTGTGATGAATTTGCCAAGGCCCTGGAAGAAAAGTTTACTCTGAAGTCTTTGGGGCGGGTTGACAAGTACTTGGGTGTGCATATTTTGGCCACTAAAGGGGGGTTCGCTCTATCTCAAAAAGAAAAGATAGAGGAATTACTGGCCAAATGCAAAATGACAGAATCTAATCCTACGCATAGCCCAATGCAAACCGATTTTTACAACCACACCCATAAGGACGGTCCTGAGTTCACAGATAACACGCTTTACAGATCTGTGATTGGCTCCTTGCTATACATCAGCAATTGGAGCAGACCTGACATAACTTTAGCTGTGAATCTATTGTCCAGGCATGTGGAACACCCAAAGCAATTCCACTGGACTGCTGTTAAAAGGGTGCTTAGATACCTAAAGGGCACAGCTGATGCCCTCCTTATGCTAGAACCAGAGAAGGGGAAGACGGCCCAGCTCTCCGCTTACTCAGACGCAGACTGGGCTGGCGACACCAAAACTAGACGGAGCACTTCCGGTTTCCTCATATTGCTAAATGGCTGCCCAGTACATTGGAATGTTAGGCAGCAAAAATTTATTTCTTGCTCCACGGCCGAGGCTGAATATGCCAGCCTGTCAGACACGGCCAATGATTTGACTTGGTTCAATGAGCTGATAACAAGCATCTGGGCATCTCCCCCTCTGCCCATCCAAATTCTAGAGGACAACACAGCTGCCATTGCAATCTCGGAGGCTTATGCAGTAGGATCTAGATCTCGCCATATAGACATACGCTACAAAAATGTCAGGCAGCTTACCAAAAATGGTTTCATACATGTTGAGCACTGTAATACAGCTGACCAGATAGCTGATCTGTTTACCAAACCTGTTCCCATTGACCGGCACAACCTTCTGTGTAAGCGTTTGTGTTTGGCCTTCTGAATGTTTTCATACATGTCTATGACACCTGCTCGCCCCTTACATACATTCACTGGTCCCTGTCATTGGCTGGCAAGAAGGGGAATTGTTAGATGTTTAGTGCCAGCCATTGGCAGTTCCCCAAAAGGGTCATCAGATAGAGGCAAAGAGGTTTCTTTGCTTCCACTGATGAGCCAAGGGTCTCAGACCCACAGCCCCATTGGTGAGAGTGTTTTATGGTCAAGGAGGGGCCAAGACCCCCCATAAATACCTCTGCACGAGGGGCTGCTCTTTGTTCTAGCTTCTAGCTTCTCTGATTCTCTTCTTTGTTCCAGTCCTATCTCTACTTCTAACCTCTATTTTAGTCATGTAATACTAGCTTGTTTTGTTTTATTTTATTTCTCTCTTACATGCAGGCATGAATGCTTTCATGCCAAGTATTTCTTTCTCTTTGATCTATCTTGAATAAAGCTAAATATGATTGCATCTCTGCGTGATGCCTTTGCTTGGAAGCTCCTTTAACGATTCATCGTGAGAAAACCTCACAGAATTGGTCAGGATCGTGTGTATTGGGTTGGATAAAGCCGTCATTCTTTCTTTTGCCAATACGGTCACGACAGGTGCTTGGTGTGCCAGTCTATCATCAAATGGGAAATTGAAGAAAAAGAGAGGTTGACACAGCCTTCTCTAATTTCCCTTGTAGAGAATCCGATTATTATGAGAAAATGGGGGATTTGTGGAATTCAGAGAGGATAGTTTGTGTGTATGGCCAAGCAACCTGGGCAGAGGATGGCACCTATGGTTACAGAACACCAATCTATATGATAAACCGTATAATTAGGCTGCAGGCTGTTGTGGATCTGGCAGGGCAACGCCTAGATCAGCGGTGTCAAACTCAATTTCATTGAGGGCCGCATCAGCATTGAGGTTGCCCTCAGGGGACCAGGTGGGTATGGACAGGGTGGGCGTGGCCTACTGGGTGGGCGTGGCTAGAGTGTGTATGGCCTACTGGGTGGGCGTGACCAGCTCTACATCGTTCGCATCAAGGGTGCCTATGGGGGCCTGGGCAGGAGTGGGACAGATCTGTGGGTCTCTGGCAGAAGGAGGGTCTCTGAGCCAGGGCCAAGGCAGTGGAGGCCGTTCCCTCACTGTTTCCAGGATGGCTTCGCGGGCCGCATGAAACCACTTCACGGGCCGGATCTGGCCCCCGGGCCTTGTGTTTGATGTGTCTGGCCTAGATAAACCCTTAAACTTGTTAGCTGTAACCACTGATAAAATCCGGACAGCTGTCTATCAAAACTGATTGGCTTTGGATTATCTATTAGCAAAAGAAGGTGGAGTGTGTGGAAAATTCAATCTTTAAAATTGTTGTCTTCAAATTGACGAAACTGGACAGGTAAACAATTAACCACTGAAATGAGGCAATTGACGCACAATGCAGATCAAACCTGGAAGGGTTTTAATTTCCAAGAGATTTTCAGTGGATGGTTTCCCAAACTTCCAGGGTTACAAGCAATCGTGGCTTTCATAGGACTGATAGCTGCAGGATGTGTGTTGATTCCTTGTATTTTGCCTATTTTTATAAAAAACTATATCCAATAGCTTAACTTTACCTGCTGAAAGAAAAGCGACTGCACAGGTAATGGCAATGTGGAAATATGAAAGATTACAAACCAAAGAAGACCTCTGTTGAGACTCATCGTCACAAGTTGAGATAAGTCTCAAAAGGGGGGAATAAAGAGGAAATGTAATAAAATAATTGTTTCTTTCTACAACAGGTTGGCAAGACAAAAGTATCACTAAGCCTCTTCCTAAGTGGCCTCCATTATGATTTGGGTTTTGTATATGAGTGTATAATATGCAATCATTCACTCAATTTTCCATGTCAAATATAACAACTCAATTTTTGTATCAAGTCACTCAATTTTCCCCTTCAAATACAATATTTTTTCCTTTGAAAACTTAATTGTAATATCCGTTCTGCTAAATGTGTCAGATGCTTTATCTAACGCTGACTGCAAATCATTCAGGTCCTTGGAAAACAACATGGCATTGTCTCCATACAAAGGACATGCATTCATGTCCACAACTAAAACACTTCTAGTGTCACCACAAACATAAAAATCAGGAAGGGATCATATTTTGGTCTTATATCCTACTCAATACTGAACCATTTGCTAAGCATTCAATAAATAAATAAATAAATAAATAAATAAATAAATAAATAAGCATTCGTTTATTTTTTGTACATGCTTTCATGCTTTCTGCTCTTATTGCATTCAGCAATCAAGCTTCATCTCTATTTTTGTGTAAAACATTCTGTAGGTTGACCCCCTTTTCTTTGTGGCAGCCCCTGAGATATTGGAACACTGCTATCATGTCACTCCTTGTCCTTCTCTTCATTAGACTAGACATTCTCAATTCCAGCAACCGTTCCTCATATGTTTTAGCCTCCATTCCCCTGATCGTATTTGTTGCTCTTCTCTGTACTTTTTCTAGAGTCTCAACATCTTTTTTACATCATAGGGACCAAAACTGGATGCAGTATTCAAGGTGTGGCCTTACCAAGGCATTGTAAAGTGGTATTAACACTTCATGTGATCTTGATCCTATCCCTCTGTTAATGCAGCCTGGCACTGTGTTGGCTTTTTTGGCAGCTGCAGCACACTGCTGGCTCATATTTAAGTGATTGTCCACTAGGACTCCAAGATCCCTCTCACAGTTGCTACTATTGAGCAAGGTACCACCTATACCAGGGCTTTTCAACCTTTTCACAGATTGTACCACTTTTAGGACATGACAATATTTGAGTACCACCAGTGCTTAGCAAGGTGTCAAAAACTTGATGACTAAAAAAAGTGGGGAGGGATTTGGGGTTTTACTGACTAGATTCATTTGTTGTTATAGAAATGGCTAGTTTATAATATTATGGAAAAGTAAAAAGTTGAGGTTCAATGTTAATGCTTCCTTCTACTGCAACACAGGAACTCTGTTCTTTTTCCCTTCTCCCCCTCACTTTCCCCCCCTTTTTCCTCCCCACTGTGTCCTACTATTGCTTTATAAAGAACAAAACGTGTTTGATAAGATATTACTAACTTCTGATGAGAAATTAATTAAAAAAATTGTATAATTTTTTGTTAACTTTAGAGATGGAAAGTGAACAACTTAAGGGGACAATGACAAGATGGGCAGAGAATTTTGGTTATACTATAGAGTTAGAAGAATGGCAAAAATTATGGGAGAGAAATTACAAATTGACAATGTCAACTGCATATAAAGAAAATCTGTATAAAATGTTTTATAGATGGCATTTACCTCCAGCCAGATTAGCAAAAATGTTTAAAAATGTATCAGGCAAATGTTGGAAATGTAAACATAATATAGGTACATACTATCATATTTGGTGGACATGTGATAGGTATATTACCAGAAAAGACTGATAAACAAAATACATACTTGGTTCTGCATATCATAACTGCAGCAATATTATGAAAGCTGGAATTTATTTTATAAATGGTTGGAAAAAAGAACCAAAGAGTGAAATTTGTATATGTATTAATGAATTATGAACTCAGTTCGCACGCTGTTTGGAAAATTAACTTATGTGTGTAAAGAATAAAAAATAAAATATTTTAAAAAAATAAAAAATAAACCTATTGGCTGCCGCCTAGACGCCAGGGTATAAATTGCTGCATTCACAGCCCTGTTTCTCAGTTCAGTTCCTGCAACCAAATAAAGAATGATTCTTGCTGAACTCACTCGACTCATCTCGTCAATCAAGCAACGAACCCAGTATCTAATCAAGTGCAAAGCAAGAAAATAAAGAAACACAAACTCTGTTTTTTTTTTCTCTTTAAGATGCTTCAGGCATGTCAGGTGTCAAAATGTTGTGATCAAAGACAGAAAGGCTCCGGCAATTGCAAAAAGCTTTAGCTTTAAATTAAGCCAGTTTACCTTCAAAGAAAACTTTCTAAAAGCCACAGACAGATTCAATTAAAGGGGGTAAAACTAATTACATTTTTTTAAAGGGATTAAACCTTTCCTGTTGTCTTTTTCCCCCTGTCCCCCACCCAAACTAGAGAGCTGTTGGAGGTCCAGCCGATCCGAATCCGACCGATTGCGACTAAGAACCTATATTAGGTCTTAACTCGCAGCGATAAGGGCGGCGAGGTCTAATTACTTCTCCGCCCTTATCGCGTCCGCAGATAACCGCCCGGCCGCCCTGTTTAGGGTGACCCGCTCCCTCCTTAAGCAGGAGGTGAGGGAGGAACCCTTGCAGGGACATGCCGAGGAGTTTAGTCAACATCTGTCGGACAAAATTGCTCGGATTCGGACCGGTCTGGACTCCAACTGGGCAGAGTCTGATGATCAGGACACGGGCGGTCTTGTCGATGTTATCTGGGAGGAGTTTGATTCTGTGACCCCAGAGGAAGTGGACAGGATTATGGGGAGGTTGAGCTCCTCCACATGTTTATTGGACCCGTGCCCTTCCTGGCTGGTTTATGCAGCCCGGGAGGGGACACGAGGCTGGTTCCAGGCGGTTACATCTGCCTCTTTGAGGGAGGGTAGTTTCCCCGCCGTCTTGAAGGAGGCGGTGGTGAGACCTCTCCTCAAGAAGCCTGCCTTGGACCCAGCTGTGTTGAATAACTTTCGTCCAGTCTCCAACCTTCGCTTCCTTGCGAAGGTTGTTGAGAATGTGGTGGCGCATCAGCTCCCTCTGGTCCTGGATGAAGCGGATTATCTAGACCCGTGCCAATCGGGTTTCAGGCCCGGGTACAGCACGGAGACGGCATTGGTCGCTCTGGTGAATGATCTCTGGAGGGCCCGGGACAGGGGATATTCCTCTGTCCTAGTCCTATTAGACCTCTCAGCAGCTTTCGATACCATCGACCATGGTATCCTGCTGCGGCGTCTCAGGGGATTGGGAGTGGGAGGCACAGTTCTTCAGTGGTTCTCCTCCTATATCCTGGGACGTTCGCAGTCGGTGTTGGCAGGGGGGCAGAGGTCGACCTCGAGGTCTCTCGTTTGTGGAGTTCCTCAGGGGTCGGTCCTCTCGCCTCTCCTGTTCAACATCTACATGAAACCGCTGGGTGAGATCATTTGTGGTTTTGGAGTTGGGTATCATCAGTATGCTGATGATACCCAGCTTTTCATTTCGACCCCAAACCACCCCAGTGATGCCCTCGACGTGATGTCCCATTGCCTGGAAGTGGTTCGGGTCTGGATGGGGAGGAACAGACTTCAACTCAACCCCGACAAGACTGAGTGGCTGTGCATACCGGCATCCCGGGATATTCAGAATATTCCACCTCTTTCCATGGGGGGTGAGCTTTTACCCCCCGTAGATAGGGCTCGCAATTTGGGAGTCCTCCTAGATTCGCGGCTTACTTTGGAAGACCATATAGTGGCTGTGACTAGGGCAGCCTTCGCCCAGGTTCGCCTGGTGCGCCAGTTGCGGCCCTATCTAGACCGGGATGCCCTGTGTACGGTCACTCATGCGCTCGTGACCTCTCGTCTGGACTACAGCAACGCTCTCTACATGGGGCTTCCCTTGAAGACCACTCGGAGGCTCCAGCTGGTACAGAATGCAGCCGCGAGAGTTGTCTTGGGAGTTTCCCGATACTCCCATGTTACACCTCTGCTCCACGAGCTGCATTGGCTACCAGTTGTCTTCCGAGTGAGATTCAAGGTTTTGGTAATGGTTTCCATGCCCTACATGGCATGGGTCCGGAGTACCTCGGGGATCACCTGCTGCCGGCGTCAACTTCCCTCCGCCCTGTGCGTTCCCACAGAGAGGGCCTCCTCAGGGTGCCACCGGTCAGAGAATGTCGTCTGGTGGCCCCCAGGGGGAGGGCCTTCTCTGTGGGCGCCCCGGACTTATGGAATCAGTTGCCGGTTGAGCTCCGGACGGCGCCCGACCTTCGCTCCTTCCGACGTGATCTGAAGACCTATTTATTTGAACAAGCCGGCCTGGCCTGATGGGGGATGTGTTGGGGTTTTTATTGCGGGTTTTTTATACTATTGTTTATTGTTTTAGCTCGGGCTTCTATTTAATTCTCTTTTACCTTTTGTACTTGGTATTTTATATGTGCCCTGTTCACCGCCCTGAGTCCTTCGGGAGAAGGGCGGTATACAAATATAATAAACTTAAACTTAAACTTAAACCACGTTCTTTTATAGCCTCTTCTCTCTTCCCCCCCTTTTTCTTCAGTTCACCTCCAGCTCCAAGCTGCTTCTGGAAGCACCAATCAGCTGGAACCCTGCCAGCTCCTGGGGCTTCTGCCGAGCCCAGACAGTCCTGCAGCTGCAGCTGCCTCTCCCTCTCCCTCTCCCTCAGGCTTGGCTCACTTAGGCTCATTCCCCTCCCCTGCTACACAAGGCTAGCAATCACGTACCACCTGCCATGTGGCAAAGTACCACAAGTACACATACCACATGTTGAAAAGCCCTGACCTATACTATACCTGTGCATTTGGTTTTTCTTGCCTAAATGTAGAACCTTACTTTTTTCACCATTGAATTTCATTTTATTAGATAGTGCTCAATGTTCAAGTCTGTCAAGATCCTTCTGTATCTTTTTTTTATTGAAAAGTTTTAAAATACATTTTTGAAACATATACCCCATCTACCCCACCCCTCTCCCCATCCCTCCCATCCCAACACCACCACCCCCGACTTCCCAGAACCGAATACAGGGTATTACATCATACAATCTTACTCTAAAATATTCTAATTACTATAATTACACTTTGAACCCTATCGCACTTTAACTCTCCTTAACCATAGAAAAGAAAAATAATACAGCCTCTCATTACAATAACTAATAACTATTCAAATGCTAAATGATACTTTGTAGTCCCATATTTGTTTTGAATAAAATCAATCCATCTTCTCCATTCCACTATATATCTCTGTTGCGAGTGATCTTTCACATATGCCGAGATTTTAGCCATTTCTGCCAAGTTCAAAACTTTCAAAGTCCATTCTTCAATAGTAGACAGGTCCTCCTTCTTCCAGTATTGCGCTACCAAAATTCTTGCAGCTGTTATTAAATTCAGCATCAATTTGGTTTTTATAGCAGTACAATCAGTGATAATACCCAACAAAAACAATTGTGGTAAAAATCTTATCTTTTTCTTAAAAATCTTCTGCATGTTCCACCAAATTTTAATCGAAAAAGCTTTAACTTTTTTACAAGTCCAACATACATGATAATACGTTGCATCATCACAACCACATCTCCAACATTTTGGCTGACAATTTGGATACATACATGCTAATTTTTTGGGATCTAAATGCCATCTATAAAACATTTTGTAAAAATTCTCCCTTAAATTTTGTGCCTGTGTGAATTTAACATTCCTAACCCATATTTTCTCCCAAGTATCCATTATTATTGGTTTTTGAAAATTCTGGGCCCATTTTATCATACAATCCTTAACCAATTCCGCTTCTGAGTTAATTTCTATCAATGCATTATATATCCTTCTTATATGCGCTCGACTTTGATCTCTAATTTGCTTTACCAAATTCCCATCTGATATTGAAATACCAATTTTCTGACCTTCTTTCCATCTAGCCTGTAACTGCCCATACTGAAACCAAGTTTGTACTATTTTTTCTTCTTTTAAAATATTGAAAGACTTCAGTTGCCATTCATTCTTTCCCAATCTAAGAATTTCTTTATATGTTATCACATCATGTTTAAATCCCACATTTATATTTTCTATTGCATGTTTAGGTATTGCCCAAATAGGAATTTTATAATTCAACTTGTATCGATATTTTTTCCAAACTCTCAACAAGGCAGACCTTAATATATGTGTTTTAAAAACTTTATCCACTTTTTATCATACAATAAATAAGCATGCCACCCATATAACAAATCACATCCTTCAATATTCAATAAACTCCTTTGTGTTAAATTAAACCAATCACTAATTGACGATAATGCTGCCACCTCATAATATAATTTAAGATTGGGCACTTTGAGACCACCTCTTTCACGTACATCTTGCATTATCTTAAATTTAACTCTCGGTCTCTTCCCTGCCCAAATAAATTTATTAATACCTCTCTGCCATTCCTCCAAATTTGAATCTTTTTAAGTATAGGTATCATTTGAAATAAAAATAAAAATTTAGCTAAAACATTCATTTTCACAGCTGCAATTCTTTCCAATAAAGACAGTTGTAATTTTCTCCAACTATCAAGCTCTTTTTGTATTTTTGACCATAAAAATCATAATTATTCTTGTATAATTTAGTATTTGAAGCTGAAAGATATACCTCCAAATATTTAACCTTTTTAACTATTTCAAATCCCGTTAATTTTTCTAAAGCTACCTTTTTGTTCTATAGTCATATTTTTAGACAATATCTTAGTTTTTTGTCTATTTACCTTAAATCCAGAAACTTGTCCAAGGCACTTAACTCTCCGTTCACACTTTCACTTCTCTTCTCCTTTAAGAACTAAAACCACATCTTGTAAGTTCAGGCAGAGCAAATTTAAAGTCCAATTCCTCCTCAATCTTCCAGCAAACACTTTCACTATAAAAAAAGTGAGAGAGGGGAAAAAAAAGAAAAAGAAAAACCCCTTCACCTCTTATAAAAAAGGAAAAAAAGTTCTTCCCCTCTCTCCTCCCTATTCACTCAGACGCCATTTTCCCTTTCTTTTCCAAATAGTAAGCAGGATGAAAAAAGAATTGTTTTTCAAGGTTTAAAGCCTTGTACTTGCTGTTTATACAACTCCTGTCTCCGCTCTGCTGCAACAATGTTTCTAGATGTCAATCAAATCCGGCAGGAGTAGATTCAGCTCTTGTTCTGCTAACAGCAGAAGAGTCCTCTGCTCCGGAGACTCCCAGGCTTTGGGGGGGGGCTCACCCTTAAAGCCCCAGAACAAACACTCTGGGGCTCTAAGGGGGCTCTACCCCTACCTGGGAACTCCCCCTCCCCTCTTCACCCGAGGAGTGGGGTTTTCACACCATGGAGCAGGTGATTGTCGGCTGCTCTGCGGTTTAAACAGAAACGAAGGGCCGGCGGTCGATTCCGACCGTCCGTGACACTGAAGAGCCACCCGGAAGTCCAAGATCCTTCTGTATCTTAAGCCTATCTTCTGGAGTGTTGGCTATTCCTGCCAGCTTAGTGTCGTCTGCAAATTTGATGAGTTCCCCATCTATCTCTTCATCCAAATCACTGATGAAGATGTTGAAGAATACTGGACCCAGAACAGAGCCCTGGGGTACCCCACTACACACTTCCCTCCATGTAGATGCAGTTCCATTGAGGACCACATGCTGAGTATGACCAGTCAGCCAGCTACAAATCCATCTGGTGGTGATGCTGTCTAACCCACATTTTTCTATCTTATCAAGTAGTAGGACGTGGTCTACTTTATCAAATGCCTTACTGAAGTCCAAGTAAATTATATCCACAGCATTCTTCTGGTCCACTAATTTTGTCACCTGCTCAAAGAATGCAATAAGATTTATCTGGCATGATCTGTTTTTGACAAACCCATGTTGGCTTTTGGTAATGACTTTGTTTGCCGCTAGGTGTTCACTGATTCATTGTTTGATTATCTTTTGCAGAATCTTCCCAGGTATTGAGGTCAGGCTTATAGGTCTGTAATTTCCTGGATCCATTTTTCCCCCTTTTTTGAAGATGGGAACTACATCAGCTCTCTTCCAGTCCTCTGGTAGTTCCCCAGTGCTCCAGGATCTTTGAAAAATATAGTTCAGTTGTTCTGAGATCACATCTGCCAGTTCCTTGAGAACCTTGGGGTGTAATCCATCTGGTCCTGGTGATTTGAACTCATCTAGGCTGGACAGGTGCTCACTTAGCATTTTCTTACCTATCTTAACTTCTGTTTCTATTCTGTTTTTATGACACTGTTTTTGATAGGTTGGACTGTTTTTTCCCTTTGTGTAAAGACAGGTGCAAAAAATGATTTAAATAGTTCTGCTTTCTCCCTGTTGCATGTCACCTTCTTGCCACTTTCTCCCACTAGTTGACTAATCATTCCCTTAACTTTTTCCTTGTTTTTTACATGTTGAAAGAAGCTTTTTTTTGTTATTTTTGACTTTTGTTGCAAGCCTTAGTTCATTTTGAGCCTTAGCTTTCCTCACTCCATCTTTGCAGGCTCAGGCTGTTTGCTGATATTCTGTCTTAGTTATGTGCCCCTCTTTCCACTTTTTATACTTGCCCTTTTTGTCTTTCAATTTATCAGAGAGTTCTTTATGCAACCATGGTGGTTTCATTTGAGAGCTGTTATTTTTCTTCTTTATTGGTATTGTGCTAGCTGGGCTTTTATAATCTCACTTTTCAAAATTTCCCAAGCTTCTTGAATTGTTTTTCCCTATGGGACTGTCTCCATAGGCTCCTCCAGCCCAGGAGCCTCTGTAGCTGGTGGCACTTTCTCCAGTTCTGGCAGCTCCTCAGACTGCTTGTCAGCCTTCCACTCAGATTTTCTAAGAACTTCTCCCCATTCCCAAGCTTTGGGTACAAACTCAGGGGCATCTGGCCTGAGCTGCTCGGGCCCCATCTCAGTGCCTGATGTTGGGGGAGCTGTTGCAATGTTTTCTGATGACCACAACCAGTTCATACAGCCCTCTTCCTCTTCAGTATCCTCCTCTTCTCCTTCTGTGGATGAATCAGGTTGTGCTCAAGTCACTGGTCTCCTCCTTGTCAGGCAGGGTTCAGTTGCTTTTGGAGCAGATGGCTGAGAGGCTCATATTGCCTTGTTTAGAGGCAATAGATGATTTCGGTGCCATGCTTTCAGAGGCCCTGAACTCCCTTCTGGTCAAATCCGGTACACTGGCAATTCATGTAGCTTCTCACTGACAATCTATGCCTGAGAACTCCATCGGTCTGCCAGTTTATGCTTTCCAGGAATGCCCAAATTTCTCAGTAATACCCGATCAACATGTTCCAAATCTTGAACTCTCACCTTCAGGTCATAATTCCTCCTGTTTCTCTGTTCTCGAACTTCTGAAATGGCTAGAGCCTTCTCATATGCCATCTTCAGGTTCCTCCGCAACCTGTCCACATAATTGCAGTGTGAATTGAATGAAGTTTCATCCATTGAGATGCCAAATGCTATATCTACTGGCAGTCGAGCCTCCCTGCCAAATATCAGTCGATATGGAGAATACCCAGTAGCATCATTTTTCGTGCTATTATATGCATGCACAACGGTAGAAATGTGTTGTGTCCAATGTTGCTTCTTCTCTGCAGTCAGTATCCCTAACATGTCAAGAAGTGTACGATTGACTTCCGAATGCACAGTATGTCCAGCAGTTGTTTGACAAGCCTGCTTTCAAAATCTCTGCCTTGATGGGAATGTATGCACTGAGGTAGCCCATAGTGTACAAAGAACTTTTCTACAAGTACCTTGGCTACCATGGTGGCACGCTGATCCTTTGTTGGGAAGTCTTGTGCATAGCGAGTGAAATGATCAGTCACAACCAATACATTTCCCTGTCCACTTGTATCTGGTTCCAGACAGAGGAAGTCGATGCAAACTAGATCCAGGGGCCCATGACTATGCAGGTGGCACATTGGTGCAGCCCTGGATGGTAAGGTCTTTCTTTGGATACAGTGCAGGAAGGATCAACAATAGTCTTCAACCTCCGTCTTCATACAAGGCCAGTAGAACCGATCCCTCACTAACTTGAAGGTCTTCTCTGGCCCCAGATGTCCATGCTCATCATGTAGCACAATCAGCACCACTTCCCTATGTTTTTCTGGGAGCAAGAGTTGCTACTTTTCCTCGGGCCCATGACAAGGCGCCTTCCGATAAATCACATCATTCCGGAGCTGTAAATGGTCCCACTCTTTATATCGCAACCGAGCTCCTCTCGGCGAGTCAGTGAGCAGGGCCTCTCACTGACCACTTCTCAAGGCCCTTTCAGACAGGCCACAAAGGGGGTCTTCCACCTGATCCCTTTTCATTTTTTTCTTGGTCAAAACAGGCATACCCTCTGTAATGTATTGGCCATAATTGTTTTAAATCACTTGCTTAATGTCTGATCACTTGCTTAATGTCTAACTTAGGTTTCTCTGTTATGTAATAGTTGCTGTTACTGAAAGTCAGACTTGCTGTCTCCAGGCTGATAATTAGGTTTGGGGTGGGAAACTGCTACTTTAAACCTATTGGTCGCCACCTAGAGGCTTACCATATAAATAGCTGTGCAGCAGCCATTAGAGCTTGTTTCTGTTCTGAGTTAATAAACTTTTTTGCTGTTTCAACACTTCGTCTCGCTTAATGCCTAAAGAACCGAAAATATAACAGAGGCAACAAAGGTGGGATGTGCTGCTTCATCACAAGAGTCTGAAGTCACTAGGGGGTGAGGCCAGCACAAGCCTGGCAGGGACCACGTCCTCCCCACCAGTCTGCTAGCAAGACACACTGGAAACCCATGCTCCCTAAGGATCCATCCTAGGACCTACGCAGAAGCCAGCAGCACAAGGCAACGTGAGCAACAAGAAACGCAAGCAACTCACCATGGTGAAAGTGGGAAAACTCGAAGAGTTCGAAGTCACACACCCAGAGAGATGGGCATCCTACATTTCACACGTCGAGAATTACCTCTGCGCCAACCAGGTCGGCGAAGACAGGCTGAAGGCTGTGACCCTCCTCTGCGTGTGCGGCCCAGCCACCTTCGACATTACCGAGAACCTGGTTGCACTGACGCTGCTCGAGTCCATCACCTATACGGACTTGAAGAAAAAGCTCCGAGACCACTTTGAGCCCAAATTATCCATCATAGCATGGAGGCACACTTTTGAGCAGCGGGAGCAACAACCCAACGAGATGTCCACAGAATTCATTGCTGCGCTTCGTCAAGCATCCCGACTCTGCAATTTCGCAGATTTGGAGGAGAGACTAAGAGACTGCTTAGTCTGTGGACTCTGGAACCGAGAGCTCCAACAAAAACTGTTCACCAAGGAGACTCTCTCGCTACAAGACGGCTTGAAGGAGGTCATGGCGGACAAAGCACTTCAAGCACCAAAGCTGTCCACCTCGAGGACGCCGAACGGATGGAAGGCACCGACTCACTATAAGGTTGACAAGCTACAGAAGCACCAGGAGAAGGGACCATGGCCAGCTGAGAAGGCAGTTCCGTTCCCTAGATGCATAGGCTGCGGAGGCCACCATCAACACACGAAATGCCGATTCCAAACAGCAACTTTCCGGGCATGTGGCAAACCAGGCCACACTGCCGCCATCTGCCGAGGTCACCAGAGGGACCGTCCACAGGAAGACTCAGTCAGGAGAGGTACCAGGGCCCCGGGGCAACACTGAGTAGGGATCTGCTCCAGCCGGAGGAGCGTGTTCCGCACTGGTGCCCACTGCCCACTTAAACAGAAGCTTCAACTTCAGGTCAAGCTTCAGGGAGTTCCATTCAAAATGGAACTGGACACAGGCTCATCCATGTCCATCATCTCCATAGGAACCTTCCGGCACATATGCAACCACAGCAACAGATAGGTCAAACTTCAGCCATCTAACCTTCTGCTTACAGACTTCCAAAACTCCCAAGTGGTGGTCAAAGGTGAAGCCACACTTCTGGTGAATTTCAAGGGGTTTGCAGGCCCACTAGATGTTGTAGTGGTGGAAGGCCAATGCACGAGCCTCATAGGGCTTGATTGGTTTGATGCATTGGGCATCCAAGTAACTGGCATTCACCGAACACAGGCGGCAGACTTGTCTTCAGTCTGCCAAGAGTTCATGAATGTTTTCAGTTCAAGCCTAGGAGAGTACAAGGACACTTCGATAGCCTTCTAGCTTGATCCCCTGGTAACGCCAATACGGGTCAAGGCTCATCGGGTGCCTTTTGCTTTAAAACCCAAAATCAACACAGAGCTGGACAAGCTGGTCAGTCAGGGGGTATTACAGCCTGTAGACAGTGGGGTGTGGGAGACCCCCATAGTAACACCACTTAAGGCCAATGGAGAAGTATGCATATGTGCGTACCCAGTGCCAGTTGTCAACCATATTTTGGCGTCATTGCAAGGTGGCCACGTGTTTGCCAAATTAGATTTGGCACAGGCCTACCAACAGCTGCCAGTGGACAAGGCCACGGCAGCCACCCAAACCATTGTCACCCATTGGGGGGCCTTCAAGGTCAAGCACCTACAGTTTGGGGTGAGTGTATTCCCAGGGATTTTCCAGGGAGTAATGGAGCGCACACTCAAGGGCATTCCAGGGGTCTGCCCGTACTTCGATGATGTACTCATTGCCAGGGAATCTATAGAGGTTCTGGCTGAATGGCTTAGGGCCGTCCTTCAGCGGTTCCGCACAGCGGGATTTAAATTGAACAAAGAAAAGTGCAAGATTGGGGTAGAGTCCACTGAGTTCCTTGGGTTCTGCATCGATGCCGACGGCATTCATCCAGCGGATTCAAAGCTGAAAGCGATTCAGCAGGCCCCAAGCCCTAGGTCCAAAGGTGAGCTCCAAGCCTTCTTGTACCTTCTTAATTTTTACATGCATTCTTCCCACATAAGGCCGCAGTGGCAGAGCCGTTACACAGGCTCTTAGACAAAAAGGCTCAGTGGCAGTGGACCAATGTCCACAAACGTTGTTTCCAGGCAGTCAAATCACTGCTGTCCTCGAACTCGGTGCTCACTCATTTTAACGAAAAGCTGCCTGTCTGCATTGCGTGTTATGCATCCCCATATGGGGTTGGGGCTGTGTTAAGCCACTTGTCGGCTGATGGGAAACAGTCTCCCATCACTTATTATTTGAGGACCCTGTCATCTGCAGAGCGCAATTACGTGCAGATTAACAAGGAGGCCTTGGCCATTGTGGCCAGGGTTAAAAAGTTCCATGACTATTTTTATGGCCGCCATTTCATGGTCTTTACAGACCACAAGCCACTTCTAGGGTTGTTCACCACTAACAGGCAGACACCTCAGATTCTGTCTCCTCGAATGCTGAGGTGGTCTATATTCCTTTCAGCCTACAGCTACAGGCTGTGTTGTGATTCAGCGTCAGCCTGTGATACCAGCAGCTGAGTCTGATGATTCTGAAGAGGAGGAGGAGGAGGGGTTTGGAGAGCCTTAACTTTTTTTCCTTGTCACTTTTTGGAGTTTTCATCCTGCTTTTGTGAGAGGGCAGCGTTTGGGAGGGGGTGTAGCTGCTCTTCTCCTCAAAGTCATCAGCTTAGCAAGGTGCCCAGCTGCCAGCGCTCTTCCCCCTCTCTGAGGCTTTCGTGGGGGGGGGGCTGTTTGGTTTGTATTCTGTATTCTGTTGCAGCAGATTTTGCTCTCTTCTGTCATGCTTTGAGGTTACCCACGAAGAAGATTGGGAGGGATCCCCACTGTGGTTACTAAGCTTGCTTAAACCCTCTTCCACCTCTTCCTCACTGGAGCCCCCCTTTCTCTGCAACCCCAGCCCCTGCCTCACCTTGCCCCAAGGCAATGGCACCCCTGCCCTGACCCCTCCCTTGTCTCAACTCACCCTGCAGGATGAGCCTCCTACCCACTGCCCCACCTGCCAAAGAATCCCTGGATCTCCCCCAATCTGGCCTGCCTGGCCCCCACAGGCATCCCTCCCCAGAAGCGACATCAAGGTAGCCATGCCCACCCAGGCAACGCCCACCCATGCTACCATGACTACTGTAGCCATGCCCACTTGGTGGCCACACACACTTGGTGGCCACACCCCTGGCACTTGGCGATCCATAAGTGGGTTTCGGGTGTTGTGATTCAGCGTCAGCCTGTGATACCGGCAGCTGAGTCTCATGATTCTGAAGAGGAGCAGGAGGAGGGGTTTGGAGAGCCTTTGGTGTCAGAGGGAGGCTCTGATCCACTGCAGGACTCTCAGCCTGGCCCCTCCCATCATGTTCCTCATCAGACTCAGCCGTGTGAGCACGAGGTATTAGACGTACATGATTCACAGCTGTATCTATTCAGGGATGCTAGGAGCAGGAGGCAATCCAGCAGAGTAGAACAGAGAAAGGCAATGAGGCAACTCGGTGAGAGGAGGAGAAGGCAATGAGAAGCCACGCCTTGGGACTGCTGATAAAAGGGGAAGGTGTGGGAGGTACTGGTTGCTGAAAGCAACCGTTTGAAGATCTTCTGCTAGAGTCCTGGTCTGTTATTCCTGTTTAACTCTTGTTTGAACTTTTGGTTTAACTCTTGTTTGAACGTTTAATTTCTTTGTAAATAAATTTGGTTGTGTTTTTCCAGCCTGTTGACTATAAAAAGGGGTTGTCCTTGACATTCAAACAGGGCCGGTCATAGGCTGGAACAGAACAGTTTGCCTTCAGCCTCCCACCCCTTATTATTATGGAGCAGCTACATACTGAGAATGCCCAGCTCACCCAGCAACTCACTTTGTTGGCAGCTCAGGAGGCTCAATTACAAGCACAGATCCATGTTGCACCACCACCACCACCAGCACCACCACCACCCAGGAGAAAAGGCCAAGTTGCGATGCCAGATAAATTTAATGACAATCCAGATATGTTTCCTGCTTTCCTGGGACAATGCCAGCTATTTATCAGCGTGAGAGCAGCTGATTTCTCCACTGACCGGGATAAGGTGGGGTTTGTGTTAAGCCTTCTTTCAGGTGATGCAGCTCGTTGGGGCATGCCTCTGCTGGCTCAACCTAGCCCATTGTTGGACAACTTTGTGGAGTTTTGTAATCATATGCATATGATGTATGAGGACCCCATAAAGATGCAGACTGCTACCCGATGCCTGAAAGCTCTGAGGCAAGGTCGACGCCCCCTACAGGGCTATATCAGTGATTTTCAGCTGCTTAGCCAGGATTCAGCCTGGAATGAGGCTGCACTTGTGGATGCCTTCCAGGATGGATTGTCGGAGGAGATGTTGGATGAGTTGGCCCATGTTGACATTCCCTCAGACCTCAGTGGGCTGATCCATCTTTGTCTGCGGATCGATGCTCAGCTGCAGCAGCGAAGGAGTTGCTGTGCCACCCCAGAGACCCCTGCGGCCCCTGTTGTGCGTGAGACCCCGGTTCAGAGGGAGGAGCCAATGGCCTCGTCTATCGGTGGCAGAAAAGAACAGGCAACGTTCGGTGTGTGTGTGTTTTTACTGTTGGGACCTTGGACATTTGGCTGCCTTCTGCCCAAAGAAGCGATGAGAGGCCTCAGTGACCGAGTCTGCCCTGAGAAAGCCCCCTACTGTGTCGGGAAATGCCCCGAGCCTGATCTAAAAGGTGTGTTAGGTCGGGCGTCCCACAATACTGAGTGATGTCTTTCGGATGCTGCCTGTGGACCTCCACGGCATCTGATATGGGAGGCACATCTGATCCTCCCTGGAAATCCAAAGGGGATTTCAGTCCATGCCTTAATTGACTCTGGGGCCACCACAAATTTTATGGACTCAGCATTTGTGGCCAAATGGGCTGTTCCCCAGTGCCCAGTGGAACCGCCCATGTTAGTGGAGACTATTGATGATCGAGTGCTCCTGTCTGGGCCAATTAAGGCCGCCACACAACCATTGTGTATGGCCATCAGTTCCCATGAGGAGGTCATCCAGTTTTATATCACCTCAGATCTGCATTTCCCTGTTGTCTTGGGACTGGCATGGCTCCGGACGCATGACTCACAGATCTATTGGTCACAGAACTTGGTCACCTTCCCAAGCTTGCAGTGCATGGACCCCACCCGCCATATCTGTGCCGGCCAGGTGGAGGGTTCCCAGGGGTTTTCCTTGCCTTCCGAACTGACTTATTATGGTGATGACTGCCCCATTGATTTAGTCCCTGATGCGCCTCCCACAGTGGGGCATTTGTACTCCATGTCGGACCCTGAGTCTGGCCCTCGTCCTCACCAGTGCCTGCACCCGTGCTTTTCGTCAAAAGAAGTCAGGTGGCGACTTCCGGTGGCGACGCGACGCTGAAGACAGCCATCTCTGGGCTGTCCGCTCCGCAGCTTTGTTGAATCACTGAAAACAGCGCCGATCAGCTGTTTTGGTGATTCGGAAGCCCCCTCCCTGGGAGAAGAGGAGGGGGTGAGGCCCCAGGTAGGGGTTGAGCTCTCCGGGGCCGCCTGAGCTTTAAGTTTGGGCGGCTGAAGGATCGAGCCCCCCCGAAGCCTGGGTTTGCTCTGGGCTGTGCAGCGTCTCTGCTCCGTGATTTTTGGAGCAGAGCCAAGCGTTAGCAACCACCCCTGCCAGAAGGAAAGACTCTTGAGTGTGAAGACGCAGGCAGAGCGGTACAGGAGGTCAAGGTGAAGTGGACTTTTATCTTTACTCTCTAGCTCAATGGATTTTATGGCTTTAAAGTGAAAGTGCGCAGCAAGTGAAAGTGGGGGAAGATGGTGACGAAAGCCTCCAAAGTTCTCCGAAGTGTGGGGGATTCCCCGGTGCAACAGACTTCGTTGCAAGCTTTGCTTCCTCCTGCACCTGCTCCAGCATTGACGCTTAAGTATTTACAGGATGCCTTCGAAAAGCATTCACAATTAATGTCAGATATGATGGAAAAGCTGGAGGAGAAATTGGAGGAGAAGATGGAAGAGAAGTTTAGAGCAATGAGGGCAGACATCTTGCCTACAATTGAAGCTGTGGCTGTATGTGTGCAACGCTTGGATGAAAAAGTGGAGGATCTTAGTCAAAAGAATTCTATATTAGAAGCAAAAGTACTAGAGAATGAAAATATAAGGGATAAAATGGATGGAGACTTGAGCCTCGTCCAGTACCATCAGATGGAGTTTGCTATCAGAATCAGGGGCTTAAAAGAGAATCCTAAAGAAGATCTAAAGCAGCTGGTCTCCAAGGCTTTGGAAGTGGTACTGGGTCAGTCAGCAGCTGAAATTGAGGGAAGTATAGATAAAATCTTTCGTGTGAACTCATGGATTGCAAGGCAGAGAAAGCTACCTAGAGATGTGGTGGTTTACTTTACAAAGAGAGCAATTAGGGATGAAGTTATTCAAGTTGCTTATGATACTAATTTTGTGGTTGCTGAGCAAGAAGTTTTGGTCTTAAAAGAGATTCCTCCAAAGATTTTAAGGAGAAGGAAAGATTTTGCCTTTTTAGCACAGGAACTTAAGAAATGTGACATCAAGTTTAGATGGGAGATTCCAGTGGGCATGGTGGTGATGCACGAAGGTAAAAGACATCGTCTGGTTACAGTGACTCAGGCACGTGATTTTTACAGTAAAGTTTTAAAAGCAACCCCTCTACCACTTCTGGAACCTGTAAAGGGAAATGGCGAGGGAAAGTCTCAAGATGCTGAAGGAATACAGATAGAGGAGAATGGTGCTGGAGGGGATCAAATTACAGTTTCATCAGCAGCTGTTGGAGAGCAGAGGATAACGCGTGCCGCTTTAAGACGAGTGAGACAAGAGCAAGAGCAAGATCAGCAGAAAGTTATGGAACCTCCAAAGCGTACTTACAGTGAAGCTGTGGGAGGGGCGCGGCCTAAGGAAGTTAAAGGGGTCCTGGCAGACGTGCTCCAGAAGCTTCGGGATGCCAAGAATGGCGACTAAGTTCCTAACCTGGAATGTTAATGGATTAAATTCACCACAGAAGAGAAAGAAAGTTTTTCAATATTTAAAACAATTTAAGACTGATGTTATCTGTTTGCAAGAAACGCATATTAGGGTTATGGACCAAAAGTATTTGTTGAACTCAAGGCTGGGCACGCAATTTATTGCTTCTGCAATTAATAAGAAAAATGGAGTGGTTATCTATGTCAAGAGTACTCTGACAGCGGAACTAATTGAAGTAGATAAACAAGGAAGATATGTTATGATAGATTTGCTGTTAGAAGGCAAAAAAACGCTTTTAGTTGGACTGTATGCTCCTAATCAACAACAAACTGATTTTTTTAGTTTACTACATACAAAGATTACCCAGTTGGATTATAAATCTTTTATTTTTATGGGAGATTGGAATGGTGTCCTGGATGTACAGCTGGATAAATCTGGTTTCTTTAAGCGTGCCCTGAGTCATGCTAGATTGCCTAAATCTTTTTTTGAAATGAAGGATGATCTGGAATTGCGAGACATTTGGCGAGATACACACTTACATGAAAAGGATTATACTTTTTTTTCTGATAGACATCAATCTTTTTCCAGGATTGATTTTATATTACTGACTAATGATTTTTTTTCTAGGACTAAGAAGATAAAGATTTCTGCAAGAACTATATCTGACCATAGTCCAGTCTGGTTAGAAATCAACAAGGACAATAGAGATAGGCGCTCCTGGCGCGTAAATGAGAATTTGTTTAGAAATCAGAGAAATGTGGAAGAATGTAAAAAGCAGATGAAGGATTTTTTTGAAATTAATATGAATAAGGATACCTCTATGGACATGGTTTGGGATGCTAGCAAAGCCTATATGAGAGGGGTGTTAATATATATGAATAATAAATACAGACGTAATTTGGAAGTTAGAAGGAAAGAACTGGAGAATGAAATTAGGGAAAAAGAAAAGGCCCTAATTTTGAATCCATCGGATGCGAAGATTAAGGAGGTCATTAACCTGTTAAGAGGACAATTTGATAAGTTGATGGCTGATCAGGTGGCAACTAACCTACGGTTTGCTAGGCATAATACTTTTTGCAATGCCAATAAACCAGGTAGGTGGTTAGCCTACAGGTTAAGGAAAAAACAAAGGGCTTCTAATATAGATAAAATTGAATACAAAGGAAAGGTTGTGTTTCAACAGGATCTTATCAAGGAAGCCTTTGTGGATTTTTATTCCAAATTATATGTTAAGGAGAAGATTAACGAAACAGATATTGATGTATATTTGAAGAATGCTAGCATCCCGGTTCTCACACAAGAACAAAAGGAAGAGATTAATCAATTGATAACAGAAGAAGAAATTCTTTTAGCAATTAAGGAATTGAAGGTGGACAAAGCGCCAGGTACGGATGGACTGACTGCGGTCTACTACAAAAATTTACAAATGGAGCTGATAAAGCCATTAAGGGAATTGTTTCAGACAATTCAGAGGGGGGGAAGGGTGCCTCCGTCTTGGAGAACTGCTTTTATTTCTTTGATTCCAAAGGAAGATCAGGATGCTACTCAAGTAAGAAATTACAGACCAATATCACTTTTAAATACAGACTACAAGATATTTGCTAAGGTGTTAGCTAACAGATTGATGAGAGTTTTGCAACAGATGATTCATGGGGATCAAACTGGGTTTATTAGTGGTAGACAAATGAAAAATAATGTGAGGCATATAGTTGATGTGATAGAGTTTTTGGAAAGGAACAACCAGATCCCTGCGGCGCTAATTTTTTTAGATGCTGAAAAAGCTTTTGATCAATTGGATTGGCAATTTCTGATGAAAGTTTTAGATAAAATGAATTTTGGGGATAAATTTTTACAACCAATTAGGGCATTATATCAAAAACAAACTGCCCGAATAATAGTTAACAATAGCCTGACTGAAGTATGCAATATTGAGAAGGGTACAAGACAAGGGTGTCCGTTATCACCTTTATTATTTGTTTTAACATTGGAGATATTATTGATAAAAATACGGAACTCGGAAAAAATTAAGGGTATTCAAATTAGAGATCAGGATTATAGATTGAGGGCGTTTGCAGACGATCTGGTTGTTACGGTGACCCAGCCAGAAAACTCTGTTGTGGACCTGATGGAGATAATAATGCAATATGGGAAGGTTTCTGGATTTAAGGTTAATGTACAAAAAACAAAAATTTTAGCCAAAAATATGACAGCATCGCAAAAGACCCTTTTAGAAGGATTAACTGGATTTGAGATTGTTAAAAGGGTTAAATATTTGGGGGTGTATTTGTCACCCTCCAATGCAAAGTTATATAAAAATAATTATGAAAAGTTATGGGGAAAAATTCAAAAAGAATTGGAGAGCTGGGAAAAACTGCAATTGTCTTTGCTGGGAAGAATTGCAGCAGTGAAAATGAATGTACTGCCTAAATTTTTATTTTTATTCCAAATGATACCAGTCCTTAAAAAAGATTCTAATTTGGAAGAATGGCAACGGGGTATCAATAAATTTGTGTGGGCAGGGAAAAGGCCACGAGTTAAACTTAAGATTATGCAGGATACTCGTGAAAGAGGTGGTCTTAAAATGCCTAATCTTAAATTATATTATGAAGCTGCTGCGTTGTCAGGAATAAGTGACTGGATTAATTTGACACAAGGGAGATTATTAAATCTTGAGGGCCACGACTTGTTATTTGGCTGGCATGCATATTTGTTGTATGATAAGAAGGTAGATAATGTGTTTAAAGTGCATATTTTAAGACAGGCATTGTTGAGAGTTTGGAAGATGTATAGACATAAGTTAGACTACAAGATGCCGTTGTGGGCAATCCCGAAACATGCAATAGAAAACATAAATGTTGGCTTCAAACATGATGTGACTACGTATAAGGAGATCTTAAGCTTGGAAAGGAACGTCTGGTGTTTGAAGCCGTACAATCTCTTGCGAGATGAGAAGATCGTTCAAACTTGGTTTCAATATACTGAGTTACGTGCCAGGTGGAAAGAAGATCAGAAAATTGGTTTCTCAATGACCGATGAAAATTTGATAAAGCAAATTAGAAACCAGGGTCCAGCACATATCAAACGGATTTATCTTGCATTGATAGATATTGACTCAGAAACAGAACTTGTTAAAGACTGTATGATAAAATGGGCCCAGAATATTCAAGAAGTTATTACAATGGATACGTGGGAAAAGATCTGGGTGAGGAACGTAAAATTTACGCAAGCCCAAAACCTAAGAGAGAACTTTTATAAAATGTTTTATAGATGGCATTTAGATCCTAAAAAGCTTGCAAGTATGTATCCGAATTATCAACCTAAATGTTGGAGGTGTGGTGGCGAAGATGCAACGTATTTTCATATATGGTGGACCTGCAAAAAAGTTAAGGCTTTTTGGATAAAAATTTGGTGGAATATGCAGAAGATCTTTAAGCAAAGGATAAAGTTTTGTCCGCAATTCTTTTTATTGGGCATAATTACAGATGCTACTGTTGTGGACATTAAGTTGATGTTGAACTTAATCACAGCAGCAAGACTCTTAATAGGTCAATATTGGAAAAAGGAGGAACTGCCGACTATAGAA
The DNA here is from genome assembly GCF_947247035.1 of Vipera ursinii. Taxonomy (NCBI): domain Eukaryota; kingdom Metazoa; phylum Chordata; class Lepidosauria; order Squamata; family Viperidae; genus Vipera; species Vipera ursinii. The sequence goes on from NC_139522.1 coordinate 25,258,661, forward strand.
GAATGGACACTAAAAGTTTCTGACCTGGCGGAAATGGCAAAGATTTCGGCTTACTTGAAAGATCATTTGCAAGTACGTTATATTATGGAGTGGAAAAAGTGGATTGATTATATCCAGAACAAATATGGGACTAAAAAGTTTCATTTAGCATTTGAATAAGTCTTCTTTTCTTTTTTTTCCCTTTTTATATGTAATATTAGTATTGCTTGTAGTCATTTCATATGAGCTAGAGAGCGATAGAATTAATAGTTTATTGTTGTTAGCATATGGATGTTTATGATTGTTCTTTGTTTTTATACCTTGTACTTAGCTCTGGGAAGTCGGGGGGGAGGGGGGAATGGGGGGGAGGGATAGGGAGGGTTAGGTAGGGGTGGGTGGAGGGAGGGGGGGATTGTTAAAGATAAAATGTACTGTAAAACTTTTCAATAAAAAAAAAGAAAATTTAATTTAATTTAATTTAATTTAATAACATTTATATACCGCCCTTCTCCCTGAGGACTCAGGGCGGTTCACAGGGCAGAATAAAATAGGAAATACAAACATTAAAAAACAGATTAAACAATTGCCCTAGTTAAAAACAATATAAATACAACGTTAAAAACCCCAGAAAAATTAAAAAAACGAAAGATAAAACAACCCCAACACTCCCCCTCAGGCTAGGCTGGCTTGTACAAACAAAAATGTCTTGAGATCGCGGCGAAAGGAGCGAAGATCGGGCGCCGTCCGGAGCTCTACCGGTAGCTGATTCCACAGCTCCGGAGCGCCCACAGAGAAGGATCTCCCCCTGGGGGCCACCAATCGACATTCTCTGATCGGTGGCACCCTGAGGAGGCCCTCTCTGTGGGAACGCACAGGGCGCAGGGAGCTTGATGCCGGCAGCAGATGTTTCCTGAGGTACTCCGGCCCCATGCCATGGAGTGCTTTGAATACCGTTACCAGTACCTTGAATCTCACCCGGAAGACAACTGGCAACCAATGCAGCTCACGGAGCAGAGGTGTAACGTGGGAGTATCGGGAGACTCCCAACACCACTCTCGCGGCTGCATTCTGTACCAGTTGGAGCTTCCGAGTGGTCCTCAAGGGCAGCCCCATGTAGAGAGCGTTGCAGTAGTCCAGACGAGAGGACACGAGCGCATGAGTGACCGTGCATAGATCATCCCGGCTAAGATAGGGCCGCAACTGACGCACCAGGCGAACCTGTGCAAAGGCCCCCCTAGTCACGGCTCCTATATGATCTTCCAAGGTGAGCCGTGAATCTAGGAGGACCCCCAAGTTGCGAGCCCTATCTACGGGGGGTAATAATTCACCCCCCATAGCTAGAGGTGGAATGTCCGAATAAACCCGGGATGAAGGTATGCAAAGCCACTCAGTCTTGTCGGGGTTGAGCTGGAGTCTGTTCCTCCCCATCCAGACCCGAACCGCCTCCAGGCAACGGGACATCACGTTGAGGGCATCACTGGGGTGGTTTGGGGTCGAAAAGAAAAGTTGGGTATCATCAGCGTACTGATGATACCCAACTCCAAAGCCACGAATGATCTCCCCCAGCGGCTTCATGTAGATGTTGAACAGGAGAGGCGAGAGGACCGACCCCTGAGGAACTCCACAAATGAGAGACCTCGCGGTCGACCTCTGCCCCCCTGCCAACACCGACTGCGAACGTCCCAAGAGATAGGAGGAGAACCACCGTAAGACTGTGCCTCCCACTCCCAATCCCCTGAGACGCCGCAGCAAGATACCATGGTCGATGGTATCGAAAGCCGCCGAGAGGTCTAATAGGACTAGGACAGAGGAATGCCCCCTGTCCCGAGCCCTCCAGAGATCATTCACCAGCGCGACCAATGCCGTCTCCGTGCTGTGCCCGGGCCTGAAACCCGATTGGTACGGGTCTAGATAGTCCGCTTCATCCAGGACCAGAGGGAGCTGATGCGCCACCACACTCTCAACAACCTTCGCAACAACCTTCGCCATCATGGTGCACAATCTTTACCCGCTGCCCCTCATCCCCAAACTCTTGGACTGACTCCTGGAGGCTAAGATCTTCACGAAACTGGACTTGCATGGAGCTTACAACCTTGTCAGAGTTTGGTCGGGTGATGAGTGGAAGACGGCGTTTGGTACTCGATACGGACACTTTGAATACACAGTGATGCCATTTGGCCTGACCAACGCCCCTGCCATGTTCCAGCATTTCATGAACGATATTTTCTGGGATTTGTTAGATCAGTTGGTCGTGATCTACTTAGATGACATCCTGATCTACTCCCCGTCGCGAGAGGTGCACCATCAGCATCTCCGTCAGGTCCTGCAGTGACTCCGAGAACATCGGCTGTATGCTAAATTGGAGAAGTGCCAGTTCTACCGGCTGACCATTGATTTTCTGGATCACCACATTTCTCCTGAGGGCATCGCCATGGAACCGAGTAAGGTCGAGTCTTTGCAGAGTTGGCAACCCCCACGTCGTGTGAAGGATGTTCAGCGACTTTTTGGGTTCGCCAACTACTATCGAGCTTTCATCCCTGCATTTGCTACCCTGACAGCCCCCCTCACTCGTCTCCTGCAGAAGAAGACACGGTTTCAGTGGGATGTTCAAGAACAACGGGCTTTCCAGGCTTTGAAGGAAGCCTTCATGAAGAAGCTAATCTTGAAGCATCCTGACCCGCAACGGCCATTTGTCGTGGAGGCGGATGCCTCCAACATTGCCATTGGGGCGATGTTACTCCAGGCAACGATGTCCGGCGGTACCCTCTTCCCTTGCGCATACCATTCGTGGAAACTGAATCCGTCGGAGCGCAACTATACCATCTGGGAGAAGGAGCTGTTGGCCATCAAAGTGGCGTTCAAGGCCTGGAGGCATCATCTGGAGGGGGCGCGGCATCAAATAGAGGTCCAGACGGACCATAAGAATTTGGAAAGCCAGCAGACCGCTCGGAAATTGAACCAACACCAGATTCGGTGGTCTCTTTTCTTTGCGAGGTTCAATTTCTGAGTCAAGTACATACCTAGTGGTCACAACCAAAGAGCGGATGCTCTGTCCAGGAAGCCTGAATATTCCTGAGCGGAAGACAAGCTTCTGCCGAGGACAGTGCTCCCCATCGAGTCTTTTGCTGTGGTGCGGGAGCCGATAGATATACGGGCTCAGATTCGGGAGGCACAGCAGCAGGATGTGTGGGTGGCTCAGTGGAAGGAGGAGGTGGGGCCAGATTCTCCATGGATGTTCATGGATGGACTCTTATTTTATCATGACTGGCTTTATGTTCCAGGAGGGCCACTCAGGGGACTCATCCTCAGACAGTGTCACGATAACCCGGCGGTGGGGCATTTTAGCCTGTTCAAGACCCTGAACTTGGTCTCCCATACCTTCTGGTGGCCCCGAGTCCAACACGACGTCCAGACCTATGTCACTTCCTGTATCCCATGTAGGCAGGCCAAGTCAGTGACAGGGCCCCGCCTGGATTACTACAACTCTTGCTGACACCTAAAAGACCCTGGGGGGCTGTGTCCATGCACTTTCTGAGGGATTTACCCCTGTCTTCTGGTTTTGCAACGGTGTTCGTGGTGGTGGACATGCTGACCAAGATGGCGCATTTCATCCCATGTCGTGTGTTACTGTCAGCCCGCGCCATTTGTCGTATGTTCATCCAGCAGGGATGGTCATAGGCTGGAACAGAACAGGCTGATTCACAAACTGGGCAAAGAAATGGGCCATGCAGACGGTCTTAGCAGATTGCCCCTGCCACACGTCGAGCCAGATCCGGCTCTGGCTGCATGCATCCTAGCTATACAGGATTTGCCAGAGTCTCCTCTCCATGCTGGAGACATAGCTGCTGAGACAGCAGCTGTCAAAACGCTTAGCCGCATGTTAAATTGGGTAAAGACAGGATGGTTGGACAAATGTACAGGCCCAGAATTTCAGAGTTTCTTCATGAGGAAAGATGAGGTTTCAGCTCATAAAGGGTGCATTCTTTGGGGAAGTAGAGTCATAGTTCCCATCTCTTCAAGGCCCAGAGTTCTTGAGTCTCTGCATGAAGGCCATCTGGGAATAGTCTGGATGAAGGCACTGGCGAGGAGCTACCTTTGGTGGCCAGGGTTAGATAAAGCTATCGAGGCCCAAGTACATGGTTGCTACATGTGCCAACAATCCAGACCAGAGATGCTGCAGGCCCCTGTCTACCGATGGAAGGACACTCACACACCGTGGTCAAGGATCCACATCGACTTTGCCAAGCCCTTTCAGGGACAGCTGTTTTTAATAGTGGTTGATTCCCACTATGACTACTGCCAGGACCATCCAGGAACTGCACAGAATATTTGCAACACACGGGCTTCCAGACATCTTAGTCTCAGACAATGGGGCTCAGTTCACCGCTTCAGAATTCCAGGCCTTCCTCAGGGCAAATCTCATAAGGCACACCACGTCAGCTCCCTTTCACCCATCGTCGAATGGTCAAGCAGAACGCATTGTCTGCACAACCAAGGAATCTCTGAAACAGATTGTCACAGGGGACTGGCACCACAGACTGGCCGATTTTCTACTCTGCCAGCGCACAACACCCTGCACTGTCATGGGCAGGAGCCTATCCGAGCTACGATGGGGCTGATGCTTGATCACCAAACTGGACAGGCTACACCCTGACAGAGTCGCCTGAGACACTGCACAACCAAAGGCACTGAGAAGTTTACAAGTGGGTGACCGGGTTTGGACCCGGAATTATGGGTGGCAGCAAAGATTGTTAAGTTGTCAGGACCACTCTCCTATGAGGTGGTCCTAGAAGATGGGCAAGTCATTTGCCGGCAAATTGACCAGCTGCATCAGCAGCTAGCAGATCAGTTGCTGGCTCAGGACTCCCAAGAGGGCCAAACACAGGGTCCGCATGACAGCGGTCCATCAGAGCAGCTTGCATGCTCCGACAGAACTCTTGCTCAAGGAGACAGGGGGATGGCCATAGAAGAGTCTCCTCCAGACACACAGACTGTATCCGCTGATCAGGACAGGCAAACTGTGCTGAGAAACAGCCCTGCAGACATTGCTGCACAATTGGACTTTGGTTTGGGCCGACCGGAACTGGCCAGCCAAAGGGACTCGAGTCAATCTGACTCCACTGAACCTCAGAGCCCTGGTCTACCCAGCCTGGCAGGCAAGCAGGTAGACCGGGAGATCCCTGTAACCCTTAGACGTTCTGAACGGTCAAGAAGGCTGCCTAAATATCTGCAAGATTATGTTAAACAATTGAGAGTTTGAACTATTTAGGGGGAAGGGGTGTAATGTGTTGGCCATAATTGTTTTAAATCACTTGCTTAATGTCTGATCACTTGCTTAATGTCTGACCTAGATTTCTCTGTTATGTAACGGTTGCTGTTACTGAAAGCCAGACTTGCTGTCTCCAGGCTGATAATTAAGTTTGGGGTGGGAAACTGCTACTTTAAACCTATTGGTCGCCACCTAGAGGCTAACCGTATAAATAGCTGTGCAGCAGCCATTAGGGCTTGCTTCTGTTCTGAGTTAATAAACTTGTTTGGTGTTTCAACACTTCATCTCGCTTAATGCCTTAAGAACTAAAAATATAACATTCTCTCCTCTAACTTGAATGGGGTTGCAGTACAGTTTAGAACACCTGTGTCATGGTTCTGACTAATGAAACACTTCAAAGAACTTTTGGGCATTGTTTATCGTAAAAAGTCTCTAATAGTGAAAACAAAGCGTCAGCACAGCATGGTGGAATGCCAAGATCTGAATTCCCCAACCTTCAGCACCTAATATCTGGCACAATTCCCTCCTCCAATTAGCAGTCATAAATCATGTTCTCCAATCAGTTTGAAGGGCAAATCTTCCCTTCCGTTCTGTAATGCGTCATTTCTTATCTTATTAAAAACAACCAGGGGAAACATTCTCCCTCCTCCCCCCAGCTTCATCTAATTCTAAGAGCAAAACAATTTAAAGGAAAAGGCTGCCTCTTATATAATCAAAGCAAAAACATCCAATGTTTGCAGCACTGACATCCGGCCCCCCCTTACAAAAAGGATAGATCCTGTAATGTAAACAAAAGCATATGTCAGGGATTATCTCTCGGTTTGTTGGGGTTTTTTTCATGAAACTTTTTGATGAATCAGTCAGCCTTCACATTGCTAGATTTCACCCAAGTAGCTTCAGACAGTGAGTACCCCTTCCATTGTACTAGGTCAGGGGTAGGCAACCTTGGCTCTTTTATGACTCATGGACTTCAACTTCCAGAATTCCTGAGCCAGCATAGCCAGCATAGCTGGTTCAGGAATTCTGGGAGTTGAAGTCCATGAGTCATAAAAGAGCCAAGGTTGCCTACCCCTGTACTAGGTACTGCAATTTCCCTTTAAAAATTCTAGAGTCAAGAATACATTTCACTTCATAGTGTGTCTGACCCGCTACTATGAGGGGCCCCAGTGCCTTCTTAGGGGGAGGTCTTAAGGTGGAATCCCGAAAAGGTTTCAGCAGGCTGCAATGCTAGACAGGGTGAACTCTCCCTAAAAGCCTAGGGAGTTTTAATTCTACTGTGATGGGGTTATTATTATTATTATTATTATTATTATTATTATTATTATTATTATTATTATTATTATTAAATTTTTATACCGCCCTTCTGCCGAAGGACTCAGGGTGGTGTACAGGGCAATGAATATCAAAATATAAATACAAAAGTTAAAAGAATTAAATAATCATGTCCAATATAATACAATGCTTAAAACTATGTTAAAATTAGATCCAACCCTAACCCATCAAACCAGGCCAGATTGTTCAAATAAATAAGTTTTTAAATCGCGCCGGAAGGAGCGAAGGTCAGGGGCCATCCGGAGCTCAACCGGCAAGCGGTTCCATAGGTCTGGCACGCCCACAGAGAACACCCTCCCCCTGGGGGCCACCAATCGACATTCTCTGATCGGAGGCACCCTGAGGAAGCCCACTCTGTGGGAGCGCACTGGACGGAGGGAAGTTGATGCCGGCAGCAGGTGTTGCCGTAGGTAATCCAGACCCATGCCATGTAGGGCTTTATAGGTCATTACCAGCACCTTGAATCTCACCCAGAGGGCAACTGGCAGCCAATGCAGCTTGCGGAGCAGAGGTGTAACATGGGAGTATCGGGAGACCCCCAACACCACTCGCGTGGCTGCATTCTGCACCAGTTGAAGCCTCTGAGTGGTCCTCAAGGGCAGCCCCATGTAGAGAGCGTTGCAGTAGTCCAAACGAGAGGTCACGAGTGCATGAGTGACTGTACGCAAGGCATCCCGGTCTAGATAGGGTCGCAACTGGCGCACCAGGCGAACCTGGGCGAAGGCCCCCCTAGTCACATCTTGTTGTGATTCAGGGTCAGCCTGTGGGTTCGGCAGTTGGGTCGGACGACTCAGAGGAGGAGGACCAGGGGGGTGTTGAACAGCTTGCTGAGGGGATTGGACAGCTTGATGAGAGCCCTCAGCCAGGCCCCTCTCATCTGGTCACAACGCAGACCCAGCTGTGTGAGCCTGACAGCATGGATGAAGATGACCCACAGCTGGCCCTGTTCAAGGATGCCCGACGCAGGAGGCAGTCAATCAGGAGTAAACAGAGGAAGGCAATGGGGCTCCTCAGAAGGAGGCAGAGAGAAGCCACGCCCTGAACTGTATTGAAGGGGGAATGCGTGGGAGGGCTGGTTTGCTGAAGGCAACTGCTTGAAAAGCTCCTGTTTCTTGGTTCGTGTCTTGTTCTATTTGTTTTTGTAGCAATAAATTTGGCAGGCGTAATTCCAGCCTCTTGCCTTCTTGTAAAAGGGGTTGTCCCTGCCTTTTCTGCAGGGCCGGTAGCAGGGTGGTACAGAACACAGCTCCTATATGATCTTCTAAGGAGAGCTGTGAATCTAGAAGGACCCCCAAGTTGCGAGCCCGATCTACGGGGGGTAATAGCTCACCCCCCATATTAAGAGATGGAATATTCTGCGTTTCCCGAGATGCCAACACGCACAGCCACTCAGTCTTGTCAGGGTTGAGCTGAAGCCTGTTCCTCCCCATCCAGACCCAGACCGCCTCCAGGCAACGGGACATCACATCGAGGGCATCACTGGGGTGGTTTGGGGTTGAAATAAAAAGCTGGGTATCATCAGCGTACTGATGATAACCAACTCCAAAACCACGAATGATCTCACCCAGAGGCTTCATGTAGATGTTGAACAGGAGAGGGGAGAGGACCGATCCCTGAGGAACTCCACAAACAAGGGGCCTCAAGGTCGACCTCTGCCCTCCTGCCAACACCGACTGCGAACGCCCCAGAAGGTAGGAGGAGAACCACTGAAGAACTGTGCCTCCCACTCCCAACCCCCTGAGGCACTGCAGCAGGATACCATGGTCGATGGTATCGAAAGCCGCTGAGAGGTCTAATAGGACTAGGACAGAGGAACAACCCCTGTCCCGAGCCCGCCAGAGATCATTCACCAGCGCGACCAATGCTGTCTCCGTGCTGTACCCGGGCCTGAAACCCGATTGGTACGGGTCTAGATAATCAGCTTCCTCCAAGAACAAAGGGAGCTGATGCACCACCACGCTCTCAACAACCTTTGCAAGAAAGCGAAGGTTGGAGACCGGATGAAAGTTATTTAATACAGCTGGGTCCAGGGCAGGCTTCTTGAGGAGGGGTCTCACCACCGCCTCCTTCAAGGCGGCGGGAAAACTACCCTCCTTCAAAGAAGCAGTTATCACTGCCTGGAGCCAGCCTCGTGTCCCATCCCGGGCTGCATAAACCAGCCAGGAGGGGCACGGGTCCAACAAACACGTGGTGGAGCTCAGCTTCCCCATGATCCTGTCCACATCTTCGGGGGTTACAGGATCAAACTCCTCCCAGATAATATCGACAAGACTGCCCTCGTCCTCATCATCAGACTCTGCCCAGTCGGAGTCCAAACTGGTCCGAATCCAAGCGATTTTGTCCGACAGATGTTGACTAAACTCCTTGGCACGATCCTGCAAGGGCTCCTCCCTCACCTCCTGATTAAGGAGGGAGCGAGTTACCCTGAACAGGGTGGCCGGGCAATTATCTCCGTACGCGATGAGGGCGGCAAAGTGATTAGACCTTGCCGTCCTTATCGCCGCGAGGTAAGATCTCGTGAAAGACCTTAGTCGCAACCGGTCGGATTCAGATCGGCTGGATCTCCAACAGCTCTCTAGGCCCCGTCTCCGATGCTTCATCTCCCGGAGCTCCATGGAGAACCATGGTGCCCATTGGGATCTGCACCGGGTCAAGGGCCGCATGGGTACAACTTGGTCGAGTGCCTCCATGGCCGCCTTTTCCCAGGCTTCCACTAGGGCATCGGCCGAGTTGTGAGCAAAGGAGGCAGGTGGGGACCCAAGCGCCGCCTGGAACCGCTCAGGGTCCATTAAGCGCCTAGGATGGAACCATCTCGTTGGTTCAACCACCCCACGACGGGGAGTGGCAAAACGGAAGACCAACTGCAGGAGGTGATGATTGGTCCATGACAAGGGCATAATAATTGGAGAACCCCCACCTAGATCATCTAACCACCATCCAGATAGGAAAACCAAATTTAGCATGTGGCCCCCCATGAGTTGGACCCTGAATAACTTGCGTCAGGTCCATGGCCGTCATGGAAGCCATGAACTCCTGAGCTAACTCAGATGATCCCCCCAGGGATGGTAGATTAAAGTCACCCAAAACTATAAGTTTGGGGAACTCAATCACTAACCCTGAGAGGATATCGAGAAGCTCAGGCAGGGCTGCTGCTGCGCGACTAGGCGAAAAGTACATCAGCAGCAGACCCAACCGAGCTCTAGGGCCACATCTCAGGAGGAGGGACTCACACCCGTCTATCTGGACAAGGGTGGCCTCCCGCGGACATAAGGTCTCCCTCACAACTACCGCCACTCCACCACCCCTACCCTGAGCTCGAGGCTGGTGCAGCACCCGGAAACCCGATGGACAAAGATCAACCAGAGGGACACCGCCCTCTGGGCCCAACCAGGTCTCCGTGATGCAAGCCAGGTCCGCATGCTCCTCCTCGATCAAATCACGTATAAGAGGAGCCTTTTTGGCTACGGACCTGGCATTAAAATACACGAGCCTGAGCTCAGGTGGCTGCTCATCCTCGCTCCCGGAACCATAGGCTGAAATCAGGGGGTCGGAGCGCATCACCGCACGGAGACAGCGGGGACGCACTCCCGGATATTGATACGGCCCCCTGTTCATATGCCTGCTGCCGTTCCCTACCGCCGTGGGAATAGACAAACCCACACCCAAAGTTCTTTGCCCATGTTATCATTGTTTTTTCCACTTGTTCTTCTTCCATCTTTAAATTTAGCAGAAATTTATAAAGTTTCTTAATCAACTTTTCATCTGTTTTTAATAATACTTGATCAAATTCTGTCTGTTCTTTATAGAATCCCGTTGTTTTCTCATCTTTTTCATATCTCATTTGAATTTGCAAATATGGCCACCACGTTAAATCAATACCTTGTCGTTGTAAATCTTGTCTATCTTTCAGTTATCCTTCATTGTCCAAAATGTCTTTGTACGTCACAACTTTGTCCTATTTAATTAAATTTGGGTAGCCAAAAGCTTTTATTTTTATTTTATTTTATTTTTATTACATTTATATCCCGCCCTTCTCCGAAGACTCAGGGCCGCTTACAAGCTTAGCAGTAGCCTTCATTTTATGTATATGCCTGCTTGTTAGGGCTTTCACACACACCCCCAAGCGGCATTATTACAAAGTCAGCTTATTGCCCCCAACAATCTGGGTCCTCATTTTACCTACCTCGGAAGGATGGAAGGCTGAGTCAACCTTGAGCCTGGTGGGATGTGAACCTGCAATAATTGCAGGCATCTGGTGTTACTTAAGGAGGCATTAGCCCACTGCTCCACCAAGGCTCTTCAAGCTTCCATTGTTGAAAGCCATTCAGGTATCTTGATATAAATTTTCTCTTTTATTCTTTCCCATTCTAAAAGAAGTGCATTCCTTATAAAATGGTTTTGAAAATATCTGTGTATTTTATTCTTCCCGTACCACAGAAAGGCATGCCAACCAATCTGCAGGTCATGGCCCTCTAGGTACAATAGTCTTTTATTTCTAAGCATTATCCATTCTTTAAGCCATGTTAAAATAGCTGCTTGGTAATATAATCTCCAGTCTGGGAATACAAATCCTCCACTATCTTTAACTTCCTGTAACATTTTCACTTTAATTTGTGCTTTTTTCCCTTGCCAAATAAATCGCAATATTGTTGCATTCAAGTCATCAAAAAAGGCTTTTCCCAATTTTACAGGAATCATTTGAAATAAGAGTATTTTCAGTAAAATATTCATTTTCACAGTAGCTATTCTTCCTAACATTGAGAGTTGGAGATTTTTCCAATTTTCCAAGTCCAATTTTATTTCTTTTAGCAATCTTTCATAGTTATCTTCTTTTAGTGTTACAGAAATTCCCAAGTACTTAACTTTTTTAACTATTTGCAGATTTGTCTTTTTTGTAAGTTGACTTTTCTGTTTATCTGTTAAATTCTTTGTCAATACTTTAGTCGTTTCTCTGTTTATTTTCAAACCTGCCACTTCTCCAAACTTTTCTATTTTCTCCAACAGTTTAGTGCTTGTTTCAAGTGGCTCCTCCAATATGAAAACCAGGTCATCCGCACAAGCTTGTAGTTTATATTTTTCATCTTTTATCTCCAATCCTTTAATTTGTATATCTTCTTTAATATTTCTATTCAGTACTTCCAATGTTAATATAAATAGCAATGGGGATAATGGACATCCCTGGTTGTACCTTTTTTAATGTTAAAGTTTTCTGTATAGTCTCCATTTAGGATTATTCTAGTGGGGTTTGTTTGTAGTAGATTGTTTGGATTGCATTTATGAAATTTTCCAAAAAGTCCATTTCCACCAACTGCTGGAACATAAATTGCCAATTTAGATTATCAAATGCTTTTTGTGCATCAAGGAATATTAATGCCATCTGTTTCCCTGGATGAATTTCATAGTAGTCTAGCACATCAAGGATCATTCTTAGATTATTTTTTATCTGTCTTTTAGGTAAAAAGCCATTTTGATCTGTGTGTATAAATTCAGTCAAGAATTTCTTAGTTCTTTCTGCCATTATTGAGGCGAAAATTTTATAGTCTACATCAGGGCTTTTCAACCTTTTCACAGATTATACCACTTTTAGGACATGACAATATTTGAGTACCACCAGTGCTTAGCAAGGTGTCAAAAACATGATGACTAAAAAAGGAGGAATTTGGGGTTTTACTGATTATATTCATTTGTTGTTATAGAAATGGCTAGTTTATAATATTAAGGAAAAGTAAAAAGTTGAGATTCAGTGTTAATGCTTCCTTCTACTGCAACAGAGGAAGTCTGTTTTTCCCCTTCTCCCCCTCACTTCCCCCCCCTTTTCCTCCCCACTGTATTCTACTATTTGCTTTTGTATTTTTGTATTTTATTCTATAATCTAATAAAATGTTATAAACTGTAGAAAAAAGTACCAGTTTTAATTTCGTTGGTGGCTGTTCCTTTGCTGAATCACTTTCCCTTTGCACTGAGAAATGTATGATGAATTTATCCATGTTTATTAATATGCATCCCCCTTCATGGATTACTGCCTTGTCGTGGCGAAGGGGCTTGCGTAATTCAATGAAGCTATGAGCTATGCCGTGCAGGGCCACCCAAGACGGACAGGTCATAGCAGAGAGTTCTGACAAAACGTGATCCACTGGAGAAGGAAATGGCAACCCACTCCAGTATCTTTGCCATGAAAACCCTATGGACAGTACCAAAAGGCAAAACGATATGACGCTGGAAGATGAGCCCCTCAGGTCGGAAGGCGTCCAATATGCTACTGGGGAAGAGCAGAGGGCTAGTACTAGTAGCGCCAGAAAGAATGAAGCGACTGGGCCAAAGCCGAAAGGACGCTCAGCTGTGGATGTGTCTGGTGGTGAAAGGAAAGTCCGATGCTGTAAAGATTTTTTCTCCATAGGAACCTGGAATGTAAGATCCATGAATCAAGGAAAACTGGACGTGGTCAAACAAGAGATGACAAGACTGAACATTGACATCTTAGGTATCAGCGAACTAAAATGGACAGGAATGGGTGAATTTAATTCAGATGACCATCAGGTATACTACTGTGGGCAAGAATCCTTCAGAAGAAATGGAGTAGCCTTCATAGTCAATAAAAGAGTAGGAAAAGCAATACTGGGATACAATCCTCAAAATGACAGAATGATCTCAGTTCGAATCCAAGGCAAACCATTCAATATCACAGTAGTCCAAGTCTATGCCCCAACCACCAGTGCTGAAGAGGATGAAATTGACCAGTTCTATGAAGCACTACAGCACCTTATAGAACTAACACCAAAAAATGATGTTCTTATCATCATGGGGGATTGGAATGCTAAAGTAGGAAGCCAAAAGATAACTGGAATAACAGGCAAGTTTGGCCTTGGAGTGCAAAATGAAGCAGGGCACAGGCTGATAGAATTCTGTCAAGAGAATACGATGGTCATAGCAAACACTCTTTTCCAACAACCCAAGAGACGGCTCTACACATGGACATCACCAGATGGTCAACACAGAAATCAGATTGACTATATGCTCTGCAGCCAAAGATGGAGAAGCTCTATACAGTCAGTAAAAACAAGACCAGGAGCTGACTGTGGCTCAGACCATGAGCTTCTCCTTGCAAAGTTTAGGCTTAAACTGAAGAAAGTAGGGAAAAGCACTAGGCCAGTCAGGTATGAATTAAATCATATCCCTGTTGAATATACAGTAGAGGTGACAAATAGATTTAAGGAATTAGATCTGATAGACAGAGTGCCTGAAGAACTATGGACAGAGGTTCGTGACATTGTACAACAGGTAGCAACCAAAACCATCCCAAAGAAAAAGAAATGCAAGAAAGCAAAATGGCTGTCTGAGGAAGCTTTGCAAATAGCTGAGGAAAGGAGGGAAGCGAAAGGCAAGGGAGAAAAAGAAAGATACACCCAATTGAATGCAGAATTCCAGAGAATAGCTAGAAGAGATAAGAATGCCTTCTTAAATGAACAGTGCAAAGAAATAGAAGAAAACAATAGAATAGGGAGGACCAGAGATCTTTTCAAGAAAATTAGAGAAATGAAGGGAACGTTTAATGCAAAAATGGGCATGATAAAGGACCAAAATGGCAGGGACCTAACAGAGGCAGAAGAGATTAAGAAGAGGTGGCAAAATTACACAGAAGAACTATACAAGAATGAGCTTAACGTCCCTGATAATCACAATGAGGTGGTCACTGACCTCGAGCCAGACATCCTAGAATGTGAAGTGAAGTGGGCCTTAGAAAAGCTGAGCAACAACAAAGCTAGTGGAGGTGACAGTATTCCAGCTGAGCTATTCAAAATCTTAAAAGACAATGCAGTAAAAGTGCTACACTCAATTTGCCAGCAAATTTGGAAAACTCAACAGTGGCCACAGGATTGGAAAAGATCAGTTTACATTCCAATTCCTAAGAAAGGCAGTGCCAAAGAATGTTCAAACTATCGCACCATTGCACTCATTTCTCATGCTAGTAAAGTCATGCTTAAAATCCTACAAGCTAGACTTCAGCAGTATGTGGATCGAGAACTACCAGAAGTGCAGGCAGGATTTCGAAGAGGCAGAGGAACTAGAGATCAAATTGCCAACATACGCTGGATCATGGAGAAAGCTAGGGAGTTCCAGAAAAACATCTACTTCTGCTTCATTGACTATGCTAAAGCCTTTGATTGTGTGGATCATAACAAACTGTGGCAAGTTCTTAAAGAGATGGGAGTACCAGACCATCTTATTGGGCTCTTGAGAAACCTATATGCGGGTCAAGAAGCAACAGTGAGAACTGGACACGGAACCACTGATTGGTTCAAAATTGGGAAAGGAGTCCGGCAAGGCTGTATACTGTCGCCCTGCCTATTTAACTTATATGCAGAGCACATCATGAGAAAGGCAGGGCTAGATGAATCAAAAGTTGGAATTAAGATTGCCGGAAGAAATATCAACAATCTAAGATACGCAGATGATACCACTCTAATGGCAGAAAGTGAAGAAGAACTAAAGAGCCTCTTGTTGCAGGTGAAGAAGGAGAGTGCAAAACTTGGGTTGAAACTTAACATTAAGAAAACCAAGATCATGGCATCTGGCCCTCTCAATTCCTGGCAAATAGATGGGGAAGAAATGGAGGTAGTGACAGATTTTATTTTCCTGGGCTCCAAGATCACTGCAGATGGGGACTGTAGCCAAGAAATTAAAAGACGCTTGCTCCTGGGGAGGAAAGCCATGGCAAATCTAGACAGCACACTAAAAAGCAGAGACATCACCCTGTCAACAAAAGTGCGTATAGTCAAGGCTATGGTCTTTCCAGTTGCAATGTATGGTAGTGAAAGTTGGACCATAAGAAAGGCTGAGCGCCAAAGAATTGAGGCCTTTGAACTGTGGTGCTGGAGAAGACTCCTGCGAGTCCCTTGGACTGCAAGGCGATCAAACCGGTCAGTCCTAGAGGAGATCAATCCTGACTGCTCTTTAGAAGGCCAGATCCTGAAGCTAAAACTCAAGTACTTTGGCCACCTAATGAGAAGGAAGGACTCCCTGGAGAAGAGCCTAATGCTGGGGAAGATCGAGGGCAATAGAAGAAGGGGACGACAGAGAATGAGGTGGCTGGATGGAGTCACTGAAGCAGTAGGCGTGAGCTTAAATGGACTCCAGAAGATGGTAGAGGACAGGAAGGCCTGGAGGAATGTTGTCCATAGGGTCGCGATGGGTCGGACACGACTTCGCAGCTAACAACAACAACATTAATATGCATCATTACCAGCTAGCTCAGGGGTCTTCAAACTTGGCACTTTTAAGACTCGTGGACTTCAACTCGCAGAATTCCTCAGCCATCATGGCTGGTTAAGGAATTCTGGGAGTTAAAGTCCACAGGTCTTAAAGTTGCTAAGTTTGTAGACCCCTGAATTAGCTGGTTGGCCCTTCTTCCTCTCCCCCTCTCCTTTTCTCCCTCCCTGCCTTCCACAGTATAGTAAGAATGCACCCACCCCCAGTCCGTTCCCTGTACCCTTAAAGACACAGGAATCAAGTGCAAAGCAAGAAAGGCTCACAAAAGCCTCCCAGAATAAAGAAACAGACTACTTTTTTTCTTTAATCTGCCTCAGGCATGTCTCAGCTTAAACAATGTAGCAAACAGGCTCTGGAAGTTGCGACAAGTGATAACCTTAAATTAAGCCTGTTTACCTACAAAGAAAACTTGCTAAAAGTCATAGACAGAGTCAAGATAAGGGGGTAAAACTCATTACATTTGTTTAAAGGCATTAAAACTATGGAGCCAACACTTTGGACTCATGGCTAGCCTTTTTGAAACAGACTAAAATATTCCAATAACCAAAGCCCACAAACAAGCCTCTGAATTACAAAAGGCTGTAAAAACTGTATAAAAATCCTTATGGCAATCCCTTCAAGCTGCCAGTTGACCAGGAACCTCCTGGCTTCCAAAATAAACCCACCTAGTTTCCGACATCCTCGTCTCCCGGCTTCTCATTTCATCAGTGCTGATTGCATTCTCCTGGCTGAAGAAAATGAACCAGGGGACCTTTCCTTCCAGCAACAGCTGCTGCTTCTTCCCTGTCCCTGTTTCCTCCCTGCCTGCTGAGCTCTCCTTCCACAGCTTCTTCTCCGTCCTCTTCTCTTTCCCCATTGTCTTTTTCCCCCTTTCCTGCCAAAACCAACTTTTATATCCTCTCCTCTCCTCCCCACCCCCTTTTTCTTCAGTTCACCTCCAGCTCCACGCTGCTTCCAGAAGCGCCAATCAGCTGGAGCCCTGCCGGGGCTCCTGAGACTTCTGCTGAGCCCTGACAGTCATGCATCTCCAGCTGCCTCTCCCTCAG
The DNA here is from genome assembly GCF_947247035.1 of Vipera ursinii. Classification (NCBI taxonomy): domain Eukaryota; kingdom Metazoa; phylum Chordata; class Lepidosauria; order Squamata; family Viperidae; genus Vipera; species Vipera ursinii. Next base: position 25,275,554 of record NC_139522.1, read on the forward strand.
GCTTGGGTCACTTCAGCTCATTCCCCTCCCCCGCTACACTTGTCTTCTAGGAGAGTCACATACCACCTGCCAGGCACCAAAGTACCACAGGTGGTACACGTACCACCCGTTGAAAAGCCCTGATCTAAGTCACTTAAGGGAATCTGCCGAGACCTCTCTCAGAAAGGCTTATCTAGATGGATTATACATTTAGCACTCTTAGCACATCCCACATCAAATTCATCTTTTGAGAACAGATGTTGCCACCTCCAAAGCTGGTCTCTAGCCCTCTCTTGCCACTCTTGGGAAAGCTGTGTGTTCTTAGGGTAGAACTGGTCTGTCGAAACCTCACCCTCAGTCTTTTTCCTAATATCAGGAAGTACAATTGGGGTGGCTGGGCTCACTTGTCCCAACAACATCCCTCTTTCAACCTCACAGGGAAGTTTGCAATATTCTGGACTCCAACTGAGATCCATCCTCAGGCCTGCTGCAGGGCCTTTGTGGAGACCACCTCTGGGATTACCTCCACTCCAGCATTCTGCCTTCTGGGGTCAGATTCAAGGGTGAGGTAGGGACCAGGCTGCTTCCAGTCCAGTCTGACAGAGGCCCGTAGACACGCCACCTCCCCTGGTTGTAGTACTCTCTTCGCTCAGTCCAATTTCCACAGTCACCCCACACCCGCTGCAGGGGCCTGCTGCTCTCACATCAGGTGTCGGCATGCTGTCTGCAGTGTGGGATGAACATCCCCTATCACCGAATCATTTCCTATTGGGACAATTGGGGTAAGCAGACTTCTAACTAAATTGATGTTTCCTCCCACAATCAGTGAGCCCTGGCTAGCTCCTGGGGGGCAGGTACAGACAATGGCCAGGGTGTCGAAGGTTTCTGTGTATCCAGCAACTGAGGGCCCAAATATTAGCTGGATAGGTAGATACCCAGTATATGGGAACTTCTCTGTTCCAATGCCCCAAATCTTTTGTATGGGTATGTGCGTCAGGTGCCTGTCATAGAAATCCAGGTACAGTAATGTCACTTGCGCACCTGAGTCCAAGAGGGCCCTCGTGTAGATGCCTTCCACTTCTACTGGCACCATTGAAGAGGGGCCCACCAACTGTTTAGGAATTTTGGCAGTGAGAGACACAGCATCTGGTTTGACAGCCCATGCTTGAGTCCCTGAAGGCTGACTTCAGTAGGCCCTAGGATATGGGGGGGTCCCTCACTAAGGGCGATGCTCCCATCACTCCAATCACTGATGGGGGCTTTGGGGGAGTTCCGCTCGCGAAAGGTGACACCCAAGGCTGCCCTCTGTCACCCCTTTGATTGGAGCTAACTAGTATTGCTGGGCACCCAGTTGGCTCCCTCACTGGGGCCCTCTGTAGTTTCCCGACTGAGCTGAATTTCCTGGTTTGTGCAGCTTTGTACAAGTATGCCTGTAATGTCCTGCACCCCCACAGTTATAGCAGATCACTGGCCTTGCCAAATTGTCAGCTGAAGTGAAAGAGCCCATCCCCCCCGCTGACTGGTCTAGCCCAACCTCCATTCAAGGGTGAACCACGTATTTCCATCCATGAGGCCATCATCTTGGTTAAGTTTGATATTTGAGCTTGCATAGTTGTGAGCCGGGCATCATCATCTCCACCTTTCCTCACTCCCATGCCTGAGGGCCATTCTGGTGGTGAATCAGCTGTAGCCTCTTTGGCCTCCTCTACCACTTCTGTTGCCCTAACTCTCCTTATGAGCTCATGATACCCCCAGGTGTTCCCTTTGGCTTCAGTCTTTATTTGATTCCAGACTGGATCTGAGAACTAAAGCACCCCGTGAAAGTTGCTCCATCCGGGCTCATTCTACTTCAGCTGGATTCAGCCCCCCCTTTCCACAATCTGGTATAGTAACTTGTTCAATCGTCTTATGTACTCAGACAGCCTTTCACCTCTCTTCTGGTACATATGCTCAAAGCAAAACAGTAGGCTAGAAACTGTTTCGGCAGATCCGAATTCATCATGCAATAAAGAGAGGTAATGATGCATGGTGAAATGCCCTCAGCTCAGTGTTAGGCTTCTGATGGCTTTCACAGCAGGGCCCTTTTGACTTTCTCTGACCCTCTGCTTCTTTTGAGCATCTGGTATGTCCCACTCTTCAACTTTCTGTACAGCCTGCTCCATCCAGGTTTCATATTCTTCCTCCCGCTCTGGCACTGATTGTATCCCTGAAAAGAAACGTAGTTTCTTGTACCCAGCCCCTGCACAATAGTTGCCAGTCAGGGTTTGGATGGGTGTCAGGCTCCCCATGGCCTCGGCAGACCCTGCTTCTGCTGCCCCTATAGTAATAAAAGTACCTGTCTCCTTTTGGGGTCCCAATGTTTTTGCTGAAGCCATGACCCATGTGGTCGGGGATATCACCTTTGCCCTGGTATACTCAGTCAATTGAAAGCTCTTAACCTGAAGGCACTCCGGAACGCTTTTCTTCCACTCCAAGAGCACATAAGAGTGAGAAGAGTCCTGGTCCACCTTTGTGTCTATCACATATACCCTCTGGTCAGGAACAAGAGCCTTCAATGCCTGTAAAATTCGCTCTTCTGGCCAAGCATCCCCAGGAGCGTCAATTGCTATGCTCAACTTTACTTCACTGTTCTTTCCTTGTTATCTATGCCAGGGCTTTTCAACCTTTTCACCCATTGTACCACTTTTACCACCAGTCACCTAGCAAGGTGTCAAAAACCTGATGACCAAAAAAAAAAAGGAAAAAAGTGATGAAGTACAGGTAGTCCTTGACTTACAACAGTTCCCTTAGTGACTTTTCTAAGTTACAATGGCACTGAAAAAAGGTGACCCCCAAGCCACAGCCGAGCAAGACACCTGCCTGCCCACCCGTCAGCGCTCTTCCTCCTGTCCGAGGTTTTCATTTCTGTGAGCATATCTGTTGAGGATTGGCAGCAGGGGTGGGGGTGGGGGGTTGTTTTTTATTCCCCCTGTTTGCTGGGTGGTTGCAGCAGGTTTTGGTCACTTCCCTTGAAAGGGACACCATCTGGTAGCAGTAGAAAACAGAGGTGCCATTTTGCTCTTCTTCCCCCCCCTCAAAAAATAAACTTACATAATAGCCTCTTCGGAGAAGATACCAATTTCACTCCCCCACAGCCCCCTGGATCAGACCCCCATAGGGTGGTTTTCCCTTGCAACTCCCCCCCCCCTTTGCTATTAGACCCAGACCACTTATTATAAGCCTCTCTGCATTCCTTCAGCAATGTAATGGGCACTTTGGATCTGGTGTTCCTGGGAAAAAGGTCAGTCGTGTGTGTGTGTGGGAGGAAGGGGAACCCCAACCGACTCAGGCAGAATTTTTAGTGGATTTAAGAGCGACCCATTGGAACCGCAGGACCTCTCGCCGCAGATTGCACGGCTTAGGCACATGGCTTGCGGGGTGAACACAGTACAACTACGGTATGCGGCGAAGGCAGGGGTGGGGGTGGGGAGAGGAAAAACTCCCAAAAATACACCGCCGGAGGATTAGGGTGTGGAAAAGCCATAATACGTTTCCTAGAAGGAATTGAAGCATTAAACTTTGCAGCCCAGAGGCCATGCCTGTGTTTATAAATCCGGCGGGTGGATGGGGGGGACACCAACGGGAAGGGAAGGGAAGGGTGGGAGATAGGGGGGAAAATGCAGGCAGAGGCGCTAAACTGGGCAAAAGCAGAGCGGGCAGGAGGAAATTCACCCTATCCTGCTTGGGACGAGGGGGGGGGGAAGGAACTGGTGGCAACACTCCCCCCGAAAACACCCACGATCCTCCCCCAGGTGCAGTGGGGGCAGTGGGAAATTGCAGAGCCCAGATTGCAAATGAACTCGTGCCACGCACAGGTGCGTGGCACCCCATCCACCCCAGTTGCCTCCTTTGCGTTCTGTTTTCGACCCTTTTGGGGGGGGTGAGGGAGCCTGCTCAGGCTGTGGGTCCTGCATGGCATCCTGGCTCTGTTCTGCATAGCCCACTGAGGCCCTGCTGGCTAGGCGCCTCTGGCCACGACCACTCACTTATCCATTGCAGGAATTTGATGAAGCCAATCGGCTCCTTGGCGGGCCCCAGATGCAAACTAAACCCAGACATTTTCAGCAGGGAGCAAGCAGAGCGCAAAGGGAGGCGTCTCCTTCAGTTTCTCGCTCTGGGAAGGCAGAGCGGGGGAGGGTAGGGCAGGGAGAAGGGGCGGTTATGGCCAAAGGGGCTGCCAGCCTCCTACCTGATTCACTCGCTCCTGGCTGGTGTGGCCTCGTGGCTGCTGGAGTTCCGCTGCACAGCAGGACCGGTGGCTGCAAGGCGTCAGCCCCGCCACTGTTGACAGTCGTCCTTGAAACCGTGGGGGGAGTGCGCTGGCTCGGCCAGGAGCCTCCGTCTGGCCACGCCCTCTCTAGTAGCAGGCAGCCCCCTCTTCCTCCAGGGCCTGTTCTATTTTCTGGGTGGAGGGGGAGGAAGACGAACAAGACTCTTGCCCCTCTGAAGTAAGAAGAGGGGGGAAAGGGCGACACAGATCCCGCACGAGAAGAAGTCAATCTGGTTGCTGCATAATGACTCCCTGGTGAGGGCGGGGCCTTGCTCTGTGCCTGCACTCTTCGCATGCCCTTGGTAGGGTTCCTGCAGGCCGCCGCCAAGCAACATGTTTTCCGCAAGCAAGCTGGGAAGGAGCGGAGCGGGGGGGGAGGAAGGTGACGCCACATACCACCAGCCAGGTGTTCACGTACCACCAGTGGTACACGTATCACTGGTTGAAAAGCCCTGATCTATGTGGCCTTGAGTAAATTACTCTTCTAATCTCACTGTGTGTGAGTCAAAACCTGAAGGAGGATGGTTTCTTCCATACACACACTTTCCCTGCCTGAAGAGTTAAAAACTTGTGAAACTACTTGCAGCCAGAGGCTGCTGAAGGTGTCTGTGTCTTACTTTGTTCTGTGGCTTGCCAGAAACATGGGAGCATTTGGGGAAAATTGGAGCAAATAAAGGGCAGTTTGAACTCCCAGTTGACTGTTTTGCCTCTGTGCTGTGCCCTGAGTCATCACAATGGTGGTCAGTCTCTTGCAGGCAGCTCACATCAGGTGATGATGGTCAGTCTCTCTCAGCAGCTCACAGGAACCTCCCTTGTTCTATCTCCTCTTCTCCCTCTGGCCTTGCCCCACTGAAACCCCTCCTTCTTTATTCCCTTTTCTCCATCCAGCTTGCTCTCCAGAAACCTCTCTCTTTCATCTTCCCTCTCTGTCTGGCTTGCCCCACCCCAGAAGCAGAAGAAGAACAAACCAACCTCCTTCCTCACTCTCCCTCCATTTTCCTTCCCTTTCCTCGTGCTAACACCCCCCCCCCAAAACACCCTCCCGTTCCTTTCAATCACTTTCCCTCTTCTCCCTGCCACTTCCCTTTTTCTTCCAGCCAGCACCAATCCTGCCTTAGTGCCTCTCTCTGCTACATAAAAATCTTTCAAATCCATGAAATGAGAGGGCTAAATAGTGCTCTGGTTTCTTTATAGTACATGAAATAATGCTTTTGAGATTTTACACACACACACACACACACACACACACACACACACACACACATATTATTGTGATTCTGCGCCAGCCTATGATCCCGGCAGCTGAGTCTGGGGAATCAGAGGAGGAGGAGGAGGGGCCTGGGGAGCCATCAGAGTCAGAGGAAGGCTCTGATGACTTACAAGACTTACAAAGTGAGGAAGAACCTGGCCTCTCCATTTGTGATCAAGCTGAAAGCCAGCTGTGCTGGGAGGCTGAGTCAGACTCAGAGGATGCACACCTGGAAGACCCCAGAGATGCACATAAATGTAGACAGGTCACACAAGTAAATCAGAGGGAGGCAATGGGGTGACTCCAGGGGAGAAGGAGAAAGCAGTGAGAAGCCACGCCTTGGGGGATGTGTAACAAAAAGGGAATGTGTGGGCAGGGCTGGTTGCTGAAGGCAACCTTTTGCAAAGAACTGTGTCAAGAGATGATGGTCTGTTTATTTTACCAGTGAGTTATTCCCTGTTTTGGCTTGTGCTCCGTTTTGTTTGTGGACAAGGTCTGTAACTCAAATAAAAAAGGGTTTATTTTTCCAGTCTACTGTTAAAAGAGGGGTTGACTTGTGAAGTAACAAGGACGTACGTAGGCTAGGACAAAACACATACAGTATATACATAGGTAGTCCTTGACTTACGACCACAGTTGACCCCAACATTTCTGTTGTTAAGTGAGACATTTGTTAAGTGAGTTTTGCCCCATTTTACGACCTTTCTTGCCTCAGTTAAGTGAATCACTGAAGTTGATAAGTTAGTAACCCAGCTGTTAAGTGAATCTGGGTTCCCCATTGACTTTTCTTGTCACAAGGTCCCAAAAGGTGATCACATGACCCCAGGATATTGCAACAGTCATAAATATGAACCAGTTGCCAAGCATCTGAATTTTGGTCACATGATCATGGGAATGCTGCAAATGTTGTAACTGTGAAAAATGGTCAAAAGTCACTTTTTTCAGTGCCTTTGTAACTTTGAACAATCACTAAACAAACTGTTCTAAGTCGAGCACTATACACACACACACACACACACACACACAGAGACTGACTTCAGTTTTGTACAAAATTAGAAGATCTGAAGGATAACTTTATATTTTGTCTTACTGTCTACAGTATTCTCCAAAGCACCTGAAGGCAGGACAAGAAGCAACAGATGGAAACTAACCAAAGACAGAAGCAACCTAGAACTAAGGAGAAATTTCCTGACAGTTAGAAAAATTAATCAGTGGAACAACCTGCCTCCACAAGATGTGAATGCAACAACACTGGAAGTTTTTAAGAAGAGACTGGACAGCCATTTGTCTGAAATGGTATAGGGTTTCCTGTCTAAGCAAGGGGTTAGACTAGATGACCTCCAAGGTCCCTTCCAACTTTATTATTATTATTATTATTATTATTATTATTATTATTATTATTATTATTATTATTATTATTATTATTATTATTGATCATCGCACAGTCAGACAGATGTTCAGACTGGATTTGGCATTTTTGTCTACCTATCGAGTCCTTACCAAGGACCTGGGATAGGCAGATGTGAATGTTTGATGGTATTACAGATATTGTCGCAGGATGGAAGCAGTTCCTAGTAAGGCCGCCTTTTGCAATTGACTAATGGTGAATTTGTCAATGCCAATGGTGTTCAAGTGGTGCTCCAGTTGTTTTGGGATTGCACCCAAGGCGCCTATTACTATTGGTACTACCCTTGCTTGCCTTTGCCACAGTCTTTCTATTTCTATTTGTAGGTCTTTGTATTTTGTTATCTTCTCCAGTCCTTTCTTGTCTATTCTGCTGTCTCCAGGCACTACCACAACCACTATCCAGACTTTTTTGCCTTTCTTATCGACAATTGTTAAGTCCGGGGTGTTATGTTGCAGGTGCTTGTCTGTTTGAATTCTGAAGTCCCAGAGCAGTTTAACTTTATCATTTTCTATGACTTTCTCTATTTTATGATCCTACCAGTTCTTGCTTACAGGCAAATGATATTTCTTGCAGATCTTCCCATGCACCATTGTTGCTACTTTGTCATGCTGCTGCTTGTAGTCAGTCTGTACGATCTTCTTGCAGCAGCTTACCATGTGGTCCACTGTTTCTTCAGCTTCTTTGCATAGGCGGCACTTACTGTCTGTTGCTGTCTCCTCAATTTTGACTTTGTATGCATTTGTCAAGGCTTGGTCTTGTGCAGCCAGAATTAGTCCCTTGGTCTCTTTCTTCAACTTTCCCGCTCTTAGCCATTGCCAGGTCTTGTTAATATCTGCTTTCCCAGCTATTTTTTTAATGTACTGTCCATGTAGTGCTTTTTCTTCCCATGCCTCTATTCTGTTCTTCATTTGGTCTTTCTTGTAGGCCAGTTTGGTCTCTCCAGTAGTCAGTAAGACTTCCTGATATACTAATTTCAGTGCGTCTTCATCATTGTCTTTCAGATATTCTTCCAAAGCCATTTTTTCTTCTTCAACCACCTGATGTACTTGCAGCATTCCACGTCCACCTATTTGCCTTGGTAGATAGAGTCTGTCAATGTCACTGCGTGGATGAAAGGCATGATTCATTGTCATTATTTTTCTGGTCCTCCTATCCATTGCTTTTAGTTCTGCTTGAGTCCAGTCCACTATTCCAGCTGTGTATCTTTTTTTTCCACAGTTCCTTTAATATACCACAAACTAACCAATGAAATATAAACATTTTTACAGGTATTTAACATTTGTTATATCAGTAATGCTGTAGGTATTATATATCGCCATACATAAATACATACACACAGTGCTTTTTTTCTAAAAAAAAAGGTGCCGGAACTCTCATCTTGGCGGGCGCAGGAGACGGGGGGGCGGGGGGGGGGGGTGCTGCTGCAGTCACAGGTGCGAAGGGTGTTGGTGGCGGGCTCCCATCCCTGGGGCCGGAGCCGGCGCAGCTGGTGCTGTGGGAGCAGCAGAGCCCACTCTATATGGCGGGGCTGCGCAATGCGGGCAGCGGAGGCGGTGCGGGCCAGGCGATGTTTTAATCTTATGATTTTAAAAATATATTTTTTCTATTGTAAGTTTCCCCAAACCTCACCATGTGGATTGCATGCAAATATTATATAATTGGTAAATAAAGGTAGAACATATGTTAAATATGCATCAAATGATAATATGCTTCCCTACAAAGTCAATTCTTGCTCAATGACAGACCAAGGAGTTAACTCAGAAAGGCAAGAATTGCCTATCAATAAATCTTGAAAATAAAAATAAACCATCCTCGGGGACCAAATGTCGCGGAACAATTAACAGTCCGACCAGAGGTGGATGGACCGTGGTTCATTTGCATGGTCAATATCAAAGAAAAGAAATCCAAAACATGTTCTATAGTAAAACTTTTAATGAGAAAACAAAAGACCTAGACTGACTACATTCTCTCGTCAGGCAGAAGGAGAAAATAAAACAGAAACTGTAAGAACCTTTTCTAGGCCTGCGCACAAAACAGTTTAAAACCAAAACATTGGCTGGACATAGCTAGAGTCACAATGGTTACAAGATAAGATAATACACAGTGCAGAGCAGAAAGAGATGTACAATTAGAAATGAGCGAAGCTGGCAAAACTAAAAAACACGCAGTGACATCCCGTTCTTTTGTCAGTGAAGCAGAAAATCAGATAAGGCACATCTTCTTGCGCAGATACTCGTGTTGGGCTGTAGGAAGTGGTTTGTTCAGCATATCAGCAATTTGGTCATGTGTAGGCATGGAACCTGTAAAGCAATTCTCAGATATATAGACCACAGATTCGTTGTCCTCCATCACAGTGATTGGTCGAATCGGAGGTGTCCAGATATCTGTGACTAAGGCATCAAACCACGTTAGAGAATTACATGCATCTGAAACACAAGCATACTCAGCTTCTGTAGAAGAACAAGAAACAAAATTCTGTTTACGCACATGCCAGTAAACAGGACATCCATTCAAAAACATCATATAACCTGAAGTGCTTTTACGTGATTTCTTATCACTTGCCCAATCTGAATCTGCATAACAACATAACTCTGCATAGTCAGTATGTGTGGGTTCTAACAACAACTTCATGTCTTTGGTGTGTTTTAAATATCTCAGTAATTTCTTAACACATGTCCAATGAAACTGTTTTGCCTTTCCTACATGTTGTGATAGGAGATTAACATTAAGTGCAATGTCAGGTCTAGTCCAACTACTAATATATAGCAGCGACCCAATGACTGAGCAATAAAGTGTTTGATCCTCGAACTCAGGACTCGGTTCATGTGTCAAGTTGTGAAAGTCAGTTTGCATGGGTATACTCACAGGTTTAGCATCCTTCATGTTGCAGTGATGCAATAGTTGTTCAATCTTATCTTCCTGTGTAAGACTGAACCCCTTCTGAGTTTTGGTAACTTGAACACCTAAATAAGTGTTAATATGTCTTAAAGACCTCAATGTGAAAAACTGTTGTAAAGCGTTAGCAAAACATTCACTCATCTGCTTATTTGGACCAATATAAACAATATCATCAACATAAACAAGAATTATCTCATACCTATTATCAGATCTTTTTGTAAACACGCATTCATCTGTTTCGGACTTAATAAAGCCCATTGAATTTAGTTTGTCAGAAAAACATAAGTACAACATTAAACCAGATTGTTTCACACCATAAAGACTTTTGTGTAGAAACCAAGTATCCCCTTCTTGCTGTCAGAAACCTGGAGGACCTTTGACATAAATTTCTTCATCAAGATCAGCATGTAGATAAGCTGTTTCAACATCAAACTGGAAAACTTCTAGGCCAAGGATAGTTGCAGTGGCTAAGGCGATTTTCACACTCTCCGTCCGCACTGTGGGTGAATAGGTATTTGTATAGTCCTCAGGATAACGTTGAGCGAAACCCTGGGCTACAAGTCTGGCCTTGTACAGCGATTCACCATTCGGCTTCTTTTTAATTCTGTAGACCCATCGAGTGCCAATAACTTTCTTGTTTGCTGGAGGGCTTGCAGGCATAAACACCTGAAGTTTCTTTAGACTGACCATTTCAGCCTGCATTGCCTCAAACCATTTATCTTGCTCTGATTCAGGAAGATGTTTGATTTGTGTGAACGTCTCAGGAGGAAGTGTAACATTACAAATCAAAGGTAAAGGTGCTTTCGTTACTTGCCACGAATACCGTTTTGGTGGAATTCCCTTTGTGGTCCTCTTGGAACGTCTTGGAACAACCATCCATTCTTCTTCCGTTTTGTCCTCGTCTTCATCACCAGCAGCATTGGCGGCTTGAGGAGACGGAACAGTGGGTTGAGAAGAACTCGTAGAAGGAACATTCGCCTGTGCATCTTGACCATCAGGCTGCGTGGCATCAGCAGCATCATCTCTAGGAAAATAAACTCCAGGATCGTTAGAATGAATCCTGGACCAGTCAGCATCTTCCTCAAAAATAGCAGATTGTGAAATGACTACGACATGATGAGAGTCAATGTATTTGCTCCATTTTGAATTATCATCAATGCCCATATATCTCATCCTTTTTGCTGCAGGACCCCCTTTCTTTCTTTGGGCTAAAGGAATATTAACCATAGCATAGGAACCAAAAATATGGAGACGTGAGAGGTCAGGCTTGTGTCCATATAACATGAAATAAGGGGTCTGATTTATCACACTACTCCAAGTGCGGTTGATGATATGATTAGCATATTTGATAGCTTCACCCCAGTATGGAAGACTGAGGTTAGCATCTTCAAGAAGGCAACGCATCATGGTTTGCAGAACTCCATTTCTGTGTTCTGCCACTCCATTTTGAGCTGGAGTGTAAGGAGCTGAGGTCTGGTGTAGTATCCCACTCTTACGCATCCAGTCCTGAAAATGCTGAGACATGAATTCAGCACCACGATCACTCTGAATTCTGGTGATGCTGACTTCGAATTGGGTATAGACAAGATTGGCAAAGTCTTTAAAGATCTGAAAGGTCTCAGATTTTTCTCTCATAGGAAATACATAACCATATCTAGAGTAATTATCAACAATTGTCAAGAAATAACTTTTACCACCAATTGTTGGTGCAAAAGGACCCACTATGTCAGTGTGTACCAAATCAAAAATGCGTGTTGACAGGCGTGTAGCGTGTTTCGGAATTGCTGCTGCTTTAGATTTGGCTTTCTTGCAGACAGCACAGTCCAAGAACACCTTACACCCCTTTAGATCCAAACCTCTTGCGAACTCTGGCATCTTCTTCAGAACACGGAAACTGGCATGACCCAATCTTCTATGCCACTTATGGATACACCTGGAATGCAAAGGTTTACCTGTTAGTGAATTCTCAACATTAGCATTTTTATTAGGAACCTCAGGCTTGCTGTGAGCAACCTGTGTCTTATTTGTCCTTTTATTGGCTTTAGGAGCCTTTGGAGTAGCAACAGGATCTCTCTCTGGGACATCTCTCACTGGGCCTGTGCTCTCCCTTTTTGGAACTGGTATACTTGCCTGCTCTTGCGGCTTAGACTTTGGTTTTAAGTAATAAACACCAGCAATCAACATGGTTTCAGCAACAATATCTCCATCTTTAACTACATAACTTGCTTTTTCGAGAAGGTGTACCTGGAATTTTGATACCCTAGACAAGTGACTCTGACTAAGCAAACTACTATTAGCTGATGGTACGTAGTAAACATCAGGAATGAATGCACCGAGCTCTTCAATATAGACAGTTCCTTTTCCCATGACCTGAACAGGATGATTTGAAAGAGTACAGTTCACGAAGTTCAGGTTCAGGCTCGTGCATCTCTGTGTAAAGCTCTTTTCTGTAGGTAACATGTAACGCTGCTCCACTGTCCAAAGTCCAAAGTAGGCGTCTGTCATACTCTGGTTGAGGCTGTGGATCGTTGGTTACAACCAATGTGGCAAGTGGAGCTTGAGGATCACGCCTGGGACCACGACCACGACCTTGTCGTCTGCCTCTACCTCTGTCTCCTCTGGAATCTGTTCCTCTGGGCTGGTACATGGCGGATGCTGGAAACCGTTGGGGACAATCCCGGGTGGCATGTCCCACACGATTGCAGATGTAGCATCTTGGCATTCTTGGAACGTAGGCCCTTCCACGGAAGGGACGCCTCACTGGAGCCTTCGATGCAGGTGGTTCCCTTAAATGTGGCGCGGCTTGCATAAGTGCCTCTTCTTCGGTTAAAATTCTGCAAACATGATCCACTGTGCGTTGAGCAATAGGCACTTGATTAATCTTAGAAATAGCATCTTTCCATTCATAATTCAATGAGTTAATGATAATGCTTGTTAAGGAATTTAGTTGTGCAGAGGTCTCCTTGTGCTACCAAAGAGTTGCACAGACAAGGAAGGGTACTGAGAGTAGTAAAAAGTCACACACAGAAATACACTGAGTTCTAAAAGCAAAAAGTATTTTACTTTTGAGGTGGTGTAAGAACAAAAATGCACAGTCAAAAAATAAACAGTCCAGATCATAAACAATAGCAACAGTCCAAAGAGTAATCCAAAACTACAAAGTCTTCTTACCGGTCCAGAGGTCAAATACACAGTTCAGGTTACAACAGTAGTAAACCAACAACAGAGCAAAAACAGTAACAGTAGAGATCAGTGAATTCAGAGAGAGAGAGAAGCTACATTCCTAGCTTCCTCTTATGGCCATGAGAACACTTACACACCCATTGGCCAATTAACTTCTTAAAGACATAGCATTATGGTTAATATATTTTCAACCCAACATTGTAGGCTAACACCATATGCCTAACAATTGAAAGTCATCAATAGGATAGCCTTTTTCACCCAGTTCTTTTCTTATTCCTTTCATTTTTGTTAAGTGTTCTCCAATATGCTCACCAGGTTTTAATCTAGAACCATGGAACTCGGACAAAAGCAAACAGGTAGACTCAATGGACGTAGGCCGGTAACATGCTTCTAATTGAGCCCAAATTTGTTGGGCAGTTGCATCTTGTGAAAAAGTGAGCTGCAATTCAGTGTCCATAGACATCAATAATGTTGTGCATGCTCTAGTATTCAAGTCCCATATGTCAGGAGGCCATGGCTGGCCAGGAGGATTAAACACCATCACATGGGTACCTTCTCTACGAAGCAAAAATTCAACTTCACTGACCCATGCCCTGTAATTCTGTCCTGACCGCTTCAGTTTTGAATCACCAGCCAGTGGTACAATAGAGGGTGCCTGTTGAGGAACATGCAATTGGGGTACTGGCTGTGCAGGTTGTGCAATTGGGACTTGGCCTGCAGGGGGCACCAGTGGCGCCTGTGCCAGGGCCTGCGGCAGTTGCACTGAAGCTGCTACAGGTACTGGTGCTGGGGGTGGCTATACTTGAGCTGCAATGCCACCCTGGCCAGCAGAAGATGCTGGCGCTTGAGCTGCTACATTAAGTTGGCCTGCAGTCAGCACTGGCCTTTGTATTTGAGGAGCCAGTGAAGGCTGCACTTGGGGTGAAAACTGCTGTGCTCCATCTGAGACAGGAACTTTAATAGTAGCAGTATTAATAGGCATTCTAGCTGAAGCTCCCAATGAATGAGGAGGTGTGGCAGCTTGGAGCGATGCCTGCTGAAGGGATATCTGTGAAAATGCATTCTGCATTCTTTGACACAGAAGACAGTCAGGCTCCCATTCGTCTGACACAAGATTCCACTGTGGGCATGCCTCTGTCTTTGAGGAAGAAGGCAAAATGGCGATCCCTTGTGGGTGTGGCTTTGCTTGTGAAGAGGGAGGCAAAATGGCCGATTCTGAAAACTGAATGCCAGCAGAGGCTCTCCCATGCTTTTCATACCATGCTGCACACAACTTTGCGTTTTGCAGCTCTTTCTCAAAAACTTCAATTTGTTCATAATAACTTTGCAAAGCCTTCTCATGCACAGTTTGCTCACCTCCTTCCCTAGTGAAGCCCTAGGTCTAGCACCAAATCTCTCATAATCAGCCTGATCCCCATGAGCAGAGGTTACAACTGGGGCATCAGCTTGAGAGTCTGTAAAAACAGAAAATGGTGAAACTGACCTTGGCTCAGAGGTTGCTTCTCCAAGACGTGTAGCTGATGCCAACGGAGTCTGTAAACTTGAAGGAAGAACTCTCCGTGAAACGGCTGCCTCCTCCTCAGCAGAGAGATAACCGGCCTTCTTCTTTCTCCTTTTCCTCGGCATATTTGCAGCAATTAATCACAGCCTCCTCAGTGCCGGACTAACTGCCTGGCTAATTGCCTATCAATAAATCTTGAAAATAAAAATAAACCATCCTCGGAGACCAAATGTCGCGGAACAATTAACAGTCCGACCAGAGGTGGATGGACCGTGGTTCATTTGCATGGTCAATATCAAAGAAAAGAAATCCAAAACATGTTCTATAGTAAAACTTTTAATGAGAAAACAAAAGACCTAGACTGACTACATTCTCTCGTCAGGCAGAAGGAGAAAATAAAACAGAAACTGTAAGAACCTTTTCTAGGCCTGCGCACAAAACAGTTTAAAACCAAAACATTGGCTGGACATAGCTAGAGTCACTATGGTTACAAGATAAGATAATACACTGTGCAGAGCAGAAAGAGATGTACAATTAGAAATGAGCGAAGCTGGCAAAACTAAAAACACGCAGTGACAAGAAGAAAATCTAGAAGAGGTCTGTGCAGCTCTTCAACATCTTCATCAACGATTTGGATGAGGGGATAGATGGGGAACTCATCAAATTTGCAGACAACACCAAGCTGGCAGGAATAGCCAATACTCTAGAACAGACATGTCAAACACAAGGCCCGGGGGCCAGATCCGGCCCGCAAAGTGGTTTCATGTGGCCCGCGAAGCCATCCTGGAAACAGTGAGGGAACGGCCCCCACTGCCTTAGCCCTGGCCCAGAGACCCTCCTTCTGCCAGAGACCCTCAGATCTGTCCCACTCCTGCCCAGGCCCCCATAGGCACCCTTGATGCGAATAATGTAGAGTTGGCCATGCCCACCCAGTAGGCCATACGCACTCTAGCCACGCCCACCCAGTAGGCCACGCCCACCCAGGCCATACCCAACCGGCCCCATGAGGGCAACCGCAATGCTGATGCGGCCCTCAATGAAATTGAGTTTGACACCCCTGCTCTAGAAGATAGGCTTAAGATACAGGAGGATCTGGACAGACTCGAACACTGGGCACTATCTAACAAAATGAAATTCAATTGTGAAAAAAGTAAGGTTCTACATTTAGGCAGGAAAAATCAAATGCACAGGTATAGTATACGTGGTACCTTGCTCAATAGTAGTAACTGTGAGAGAGATCTCGGACTCCTAGTGGACAATCACTTAAATATGAGTCAGCAGTGTGCTGCAGCTGCCAAAAAAGCCAACACAGTGTTAAGCTGCATTAACAGAGGGATAGAATCAAGATCACATGAAGTACTAATACCACTTTACAATGCCTTGGTAAGGCCACACCTGGAATATTGCATCCAGTTTTGGTCACCACGATGTAAAAAAGATGTCGAGACTCTAGAAAGAGTACAGAGAAGAGCAACAAAGCTGATTGGGGGACTGGAGGCTAAAACATATAGGGAACGGTTGCTGGAATTGGGTATGTGTAGTTTAACGAAGAGAAGGGTGAGGGGTGACATGATAGCAGTGTTCCAATATCTCAGGGGCTGCCACAAAGAAGAGGGAGTCAAGCTATTCTCCAAAGCACCTGAAAGCAGGACAAGAAGCAACGGATGGAAACTAGTCAAGGAGAGAAGCAACCTAGAACTAAGGAGAAATTTCCTGACAGTTAGAACAACTAACCAGTGGAACAACCTGCCTCCAGAAGTGGTGAATGCTCCAACACTGGAAGTTTTAAGAAGAGACTGGCCAGCCATTTGTCTGAAATGGTATAGGGTTTCCTGCCTGAGCAGGGGGTTGGACTAGATGACCTCCAAGGTCCCTTCCAACTTATTATTATTATTATTATTATTATTATTATTATTATTATTATTGTTGTTGTTGTTGTTGTTGTTGTTGTTATTATTGTTGTTGTTATTGTTATTGTTATTGTTATCTTGTAGAAAGGAAAGGCCCACACTGATAAATTAAAAATCTTTGTGGTCTGCAAAGGAATGCTGGTGGGCTAATCAATGATTTGGTGACTAGAGGAGCATCTACAGTGTTGGAGCTTGTGGTCATGGTAAGCCATGGAGGCACTAGGCAACATGACTTTCAGGGCAGTGGTGGTGATTTTATTACTTTTAAAAAAAAGTCTGTGCTCTTTCCAAGGGTGCTTGGTAGGCTGCATGTACAGGCCTGGTCTAGAATTTATTTTGGAGCATTCAACTATCTAGATCAGGCATGTCAAACTCATTTTGTTTGAGGCAACTTTTTATAAAAGAATTGCCATTAATTTGTTTTAATAAAATAATTTAAATCAATTTTTCACTTGATTTCAAATTAAATGAATGAGATTTTTTTAGTACAATTGCCAAATGCAATAAACTGGTTTTAGGTATATGTTACTGGAAGGAAAAAGCAATCCCTGTTGCGTTACTGATCCCAGAGAAACATTTGCATGTATGCAGGTATCCTTAGGGTGCCATAGTTATGGATCAGAAATATTGGTTGCAAAGTTGGCATTTCTGGATGTAATACAGATATTTTGGACTTATTTTTGTTTCTTTGCATGTTTGATATTTTTAAAAAGGCATATGCTACTGACTACGCTTATGCACATATGTAACATGATCACTGCTTGTCCAAAATTTTACTATACAGATAATACCCCCAGAAATTATTTTAGCCTTTTTAATAAATGTTGTTATTGATGTTAAGCTCACCAGGGAAAACATCATATATTGTTATGTATATACTAGGTTAATTATTTAAAGACTGAAGTGCAACATAACTAGATTCTAAATAATCTATTTTTCAAAACACACAACAGTCCAAACAGTAAAAGTAAAGTCCAAATTAAGAATATTTCATTCTTAAGAATTGTTTAGATTCAAAATAGTTTTCAAGAGTGTACAAAAGATGCTATTTTTTTCTAGAATCAGCTAAATTAGACATATTACATTGAGAAAAATGTTTCTCATTTCTTTCCTGTTACCTTTGATTTCATTGCAGAGATGTTAACATAAGAAATAGATTATTTTGTTATCTAATTTTACCTTCCAAAAGACAGAAGCAGATGAAAAATGTGAGGTTCTTTCCTGTTGGCTTTTCTGAATTAGCTGTTTTAGATTCTAAAAGTTTAGTTCCTAAAGAAGTAATCCTGTAAATAATTTTAATGTCCTCCTCTAGTGCAGGCTCTTTTAGGACTCACGGACTTCAACTCCCAGAATTCCTGAGCCAGCATGGCTCAGCTTGGAAACCTCTCCCTTACCCCTCAGCATGGCTGGCTCAGGATTTCTGGGAGTTGAAGTCCACGAGTCATAAAAAAGAGCCAAGATTGCTAGCTCTGCAATAGGCTTAGGAAAACCAATAAGGGGGCTGGGTTTTTGTTTTTTTGTTTTTTGTTTGCAAAAAAAAAGGTTCCGGAATGCCGTTCTGAGTGTTCTATAAGAAAAAAAGCCCTGATACTTGCTAATTTTTTAGGATCTAAATGCCATCTATAAAACATTTTATAAAAATTCTCTCTTAAATTTTGAGCCTGTGTAAATTTTACATTTCTGACCCAAATCCTTTCCCAAGTACCCATTGTTATAACCTCCAGAAAGTTCTGGGCCCACTTTATCATACAATCTTTAACAAGTTCCGTTTCTGAGTCAATTTCTATCAGTGCATTATATATCCTTCTTATATGTGCTTGACTTTGATCTCTAATTTGTTTTACCAAATTTCCATCAGTTATCGAAATACCAACTTTCTGATCTTCTTTCCATCTTGCTTGTAACTGCCCATACTGGAACCACGTTTGTACTATCTTTCCTTCTTTTAAAATATTATATGGCTTTAATTGCCATACATTCCTTTCTATCCTTAGAATTTCTTTGTATGTAATCACATCATGTTTAAATCCCACATTTATATTTTCTATTGCATGTTTAGGTATTGCCCAAATTGGTATTTTATAATTTAACTTATGTCAATATTTTTTCCAAACTTGCAACAAAGCATACCTTAATATATGTGTCTTAAAAACATTATCCACCTTCTTATCATACAATAAATATGCATGCCAACCAAATAACAAATCATAACCCTCAATATTCAATAATCTCCCTTGTGTTAAATTAAACCAGTCACTAATGGATGATAAAGCAGCAGCCTCATAATATAATTTAAAATTGGGCATTTTAAGACCACCTCTTTCACGTATATCTTGCATTATCTTAAATTTAACTCTTGGTCTTTTTCCTGCCCAAACAAATTTATTAATACCTTTCTGCCATTCCTCCAAATTTGAATCTTTTTTAAGTATAGGTATCATTTGAAACTGTCAAGGTAAAAATCACCTTTGTAGAGGGCGACGGACCGTGCTGCAGAGAATGCATGATACACTTGCAAGAAGGCAAGAAAAACACGACGCATAATCTTACTAAATACCTTTTACTTACAAAAATATAAAAACTAAATATATATTATACAGAGCTAGCTAGCTTCATCCTAACGTAACAGACAGTAACAGCAAAGTGAAAAAAGAAACAATACAGATAATAACTCTGGGAACTTCTTCTAGACATGCGCACTAAACAGACTGAAACCATAACATAGCTAGTCATATGAGATTCACTATGGTTACTAGATATGTTATCACAACAGGTGCAGAGAGCAGGGGAAATGTACAGTTAGAAATGAACTTTTTCTGACGAACAAAAAAAAAACGTGCAGTGACATTCCCCTTCTTTCGTCAGCAAAGTGAAGACTCAGGTAAGGCACATCTTCTGACGCAGATACTCATGCTGGGCTGTAGGAAGTGGTTTGTTCAGCATGTCAGCAATTTGATCACGTGTAGGCACATACTGTAACGTCACAAAACCTTGTTTAACCAGTTGCCTTATGTTTTGATATCGGATGTCAATGTGTCTGGACCTTGAACCTGTAAAACGTGTTTCAGAAATATAAACCACAGATTCATTATCCTCCATTACTGTGATCGGTCGAATCGGATGTGTCCAGATCTCTGTGATTAAAGCATCAAACCAGGTTAAAGAATTGCATGCATCAGACACACAAGCATACTCAGCTTCTGTAGAGGAACAAGAAACAAGATTCTGTTTACGCACATGCCAGTAAACAGGACATCCATTTAAGAACATCATGTAACCTGATGTACTTTTCCGTGACTTCTTATCACTCGCCCAATCTGAATCTGCAAAACAACATAACTCTGCATAGTCAGTATGTGTGGGTTCCAACAACAACTTCATGTCTTTGGTGTGTTTTAGATACCTCAATAACTTTTTAACACATGTCCAATGAAACTGTTTTGCCTTGCCTACGTGTCGTGATAAAAGATTAACACTAAGTGCAATGTCGGGTCTAGTCCAACTACTAATATATAGCAGCGACCCAATGACTGAGCGATATAGTGTTTGATCTTCGAACTCAGGACTTGGTTCATGTGCCAAAATGTGAAAGTCAGTTTGCATGGGTATACTCACAGGCTTAGCGTCCTCCATGTTACAGTGATGTAACAGTTGTTCAATCTTCTCTTCTTGTGTGAGACTAAACCCCTTCTGAGTCTTGGCAATTTGAACACCTAAATAAGTGTTAATACATCCTAAACACTTCAATGTGAAAAACTTTTGTAAAGCTTTAGCAAAAACCTCACTCATCTGCTTATTTGGACCAATATAAACAATGTCATCGACATAAACAAGAATTATCTCATACCTATTACCGGATCTTTTGGTAAACACGCATTCATCTGTTTCGGACTTAATAAAGCCCATTGAATTTAGTTTCTCAGAAAGACATAAGTACCACATTAAACCAGACTGTTTCAGACCATAAAGACTTTTGTGTAGAAACCAGGTATCCCCTTCTTGCTGTCTGAAACCTGGAGGACCTTTGACGTAGATGTCTTCATCAAGATCAGCGTGAAGATAAGCCGTTTCAACATCGAACTGAAAAACTTCCAGGCCAAGGATAGTTGCAGTGGCTAAAGCAATTTTCACACTTTCAGTTCGCACCGTGGGTGAGTATGTATTTGTATAGTCCTCAGGATAACGTTGAGCAAAACCCTGGGCTACGAGTCTGGCCTTGTACAACGACTCACCATTCGGCTTCTTTTTGATCCTGTAGACCCATCGAGTACCAATAACTTTCTTGTTTGCTGGAGGGCTTGCAGGCGTAAACACTTGGAGTTTCTTTAGACTGTCCATTTCAGCCTGCATTGCCTCAAACCATTTATCCTGTTCTGATTCAGGAAGATGTTTGATCTGTGTGAACTTCTCAGGTGGAAGTGTTACATTACAAATCAAAGGTACAGGTGTTTTTGTTACTTGCCACGAATACCGTTTTGGAGGGATTCCCTTTGTGGACCTCTTGGAACGTCTCGGGCCAACCGTCCATTCTTCTTCCATGTCGTCGTCGTCTTCATCATCGTCGCCAGCAGCAACATCGGCGGCTTGCGAAGACGGAACAGTAGGTTGAGAAGAACTCGTGGAAGGAACATTCTCCTGTGATTCTTGATCAGGTTGCGTGGCATCAGCAACATCGTCTCTAGGAAAATAAACTCCAGGATCGTTAGAATGAATCCTGGACCAGTCAGCATCTTCCTCAAAAGTAGCAGATTGTGAAACCACAATAACATGATGAGAGTCAATGTATTTGCTCCATTTTGAATTATCATCAATGCCCATAAATCTCATCCTTTTTGCTGCAGGACCCCCTTTCTTTCTTTGGGCTAAAGGAATATTCACCATAGCATAGGAACCAAAAATATGGAGATGTGAGAGATCAGGCTTGTGTCCATACAACATGAAATAAGGGGTCTGATTTATCACACTACTCCAAGTACGGTTGACGATATGGTTAGCGTATTTGATAGCTTCACCCCAGTATGGAAGACTGAGGTTAGCATCTTCAAGGAGGCAACGCATCATGGTTTGCAAAACCCCATTTCTGCGTTCTGCCACTCCATTTTCAGCTGGAGTATAAGGAGCAGATGTCTGATGTACTATCCCATTCTTACGCATCCAGTCCTGGAAACGCTGAGACATGAATTCAGCACCGCGATCACTCTGGATTCTGGCAATGTTGACCTCGAATTGGGTATAGACAAGACTAGCAAAGTCTTTAAAGATCTGAAAGGTCTCAGATTTTTCTTTCATAGGATATACATATCCATATCTAGAATAATTGTCAACGATTGTCAAGAAATATCTTTTACCACCAAGTGTTGGTGCAAAAGGACCAACTATGTCAGTGTGTACCAAATCAAAAATGCGTGTTGACAGGCGTGTAGCGCGTTTTGGAATTGCTGCTGCTTTGGATTTGGCTTTCTTGCAGACAGCACAGTCCAAGAACACCTTACACCCCTTTAGATCCAAACCTCTTGCGAACTCTGGCATCTTCTTCAGAACACGGAAACTGGCATGACCCAATCTTCTGTGCCACTTATGGATACACCTGGAATGCAAAGGTTTACCTGTTAGTGCATTCTCAACTTTAGCATTTTTATTAGGAACCCCAGGCTTGCTGTGAGCAACCTGTGTCTTTTTTGTATTTTTATCATTATTAGGAACCTTTGGAGTAGCAACAGGATCTCTCTCTGGGACGTCTCTCTCTGGGCCTGTGCTTTCCCTTTTTGGAGCTTGTATACTTGCCTGCTCTTGCTGCTTAGGCTTTGGTTTTAAGTAATAAACACCACCAATCAACATGGTTTCAGCAACAATATCTCCATCTTTGACTATATAACTTGCTTTTTCAAGATGGTGGACCTGAAAATGAGAAAACCTAGACAAATGACTCTGACTAAGCAAATTACTACTGGCAGACGGAACATAGTAAACGTTTGGAATGAGAGCATCAAGCTCTTCAATGTAGACAGTTCCTTTTCCCATGACCTGAACAGGATGATTGGAAAAAGAATAAAGTTCACGAAGTTCAGGTTCAGGCTCGTGCATCTCAGTGTAAAGCTCTTTTCTGTAGGTAACATGTAATGCTGCTCCACTGTCCAAAGTCCAAAGAAGTCGTCTGTCGTACTCTGGTTGAGGCTGTGGATCGTTGGTCACAACCAATGTGGCAAGTGGAGCTTGTGGATCACGCCTGGAACCACGACCACGACCTTGTCGTCCGCCTCTACCTCTGCCTCCTCTGGAATCTGTTCCTCTGGGCTGGTATGTGACGGGCGCTGGAACTCGTTGGGGACAATCCCGGGTGGCATGTCCCACACGATTGCAGATGTAGCATCTTGGCATCCTTGGAACGTAGGTCCTTCCACGGAAGGCACGCCTCGCTGAAGCTCTTGATGCAGGTGGTTCCCTTAAATGTGGCGCAGCTTGCATAACTGCCTCTTCTTCGGCTAAAATTCTGCATACATGATCCACTGTGCGTTGAGCAATAGGCACTTGATTAATCTTGGAAATAGCATCTTTCCACTCATGATTCAAAGAATTGATGATAATGCTGATCATTTGAAAATCATCAATAGGATAGCCTTTTTCGCCCAGTTCTTTTCTAATACCTTTCATTTTAGTCAAATGTGCTCCAATATGTTCACCGGGTTTTAATCTGGAACCATGGAACTCAGACAAAAGCAAACACGTAGACTCAATTGATGTAGGCCGATAACATGCCTCTAACTGAGTCCAAATTTGTTGGGCAGTAATGTATCCCTGAACAGAGTATAACATATTTGCACTAATACACCAAATGTATTCATTCCTGCCAATACCAATTCTGATGTGTTATATGCTACATTTAAAATCAGTGTAATTTTTTTTCTGTTGGACTTCGTAAAAAAAAAAAAAAGCTGACGAACAAAAAAAAAACGTGCAGTGACAGAAACAAAAATAAAAATTTTGGCAAAACATTCATTTTTACTGCTGCAATTCTTCCTAATAAGGATAATTGTAATTTTTCCAACTATCTAACTCTTTTTGTATTTTTAACCATAACAATTCATAATTATTTTTGTATAATTTTACATTTGAAGCTGAAAGATATACCCCCAAATATTTAATCTTTTTAACTATTTCAAATCCCGTTAGCTCTTCTAAAACAACCTTTTGTTCTATGGTCATATTTTTAGAAAATATTTTAGTTTTTTTGCATATTTATCTTAAATCCAGAAACTTTTCCATATGACATTATTATCTCCATCAATTCTACAACTGAGTAAATCGGTTGACTTAATGTAATAACCAAGTCATCCGCAAACGCTCTCAATCTATAATCTTGATCTCTTATTTTAATACCCTTAATTTTATTTGAGTCTCGTATCTTAATCAATAATATTTCCAATGTTAAAACAAACAACAAAGGTGACAACGAACACCCCTGTCTTGTACCCTTTTCAATATTACATGTTTCTGTCAAACTACTATTGACTATTATTTGAGCTGTTTGCTTCTGATATATTGCCCTAATACAGGGGTCAGCAACCTGAAACAGTGAAAGAGCCACTCGGAACCGATTCCCTCACAAAAGGAAAAACTGGGAGCCACAAAAAATATGTGTGCATGCGCGTACATGCGCGCATGCGCAGAACAGGGTTTGACTGAAGAGTGGAGCCAAGGCGAGATATGCACCTAACCTGCATATTTGAATTGATTGGTTGAACTTTTTTAGTCCCACTTTTTTTTTGGACTGCATGTGGCAGAGGACCGGGAGCCACAAGAGACGGCTGAAAGAGCCGCATGCAGCTCCGGAGCCGCAGGTTGCAGGTTGGAGAAGAGGAGGGCGAGCGCCCAGGTAGGGGTAGAGCTCTCCGGGGCCGCCAGAACTTAAAGTTTTGGTGGCTGAAGGATTGAGCCCCCCCGACACCTGGGCATGCTCCGGACTGCGAGGCGCTTCTGCTCCGGGCTTTGTGGAGCAGAACAGGGCGTCCGCAACCATCCCTGCTAGCAAGAAAGAACTTTGGAGAACGAGGATGCAGGCAGAGCGATTCAGGAGATTTAGGTAAAAATGGTCTTTTGATCTTTAACTCAATGGACTTTGCTGAGCTTGAAAGTGGAAGTGCGTAGCAGACAATAGTGGGTGAAAATGGCGGCTATATCTTCTAAAGTTCCTGCTTTGGTGCAGCAGTCTTCGTTGCAAGCCTTATTGCCCCCTGCACCCGTATTTGCATCAGCCCTTACAGTTAAAGATTTGCAGAATGTGATGCAAGAGATTATGGAAAAGCAATTGCAACAATTTGCTGAGATAATGGATAAAAAGCTGGAGGAGAAGTTAACAGAAAAACTAGCTGAGGTTATGGATGAAAAGATTACAGAGAAACTAACAGAAATAAGAGCAGACATTTTATCTGCATTTCAAGGCATGGCTATATGTACTGAGAATTTGGATGAAAGAGTGGAAGATCTCAGTCAAAATAATACTAGATTAGAAGTAAAAATGACAGAAACCGAAAATGTGGTGGAGAAAATTGATTGTGATTTGACCTCGGTACAGTATCATCAGATGGAGTTTGCTGTGAGGATTAGAGGCTTAAAAGAAGATCCTAAAGAAAATTTGAAGAAAATAGTTTCTGAGGCTCTGGAAGGGGTGCTGGGGCGACCAGCAGATGAAATAATGGAAGATATAGATAAAATTTTCCGTGTTAATTCGTGGATTGCAAGACAAAGGAAATTACCCAGAGATGTGGTGGTTTATTTTACAAAGAGAGTGATTAGAAATGAGGTTATTCAAGCCTCCTACAATACTGAATTTGCAATTGCTGAGCAAGAAGTCTTGATTTTAAAAGAGATCCCTCCAAGAATTTTAAGTAGAAGGAAGGAATTTGCTTTTTTGACACAAGAATTGAGACGACGTGATATCAAGTTCAGATGGGAGATACCAGTGGGTATGGTGGTGACCTATGAAAGTATGAGGCATCGTCTTACTACGGTGATACAGGCACGTGATTTTTACAGTAATGTTTTAAAAGCAGCCCCCATACCACTTTTGGAATCTACAAAGAAGAAAGGTGAGAGAGAGTCTCAACGACACAGAGAGAAACTACAAGGTGTTGAAGGAACAATGCAGATAGATGAGAAAGTTACAGGAGTGGATCAAATTTCAGTGTCACTGGAGGAGGCCAGAAATTGGAGGAGGCGTGTTGCTTCTAGACGAATGAGACGAGCCTGAAGATTTAGTTGTAGAACTGAAGGAGATAATAATACAATAAGGATTTTAAAAGGTGGTTTTAGAAATGTAAACGGGAATTGAAATTGTTAAAAGGGTTAAATATTTGGGGATATATTTTTCACCCCCAAATGTAGAGTTATATAAAATAATTATGTTTTGTAATATTTTATGTTGTTTTAATTTTAAGATAATTATGAAAACTTAATTGGGAAGAATTGTAGTAGTGCTTACTGAAATTTTGAAGGTTATGATTTGCTATTTGGTTGGTATGTATATCTATTGTGTGATAAGAAGGTGGATAATGTGTTTAAGGTATATATTTTGTGACATGCTCTGTTGCAAGTTTGGGAAAAAGTATAGATGAAAGTTAACTTGTCTATTTTTATGGGCAATAATGAAATACGTAATAGAAAATATAAAAATGATGTGATTACATATAAAAAAAATTAAGTTTGGAAAGTAATGTATGGTACTTGAAGCTGTATAATATATTAAGAGAAGGAAAGATTGCATAAAATTGGTTTTAGTATGGAAAATTAAATTAAATTTAATTAAATTAAATTAAAGACCAGGTGGAAAGAAGAATAGAAAATTGGTTTTTTAATGATTGATGTAAATTTGTTTTGTCTGTAATTGTTTTTATTGGGTATTTTTGATTGACACTATTGTTGTGGATATCAAGCGGATGTTGAATTTAACTATGGCAGTAAGACTTTTAGTAAAAAGGAAGAACTGCCGATTATAGAAGAATGGACTGTAAAGTTCCCAACTTGGAGGATATGGCAAAGATTTTGGTGTACTTGAAAGACTATTTGCAACAGAGAGATACGGTGGAGTAAATATGGGACTAAAAAGTATTATCCAGCATCTGAATAATTATTGATGTGATATTTATACTGTTTGGAGTTAATTTATATGAGTTAAAGTGCGATAGTTTTAATAGTTTATGATTGTTTGCATAAGGTAGATTATGATTGTTTGTATTCTTATACCCTGTACTTAGCTCTGGGAAGTCGGGGAGGGGGGAGGGGGAAGGGAGGGAGGGGCTGGGGAGGGTTGAGGAGTGGGAAGAGGGTGGGAGGGGAGGGGGTTGGGAGGGGTTTTGTTTTGTTTTGTTAAAGATAAAATGTACTGTAAACCTTTTCAATAAAAAAAATTCTTTCATCTGTTTTTTACATTCTTCCACATTTTCTTGATATCTAAACAAATTTTCATTCATTCTCCAAGACCGCCTGTCTCCACTCTCTTTTTCCAGTTCCAACCATACTGGACTATGATCTGATAGAGTTCTTGGACCTATCTTAATCTTCTTAATCCTAGAAAAAAAATCATTAGTAGTTAATACAAAATCAATCCTAGAAAAGGATTGGTGTCTATCGGAAAAAAAGGTAAAATGTTTTTCTTGCAAATTTCTTTCTCTCCAAACATCTCTCAATTCCAGGTCATCTTTCATCTCAAAAAAAGATTTAGGCAATCTAGCATGATTTGGTATACTTCTGAAAAGACCTTTTTTGTCCTTTTGTGCATCCAGGACACCATTCCAATCTCCCATCAAAATACACGATTTATAATCCCATTGAATTATCTTACTGTGTAAAAGTTTATAAAATTCTCCTTGCTGTTGATTAGGAGCATATAATCCAACCAAAAGTATTTTCTTGCCTTCTATTAACAATTCAATTATAACATATCTTCCTTGTTTGTCTGTTTCAATTAAATTAGCTGTTAAATTCTTCTTGACGTAAATGACTACTCCATTTTTCTTATCTGGAGCAGATGCACTAAACTGTGTACCCAATCTAAAGTTTATCAAATATTTTTGATCAGCTGCTCGAATGTGCGTTTCCTGTAAACAAATAACATCATTTCTAAATTATTTCAAATACTGAAATACTTTCTTTCTCTTGTGCGGGGAATTTGATCCATTAACATTCCAGGTTAGAAACTTTGTCGCCATCTTTTGCGACCTGAAGCTTACGGAGCGCCTGTTGCAAAACCACCTGCACTCTCTTCGGTTTCGCTCCTCCCACTGCTTCACTGTAAGTAGGTTCTTGAGATATGATTGTAGCTTTCTGTTGTTCTTGTTCTTGTCTCATTTGTCTAATTGCAGCCCGTGTCATTCTTTGTTCTCTAACCTCTTCTAATGGCATCTGGGACTGCTCCACTTCTGAAATTTGCTGAGATTCTTTATCTTTCTGCAAAGTAACTCCTTCAGCTCCTTGTATGCTATCCACTCGAGGCTAACACGCTCCTTTGTCCTTCCTTCCTTTAAATTCTGAAGATGGTGGAAAACCTGCCTTCAATATGTTAGAGTAAAAATCTCGTGCCTTCAAAACTGTATTAAGACGATATCTCGTGCCAGCATAAGTCCCTACCAAGCCTACTGGAATCTCCCATCTAAACTGAAGTTGCTGTTTCTTTAATTCATCTGCCAAAAAAGCAAATTCTTTTCTTCTCCTTAGAATTCTTGGAGGAATCTCTTTCAGAATTAAAACTTCTTGCTCAGCAACTTTAAATCTATTGTTGTAAAAGGCTTAGATAATCACATTTCTAATTGATCTCTTTGTAAAGTAAACCACCACATCTCTAGGTAGTTTTCTTTGTCTTGCAATCTAAGAATTAACACGAAATATTTTATCTATATCCCCCATAATATCTTCTGCTTGACGCTCCAAAACCGGTTCGAGAGCTTGTGCCAATAACTCTTTCAGATTTTCCTTAGGGTCTTCTTTCATTCCTCTAATCCTCACAGCAAACTCCTTATCTCTATATTGTAACATGACTACATCATCATCAATCTTTTCCATCACATTTTCAGCTTCCAACATTTTAGCATCTAATCTCAAATTATTTTGATTGAGCTCTTCCACGCGATCATCCAGACGCTCAATACAGACTGCAAGCCCTTGAAATGCAGCTAAAATGTCTGCTCTTATTTCAGTATTCTTCTCCTCAATAAGTTCAGCTATTTGCTGGGATTGTACTTTTAAAGCATCTTGTTAAATCTTTTATTGTTAATATGGGTGCGGGTGCGGGTGCCACAGGAGGAGGCATCAAAGCCTGTAGTGAAGAATGCTGAACTGG
Source organism: Vipera ursinii (assembly GCF_947247035.1). Lineage (NCBI taxonomy): Eukaryota > Metazoa > Chordata > Lepidosauria > Squamata > Viperidae > Vipera > Vipera ursinii. The sequence continues at coordinate 25,304,322 of NC_139522.1, forward strand.
TGAGGTACCAGCAGTTCTAGGAACTTTAGTTGGTTTAGAAGCCATCTTAACACCCAGTTAATTTCTGTTGCGCACTTTCACTTTCCACACCGCTTGCAACTTTTTCTTTCAAAGTAAACAGAGTTAAAGTTCAAATACTTGCTGTTTCAATATTCTCCTGCACAGCTCTGCCTGCATCCAGGTAATCCAAAGTTAATTGTTGATTGCAGGGATGGTTGCAGCATCCTGCTCCACTCCAAAGCCTTGGAGCGGAGGAGTCCCCGAGTCCGGAGCTAATTCAGGCTTCGGGGGGGCTCTCACCCTTCAACCCCCAGAATTTGAACTCTGGTGGTCTAGGGGAGCTCTACCCCTACCTAAACGCTCACCCCCCTCTTCTCCCAAGGAGAGGGTTTCCGAGCCACAAAACAGCTGATCGTCGCTGTTTTAGCGGCTCCAACGGAAAACAACGGGGCTGATGGCCGGAATGGCCGCCATCGACGGAGACTTGCCACCCGGAAGTCCTAGGTGAAATGCTTTATTGTCTTCCCATGAAACTTTTCTATTAATACCTTCTCCTCTTGTTGCCTTAGATATCCATTGGAATTTTCTTAAAGTCAATTACATTTAAATATCTAAAACATTTCCTTTATACTGATCATCCCAAACATTTTTTTCATTTCTCATATCAAAAAACAAAATAAAAAAAGAGAAAAGAAAAAATACTGTCTTACTTGGAGGGTTCATCCCTCTTAAACTAAAATCTTTCTATTTCTTCAACCATATTCAAACAAGTGTTTAATTTTTAAATATTCCCTCTGATACACTCCATCTTCTAATTCCTCAATTCTCACTTTAGCCCTCTTCTTTTGCCAAGCATCTTTCCCAATCAATATATTCCGTTGAATCAAAGAGTCTTTCCATAATCTTGTAAATGTTGTTGTGGATATAGTAGGCAAATCAAACATCATGTCTTTGTAAAAAGATTTTGCCCCTTCATAGTCATTGAAGATTTCTCTTATCATCCCTTGTCTCCCCATTTCTTGTGGTACTCCCAACAGCTCAGCAATCCATTTGTCAAATGTTTTTCCTTATCCTCAAATTTACTTTGTGGTCTTAGAGTACAAGTTACCTTTTCCATGTTCAATGTTTCTTGTAAGTCTTTCTCCACTTGAGTCTCCACTAGTTTATATTCAGTTGTCTGCTTTACATGATCTCCTCTTTTTTTGTTCTCTGATCATTTAATTGTTGTGACGTTAAATTGAGAATGCATTCATTTAAATTTTCAAATTCATTTTTAATTTCCTCATGGTTTGAAATTAATATCATTTGCATTTGTTGTAACAGAACATACATTTCCTCCTGGTAAGTATTTATTTTTTTCTTGTTATGTTCTTTCTGCAGTTCTCTGATGCTCCATAATGACCAAAAATCCTTTCTCTGCCAAACATTTTAAAGTCACAATTTAAAAAATATTTATAATCCAGGAAGGTCAATTTTTTTCTAAGTTTTATAGTTCTCACTTTGTAGATAGTACACAATGTTTTCTTTTCTTTTGTTACAGCTGCTTTTTGTTTAATCAAAGCCCTAAAGGAGGACCCAGATTGTTGGGGGCAATAAGCTGACTTTGTAATAATGCCGCTTGGGGGGGCGAAAGCCCTAATAAGCAGGCATATAACATAGAATGAAGGCTATTGCTAAGCACATTGGTTTGTGCTTAAATTGTAAGCCGCCCTGAGTCTTCGGAGAAGGGCGGGATATAAATGGGATTAAAAAAAATAAAAAAATAAAGGTCACAACAGGCTTTTCTTTCTGGGCTGTATATTTAGGGCAGTATTTTCATCCACCACTAGATGTCAGCACGTGTCCATCTTTCAATTTTCTGTATTTTTCTTTCCCCATAAACTTAATTTGCCACTTCCTTTTAGAGGAGGAGGGACGCGGTGGCTCAGTGGGTTAGGACACTGAGCTTGTTGATCAAAAGGTTGGCAGTTTGGCGGGTCGAATCCCGAGTGCCGTGTAACAGAGTGAGCGCCTGTTACTCGTCCCAGCTTCTGCCAACCTAGCAGTTCGAAAGCACGTAAAAATGCAAGTAGAAAAATAGGGACCACTACGGTGGGAAGGTAACAGTGTTCCGTGCGCCTTTGGCGTCTAGTCATGCCGGCCACATGACCACGGAGACATCCTCGGACAAGCTTTGACAAAGCCGAAGACATCCTCTTCGGCTTTGAAACGGAGATGAGCACCAGCCCCTAGAGTTGGAAACAACTAGCATGCATGTGCAGGGGAACCTTTACCTTTACCTTTAGAGGAGGATGGAGCAAAGACACCCCCCCTCTCACTTTTGGAGGGTTTTTACTTCTGGTTTTTTTTCTTTTTTTTTCAGGAAACCAGTCAGGTAAAAGAGAGAGAATCAATATTCTTACCCAGTTCACTCACGCTGTTTACAATCATGCTTAATTTAGTGCTTTGGGGCTTCAGCTGCATGTAGCTTGGGCTAGACTCATGAATGATGTTAGCCTTTCTTCTGTCGGTTTTTGGAGAGCTTTCCCCAGACGTCCGGATCAATCACCGTCTCCCAAGGATCAGCGGGGCTTCCCTCCTTCCTTGCCACCCCTCTGGGGTGGCTTTGGGCCCATTGAAGGTCCCCAAACTGAGAGAAATCAGCCATGGGCATGGATCTTCATGATCCCTTGGTTGTTGCGCTAGCTGCGCAGAACCGGAAGCCTCATCCTTGAATAATTTCTTTAGAGTGTGCCTTTAGGTGCTAATTTTCCATGAGCATTGTCTTATGTTGGCTTCCCTTGAAATTGAATTAAAGTGTGGGAAGTCAGGAGGCTACAGACTGTTGAAAGATAGGACATATACACATCTATATAGGCATACCATAATCAATTACACCACTGCATTTTTCCCCATAAACAAAATATTTGTCTGATTGGAGAAGGCAAATCCAGACATTCACAACAAGAGGCATTTTAGTCAGCACTGTTGGTGTATTTACTATATCAGTACTATACTCTAATTACTGTATATTTTGACTTACTGTCAGGTCCCCAAAGAATATTATTGTTTCCTAATGCCTATTCCTAAATCTTTAACCTTTCTTTGTGGCCTGCCATTCTGTTGGGAGGGGGGATCTCTTGGGGATGCTTTGCACTGCCTTGCTATTGTGCCCTTCCCCCAAGGGATGGAATGTATCACCCTTATCTGAGAGATGGTTGCACTTGGAGCCAGAAGGAAATGAAAGTGAGAGAGACCTTGAATGAACATGCCAGAGAAGCCAGTTACCAAAATACTATTCCACTTGTAGATTGGCTAGAATTCAAATGAACATTGGGACTCCTGGGGGAGGAGTATTGTGCTGGACCAGTATATATTCAGCTGGTCCATTATTATAGCTAACTTAGGAATTAAGAACTGTGTTAGAGTATTTAGCATTTACAGGGTTAATACTGTATCCTTAGCAAATTGTATGTAAGAAAATGTAGCATTTACAGGGTTAATGCTGTTTCCTTAAGAAATGGCTTCTGGGAACTGTAGTCTAGTTGTTAGTAAGTCCTACAGCTTATCTAGCCAGTGGGAGGAGTTTCAAAGTTTATTGCCAGGTGGTAAAAGCCTTTGTCTAATCCAGCATCATGCATGCATCGATTAGCAGCTGTAACCACGCATAGCTGAGATGGGGAATTACGCCGTCTTACCCATGAAAATGGACAGATATGATTATGACCAGACAAATCTACTGCAAAGTAAGTCTCTGCTTAGAGTTCCTGGACAATAAATGTTTGTTTTAATCCATTTAGTTGAGTTATACTTTCTGGAATCTAGAGCTAGAAAGCATTTTAGTTCTGGGGGCCAGAACAAGTATTGAATGACGCTTTTATTATACAGGTGAAACTCGAAAAATTAGAATATCGTGCAAAAGTTCATTTATTTCAGTAATGCAACTTAAAAGGGGAAACTAATATATGAGATAGACTCATTACATGCAAAGCAAGATAGTTCAAGCCGTGTTTTGTCATAATTGTGATGATTATGGCGTACAGTTCATGAAAACCCCAAATCCACAATCTCAGAAAATTAGAATATTACATGCAATCAATAAAACAAGGAGTGTACATAGAACAATATCGGGCCTCTGAAAAGTATAAGCATGCATATGTACTCAGTACTTGGTTTGGGCCCCTTTTGCACCAATTACTGCCTCAATGCGGCCTGGCATGGAAGCTATCAGCCTGTGGCACTGCTGAGGTGTTATGGAAGACCAGGATGCTTCAATAGCGGCCTTCAGCTCTTCCGCATTGTTCAGTCTCATGTCTCTCATCTTTCTCTTGGCAATGCCCCATAGATTCTCTATGGGGTTCAGGTCAGGCGAGTTTGCTGGCCAATCAAGCACAGTAATCCCATGGTCATTGAACCAGGTTTTGGTGCTTTTGGCAGTGTGGGCAGGTGCCAAGTCCTGCTGGAAAATGAAGTCAGCATCCCCATAAAGCTCGTCTGCGGAAGGAAGCATGAAGTGCTCCAAAATCTCCTGGTAGACGGCTGCGTTGACCCTGGACTTAATGAAGCACAGTGGACCAACACCAGCAGATGACATGGCTCCCCAAATCAACACAGACTGTGGAAACTTCACACTGGACTTCAAGCATCTTGCAGTGTGTGCCTCTCCATTCTTCCTCCAGACTCTGGGTCCTTGGTTTCCAAATGAGATGCAAAAGTTGCTCTCATCAGAAAAGAGGACTTTGGACCAGTGAGCAACAGACCAGGTCTGTTTTTCTTTAGCCCAGGTAAGACGCTTCTGACGTTGTTTGTTGTTCAGGAGTGGCTTGACAAGAGGAATACGACATTTGAAGCCCATGTCCAGGATCCGTCTGTGTGTGGTAGCTCTTGTTACACTGACTCCAGCCTCAGTCCACTCCTTGTGAAAGTCCCCAACACTTTTGAATGGCTTTTTCCTGACAATCCTCTCCAGGCTGCTTGTGCACCTTTTTCTTCCACACTTTTCCCTTCCACATAACTTTCTATTAATGTGCTTTGATACAGCACTTGGGGAACATCCAACTTCTTTTGCAATTACCTTTTGAGGCTTTTCCTCCTTATGGAGGGTGTCAATGATGGTTTTCTGCACAACTGTCAGGTCAGCAGTCTTCCCCATGATTGTGATTCCTACTGAACCAGACTGAGAGACCATTTAAAGGCTCAGGAACCCTTTGCAGGTGTTATGGCTTAATTAGCTGTTTAGAGTGGGACACTTTGAGCCTAGAATATTGCACCTTTTCACAATATTCTAATTTTCTGAGATTGTGGATTTGGGATTTTCATGAGCTGTAAGCCATTATCATCACAATTATGACAAATCAGGGCTTGAACTATCTTGCTTTGCATGTAATGAATCTATCTCATATATTAGTTTCCCCTTTTAAGTTGCATTACTGAAATAAATGAACTTTTGCACGATATTCTAATTTTTTGAGTTTCACCTGTATATATATATATATATATTCTTCTGTGGACATAAGCTCAAACATATGACATATTTTGCAAGTCACTATAATGTCAGTCTCTATGTCCATGATGTTTTTTGTTTGTTAAATATTGAAAATTACTAAAACATTATTTTCCCTGTTGCAAAGTGTCAGTTTACAATAGTTTACAAAGGTTCTTGACCCTTTCTTCTCTGTCTTGAAAAATTCATCACTATCTTCTCTGTTTTAAGTGTCTCTTTTTCTATGATTTTTTTCCTCTTAGATTAAGATTCTAAAGAATTAAAATAAGTAAACTTTTTTCAAATGATTAGTTGAAAAAAGAAATTGACAAATTGAAAAAAAATGAATTTTTTTTAATAAAAAATTGAAAAAAGTATTTTAAAATTGAAGATTTTAAAATTGAAAATGGAATTTAAAATTAAAAAGAAAATTAAAAGTTGAAAAAGATTAAAGAATTGAAAAAAAATTAAAAATTGAAAAAAGCAATTGAAAATTAAAAAAGAATTTAAAAATTTGACAAAAAGATTTTTAAAAAAACAAAAACAAAAAATGTTAAAAATTTAAGAATTTACAATAGTTCTCGGCCCTTTATAAAATGTTATGCACTTCTTTATGTTGGGAATCTCAGGCTTTTTTCTAGGAGATGTTTAGCTCTTAACCCTCTACACCCTACCTTGAAAGTTTATCCCTCTCAGAACCCATATCTTAATGGGCCCCTTCTCTGTTACTAACCCAAACCTTATTCTCTTGTCTTTCTGGGTTCTGCCATACTCCTGGAGGGGAGGGGGGAAGTGCCTGGGGTTATTGCCTTGATTTCCTCTATCGCTACAATGTAACACTTTGCTGTTTTGCATATTTCTTCTATGAACTATCTCTCCCCTTGTTGTCAGCTAGAAAGCGGGGGGAGAAGAAAGGAATGTACCTCTGAGTTCTCAAAGGAAGGTGCGAAAAGCCGACAAAACATCTCTGCAGCACTGAGACAGTCTGATGTTATCTCCTTTTTCCCACAATGGACTTAACACCTGGGGATTCACATGTTTAACTGACCAGATGAACTATGGGGTGGGGTTTTGCTTGGGACACTTTTAACCTATTGATCTGAGCGGGAAACCTTCAGATCCTGTCCATTATGCCTGCTATCTACTTCTCCTAATAAAAGCTACTTTTGGAAGAAACTGCTTCCACAAGTTCCACTTTCTTAGGACGAGGTATTGAAGTGGGCCTTGACATTAGACAGGATCTGCAGTAATAGTCAGCCTGGAAGGAAAGCCCTTACCTGGGGGACTTTGCAAGAACATGTCAGACAACAGAGCAGGGAAAGAAGATTCTGCTTGAAAGGGGGATCCCTCCTGTCAGGCAGACCCCTGCAAGCAGTCCAGCTCTGAATCCTCCAGCTCATCGGAAGAAGAGGTAGTGGAAGTACGCTGCCACAAGCCTTGGTGGTTGATGGGTGTCAGAAAAAAAGACGATTGGGAGAAGAATGCGAGAAAGGTGACACTCAGACGGGGTAGTCGCCAGCCAGGTTGGAAAGAGGAGATGGAAAGATCCCTCCACCTTAGCGAGGATGAGGAAGATCACTCGGGGTATTCGAGCCAGTTGCTGGAACAGGTGATTGGCATGATGAAGATAGCCCTGGACTCTGTGAAGGAGGAGAAACCCAAACCCTACCATGGCTCTATTTGCATGGGTTGTGGGAAGAAGGACACCAAAGGGGAGTCTGAAACAGAGGTCCCGGGGCCATCCAGCGGAACCACTGAACCTGCCTTAGTCGCCGCTGCCTCCACCACCCCTCGCCATGTGGAATCTGCAGACAGAGAGAGGAGATGACACAAACTAAAGAAAAGAGAATGATCCATTCAAAAGTTCCCTCCATTAGATATGACGTTCTGGAGGAAAACTTCCCAAACCTAGTGTCATGGTTCCGACAAATGCAGTACTTCAAAGAACTTCAAGGCATTGTTTACCTTAAAGAATCTTTTATTATACTTGCACAGCTTCGGCATGTACATACAGAAACCAAAATCTGAATTCTCCTTCCCTGAACACATTGTATCAAACAAAATTCCCTCCCTTCATTAAATGTCATAAATCACATTTTCCAATTAGTTTAAAATGCAAACTTTCCCTCCTGTTTAACAACCCACCAAATTCTTATCTTCTCTTATTATAAACAGTCTTGAGATACATTCTCCCTACTCCCCCCAGTGTCCACTAATTCTAGCTCTCAAAGTAATATATGAGTTAAAGGAAGGCTACATCTCCCTATGTTGTCAAGCAAGAACATCCGATGTTAGCAACATTGACACCTAGATTGTACTCCATGAGCCCACAGGTATTGAAAGAAATGCAGAAATTTATAGACAAAAACTATAGGGATTTTATTCAGAAAGCGAAACCGAAGGTGGCTGCTCTTGTCTTGTTCAGAGAGAAGAAAGATGGGACCCTTCGCCTCTGCATAGACTATAGTGCTCTGAACACCATTAGTGAAAGCAACCTATACCCTCTCCCCCTCATGAAAGACATGCTGTCCCATCTCTCGAAAGGGAAAAATTATTCCCTCATTTGCCCAAATAGCCTTGCCTATTATGAACTTACTAAAAACCAGAGGTGAAGGCAAACCCAAACCAAGCCAGCTGCTGAAATGGACAGTGGAATGCCAAGCCGCTGTCAAGTTTCTGACATATGGGCTTTTCAAGTGACTCTGAGGCATTGTTTACCTTAAAAGTCCTTTATTAGCCTAATACACTGGCAAATGCTTGCTCGAAGGAAGCTGGAATCTGAAATCTCTGCCCCTTGCACAATATATTAAAACACAATTCTCCACCTTTCTAATTTTGTCATTAATCATATTCTCCAATTAATTTAAAGAATCAGTTTCCCTTCCGTTAGAAGAACCGCCGAAGCCTTATCTTCTTTAGAGAAACAAATGGCCTTGAAAGTGCATTCCTATTCTTCCCTCCTCCCACTTTAAACTAAAGCAATACACCAGTTTAACATATGAAATAGCTACTTCTTCATCTCTTGTCAAGCAATAACATTCAATGTTAGCAGCATTGACAGCCACACAGAGGCTGAAAAGACTTTTCTCTGCAGAACCCGTTCTGCGGCACCCCGACACCAATAAGCCTTTTGTAATTCAAGCAGACACTAGTGACGTAGAAGTGGGGGCTGTATTGTTACAGGAAAACAATGAAGGGGTATTGCACTTCTCCTAATAAAAGCTCCTTTTGGAAGAAACTGCTTCCACGAGTTCTACTTTCTTAGGATGAGGTATTGAAGTGGGCCCTGACAATCCCTTTACTCTCTGTCCACAAGTGTTATGTACCTATCCTCCCTGCCTTTTTGCCCTTCAGTTCCTGATCTGGGTGCTTAGCTGCTGCTCAGCTGCTCCACTGCGCTGCTCTCAGCCTCTGTTTGTCCACAGTGTTGCTCTCAGTCACTGCTCTGGGCACTCAGCTCCTCTGCCACTTAGCTCTGCACTCCACTACTGATCAGGGTCCACCGTGCTGCTCTCAGCCACTGGTCTGCTGCCACCTAGCTCCATTTCACCTCTGCTCAGTGGCCTCTGTTTGCACCTCACTGCCTCTGCTCAGCTGCCAGGCTGGGTCACTGGGCCTCCTCTCCATCTCTCAGCTGGGCTGCTGGGCTGCCTCACAGCTGGGTCACCTGTCAGCTGTTCTGTCTCTCAGTTGGACCACCGGGCCACCTCGTTAAAGGATATTTTTCTCAAAATTTTAAAAATTCTATAAATTTATTTTCATAATTCCCCAAATTTAGAAGATTGTTTTTAAAAAAAATTAAACTGAAATTTCTATTCTTATATGTTAGTCTTCTAGAACAGGGCTTTTCAACCAGTGGTACGCATACCACCAGTGGTACTTTGGCACCTGGCAGGTGGTACGTGACCATCCTAGAAAGTGGTAGTGGGGTAAGGGAATGAGCTGAACTGGTGGCAGCATTGCACAAGCCTGAGCGAGAGACGGCTGGAGCTGCAGGGCTGTCAGGGCTAAGTAGAAGCCCCAGGGCTACACGCACAGCTACAAGCTGATCAGTGCTTCTGCAGAGCTGTCGGGGCTCAGAGCTGGGCTCCAGCTGGTTGGCGCTTCTGAAAGCAGCACATAGCTGGAGGTGCATGGAAAAGGAGGGGGGAGAGGAGAGGATATAAAAAGAGGAGGTTTTGGCAGGAAAGGGCCAGCAAGGGGCTGCCCATGACCCACCCCCTGGGTGCACGCACAGGAGGCAGCGAGCACCCAGCGTCCCTGCTGACTGTCCCTGCTGACTGCTCAGAAAGAATAGAGGCAAGCCCAGGCTGACCAGGTGCTGATTTACAACCTCATAGCTACCATCAAAGCCAGAACATGCTCAGCCTTAGATTCACAGGGCAGCCCTGGAACCACCAATGGGCTGCCTCAGCCCCTCCCCCGCCCTGCCCCCGTGTGCATGCACAGGAGGTGCTGAGTGTGCAGGGACTAGTGTCCCTGGGGACTGCACTCTGAGCGCTCCACAGGTTTATTTTTTTAAGCTGCCCAAGGCTCCAAGCAGGAGGCTTCCCCCTCCTCCCTGTCACCTCTGTGTCTGAAGGGCCTCAGTGTGGCTCTCAGCTCACCTCTTCCAGACCTGTGCACGTTTGTGTGTGTGTGTGTGTGTGTGTGTGTGTGTGTGCGTGTGTGTCAATGCTGCAAACATTGGACGTTTTTGCCTTGACAATATAAGAGGCAGCCTTTTTCTTTAAACTGTTTTGCTCTGAATAAAATGAAGCTGGGGGAAGGAGAATGCTAACCCGATTGTTTAAATAAGATAAGGAATGGCACACTAGATAACAGAAGTGAAGCTTGCATTTTAAGCTAATTGGAGAAATTGATTAATGACATCCAAATTAAGGGAGGGAATTGTGTTTGATACGATGTGTTCAGGGGAGGAGAATTCAGATTTTGGCATCCATCCATGAGTGCTGATGCTTCATTCTCATTATTATAGATTTTTTAGAATAAACAATGCCTGAATGTTCTTTGAACTGTCTCTTTAGTCAGAAGCATGACAGTGTGTGTGTGTGTGTGTGTGTGTGTGCTCACGCGTGCGCACGTTAGGGGGATCTCACTCCTTGCAGCACCACGCTGTGACATTGGGGAGGAAAAGAACAGGAGAGATAAGAGAAGCTGCAATGGGAGCTTCTTGCAGCCTTCCACGGGGCTGGGGGTGGGAGCTGAGGGGGACAGGGCGTGATGTGATTGGCGGTATGTTGAGAAAAAGAAACAAGTGCTCCAAAAAAACAGCTTTCATTAGTTTGCAGTCTGTCATCACAGAAGGTCTCTGTTGAGGGCGCGGGGCTGCAAGGAGTGAGACACACACACACACAAACATGTGTGCGGGTCTGGGAGAGGTGAGCTGAGAGCCACGAAGAGGCAAGGACAGGGGGGAGGGGTCAAAATGGGAAGCCTCTGCCCACTGTTGCCTGCCTGTTGCCACCTCTGCCCAGAACCTCTGGCAGCTTAAAAAAAAGCACTTTTGCTGTACTGTTGTCTGTGGAGGCCTCCACTAAATGCAACCATGGGATAAACTGAGCCTGGTTTGTTCTCAAACTTTTAAGTGGCCACAAACTACTGGCAAAAGTGGCATTTGATCACAAGGCAAGGAGGCATTGAGAAGTGTTTCCCCTTTTGCATTTGAGCATCCAAGAAGGGACAGGAAAGGAGAAAGGAAAAGAGGAAAGACAAAGAAAAATAAGGAAAGAGGGGAAGAGAGCAAGGAAGGAAAAAGAAGGAAAGAGGGGAAGGAAGAAGAAAGAAAGGAGAATAAAGGGAACAAAAAAGAAGTAAAGGGAAGAAGGAAGGAAGGAAGGAAGGAAGGAAGGAAGGAAGGAAGGAAGGAGATTATAATGAGGGAGGGAGGGTCTGAGGGAAGTCCTGCCTTAGCACTTGACCTTGACCAGCCCTGCTGCCCTTTTACCATCCCCTTGTCCCCTACTCCTGACTCTCCTGGTGGTCTCCCATCCTAACACTGAGGATGCTTTGGTTACAAAGTTGGGTCTCCTCACATGGAGAGGGAATGGGCCTCCCTCTGACCCACACATTTTGCCCTCCCACACACACCATGAGCAACCTGGCCAAGGAGAGTGAGCCAAGCAGCAGCAGCCTCGAGAAGAAGGTAAGTGTCAGGGCCCAACTCAAACCCACATCTTAAGAATTCTTGAAGACAATTTTTCCAAGCAGGAATTTTTACTAAGAAATAGGAGATAGCAGGCATAATAGACAGGATCTGAGGGATTTCCTTACAGATCAATATTTTTAAAGTGTCCCCAATTAAAACCCGACCCCACAGTTCATTCAGTCAGTTCCAGATCAGCCAATCTCCAGGTAGTAAGTCCATCGTGAGAAAGGAAAGATAACATCAGTATGGTTCCATTTGCAGCATGATCATTTCTACAGCTCCTCACACCTCCTTCGGAGAAATAAACCAGATCCCGGAGGGTTGTATCTCTTCCCCACCCCTTTTTCTAGTTGCCTGGTAAGGGAGGGAAGTTCAGAGAGAATACATAGCATAGAAAGCAATTTGTTACATTGTAATGGATAGCAGACAAAAGGGTACATTTATGGAGGAAGTGAAAACAATAAAGCCCACATGCCTGTCCCATCTCCCCCTTGGGAATGGCAGAATCCAGGGGAAGATGAGATTTGGTTTTAGCACAGAGGAGATAGTTAGAAATGAAATATAAATGGATTCTGACAGTAAGTGTTATGTACTGGATTAGTGAACTGTTGCAGCCGATACCACCAGGTGGTGCTGTACCGAAACTGCTGTAGCAAGGATCAGCTTTTGGCGGGAAATCTGAGGGTTGAAATGATTGGTTGAAGGTGTACCTGGCCAGGTATATAAGGGACACAGGTAACCTCGATTTCCCAGTACAGTTTCTACCACCAATAAAGAGCTGCATGCTGTACTCCTCTGCCTGGCGTCATTCCTGCATTCCAGAACCCACTACTCAATAGTGGCAACGAGGGTGGGATCCTGCTTCACCGGAGGAGCTGAAAGTCACTAGGGGACGGCATCGCTCGCTGGAGGAAAGAGGCATCTTTCCCCCCCCTCCACCTTTCGAAGACCAGCTAGTCGCCACACTAGCGGCAACATCTGTGAAGCAGGACTCAAGGACTCCTGACACAGAGATGGCGAAGTTCGGCCAGCCCCGAGAGTTTGACATTTGACACCCCGAACGATGGGAATTGCACCTGGGACAGGTCAAACTCTACCTAGGAGCCAACCAGATCGCCGAAGACGGTCTGAAAATGGCGGCCCTGCTCTGCATCAACGGGTCCGCCATCTACAATCTGGCCGTAGGCCTGTGCTCACCGGCTACCCTCGAGAGCGTCTCCTACCGCGACCTCGTTGAGAAGCTGAACGGACACTTCAAGCCCCGAATGTCCGAGGTGGCCTGGCGGTTCCAGTTCACCCAACGGGTCCAGAAACCGGGCGAATCGGTGGTGGATTTCATTGGGGCCTTGCGGCAGGCGGCCCACCTCTGCAAGTTCTCCGACCTACTGTAGATGAGAGGCTGTGCGACAGGCTCGTGTTTGGCCTTCGCGACAAACGGCTGCAGCAGAAGCTGTTCGCTAGGCCCAACCTGACTCTACAAGATGCCCAGGACGAGGTCCTGGCACACGAGGCGGCCGGCGGTGCAGTCCAGTCCACCCCCCCGACCCAGCAGCCCATAAGGATCCGTACACCAGGAAAACGCTGCGTATGGCGGAAGCAGCATCATGGACGAGGGAGCCAAGATTGACACGGTTCACCGGAGGCCGGAGAAAAAACAACAACGATATGGCAACCAGGGGGCCCAGCGGAAGCCAGCATCCTGTCCCAAGTGTGCCGGTTGCAGCGCGACCTCCACCAAGTGTGCTGGCTGTGGTGGGAACCACACAAGAGCAGCCTGCAAGTTCTGGACGGCTACTTGTCGGGCCTGCGGGAAGACAGGCCACATCGCCACCGTCTGCTGGAACCGTTCCCGAGATGGCCTACACGAACTGCAACCCGAGGACGCGTCGCCAAAAGGTACTGGGGCCCATCTGCACACCACCATAGACTATTTTAAAAGCCGGAGGGCCATCTGCAACACAGGGGTCCACCGGCTACTCACCCCCAAAATTAGACTAGACATCCATTTGCAGGGCGTTCCTGTTGTGACTCAGGGCCAGCCTGTGGGTCCGACAGCCGGGTCCGATGTATCGGAGGACTCAGATGTGGGGGAGGAGGGAAACGAACCGGCTGATGATGATTTGGAGACTTTGCAGAGTCCTCAGCCGGGAACCTCTTCTCAGCTGTGTGAGCCCGAGAGTGCGGAGGATGATGACCCACAGCTGGCCCTGTTCAAGGACGCCCGACGCAGGAGGCAGACGAGCAGGGACAAACAAAGAAAGGCTATGGGACTCCTCGGGAGGAGGCACAGGGAGACCACGCCCTGAGCTCTCTATAAAAGAAGTGTTTGGGGAGGGGCTGGTTGCTGAAAGCAACTTTTCCGTTTGAGAAGTCAAGCTCTTGTATTCTTGTATCAGTGTAATTAAAACTTGGCAGAAGCCTTTTGGTCTTGGACGCTTTCCAGACTCTTCTTTTGATTAGGGGTGCGAGAAGAGGGCTGGTTCAGAACAGTTCCTTGCAAAATGGAGCTTGACTCTGGTTCGGCAGTCTCTGTAATCTCACAGGAGACCTTTAAATTTGTGTGCGGCCGGAGCAAGCGGTGGGCCAAATTGAGGCCCTCCAGCATAACTTTAACTGATTTCCAACACACCCCCGTCAGAGTCATGGGGGAGGCCACCCTTTCGGTGCGATTCAGGGGCTTCCAAGGGCACTTGGATATCCTCGTGGTCAAGGGCTGGAGGACTAGCCTCGTGGGGTTGGATTGGTTTAAGGCCCTAGGCATAGGGATCTCAGGAATCCATAGCACTCAGGCCAACAGCATCAAAGCTGTCTGCAAAACATTTGAAGACGTGTTCGATGATAAATTAGGGAAATACACTGGCCCCCCCATCTCCTTTAAACTAAACTCTAGCGTTCTGCCTGTGAGAATTAAACCCCGTAGAGTCCCCTTTGCTCTCAAGCATAAGATTGAGAGCGAACTAGATAAGCTAGTAGAACAAGGGGTATTAGAACCGGTAGAAGGGGGAGAGTGGGAGAACCCAATAGTTACCCCTCTCAAGTCAAACGGAGAAGTGAGAATTTGCACTGATTATAAGTGCACGATAAATCGAGCACTTAATCAGCACGCTTACCCGGTTCCAACGGTCAGCCACGTCCTTGCTACACTCCAAGGCGGCGCCATCTTTGCTAAGCTGGATCTCGCGCAGGTGTACCAGCAGCTCCCAGTTACCCGGGAAACGGCAGATGCCCAAACAATAGTCACGCACAGAGGAGCCTTCAGAGTTAACTGTTTACAGTTCGGTGTCAGCGTAGCACCAGGGATATTCCAGGAGGTGATGGAGCGGACTCTGAAAGGCATTCCAGGGGTATGGCCGTACTTTGATGATGTTCTCATCACAGGGGACACAGAGGAGATGTTAGCTGAGAGGTTGCAGGCAGTTCTAGGGAGGTTCTGCTCTGCAGGGTTTAAGTTAAAGAAAGACAAGTGCTGCATTGGCGTTAAAGCCACAGAATTCCTAGGGTTCAAAATTGATGCCAAAGGGATTCACCCTGCAGAATCCAAGGTGAGGGCAATCAAAATGGCCCCCACTCCCAGGAACAAGGCGGAGCTGCAAGCATTTCTGGGGCTCCTGAACTTCTATCACTCATTCCTCCCACACAAAGCATCCATAGCTGAGCCTCTGCACAGGCTCCTAGACAAGAAGGCTGCATGGAACTGGACCAAGGTCCATGAAAAAAGTTTCAAAAACCTAAAAGAATTGCTGTCTAGTAATTCAACAGTCACCCACTTCTTTGAGTCAAAGCCCATCTGCATCGCTTGCGATGCATCCTCCTATGGAGTGGGTGCAGTACTAAGCCACCTGGAAGAGGACGGGGAACAGGTGCCCATCGCATACTACTCCCGAATATTGTCAGGGGCAGAAAGGAATTACGCCCAGATTGACAAAGAAGCCCTGGCGATAGTGGCCGGGGTCAAAAAATTCCATGACTACCTCTATGGCAGGGAGTTCACCATCTTCACGGATCATAAGCCTCTATTGGGGGTGTTTACAATAGACAAGCAACCCCCCCCCAAATTCTATCCCCAAGGATGCTCAGGTGGTCCATATTCTTTTCTGCATACACCTATAAACTGGTTGTCGGGCCTCGGGAGCCCGACACTAGAGGGGGGGTCCCTCCGCCTCCCCGGCGACCCCCGCCTACCGCCCGCTGGACCAGCCTGCCTCCTCGGGGAACTGCGGCTCTGTAGCGGCCTGGGAGACTCCAGGGGCCGCGTCGCCGTTTCCGCCGCCCTCGCCCGACGCCGCACACCAGCTGACAACGCCTGGCGGCGCGTCGGTGGCCCGGGAGGCTCGGGAGGCCGCGCCGCCGCTTCAGCCGTCCTCCTCCCCCGCCGCACAACAGCTGACTGTGCTTGGCGGCGCGGCGGCGGCTCGGAAGCTTTGGGAGGCTGCGCCGTCGCTTCAGCTGTCCTCCTTCTCCGCCGCGCAACAGCTGACTTTGACTGGCGGCGCGTCGGCAGCTCGGAGGGCCCAGGAGGCCGCGCCGCCGCCCTGGTCGTCCGCCTCCACACGGCTGACCGGCGGAGGCTCGGGTCCACTCACGGCGGCCGGGGGGGGTTCGGGACCTACGGGGGATTCGTTAGGAGACAAGCTCCTTCCCGCTTCGAGTGTAAATGACCACAGGGGGTTTCGGAGTTGGGCACGGCAGGGTGTTGGTGAGGGGGTGAAGCACGGTGACGGCAACGCACGAGAGGAGGCTTACCTGGTTGGGCGGCGAGCAAAGGGATTTGTAGGGGTGGGGTGGGGCAGTTATAGGGAATGGGAGGGCGTGGGCGTGTTTGGGTGGAGTATGGGTGGGGGTTTTGAGTGTGTATATAATAGCGTTGGCTGCAGATAGCGGCCAACGCTGGCTTTGTTTCTTTTTGCGGCTGTTGCCTTGAAGAATAAAGTGCTTGCAGATCGCATCGGAAGTCTCTCGTTCCTGTGTTCGGCATTCTGCCCTGCTTGCTGCAGGACGAGCTTTGACAGTGGTTCACAAACCAGGCAAGGAAATGGGCCATGCAGATGGGTTAAGTAGGTTACCCCTAGCAAGCTCAGAACCTGATCCGGCACCGGCAGCCCAAATATTGGCCATCCAGGACCTACCGGAATGCCCCTTAAATGCAAAGGACATAGTGGCTGAAACAACATCCGACAGAATCCTGAGCAGGGTTCAGTCGTGGGTAGTCACGGGGTGGCAAGAAAAAAGTCCAGGCCTGGAATTCCTGGCATACTTCTCTAGGAGGTATGAATTGTCTGCCCACAAGGGATGCCTGTTGTGGGGTAGCAGGGTCATCATCCTGGAGACATTGAGGGACAGCTAAGCACTGGTGGTACTTGAATATTGTCATGTCCTAAAAGTAGTACAATCTGTGAAAAGGTTGAAAAGCCCTGGTCTAGGGCAGTAAAGGTTTAAAATCCTCTGGTGATAGTTGTAACAACGTTTTAAAATGACCACTCAGTTTTCCCAAGAACATTTAATATATACAAAAATTCTTATTCAATTCATTCATGATTATTTAGTTAGTAAAGAGTAAACACTGTAATCCTTATAAATATGCAGAGAGGAAAAAAGAAAAACAGCCGTGCAAATAGATTTGTACCTAATTCATTGGGGGGTGGGGGGGAATACTCAGGCAAACAGATCTGTTTCTAATTCATTTTGCAATTCTGTCTGTGCAAGTCTGCACTATTAATAGTAAAAAGAACTATGCAGTCGATATTGAAGAAAATCAGTACAGTCTATATAGAGAGAAGTATCTCCATGCTAAGTTGATGGGCTAACTGTTCAGCAAAAACAAAGTAAGGTGTAGACAGAACTCAGTAGAACTCACCAGCTAAATTTTGCATCCAAATAAATGTTTGAATTCCAAGTTTTCTCTTCTCTCCAAGTCCAGTCTTTTCCTCCATTCACTTTTTTACCCCTGTGGGTGCAATTCTGTGCATGTTTAGGGTTTTTGTTTTAGGCTTTTAAATAGATTACTGTATTCAGGACAGCCCTGTTTCTGCATGCCTGCATGCATGCATGCATGCATACCCCATCTTTTTTGCCAATAGCACATCAAATTATTAACAGCAAATATTGTAGTGAAATTATTCGTAAGAACTACTTTGCTCAATTTTGTTTCAGGCTGCACTTAATCTTTATTCATCTGTAGGACGGCCCCCCTCCCCACATTAAAATAGTTTTATTCTTAATATTAAAAAGAGGCAGAATATTATATTTCCCCAAAGGAGAAATGGAGAAAAAATCTTAACAAAGGCAAAAAGCAGCCCCGGTCCCCCTGCCATAGGAAAACAGCTTCAAACTAAGAAACCTGAAGAGCCTTTAGGAATGCAGATTTTCTAACCCATTCAGGAAGACTTGGCCAATATATTCATGAACAAAACGCCTTCAGGCACAGAAGGCCAGAGTTGATGGGATTAACAATTTACATTCTCCCACCCAAATTCTAGGGACAGGACATGACCTTTAGGACATAATAGGATTTCCCCACCACCATTAGAATAGCAAAAGACACAAGGCTCACTACATTGCACAACCCCCTGATATGCAGGTTCTGAGGTTTTGCTGGTAAAAAATACAGGAAACCAGAAGTTGCCTTCAAGCTTTACGTTTTTATTCAGCTGAACAAAAAGACGGGCTCCTCTAAATGAGAGCAGCCCCAAAAGACAAGAAATCCTTGTATTTATTCTTTCTGGTTACGTAAGGAGGCCATCCAGCAAAGCTGACATGCATATGATAAAGATTTCACCCAGTAAGTCTGGCATACTCTAGATAAGAGAGCAGATGTAACAAACATGTTCCCTTTTGGGTGTTTCCCTAAAGATATTGTATGTTCTTGGGTGGGTTAGGACATAGAGTATTTTCCTTGCTGGCCTTTCATGACCCTGCATCCAGGACTTTGCAAGAGCCCAAAGACAGTAGGGCCATCTGCACATTCACAATTGATATTTCCTATACTGTCCCCTAATTCCAGGTCAACATAATCCCCCCTTTCATACTTAGATCAGTGCGCAAAAGTATAAACACGGGATAGGTTTCTGTAGTATGCGGACCACATTGTTGACGACAGGCAGAGGTGAATAGGGGCAAGCAGTGAATGACACAACAGGATACAAGAACAAGGAATACTACAAAGAGAGTACCAAGAATAATTCCCTAAACCATCCCCATACAGCATCAGTAGAAATCTTCAGATTTTTAGGGTAATTCCTAATTCCTTCCTCCATGAGATGAATGGTATCCTTGTGTTGGATAATATGAACAGAGGGAAAGATAATCCCTATGGTACATGTACCAGATCAGTAAGCTGGCAAAGACTTACAGGCAAACTGATCACAAAGGAACCACTAGTCTGAGTGATTAGCAAGATAAATGCCTGGTTCACCTTCCAACCCCTTAGGCATATAAGCTCTAACACCAGACATATAAGTCATGAGTCCCATTGCTGCAAACAAACTACAAAGAGCAGAGGGGACCTTCTTGTAGTCAAGGCCAAAGGTCTGATGACATCTATGCCAACCATCCCACATGCCAGTACTGATCTTCCATGTGACTGTGCAAGGTGTATAGATCCCTAACTTATCTCTGGAAGAAGAACTTTCCTGCCCCAAACATAGGAAGAGTCCAGCCCGTTGTGACATTGGCCATCATGAAGGCTTCCAAGGGTGTAGTTCCCATGGCCAATCCATGTATACCAGTGGGGGATATAAGTATTCACTTATATTCACTTATATACAGTAAGTATAGGTATTCACTTATATTCACTTACTTTGGGGGATATAAGAATCACTTTGAATCTTGAAGGGAGGGAATTTTTCTAACGTCTATTTTGAGAAGATAAGAAGCCTGCGTACAGAATGGGAGGAGAGACCTCTTATGTGAAACTAATTGGATAAGGTCATTTATGACGTGTGGGTAAGGGCGGGGATTGTGTGTGTGTTACGATGGGTTTGGGGGGAGGAGATTTCAGATTCTGGCATCCCTCCATGAGTGCCGATGTTTCGTTTTATGATTAAGACTTTTTACATAAACAATGCTTGCATTTTGTTTTATTTGTCTCATTCATCGGAACCATGATGTGCAGATTCAGTAATCTGTTATGTTCAAAAGCTGAATCCATGCTTGCATATCCAGTATATGGGTGTTGGAACCCCAAGTCCCCAAAGAGGGACTGGGAAATTGGGGACCACCTCCCAAAATTGAACCTGACCACCGCCCATAATCCCCCCCGCAAAAGAGAGGATGGAGTAGGGAAAGAAAAACAAGACAGGGTACTAAAAAAGAAAGGATGAACAACCCAAACAAAAAACCAGATGTCAGCCAAGAGAGAGAAGTGACGCCCGCGATGTAAGTAAGCAGAAAGCCGGTGAGAAGAAATCGCCCATGTAGAAGCCCAGCAGGCACAGGTATCACAATGACCAAAACATCCCGGCATACAGATCAGCATTGGCCCTCAAACAGAAACTTCAGCCCAAGGTCTTCCTCAGCACCAGGGGCCACAGTCCAAGCAACTCAGTCCTCAGTGTCAGAAGGTGGTGAAGAAGAGCGAAGACAAGTGTGACGAATCCAAGCATGAAGTCCAGCAAGCTTGACCACCATGTGGGTAGCGAGAAGAACAATGAAGGGCCCTGTCCAGCAGTCAGCTAAAGGGCTAGAAGCAGTCCAGGATGTGACAAGCACCCAAATACCAGGAAGGAAAGGATGGACTGGATGATCCACCCCTGGACGATGGAGGGCTTGAACAGCTTGAGAAATGAAAGAAACATCATTAGCAAGAGAGTGTATACATCCTCTGAGGGACTGGTCTCCAACAACAGGGAGGGAAGTGGATAAGGCAAATGAGGAAGAAAGGGCTGACCATACACCATCCCAAAGGGAAACAGGTCTCCCCATGTGTACCGAAGACTGGAGCCTATAGGACAGATGAAACCACCAAACAATACCCAGGGCCTGAATTTCCTGCTGGATAATGGCAGGGAAAGGCCTCATTCCCTCCAGAGAAAGCATCCACAAAAACCCCATGTCCATGGCAACTCAGTAAAATCAAATTCCTAATAACTAGCAGGATCCTGGCTAGCCCCATGCCTCCCCAAGGGGAACTTAATAATTTCCATAGGTCATTACATCCACAAATCACACATCGCCTGATCATTGTGAGGGCCCTGTTATAGATCCCTGTTATAGTCCATTATAAGAAACTCAGCCATGGCCTTGTAACCCCAATGAGTGCTGCCATGCAAGTTTTGTAAGAAGGCCCATAATGCATGTTTTGGGAGAAGGCACTTCCCATCCTTCTCCAGCCTACGTCCATGATAAACAGCACCTAGTTCAGAAGCTCTGTGCTCATCCAGTGCATATGTGTTGGAGCCAGCACAGGCAAACGTGAGGGTACAAGTGCACCCATATACCAAGGGGACAGCGGACCTCATGCGGCATACTTTAAGGTGCGGTTGGCCAAGGCACTTCCTCTTCCATGTACAGTACCAACCCTAACATGGGCCCTCACATGCATGACAGCTACCTTATGTAGGAGCAAAACAGCATCCAATAGCCTGAAAATGTCCCGTACAAATTTAATAGGAGTGGTGATGGAACCACACTCCGTCTATAATGCCCCACGTCCATGTATAACACAAACTTTCCCACAAATTTACTGTCTATAAATATATTAACCGCACCGTCTGATTTTTCAAGGCTCTCATCAAGGCAATGAGTTCAGCTTCCTGAGCTGAAGTACTTGCAGGGAGAGCTGCTGCTTCCACTATCTGGTCCAATGTGACCACAGCATAGCCAGCTAGCCTTTCTCCCTGTCCCATAAAACTGCTGCCATCTGTATACAGGTCCCTGTCCACTGCCTCCAATGGCGGGTCAGGTAGATCCGGCTGGCCAAAAAATACTTCTGTAATAGTTTATACACAATTATGATCGCTATCCAGTTGGGGAAGAAAGGTCGCTGGATTGAACCTGCTACTGCACTCTATATGAATTTGTGAGTTGTCAAGGAGTGCTATCTGATACCGTTCCAGTCAGGAGGCTGTAAGCCAATGGCCCCCTTGGATGCTAACAAATCCTGGATGGAATGGGGTGATTCCACTGTGATAAGAGCCCCAAAGGTTAATTGTTCAGCAGCCCAAAAGAAGAATGGCACTGCAGCCACCCAAAGGCACACTGGCCATCCTTGAGCAACAGGATTCTATTGTCTGGAAAAATAGGCTACAGAGTCAGACCAAGTACCAAGGGTTTGAGTAAGGAACCCAGCAGTCACCCCTTTACTTTTATCCAAATACAAGGGGAATGGTTCAGTGACATCAGGAATGCCAAAGGCTGGAGCATTGACTAAAGCAGTTTGAATGTTATCAGACAATACCTGAAAAATCCTTGGTCCACACAAAGGGTTCTTTATCCATGCCTGTAGTGGCCTGATATAGGGGCTTAGCCATTAGAACAAAGATGGTGGCTTGTAACGTAGCAAGCAAATGCATCCTAAAAGAGCATAGGGCAGTCTGAAAGGGAAAGAAAGATGAGTAAGACCAATACCACCCATAAAGCATTCCAAAGGATTGAGTATTACAGCTGACACAGAAGGGCCATTGGCCCCAAAGACCTGAAACGTTTGCGAGGAAGGGTCTCCAAGGGGCTTATTTAATACTGAATGTGACGCTCCTTTACCAATCAAAAAGGGTATTGTTCTTCTCTTACTTTGACTTGTATCAGAGGTGAAGAGGAAGAATCATCCATAAAGGCAGGGAGATAAAGGCCACAGCCCCTCACCCCCCACTTTCTATCCGGAGCATGGTTGAGGAACAGTACCTATAGGACAGTTAAGAAGTGAACATAAAAAACATACCCTGCTCCAGTGGCCAAATGTCATGCGTATACAACACCGGTCCTGTCCCAGGGCAAAAGACCGCAGTGGGTGATCTGGGGGTACCTGGAATCTGGGTGACATCATCCCATTTCTCTCTTGAAGGGGATTAGATTTAGATTTATTAAATTTATATGCCGCCCTTCTCCCCAAGGACTCAGGGCGGCTCACAACAATAAAAAATTAAAAAACATAAAGTACAAAATTTAAAAAAGAATTAAACAATGGATGTAATAAATAAATGACAATTTAACCCAATAAAAGCCAAATTTAAAACCATAGTCAGTCCAGGCCCGCTTGTTGGAACATCCATGTCTTCAGGTCACGGCGGAAGGACCGAAGGTCAGGGGCCGTCCACAGCTCTGGAGGCAGTTCATTCCAGATGGTTAGCGCACCCACAGAGAAGGCTCTCCCCCTGGAGGTCGCCAGCTGGCATTGCCTAGCCGATGGAACCCTGAGGAGGCCGACTCTGTGGGAGCGAACCAGGCGATGGGAGGTTGACAATGGCAGTAGGTGGTCTCGCAAGTACCCCGGGCCTAAGCCATGTAGGGCTTTAAAGGTAATTACCAGCACCTTGAATCGCACCCGGAGGGCAACCGGAAGCCAATGCAGCTCGCGCAGGAGTGGTGTAACATGGGAGTATCGGGATCCTCCCATAGGCACCCTCGCGGCCGCATTTTGCACCAGCTGAAGCCTCCGGGTGCACTTCAAGGGCAGCCCCATGTAGAGAGCATTACAGTAATCCAGGCGAGAAGTGACAAGGGCGTGGGTAACCGTGCATAGGGCATCTCGGTCCAGAAAGGGGTGCAACTGGCGCACCAGGCGAACCTGTGCAAAGGCCCCCCTGGTCACAGCAGTTAGATGATCTTCCAAGTTAAGCCGTGAATCCAGGAGGACACCCAAGTTGCGGGCCCTTTCTGAGGGGGGCAGTACCTACCCCCCCATCAAAAGGGAACATTTTGGACAATACGAGATGCCGGTATCCACAGCCACTTAGTCTTGGAGGGGTTCAGCCTGAGTCTGTTCCTTCCCATCCAGACCCGCACCGGCTCCAGGCACCGGGACATCACATCAAGGGCATCACTGGGTTGCCTCGGGGTGGAGATGAACAACTGGGTATCATCCGCATATTGGTGATACCTCACCCCAAAGCCACGGATGATCTCACCCAGAGGCTTCATATAGATGTTAAACAGGAGGGGGGAGAGAACCAACCCCTGAGGTACCCCGCAAGAAAGGGGCCTTGGGGTAGATCTCTGTCCCCCTGCCAATACAAACTGCGAACGGCCCGAGAGGTAGGAGGAGAACCACCGTAAAACAGTGCCTCCCACTCCCAGCCCCTCGAGCTGTCGCAGCAGGATACCATGGTCAATGGTATCAAAAGCCACTGAGAGGTCAAGTAGGACCAGTACAGAGGAGCAACCCCTGTCCCGGGCCCGCCAGAGATCATCTACCAGTGCAACCAATGCTGTTTCCGTGCTGTAACCGGGCCTGAAACCAGACTGGTATGGGTCCAGATAGTCCGCTTCATCCAGGAATTGCGGGAGCTGACACGCCACAACACTCTCAACAACCTTTGCTACAAAGCGAAGGTTGGAGACAGGACGATAATTATTCAACGAGACCGGGTCCAGGGCAGGTTTCTTGAGAAGGGGCCTCACCACCACCTCTTTTAAGGCGGAGGGGAAGACACCCTCTATCAATGAAGTGTTGACAACTGCCTGGAGCCAGCCCCCTGTCACCTCCCGGGTGGCCGAAACTAGCCCCCCTGGTTATCACTTCTGGCCATGTCATGCAGGCTTTATACGCTCCTTCCAACAACTTGTCTATCATCACCTGAAGTCCCCTCCACTTTCTGTAATTCACACTTAACATCTGGAGCAATCAAGGAAGTGACTGGGACTTTCAGCTGGCAACCAATGAACATCATAAATTATGCCCACATTTCCTGTTTAGGGAGGGCAATCTGCAATGCATTGACAATAATACCTTGGAAACCTTTAAGTTGCAGATCAAGGATCCTCCTTCCTTTTAGTAGCATTGCCTACCAGATGCCCCTCCTCTGTTGTTAAAAAGACATCCAGCATGGCTTGGAGGTCTGCCTAGTTAGTGGACAGAACCAATTCAGAATATTTGTGTGGGTGTCAGTGTAAGAACCCAGTTGGTCCTCTCATGCATAAAGATCAGATGTGGAGAAGGGAGTATGAACCAAGACCCCATCAGTGTCCCCCCTTCTAACATCTACCTGCCCTGTGAGGGAGTAGATCCCCTCATGGGTGGTGGAGCAGAAGCTAAAGCAGGAAAAGGCGGTGCCGTGGAAGGTCACCGCATCCCACAGTCTCTAAGCACCTGCTTATTCACATGTAAGGTCCAGAAAAACAAAACAAAACAAAAAAGACAAAAGAGCATATGCATTGTGCTGATCATGATCCATGCCTCTTTAAGCACAGTCTCCATGGTTTCAAAAACTCACAAATTTATGGATTCCCCTGTGGGCCAAACAGTGGGTATGCCCTGGTATCAGAGGGCATTGTATTTAATCAGAGTTTCAATTTCATATCCCGATGGGTTTTAAGCTTACCAAAGTTCCTTATGATACAGTCAAGAGGGCTGAGGACACAGCCACAGGTTCTCTCTCGCTTTGTTAGCCTTTTTGCAAGGGGAGAAATATGTGTCATATGTTAACTCTTAGATTACCTTGCTAGGCCCCAAACATGGGGCAAATCTTTATTTCCTGTTTTCAGCCTTATCTCAAAGGCCATCGAACAGGCTGTAGTCACACCGGACAGTTCATATATTTGTTTAAATTACTAACAAAGAATTTAGGGAGGCTGATATGCATTTCGGACTCATTAGTCCTCATCAGTCAGTCATACCCTTCTGAGATTCGAACCTGGGCTGCTTGCACGTTAGGCAGTGTTTTTACTTCTTGAGCCACAGGTTCTCTCTCGCTTTGTTAGCCTTTTTGCTAGTAATTTAAACATATATCTATATCTATATCTATATCTATATCTATATCTATATCTATATCTATATCTATATCTATATCTATATCTATATCTATATCTATATCTATATCTATATCTATATCTATATCTATATCTATATCATATATATATATATATATATATATATATATATATATATATATATATATATATATATATATATATAGAGAGAGAGAGAGAGAGAGAGAGAGAGAGAGAGCGCAACCACAAACCTCAAACCACATACCACTCACAACCCGTTGCAGCATGAGAGTACAAGATTAATGCCCCTTGCTTTCTAGGTGCCCCCAAAAAACCCCCAAAAGAGGGGGGCCCTAGGTGTGGCTGGCATTAACCCTTCCGCCCAGCTCTGGTCAACGGTGGGAAATAATTCAAGGAAACAGACACACGTTTACACACACACACAATCCCCAAGCAAGCCGGTGTAACAAAGTAATGCATATCTGTGTGTCCTACCTTACCTTCAGCCCTCCTGAGTATGCAGGAACCAAGTAAAAGGCAACCAAAAAGAAGAAAAAAAACTGGTTCCTGTTAAAACCACAATGAAGAGTCAAGAAGGGGGGCACATCCAGGAAATCCCAGAGCACGCTCGGTGCCTTCCCCTTTCCTGAGCCTCCCTAGGACCAACCAAGCACCTCTCCTGGAAACCAGGCTCACCAAAAATGATATGCAGGTTCTGAGGTTTTGCTGGTAAAAATACAGGAAACCAGAAGTTGCCTTCAAGCTTTACGTTTTTATTCAGCTGAACAAAAAGACGGGCTCCTCTAAATGAGAGCAGCCCCAAAAGACAAGAAATCCTTGTATTTATTCTTTCTGGTTACGTAAGGAGGCCATCCAGCAAAGCTGACACACATATGATAAATATTTCACTCAGTAAGTCTGGCATACTGTAGATAAGAGAGCAGAAGTAACAAACATGTTCCCTTTTGGGTGTTTCCCTAAAGATATTGTATGTTCTTGGGTGGGTTAGGACATTGAATATTTTCCTTGCTGGCCTTTCATGACCCTGCATCCAGGACTTTGCAAGAGCCCACAAACAGTAGGGCCATCTGCACATTCACAATTGATATTTCCTATACTGTCCCCTAATTCCGGGTCAACACCCCTGGAGCATCTCAATCAGAACCCTATAAAGATCCATTGACTCGCTCAGCCATTTTGTCAGCTGTCCCAGAACTGCATGCTGTTACCAGTTCTGCTCATCAATAAACAGAAACCTTCTTTCCTAAGCAGCCTCCATTTTATTTTCAGCATCTTAGCCTCCATTTTATTTCCAGTGTCTTACTCCCAGCTTGGAACTGGACCTGATTTTTCTTTCAACACATCTTTAATGAGTATTTATATTATGACCCTGACAGCTTGTTACCATTGTCATAAATTATCTGACTTAAGTCTGATTAAAAATGCTACCTTGAATGCTAATTTAATAATCCATTTAATAATACCATTTCTTGTCAATTATATAACCAGAGAATGGGTGCCAGTTGTAAAATGCAACACACAAGCCTGTCCTTAAAGGCTAATATCCCATCATGCTTTGTCATCTGCCACATGTAAATCTAGGATTCTGTATCTGCAGTGACTTCCTTATTAGTGAACTGACAAAATGATAAAGCTCAGCTCCAGCCACTAGACAATTATGGACTGGGTTTGCTGCCTGTGGGAGATCAACAATGTAGAGTCACTTCTGTTGTCTTTTACTGCTGGTCTTCGCAGGAACCCTTGCTTTCAGTGACAAGCATTATGTCTCATATAATGCTTGTATGGATATAGGAAATACAATACTGTAGTTAATATGCAGCCAAGTGATTTAAGGCCAAATTGAACAATATGGTCAAAGAATATTTCTAAATGCTTCCTGAATGAAAAAGGCATGAGGAAAAAAGATGAACAACCATTGCCAACATGACTAATTGAAAATGAAGTTATTACATTTTAATCGGGTTATATCATACTGTATATCATATCATATTATAATCATGGCAGTAAAGGCTCTTTTCCTTTACCCCACTGGCTGAAATTCCTTGGTCAATGGGGACCACAGCATGCCCCTTCTGCCGGAGTGATTGAGGACAGCCAATCCCATTGGGGTGAGATAGTTCCTCAGGTAGCCTGGACCCATGCCATAAAGTGCTATAAAGGTAATAACCAATTGGTTATTGGATCCGTAAGCAAACTGGCAACCAATGCAGTTCACATAACAGTGGTGTTACATGGGCCACCCTAGGGCCCCCTAAAACTGTCCACACAGCTGCATTCTGTGCCAGCTTCTGAATACTCTTCAAGGTATAGCACATTACATTTATAGCACATTACAGTAGTGCAGACATGAGATGACCAGGACATGAATGACTGAGTGCAGGGCCTCATGATCCAAGAAAATGTGCAACTGGTGCACAACATAAAGCTGTGCAAAGGCTCTCCTAGACACAACTGCCACCTGTTTTTCAAACATGAGTTGTGAGTCTAGGCAAACCCCTAGGTTGCACACAGGCCTGTCTGGGGTAGTGCAACCTCATCCAGAACTAGGGATGTTAAGCTCCCAGTTCCCAATGTTCCACACACCCATAGCTACTCAGTCTTACCAGTGTTCAACTGAAGCCTGTTATCCCTGATCCAGAGCCCCACAGCCTCCAGGCACTGTGAGAAGCCAGCAACATGTCACCCAGAGTGGACATATAAAGTTGAGTATCATCAGGGGAGTTCACCCCGGGTGTCATGGCAACACGGATGAAATTAACTGTAGCTCCAGTTTCCTAGTCTGATTTTACTTTGTCTGGAGACACAGAGAGGTCAGAAAGTCACCCTGGACAGGCAACAAGGAGGAAGGGAAACCTTGGGAGTTCGGAGCCAACAGCGGTTGACCCAAATGGACTGAGGAAACTGAGGTGTTATGATTCAGTGTCAGCCTGTGCTCCCAGCAGCTGAATCTGAGAAATCTGAGGAGGAGGAGGAGGAGGAGGGGTTTAGAGATCCTTCGGTGTCAGAGGGAGGCTCTGATGCACTGCAGGACTCTCAGCCTGTCCCCTCCAGTCGTGTTCCTCATGATGCTCAACTGTGTGAGGAGGAGGTGTCAGACTCAGAGGAGTCACAGCTGAATCTGTTCAGAGACACTAGAAGCAGAAGGCAATCCAGCAGAGTAAAGCAGAGAAAATCAATGAGGCAACTCAGTGAAAGGAGGAGAAGGCATTGAGAAGCCACACCTTGGGACAGATAATAAAAGGGGAAGGTGTGGGCAGTGCTGGTTGGTGAAGGCAACTGTTCGAAGACATTCAAAGAGAATCCTGGTCTGTTCTTGCTAATCTGTCTGACTCTTGTTTGACTCTTGTTGGATGTTTTGAATCATGTATTTTTGGTTGAAGAAAATATTCTGCTGCTTTTTTGTTTGAAAGACTTTATTATTTGGAACTGTAAATAAATTTGGGTTGGTTTTTTCCAGCCTATTGATTGTTAAGAGGAAAAAGGGGTTGTCCCTGACACACAAACAGGGCCAGTCGTAGGCTGGAACAGAACAAAAGGCTGCCAGCAAATACGCAGACAGCCCAAGCCATAGACAGCCAGGGAAGAAGTGAAGAGCCTTGGCAGCACCGATGAACAGCTGACTGTCAACAATGTGTGAGATCTGGGTGAGATTGTTCTTTATTTCTCTTCCCTATGGACTTTTAAAATATAAATTCCTGAATTGGATAATTTTTAAAAGTAAAAACCCCAGGAAGACTCGGGAAGAAGAGAGTTAAAAGCGGCAAGAAATCTGAAATGGGGGAACAAAATTAAGAAATATAAAAAATATGCAGAAAAGATTTGAGACTGATTTAAAAAATAATATTTTTTTGCTAACTTTTTTATTTGGGAAGATTTTTTTACTTTGTTGTGAAAGAGCAATTTAAATAAAGTTTTATTACTGGATAGAGACATTACAATTAATGAGGACATCTAGTGGTGAAGGAAGATACTACAATAACACAGAAAGAATCAGAAGAGTGATGACCTTGAAACAACACCTGTGCTAAACAAAACATTCTGTGACTCTACAAAAAAAAAAACAAAGATTTTTTTTATAACTACATCTTTTAACTCTAGACATAACCATTATAGAAACTATTTAGAGACAGAGGGTTTTTTTAATATCTTTGAACTGAGAGAAATATTTGGATTAGACTTGTGCAGTTGGTTCTTTTTTAATGTTGGATTATAGTTTAAAGCAGTTGGCCCTTTTTTAAACTTGGATTATAGCCTAAAGCAGTTGGCTCCTTTTAAAATTTGGATTATAGCCTAAAACAGTTGGCTCTTTTTAAAGTTGGATTATAGCCTAAAGTAGTGGGACTTTTTCTAAAGTTGGATTATAGCCTAAAGCAGTTGGCTTGTTTTTTTTTTCATTTTTGTGGGTTTTTTTCTCTTTTCTTCTTTTTTTTCTTTTCTCCCTGTGGATTTACAAAACTTGCTTGCTTGAACAATGAGTGCACCAAATCTTACTAAAATTACAAAAAAACCTGCTTCTGCACCCTCTTCTGGAACATCTAGTCCAGCAAGTCAGGGATCTATTGATGCAATGTTACAACGAGAGAAGGCAAACAATCTCCAAAAAGAGATGCACACAACTTTACAACTAATGCAAGAAATGATGCAGAAGAATCAAGAAACAAAAAGCAATCTTGATAAGCTAAATGAACAAATGCTGATATAAAGACACAATTTGAGGCTCATCAACAAATGATTCTTAAAAATCAACAAAGAATTCAGAAGGTGGAAGATCAATCAGAAGATACTGGGAAAAAGTGAAGCACTAATGACAGAGAATGAAAGATTAGATTAGAACAAGCAAATCAAAACTTAGATGCGGCAGTTGCTGCCTTGGAAATGGAGAAATCTGTACACTATTTGAGATTCCAGAACATACCCGAAGATAAAGAGGGAGATATAGCAGAAGTGATTATTAATCTATTAGCAGAGGTCCTAAAAATTGAAAGATTGGAGATGCAACAAGAAGTGGATGAAATATTTAGAATAAATTCAAGTTACGTGAGGAAACACAAATTGCCCACAGAAGTCCATGTAAGATTTATGAAGAAAACAACAAGGGATGAGATATTAATAAGAGTCAGAGATTACCCATTACAATATAAAGATAAAGAAATAGTAGTGCTGAAACAGATTCCCAAGAGAATAAGGGATATTCAAAGAGAATATGATTTCTTGACTACAAAGCTGATTGCAAAAGGAGTAAATCTTAGATGGCTGATGCCAGAAGGGATTTTAATCAATTGGAATAATACAAGATATCAATTGGATTCAGTGTGGAAGGCAAAGGGTTTTGATGAAAGATATAGAGCATTTCTGGGAGAAAGAATACAATATCAACAAGAGGATGGAAAAAGCCAGAAACAGACAGAAAAAACAATAGAGGAAACAACTACACAAGTGGAAGAAGAAAAAGAGAAGATGAATCAAGAGGATGAGGGAACAGTAAGAGAGCAGAGGATTACGAGATCAACAAGACCTAAATACAAGTAAATCAAAATGGAGAAGGAAAATGGAATCTTTTCAGTGAATATTAATGGATTTAATCAAAAAGAAAAAGAAATTTTCAAACTACAGAAATTAAACATTGATATAATTTGTTTGCAAGAGACACACATAAAAAATCATCATAAACCTTTGGAAAATCCAAAACTTGGAAAACTTTATTACACATCAACTCAACAACAAAAAAAGAGGAGTAGCTATATATGTTAAAGAGACAATAGATTCTAAAATGATTTATGCAGATGAAGAAGGAAGAATACTAATGGTAGAAATATTTTTAAATCAAAAACAGATACTTTTGATAGCAATATATGCACCAAATAACAAACAAGAAGAATTTTATCAAAACCTTCACAGAAAAATAGTAGAAATGGAATATCAAAATATATGCTTAATTGGGGATTTCAGTGCAATAGTAGATGGGACATTAGATTACAAAAGCAGTAAATCAGGGAAACAAGGAAGAAAAAAAATTACCTAAGACTTTTTTTAACATGATAGAGGAAATTGGTGTACAAGATATTTGGAGAGAAACGATTCCAGGAAAATCACAATATATATTTTATTCTAATAGTCATAAATCTTGGTCTAGAATTGATATGATTTGGATGATGCCTGAATTAAGGGTTAATATGCAGGAAATTGAAATAGAATTAGGTACTTAGGCAGGTCATAATCCTTTAAAAATGGTGTGGAAAGGAATGCAGAAAAAATTAAGATGGACTTTGAACAAATCTATATTAAAAGAAAGAATTTATAGAATTAGCAACAAAAGAAATGGAATTTTTCTTCAAAGAAAATAAAAAAGAAGATACAACATTACAAAATGTATGGGATACAGCCAAAGCATATTTTCAAGGCGTAGCAATAACATACATGGTGGAAAAAAATAAAGAAAAGAGACAACAATGTCAGTTGTTAAGAGAAGAATTTAAAAAATTAGAATTTGAACTACAAATAAACCCACAAAAGAAAATACTGAAAAGACAAATGGAAATAATAAAACATAAATTAAATTTAATTTAATAGAATCAGAAAAACTGGAACAGCAAATTAAAAGGACAAAGCAAAACTTTTTTGAAAATGCAAATAAACCAGGAAGATGGTTAGCTTATAAACTTAAAAAACAGAAGGATAAAAAATTGATAAACAATTTAGCAGATGAAAAAGGCTGTTTACAATTTAAAAATGAAGAAATAAAGATAATTAAAGAATACTATGAAAAACTGTATGTTAAGGAAGAAACTCCATGGGAGAAAATGACTCAATATATGGAAGAAAATAATTTACCAAAAATTCCAGAAAATTTCAAGACTACATTAAATGAAAAAATAACAATGATGGAACTGACAGAGGCAATAAAAAGACCAAAAAAAATGAAAAAACACCGGGACCAGATGGACTCCCGGCAGAGTTTTATAAATGCTTACAAGATACATTAAGTTACCATTGAAAGATGTATGTAAAAAACTTTTATTGGAGGCAAAACTCCCAAATACACAGACAGAAGCAAATGTTACTTTGATACGAAAAGAGGACTCAGATTTGACCCAGTTAAAAAAACTGTAGACCGATATCACTATTAAATATGGACTACAAAATCTTCACTTCAATAATAGCTGAGAGGCTGAAAAGATTTTTGACTGAATTTATACATCCAGACCAAAACAGATTTTTGCCAAAGAGACAAATAAAAATAATTTGAGAGTAATACAAGATATATTGGAATATTATGAACTGCATTCAGGGAAACAACTGGCATTAGTATTTTTAGATGCCCCAAAGGCATTTGATAATGTTTCTTGGAAATTTATGATTCAACAACTAAAAACAATGGACTTTGGTCAAAACTTTATAAATACGATTCAGACAATATAGCAGAAACAAACAGCAAAACTGATTGTAAATGAGGATTATACAGAGAATTTTGATATACCAAAAGGCACAAGACAAGGATGTCCACTATCCCCACTGCTATTTATCTTAACTTTGGAAGTTTTAAATAGAAACATTAGGCAAGTTCCAGAAATTAAAGGATTGAAAATAAAAGGTGAAACCTTTGCAGATGATTTGGTATTCATTCTAGAGAAACCTTTAGAGACGATTCCTAAACTATTGGAAAAGATAGAACAATTTGGAGAGATAGCAGGATTAAAGATAAATAGAGAAAAAAACTAAAGTGATAGTTAAAAATCTTACAGATAAACAAAAAAGCAATTATCAGAAAAAAATAGAATTGCAAATAGTCAAAAAGGTCAAATACTTGGGAATATATTTGACAGCAAGATGTTCAACAATAAGAGAAGATAACTATATTAAATTGTTAAATCAAATAAAGCTTCATTTAGAAAAAATGGAAGCATCTGCAACTGTCGATGTTAGGAAGAATTGCTACGGTGAAAATGAATATATTACCAAAAAATCTATTTTTGTTTCAAACGATACCTATAAAACTGGAGAAAAAATTATTTGAAGATTTAAACTCTCTAATTCAAAAATTAATCTGGCAAGGAAAGAAAGCTAGAATTAAATTGAAAATGTTACAAGAAGCTAAGGGAAATGGAGGTTTTGGCTTGCCAGAATGGGTTTTATAGTATCAAGCATCAATGCTAACATGGGTAAAAGAATGGATAACTCTTAGAAATAAAAGATTGCTGTACTTGGAGGGAGATGACCTACAACTTGGTTGACATGCTTTTTTATGGTATGGAAAAAATAAAATACATAAATACTTCCAAAACCACTATATTAGAAATGCACTGTTATTAACATGGGAAAAAATAAAATGTAAAATCTATTTGAAAATTCCAAGATGGCTTTCAACAATAGAAGCATTTGTACATCCAAATCTAGCCAGTCTCGATAAAATATGGACATATAAAGATATTCTAAATTCTGAAAGGAACTTAAAATCCAGGCAAGAGATGGAAAATCAGGGCATTGATTTAACATGGTGATCACATTTACAAATGCAAGTGAGATATGACAAAGATATTAAACAGTATGAATTTTATAAAGAGCAGACTATGTTTGACCAGACATTGCTAACTTCTGATGAAAAGTTAATTTAAAAAATGTACAATTTCTTATTAAATCTGAAAATGGAAGATGAACAAGTAAAAGAGACAATGATAGCATGGGTAAATAATTTTGGATATAATATAGACTTAGAGAAGTGGCAAAGTTTGTGGGAAAGAAACTATAAACTGACAATGTCAGCTTCATATAAAGAAAACTTATAAAGACTTCTGGTTTGCCATCGCGGCTGCCACGACTTCTAGAAGGCGAGCTCCGTCTTCCGCGTTTGGTTTTGCTCCACTGGGGGACCCTGGAAAGGGTCAAGAGTTGCCCTGTAGGGGTGACAAGCAAAGAGGGGACCCCCGCTTGATCATGGGAGGGCAGTCGCCCTTCCACTCAATCCGGGGCAGCCCTCCAAACCAGTGGACAAAAGACCGCCCATAGAAATATGGCTCGTCACTAGGCTGCAGACAGCCGAAGTCAAACTTACCACCAGGCACTTCTAAAGCAGCACAGATGAGACTGGGTGAGATCTGAACCTCTCTTCAGTCCTAAGTATTTTCTTTTCCTGTAAAAGCTGCCTAAAGTAGGGACTTCTGATTTGGTTGCCGACGGGACAGATGGAAGAAGCTGGTTCTCTGGCTTCCTAGTCCGGTTTCGCTTTGCCCAGCGACGCTTAAAGGGTTGGAAAGTTGCCCTGGAGGGGCAATGAAGAAGGAGGGACACTCCAGGAGCTCAGATCAGGCAGTGGACAATCGGAGCGAATTGAAGAACCCCTCTGAAAGGACAGAAGAAAGGCTGCCGGGTGAGTCAAGGCAGCCCAAGTCATCTCCAGCTGGAAGGGAAGCACCGCAAAACAACTGACTGTCAACAGCGTGCTGAGGCTAGGTGAGCCAGAGTTTTCTTTCCTTCTCCTTGTGGATTATAAAACGTTGACCCCCTGATCGGAAAGAGCTGAAAAGCAAAGACCCTCAGAAGGATTAATTTAAAAGTGTCAGGCAATTGCAAAAGGGGAAAGCATTTTAAAGAATATCAGACATTGATAAATAAGCCGAGGTGGACATATAGTGGTGAAAGAAGAAACAACAGCACCAATAAAAAGTGAGAAAAAAAGAAAGAAATGAAAAGAATGTTTCCATAATAATGAGCTTGAAGAGACACCTGCAAATAACAAAAGTGCCTTGTTGTGAGAGTACAAGGGAAAAGACTTTTCACAGTTATATTTGTTGACTTTGGCTAAACCCAAACAGACACTATTGGAAGAAAATGAATGCTTTATATCCAAGACTTGACTGGGGGAGGTGAATTTGGTCTAAAACAGCTGGGTCTCTTTTGCATTTTGGACTCTGGTTTAAGACTGTGAGTTGTAAAATGAGTACATCAAACATTACTAGACTTATGAAGAAAATTTCTTCTGCACCCTCTGTGGGACAATCTAGTCCAACAACCCAGGCATCTATTGAAACAATGTTGCAATCTGAGAAAATAAGCACTGCCCAAAGTGAAATGCAGGCCTCATTAAAATTTATTCAAGACATGATGCAAAAAAAAAACACGAAGAGACACAAAGTAAACTTGAGAAAGTAAAATGAAGAAATCCTGGATATAAAGGCACAATTTGAAGCTCAAAGACAAATGATTATTAAAAATGAACAAAGAATTCAGAAAATGGAAGATAAATCAGAGGACATTGGTAAAAACTGGAAATGTTATTACAAGAAAATGAAAAATCAGAACAAGAAAATCAAGACCTAGAGGGAGCAATCAAGATCCTGGAAATGGAAAAAGCTATTTGAGATTTCAAAATATTCCTGAGGACAGAGAAGAAAACATAGCAGTGGTGATCATTGACCTCCTGGCAGAGGCTCTAAAGGCAGATAGAGAAATTCAAATAGAGGTCGATGAAATATTTCGCATGAACTCAAGCTACGCAAGAAAAAACAGACTACCAAGAGAAGTATATGTAAGGTTTATAAAGAAAACAACAAGGGATGAAGTACTGAGAAAAGTGAGAGATGAGCCATTACAATATAAACATAAAGAAATTGTGGTTTTAAAGCAGATACCCAAGACAGTAAGAGACACTCGAAGACACTACCATTTCTTAAATACAAAGCTGATTGCCAAAGGCATAAACTTCAGATGGCTGATGCCAGAAGGCATTTTAATAAATTGGAATAATACAAGATATTGACTGGATTCAATCTGGAAAGCAGAGGACTTTGAAGCAAGGAATACAGCAATTTTAGATGAAGGAGTGAAACAACGACAAGGGGAGAGTAAGGAGCACAAACAAATGGAAGAGATGACTCAAGGAGCAACCGTACAAACAGGAGAACAGAAAGAGAAAGATGAACAAGAGGGTGAAGGTGAAGGAACTGCCAGAGAACAGAGGATTACCAGATCGACTACACCCAAATATAAATAATGGAAATGGAAATGGAGAAAGAAAATGGAATTTTTCCAGTGAATGTACATGGACTAAACTCCCCATCAAAAAGAAATAAAATTTTCATGAAATTACAGAAATTGAACATAGACATAATTTGTCTGCAAGAGACACACATAAAAGAACAGTACCATAAATTATTGGAATATTCAAAAATTGGGAAACTTTATTATACATCAGCACATCAGAAAAAAAGAGTGGTCGCTGTATACATCAAAGAGACAATAGATTCTAAATTGGTATACTCAGATAAAGAAGGAAGAATCGTAATGGTAGAAATATATCTGCTGTCAAGGTTCTGACAGATGAGCTCTTCAAATGACTCTGAGGCATTGTTTACCTTAAAAGTCTTTTATTAGAGCCCTAAAACATCGGAAATCCTTGCTAGGAGAAGCTGGAATCTGAATTCCCCTCCCTTTAGCACAATATATTAAACACAATTCTCCTCCTTTTCATTGCTGTCATAAATCACATTCTCCAATTAGTTTGAAGGGTCAGTTTCCCTTCTGTTAGACAACCTGCCAATTTCTTATCTTCTCTTATTTCGAGACAGCCTTGAGACACATTCTTCCTCCCCCCTCCCCCAGCAATAACTGATTATAGCTCTTAAAGTAACATATAAGTTTAAATATGAAATAGCTGCTTCTTCATCTTTTGTCAAAGCAAGAACATTCGATGCTAGCAGCGTTGACATCTATGCCAAAAGCAAATATTGTTAGTGGCAATTTATGCACCAAATAATAATCAAGAAGAATTTTACCAAAGCCTACATAGAAAAATAATAGAAATGGAGTACCAAAATATCTGTCTAGTAGGAGATTTCAATGTGATAGTAGAGGGAACAATTGACTATAAAAGCAATAAAACAGGAAAAACAGGAAGAAGACTACCCAGGACGTTTTTTGATATGGAAGAGGAAATTGGAATTCAAGATGCCTGGAGGGAAATCAAGCCACAAAAATTACAATACACCTTTTACTCAAATAGCCAAAAATCCTGGTCAAGAATTGATATGATTTGGATGACGTCTGACGTGATGAATATACAGGATACTGAGATAAAAATAGGCACGTGGGCAGACCATAATCCCCTAAAATGATATGGAAAGGAATACAAAAAAGACCAAGATGGATTTTAAACCAATCTATATTAAAAGAAAGAGAATTTATAGAGTTGGCGAAAAAAGAAATGGAATTCTTTTTTAAAGAAAATAAAAAAGAAGATGCAACACTACAAAATGTATGGGATACAGCTAAAGCATACTTTAGAGGCATAGCTGTAACATATATGGCAAAGAAAAATAAGCAGAGAAGACAGCAATATGTACAAGTGAAACTCGAAAAATTCAAATATCGTACAAAAGTTCATTTATTTCAGTAATGCAACTTAAAAGGGGAAACTAATATATGAGATAGACTCATTACATGCAAAGCAAGATAGTTCAAGCCGTGATTTGTCATAATTGTGATGATTATGGCGTACAGTTCATGAAAACCCCAAATCCACAATCTCAGAAAATTAGAATATTACATGCAATCAATAAAACAAGGAGTGTACATAGAACAATATCGGGCCTCTGAAAAGTATAAGCATGCATATGTACTCAGTACTTGGTTTGGGCCCCTTTTGCACCAATTACTGCCTCAATGCGGCCTGG
This sequence comes from Vipera ursinii, assembly GCF_947247035.1. NCBI lineage: Eukaryota > Metazoa > Chordata > Lepidosauria > Squamata > Viperidae > Vipera > Vipera ursinii. Next base: position 25,342,477 of record NC_139522.1, read on the forward strand.
CATGGAAGCTATCAGCCTGTGGCACTGCTGAGGTGTTATGGAAGACCAGGATGCTTCAATAGCGGCCTTCAGCTCTTCCGCATTGTTCAGTCTCATGTCTCTCATCTTTCTCTTGGCAATGCCCCATAGATTCTCTATGGGGTTCAGGTCAGGCGAGTTTGCTGACCAATCAAGCACAGTAATCCCACGGTCCTTGAACCAGGTTTTGGTGCTTTTGGCAGTGTGGGCAGGTGCCAAGTCCTGCTGGAAAATGAAGTCAGCATCCCCATAAAGCTCCTCTGCGGAAGGAAGCATGAAGTGCTCCAAAATCTCCTGGTAGACGGCTGCGTTGACCCTGGACTTCATGAAGCACAGTGGACCAACACCAGCAGATGACACGGCTCCCCAAATCAACACAGACTGTGGAAACTTCACACTGGACTTCAAGCATCTTGCAGTGTGTGCCTCTCCATTCTTCCTCCAGACTCTGGGTCCTTGGTTTCCAAATGAGATGCAAAAGTTGCTCTCATCAGAAAAGAGGACTTTGGATCACTGAGCAACAGACCAGGTTTGTTTTTCTTTAGCCCAGGTAAGACGCTTCTGACGTTGTTTCTTGTTCAGGAGCGGCTTGACAAGAGGAATACGACATTTGAAGCCCATCTCCAGGATCCGTCTGTGTGTGGTGGCTCTTGATACACTGACTGCAGCCTCAGTCCACTCCTTGTGAAAGTCCCCAACACTTTTGAATGGCCTTTTCCTGACAATCCTCTCCAGGCTGCGGTCATCCCTGCTGCTTGTGCACCTTTTTCTTCCACACTTTTCCCTTCCACATAACTTTCTATTAATGTGCTTTGATACAGCACTTTGGGAACATCCAACTTCTTTTGCAATTACCTTTTGAGGCTTTCCCTCCTTATGGAGGGTGTCAATGAGGGTTTTCTGCACAACTGTCAGGTCAGCAGTCTTCCCCATGATTGTGATTCCTACTGAACCAGACTGAGAGACCATTTAAAGGCTCAGGAACCCTTTGCAGGTGTTATGGCTTAATTAGCTGATTAGAGTGGGACACTTTGAGCCTAGAATATTGCACCTTTTCACAATATTCCAATTTACTGAGATTGTGGATTTGGGGTTTTCATGAGCTGTAAGCCATAATCATCACAATTATGACAAATCACGGCTTGAACTATCTTGCTTTGCATGTAATGAGTCTATCTCATATATTAGTTTCCCCTTTTAAGTTGCATTACTGAAATAAATGAACTTTTCCATAATATTCTAATTTTTTGAGTTTCACCTGTACTATTAAAAGAAAAATTTGGAAAGTTAGAATTAGAATTGCAAAAAACCCACAGAAAAAGGTTTTGAAAAGAGAAATGGATATAATAAAACATAAATTAAACTCGTTGGACTCAGAAAAAGTGGCAGAACAGTTAAAGAGAGCAAAACAGAATTTTTTTGAAAATGCCAATAAACCAGGAAGATGGTTAGCTTATAAACTTTAAAAAAAGAAAGAGAAGAAAATGATACATAACTTAGTAGATGGGAAAGTCCATTTACAGTTTAAAAATGAAGAAATAAAAAAGATAATCAAGGAATACTACAAGGAACTGTACAATAAAGAGGAAATTTCAAGAGAGAGAATTGTTATATATCTGGAAGAAAGTAATCTTCCAAAAATTCCAGAGACATTTAAAACTATGTTAGAAGAAATGATTACAATGATGGAAATATCAGAGGCCATAAAAAGACAAAAAAATGGGAAAACACTGGGTCCAGATGGGCTTCCGGCGGAGCTATATAAAAATCTACAAGACATACTAAGTGAACCACTGAAAGATGTTTCTAATGGACTTCTACTAGAGGCTAAACTCCCATCTACATGGATGGAAGCAAATATTATTCTAATACCAAAAGAAGACTCCGATTTGACGCAAATCCAGAACTACAAACCGATTTCACTGCTCAAAGTGGATTATAAATTTTTTACATCAATAATAGCAGAGAGACTGAAAAAATGCTTAGTTGAATTCATACATCCAGATCAAAATGGCTTCTTACCAAAGAGACAAAATAAAAATAATTTAAGAGTGATAATAGTCGCATTAGAATATTATGAACTATACCCAGAGAGACAATTGGCACTAATATTCTTAGACGCCCCAAAGGCATTTGACAATGTTTCCTGGCAATTTATGACTCAGCAACTACAAATAATGGACTTTGGACAGAACTTTATAAACATGATAAAAACAATATATAATAAGCAGACAGCCAAACTGATTGTGAACGGAGACTGTACTGAGAGCTTTGAGATAAGAAAAGGCACAAGGCAAGGATGCTCACTATCCCCATTGTTATTCATTTTCATTTTGGAAGTCTTAAACAGAAAGATTAGAGAAGACACAGAATTTAAAGGGCTGGAGATAAAAGGTGAAACATATAAACTACAAGCATTCGCTGATGACCTAGTATTTATCCTAGAAGAACCTTTGGAGATGATCCCTAAACTATGGGGAAAGAGAATAGTATGGAGAAATAGCGGGATTAAAAATAAATAGAGAAAAAAACAAGGTATTTTATTTATTTATTTTATTTTATTTTATTTTATTATTTTATTTTATTTTATTTTATTTTATTTTATTTTATTTTATTTTATTTTATTTTATTTTATTTTATTTTATTATTTTATTTTATTTTATTATTTTATTTTATTTTATTTTATTTTATTTTATTTTATTATTTTATTTTATTTTATTTTATTTTATTATTTTATTTTATTTTATTTTATTTTATTTTATTTTATTTTATTATTTTATTTTATTTTATTTTATTTTATTTTATTTTATTTTTATTTTATTATTTTATTTTATTTTATTTTATTTTATTTTATTTTATTTTATTTTATTTTATTTTATTTTATTTTATTTTATTTTATTTTATTTTATTTTATTATTTTATTTTATTTTATTTTATTTTATTTTATTTTATTTTATTTTATTTTATTTTATTTTATTTTATTATTTTATTTTATTTTATTTTATTTTATTTTATTTTATTTTATTTTATTTCTATAACGCCCTTCTCCCGAAGGACTCAGGGTGGTGTACAGGGCAATACAATAAAAATACAATATACAAAAGTTAAAAAATATTAAATACTACAGCCCAATTCAATAAGTTAATACAATAATATTAAAATACCCCAAACCCATCAGACCAGGCCGGCTTGTTCAAATAGACATGTTTTTAGGTCATGTCGGAAGGAGCGAAGGTCGGGAGCCATCTGGAGCTCAACCGGTAAACGGTTCCAAAGGTCTGGTGCGCCCACAGAGAACGGCCTCCCCCTGGGGGCTGCCAGTCAACACTCTTTGACCGACGGCACCCTAAGGAGGCCCTCTCTGTGGGAGCGCACTGGACGAAGGGAGGTTGATGCCGGCAGCAGGTGCTCCCATAGGTAACCCGTACCCATGCCATTTAGGGCTTTATAGGTCATAACCAGCACCTTGAATCTTACCCGGAGGGCAACCAGAAGCCAATGCAGCTCGCGGAGTAGAGGTGTTACATGGGAGTATCGGGAAACCCCTACCACCACTCACGCGGCTGCATTCTGCACCAGCTGGAGCCTCCGATTAGTCCTTAAGGGCAGCCCCATGTAGAGAGCGTTGCAGTAGTCCAAACGGGAGGTCACGAGTGCATGAGTGACTGTGCGCAAGGCATCCTGGTCCAGATAGGGCCGCAACTGGTGCACCAGGCGAACCTGGACAAAGGCCGCCCTAGTCACAGCTCCTATATGATCTTCCAAAGAGAGCTGTGAGTCTAGGAGGACACCCAAGTTGCGAGCCCTATCTACGGGGGGTAATATCTCACCCCCCATAGTTAACGATGGAATAGTCTGAATTTCCCGAGACGCCGGCACACACAGCCACTCATTCTTGTCAGGGTTGAGCCGAAGCCTGTTCCTCCCCATCCAGACCCGAACCGCCTCCAGGCAACGGGACATCACATCGAGGGCATCACTGGGGTGGTTTGGGGTAGAAATAAAAAGCTGGGTATCATCAGCATATTGATGATACCCAACCCCCAAACCACGAATGATCTCACCCAGAGGCTTCATATAGATGTTGAACAGGAGAGGCGAGAGGACCGACCCCTGAGGAACTCCGCAAATGAGAGGCCTCAAGGCCGACCTCTGCCCTCCTGCCAACACCGACTGCGAACGTCCCAAGAGGTAGGAGGAGAACCACCGTAAGACAGTGCCTCCCACTCCCAACCCCCGAAGACGCCGCAGTAAGATACCATGGTCAATAGTATCAAAAGCCGCTGAGAGGTCTAATAGGACTAGGACAGAGGAGCAACCCCTGTCCCGAGCCCACCAGAGATCATTCACCAGCACGACCAATGCCGTCTCCGTGCTGTACCCGGGCCTGAAGCCCGATTGGTACGGGCTTCCTCCAGGAACAAAGCTTCCTCCAGGAACAAAGGAAACTGCTGCGCCACCACACTCTCAAGAACCTTCGCAAGAAAGCGAAGGTTGGAGACCGGACGATAGTTGTTTAAAACAGCTGGGTCCAGGACAGGCTTCTTGAGGAGGGGTCTCACCACCGCCTCCTTCAAGACGGCGGGAAAACTACCCTCGCTCAAAGAAGCAGTTATCACTGCCTGAAGCCAGCCTCGTGTCCCCTCCCGAGCCGAATAAACCAGCCAGGAGGGGCACGGGTCCAATAAACACGTGGTGGAGCTCAGCCTCCCCATAATCCTGTCCACCTCTTCCAGAGTCACAGGATCGAACTCCTCCCAGATGACATCGACAAGACTGCCCATGTTCTCACCGTCAGACTCTGCCCAGTCGGAGTCCAAACTGGTCCCGATCCAAGCAATTTTGTCCGACAGATGCTGCCTAAACTCCTTGGCACGACCCTACAAGGGCTCCTCCCTCACCTCCTGATTCAGGAGGGAGCGAATCACCCTAAACAGGGCGGCCGGGCGATTATCTGCGGACGCGATGAGGGTAGCAAAGTAGTTTGACCTTGCCGTCCTCATCGCCGTGAGATAAGACCTTGTAAAGGACCTTAGTCGCATTCGGTCAGATTCAGACCGGCTGGACCTCCAACAGCTCTCTAGGCCCCGTCTCCGATGCTTCATCTCCCAGAGCTCCGCGGAAAACCACGGAGCACACTGGGATCTGTGCTGGGTCAGGGGCCACATGGGTACAACTTGGTCGAGTGCCTCCGTGGCTGCCTTTTCTCAGGCTTCCACTAAGGCCTCGGCTGGGCTGTGAACTAAGGCGGCAGGTGGGGACCCAAGCGCCGCCTGGAACCGCTCAGGGTCCATTAACCGCCTGGGGCGGAACCATCTAATTGGTTCAACAACCCCACGACGGGGATTGGCAAAACGGAAGACCAGCCGCAGGAGATGATGATCGGTCCATGACGGGCGTAACAATTGGGGAACCCCCACCAAGATCATCTAACCACCGGCCAGATAGAAAAATCAAATCGAGCGTGTGACCCTCCCATGAGTCGGGCCCTGAATTACTTGCGTCATGTCCATGGCCGTCATGGAAGCCATGAACTCCCGAGCTAACTCAGATGATCCCCCCAGGGATGGCAGATTGAAGTCACCCAAAATTATAAATCTGGGGAACTCAATCACCAACCCCGAGAGGATGTTGAGAAGCTCAGGCAGGGCTGCTGCTATGCGACTAGGCGAAAGGTACACCAGCAGCAAGCCCAACTGAGCCCTAGGGCCACATCTCATGAGGAGAGACTCACACCCGGCTATTTGGACAACGGTGGCCTCCCGCAGTCATAAGGTCTCCCTCACAACTACCGCCACACCCCCGCCCCTACCCTGAGCCCGAGGCCGGTGAAGCACCCGGAAACCTGGTGGGCAAATGTCAACCAGAGGGACACCTCCCTCTGGGCCCAACCAGGTCTCCGTAATGCAAGCCAGGTCCGCACGCTCCTCCTCAACCAAATCACGGACCTGGCGTTAAAATACACAGCCTGAGCTCAGGTGGCTGCTCATCCTCGTTCCTGGGACCACGGGACGAAACCAGAGGGTCGGAGCGCATCACCGCTTGAAGACAGCGGGAACGCACTCCCGAATGTTGATACGGCCCTCTGTTTGAACACCTGCTGCCATTCCCTAACGTCGTGGGAATAGGTAGTCCCACACCCCGCTCCGGGGCCCCGGAGGCAACCAGCCCAAGCCCAAGCCCAAGCCCAAGCCCAAGCCCAAGCCCAAGCCCAAGCCCAAGCCCAAGCCCAAGCCCAAGCCCAAGCCCAAGCCCAAGCCCAGCCCAAGCCCAAGGTAATAGTTAAGAATCTTACAGATAAGGAGTTTCCAGTGACGTAGTTGAAGGATAGACCTGGGGGAAAGATTCTCCTCTCCCCAGGTCTGATTTTCACCTGCTGGTGGGTCTATCTCGACTGAAAGCCGCCCCGGAGAGGTGGTCACCAAGGGGTGAAGCTTTGGGGACCGCGGGTCAGCAGTAGCTGGCTCTCTGGAGCCAAAGGAGCCCTCGGAATTGGCAGAAGAAAGGCGGTCCACATTTATGCAGTCCGCCATTACCAGCTGATCATTGGAGATGAAGAAGAAGCTTAGAGTGACAGCAAACAACTGAGCTGAGTGAGAATACTTTCTCCTTTCTCACTAGAAGTGGATTCTTGTTTGGCAAATAGCTCTTTTACAGCTTAAGAGTGAAGCATTTTACTTCTAGGGAGGGGGTGGAACTTTTTCTTTCCTTCCCCCCCTCCTGAATTCAAGTGGCGGTTTAAGCTTTTTGGCAAATTAAATACTTTCTATATTTAAAAGTTGGCTGAGGCTTAAGATAAATTTGGGAAGCTCCTGCTTTTATAGAGATTTTTTGTCTTTGTTTCTTGTTGAAAAACCACTGCAATTTTTATTTTTAAAACCTTTTAGACTTTTATGTTTACTTTTGAACACTTTTTTTCTTTATTTCCCTTTAAAGGTGCCGGGAGTGAATACTTAGTGCAGGGCTTTTCAACCAGTGGTACGGGTACCACCTGTGGTACATTGGCACCTGGCAGGTGGTACGTGACCATCCTAGAAAAGTGGTAGTGGGGGAGGGGAATGAGATGAACTGGTGGCAGCATCGCACAAGCCTGAGCGAGAGATGGCTGGAGCTGCACGGCTGTCAGGGCTCAGCGAAAGTGCCAGGATCAGCAGCAAGCTCCAGCTGGAGCTCAGCACTGATCCTGGCACTTCTGAGCCCAGAAGAAGCACCGATCAGCTGGAATGTTGCAGCATCTATAGGGTCTTGTGATTTATATTCAGATGCTTGGCAACTGATTCATATTTATGACGGTCACAGTGTCCCAGGTTCATGTGAAGTGACCAAAACCTGCTGCAACCACCCAGCAGATGGGGGGGAATAAATACCAAACACCCCCCCCACCTCACCCCCACTGCCAGTCCTCAACAGAAATGCTCACAACAATGAAAACCTCGGACAGGAGGAAGAGCACCGCTGGGCGGGCAGGCAGGTGTCTTGCTCGGCTGTGGCTTCGGGGGCACTTTTTCAGTGCCATTGTAACTTTGAACAGTCACTAAGCGAACTGTTGTAAGTCGAGGACTACCTGTACTTCATCACTTTTTTCCTTTTTTTTTGGGTCATCAAGTTTTTGACACCTTGCTAGGTGACTGGTGATACTCAGATGTTGCCATATCCTAAAAGTGGTACAATGGGTCAAAAGGTTGAAAAGTCCTGACTTAGTGGATACTTAACGTCATCTTGTATCTACATTGAGAACTATGTTTACTTTCTCTTGACTGGAGCTTATTCAGATTAGAATTTTGGCTGCATGCCCAGACATTCTTTATTTGAAAGTCCTTGAAACTTTGCTGGAGAAAAGTTTTTTTTTCTTTTTGGTTTACTTGACTTTATAAGATACACTATATCCACAAATAAATAGTACTTGGAGCCACCTGCTTCCTTGATTATAAACATTGTGTATTTTGGAATTATAATAAGGTGTCCTAGAAGAACTGAAAATTAAGAAATTTTCCAGAATAGAATTTGGTGGATTATAAATTTTGACATTTTTTCTTTTTCTTTTTTTTTTCTCTTTTCTTTTTCCCTTTCTATTTTGGCAGCATTTTTTCCTCTCTTGTTTTTCTCTTCTTTTTGCCCAGTTGCTATTTTTATTTTTCCTTTTCCTTTTTATTTTTAATTATTTTAACTATTTTTATGGATTTTCCCTAATTAATAGGTGCCTGTTGGATTATAAAAGCTGGCCATTTGGCCACCTGGTGGATTACAATATAAGAACTAAAGACAAAGATGAGAGCTCCAAATCTACCTAAACTTGGGAAAAAAGGATCTTCTGCCCCTGCCTTGACTTCTGCAAGTCCAGTATACCAGAAATCAATTATGACAATGTTACAGCAAGAAAAGATGGATGTTCATCAAAAAGATACTCAGGTAATCTTGCAAGCAATTGCAGCTCAGACGGCAACTTCGACGAAAAATTATGAAGACTTGAAAAATGATCTTGACAAAATGAATCAAAAAATTACCAATATAGACTCCCAAATTGAAAATTTTAAGCAGATGATTACAGACAATCAGCAAAGAATTCAAAAAATGGAAGATAAATCAGTTGAAGTTGACCAGAAATTAGAAGCCTTAAAAGATGAAAATAAGAAATTGGCCCAAATAAATGGAGAATTGGAAGACTTGTTGGCGGTTTTAGAAATGGAAAAAGCCTCATATTTTCTAAGATTCCTAAATATAATAGAAGACAAGGAAGAGGATCTTTTAGATTTGATAACTGGGTTACTGGCAGATGTCCTAGGAATGGAGAAGATCCAAATAGAAGGAGAATTGGATCAGATTTATAGAGTCAACTCAAACTATGCTGGAAGAAATAAAGTGCCCAGGGGAGTTCATGTTAGATTTCTTAAAAGATCCATAAGAGATGAAATTCTGAGAAAAGTAAGAGATCAATGGTTAAAATATAAAGAAAAAGAAATAGTAGTTCTCAAACAAATTCCTAGAATGATAAGAGAGGCCCGAAGAGATTATCAGTTCTTAAACAGGAAATTGGTTGAAAAAGAAGTCAACTTTAGATGATTGATTCCAGAAGGGATCTTAATTTACTGGGACACGAAAAGATACAGACTGGACACACCAGTTAAAGCATTGGATTTTTTTTGACAACCATAAAGCTTTTTGGAAAAAGGTGATCCTGAACCTAAGAAACAAGAAGAAATGGTAGCTGAAGGAGTGGCTAAACAGACCATTTAAAGGCTCAGGAACCCTTTGGAGGTGTTATGGCTTAATTAGCTGATTAGAGTGGGATACTTTGAGCCTAGAATATTGCACATTTTCACAATATTCTAATTTCCTGAGATTGTGGATTTGGGGTTTTCATGAGCTGTAAGCCATAATCATCACAATTATGACAAATCACAGCTTGAACTATTTTGCTTTGCATGTAATGAGTCTATCTCATGTATTAGTTTCCCCTTTTAAGTTGCATTACTGAAATAAATGAACTTTTGCACTATATTCTAATTTTTCGAGTTTCACCTGTAGGAACTGTATTAGTTCAAATATGAGACAGTAGATATTAAGAGAAAAAGAGGAAATATTTGATGTGGTAGCTTGAGATTTGTACTAAAGATTTTTGTATGTTATTGAATTATCGATTAACCCAGCCACCACGTTGCTTTTTAAATACTTAAATGTAAAAATAGAAAATTAATAAAATATTAGGAAAAAAACTTATACAAAATGTTCCATAGATGGCACTTGCCACCAACAAGACTAGCAAAAATGTTTAAAAATATGTCAGAGAAATTTTGGAAATGTAAACACAAACCAGGTACTTATTATCATATGTGGTGGACATGTGTTAAAGCAAGGAGATATTGGACAAAAATTCACACTTGGCTAGAAAAAATGTTAGAGAAACAGATGGATTATAAACCTGAATTTTTTGTACTAGGTATAATGCCAGAAAAACTTGATAAGCAAAGTACATACCTGATTTTACATGTAATAACAGCGGCAAGAATTATATTTACACAATATTGGAAGAACGAAGAAATACCACCAGAAGAAGAAATAATTTAAAAAATACTAGACTGTGCAGAAATGGACAGACTTACTTTAAGGTTAAAAGAAAAAGAAGAAACAGAATATTTTAAAACTTTGGACCTATTTTAGCAACGGTTAGAGAAAAGATTTAGGGATTAGGAATTTAATTTGTATTAGTGAATAAGATACTCAGACAACAAGTCTTTGTTGAATGATTACTATTGAATTCTCTTAAAAAATAATAAAAATTTATATATAAAAAAGTTGAGTATCATCAGCATACTGATGACAGATCATCTCATGATGTCAGATGATGTCTCCCAGTGGTGTGATGGCCCCAGAAGAACCTGGTTCAGAGGAGGAAGGTGTGCCAGAACTGGGGCCATCAAACAAGGATGACATGAATCCCCAGGAGTATCCTGAGAGCCTGGAGGCTGAGGAAGACACAGTCCCAGCCCGTCTGGCATTGGGGGGAGCAGTCGACCATATGGTCAGCCACCTGCACTAGAAGAAGCAGGGGAGGATCGGTTGCCGATGGTTAGTGTCAATGAGCAGCAACAGACCGCCTTTGATGAGGAACAGCTGATGTTCCCCTGCCCAATCTGCAGAGGAGGTCATCAAGGCTACTTGCAAGGAAACAGGCTCGCCCGTCCTAACAAGAAACGCTAGGCTTCGGGTGATTTAGCCAGGCACGGGGAAAGGTGCGTTTGTTGAAAACAACTGTTTGCTTCTGCAATGCACTCTCTTTGACCGTGAACTTTGGACCTTACTTTAGTTTTATGAACTTTGGACCTTGTTTTGTGGACTTCAGATCTTGTTCTTGTCTAGTGGATTTTAGACAATGTCTTGTGGATTTCAGAATTTGCTGTTGCCTTGTGGATTTCGGACCCTGCTCTGTGGACTTTGGACTTTGTTCTTGCTTTGTGGAATTGCAGATCTTACTTTTCTGAATATTGGACCTTGTCCCTAGGACTGTGCTCATGCTGATTGTGGGTGGCTGTCCTTGGGGAAATTGGGACTGAACTTTACCAGCATAACTGCAGAACAGTGAGGTGACTGTCAGGTTGCCTTGTGAAACTGCTTGATTTATGTATAGTTGTGCAATAAACATACTATACTAGCACCTGCTCATGCCTGCATGATTTAAAACAAGAGGCTTCATGTAGATGTTAAAAAGGATCGGAGAGGGTACTTGTCAAGGTTGACTCGCAAGGCACCTCTTTCTGCTCGCTACTTGACAAAGGGAGTGGGGAATGGGTATGATTGGAATGTGTTGGAAGCTGGGAGGGAGAAAAGGAATTTACGTGAGCTGTTTGCAGCCTGAGAAAATCTGGCAACCCCAAGGTCAGACGCTGAAGACTTTCGAAATGTGCAGACTGTTTTCCCAAAATAAAATGCTTAACCTGGATTGGTGGACATTCTATTCTATTCTATTCTATTCTATTCTATTCTATTCTATTCTATTCTATTCTATTCTATTCTATTCTATTCTATTCCATTCCATTCCATTCCATTCCATTCCATTCCATTCCATTCCATTCCATTCCATTCCATTCTATTCTATTCTATTCTATTCTATTCTATTCTATTCTATTCTATTCTATTCTATTCTATTCTATTCTATTCTATTCTATTCTATTCTATTCCCAGATAACTGGGTAGGGCTATTCCCCAGGCATCTCTAAAGGACCTGCTCCATGCTTGGACTCTAACTAAGAATGGATCTGAGTGACTTTGTCCATCAGGCATTCCATGAATTCCTCTGCATGGCCCTGAAGATGATAGTCCAATCCCTCCTTCCCCAGGAGGGACCAGGTGACCTGGGTGACACTCTGTGGATGCAATAAGAGTAGAGAAATAATGATGTTTCACTGCTGTTACCACCATGAGGTAGGCCTTAATAGTGGCTCTGACTCATGTCTGGTTGGATTAGTCTCTTTTTTTACTCCAGCGGCACTCTAGGTGTCTCTTGGCCCTTTCCACCACCCTCAACTCCTCCGAAAACCACAGGGAGTGCTGGGAGTGCTGGGTCACAGGTACAATCCTGTTTAGATGGCCCAGTCAGAATGTGGTTCGGAGGAGTTGGAACCGGGACCATGCAATGGGGATGGCACGTTTCCCCAGGAACACCCAGAGAGCCCAACAGCTGAGGACAATGCAATCCCAGGCCCATCCAGCAGTGGGGCAAGCAGTCAACCAGACAGAGAGCCGCTTGCCCTAATGAAAGCAGGAGAGGATTGGTTGCTGAAGGCCAGCAGTGAGGAAAGGCAACAGATCACCTCTGACAAGAAAAAGTTGCCTCCCCTGCCTGATCTGCAGGCATGGAAAGAGGAGCGGAGGGAGGCACAGAGGAGGTCTGTGAAACTGCTCGTGATGAAGCAGCCCCACCCCTCCTCACAAGGAACACCTGGTGTGAGATGATTTAGATGGACACAGGGGAAAGGTATGTTTGCCAGGAACAACCGTTTGCTTCGGCATGCATTTCCCTGGCTTTTGTGTACCCTGTTTCATGGATCGTGTTTCAGCTTGTGGACTCTGAACCTTGGATCTTGCTTTGGGGACCTTTAACCTTCTTCATGGAACTTGGACTTTGCTTTGTGTTTTCTGAACCTCGGACCTTGATTTGTGGACTCCAAATCTTGGTTGTGTACTGCAGATTTTTGCCTTGCCTCAGGATTGACTTTGGACCTACAGTAGTTTGTGGGACTGGGAGGTAGTGACTGGGTGCCTGCTGTCAGGCAAAGTGGGGTGCAGCTTTATCAGCACTGTTGGAGGGCCGTTTGTCACTGCAAAGTTGTGCAATAAATGGACTATATTGGTGCCTGCCCTTGCCAATGTAACTTGGGTCAGAACACCTGTTCAAACCCACGGTCACGCCCTGAATCCAGGTTGTGGCCAGAACTTTGGCAGGACTGTGCAGCAGAACCCACGAGATATCCCCCACTTCCCTTTGGAACCCATTCAGGTCCATCAGTCACTGGGAGTGGACCTCTTGAATGGATCCAGTCTCCCTGCAGAGGGGGGCAGCATGAGAGACTCTCAAGGACACCAGGGCATGTTCTGACCATGACAGGGGGGATAAAGACAAGTTCCCCAACAGATCATGTTGCCATTGCTCCAACAAGAAGATCATATCCGAAGTATGGCTGCTGTCCCAAGTCAGGCCATGGATGATCTGGGATAAACACATAGCCACCATGGTGGTCATGAACTCTGGAGTCATTTCCAAGGCCAATCCCAGGGACACCAGATTGAAGTCTTCCAGGACCATGAGCCTGCCTAACTCCACCGCCAGCCCCGAAGTGGTCTCCAGTAGCGCAGGCAGGGAGGTTGTAATGCAACAGGGAGGCTGGTACAATAGCAACAGTCCCAACTGAGCCCATGAGCCCAACTTCAGGAACAGAGTCTCACAATCGTAAACTTGGGGAGTATTGCCCCTAAAAGCCAAAAGAGATTCCAAGACAATTGCTATGCCCTCTCCCCTGCCCTGGGGTCTCAGCTGGTGCCAAAACTTAAACCTGGCTGGACACATCTCCAAGAGGGGGACTCCCCTTTCCAGAGTCAGCCAAGTCTCAGTGATGCATGCCAGGTCATCTTGCGCTTCCTCAATTAGGTCACAAAAAAAGAGGGGTGGGCTTGTTGTTAACTGACCTGGTATTTCTCAGTAGCAGCTGAATACCTGGGCCTCATAGGTTCTGCTGTCCAAGGGTCTAGGACAATTGGCCACTGCCACATGGCCATGGCTGCTTCACCCTGGCTCCCCTTCCCCAGCTGACCCACCATGAGCACCCCTCCCCGCTCCCCACCATGGATGCATAACCCCAGCACCCGCACCCCAGATGACCCAACATGTGCATTTTTCCCCAACTGCCCCATCCCTACTGCTCTTACCCTGCAACCTGGTCATGGGCGATGCACTGTGGGACAAATCACAGCTGTTTTCCCTGCATGGGATGATTAGTCACGTGCATCAGATGGGCCCATTGTATTGCCTGACTGCTGGCCAGCCGGCTTTTGTAACCAGCCCACAATTCAACCAATGACACATGACAGCCCCACCTCCTCCCCTTTAACACTTTCCTGGATGTGGTGCACCTGTTAACCCCCTTGTCCCTCTCACCTGGTTGGAAGGCTGCTTCTGGCGACAACAGGTACACAAGGCCCTGGCTTGTTTATGCCAGCCAAAGCCAGAGCAGGAGCCGAAGTGGACCTGGGCAAGGAGGAGGCAGAGTGGGTGGTGGCAACAGGCAGGGTGGCAACAGAACCCTTGGCCCTGGGGTCCTTGCGGGCGCAGGAAGCAAGGGAAGTGACGACGGAATCGGGGACTCCACAGTGCTGCTGGTGGGGCTGCTGCCAATTGTTCTAGATCTGTGGTGACAAACCTATGGCACACATGCCACAGGTGGCACGCAGAGCCCTCTCTGTGGGCACACGTGCTGTTGCCCCAGTCCTAGACCTTCAGTCCCATCCGTGAGCAACCTGCATCAATACCCGCACAGGGTAAGGTTGCCGCGCTCACCCCCACCTCCCCCAAGCATTTTTTTTACTAACCTGCCTTTCAGCTGCATTCCATTTCTTCGTTCACTTCTCAGCCTTCGCCGTGTGTTTGTGGGACTATCGGTAAAAAAAAAGTTCTATCAGACTTTCTAACCTCTCATGAGATCTCAAGAAGTTAGAAAGTCTGATGGAACTTTTTTTACCAATAGTCCCACAAACACGTGGCAAGGGCTGAGAAGTGAATGGAGAAATGGAATGCAGCTGAAAGGCAGGTTAGTAAAAAATGCTTTGGGGAGGTGAGGGGATCTGGGCGGGGGCAGGCGTGGCAACCTTACCCTGCTTGGTGGTGGGAGGGTGGGGCACATGTCCTTCCTGTGCCAGGCCAGCCCCTACAGCCCCAGGGCGGCTGTGCTGGGCGGCAGGTGGCAGGGCGTTGAGGTGGGGTCTGGCAGTCCAACCAAAGCAGCAGGTGGAGCGCGGAGGCTCGGGATGGGAGGGTGCTGAAGTGGGCAGCGGGGCCATTGGCAAGAACAATGTTTCTGAGCAGAAAGAGGCCTCAGAACAAGTGGGGCAGGTAAGGAAAGAAATCCTTGCTCCCCCCAAAAAAATTGCCTTTCTTTCTTTACCTGACTCCCAGCCCCATGCTGTTTCTCCTTCGCGATCTGCCACCGCCACATGCAAGGAAACAGAGGAAAGGGTTTTTTTGGGAAAAAAGGTCAGTCAATCAATTCCAACTTCTCATGAAAGATCGCAAAGTTGGAATTGATTGACCTTTTCCCCCCAAAAAAACCCTTCCTTTGTTTCCTTGCACAAGGCAGTGGCGGTGGATTGTAAAGGAGAAACGGCACGGGGCTGGGAGTTAGGTAAGGAAAGAAATTTCTGGGGGGAGCAAGGATTTCTTTCCTTACCTGCCCCACTTGTCAGAGAAAAGAACTTCGCAGCTCTGCTTACAGAGCCACCAAAGCTGTAGCTCAGGGGTCCTCAAATTACGGCCTGACCTGTCTTTTTATCCAGCCTGCCTCAACCTCCCGGGCAAGCCGTCCAATTGCGAGGAGAGTGTGGGTGGATCAGCCAGTGGCGGGACAGCCAGTTGGTGGGAGAACACGTTTTTTCCCAGTTTCTCCCTAGCGTGCCCAAGGGCACGCTCACACTTTGGACATGCCCCCTTCTTCTCCTCTCACCTATTCGCGTTTTTACCTCAGGGCCGGGCTGAGAGGTTTAGGCCTCACTTGCAGCCTAGGCCTCACTTAGGGCATCCAAGCCTAGTGATGATGATGCCACTGCTGCCACTGCTTCTGAGGTGGGTCCCTTGCTAGGCACTACAGAACGCGAGCCCCAGCCTCTACTACTGCTGCTGCTGCCGCCATGCCAGCCAAAAGGAAACTGGAGCTGCCGGCCCTCAACATCACCCCCACCATCACCGAGGGACCCATCCCCACTGGCGGTTGGAGTGGGGCTTCTGCAGTGGGGCACCAGTTATGGGTCTGAGGGGAGCGGGCGAAGGGCGAGGTATTTGTGAGGGGTGGCTAGGGTGAGCGAGAAAAAAGGAGGAGAATTTGCTCCTGGAAGGTTATTTTGGGGATGTGAGGGGTTGTGTGGAGGTGAGGCGATGAAAGGTCGGGAGAGCTGCTAGGAGGGAGGATGTGGTCGGCCTTTGGAGGAGCATCCCGATCCATGAATGGGGGTAGTGGTGCCGCGTCCAGGTGAAGCCCCGAGAGGTAGGCAAAGCTGGAGGTGGTGGAGCAGTGGAGGAACTGGGAACTGGGAGTGCTGGTGCTGGTGGTTGGGAGAAACTTCATTGGCCTTTAGGGTCCAGGAAATGGTGGAGGAAGGATGGGGGCATTGGGATGTGCCCCATGGGAAAGAGGAATGAGGTCTTGCCAGGCAGGTTCTTCTGCCCTGAGATGGTCTGGAATGCCAATCAAGGAGAATATTTCTGGCTCAGAGTTAAAATGAAGGGTCCTTGGGGGGGCATGTCTCTGAGGATGGTGATTTTCTTGCAGACGTTTCAGGACCCAAAGTGGGATAATAAGTGAACTAATGAGGTTACCTGGTTTGGGTCATGAGATGTCTACAAGAAAGCCACAAAGGTCAGAGAGGACTAAGGAACTCACAACCGCCCTCCGCCTCCTCTTCCTTTCTTCTCCTCCACTCCACAAACCCCATTCTCTTCTGGCACTGCTGATGTTACCTAGTTTGGGTCATGAGATGTCTGCAAGAAATGCTGAATGAAATGGCACCCTTGCCCTGCCCCCTGCCTCGTCTCGCTTCACCCCGCAGGATGTGCCTCCTGCCCACTCTCCCACCTGCCAGAGACCCCCTGGATCTCCCCCAGCCATGCCTGGCCCCCACAGGCATCCCTCTCCACAAGCAACATCGAGGTGACCACGCCCACCCTGGCCACACCCACCCAGTTTGCCATGACCAGTGCAGCCACGCCTATCCAGTGGCCACACCCATCCATGGGGCCATGCCCACCCGGCACCCCACGATAAATAAGTGGGGTTTGGTTTGCAGTTTGAGCACTCGGTCTCTAAAAGGTTCGCCATCACTAATATAGGGTTTCTTGGCTAAGCATGGGGTTGGACTAGAAGACCTCCAAGGTCCCTTCCAACTCTGTTATTCTGTTAACCTCTCTTGTACATTGGTGCCATAAATCTCTTTTTTTCTTTTGTTACCTTTAGCTGAGGTAACTGTACCTGGATTTATTATTTATTTATTTATTAATTTAATTTCTATACCGCCCTTCTCCCGAGGGACTCAGGGCGGTGTACAGGGCAATAAAAATGCAATAAAAGTACAATATACAAAAGTTAAAAATGAGATTAAATAGACTAGCCCATTACAATAAATAATTAATTACAAATTACAAATTAAATACCCCAAACCCATTAGACCAGGCCAGCTTGTTCAAATAGGTGAGTTTTCAGGTCACGGCACAAAGAGCGAAGGTCAGGAGCCATCCGGAGCTCAACCGGTAATTGATTCCAAAGGGCTGGCGAGCCCACAGAGAACGCCCTCCCCCTGGGGGCCGCCAGTCGACACTCTCTGACCGACGGCCCCCTGAGGAGGCCCTCTCTGTGGGAGCGCACTGGACGAAGGGAAGTTGATGCCGGCAGCAGGTGCTCCCATAAGTAATCCGGACCCATGCCATTTAGGGCTTTATAGGTCATCACCAGCACCTTGAATCTCACTTGGAGGGCAACTGGAAGCCAATGCAGCTTGCGGAGTAGAGGTGTTACATGGAAGTATCGGGAGACCCCCAACACCACTCGCGCGGCTGCATTCTGCACCAGCTGGAGCCTCTGAGTGGTCCTCAAGGGCAGCCCCATGTACAGAGCATTGCAGTAGTCTATACGAGAGGTCATGAGCGCGTGAGTGACTGTACACAGGGCATCCCGGTCCAGATAGGGTCGCAACTGGTGCACCAGGCGAACCTGGGCAAAGGCCCCCCTGGTCACAGCTCCTATATGATCTTCCAGGCAGAGCTGTGAATCGAGGAGGACACTCAAGTTGCGAGCCCTATCTACGAGGGGTAACACCTCACCCCCCATAGTTAAAGATGGAATAACCTGAATTTCTCGAGATGCCGGCACGTACAACCACTCAGTCTTGTCGGGATTGAGCCGAAGCCTGTTCCTCCCCATCCAGACCTGAACCGTCTCCAGGCAACGGGACATCACGTCGAGGGCATCACTGGGGTGGTTTGGGGTGGAGATGAAAAGCTGGGTATTATCAGCATACTGATGATACCCGACCCCAAAACCACAAATGATCTCACCCAGTGGCTTCATATAGATATTGAACAGGAGAGGCGAGAGGACCGACTCCTGAGGAACTCTGCCCTCCTGCCAGCACCGACTGCGAACGTACCAGGAGGTAGGAGGAGAACCACTGCAGAACAGTGCCTCCCACTCCCAACCCCCTGAGACGCCGCAGTAAGATACCATGGTTGATGGTATTGAAAGCCGCTGAGAGGTCTAATAGGACTAGGACAGAGGAACAACCCCTGTCCCGAGCCCGCCAGAGATCATTCACCAGTGTGACCAATGCCGTCTCTGTGCTGTACCCGGGCCTAAAGCCCGATTGGTACGGGTCCAGATAATCAGCTTCCTCCAGGAACAGAGGGTGCTGATGCGCCACCACGCTCTCAAAAACCTTCGCAAGAAAGCGAAGGTTGGAGACCGGACGATAGTTGTTCAAAATAGCCGGGTCCAGGGCAGGCTTCTTGAGGAGGGGCCTCACCACCGCCTCCTTCAAGGTGGCGGGAAAGCTACCCTCACTCAAAGAAGCAGTTATCACTGCCTGGAGCCAGCCTCGTGTCCCCTCCTGAGCCGCATAAACCAGCCAGGAGGGGCACGGGTCCAATAAACACGTGGTGGAGCTCAGCCTCCCCATGATCCTGTCCACATCTTCCGGAGTCACAAGGTCGAACTCTTCCCAGCTAACATCACCAAGACCGCCCGTGTCACCTCTGTCAGACTCTGCCCAGTCGGAGTCCAGACTGGTCAGGATCCAAGCGATTTTGTCCGACAGATGTTGGCTAAACTCCTCGGCACGACCCTGCAAGGGCTCCTCCCTCACCTCCTGATTAAGAAGGGAGCAGGTCACCCTAAACAGGGCGGCCGGGCGATTATCTGCGGACACGATGAGGGTAGCAAAGTAGTTAGACCTTGCCATCCTCATCGCCGCGAGATAAGACCTCATAGAGGACCTTAGTCGCAATCGGTCGGATTCAGACCGGCTGGATCTCCAACAGCTCTCTAGGCCCCGTCTCCGATGCTTCATCTCTCGGAGCTCCGCGGAGAACCATGGAGCCCAGTGGGATCTGCGCCGGGTCAGGGGCCGCATGGGTACAACGCGGTCGA
The DNA here is from genome assembly GCF_947247035.1 of Vipera ursinii. Classification (NCBI taxonomy): domain Eukaryota; kingdom Metazoa; phylum Chordata; class Lepidosauria; order Squamata; family Viperidae; genus Vipera; species Vipera ursinii. The sequence continues at coordinate 25,361,889 of NC_139522.1, forward strand.
GTGCCTCCGTGGCTGCCTTTTCCCAAGCTTCCACCAAGGCATCGGCCGAGCTGTGAGCGAAGGCAGCAGGCGGGGACCCGAGCGCCACCTGAAACTGCTCAGGGTCCATTAAGCGCCTGGGGCTGAGCCATCTTGTTGGTTCCGTAACCCCGCAATGGGGAGTGGTGAAACGGAAGATCAGCCGCAGGAGATGATGATCGGTCCATGACAGGGGCATAATAATTGGAGAACCCCCACCCAGATCATCTAACCACCATCCAGATAGAAAAACAAAATCGAGCGTGTGACCCCCCCATGAGTCAGGCCCTGAATTACTTGCATCAGGTCCATGGCCGTCATGGAAGCCATGAACTCCCGAGCCAACTCTGATGATTCCCCCCAGGGATGGCAGATTGAAGTCCCCCAAAATCATAATTTTGGGGAACTCAATCACCAACCCCGAGATTTACATTTATTCCTTACAAAAATAACTTTGTTTAGATTAATTAGTCAAATCTTGTTGCTTATTGTATATCTATGTGGTTGTATTTGATCGAAAAAAGGCTATGTTTTCTTCCCATGCTTGAGAAAGTCTTTTTTGCTCCACAGTGCAAGCTTCCAAATTATGGTAACTGGACCATTTGTGCAAACTTGTGTTTGTAATGTCGGGCTATGTAATTTATTAGGAATGCATAATTGAGGCCCAGGCTGCATGTATCCTTAAGCCTTTATTGGGACCAATGAGCAGGTGCCCAAAGTTAATACTTTTTGCCATTCTGAGACAGGAAATAAACAAACATTTGATATTGTGAGATTTAAATAAACAGCAGCAAGGAAACCCTTCCAATCCGTCCCCAAAGCTAGAAAATAGAAAAAAAATCACTGCCAAATGCATGATACAGTCCCACCTATTTTCTGTCATTGCCTTACCATTGCCTCTCAAAACCTGAGAACTACAATTGATGGTCAGTAAAACGTTTTCCTAAACTTACATATTTAGCATTTACCATCATTTGGTAATCAATTCAGATGGGTAGGATCTGTACCAATTGTACAGTGCCTCTTTGTTTTGAAAGCAGTGTAAAACATTAATACACTAAAGGAACATGTAGCCTCACAGAGGTTATAGTCACAAAAAGATTATGGCTTAAAGTATCTCAGTTAATATTTATTTATATATCAAATTTTGAGACTGCCTATCTCACTCACAGAGCAACTTTGGGTGGTGTACAATTAAAACTGTTAAGTATTGGGATCAGTGAGGCATTGACGATGTGGTAATGGAAAGCAACAACACGTTTATTAAGTTAACACAGAAGCAGCACAAACTGCCGCTTAACTTCTATTTATACGGACCACCGATAGGTGGTGGCCAATGGAATTTAAGCAGTATTTCCCGCTCAAAACACAAGCTAACAATTCTGGAGACAAGCAGTCTGGAGTTTGAACAGACACAGCAGTTAACTATTAATAATGGTTTCCAAGTAATTTACATCAATACATAACACCACTTCCCCCTAAATAGTTCACAATGTCAAGTATTGAACATAGTCCTGCAAATACTTTGGTGTCCTTTGTGACCGTTCCAAACATCTCGGAACCTCTGGAGGTTCCTGGTCTACCAGCTCACCTGCCAGGCTGGGTAGACTGGAACTGTAGGACCTGTTTGCTATGGGTAGACTTGTGTCTCTTTGGCTGGTCTGTCTGGGTAGACCTGATCCAATGTCCATTGGTGGAAGAGTTTCTGCGGAGCTGGAAGTCAGGGCCGTCTGCCAGTTTCGCTCAGTTGGTGCAGACGCTGTGTTCAGGAGCAACTCGCCGTCTGCTAGTGCCCTGTCCCCTCTTCTGGGAGCCTCGCCAGTGCTTGAAGACTCCAATGCCAGGCCGCTGTTGTGTCAACCCTGGTTTTGACTTTCACATGAGTAATGAGCCTGTGACTGCTTTGCTAGTATCCTGCACAGTTGGTCGATGTGCCGGCGTAGCACTCGACCATTTTCCAGGACCACTTCGTAAGAGAGTGGCCCTGACACCTTACCAACCACAGCTACAACCCACAGTGCCCCTGGACCATAGTTTCATGCCCAAACCCAGTCACCAACTTGCAAGCTTCGTGGTGGCTTTGGCTGTGCTGAGTCCGAGGCAATTCGGTCTGGATCCAAACAATCCAGCTTAGTGATTAAGCATCGTCCCCATCTGAGTTCTGCTGGGCTTCTGCCCATGGAAGCGCAGGGAGTTGTGCATTGGCAAAGTAAAAAGTCTGCCAACCGATGCTGCCAATTGCCGGTTATGATTCTCTTTAACGACTCTTTGGTCGTCCGGACAATGCATTCCGCTTGGCCTTTCGAAGCAGGGTGAAAGGGGGCTGAAGTGGCATGCCTGATCATGTTAGCCCTCAAAAATGACTGAAATTCTGCAGTGGTGAATTGAGCCCCGTTGTCAGATACAATTACGTCGGGTAACCCGTGTGTGGCAAAGATTCTGCGCAGTTCCTGGATGGTCCTGGCAGTAGTCATAGGAGGGATGGGGTGACCTCTAACCATTTAGAGTGACTGTTCACGACAATGAGGAACAGTTTTCCCTGGAATGGTCCCGCAAAGTCTATGTGGATTCTGGACCATGGGGTTTGCATGGTTTCCCAGCGATGTACTGGGGCTTGAGGCATTTCGGGTCTGGATTGCTGGCAAATGTGGCAACTTTGTACTTGGACCTCAATATCCTTATCCAACCCTGGCCACCACAGGTAGCTTCTTGTGAGTGCCTTCATCCTGACAATTCCAGGATGTCCCTTGTGCATAGATTCTAAGACCCTAGTCCTCAAAGAGTTGGGAACTACAACCCTACTACCCCAAAGAATGCAGCCTTTGTGAGCTGACAGCTCATCCTTCTGCCTACTGAAACTTTGAAAGTCTGTCCCTAGACTAGTTTCCGCCATCCTGTGAGCACCCAGTTCAAAACGCGACTTAGCATTTTGTCAGAGGCTGTCTCAGCAGCCACATGCCCTGCGTGAAGGGGAGACTCTGACAAATCCTGGATAGCCAGGATGCGTGCAGCCAGTGTGGGGTCTGGCTCTGAGTATGGCAGGGGCAGTCTGCTTAGGGCGTCTGCGTGCCCCATTTCCCTGTCTGGTTTATGAATTAGCTTGTAACTATAGGCTGAAAGAAAAATGGACCACCTCAGCATCCGTGCGGAGAGGATCTGAGGGGTTTGTCTGTAGTGAACAGACCCAGAAGCGGTTTGTGGTCCATGAAGACCATGAATGGGCAGCCATACAAGTAGTCATGAAATTTTTTGATACCGGTCACTATGGCCAGTGCCTCCTTATCTATTTGGGCGTAGTTGCATTCTGCTGAAGACAGAGTCCTTGAATAATAAGCTATGGGAGCTTGCCTCCCGTCAGTGTTGTGGCCCTGACCCCCGAGGCTGTCCTACCCAAGGAAGAGGACTCTGAGGATGATGGGGAGGAACTGGCAAGGCCTCCCTCTCCGGGACCCTCCCCTCTGACAAGGTCTCCCTCTCCGGGGCCCTCCTTTCTGGCAAGGCTTCCGTCTCCATCTGAAGGCCGACAGAAGCAGCCTGTAATTAGCCAGGCTGGGAACGAGCCCGAGCAGCTGCAGCAGATGGGGAGTGACGAAGATGAATCATGGCTGGATCCCCGAGAACGATGCAGAGCCAAGCGTTTACAGCAGCGTAAGAAGAGTAGGAGGGCCAAGGATTAGCTGAGTCACTGAGCCACACCCCACAAGGTACAAAAGGGGGTGTGGCTGCTCTCAGGACTTTTTGACGAACAATAATTCAAACAACTTCTGGTCACATCTTCGGAACTCTGTCAGATTTTCTACCTGTGTGAAGCCCTGGTCTGGCTTCTTGACAACGTTTCTATATTTCTGAATTTCTGGACTGTTTGTTTGGATGTTATCTCATTTCAGCGGACGCTTGAGGTAACGAGTTTATTTTGGCAGACTGCTTGTATTTTTCTGCCAAGGCTTTATCGGACAGCAAATTACTTCAGCCAGAGCAATTAACCCTTGCTAGTTGACAGGGTTTGTGCAGAATATCTCCTGAGCCAACAAGGAGAATGCACAGAAGAAGTGGTACTGAGAGTAGTCAGGTTTTGCACAGCAACCACACTGATACACTGAGGTGTGTAAAAAAGGAAAAAAACTTTACTTTTAGGAGTAGCACAAGTCAAGAATAAACAGTCCAGGTCATACACAGGTACAGAGGAGATATCAACAGTTCAAGAGTTATCCAATACAAAGTCGTCTTACCAGTCCAAAAGTCAAAAACACAGTTCTTCGGGTTTAGCAAACAGTAGCAAAACCACAATCAACAATAATCAGCAAGCAATGTAACAGAGTAACTAACACACACACAGAGAAGCTATTTCTCTAGCTCCCTCTTATGGCCGTTGAAAGAACACAGCATTGGCCAATTATTACACATTTAAAGGGATACAATACATTACAAATCATGGCTTATATATTGCCAACCCAACCAGTTAGGCTGTAATCATATGACTAACACTAGTCATGCCTGCTTGTCTGTCTGTTTGTACCTCGGGGGGGGGGAACAGAACAGTCAGCCATTAAATGGCTCAACACGGCCCCTATTCCGTAAGGGGATGCATCACATGCAATGCTGATAGGCAGCTTTTCCTTAAAATGTGTCAGTACAGAGTGTGATGACAGCAGTGATTTGACTGCCATGAAGCTTTTCTCATGGATGCTTGTCCACTGCCAATGTGCCTTCTTGTCCAAGAGCCTGTGTAAGGGCTTTGCCGCTGCAGCTTTGTGTGGAAGAAAGGCATGGTAAAAGTTGAGCAGCCCTAAGAATGCCTGAAGCTCCCCCTTTGACTTGGGACTGGGAGCCTGCTGAATAGCTTTGAGCTTGTATTCAGCCAGGTGAATGCCTGTGGCATGTATGCAAAACCCAAGGAACTCAGTTGAGTCTACACCTATTTTGCATTTTTCCCTCTTCAGCTTCAACCCCGCTTCGCAAAAACACTGAAGGATGGCTTTGAGCCATTCTGCCAATATTTCTACTGACTCCCCAGCTATGAGGACATCGTCAAAATAATAATAATAATAATAATAATAATAATAATAATAATAATAATAATAATAATAATAATAATAATAATAATAATAATAATAATAATAATTTTATTTGTATACCGCCCTTCTCCCGAAGGACTCAGGGTGGTGAACAGGGCAAACATATAAAATTACAAGAATACAAAAATTAAAAAAGAATTAAACAAGATACCCAAGTTACAACAGTAGATTAAAATACATTAAAACAACAATAAAACCCAAACCCATCCCCCATCAGGCCAGGCCGGCTTGTTCGAACAAATAAGTCTTCAGATCGCGTCGGAAGGAGCGAAGGTCGGGCACCATCCGGAGCTCAACCGGCAAACAATTCCATAAATCCGAGGCGCCCACAGAGAAGGACCTCCCCCTGGGGGCCACCAGACGACATTCTCTGACCGGTGGCACCCTGAGGAGGCCCTCTCTGTGGGAGCGCACAGGGCGGAGGGAAGTTGACACCGGCACACACCTGGAGTGTTTTTGAGCGTGCGCTCCATCACACTTTGGAAAATCCCTGGGGCTACACTGACCCCGAACTGCAGGCACCAAATCCTGAAAGTACCCCTGTGGGTTACTATGGTCTGAGTTTCTGCCGTGGCATCATCCACAGGCAGTTGCTGGTACGCTTGTGCCAAATCCAATTGGCAAATACACGACGTCCCTGTAGTGACACCAGAATATGGCTGACTACAGGCACTGGATATGCATGTTGTTGAAGTGCTTTATTTATAGTGCACTTATAATCCGCGGATATGCGGACCTCACCATTGGCTTTAAGTGTTGTAACTATGGGGGTCTCCCACACACTGCTATCTACTGGCTGCAACACACCTTGTTGCACCAGCTTGTCCAGCTCTGCATCGATTTTTGGTTTGAGGGCAAAAGGTACTCTGCAAGGCTTGATCCTGATTGGGGTTACAGTTGGATCAAGGTGGAGGGCAATTGGAGGCCCCTTGTACTTGCCTAAGCTAGGGCTGAAAACATCAGCAAATTCCTGGCAAACTGCCGACAGGTCCGCTGCTTGGGTTCTGTTAATGCCACTCACATGGATGCCCAGGGCTTCAAACCAGTCTAAACCGATGAGGCTTGTGCGGTGGCCTTCAACTAACATGACATTGAGGGGAACCTCAAACTCTTTGAATTGTACTTTGAGCGTAGCTTCTCCCTTAACCACTACATGGGAATTTTGGAAATCCGTTAACAGCAGATTTGATGGCTTGAGTTTAACTCTTTTGCCGCTGCAGTTGCAAATGATGTTAAAAGTTCTTTGAGAAATTATGGACACGGCTGACCCTGTGTCCAGTTCCATGTGGCAGGGAATTGCTTGAAGCTTGACTTTAAGCCTAAGTTTTTCTTTAAGGGGGCGATGGGCACCTGTTCTAAAGACGCTCCTTCTACTGGAGCAATAGCCAACTCTTTTCTGCCTTGGGGTCCCTCTACCTTTCCTGGGGAATTCTTCTTGTGGAACATCCCTCTGGTGACCTTTACAGATGGCGGAGATGTGACCTTGTTTGCCACATGCCCGGCACATTGCTGTACAGAACCTGCACTCCGAATGCCTGTGTCCGCCTCCACAGCCCGCACATTGAGTAAAGGGAACTGCCTTCTAAAATGGCTATTGCCCTCTTTCTGGCAGCTTCCACAGCCAGTCAATCTCATTGTCCATGTCAGGGTCGTCGGCTCTTTCTGTGTCCTCATGGTGGACGGTTTCTGGGCTGGGAGTGTTCTTGGAGGGCCTTAAGGCTTTGATGGCTCCCCTGGCAGCTTCTTCGGCCATTATCTCTTTCAGGGCATCTTGGAACGTCAAGGTTTCCTACACAAACAGCTTCTGCTGAAGGTCCCTGTTCCTCAACCCGCATACCAAACGGTTTCTCAGTCTCTCTTGGAGGTCTGTGAAGTTGCAGAGCCGGGACGCCTGTCATAGCACGGCTATAAATTCAGCAGCAGAATTTCCTGGTTGCTGCTCCCTTTGCTCGAACATGTGTCTCCATGCAATGATGGAGAGCTTCAGCTCAAAATGTTCCTTAAGCTTTTTCTTGAGCTCGGAGTAGGCGACCGACTCTAGTGTAGCTGGAGCGACTAGGTTTTCGGCTATATCGAATGTCGCCTGGCCACACACGCACAGTAGCGTTGCGGCCTTTAAGCCACCTTCACTAACTTGGTTAGCCCGCAGATAGTTCTCAACGCGTGAAACGTATAACTCCACCTCTTGAGATACGACATGTCAAACTCCAACAGCTTGCCAACCTTGGCCATGGTAAGCTGTTGCTGACCTCTCAATGCCTTATGCTGCTAAGAGCTTCTGTGTTGATCCAGGGATAGATCCTATGGATGTGGGTGCCTCCGGCATAGCTTGCTGGAAGGCAGAGGGGGGAATGTGGTTCCTACCAGGGCGCTGATGCCTGGTCCTACCCCTAGTAACTTTTGGCTCTCTCTTCCTTAACAGCACATCCCACCTTTGGGATCGGTGAAACATTGACAAGGCAGTAATGAAAAGCAACAACACATTTGTTAAGTTAACACAGAAGCAGCATGAACTGCCACTTAACTTCTATTTATACGGACCACCAATAGGCGGTGGCCAATGGAATTTAAGCAGTATTTCCTGCTCAAAACACAAGCTAACAATTCTGGAGACAAGCAATCTGGAGTTTAAACAGACACAGCAGTTAACTATTAATAACGGTTTCTAAGTAATTTATATCAATACATACCAAAAACTATTTAATTGTAATTTAAAAATAAGATTTTAAATCCACAAAAATTGCAATTATGTACACATATTGGAAATGAAAAGAAATTAAGGGCTCATCACTACTTTCTATCTGACTAAGCTGGAGGACCTACTGCACTTTTGTGTTTACTCGGATTTTTGAAGTTTAAGGTAAAGGTAAAGGTTCCCCCGCAAATGCGTGCTAGTCGTTTCCGACTCTAGGGGCCGGTGCTCATCTCTGTTTCAAAGCTGAAGAGCCAGCGCTTGTCCGAGGATGTCTCCGTGGTCATGTGGCCGGCATGATTAGACGCCAAAGGCGCACGGAACACTGTTACCTTCCCACCGTAGTGGTCCCTATTTTTCTACTTGCATTTTTACGTGCTTTCGAACTGCTAGGTTGGCAGAAGCTGGGACGAGTAACAGGCGCTCACTCTGTTACGCGGCACTCGGGATTCGACCCGACAAACTGCCGACCATCTGATCGACAAGCTCAGCGTCCTAACCCACTGAGCCACCACGTCCCTTTTGAAGTTTATATAGCCTTATTTTAGCCTCATTTATAAGAACCAAAAGCTCAGAGCTATAAATGCCCCTTTCCTGGAATCAGCAAGTCCAAACGTTTGATTATCTCAATGCCAAAGACAATTCCATTCTGAACAGATTTCAATCCTAATTGCTATTTTAAAGAGATCTGGAAGAAGATGCAACAATATATATCAGACATGTCAAACACAAGGCCCGGGGGCCAGATCCGGCCCACGAAATGGTTTCATGTGGCCCGCGAACCCATCCTGGAAACAGTGAGGGAATGGCCCACACTGCCTTGGCCCTGGCCCAGGCCGGCTGGGAGCCAATGTACAATTTTGTGGTGGCCATCTATGCTGATACGCATTCAGTCTTAGCTCCACAAGGCCATCTGGAAACAGCAAGGGACCAGCCCCTGCTGTGTTGCCCCCCCCCCGGGTGCGCGCTGGGGAGGTATCACCCTTTGTGAAGAATGAAGAAATGCACCATTGCCTGGAAGTGGCCAGCACATGGCCCTGCCTACTTCGGGCAGGCTAGGGGCTGGGCAGCATTGTGCTTCTCTTCAGATTCATGCCACCCGGCTCAGCCTCTCAGCACTGTGAGGAAAGCACCCTGCTGCCTGCCAAAACCGGGGAGGCTGGGGGCTGGGCAGCATTGTGCAGGTAACATCGACTCATGCTGCTCATGGCATCCCCTCCCTCAGAGCCCACCAAGCCGGATATGTGGCCATGTGCTGGCCATTTCCAGGCAATGGTGCATTTCTTCATTCCTCACAAAGGATGACATTTCCCCAGCTGCGTTTCTTGCCTGTTTTTCTTCCTCCCTCATCTCAAATATTTTCCCACCACTGGAAAGAAGGAAGGAAGGAAGGAAGGAAGGAAGGAAGGAAGGAAGGAAGGAAGGAAGGAAGGAAGGAAGGAAGGAAGGAGAAGGAGGAAGGAAGGAGAGGGAGGGTCTGAGGTAAGTTCTGCCTTAGTCCTTCCCTGCTGCCCTTTCACCATCCCCTTACCCCCTCCTCCTGGCCTATCCTGGGGGGTCTCCCATCCTATTGCTAAGGAAGCTTTGGATACAAAGCCAGGTCTCCTTACATGGAGAGGGACCTCGTACCCATCATGGGCAACCTGGCTAAGGAGAGCAAGCACAGCAGCAGCAGCCTTGAGGCGGTAAGTGCAGCTGGGCGCCCCCTTGGGGAAGTGGGGCTGGGCTTAGTGCCACGGGTGCTTGAGGGCTTGGCTGGGCATTTGACCTCCGGACCACCGTCCAGCCCCCCTTCCCCGCATGGCCTGAGAGGAACAGTGAGGCTCCTCCAGTGGACCATGCCTTGGCACTTGCCCCAGTCCCATCTCCTTCTGCCAGAGACCCTCAGATCTCTCCCACTCCTGCCCAGACCCCCATAGTTACCCTTGACACAAATAATGTAGAGCTGGCCATGCCCACCCAGTAGGCCACACACACTCCAGCCATGCCCACCCAGTAGGCCACGCCCACCCTGGCCACACCCACCTAGCCCCCTGAGGGAAATCGCAATGCTGATGCGGCCCTCAATGAAATTGAGTTTGACACCCCTGATGTATATATAAGGTAGAAATAGTACTGTAGGTATTTTGATTTGTTAAACCACTACAGTTATTTTGCAAATAATAAGGCCTTCCACTGGAAGATATTTCACAGCAGTTTTCTCTTCCTGATAAGGAATGTGCTTTGCATTATTTTCATCTGCTGAAATTAGATGGCTATGGACAAAAACATATTGGCTAAATTAGCACAACTGAAAACATTTCACTCTTGTAAAAATGTGCTATTCCTTATTTCTCAGGGGATGCTCAGCAAGTAACTTTTACACAGAGGGCAAATGCCACAAAAGTGGCTAGGTATGTCAGATATAAAAACTTACCTGCCTTCAGAATGGCAGCATTCTTTAGAAAAAGAAAAATATGGATTAATTTTATATATGAGGTCCTGTGCTCAGTCACTCATTCCCTGGTCATATCGTATTTGGACTACTGCAATGCGCTCTACATGGGGCTACCTTTGAACAGTATTCAGAAGCTACAGCCCACGCAGAATGCAGCAGTGCGGACAGTTCTAGGGGCCCCTAGGGTAACCCATGTAACACCGCTGTTGCATGAGCTGCACTGGTTGCTGGTTTGCTTTTGGTTCCAATTCAAGATGTTGGTTATTACCTTTAAAGCCCTTTATGGCATGGGTCCGGGATACCTGAGCAACCTTCTCACCCCAATGGGATTGGCCCACCTCACTCACTCTGGCAGAAGGAGCCAAGGAATTACATCTGGCAAGATCCAGGAGAAGAGCCTTTTCTTTTTTTTTATTGAAAGGTTTTACAAAGTTTTAATGAAAAAAAACCCCTCCCCACCAACCCTCCCCCGTTCCCTCCCCCCCGGACTTCCCAAAGCAGAATACAGGGTATTACATATAGCAATCTTAAGCAAACATATGCTAAATATCTAATACAACGTTAACAAACCTTTCACCCTTTAACTCCCTTATAACAAAACTAAAATAATTATAATAACACTTCTATAATTATTAAAATTATTCATATGCTATTTGAAACTTTCTAGTCCCATATTTGTTTTGAATATAATCAATCCATCTTTTCCATTCCAAAATATATTTTTCTTGTGACTGGTCTTTCAAATATGCTGAAACTTTTGCCATTTCAGCTACTCCCATTACTTTAAGTATCCATTGTTCTACTGTAGGCAAATCTTCTTTCTTCCAATATTGCGCCACCAACAATCTGGCTGCCGTTATTAAATGTAACATTAATTTAGTTTCTATAAAAGTACAATCCAGAATAATCCCCAATAAAAATAACTGCGGGGTAAATCTTATTTTTTTCTTAAAAACTTTCTGAAAAATCCACCATATTTTTATCCAAAAAGCTTTAACATTTTTACATGTCCACCATATATGATAATAAGTTGCCTCTTCATTACCACATCTCCAACACTTAGGTGGTTGATTTGGATACATACATGCTAACTTTTTAGGATCTAAATGCCTTGTGAGGTGATCTCACGATGAATCGTTAAAGGAGCTTCCAAGTAAAGGCATCACGCAGAGATGCAATCATATTAGCTTTATTCAATGATAGATCAAAGAGAAAGAAATACTTGGCATGAAAGCATTCATGCCTGCATGTGAGAGAGAAATAAAATAAAGTAAAAGCAAGCTAGCCTTACATGACTAAAACAGAAGGACTAGGAGCTAGGAGAGGAGAACTGGAACTAGAAGCTAGAAACTAGAACAAAGAGCAGCCCCTCGTGCAGAGGTATTTATGGGGGGTCTTGGTCCCTCCCTGACCATAAAACTCTCTCACCAATGGGGCTGTCGGGTCCGAGACCCTTGGCTCATCAGTGGAAGCAAAGAAGCCTCTTTGCTCCCATCTGATGACCTTTTTGGGGAACTGCCAATGGCTGGCACTAATCATCTAACAATTCCCCTTCTTGCCAGCCAATGACAGGGACCAGTGAATGTATGTGAGGGGTGAGCAGGTGTCATTGACATGCATAAAAACATTCAGAAGGCCAAACACAAACGCTTACACAGAAGGTTGTGCCGGTCAATGGGAACAGGCTTGGTAAACAGATCAGCTATCTGGTCAGCTGTATTACAGTGCTCAACATGTATAAAACCCTTTTTGGTAAGCTGCCTGACATTTTTATAGCGTATGTCTATATGGCGAGATCTAGATCCTACTGCATAAGCGCCCGAGATTGCAATTGCGGCAGTGTTGTCCTCTAGAATTTGGATGGGAAGAGGGGGAGATGCCCAGATGCTTGTTATCAGCTCATTGAACCAAGTCAAATCATTGGCCGTGTCTGACAGGCTGGCATATTCAGCCTCGGCCGTGGAGCAAGAAATAAATTTTTGCTGCCTAACATGCCAATGTATTGGGCAGCCATTTAGCAATATGAGTGTCAACTCCTCGTCTTCGCCGGATCAACAAGCACACGGGAAAAACCACGACGAAGTACGGATGACTGGAAAGAGTACCTTTAATAGCAGGATCTCTAAACATGAATAAAGTCAGCGTTGGGAACCACTCGTCCCAACGCTCCTTTTAAATGTCTTTACTAATTGGGTAATAGCCCCACCCGTCAGCCCCACCCTCCTCTACGCAGACCAGCATCTGCGTGAAACTCCACCCCTCCATCCTGTCACCCCACGCCCCGCTTCCGCCTCTGGCGCCAAAGTCCATACAGCGCGTAGGAAGGTGTAAGTACAATATCTCCCCCCCCTCACCCCCTGGAATCTCTAACGTGCTCCCCTCCACCAACCTGGTGTCTTGGCTCACACCCGTTTCAGGCCGCCGCACAGCTGTTATGGCTGGCGCGGCTTCCCCATGCGTGACGAGGCCCGCTGCCAGCTGCCAATCAGCCGTGCGAGCAGGCGCGGCCTTGGTGTTGACAGCCGGGGTCCTTGTTAGCCGCCAAGCAGCTGGTTGAGCCGGCCGCCGATCAGCTGTGGGAGCAGGGGCGACTCGGGCGTTGACGGCCGAGGTTCTTGTTAGCCACCGAGCAGCTGCTCGAGCCGGCCGCCGATCAGCCGTGGGAGCAGGCGCGGCCACGGTGGTGACGCCCAGGATCGTCGGTAGCCGCCAAGCAGCTGATCGAAATGTTGCGGCCGGAGCTTTCCTCGGCCGCGGATCAGCTGTTAGGAACTGAGCAGCTGTCGGGCACGGCTTCGGCTGTGGCTGCGGGCTGCGGGCGGCGACCGGAACTCCCTCCCGGCGAGCATGTCGAGCCCGAGGGGCTCGACAGTCGGCCCCTCCTACCAAGGCTCCTCCTGGAAGGCAAGACGTAGAAGTCAAACAAGCACCAAGGAGAGCAGCAGTTTCCCCTCGATCCTCCCCCGAGGGTTTACCAGGGTGCCTCTGGTGGAACACCTTGACTAGTCTAGGGGCTTGAACGTTCGATTCCGCCACCCAGGATGCCTCAGTAATCGGATACCCCTTCCAAAGCACTAGGTATTGCAGTCGCCCTCTCCGCCTCCTGGAGTCTAGAACCTCCTGTATCTCATATTGTCCGTCACCTACGGGCCCCGGCCCTACTGGCTCCCCCCCGACAGGAACAGGGGCTGGTTTTAGCAGGCTGCTGTGGAACACGGGATGCACCTTGCCCAGAAATCTAGGCAGCCGGAGACGCACCGTGACTGGGTTGATGACGTGGGTGACCTGAAAGGGGCCTATATACTTAGGGCCGAGTTTCTTGCTAGGTATCTGTAACCTCAAGTATTTTGTGGACAAGTACACCCAGTCCCCGACCCCTGGGGTGTGGAACGGTTGGCGCTTCTTATCTGCTTGGGCCTTTACAACACTGGCTTGCTTGTTCAGAGCCTTCTTGGTTGCCGCCCATGCCTTTCTGACTTGTAGCATCCACTCCTGGGGTTGACAAGGGGAGGTCGATCCCTGGTCGCACTCGGGAACAGGAGGGAAGTCGTAGCCAGACACTACTGTGTACGGTGGGAGACCAGTACTACTGTGCACAGCGTTGTTGTGGGCGATTTCTGCAAATGCCAGTAGGTCGGCCCAGTCTGCCTGCTGGTACGAGACATAACTGCGTAGGTATTGCTCCACCGCCGCGTTCGCCCGTTCAGCCGCACCGTTCGTGCAGGGATGATACCCCGAGCTTAATCCCTGGGATGACCCGATGAACTGGAGGAATTCACGCCAGAACCTGGCGGTAAACTGTACTCCTCGGTCCGAGATAACACGTCTAGGTGCCCCGTGTAAGCGGTACACATGGGTAATAAAGAGCCAGGCTAGACGCCGGGCTGAAGGTAAGCCCCTCAACGGAACAAAATGGGCCTATTTGGAAAACAGATCAACTATGGTCCAGATAACAGTGTACCCCCGGCTCTCTGGTAGGTCTATGATGAAATCCATCCCAATGTCCTGCCATGGCCAGCAGGGGTCCGCCACTGTCTGTAACAGCCCTGCTGGTTTCCCGGGCTGGGGTTTGGCCATAGCACAAGTACGGCAACGCTGGACATAATCTTTGACCTGCCGCCTCATCCTGGGCCACCAGAACTGACGTCTAGCAAAATGCACGGTTTTCAGGAACCCGAGGTGTCCGGCCTGCTTGGCATCATGACACCTATAAAGCACAGTGTCTCGCAGGGTTTCCGGCACATACATCTTACTCCCATACCAGGCCAGGTCGTCCCGTCGGGTTAGGAGCCGCGGGTGCTGCTGTAGCCAGCCATCTCCCTCCAGGGCTTTTTTCAGCTGCTGTACCAGATCATCCGCAACCCTGTCCTGTATGGCCTGTACCATCTCTGGGCCGAGGGGAGGGATAAGAGCTTGCACCACCTCCTCCCGCCGATTGTCATACTGCGGAAGCCGCGAGAGGGCATCTGCCAGGAAATTCTTCATCGCTGGGACGTATTTCAGGGTAAACCTGAACCGCCTGAAATACAGGGCCCACCGTACATGCTTAGGTGCCAACTTACGTGGGGATTGCAGGGCTTCCAAATTCCTATGGTCTGTCCATACTTCGAAGGGCTTTTCTGCCCCCTCTAGGAGATGCCGCCACGTCTCCAACGCCCACCGAACGGCGTAGGCCTCCTTTTCCCAGATAGCCCAGTCACGTTCGGTGGTCGACAGTTTTTTGGACGCATAAGCACAAGGTTGCAATGTGCCTTTACTGTTGTGCTGCAAAAGGACAGCTCCGACTGCCACGTCGCTAGCATCTACTTGCACAACGTATGGTGCTGCTGGGTCGGGGTGCAAAAGTATGGGCTCTCGGGTAAACAAACCTTTTAGGGTCTCGAAGGCCCGTTGACAGTCTATGGTCCACGTTACACGCAACCCTGGCTGTGGTTTCACCGCCAACTTTTTGGTTTTTAGCAAGTCTGTTAACGGAAGAGCCACTGCAGCAAAAGATGGTATAAATTGGCAGTAAAAATTGGCAAACCCCAGGAAACTCTGTAGCTGTCGTCTGGTTCCCGGGGCTTGCCACTGCAGTATTGCCTCCACTTTCTTTGGATCCATTGCGATCCCGGCCGCCGAGACCCGATAGCCTAAATAGTCCAGTCGAGACGCGTGAAATTCACATTTTGATAATTTCACGTACAATCGTGCTTCTAGGAGTTTTCGCAGAACCTGGCGCACAAGGGCAACGTGTTGGTCCATTGTCTCCGTATATATAAGGATGTCGTCAAGATACACGAGCACCCCCCTGTACAAATGCTCATGCAAAACTTGATTTATTAGTTGCATGAACACGGCGGGGGCCCCCTGGAGTCCGAATGGCATTACACGAAACTGGTAGCTGCCCAATGGGCAGTTAAACGCTGTTTTCCACTCGTCTCCTCTCTTGATACGTACCCGATAATAGGCTTCGCGTAAGTCCAAACGGGTAAACACCCTCCCCTTAGCCAGGTGGGACAGCATGTCTTTCATTAAGGGCAGTGGATACAAATGTTCAACACACACTGCGTTGACCCCCCGGTAGTCCACACAAAGACGCAGGTCCCCGTCTTTCTTCTCCCTAAAAAGAACTGGTGCTGCCATCCGCGAGCGAGCTGGTTGTATGAACCCCCGTGCAAGATTCTTGTCGATGTAATTCCGGAGTTCTGTCATCTCCCGTGGGGTCATGGCATACATCCGGGACTTAGGAAGTTTGACCCCCGGCTCCAGCTCGATCGCGCAGTCTGTCGGTCGATGGGGAGGCAGGAGATCGCATTCTTGCTCACTGAACACCTCGAGGTATTCGGCGTACTCTGGCGGTACGTGTACTTCTGCCCCAGCCCTGCAACTCTCCTCCCGCTTCCCTAGCGGGCCAGACAGCCCTGGCTGCTCATGTTCAGGGGGCTGTGGCCCAATCCCTAAGCGGAGGTGTCGACAACCCCCCTCCCACCAGATGGTCGGGCCCCACCTGTCCAGCCACGTTAGTCCCAGAATCACCTCCTCCGTCATAGAGGGCACCATGACAAATCGTAACCGTTCCCAGTGCTCCCCCATATCCAGCCGCACAAGTTCTGTGACATGGGTGATAGGCACCCCCCCTAGAATAGACCCATCCACCTGCTGGAAGCGTATTGGATTCCTTAGCCGTACCACCCTAATACCCAGTTTAGCCACCACCTTCCGGCTAATGAGACACCTCGTGCTGCCCGAATCAATTAAAGCCTTAACCTCCACCACCTCCCCCGTGGCGGGGTTTGTTAACGTAACCGGGACTGCAAATGGGCTAACCGAGGCACTTACCATGGGGTCCTCCTCTGGTCTATCCCCATGCCCGTACAACTCCACGTCCACATCGATGGCACTGTCTCCTTCCGTCTGGCCACTTCCTCCTGATGTTGACTCCACAGCCTGCCGGGAAGCCCGGGAACGCTCTGCAAAGCGCCCGGGGGTTGTGCTCCTTGCCGGGGTTGCTGCCGCGACCACCCGGGATGCAGGTATTGGGCAGGCGGCCACGCGGTGCCCTGGCTGATCGCACCTGAAGCAACGCAGAACGGACCGCGGGGGCTGGACGGTAGGACCCAGCGACGAAGGTGACGGCTTCTGCACCTGGCCCTGTGACCTTGGTGGGACCTGACGGGGGTCTCCTACGGGCCGCACACGGCATTGACAACCTCGTAGGGCCACATCCAGTTCGACCGCGACCCGCAGCCACTCCTGGAGCCTGGAAGGGATTCCCCGGACGATACAAGCCCGTAGGAGGTAATCATCCAGACCGGCCCGGAACTGGTGAACCAGCATCCTCTCTGGCCAGGAACTGAGCCTGCCGGCCACTTCACGAAACTCCTGCACATAGACTGTAGCTGGACGGCCATTCTGCCGCAGGCCAACGATCTCAGCCTCCGCTCGATGCGTGCGCGTCACATCCTCGAATCGTGTACGCAGAGCTTCGAGGAGAAGGCCGACGTCCCCCAATTCACGGTCACGGTCACCGTAGAGGTTCGCCACCCAAGCCGCTGCTTCCCCTTGTAATGCCGTAGTGACAGCCATCACCATCCCCCACTGGGATGTATATAAAGGACCATACTGGTCCAAATGGTGGATGGCTTGTCCGAGGAACAGGGCCAAACGATCAGGGTTGCCGTCAAAGGTTACGGGCAGCGGTGGTGGGCCCCAAACTGCAGGCCCTCCCCAAGGACCTGCCAGGCCTCCCAGTCTCTGTGCAACCCCTGGTTGTTGCCACCCCAGCACTCCTGCGGGCACAGCACCCCCCGGTCTTGTTCCACCAGGTCCTGGGGGCCCCAAGTCAGGAGCAGCCGCCGGTCCCGGCGGTGGAAGGCCTGGGACCTGCGGGGTGCCAGGGGCCTGCGGGGCCCGGAAGCGGGGACTCGCCAAACGGAACCGGGTTTGGCTTCTGCGCTCCGGGTCGGTCCTGGTTTGTGTCCATCTACCGGTCTCCAGGTCGGTGTCACTAGGGGTCCACGGCCGAGGTTCTCCAAAATGGTCCCTCAGGACGTCCATCGTGTAACTGCCAGGAGCCGTGGTGTAGCTCCACTCCTCTCCGCCTTCATCAGTAGCACGACGCTCTCTCCACTCCCAGAGGGACCCCTTCCCTCTAGACGGTTGGTTTTGTCCAGCCACTGGCTGACTCAAAACAGGGCTGAGCCACCATTCCCCAGGCTTCTCCTGGACAGCTGGTTCCGAGGCCTCAGCTCCCTTTGGCGCTGGTCCAAGGTCCCGGATCTTAGGGCGAACCACAGGTGGGGCCTCTGCCAATTCCCCCACCTCAAGGGGCACAGCAACCCCAGCTGGCTCCTCCCCTCCTGCCACAGGCACACCACCCTGGGTCCCCTCAGCCATGGTAGCAGGCAAAATGCAGAGCCCAACAGAAGGAGTGCTGTGCTAAATGAACGCTGACTTACTGTCAACTCCTTGTCTTCGCCGGATCAACAAGCACACGGGAAAAACCACGACGAAGTACGGATGACTGGAAAGAGTACCTTTAATAGCAGGATCTCTAAACATGAATAAAGTCAGCGTTGGGAACCACTCGTCCCAACGCTCCTTTTAAATGTCTTTACTAATTGGGTAATAGCCCCACCCGACAGCCCCACCCGTCAGCCCCACCCTCCTCTACGCAGACCAGCATCTGCGTGAAACTCCACCCCTCCATCCTGTCGCCCCACGCCCCGCTTCCGCCTTTGGCGCCAAAGTCCATACAGCGCGTAGGAAGGTGTAAGTACAATATCTCCCCCCGTCACCCCCTGGAATCCCTAACGTGCTCCCCTCCACCAACCCGGTGTCTTGGCTCACACCCGTTTCAGGCCGCCGCACAGCTGTTACGGCTGGCGCGGCTTCCCCATGCGTGACGAGGCCCGCTGCCGGCCGCCGATCAGCCGTGCGAGCAGGCGCGGCCTTGGTGTTGACGCCCGGGGTCCTCGTTAGCCGCCGATCAGCTGGTCGAGCCGGCCGCCGATCAGCCATGTGAGCAGGCGCGGCCCGGGTGTTGACAGCCGGGGTCCTCGTTAGCCGCCAAGCAGCTGGTTGAGCCGGCCGCCGATCAGCTGTGGGAGCAGGGGCGACTCGGGCGTTGACGGCCGAGGTTCCTGTTAGCCACCGAGCAGCTGCTCGAGCCGGCCGCCGATCAGCCGTGGGAGCAGGCGCGGCCTTGGTGTTGACGCCCGGGGTCCTCGTTAGCCGCCGATCAGCTGGTCGAGCCGGCCGCCGATCAGCCATGTGAGCAGGCGCGGCCCGGGTGTTGACAGCCGGGGTCCTCGTTAGCCGCCAAGCAGCTGGTTGAGCCGGCCGCCGATCAGCTGTGGGAGCAGGGGCGACTCGGGCGTTGACGGCCGAGGTTCCTGTTAGCCACCGAGCAGCTGCTCGAGCCGGCCGCCGATCAGCCGTGGGAGCAGGCGCGGCCACGGTGGTGACGCCCGGGATCGTCGGTAGCCGCCAAGCAGCTGATCGAAATGTTGCGGCCGGAGCTTTCCTCGGCCGCGGATCAGCTGTTAGGAACCGAGCAGCTGTCGGGCGCGGCTTCGGCTGTGGCTGCGGGCTGCGGGCGGCGACCGGAACTCCCTCCCGGCGAGCATGTCGAGCCCGAGGGGCTCGACAATGAGGAAACCAGAAGTGCTCCGTCTACTTTTGGTGTCGCCAGCCCAGTCTGCGTCTGAGTAAGCGGAGAGCTGGGCCGTCTTCCCCTTCTCTGGTTCTAGCATAAGGAGGGCATCAGCTGTGCCCTTAAGGTATCTAAGCACCCTTTTAACAGCAGTCCAGTGGAATTCCTTTGGGTGTTCCACGTGCCTGGACAATAGATTCACAGCTAAAGCTATGTCAGGTCTGCTCCAATTGCTGATGTATAGCAAGGAGCCAATCACAGATCTGTAAAGCGTGTTATCTGTGAACTCAGGACAGTCCTTATGGGTGTGGTTGTAAAAGTCGGTTTGCATTGGGCTATGCGTAGGATTAGATTCTGACATTTTGCATTTGGCCAGTAATTCCTCTATCTTTTCTTTTTGAGATAGAGCGAACCCCCCCTTAGTGGCCAAAATATGCACACCCAAGTACTTGTCAACCCGCCCCAAAGACTTCAGAGAAAACTTTTCTTCCAGGGCCTTGGCAAATTCATCACACCCTTTCTTGTTAGGCCCTACATATAATAGGTCGTCCACATAAACTAACACCCGTTCTGTGGTTCCCTTGGAATTGCGTGTGAAAACACATTCATCTGCATGAGATGCTGAGAAACCAACTCGTTCTAAACTCTTTCTAAGACAGTCATACCATAATTTCCCTGACTGCTTGAGACCATATAACCCTTTGTGAAGCAACCATGTATTTCCCCCTTCTTGCTGGTAGCCAGGAGGGGCCCTCACGTAGATCTGCCGGTCCAAGTTGGCGTGGAGGTAAGCCGTCTGGATGTCGAATTGGAAGACTTCCTCTCCCAGAGTGGCTGCAGTCACGAGGGCGGCCTTGACGCTCTCTGCCCGGACGGTTGGAGAGTAAGTCTCCAAGTAGTCTTCCATATAGCGCTGAGTGAAACCTTGGGCTACCAAACGGGCCTTATATAGGTAGAGGCCATTGGCAAGTGGTTTGGCCTTGTAAACCCACCTTGTGCCAATGACTTTCCTCTCCTTTGGTGGTTGCTGGGGGGTGAAGACTTTGAGTTTCTTTAAGCTCTGCATCTCCTTCTCCATCGCGAGCTGCCATTTCTCCTGCTCTTCGATGGGCAGCTCCTGGATGTCAGAGAAGGATTTTGGGGTGACCACAACGCTGTTGACAGACGCGATGTGGCCAATGTCAATTCTCTTTGGCGGGACCCCTTTGTTGGACCGCTTTGACCTCCTTACCTTCTGCCACTCACCGCTCTTTTCTTCCGTGGGTCTCTGAGGCGTCGCTGGGGGTGAAGACGGCGTGTCTTCCTCCGTGGGACTGGACGCATCTTCGTCTTGTTCTTCACTTTCGTCGGTGGCAGGGTACGTGGTCGCCTCTGGTGATGTCGCGGTCGGTGTGTCCTTGCTTGGTCGGTTGGCATATGGGCTCAGATCATTTGAGTGGATCTGGGTCCAATTGGAGTCCTCTTCGAAAGAGGCAGATTGGGATGTCACAGGCCTGCCCCCTTCTCCCAGGAAACGATAGGCCTTGGAGCCAGGAGCATAGCCCAAGAACCTTAGTCTCTGGGAAACAGATCTCCCCTTCTTCCGCAGCTGCTTGGGGATGTGCACCCATGCATAGGAACCAAACACACGCAAATGTCCCAGGTTTGGTTTCCTACCGTGAACCAGGAAATATGGGGTCTGGTTCACAACACTGCTCCAGGTGCGGTTTAAGGTGTAATTGGCATAATGAATTGCCTCCCCCCAGTGTGATTCTGCGACATTAGCGTCTGCAATCAGACTACGCATCATGGTTTGCAGGATTCCATTCCTTTTCTCAGCTACACCATTTTGCGAAGGGGTGAATGGTGCAGTAAGAAAATGGCGGATGCCCTTACGCCTTACCCAGTCCTGGAACTTCTGAGACATGAACTCAGCCCTGCGATCGCTCTGCAATTGTGCGATCTTGGTCTTGTACTGGGTCTCTACGAAGTTGTACAGTGACTTTATGGCGTCAAAGGCTTCAGATTTTTCTGTGAGGGTATACACGTGGCCGTATCGTGAAAAATCATCAACGGCAGTGAGAAAATACTTTTTCTTTCCTAGGGATGGTGTGAAAGGCCCAACCAAATCAACATGTACTAGTTGGTACGGGTATTGAGTCTTACGTAATGACACCTTTGAGGTAGGAGCAGCCTTCCTCTTTGTTTTTTTGCAAATGGCACAGTCCAGAAAAACATCACAATCCTTGAGCTGGACTCCCTCAGCAAATTCTCCCATCTTTTTAACTACAGGGAAGCTTGCATGACCTAGCCTTCTGTGCAATAAATGGGCACACTTATCGTGAATCGGCTTCCCCACTGACACCCTCTTGGCTCTAGTTGCTTTGAGTGGTGCTGTAGGTGCCTGCTGAGATTCAGGCTCCTTGCCCACACTGCCCTTGGAAAGCCTTGGGGCAGGCTGTGGTGGCTTGGGAGAAAAATATGGTAAGCCATTTATTATGGCTATATTTCCAATGACCTTCTGGTTCCGGGTGACATGACCTCCCCCCTTGTGAAATAAAACTTCCACTTTGTCATCGTCACACAATTTGGTAATGCTTAATAGGTTGTTGGCTATGGAGGGGGCGTGTAAAACACCTTCAACTTTCCCAAGACCAAGTACAGAAACAAAACCCTCCCCAACAAATGAGGCAGTATCGCCATTTGCCACTTTGACAGATGAGTTAATTTTCTTTAACCTTTTAAAACCTTGACTCATATTAGTAATGTGAGAAGAAGCTCCAGAGTCCAATAACCATAAGTCAGTGGAGCTATCAGCCTTTGTTGTGGGGGTGAGGGAACAAGTATGCAGAAAATTTCCTTTGCCCCTGCCACGCCCCCTTCCTTGCCCCTTGCCCCTTACTTGATTGGGACCACGTTTAGGGGCTTGATGTTGATGGGGGCAGTCTTTCTTGAGGTGCTCCTCAGAGCCACAGATGAAACACTTAAGTAGAGCATTAATTTGCTCTGAGTTGTGGCGCCCCCTTCTGGCTTGCTGAGTGGTGACTCTGGCGTATTCTCCAGCATCCCGTCTCCTCCTATCCTCTTCGATCAGTCTCCCTGTGAGGTAGGACAGATTTATGTCTTCCCTCTTGACCGCTTCGAGTGAAACAATAAAATTGCTCCAACTCCTGTCTAGGGAAGCAAAAATGATCGCGACCATGTTCACATCAGTTACAGGAAAATCTCTGGATATCAATTCTGCCCTGAGTGCCTTTAATTTTGCAAGATGTTCAGGCATGCTGGCACCAAACTTCAGTTTGGTTGTATAAAGCTCAGTTGTATATCTGGTGATGGAACCAATGGTATCGCTGTTGAATAAATTGTATAATAGTTGCCAAACTTGAGCAGCTCTGAGACCTGCTGGGATGCTGGAGAACAAGTTATTATCCAGCGAACTGAGCAGAGCAGAGTAAGCTTGCAAATGTCGCCGCTCTTCTTGACGTCCCCATGGGGGAGGGGGTGGTTTCTGAACCATTTGTAGAGTCCCATTCTTTAAGAGATATAGCTGTATATCTTTACTCCAACTGTTATAATTTTCCCCTCCCAGTTGCAGCTTTTTAAAGTCGCTTGGAAGATTTGCTGCTGGAAAGTAGTCCTCAGATCCACTTTCAAAAATCTCTGAAATGTCCATTGACATAAAAGGGAAAGGGAAAGGGGTTCCTACAGTAAAAGGGGTCCCTCTTGTGGTCGAGGAGGGAATCCTTTCTTGACTATTTAGTAACTCCAGATGGGCGTGCCCGGAAACCATGTGATCCGGGGGAGGGCGTTGTTCAGGATTTCTCCCTTCTTCCCATGAGGCATTGGGGGGGCGGAGCCCAGATTTGCCAGCTCGCAGTTGCTGCAATGAATCCTCCCGAGAATTGCAAGCACATGGATTTTCAGCATTGCCTGGTTTGCCTGGCTGGTCCTGAAGACCTGAAGAGAAGGTGGGAGGCCGCGGGGGTTGATTGTTGGGAGGCTGCAGGCTGGATTTCCCCCGGCAGTTGGGCCCTGGGGAGAGGATGGGAGGCCTTGGAGGGGGGGTGGCTACCCCCAACATCTTTTTGGGCCCCAGGGCATCAGTTAGGAGCTGGATGGCGGCCTGAATGGCTGCAGCATTTGTAGGAGTCTCGGCTGGACAGACCTCATTGTCATCATAGGACTTTAGGCTTTGTGGTGGGGAGAGCCCAGGAATTTGCATGCTGCTTTGGCTGGATGCCAGGGATTGCATGCCATTTCTGCTGGATGCCAGAGACTGCTGGCTTTCCAGGCTTAAAAAAGGGTTGTCTTTGTTAGACCGTGTGGGGTTACAGGGGGCCGCCATCTTGTTTCCTGTGCCTGACCATGTGGGCGGAGCCATCTTGTTTCCGCTTGCCCCAGGAAGCTGTAGCTCACAGCTGGGCGGGGGGGTTCGCGCCAAAAGCCCTGGGGTCCCGGGGTCACTAAGGGTGGCGGGCGCCATATTTGGAGGCCTCGTGGTCGCTAGGGAAAGACTCACCACGTGTTCGGAGGCTTCCTGCGCGGTTTCCTGGGCTGCCTTCCCCCTCCCCTGCATTGCAAAGATCTCTTTAAGCAGCTCTTCACGTTCCTGTGCAGTCAGCTTACTCACGCGGCGTTTGGTTTCAGCCAGGTCCATCTCTGCAGCATCTGAACAATCTTAGGCAGTCTGCAAACCTTCTATGTTCTCCTCTGTGGCGTTCAGGGAGGGGAAGGCATGCGGGGCGCTCCCAGATGTTCTGCTGGATCCTCTGACGGGATGAAGGCCATTTGTGCTTTCATCTGCAGCGGGGGTTGCTTCAGGAACTGAAGTCTTGGATGTAGGCAGGGATGCCGTCTGTGATCGATGACTTCTGGTCACGATAGGAGAAGTCCTGCCATCTGTTATAAATGGATTTGAGCCGGGTCTTCCAGACATCTTGTTGGATAGATCCTGGCTGGCTTGGAAGCATTCCTTTAAACCATCCTCTGGCTACCAACTTGTGAGGTGATCTCACGATGAATCATTAAAGGAGCTTCCAAGTAAAGGCATCACGCAGAGATGCAATCATATTAGCTTTATTCAATGATAGATCAAAGAGAAAGAAATACTTGGCATGAAAGCATTCATGCCTGCATGTGAGAGAGAAATAAAATAAAGTAAAAGCAAGCTAGCATTACATGACTAAAACAGAAGGACTAGGAGCTAGGAGAGGAGAACTGGAACTAGAAGCTAGAAACTAGAACAAAGAGCAGCCCCTCGTGCAGAGGTATTTATGGGGGGTCTTGGTCCCTCCCTGACCATAAAACTCTCTCACCAATGGGGCTGTCGGGTCCGAGACCCTTGGCTCATCAGTGGAAGCAAAGAAGCCTCTTTGCTCCCATCTGATGACCTTTTTGGGGAACTGCCAATGGCTGGCACTAATCATCTAACATGCCATCTATAAAACATCTTATAAAAATTCTCTTAGGTTTTGTGCTTGTGTAAACTTTACATTTCTAACCCAAATTTTTCCCCAAGTATCCATCATTATGGGCTCTTGAATATTCTGAGCCCATTTTATCATACAATCTTTAACTAACTCTGATTCTGAATCAATTTCTATAAGAGCATTATATAATCTTTTTATATGCAATTGACTTTGATCTCTAATTTGCTTTATCAAATGTTCATCAACTTTTATTATACCAATTTTCTGATCTTCCTTCCATCTAGCTTGTAATTGTATAAACTGAAACCAAGTCTGTACTATCTTTTCTTCCTTTAAAACATTTAAAGGTTTCAGTTTCAAAATATTCCCTTCCATCCTAAGAAGTTCTTTATAAGTAATTCTGCTCCACGTTTATATTTCCTATTGCATGTCTAGGTATTGCCCATATAGGTATTTTATTATTTAATATATATTGGTACTTTTTCCAAACTCGGAACAAAGCATTCCTTAAAATATGAATCTTAAAAATATTATCCACTTTTTTGTCATAAAATAAATACGCATGCCATCCATACAATAAATCATACCCCTCAATATTCAATATTCTTTCATTTGTTAAATTGAACCAGTCACTAATTGTTGATAACACAACTGCATCATAATATAATCTCAAATTGGGCATCTTCAAACCCCCTCTCGCACGTGCATCTTGCATTATTTTAAGCTTTACTCTCGGTCTTTTCCCTGCCCAGATAAATTTATTAATACCTTTTTGCCACTCATTTAAATTTGCATCTTTCTTAAGTATTGGTATCATTTGAAACAAAAATAAAAAATTTGGTAAAACATTCATCTTCACGGCTGCTATTCTCCCCAACCAAGACAATTGTAATTTTTCCCAACTGTTAATCTCCTTTTGTACTTTTTGCCATAACAATTCATAATTGTTTTTATATAATTTCACATTCGATGCTGTGATATATACCCCCAAGTATTTAACCTTTTTTACAATTTCAAATCCTGTTGATTTTTCTAACTCTTCTCTTTGTTTTATGGTCATATTTTTGTTAATATTTTAGTTTTTTGCTTATTAACTTTAAATCCAGAGACTTGTCCATATTGTGTTATCACATCCAATAGTTCTAAAACTGATTGAGTAGGTTGACTTAAAGTAACAACCAAGTCATCTGCAAACGCTCTCAATCTGTAATCTTGATGCCTAATTTTAATTCCCTTTATCTTATTTGATTCACGTATTTTAATCAATAATATTTCCAGTGATAGAACAAACAACAATGGTGATAAAGGGCATCCCTGCCTTGTTCCTTTTTCAATTTTACAAATTTCTGTTAGATTACCGTTAACAATTATTTGTGCCGTTTGCTTTTCATATATTGCTTTAATAGCTTGTAAAAAATAGGGCGACACGACGCCGAAGACAGCCGTTTTCGGGCTGCCCGCTCCGCAGCTGTTTTTTTCCATCGTAAACAGCGCCGATCAGCTGTTTAGATGGATTTGAAGCCCCCTCCTCGGGAGAAGAGGAGGGGGTGAGGCCCCAGGTAGGGGTTGAGCTCTCCGGGGCCGCCTGAGCTGAGAGTTTGGGCGGCTGAAGGATGAGCCCCCCCGAAGCCTGGGTTGCTCCGAGCTGCACAGCGCCCCTGCTCCGGGATTTTTGGAGCAGAGCCAGGCATTAGCAACCACCCCTGCCAAAAGGAAATACTTTTATCAAGATGCAGGCAGAGCGGTACAGGAGGTCAAGGTGATGTGGACTCTTATCTTTACTCTCTAGCTCAATGGATTTTATAGCTTTAAAGTGAAAGTGTGCAATAAGTGAAAGTGGGGGAAGATGGCGGCTAAAACTTCTAAAGCTCTTCGGAATGCGGGGTCTTCCCTGGTGCAACAGACCTCATTGCAAGCTTTGCTTCCTCCTGCATCTCCTCCGGTATTGACGCTTAAGGATTTACAAGACGCTCTTGGAAAGCATGCACAATTGATGTCTGATATGATGGATGAAAAGTTGAAAAAGCTGGAGGAGAAAATGGAGGAGAAAATGGAGAAATTGGAGAAGAAGATGGAAGAGAAGTTTAGAGCAATGAGGGTGGACATGTTGTCTATGATTGAATCCGTAGCTGAATGTGTGCAACAGCTGGATGTAAAAGTGGAGGATCTCAGTCAAAAGAACTCTATATTAGAAGCAAAGGTATTAGAAAATGAAAATATAAGGGATAAAATGGACGGAGAATTGAGCCTTGTTCAGTATCATCAGATGCAGTATGCTATTAGAATCAGGGGTTTAAAGGAGAATTGTAAAGAAGATTTAAAGCAGCTGATTTCTGAGGCTCTGGAAGGGGTACTGGGCCAGCCAGCATCTGAAATTGAGGGAAATATGGACAAAATTTTTCGTGTAAATTCATGGATTGCAAGACAGAGGAAGTTACCCAGAGATGTGGTGGTCTATTTTACAAAGAGAGTAATTAGAGATGAAGTCATTCAAGCTGCTTATGATACTAAATTGGTAGTGGCTGAGCAAGAAGTCTTGGTTTTAAAAGAGATTCCTCCGAAGATCCTAAGGAGAAGGAAAGATTTTGCATTTCTAGTACAGGAACTTAAGAAATGTGATATTAAGTTTAGATGGGAGATTCCAGTTGGACTGGTGGTGACGCACGAAGGTAAAAGACATCGTCTGGTTACTGTGGCTCAGGCACGTGATTTTTATAGCAATGTGTTAAAAGCAACCCCCCTATCATTTTTGGAAGCTGTAAAGGGATACGGCGAGGGAAAGCTTCAAGATGTTGCAGATAGACAGACAGAGGACAATGGTGTTGGAGGGGATCAAGTCACAGTCTCATCGGTTGTTGCAGGAGGCCAGAAGATGACGCGTGCCGCCCTAAGAAGAGCGAGACGAGAGCAAGAGCAAGACCAGCAGAAAGTTATGGAATCTCCAAAGCGTACTTACAGTGAAGATGTGGGAGGGGCGCGGTCTAAAGAAGTTTTGGGGGTCATGACAGACGTGCTCCAAAAGCTTTGGAGCATTACGATTGGTGATTAAATTTTTAAATTAGAATGTCAATGGATTAAATTTATCATAGAGGAGAAAGAAAGTTTTTTTTAATATTTAACACAATTTAAGATTGATGTTATTTGTTTGCTAGAAAAGTATATTAGGGTTATGGACTAAAAGTATGTGTTGAACACTGCGAGACATTTGGCGTGATACATGCAAGAACTATTTTTGATCATAGTTTAGTTTGGTTGGAGATTATTAAGGTTAACAGAGATAGGCGCTTTTGGCGCGTAACTGAGAATTTGTTTAGAAATTAGAGAAAGGTGGGAGAATGCAAATAGTAGGTGAAAGTTTTTTTTTCTTTTCTTTTTTTTTGAAATTAATATGAATAAGGACTGGGATTAAGAAAATCTATTCTGAGTAAAGCTCTTTTTCTATTTTCCTCTTTTTCTTTTTTACTTTATTTGTAATATTAATATTGTTTGTATTCATTTTATATGAGCTAGAGCGAGATAGAATTAATAGTTTATTGTTGATAACATAGGGGTGCTTACGTTTGTTTTTCGATTTTATACCCTGTATTTAGCTCTGGGAAGTCGGGGGGGGAGGAGGGAATGGGGGAGAGGGATAGGGAGGGCTAGATAGGGGTGGGGGAGGGGGGGATTAAAGTCAAAATGTATTGTAAAACTTTTTAAATAAAAAAAATAGCCTGTAAAAAATAATCCCCAAATTCCATCTTTTCTATTACTTTCAATAAAAATTGCCAATTCAATTGATCAAAAGCCTTCTCTGCATCTAAAAATATCAATACGGCAGAGACTTGGTTGTTTCTTTCCAAATATTCCAATAAGTTAACAATTTGTCTTACATTATACTTCATTTGTCTACCAGTTATAAACCCCAATTGATCATTATGTATCACTTGTTGTATTATATTCATTATTCTATTTGCCAAAACTTTAGCAAATATCTTATAATCAGTGTTTAAAAGAGATATTGGTCTATAATTCTTTGGTTGACTAAGATCTTGATCCTCCTTTGGAATCAATGTTATGAAAGCTGTTCTCCATGATGGGGGCAGTACTCCCCCAAGTTGAATTGTTCTAAATAGGTCTTTCAAAGGCTCCACCATTTCTGACTGCAAATTTTTATAATAACTAGCTGTCAATCCATCTGTCCCTGGTGATTTACCCAATTTCAACTGTTTAATTGCTAAAACAATCTCTTCAGAAGTTATTAACTGATTCATTCCATCCCGCTGTTCTTGAGTAACCTTAGGAATTTTCACCTCTTGTAAATATTTATCTATATCTATACTTTGAATTGTGTCACTTGCATATAATTTAGAATAAAATTCTGAAAATACCTTTCTGATAATATCCTGTTGATAAACCTTTTTGCCTTTATATTCTATTTTCTCTATTATCCGAGACTTTTCTTTTTTCCTTAACAGGTAAGCTAACCATCTACCTGGCTTATTAGCGTTATAAAAAGTATTATGTTTAGAGTATCGTATATTAGTTGCCACCTGGTCTGCCATCAACATATTAAACTGCCCTTTCAGTAAGTTAATTGTTTCTTTCACTTTCTTATCAGCTGGGTTCAAGATAAGTAACCTCTCCTTCATCTTTATTTCCTCTTCTAACTCTTTTTGCTTTTGTTCCTTTTTGCATCTATACTTGTTATTCAAATGTATTAGGACTCCTCTCATATAAGCTTTACTTGCATCCCAGACCATTTCAATCGAGGTGCCCTTATGCATATTCATTACAAAAAATTCTTTCATCTGTTTTCTACATTCATTCACAATTTCATCATATCTAAACAAATTTTCATTTAATCTCCAAGGTCTTCTATCCCTTTTCTCTTGAACCAGTTCCATCCAGACTGGACTGTGATCTGTTAATGTTCTTGGGCATATCTTAATTCTCTTCACCCTGGAAAGAAAATCATTGGTAATTAGTATAAAATCAATCCTTGAAAAAGATTGGTGCCTAACTGAAAAAAATGTAAAATCCCTCTTCCAAATTTCGCTCTCTCCAAATGTCTCTCAATTCCAGGTCATCCATAAGCTCAAAAAAAGATCTAGGTCAAGGGTGTCAAACTCAATTTCATTGAGGGCCGCATCAGCATTGCGATTTCCCTCAGGGGGGCAGGTGGGTGTGGCCAGGGTGGGCGCAGCCTACTGGGTGGGTGTGGCTGGAGTGTGTGTGGCCTACTGGGTGGGCATGGCCAGCTCTACATTATTTGTGTCAAGGGTACCTATGGGGGTCTGGGCAGGAGTGGGAGAGATCTGAGGGTCTCTGGCAGAAGGAGATGGGACTGGGGCAAGTGCCAAGGCATGGTCCACTGGAGGAGCCTCATTGTTCCTCTCAGGCCATGTGGGGGAGGGGGGTTGGACGGTGGTCCGGAGGTCAAATGCCCAGCCAAGCCCTCAAGCACCCGTGGCACTAAGCCCAGCCCCACTTCCCCAAGGGGGAGCCCAGCTGCACTTACCTCCTCAAGGCTGCTGCTGCTGTGCTTGCTCTCCTTAGCCAGGATGCCCATGATGGGTACGAGGTCCCTCTCCATGTAAGGAGACCTGGCTTTGTATCCAAAGCTTCCTTAGCAATAGGATGGGAGACCTCCCAGGATAGGCCAGGAGGAGGGGTAAGGGGATGGTGAAAGGGCAGCAGGGAAGGACTAAGGCAGAACTTCCCTCAGACCCTCCCTCTCCTTCCTTCCTTCCTCCCTCTCCTTCCTTCCTTCCTTCCTTCCTTCCTTCCTTCCTTCCTTCGAGTGGTGGGAAAATATTTGAGATGAGGGAGGAAGAAAAACTGGCAAGGGAGGGCAGAGGTCCTCCCCGAGATCTCTCATTTGCGGAGTCCCTCAGGGGTCGGTCCTCTCTCCCCTCCTGTTCAACATCTATATGAAACCGCTGGGCGAGCTCATTCGTGGTTTCGGGGTGGGGTATCATCAGTACGCTGATGATACCCAACTTTTTCTTTCCACCCCAAACCAACCCAGTGATGCACTTGACGTGATGTCCCGTTGCCTGGAGGCAGTCCGGGTTTGGATGGGGAGAAACAGGCTTCGTCTTAATCCTGCCAAGACTGAGTGGCTGTGCATACCGGCATCTCGGGTTAACCAGGTTGTTCCATCACTAATGATGGGGGGTGAGGTGTTAGACTGAATGCGTATCAGCATAGATGGCCACCACAAAATTGTACATTGGCTCCCAGCCGGCCTGGGCCAGGGCCAAAGCAGTGTGGGCCGTTCCCTCACTGTTTCCAGGATGGGTTCACGGGCCACATGAAACCACTTCGCGGGCCGGATCCGGCCCCCGGGCCTTGTGTTTGACATGTCTGATCTAGGCAGTTTCGCACAGTTTGATATTCCATTAGAAGACCTTTTTTGTCTTTTCCAGTGTCCAAAACTCCATTCCAATCTCCCATTAAAATGCAAGATTTATAATCCCATTGGGTTATTCTGTCATGTAAAAATTTGTAAAATTTTTCTTGATGTTGATTTGGTGCATATATTCCAACCAAAAGTATTATCTTTCCTTCTATTATAAGTTCAATTGCAATAAATCGTCCTTGTGCATCTACCTGAATTAATTTAGCAATTAAATCTTTCTTTAAATATATAACTACTCCATTCTTCTTATCCGGGGCAGATGCAACAAAATGTGTTCCTAATCTAGAATTTATCAAATACTTTTGGTCTGCTACTCTAATGTGTGTCTCTTGCAAACAAATAACATCATTTTTACATTGTTTCAAATAATAAAATATTTTCTTCCTCTTTTGTGGTGAGTTTAAGCCATTAACATTCCAGGTTAGAAACTTGGTCGCCATCTTTCGCGACTAGAAGCTTTTGGAACAATTCCTGCAAACTCATATGAACCTGTTGCTTTGGTCTTACCACTCCCACTGCTTCCGTTTTAGTATCTTCTTGAGTTTTAATTTGATCTTGCTGTTTCTGCTGTTCTTGCGCTTTTCGTCTGGCTGCTGCTCGCGTCACTCATTGACCTCTAGGTTCCTCTATTGATTTCAAAGGCTGGTCCAAATCCACAACTAATTGTAGTTCTTCTTCAACCAACAAATTCGAACCTTCCGCTTGAATCTGCTTCTCTTCCATTTGGGCCTGTTTTTTCTCTCCATCACTTCTTTTTTTCCAGGAGATGGTGGCAAATCTGCTTTCAGTACATTAAAATAAAATTCTTTTGCTTTCCCTATAGTATTAAGACGATATCTAGTACCAAAGTAGTTGACCACTATTCCAGCTGGTATATCCCATCTGAACTGATGCTGCCTTTTTTTCGATTCATTTGCCAGAAAAGCAAACTCTTTCCTTTTTCTTAAAATTTTTGGAGGAATTTCTTTCAGTATCAGAACTTCTTGATTTTCCACTTGGAACCTTTTATTATAAAAGGCTTGAATAATTTCATTTCGAATCA
Source organism: Vipera ursinii (assembly GCF_947247035.1). Taxonomy (NCBI): domain Eukaryota; kingdom Metazoa; phylum Chordata; class Lepidosauria; order Squamata; family Viperidae; genus Vipera; species Vipera ursinii. The sequence continues at coordinate 25,394,100 of NC_139522.1, forward strand.
CCCTCTTCGAGAAATAAATCACCACATCCCTTGGCAAATTCCTCTGCCTCGCAATCCAGGAGTTGACTCTAAAAACCTTTTCAATTTCCTGTATAAAATCCTCAACTTGCAAACCCATTATTGGAGCAAAGGCCTTTGCCAGTATCTCTCTCAAATTTTCCTGTTTGTTCTCCCTCAATCCTCTAATTCTTAAAGCAAATTCCATTTCTCTATATTGTAGCATTACAGTTTCATCTTCCATCTTTTCCATTTTATTTTATTTTTTATTTTTTTTATTTTATTTTAATTCCATTTATATTCCGCCCTTCTCCGAAGACTCAGGGCGGCTTACAAGCTTAGCAGTAGCCTTCATTCTATGTATATGCCTGCTTATTAGGGCTTTCATACACCCCCCAAGCGGCATTATTACAAAGTCAGCTTAATTGCCCCCAACAATCTGGGTCCTCATTTTACCTACCTCGCAAGGATGGAAGGCTGAGTCAACCTTGAGCCTGGTGGGATGCGAACCTGCAATGATTGCAGGCAGCTGGTGTTACTTAAGGAGGCATTAGCCCACTGCTCCACCAAGGCTCTTTTATTTTGAGCCTCAGCCATCTTATCTTCCAAAACAATGTTGCCTTGAGTTAATTCTTCCATGTGATCATCCATATTTTGAATATGTTGTGCCAATCCCTGAAATGCCAATAGAATATCTTCCCTTATTTCTTTATTTTTAAACTGCATAGTTTCTTTGATTTCTCCAATCTCTTCAGACATTAACTCAAGTTTATCATTCATTTTTTCATCTATTTTTCCATCTTGTTTTCTATTTTCTCCATCTTATCATTTATTTCTTTAGTTTGAGATTTCAAAGCCTCCTGCAGGTCTTTTAATGTCAAAGTTTGTGGGGGGGGACATTAAAGCCTGTAAGTTTGATTGCTATGCTGGTGAAGTCCCTGCACTTCTGGGGGCCCCAGGTTTTGATGGTTTTAATGACATCTTAAATCAATTTTATTCTCTGTATTCAAAAAGATTAATCAAGTCAAAATGTTTATAGTCTTGCTGTTCTCTTCTTAAAGTTCTTTTAGGTTCTTATAATTTTCTTATAGTCTTTACAGTTCTCAATATCCAAACAGCAACTTTCACTTTCAAAGCACTTTCAATTCTTTGTTACAAAGAATCATTCAGGCACCATCTTCCCTTTCTTTTTTAAAACAACAGAAAGAAAGTTGAGATTCCAGAGTTAAAGTCTTATACTTGCTGTTTATACTGCTCCCGCATCCGCTCTGCGTTAATTCTTCAAGATAGCAATCAAATCAAGTCAAGTTCTGCAGGAGTGGATTCAGCGTCTTGCTCTGCTTTGAAGCAGAGAAATCCTCCGATCCGGAGCATTTCCAGGCTTCAGGGGGGCTCTCACCCTTCAAGCCCCAGAGTAAACACTCTGAGGCTCTAGGGGAACTCTACCCCTACCTGGAGTCTCCCCTTCCCCTCTTTGCCCGAGGGGAAGGGTTTTCAGCCACAGAACAGCTGATTGTCGGCTGCTCCGCGGCTTTAATGGAGTCAGAGGGCTGGCGGTTGATTTCAACCATCCACGCCGCTGAAGCGCCACGTGGAAGTCCGAGAAGAGCCTTTTCTGTTGTGGCTTCCACCCTCTGTAACACTGTACTGCTTGAGGTGGGATCCATCCCCAACCCCACTCTGGATCTGGTTATTAGACTAAGAAGATCCCACCTCGACCCCATTTGTGTATTGGTTCTCATTGTACCCATGTTTTTGTCAACTTTTAATGTTAAATGTTTTTAACCTTTTAATTGTTTTATACTGCTGTGTTTATGATATTGTAAGCTGCCCAGTCGCTCAACAGTGAGATGGGTGGCATATAAGTTTAATAAAACAAACAAATAAATAGATGAAGATCTTATTTTTCAGGTATTGACTTTTAAAAAGCCAAAAAATGTCAACCATGCTCAGTAAGAAAAGATCAGCACAAAGCTGCAAACATACAGTAGAAAATTTAAGATAAATGTTGGAATTTTGAAATGTGTATTTGATTCTTCCACAATAAACTCCCCCCATATAAACCATATATGGTTCATATAAATTGTTTGTATGCACTTCTAAGAATTCTTTTGTTCTTTCTCTAAAATAATTTTGCAATAGGGGGCAAAGATTATGATTTGTTCTATAAGCTTCTCCATAAGTCTTAAGTGAATTGGCAGGCTACAATTTTCACATTTCATTGTCATTTTATTCTATCCTTTTCCTTTACATGAATTTGAATATAGATGAAAATGACTACAACATGTCAACACCTGGTAAAACAGAAACTAATCTACAAAACATAGTCTTTTAGTAGAAGTTTTCTTTCAGCATTTCTGCAATGGAATGATGATACTGAAATATTTTTCCTTGCTTACATAGTTCTTTGAATCAAAGCCAGTGAATTTTGTTTTCTAGCAAGCAGGTTTTTGTCTTTTGAAATATTTACAGACTATGAAACCAAGGCATTGCTGAATAACTTTCAGAATATTAGTACAAATGAACAGGAAGTTTAAGAGGGGGTCAACAACAGTCAAGATGGGGGCCACTACCATGCAATCAAAACCCCATCTTTTTAACATTGTGGTAAACATATGGACTTTTTTTGACACCCACCCTGGGACACCCATGTCAAACTAGTTAATTAATATTAAATTATGTTAATACAAAAAGCTATAAAACAAAATCCAGGATTTTTCTAGAACTTTCTGGAATCTTTTAGAACTTTCTAGCACTTTCTGGGACTATCCAATAGCATCCATAGAAGTATAAAAGTACAGGTGCCTTAAACCAATATTTTATTTTGTCTAATTGCTGAGCAAGAGAACAGTGAATAGCAATACTTTATTTAGATGGCATCAAGACGTTGCGTGTACCCAACAGATGCATTTTGCTATGTGTGTGGAAAATTTATCAAGATAAGAATGAAAAAGTACTCACTGAAAGCGAGTTAAGATGTGCAAGGCCTACAAAGCATACTTCAGCATGCCTGTCAAGGATCAAGACAAGCCAACTTCTGGTGAAAAGATGGCCAACTGACTACATGCCCAGGGAAGGATCCCTGAGGGGTTTTTCCCTGGAATGTAGCTTCTTCAACTATCAACAGAAGAAATTGGCATTCTTTTAGTTTGTATGACTCTCCTAGGTTAGGAAAAGTCCCAGAATTTTCCCTCAAGATCCTCTGATACAACAACAGGTCTGCAAGTAACTTCAGGAACTGCACTTCAAAGTAGCTTGTGTGCCGAAAGCTGGGGGTGGGGGTGGGGCTGCAATCAGTTTGTGGCTGAAGAAGCAGCTGTTTTGGAATTTATTTTTCAAATGGACAGTAAGTTGTGCCTTTCATTTCTTAATCATTTTAAGGACTATTAATCTTTATGGATGAAAAAAAAATATTTTCCCTTTTAGACCCAGCCCAGCTCATCACTGGACGACTATGTGGTGTTTTGCACACAGCTGCATATGTTTAAGGACCCCGTAAAGGCACAGATGGCAAATAGGCATTTGTGGGAGCTACAGCAGGGGAGTTGGTAGGTCGCAGATTACACCAGCGACTTCAGAATGGTCAGCCAAGGTGTCCAGTGGAATGAGGCTACTTTGATGGACCAGTCCCAGGAAGGCCTCTCATCAGAGCTGCTAGACGAGTTGGCCTACAGTGACTTCCCCCACGTGATGCTCCAGGACCTGTTGCATCTGTGCTTACACATAAATGCTTGGTTGCAGCAGCACAGGGTGAGATGACTGACCAGTGGCTCACCAGTGCCACCTAAGAAAACAGAGGCTCCTAATACTCCAGAGGAGCCCATGCAACTTGGGGCCACTTGTCCGTGCCTCACCCAGGCCAAGAAGGACTGCCGCCAATACGAAGGCCTTTGTTTGTACTGGGGGGGGGCAGGGGCATATAGCTGCCAACTGTCCAGCCAAGGTCAAGAATGTGTTTGGGGAGAAAGAGGCAGACAGGTTGCCACCTCACTGCCCCTATGATTGCCCAATAGACCTGATCCCAGATGCGAAATTGCTGGTAGGTCAGATTTATTCCCTTTCCGAACCCGAGTTGGCGGCTCTCTGGGTGTTCTTGGACAAAAACCTGCAGAAGGGGTTCATCTGGCTCTCAACATCTCCTTTGGCTGCTCCCGTGCTTTTCATAAAGAAAAAAATCTGGGGAGTTAAGACTCTGTTGTGATTATTGCAAACTGAACATGATCACCGTGCACAATCATTGTGCTCTGCTGTTGATCCCCGAGCTTAGAGAGAGACTGTGCCAGGCCCAGATTTTCACCAAACTGGACCTGGGGGACCCTACAATTTATTCCAAATCAGAGCGGGGGATGAGTAGAAGATGGTCTTTGGGACATGCTATGGCCACTTCAAATACATGCTGATGCCCTTTGGCCTGACCAATGTTCCCGGGGGCTTCATGCACTTCATGCATGATGTGTTCTGGGAGCTATTAGACCATTTTGTGGTTATCTACCTGGATGACATCTTGATCTACTCTTCCTTCTTGAGAGAGCACTGGAAGCACATCTGTTTGGTGTTGCAGCACCTGTGACACCATCAACCCTTCCTGAAGCACAAAAAATATAAATTTGTGCAGACAACCATCGACATCCTGGGCCACTGCATCTCCCTTGAGGGCATGGAGATGGATCTTGAGAAATTGGAGGTGCTGTGGGTGTGGCAGCCCCCATGCCAGGTGAAGGACATGCAACAGCTCTTTGGCTTTGCAAACTACTACCACACATTAATTCCCCGGGTTGCTGCCTTGAATGCACCCCTATCCAACCTGTTACAGAAGGGGGTGAAGTTCCACTGGGGCATGGCAGAACAGGATGACTTTGACGTCCTGATCATTGAAGCATCCCAATCAGGTGAGGCTTTTTGTGGTAAAGATGGATGCATTGGACATTGCCATCGGGGCTGTTCTCTTGCAAGCCTACGCTCCTTTGGGTACTCTGTTCCCTTGTGTCTACTACTCCAGAAAGTTTTCCTCAATGGAAAGGATCTACACAATATGGGACAAGGAACTGCTGGTCATGAAGGTGGCCTTTGAGACCTGGCAGCACCATTTGGAGGGTGCCTGGTGTCAAATTGAAGTTTAGACCGATCATCACAATCTGGAGCATCTGCGGACAGTCTTGACTCATAACCAGTGACAGGTGCGATGGTCATTGTTTTTTAAGCGCTTCGACTTTTGGGTGACGTATGTGCCAAGCAGGCACAACCAGTATGCAAATGCATTGTCCTGCAAACTTGAGTATATCCAAAAGGAGGACAAGTTAGGACCTTGCATGGTTATTCCATTGGAGTGTGTCACTGTCACCAAGGAACCAGTGAATTTGAGAGCACAGATCTGGGATGCACAGCAGCAAGATATGTTTGTGGTGGCATGCCGTTGTGACTTGGCCTGAGGTGGGGGAATGAGGCAACCCCCTGGTCCTACATTGAAGACTTGGTCCATTTCCAGAACCACCTCTACATACCAGTGGGGCCCCTCCAGGGTTTCATCTTGTGGCAGTGCCATGACAGCTTCACAGCAGGTCACTTTGGGGTATTCAAGACCCTTCATCTGGTTTCCTGGACTTTTTGGTGGCTGTGTCTTCAGTATGACATTACTGGCTATGTGGCCTCATGTATGCAGTGTAGGCAGGCCAAAAATGCCACTGGTGCTCCCCCCAGACTGCTGCAGCCTTTGCCCACACTGTAGAGACTGTTGGGAGCTGTCTCTATGGATTTTATCACTGAGCTGCCACCATCTAAGGGAGCCACCACTGTGTTGGTTGTGGTGGATATGTTCACTAAAATGGCCCATTTTATCCCGTGTCTGGGACTACCCATGGCTCAATCCATGGCCCAGTTATTCATTCACCATGTGTTCCTGCTACATGGTCTGTGGGGCCAGGTTGTGTCAGATCGAGGAGTGAAATTCATGGTGCAGTTCTGGAAGGCTCTGCTGAAAGAACTCGAGATCCAGGTGTCTGTCTCCTCGGCCCATCAACTGGAGACTGATGGGGATACTGAACAAGTGAATGCCATCCTCAAGCAATATCTCCAATGCTTCATGAATCAACAGCAGGACAACTGGGCGGACGTGCTAGTGGTGGCTGATTTTGCATACAGCTCGCAACACACCTCCACCCAAGTGACCCTGTTCTTTGCCAGTTATGGTTTTCAGCTGCACCTCTTTCCCTTGGCCCCATCGGACTCTCCCATGCCTGCAGTGAATGTATTCCTCCAAGAGCTTTGGGCTCTGTACCAAATGGTGAAACACCAGCTCGACAAAGCCAAGGAGGACTACAAGAAGTTTGCTGACTGTCACCACAGAGACGTTCCCCCACTAGCTGTGGAGGATTGGGTTTGGCTTTCCACATACCACCTGCCTTCGAGTCAGCCATCCCTAAAAACTGGACCACTGCTATCTGGGCCTGTTTCTTGTCAATGCCATGACCAATCCTGGTCCTTAGTGGTTCCTGTGTCAGCAGACAGTCCCCATCATCCTCCTGCACTGCCACAGGGTCCCATGGCCACACAGGGACCTCTAGAGTATGAGGTGGACAGCATTTGAGATTCAAGTTGGCTGAGAGGACGCTTCCAGTACCTGGTGGCTTGGAAGGGCTATGGAGTAGACGACTTCACATGGGTGGCTGCTTCTTATACGATTCCCTAGCCTTATCTAACACCTTCTGCACATTCCCCCATGTGTTGTGGTCCGTCAGCTACCAGCAGAGTTAGCAAAAGAGTCAGACGAGGAGGAGGAGGAGGAGGAGGGGGAGGGAGAGCCTGGGTCAACTTTGGAGACTTTGGAAGGCTCTGATGAGGAAGCAGAATCAGAGGCAGATGCAGAGCCGGGCCATCTGTCTGTACCCAGTCGGAGAGGCAGCTGTCTTCGGGGCCTGAGCTGACTGAGGGGGAGGAACAGATGGGGCCTGTCCCAGATGCACGTATGCATAGAGAGGAGAGGAATGGAAGGCAATAAGCTGGTTCTCAGGGAAGAGTAAAATTAAAACGGTTAAAGTACTGTGCCCATCGCACTTGCTTTAGGAACAATTTGGGGGGAGTTTTTAGTGCCTCTAAATGTTTGTGATCTGTCCATACTGCAAAAGGCACCTTGCTCGCTTCTAAATAGTGTCACCAGTTTAATAGCCCCCACCTAATTGCGAAGGGCTCCTTCGCCCAGACTGTCCATCTCCTCTTGCCATCAGTGAATTTCTTAGAGGTGTAGGCACAAGGTTGCAGGACCGCACTTTTATTCTTTTGCAGTAACACAGCACTGACTGTCACATCGCTGGTGTCTGCTTGAATTACAAAGGGCTCCCCTGGGCAGAGGTGCTTTAGAACTGGTTCAGCTGCAAATAGTCTTTTTAAATTCTCAAAAGCTTTCTGAAAACTCATAGTTCATGCTAGTGGTTGGCCAGGTCGTGGTTTTCCCCCTCCCTTTCCCATTTTGAGTAGTTCTGTAAGGGGTAGAGCAATCTTGACAAAGGAGAGAATGAATTGATGGTAGAAGTTGGCAAACCTTGGAAGCTCTGGAGTTGTTTGCGAGTCTTTGGGGGCTGCCATTCAATTATAGCTTTCACTTTGGCTGGGTCCATTTCAATGCCCTTGTCGGAAATTCTATAGCCAAGATAATCTAATCGGGTTTGGTGAAATTCACATTTCGACAATTTGACATAAAGTTTGGCATTCAAAAGTTTCTTCAACACTTCTCTGACCAGTCTTATGTGGTCAGTCATATTCATACTGTATATCAGAATGTCATCAAGATAGACCAGAACCTGGGAGATAATTTGGGTCAGAAATGTTAAATTTACTCAGGCTCAAAATTTAAGAGAAAATTTTTATAAAATGTTTTATAGATGGCATCTGGATCCCAAGAAGTTGTCCAACATGTATCCTAATTTACAGTCTAAATGTTGGAGATGTGGTAGTTCAGAAGCTACCTATTTTCACATGTGGTGGACTTGTAGAAACATAAAAGCTTTTTGGATCAGAATTTGGTGGAACATTCAAAAGATTTTTAAGAGAAAGATAAAGTTTTCTCCGCAATTATTTTTATTGGGTATTGTTGTAGATCAGACATGTCAAACACAAGGCCCGGGGGCCAGATCCGGCCCACAAAGTGGTTTCATGTGGCCCGTGAAGCCATCCTGGAAACAGTGAGGGAACGGCCCCCACTGCCTTGGCCCTGGCCCAGAGACCCTCCTCCTGCCAGAGACCCTCAGATCTGTCCCACTCCTGCCCAGGCCCCCATAGGCACCCTTGATGCGAATGATGTAGAGCTGGCCATGCCCACCCAGTAGGCCATACGCACTCTAGCCACGCCCACCCAGTAGGCCACGCCCACCCAGTAGGCCACGCCCACCCAGGCCACACCCACCCAGGCCACACCCACCCGGCCCCTTGAGGGCAACCGCAGTGCTGATGCGGCCCTCAATGAAATTGAGTTTGACACCCCTGTTGTAGATTGTGATGTTAAAGAAACTAATTTGATGTTGAATATGATAACAGCAGCACGGTTACTGGTGGGACAATATTGGAAGAAGGATAGTTTGCCCACTATAGAAGAATGGGTGTTTAAAGTTTCGAATCTTGCAGAAATGTCTAAGATTTCTGCTTATTTGAAAGATCATTCACAGGAAAGATATATTTCAGTTTGGAGGAGATGGATAAATTATACTCAGAACAAATATGGGACTAAAAAGTTCCATTTAGCTTATGAGTAGATTTTAGTGGGATATTGTTATTGGTACTTTGTTTGTAGTTATGTTAAAGGGGAGTTAAAGCACATTATGAATTTGGTTAATTGTATATTATGCATAATTTTTATTTAGAATATGATTATTGTAACTATAATCCTGTATTTAGCTCTGGGAAGTGGGGGGGGGAAGTGGGTGGGTTTGGGGTGGGAGGGATTTGGGGATATATTGTAAAATTTTGTTTTTGTAAAACTCTTTAATAAAAAAAAGATAGACCAGAACCCGTTTGTATAAATTATTATTATTATTATTTATTATTTATTGGATTTTTTATACCGCCCTTCTCCCGAGGGACTCAGGGCGGTGAACAGGGCATATAAATAGAAATACAAAAGTTAAAAAAGTTTAAATAAATTGCCCAGTTAAAACAATCAATTATAAAAACCCATAAAAACCCTGACACTCCCCCATCAGGCCAGGCCAGCTTGTTCGAATAAATGGGTCTTTAACCCATGCAGGAAGGAGCGGAGATCCGGTGCCATCCGGAGCTCCACCGGCAGTTGATTCCATAAAGCCTGGGCGCCCACAGAGAAGGCTCTCCCCCTGGGGGCCACCAGCCAACATTCTCTGACCGGAGGCACCCTGAGGAGGCCCTCTCTGTGGGAACGCACAGGGCGGAGGGGAGTCGACGCTGGCAGCAGGTGGTCCCTGAGGTATTCCGGACCCATGCCATGTAAGGACTTAAAAACCATCACCAAAACCTTGAACCTCACCCGGAAGACAACTGGTAGCCAATGCAGCTCGCGGAGCAAAGGTGTAACATGGGAGTACCGGGAAACTCACAAGACAACTCTCGCGGCCACATTCTGTACCAGTTGGAGCCTCCGAGTGGTCTTCAAGGGAAGCCCCATGTAGAGAGCATTGCAGTAGTCCAGACGAGAGGTCACGAGCCCATGAGTGACTGTGCACAGGGCATCCCGATCCAGGTAGGGCCGCAACTGACGCACCAGGCGAACCTGGGCGAAAGCCCCCCTAGTCACGGCTACTATATGATCTTCTAGAGTAAGCCGTGAGTCTAGGAGGACTCCGAAGTTGCGAGCCCTATCCACGGGGGGTAAAAACTCACCCCCCATAGAAAGAGATGGAACATTTTGAATGTCCCGGGATGCCGGGATGCAGAGCCACTAAGTCTTGTCGGGGTTGAGCTGAAGTCTGTTCCTCCCCATCCAGACCTGAACCGCCTCCAGGCAACGGGACATCACAGCGAGGGCATCACTGGGGTGGTTTGGGGTAGAAATAAAAAGTTGGGTATCATCAGCATATTGATGATACCCAACTCCAAAACCACGAATGATCTCACCCAGCGGTTTCATGTAGATGTTGAACAGGAGAGGCGAGAGGACCGATCCCTGAGGAACTCCACAAGCGAGAGCCCTTGGGGTCGACCTCTGCCCCCCTGCCAACACCGACTGCGAGCGTCCCAGGAGATAGGAGGAGAACCACTGAAAAACTGTGCCTCCCACTCCCAATCCCCTGAGACGCCACAGCAGGATACCATGGTCGATGGTATCGAAAGCCGCCGAGAGGTCTAATAGGACTAGGACAGAGGAATGTCCTCTGTCCCGGGCCCTCCAGAGATCATTCACCAGCGCGACCAAGGCCGTCTCCGTGCTGTACCCGGGCCTGAAGCCCGATTGGGACGGGTCGAAATAATCCGCTTCATCCAGAACCAGAGGAAGTTGATGCGCCACCACACTCTCAACAACCTTCGCAAGAAAGCGAAGGTTGGAGACTGGACGAAAGTTGTTTAACACAGCTGGGTCCAAGGCAGGCTTCTTGAGGAGAGGTCTCACCACCGCCTCCTTCAAGACGGCGGGGAAATTACCCTCACTCAAAGAAGCAGATATAACTGCCTAGAACCAGCCTCGTGTCCTCTCCCTGGCTGCATAAGCCAGCCAGGAAGGGCACGGGTCCAATAAACATGTGGAGGAGCTCAACCTCCCCATAATCCTGTCCACTTCCTCAGGGGTCACAGAATCAAACTCCTCCCAGATAACATTGACAAGTCCGCCCGTGTCCTGATCGTCGGACTCTGCCCAGCTGGAGTCCAGACCGGTCCGAATCTGATCATGTAGGACCTCATTAATCAACTGCATAAATACGGCAGGGGCCCCCTGCAGTCCAAATGGCATGACTTTGAATTGGTAGCTTCCTAAGGGGCAGTTGAAGGCCGTTTTCCACTCATCCCCCTCCTTTATTCTCATCTGGTAATATGCTTCTGTCAGGTCTAACTTAGACACTCCCCTTTGCCAGGTGGGTTAGTAAGTCTTTCAGGAGGGGGAGAGGGTATTTATTTTCCACACTCGAGGACTACCTGTACGCAGAGACCCATCTTTATTTTCTTTGAACAACACAGGGCCTCCCACAGTGGACTTGGCCCATTCAATGAATCCCCTCGCTAGGTCTGTATACACATATCGCTGCATCTCCTTCATTTCAAGGGGGGACATACCATACATTCTTGGTCGGGGATGTTTGGCCCCTGGCAACAGTTTAATGGAACAATCATTAGGCTGGTGAGGAGGCAAGGTATCCCATTCTTTCTCACTAAATGCCTCCGCTAGGTCCTGGTACTCGCTGGGGATGACCAAAAAAAAGAAGGAAAAAGCGATAAAGTACAGGTAGTCCTCGACTTACAACAGTTCGTTTAGTCACTGTTCGAAGTTACAATGGCACTAAAAAAAGTGCCCCTAAGCCACAGCCGAGCAAGACACCTGCCTGCCTGGTGGCGCTCTTCCTCCTGTCCAAGGTTTTCATTGTTGTGAGCATTTCTGTTGAGGACTGGCAGTGAGGGTGGGGTGTGTACCACCTGCCAGGTGCCAATGTACCACAGGTGGTACCCATACCACTGGTTGAAAAGCCCTGCGTTACATGGTCTATCCTTTTTGTAAGGGGGGCTGGATGTCAATGCTGCTGTCAATGCTGCTAACATTGAATGTTATTGCTTGACAAGAGATGAAGAAGAAGCCGTTTCATGTGTTAAACTTGCGTATTGCTTTAGGAAATTTAGGTTAAGGTTGGGAGGGGGGAACGAGTAGGATTGCACCTTTCAAGGCCATCTCTAACAAGAGAAAATAAAGCTTTGGCAGGTTTTATAATGGAAGGGAAACTGATTTTTTTAATTAATTGGAGGATATGATTAATGACAACATTAGAAAGGTGGAGAATTGTGTTTTAATATATTGTGCAAGGGGCGGAGATTTCAGATTCCAGCTTCCTTCGAGCAAGCATTTGCCAGTGTATTAGGCTAATAATGGACTTTTAAGGTAAACAATGCCTCAGAGTCACTTGAAAAGCCCATACGTTGCAAACTTGACATCAAGCTGAAATCTACTTACTTTTTAAAGTATTTAGGGAGTCCCGACCTCCCGTCGCTGTCTCCATGTTTGGGAAGCAGTCTGGCAAAGAGTTGGGGAAGATCCCACAATGGAGGAAGAAAAATTGCCTGAAGCCTGCTCTCCGGCACCAGCAGCCACCCCAGTGGGGAAAGGGCCAGTGAAGAAGCCGGCAGGGAAAGAGTTTCAGCAATCCTCCCAGCTGGGAGCTAGACCCAAACAACCAGGAGAATTGGCCTGGTCATCAGAGTGGATTAAGCCCAGCGGAGACTCCAGGCGCCTTGGAGCAGCCTTGCCATCCCCAAGGGCTTCAAAGGCAGAGGAGGTGGGACAACAACAAAGAGAATCCTGCACATCGTATTCCCCAGACCGGTGGGGAGCAGCCAGGCCAGCTGAGATTGAAAACTCAGGTGAGTGGAAATATCCGTCTGCAGTCCAATCCCAATCAATTGACAACTTAGCAGAAAGGTTTGAAGAACTAGAAGTGAGAAGTGCAGAACAGCTCCTACCAAAAGAGACCCCCAGCCCCCTTTTCACAGATCTAATGGCCCTCCAACCCCTGGAGATCCCTGCTAGGGCCTCCAGTCCCACAGAAGAAGAAGAACTAGGGCCCCCTCAGCAGTGGGTAATGTGGCAGCCCCCACAGAAGGAGGGGCAGCAACCTCAGCCTAAATCAGCTGATAGAGGCCTTGCAGCAGATTGGGGTGTTGCAGAAGCCTGGAGGGCAACAGCCAATTGGGGAACGACAATCCCATGGAGACTGGTCACCACCCCCGAGTGCCAAGCAACCACTGAGGAGCCCGCAACTGAGGGAGGTACCACAGCCTTTGAGACTAACACGACTGTTAGTAGATCAGCAGCAGAGGGCGCCACCATTCCCTGCAGCCAAAATCCAGAGTAGACAGCAACAACCCCTGCCTGTCTAACAACCATTGAGGGGCCTACAACAGTAGATGGTGCCACAATGTCCAACCGACCAACAGCACCCTCCCCTCAGACAACCACAGCAGGGGAGGCAGCAGCAGGGCCCAAACGTGCAACCCCTGGGCGTACAACAACACCAATTGGGGTAGACAGCATTTGAGAGTCCAACAGCAGCAGTGGGGGCCTTGGCAGCCGGTGGATCAACAACCAGGAGGGTGCCAGCAGCAACTGGGTGCACAACAAAAGCTGTGGGGGCCCCAGCAACTGTTGATCCAAGAACCAAGGGGGGGACAGCAGCAATGGGGGCCCCAGCAAGCAATGATGAGCCTACCCTTCAAAGCAACCTTTGATGGGGACCCAGAGAAACTGATGTTTTTCCTCAACCAAGTACGCTCTCACTTGAATTTCTGGGGTCACAATTACCTGGACTCGGGTGAGATGGTCAATGTGATTGCATCCAACCTAGAGGGAGAAGCATCTGAATGGTTGAACAATTTATATAACGAGCAGGCCCCTGAATTGGAGGACCCCCACCTTTTCCTCCTGGGGCTGAGGGAAAGATTTGAGGACCCATTCATTGCCCTCAAAGCGGAAGAACAAATCTGTTGTGACTCAGGGCCAGCCTGTGGGTCCGACAGCCGGGTCCGATGTATCGGAGGACTCAGATGTGGGGGAGGAGGGAAACGAACCGGCTGATGATGATTTGGAGACTTTGCAGAGTCCTCAGCCGGGAACCTCTTCTCAGCTGTGTGAGCCCGAGAGTGCGGAGGATGATGACCCACAGCTGGCCCTGTTCAAGGACGCCCGACGCAGGAGGCAGACGAGCAGGGACAAACAAAGAAAGGCTATGGGACTCCTCGGGAGGAGGCACAGGGAGACCACGCCCTGAGCTCTCTATAAAAGAAGTGTTTGGGGAGGGGCTGGTTGCTGAAAGCAACTTTTCCGTTTGAGAAGTCAAGCTCTTGTATTCTTGTAACAGTGTAATTAAAACTTGGCAGAAGCCTTTTGGTCTTGGACGCTTTCCAGACTCTTCTTTTGATTAGGGGTGCGAGAAGAGGGCTGGTTCAGAACAAAATCCATAAGATAAAGCAAGCTGGCCGGCCTGCCCTAGAATACGTGCGGGAGTTTCGAAAGGTAGCAGGTCGGATAGAGAAATGGCCTGAGCAATCAATAATTCATCTTTTTAGAGAAAGGTTAGATGACCACCTTTGTCAGGCATTTATCTACCGAGCTGTACCCGACCAGCTGCATGAATGGTACCAGGCAGCGGTGAAAATAGATGTCCAGCTTGCCCATTATAAAAAGCCTCTCCCACCTGGAGCTGTGCCAAAACCAGCATCCAGATGGCTACCCCCCAACCCCCCCCCAACGACTGCTACTGCTGAAAGACCTAGATCACCTACAGGTCCGCCAATCAAGTGCTTTCGATGTGGACAGCAGTGGCGTAGCGTGGGTTGTCAGCACCCGGGGCAAGGCAACCGGAAGCGGAAATAGAGGGGCGGGTGGGCGGTGATGTCACGGCACTGCTGAAAAGACGTGCCCCGCAGCGGCGTAGACTTTCCAAGAAGAGTCGCGCGCATGCGGGATGCTTCCGGGTCCCTCTCGAGGGCGGCTGGGCGGGGCTCCGACCTGCAAGAGCCGCTGCATTCAAGCTCGCACGTGAGCCCCGCTAAATAAAGCCACGCATGCGCACGAAGCTAGGCCGGCCGGCCAGCGGGTCCGTCTTCGCTCGGCCAAACCTGCCAGGGCGCCTGCGGGGCGCTTGCGGTTGGCCTGAGCCTGGGCGGAGAGTTGGCCGCTTCTATTTATTTTATTCAGTTTATGTGGCCGCCCATCTCACCTGCTGGACTCATTTCGCTTTGCAAGAAAGAGCAGCTCGAAAGCGGAGCCAAGCCAACTCTGTGCAGCCCTTGGGGCTCCCTGAGCAGCTCAGTGCGAGCGCACCCCCCCCCCAGATGTTGCGCCCGGTGCGGCCGGCCCCCCCTGCACCCCCCACGCTACGCCACTGGTGGACAGCAGGGACATTGAGCAGCGAACTGCCCAGTTCCTTACCCACAACAGCAGAGTAGACCAGATCCAACAACGAGGAAGAAACCTGCACAACAGCCACCAAGAGAAAAGTCCAACTGGGTCACCCAGAATCTCGTTACCCAGGTTATGTGCCCCACCCAGGAGGACGCTGGCCCACCGACCGGACCCACCCCCACTTTACCCGGTGTTGACAGTGACAATGAAGGGGAGAACAACCCGATGGTGAGTGGATGCATCCTACCTTTTTTATTGCCTGCTAAAGTCATAGTCCCTAAGTCAGGGGCACATGTAGACCTGAAAATGCTAGTCGATACTGGCTGCTCCCAATGCATCATTAGCCTGTCATGCGCCTTGAGACTGGGCATACGGGCTAAACCGTTATCCAAAACTGTGAGGTTTGAGCAAGCTGTTGTGACTCAGGGCCAGCCTGTGGGTCCGACAGCCGGGTCCGATGTATCGGAGGACTCAGATGTGGGGGAGGAGGGAAACGAACCGGCTGATGATGATTTGGAGACTTTGCAGAGTCCTCAGCCGGGAACCTCTTCTCAGCTGTGTGAGCCCGAGAGTGCGGAGGATGATGACCCACAGCTGGCCCTGTTCAAGGACGCCCGACGCAGGAGGCAGACGAGCAGGGACAAACAAAGAAAGGCTATGGGACTCCTCGGGAGGAGGCACAGGGAGACCACGCCCTGAGCTCTCTATAAAAGAAGTGTTTGGGGAGGGGCTGGTTGCTGAAAGCAACTTTTCCGTTTGAGAAGTCAAGCTCTTGTATTCTTGTATCAGTGTAATTAAAACTTGGCAGAAGCCTTTTGGTCTTGGACGCTTTCCAGACTCTTCTTTTGATTAGGGGTGCGAGAAGAGGGCTGGTTCAGAACACAAGCTGATGGCTCCATAATGGGAGGGACTTTAGTCACACAATTAACGGAGCCCTTACGCCTAGAAATAGGTGAGCACTGGGAGTTTATGCGCTTCCAGGTAGCTCCAAAGATGTCTGAAACTGTGATTCTAGGAGTAGCCTGGCTAGACAAATGGAAGCCATTGATTTGGTGGAAAAAGGGAATGAGAACTGTGAGACTACCCATAGGGCCCAATCCCCCCATTGATTCAACTGATGTTACAGGAGAATTTAGCCCACTCAATCAGCAAGCGCACATGGCTGCCTTACGGCCACCTGGTGACCCACTCATCCCCAGTTAGTACCAGGACCTAGCGGAGGCGTTTAGTGAAAAAGAATGCAACACCTTGCCTCCTCACCGTCCCAATAATTGTTCCATTGAACTGTTACCAGGGGCCAAACTCCGCTGACCAAGAATGTACGCTATGTCCCCTCTTGAGATGGAGGAGATGCAGCGATATGTAGATACAAACCTAGCGAGGGGGTTCATCAAGCAGGCCAAGTCAACCATGGGTGCCCCCGTGTTGTTCAAAGAGAAAAAGGATGGGACTCTTCGCCTCTGCATGGACTATAAAGGCCTGAACATTGTGAGAGTGGAAAATAGATACCCTCTCCTCCTCGTGAAAGACTTACTAACCCACCTGGCGAAGGGGAGTGTCTTCAGTAAATTAGATCTTAGAGAAGCTTATTACCGGGTGAGAATAAAGGAGGGGGATGAATGGAAGACAGCCTTCAACTGCCCCTTGGGAAGCTACCAGTTCAAAGTCATGACATTTGGACTGCAGGGGGCCCCAGCTATATTTATGCAGTTGATCAATGAGGTCCTACATGATCACCTACACAAAGGGGTCCTAGTATACCTTGATGACATCCTGATATACAGCAATAATATGACCGACCACATAAAACTCCTCAGATAAGGGTTAAAGAAACTATTGAATGCCAAACTTTATGTCAAATTGTTGAAATGTGAATTTCACCAAACCCAATTAGATTATCTTGGCTATAGAATTTCAAATGAGGGTATTGAAATGGACCCAGCCAAAGTAAAAACCATAATTGAATGGCAGCCCCCTAAGACCTGCAAACAGCTCCAGAGCTTCCTAGGTTTTGCCAACTTCTACCGTCAATTTATTCCCTCTTTTGCTGAGATTGCTCTACCTCTTACAGAACTACTCAAAATGGGTAAGAGAGGGGGTAAACCGCAACCTGGCCAACCGCTAGCATGGACTATGAGTTGTCAGAAAGCTTTTGAGAATTTAAAAAGACTATTTGCGGCTGAACCGGTCCTAAAGCACCCTTGCCCGGGGGAGCCCTTCATAATTCAAGCAGACGCCAGCGACGTGACAGTCGGAGCAGTATTATTGCAAAAGAATAAAAGTGGGGCCCTGCAATGTTGCGCTTACACCTCTAAGAAATTTACTGAAAGCGAGAGGATATGGACAGTCTGGGAAAAGGAGCCCTTCGCTATTAGGTGGGGGCTATTAAACTGGCGGCACTACTTAGAAGGGAGCAAGGTGCCTTTTGAAGTATGGACAGATCACAAAAATTTAGAGGCACTAAAAACTCTCCGCAAATTGTCCCCAAAACAAGTACAATGGGCACAGTACTTCAACCGTTTTAACTTTACTCTAAAGTACATACCAGGAAGAAAAAACTTCCTAGCTGATGCGCTCTCCCGATTGCCACAGTACAAAAGCAAACGCGAAGAAGTTCACAAGGCAATTATCCCCGGTCCTGGGGTAAAGAAAATAAAGCGAGAACTCCTCACTGATCAATGGTTTAAAGACAATCAGACATCCCTAACATGTAGGGATGGTCTGGCTTACAAGGGGGGAAAATTGTAGTTGCCTGAAGCTCTTCGTCTTAATGCCCTCAAACACAGCCATGATGTCAAACAGGCTGGACATTTCGGATATCTAAAAACTCTACATCTCACTCACCGGCACTTTTGGTGGCTGGGACTAAAACAAGACGTAGAAAACTATGTCAAGAGCTGTACTGTATGTGCCACCATGAACAGAATCCCAGGGAAGACACCTGGGTTATTGCAACCGGTGGCCGAACCTTCTCAACCATGGGAAGAAATAGCTATGGACTTTATAGTAGACCTACCCAACAGTAGAGGAAATACTGTCATTTGGACTGTGATAGACCTATTTTCAAAACAGGCTCACTTTATCACCTGCAAAGGAATTCCATCGGTTCAACGCCTGACTAAGTTCTTCCTAAAACATATCTATTGACTACATGGTGTCCCTAAGCAAATAATTTTGGACAGAGGGGTGCAGTTCACAGTGAAATTTTGGAGAAACTTTCTCAAATTAATTGGATCATCTCAAGGCCTATGAACTGTTTTTCACTAACGGAGCCGCAGAATCCACCAACAAAATGGTGGAACAATACCTTAGATGCTACGTCTCTTACTAACAAACAAACTGGACCAACCTTCTCCCTTTTGCAGAGGTGGCTTACAATAATTCAGTACATAGCAGCACTGGCTACACTCCTTTCCGTGTAGCCACAGGGAAAGAATTCAACCCCATACCGGAATACACTTAGTTACCCTCCGCTTCCCAGACTCTTGATCATTGGGTGAGGGGTTGGGAAGAAGTTTGGAAAAATACAAAGGTGGCCTTAAAAAAGACCTTTGAGACCTACAAAAAGCAAGCTGACAAAAAGAGAGCTCCCCAAAGAACATTCCAAGTTGGGGAAAACGGCTGTTTGTCGACCAAATACTTACGCCTTAAACTACCCAATAAGAAATTGGGACTGAAATTCTAGGGGCCTTTCCCCATTGTGAAAATCATCAACCCGGTCACAATAAAATTGAAACTACCCAGACATTTGGGAAAAATTCACCCGGTGTTCCATTCTAGCTTACTGAAACCTTTTCGAACCTCCACTTTTAGACCTCCCCCTAAGAAAGTACCTGGACCCCTCATGGTAGCAGGTCAGACCCCATTATGAAGTGAAACGTATTCTTGACTCTAGAATCTTTAAGGGGAAATTGCAATACCTAGTACAATGGAAGGGATACCCATTGTCTGAAGCCATTTGGGTGAAATCTACTGATGTGAAAGCTGACAGACTTATCAAAAGGTTTTATGAGAAACACCCAAAAAAACCAAAAGCTAGTTCCTAACTTGTGTTTTGTTTACATTACAGGATCTGTCCTTTTTGTAAGGGGGGCGGATGTCAACGCTGTTAACATCGAATGTTATTGCTTGACAAGAGATGAAGAAGTAGCCGTTTCATATGTTAAACTTGTATATTGCTTTAAGGAATTTAGGTTAAGGTTGGGAGGGGGGACGAGTAGGATTGCACCTTTCAAGGCCATCTCTAAGGATATGATTAATGACAAAATTAGAAAGGTGGAGAATTGTGTTTTAATATATTGTGCAAGGTGTGGAGATTTCAGATTCTAGCTTCCTTTGAGCAAGCATTTGCCGGTGTATTAGGCTAATAAAGGACTTTTAAGGTAAACAATGCCTCAGAGTCACTTGAAAAGCCCATACGTTGGAAACTTGACATCAAGCTGGAATCTACCTACTTTTTAAACTATTTAGGGAGTCCCAACCTCCCGTCGCTGTCTCCAAGTTTGGGAGGCAGTCTGGCAAAGAGTTGGGGAAGATTCCACAATGGAGAAAGAAAAATTGCCTGAAGCCAGCTCCCCGGCACCAAACAACCAGGAGAATTGGCCTGGTCATCAGAGTGGATTAAGCCCAACAGAGACTCCAGGCGCCTTGGAGCAGCCTTGCTATTCCGCAGGGCTTCAAAGGCAGAGGAGGTGGGACGACAACAAAGAGAATCCTGCACATCGTATTCCCCAGACCGGTGGGGAGCAGCCAGGCCAGCTGAGATTGAAAACTCAGGTGAGTGGAAATATCCGTCTGCAGTCCAATCCCAATCAATTGACAACTTAGCAGAAAGGTTTGAAGAACTAGAAGTGAGAAGTGCAGAACAGCTCCTACCAAAAGAGACCCCCACCCCCCTTTTCACAGAGCTAATGGAGCTCCAACCCCTGGAGTTCCCTGCTAGGGCCTCCAGTCCCACAGAAGAAGAGGAACTAGGGCCCCCTCAGCAGTAGGCAGTATGGCAGCCCCCACAGAAGGAGGGGCAGCAACCTCTGAGCCTAAATCAGCTGATAGAGGCCTTGCAGCAGATTGGGGTGTTGCAGAAGCCTGGAGGGCAACAGCCAATTGGGGAACGACAATCACATGGAGACTAATAAAGGACTTTTAATGTAAACAATGCCTCAGAGTCACTTGAAAAGCCCATACGTCAGAAACTTGACAGCTGCTAACATCGGATGTTCTCGCTTGACAACATAGGAAGATGTAGCCTTCCTTTAACTCATATATTATTTTTAGAGCTAGAATTAGTGGACACTGGGGGGGAGTAGGGAGAATGTATCTCAAGACTGTTTGTAATAAGAGAAGATAAGAATTTGGCGTGTTGTTAAACAGGAGGGAAAGTTTGCATTTTAAACTAATTGGGGAATGTGATTAATGATGTTAAATTATGGGAGGGAATTGTGTTTGATAAGATGTGTTCAAGGGAGGAGAATTCAAATCTTGGCTTCTAATATGTAAGTGCCAAAGCTATGCGAGTATAATAAAAGATTTTTTAAGGTAAACAATGCCTTGAAGTTCTTTGAAGTACTGCATTTGTCAGAACCATGACATTTTCCTTTTCTGGGGAGCTGACTTCCCACACCGCCACTGCTCAGGACCTGAAGATAAGAGGGGCATCGGTGCCAAAATCAAGGTCCTGTAATCCCTTATCATGGTCTTCAGGATTGAAGGCTTCCAACACTTCTTCACTGTTGGATACAATTTTGTGCAGCGTAAGGTTGGCTGCCGCTAGCATCTGGCATGTCCTTTTTAATAGGTCTATGGCTTCTACTGGAGTGGGTACAGATTTTAGGCCATCATCAATGTAGAAATCCCGTTCTACGAAGCATCTGGCATCTGCACCGTATTTGGCTTTGCCCACATGAGCGGTGTGTTGCAGGCCATAGTTAGAGATTGCAGGGGAAGAACCATTCCCAAAAATGTGCACTTGCATTCTGTATTCTGTTATTTGTTGGTTGTGCTGTTCATCACTGAACCACAGGAACTGCAGGTAATTGTGATGGTCTTCCCTGACGCAGAATGAATAAAACATCTGTTGAATGTCAGCCATGACTGCTGTAGCTTCCTTTCTGAAGCAGATAAGCATGCCGAGCAAACTGTTGGTGAGATCAGGCCCTGCAAGAAGGACTTTGTTCAGAGAGGTGCCTTGAAACTGCGTGCTGGCATCAAAGAGTACTCATATCTGACCTGGCTTTTGTAGATGGTACACTCCAAAAAATGGTAGATACCAGCATTCTTCGTCTTTCCTCAGGGGTGGGGCAAGCCTGGCCTGTCCACTCTGGATCATCTTGTCCATGAACTCCACTAGATGAAGTTTCATTTTGGGCTTCCTGTTCAGGATTCTTCTCAGATTGTTGAGGCAAGAAAGAGCTTCCACCTCCCGGTGGCATCCTGTAAAAATTCCTTATTCATAAGCTGCAGAAATTCTTTGTCCTCTATCAACAAGGCCAAGTCATTATCATCTTTACTGGTCTGGAACACTGTCACTCCTAAAATGGGTTTAATTGTCAAAAGCGTGAAGTGTTCTTGGCATGGTTGCAAGTGGGATGCTCTCCCATTCCTAAGAATGGAAGTCGCGAAGACATTCACCTGGGTTGGAGCTTGCAGCCGATCACCACAGACTGTTCCTGAGATGACCCATCCAAGTTCCATCTTGAGGGCATTTGGGGAGCCTATTGGGCCTCTGACCATTCCATGGCAAGCAAAGGTGTCAGGAGCGTCTACTCCCAACAGAACCAGGATTTAGGCTTCAGGATCTAGGGCAGGAAAGTGATCAGTCATGTGCGTCAGGTGAGGTATGGTGCTTGCTACTTCTGGTGTTGAAATCTGACTGCGATTATCTGGTAAGGCTTCCCATTCTAGCAATGGCAGCAGTGGGAACTGTTGTTCTGTACCAGCCTACTACCAGCCCTGCAGATAAGGCAGGGACAACCCCTTTTACAAGAAGGCAAGAGGCTGGAACTAAGCCTGCCAAATTTATGAACACAAAAGCAAATAGAGCAAAACAAGACACAAACCATGAAACAGGAACTATTCAAACGGTTGCCTTCAGCAAACCAGCCCTCCCACGCATTCCCCTTTTAAACAGTTCAGGGCGTGGCTTCTCTCTGCCTCCTTCCGAGGTGCCCCATTGCCTTCCTCTGTTTACTCCTGATTGACTGCCTCCTGCGTCGGGCGTCCTTGAACAGGGCCAGCTGTGGGTCATCTTCATCTACGCTGTCAGGCTCACACAGCTGGGTCTGCGTCGTAAACAGGTGGGAGGGGCCTGGCTGAGGGCTCTCATCAGCAACCTCTCCAACACCCCCCTCCTCCTCCTCTGAATCATCTGACCCAACTGCCGAACCCACAGGCTGACCCTGAATCACAAGGTCCTGATGGGGGAGGTTACGCTCGGCGGAGTGGACAGGCAGGTTGCTCGGGGACCAACAGAGACCGATGAAAAACTGGGTGCACGTGCAGGGAACGTGGCAGAGTTAAGCGATAGTCAACCGGATTGATGACACCCTCGATTGGGAACGGTCCTAAATATTGGTGATCTAACTTTCTCACCGGCCGTGTTGACGGTAGGTTCCTGGTGGACAACCAGACCCGATCTCCCAACGATAGTGGAGGCTTATCCCGCCTTGACTGATCAGCAAACCTTTTTTAATCGGCCTTGGCCTTCTCTAACTGATGTTGCACCAATCGATGGATCGCCTGTAACTCTGCCATGAAGTCGGTTGCTGCTGGCTCCGGTGAGTCCACGGGAGAAAGGGGGAAAAACCGGGGGTGATATCCCACATTGGCCAAGAACGGTGTCATCTGTGTGGAGGTGTGCTGCGAATTGTTAAATGCAATTTCAGGCCCGTCCGACGAGTCACCAAAAGAATGAATCCGGAACGGGAGCTGGTTCTCCTAAGCCACGTTTATTAGCCTCATAAACAGTTGCTCGAAGACAGACGAAGTCAGCGTTGATTCTACAGTATCATCAACGCTGTTAAATAGCCAGCCAAGCCGACACCCTCCACCACACCCCTAATCGTTTCACCATGCCCACACCCTACTTAACTACCACCTCCCATGGTTCCCGCCCTTTGGCACCCGCCCCACCACCATTGCAGCCAGTAAGCCACCCCCCAGCCCAAACCACCCTCTCTTTCCCCAGAGCTCCGCACGCTTCCATCTTCCCCCTCAGCTCTCCAATCCGCCGCAAGCCTCCCCTGAGCCCCTCCCCGACCCGCCAGGGGTCTCCTCCACCCCCTGAGTCACTCTGGCACCCATCCATGTTTTGCCCCCAGTCTCTGAAGGCCGGTAGGTCGCTCCCCGGCCGAATACGGCAGCTGCGCTACCCCCCGGCTCGTTGGCCGCTTCCGGGAGCCGCCGGGCTGGTCCACGGCCTCCCCAGCTGACGGGCGGGCCGCCGCTGCGCTGTTACTCCGGCCGCCCCTCTTCCTGGATTCCCAGGACGGCGTGGACACTGGCGGCCGTTTCCGGAGCGCCGCAGCTCGTCGGGAAGAGGAGGAGGCTGGCGGGAGTCCCTGGAGGCAGGTAGGCCGCTTCGTGGCTTCCTTGGGTGCTGGGCAGGTGGGTGCTGGGGTGAGGCAACGGCTGAGCACCGTCCCGGCCCTCCAGGAATCCGCGGGCGCCGGCAGTTGGTCTCGGGGCCTGGCGGGGCGCTCCGTGGGCGACAGCGGTGGGTTTCGGGGCCTGGCGGGGCGCTCCGTGGGCGCTGGCGGTCTGGCGGGTCGCTCCGCGGCCCGTCCGAATGTCGGGCGTGCCAGGCCCGACATGCCGCCCCCCCTACCAAGGGTCCTCCTGCAGACGTAGAGAACAAGGTTACAGAATCATTCACTCTGCATACACCTCAGTGTCCCCTACCCCCTGGCCTGCTAGGGTGGGCACGGTGGAATGCCCGGACCAAACGTGGAGCATGGACGTCTTCCCGCGACACCCACGTAGCCTCCTCCACCGGGTACCCCTTTCACCGAAGGAGATACTGTATGGCGCCCCTCCGCACCCTGGAGTCGAACACCTCCTGCACCTCATACTGGTCAGCGTGAACCGGTCTGGGACCCCCCTCCCCTGCCGCTGCAGTAGCCGCTGGAGCAGGTTTCAGCAGGATACTATGGAACACTGGGTGGACCTTACCTAAGAACTTAGGCAACCGCAGTCGCACCGTCACCGGGTTTACCACCTGCACCACCCGGAACGGCCCGAGGTATTTGGGTCCTAGCTTGCGGCACGGGACCTGTAACCGTAAGTACTTGGTGGACAAGTAAACCAGGAAGCGCGGTGTAACAAAGGGTTTTCGTTTCTTGTCCGCCTGTGCTTTGGTCGCCACGGCGGACTGGTCCAATGCTTCCTTCGCCGCCCCCCAGGCGGCCGTGATTTGACGCATCCAGTCCTGCGGTGAGCACGGAGACCCCTCCTCCTGGAGGCATTCAGCGAAGGGAACAAATTCGTGACCGGTGACCACCCGATATGGAGAGAAGCCAGTACTACTATGAACCGCATTATTGTACGCCACCTCAGCAAGCGCTAACAGGTCTACCCAGTCCGTCTGCCGAAAAGAAACGTAGCTCCATAGATAGCGTTCAACGGCAGCGTTGGCTCGTTCTGCGGCCCCGTTGGTGCTGGGGTGATAGGCCATACTCAGCCCCTGCGACGAGCCGATATGACGCAGGAACTCTCTCCAAAACCGAGCCGTGAACTGCACCCCTCTGTCTGAGATCACACGCCGCGGCACTCCATGCAGTCGGTATACTTGCGTGAGAAACAGCCAAGCTAGTCGACGAGCTGATGGTAACCCCTTACATGGAACAAAGTGTGCCTGTTTGGAAAACAGGTCGACCACTGTCCAAATAACGGTGTGACCCTTACTCTCTGGGAGGTCCACAACGAAGTCCATGGCGATGTCTTGCCATGGCCGAGTCGGGTCAGCTACCTGCTGCAACAGCCCCAAAGGCTTCCCAACTTGGGGTTTTGTAGTAGCACAGACATGGCAACGCAGTACATACTCCTCGATGTCACTCTTCATGCGGGGCCACCAGAATTGACGACGTGCCAGATGTAAGGTTTTCACAAACCCGAAATGTCCCGCCTGTTTGGTGTCGTGACACCCATGCAGAACGCGTGGCCGCACAGTTTCGGGTACATACAATCGTGTTCCATGCCACGCCAGGCCGTCCCGCATAGTTAATAGTCCCGGATTACTCCGTAACCAGGCGTCCTCCTGCAAGGCCCTTTGGATGGCCTGGTTCAAATTCTCCTCCGTCACCTGTCCAGCACTCTCTGAACCAACCCCCTCCTTCACCAGTGTCGGGATGAGTGCCTGCACCACCTCCTCCCTCTTGCTGTCAAACTGTGGCATGCGGGATAAAGCATCCGCCAGAAAGTTCCGACCCCCCGGCACATACTTCAGCACAAACCGGAAGCGACGGAAGTATAAGGCCCACCGGACATGCTTAGGCGACAGGCGGCGAGGGGTTTGTAGGGCCTCCAGGTTTTTATGGTCCGTCCACAGTTCAAATGGACGGGAGGCCCCTTCCAGGAGGTGTCGCCAGGTCTCCAAAGCCCAACGGACCGCAAAAGCCTCCTTCTCCCACACCGCCCAGGCCCGTTCAGTGGGAGTCAGTTTCTTGGAGGCATAAGCACACGGCTGCAGGACCCCGGCACTGCTCCGCTGAAGGAGGACGGCCCCAAGAGCAACATCGCTCGCATCCGCCTGTACGACATAAGCCAGTTCGGGGTCGGGGTGTCGCAAAACGGGCTCTTTAGCGAAGAGGGACTTCAGTTCCTCGAATGCCCGCTGACACGCTGTGGACCACTCCAATTTAAGCCCTGGACGCGGGCGTGTCTTTAATTGTCGTGTGCGCAGAAGATCTGTTAACGGCAGGGCGATGGCCACGAAGCGTGGGATGAACTGTCTGTAGAAGTTGGCAAAGCCAAGGAAACTTTGCAACTGTCGACGAGTCCGCGGAGCCTGCCACTGTTGAATGGCGTGTACCTTTCTAGGATCCATCTCCACTCCTGCCGCCGATATACGATACCCAAGGTAGTCCAGCTGGGCCCTATGGAACTCACACTTGGACAGTTTAACATAGAGCTGCGCTTCCAGCAGTCTAGTCAACACCTGGCGCACAAGGAGTACATGCTCCTCCAATGTGTCCGAGTAAATCAGGATGTCGTCTAAGTACACCAAAACTCCCCGATACAGGAGCTCATGCAGGACCTGATTGATCAATTGCATGAATACAGCTGGAGCTCCCTGTAGGCCAAACGGCATCACTCGGAACTGGAAACTACCAAGGGGACAATTAAACACAGTCTTCCACTCGTCCCCGGCTTTGACCCTCACCCGGTAGTAGGCTTCCCTCAGGTCCAACTTGGTGAATACCCGGCCTGTTGCCAAATGGGCCAACAGGTCCTTCATCAAAGGAAGGGGATAGAGGTGCTCCACGCACACCGCGTTAACCCCCCAGTAGTCCACACACAAGCGCAAGCCCCCATCCTTCTTCTCGCGAAAGAGCACTGGCGCCGCCACCTGAGACCGTGCTGGTTGGATAAACCCTCTCTCCAAGTTCTTATCTATGTACCGCCGTAACTCCTGCATCTCCTTCGGGGACATGGCGTACATACGGGGCTTAGGCAGTCTGGCACCAGGTTCGAACTCGATGGCACAATCTGTCGGCCGGTGGGGTGGTAACGAATCGCACTCCCGCTCATCGAAGACGTCCATTAAGTCGGAGTAAACTCGGGGTACATGCACCTTCGAGTCATCCTTGACCCCGCAAACCTTCTCCCGCGTCCCCGTGTCCTCCGGCCCCAGAAAGGAATGGTGGAGAGGGGGCTCGGGGCCCAGACCCACCCGAAGATGACGACAACCCCCCTCCCACCAAATCGTGGTGCCCCATTTGTCAAGCCACGTAAGGCCCAGGATAACAGCTTCAGTCATAGAGGGCACCACAACAAAACGCAAAGTCTCCCAGTGGGCCCCCAATTCCAGCCGGACTGGTTCGGTAACATGGGTGATAGGAGCCCCCCCAAGGAGCGACCCATCCACTTGCTGGAAGCAAAGGGGGGTTACCAGGCGTTGCAACCGGATACCCACTGTAGCCGCTGTTTTCCGGTTGATAAGACACCGGGTGCTCCCTGAATCGACCAAAGCCCTAACCGCCCGCCTTTGCCCAGACACGGGGCTCACCAATACCACCGGGAACACGAAGGGACACACCGGGGCGCTTACCATCGGATCCTCCTCCAACTCCAGATCCTCAAGGTCTTCTGTCGGCGTGGGCTGGGTGGTTATGGGTCCAGTCGCCAAGGGAGGAGTCGTCACCCGACGGTTGTCGTCAGCTGCCTGATAAGCAGTTCGGGACCGCTCCGAGGTCTTCCTAGCAGACAAAGCCCGTGTCGAGGTCGCAGGGGGAACCATTCGGGCTGGCGGGAGCGGGCATTCAGCCGCCCGATGACCCGGCTGGTCACACCGGAAACACCTAATACCAGGCCGTGGTGGCTGTACAGAGGGGGCTTTGGTCGCCGGCAAGCCAGGCCGCTGCTCCACCTTCACTCTTTCGGCCAGCCGCCGGGCTCCAGTCACCCCCTCAGACCTTCCTCGAGTATCCTGTAAGCCAATGTCCAACTCAACAGCCACCCGGAACCAGTCCTGCAGACGGGCCGGCACCCCCCTTACCACGCAAGCTCGCCGCAAGGCACTGTCTAGTCCAGCCTTGAAGTGATGCACAAGAAGGCGTTCAGGCCATGACCGTAGCCTCCCGGCCACCTTCCGGAACTCCCCAACATAACGCACCGCCGGTTTTCCTTGCTGGCGCAGATCCAACACTTCGGCCTCGGCGCGGAGCACCCGTGAGATATCTTCAAAACGGGCCCGTAGAGCCTCCAGGAAAAGACCAAGGTCCCCGAGCTCACGGGCATGATCGCCGTATAGGTCGGCCGCCCAGGCCGCGGCCTCTCCTTGTAGACACGCCGTCACGGCCACTACCATCGCCCACTGGGATGTATAGGCCGGCCCGTACTGGTCCGTATGGTTAATCACCTGGCCCAGAAACATTGCCAGGCGGTCTGGATGACCATCATAGACCGCGGTCAGGGGCGGAGGGCCCCATGCCAGCCCTGGACCCCAAGGACCCAGCGGCATCCCCTGGATTGGAACCCCCCATCTGGTCGTGACGGCTGTTGTCTCGGTCTTCCGGCCACGCTATCCCAAGGAGCCGTGCCACTTGGTACTGCCGTTGCGGGAGCCGGGACCCCGGGACCTCTGTGAACCTCAGGTTGACGGACCGGTCCCTGGTACCTCGGGCTGTCCATACGGAAGCGGGGCGGGCTAGACCGCCGAGCAGGGCCACCTGGGAGGGACCACTGCCCCTGGTCTGACTCATCTGGAACAGACCAGAACCCAGGCTCCCGACCCCTCACTTCCCTGAACCGCTCTCTGAGAACCTCCATAGTACGGCTGCCCGGAGCGGTGGAGTAGCTCCATTCTTCACCGCTGTCCTCCATGAAACACCGCTCCCTCCACTCTGTAGACGCACCTTTGGGCCGGGTCGTCTGGCCTTGGCCGAGCCCTCTATGATCCCCATCGGAGTGTGTCCACCGATCACTGCTGCGACCCCTCACTCCAGCCTCCTGAGGCCCCGGACCAGGGCCGTCGAGTGGGGGAGGCCTTTCCTTCCGCCGCACCGAGGGCAATGCCTCCTCCCCCACCTCCACCGACTCCAAGAGCCCAGCCGCAGCTCCAGCTTCCTCCTGCTCCTCAGCCAGCGGCGCAGAATCCTCCGTACCTTCTGCCATAGCAAACTCCCAGGGAGAGCTCTCCACAAAGGGTAAAGGAACACTGACTTACTTTCAGGCCCGTCCGACGAGTCACCAAAAGAATGAATCCGGAACGGGAGCTGGTTCTCCTAAGCCACGTTTATTAGCCTCATAAACAGTTGCTCGAAGACAGACGAAGTCAGCGTTGATTCTACAGTATCATCAACGCTGTTAAATAGCCAGCCAAGCCGACACCCTCCACCACACCCCTAATCGTTTCACCACGCCCACACCCTACTTAACTACCGCCCTTTGGCACCCGCCCCACCACCATTGCAGCCGGTAAGCCACCCCCCAGCCCAAACCACCCTCTCTTTCCCCAGAGCTCCGCACACTTCCATCTTCCCCCTCAGCTCTCCAATCCGCCGCAAGCCTCGCCCTGAGCCCCTCCCCGACCCGCCGTGGGTCTCCACCACCCCCTGAGTCACTCTGGCGCCCATCCATGTTTTGCCCCCAGTCTCTGAAGGCCGGTAGGCCGCTCCCCGGCCGAATACGGCAGCCGCGCTCCCCCCCGGCTCGTTGGCCGCTTCCGGGAGCCGCCGGGCTGGTCCGCGGCCT
Organism: Vipera ursinii; assembly: GCF_947247035.1. Lineage (NCBI taxonomy): Eukaryota > Metazoa > Chordata > Lepidosauria > Squamata > Viperidae > Vipera > Vipera ursinii. Next base: position 25,423,561 of record NC_139522.1, read on the forward strand.
CCCCAGCTGACGGGCGGGCCGCCGCTGCGCTGTTACTCTGGCCGCCCCTCTTCCTGGATTCCCAGGACGGCGTGGACGCTGGCGGCCGTTTCCGGAGCGCCGCAGCTCGTCGGGAAGAGGAGGAGGCTGGCAGGAGTCCCTGGAGGCAGGTAGGCCGCTTCGTGGCTTCCTCGGGTGCTGGGCAGGCGGGTGCTGGGGTGAGGCAACGGCCGAGCACCGTCCCGGCCCTCCAGGAATCCGCGGGCGCCGGCAGTTGGTCTCGGGGCCTGGCGGGGCGCTCCGTGGGCGACGGTGGGTTTCGGGGCCTGGCGGGGCGCTCCGCAGGCGCCGGCGGTCGGGCGGGTCGCTCTGCGGCCCGTCCAAATGTCGGGCGTGCCAGGCCCGACATGCAAACTCAGCTATGGCCAGATAGTCCACCCAATTGTTTTGCTGCAGATTGACGTAGCAGCGCAGATATTGTTCCAGGATACCGATGACCTTCTCGGTTCCCCCGTCAGTTTGAGGATGATGTGCGGACGAGAGGCAAATCTTGATATCCAACGCATGCATCAACTCCTGCCAGAAGCGGGCTGTAAACTGGGCCCCCCTATCAGAGACGACTCTATCAGGGAGGCCGTGCAGCCGAAACACCTGCTGAATGAACATACGACTAGTGGCGCGGGCTGACGGTAAGCCGCGACAGGGGATGAAGTGCGCCATCTTGGTCAGCATGTCCACCACCACATACACTGTCGTAAAACCTGTGGATGGGGGTAAATCCGTAAAGAAGTCCATGGACACAGCCCCCCAGGGTCTTTTGGGTGTCGGCAAAGGCTGCAGTAATCCAGGCGGGGCCCCTGTCGCTGACTTGGCCTGCCTGCATGGGATGCAGGAGGTAACATAGGACTGGACGTCGTGTCGGACTCGGGGCCACCAGAAGGTATGGGAGACCAGGTTCAGGGTCTTGAACAGGCCAAAATGCCCCGCCGCTGGGTTATCGTGACACTGGCTGAGGATGAGTCCCCTGAGTGGCCCTCCTGGAACGTAGAGCCGGTCACGATAATACAAGAGTTCATCTGTGACCGTCCAAGGAGAATCTGGCCCCACCTCCTCCTTCCGCTGAGCCACCCACACCTCCTGCTGCTGTGCCTCCCGGATCCGAGCCCGTATATCAACCGGCTCCCACACCGCAGCAAAAGACTCGACGGGGATCACTGTCCTGGGCAGAAGCTTGTCTTCCACTCGGGAATATTCGGGCTTCCTGGACAGAGCATCCGCTCTTTGATTGTGCCCGCTAGGTATGTACCGAACTCGGAAGTCGAACCTCGCAAAGAAAAGAGACCACCGGATCTGGCGTTGGTTCAAATTCCGAGCGGTCTGCAGGCTTTCCAAATTCTTATGGTCCATCCGGACCTCGGTTTGATGCCGCGCTCCCTCCAGATGATGCCTCCAGGGCTCGAACGCCACTTTGATGGCCAGCAGCTCCTTCTCCCAGATTGTATAATTGCGCTCCGAAGGGTTCAGTTTTCGTGAATGGTATGTGCAAGGGAAGAGGGTACCGCTGGGCGTCGTTGCCTGGAGTAACACCGCCCCAATGGCAATGTCGGAGGCGTCCGCCTCCACGAAAAACGGCCGTTGCGGTTCAGGATGCTTCAAGATGGGCTCCTTCATGAAGGCTTCCTTAAAAGTCTGGAAAGCCCATTGTTTTGGAGCGTTCCACTGAAACCAAGTCTTCTTCTGCAGGAGCCGGGTGAGGGGGGCTGTCAAAGCAGCAAACCCAAGGATGAAAGCTTGGTAATAGTTGGCGAACCCAAGAAGTTGCTGAACATCCTTCACGCGACGTGGGGGTTGCCAACTCTGCAAAGACTCAACCTTACTCGGCTCCATGGCGATGCCCTCAGGAGAAATGCGGTGACCCAGGAAATCGATGGTCACCCGGTAGAACTGGCACTTCTCCAACTTGGCAAACAGCCGATGTTCTCGGAGTCACTGCAGGACCTGATGAAGATGCTGATGGTGCACCTCACGCAACGGGGAGTAGATCAGGATGTCATCCAAGTAGATCATGACAAACTGATCCAACAAATCCCGGAAAATGTCATTCATGAAATGCTGAAACACTGCGGGGGCGTTGGTCAGGCCAAACGGCATCACCGTGTACTCAAAATGTCCATAACGAGTACCAAATGCCGTCTTCCACTCACCACCCGGCTGAACCCTGACGAGGTTGTAAGCTCCACGCAGGTCCAGTTTCGTGAAGATCTTAGCCTCCCAGAGTCGGTCCAAGAGTTCGGGGATGAGGGGCAGCGGGTAACGATTGCGCACCGTGATGGCGTTGAGTTTCCTATAATCGCAGCAAAGCCACAATTCGCCTGACTTCTTTTTGACGAAGAGCACGGGTGCAGACACTGGCGAGGACGAGGGTCGGATGAAACCGCGAGCCAAATTCTTCTCCAGAAAGTCCCGCAATGCAGCCAACTCGGGGTCCGACATGGAGTACAAACGCCCCACTGGGAGAGGCGCATCAGGGACTAAATCAATGGGGCAGTCATAGGGCCTGTGCGGGGGTAATTGATCCGCCTCTGTCTCGCTGAATACATCAGCAAAGTCGGACAGTTCGGGAGGCAAGGAAACCCCTGGGGAACCCTCCACCTGGCCGGCACAGATATGGCGGGTGTGGTCCACGCACTGCAAGCTTGGGAAGGTGACCAGGTTCTGTGACCAATAGATCTGTGGATCATGCGCCTGGAACCACGCCAGTCCCAAGACCATGTGGAAATGCAGATCTGAGGTGATATAGAACTGGATGGCCTCCACATGGGAACTGATGGCCATACATAATGGTTGCGTGGCGGCCATAATTGGCCCAGACAGGAGCACTCGACCATCGATAGTCTCCACTAACATGGGTGGATCCACCGGGCACTGGGGAACAGCCCATTTGGCCACAAATGCTGAGTCCATAAAATTTGTGGTGGCCCCAGAGTCAATTAAGGCCTGGACTGGAATCCCCTCTGGCTTGCCAGGAAGGATCAGACGTGCCTCCAATATCAGATGCCGTGGAGGTCCACAGGCAGCATCGGAAAGACGTCGCTCAGTGTTGTTGTGGGACGCCCGATCTATCACACCGTCTAGATCGGGCTCGGGGCGTTTCCCGACAGAAAAGTAGGGGACTTTCTCGGGGCAGACTCGGTCACTGATGCCCGCTGTCACTTCTTTGGGCAAAAAGCAGCCAAATGCCCAGGGTCCCCGCAGTAAAAACACAACCCCCCCCCATCGTCGTCTGTTCATTTCAGTCACCGATAGACGAAACCTGGCGGCACCCAGCTCCATTGGCTCCTCCCTTTGAACTGGGGTCTCACGCACAACAGGAGCTGCAGGGGTCTGTGGGGTGGCACGGCGACTCCTTCGCTGCTGCAACCGAGCATCGATCCGCAGGCAGAGATGGATCAGCCCATTCAGGTCTGAGGGAATATCCACACGGGCCAGCTCATCCAACATCTCCTCCAACAATCCATCCTTGAAGGCATCCACAAGCGCAGCCTCATTCCAGGCGGAATCCTGGCTAAGCAGCCGAAAATCGCTGATATAGCCCTGATATTGACCCTGCCTCAGAGCTTTCAGGCGTCGAGTAGCAGTCTGCGTCTTTATAGGGTCCTGATACATCAGACGCATATGATCACAAAACCCCACAAAGTTGTCCAACAATGGACTAGGTTGAGCCAGCAGAGGCGTGCCCCAACGAGCTGCATCACCCGAAAGAAGGCTTAACACAAACCCCACCTTATCCCGGTCAGTGGGGAAATCAGCTGCTGTCACGCTGATAATGAGCTGGCATTGTCCCAGGAAAGCAGGAAACAGTTCTGGATTGCCAGTAAATTTATCCGGCATCGCAACTTGGCATTTTCTCCTGGGTGGGGGTGATGGTGGGGGTGCAGCATGGATCTGAGCTTGCAATTGAGCCACCTGAGCTGCCAACAAAGTGAGTTGCTGGGCGTGCTGGGCATTCTCAGCACGTAGCTGCTCCATAATAATAGTAAGGGGTGGGAGGCTGAAGGCAAACTGTTCTGTACCAGCCTGCTACCGGCCCTGCAGATAAGGCAGGGACAACCCCTTTTACAAGAAGGCAAGAGGCTGGAACTAAGCCTGCCAAATTTATGAACACAAAAGCAAATAGAGCAAAACAAGACACGAACCATGAAACAGGAACTATTCAAACGGTTGCCTTCAGCAAACCAGCCCTCCCACACATTCCCCTTTTAAACAGTTCAGGGCATGGCTTCTCTCTGCCTCCTTCCGAGGTGCCCCATTGCCTTCCTCTGTTTACTCCTGATTGACTGCCTCCTGCGTCGGGCGTCCTTGAACAGGGCCAGCTGTGGGTCATCTTCATCCACGCTGTCAGGCTCACACAGCTGGGTCTGCGTCATAACCAGGTGGGAGGGGCCTGGCTGAGGGCTCTCATCAGCAAGCTCTCAACCCCCTCAGCAACCTCTCCAACACCCCCCTCCTCCTCCTCTGAATCATCCGACCCAAATGCCGAACCCACAGGCTGACCCTGAATCACAACAACTGTGAACTCCCATCTAATGACTCTATGCAGAGTCCAGTGACTTTCCTCCCTGCCGTGCTCTGGGGCCCAATGCACGTTGATATTGTGAAAGGCGTTTCTTCACTTTGGACATCAAAGAGGTCGAAGAATGATGACCTAGGTAATGAGTGATTGCTTTGTGTATCCATTATTACATACATCTTCACGGCTTCCTCTGGGCATCCGGCGGGGTAGACTTTAGCTAAGCAGATCTGGTGGCGTGAAGGAGGGAATGGTGAGTCGCCACATACTGACATGAAATTGACATTCGCGGTCACCTCTGGTTGCGCTTTGGAGCCATGCTGAGGCTCGTTGGTCGAAGGGGGAGTAGATGTTGCTCGTTGTAGGGGCTCAAAGTCTGGATGCAAGGCTCCCGGGTGCTTGTCACTCTCATATAGGTGGCATTTCACCTTAGCTGTGTAAGCTTTGGCCACATGTTCCATAGACTCACAGCACTTGTAGCAGACCTTGTACTCCCTGACCAAAGCTTTTCTTTCATCCAGGGACTTCTTTCCAAATTCTCTGCACTTGTTCAGAGAATGTGAGGACTTATGGAATGGACAGATCAGGTCTTTCTTTGTTTTCAGAGGTTTAGATTGAGCTTTCTTCGACAATTGCTCATCTGAATTCTTTGTGGGCATGGTAGCGACCTCTGTTTTATGCATGGATACAAGGGTTTTTCCGTTTGCAGTTTGCAATGGACCCTTGGTTGAGCCAGAGTTCTGACTGGCCTTTTTGGCAGCTGGAAACCATTTTCCTCTGATGCTGAGGCTTTGAGGGTCATTCCACAGCTTTGTTTGATGGACAACAAATTCTTCAAGAACAGCAAAGGTGTGTGTGTGGCTCTCTGCCTAGGTTCTTTGCCTTGTAAGCAGCAGATAACTTGATCCATTCTTCACTTAACTGCTGTGGTCATTTTTGAATGATAGGCTTTTGCGTCCTGAACTGGTCGAGACAGATAAGTCCCGGCAAGGTGGGATCTTCTTGTGCTGTCCGCAGCTATGTAAGGAAGGCAGAGAATTTCCACAGCTTGCGAGGTTCACTGATACTGATGTCAAGGAATTCATTGATATGATCCAAAAACGAGGACTCCGTCAATGTACATGTGCCATACTGCTGATCGAGCATATCCCAAGCTCGCCTAAGGGTGGTGACTGGGTTACCTAGTTGGGATGAGTAGATGTTCTTTACTACTTCTTTGGATTCTGGTCCCAGCCATGCTATCATATGTCTGAGCATTTCGGCTGGCTGCAATGGTATTCATGAAGATATGCTTCCATAGTAAATACTCCTTCCCTGACTTGTCATAAAATTTCTGCACACCACTGGATGCCAAATTCAAACTTCCTTTCCGGGGTGACACTTCTCTCCTTCTCCTCAAGGATGTTGGAGGATACATTGGTGCTGTATAGCAGGGCTTTTCAACCAGTGGTATGGGTATAACCTGTGGTACATTGGCACCTGGCAGGTGGTACACAGCCATCCTAGAAAAGTGGTAGCTAGGGAGGGGAATGAGTTGAATCAGTGGCAGCACTGCACAAGTCTGAGCAAGAGATGGCTGGAGCTGCAGGGCTGTCAGGGCTCAGTAGAAGTGCCAGGACCAGTACCGCTTTCCAGCTGATCGGTGCTTCTTCGGGGCTGTCAGGGCTCATTGGAAGCGCCAGGATCAGCGCCAGGCTCCAGCTGGAGCTCGGCACTGATCTTGGCACTTCTGCTGAGCCCAGAAGAAGCGCTGATCAGCTGGAAAGTTGCAGCATCTCCAGGGTCTTGTGATTTACATTCACATGCTTGGCAACTGATTCATATTTATGATGGTCACAGTGTCCCAGGGTCATGTAAAGTGACCAAAACCTGCTGCAACCACCCAGTAGATGGGGGGGAATAAAAACCAAACTACCCCACACCCCACCCCCACTGCCAATCCTCAACAGAAATGCTCACAACAATGAAAACCTTGGACAGGAGGAAGAGTGCTGCCAGGCGGGCAGGTGTCTTTCTTGGCTGTGGCTTTGGGGGCACTTTTTTTCAGTGCCATTGTAACTTCGAACAGTGACTAAACGCACTGTTGTAAGTCGAGGACTACCTGTACTTTATCGCTTTTTTTCTTTTTTCTTTTTCTTTTAGTCAGGTTTTTGACACCTTGCTAGGCGACTGGTGATACTCAGATGTTGCCATATCCTAAAAGTGGTACAATGGGTGAAAAGGTTGAAAAGCCCTGCTGTATAGGAGTTGTAGTCAGGGTGAGGTGGTATGGTGTTGAAGTCATTAGGAGCACGATTAGGGGCTTCTTGTTGATCCTCATAAGCATAACTCCCAAGAGCAGGGGCATGTGCCAAAGACGGCTGGTAGTTTTCTGCAGAGTACTTCCTGATGAGGGCATCTTCCCATGATGCAGATGAGGGTTGTTCTCCTCACTGCCAGGCAGGCCGATCACATTCATTGGGCCAGGAGTCCATTTTCAAGTTGCCTTGAAGGTCTGGCCGGAATTCCCTTGCCTTTGCATTGAGGTTAGGAATCATGGCTTCTTGTGTGCCCACCTGCTGAGGAGTCTTCGTTGTTGTAAATGGGCTAATCTGATTACACCATCAGTCTTGGTTTGTTGGGGTGAGGTTTACAGATCCGAAGGGGAGGTCTCGTTATCCAGATGGTACAATGTCAGCTTTCTGACTGGTTTGCACATCTGGTGGTTGAGATTCTCCTCCTTGTTCACTTGGTTTTGGGAGTTTTGTTGTCAACCGCATCGCTCCTTCCTGCTCATGTTGTAGTTCATTCTGGTCATCCACGTAGGCCTTGACACGGCTGTACGAACTTCCACTTTCTGGCCCTTCAAAATTGTGCATGAAAGTAGCGCCTTCAGCCTCCACCTGTAAAACTGCAGCCCTTGCTGCTATTTCTGCTGCCTCCCATTCGTGATGTAGAAACTCAAGGCTGGCCTGAGCTTTGGCCATTTCTACTTTTTGCAGTTGCTCTGCTTTTGCCACACGTAGAGCTGCTGCAGCCACCACAGCTTTGATTCATGCTTGTGCAGCTTGAGTGGCAAAGTTCTCTGCCCTTGAGACTTGGGATGAATGGCTATGATGAGAAAATGCTTTAGAAGAACAGGAGGAGCCTGTGACAGAAGATTGCTGTGAAACGCTGGTACACGCCTGAGACCATTGTGACTTAAGACAAAAAGACAAGGCTTTCTTAAAGGAGTGAGAAGGAAGCTACATGTGACCGCTGGGATGGCGCATGTGAACAATGGGTCACTTTGGACTCGGCCTTCTTGCTTGATGTGTCTTTCACCTGAAGATCGACTTGGGAAAGGTCTTTAGTACATTGTAGGAACTTCTCACGCTCTTTGTTTAGCAGCTTAAGGTGTTGTATTTCCTCTTTGAGTGTTGAATCTCCTAGCTGTGACTGGATGTCTATGAGGCAGTGTTCACAACCTGTCCATTGTATGAAAAGCCCCTCCATATCCTCTTCCAATGAGCGAATGCACTCGGGGGAAGGCTCATCTTTGGATGCATCGCAGAGTTTCTGCAACCTTTCCCAGGATTTTTCATGACATTGATAGAGCCTATCCCAATTCTCCAACAGGCTTGACCGCATGGCTTCAGTAAGCTTTCTTTGCTGCCTCAAGTCATAAGGTTTCTGAGATGTTTCTGCCTTTTCTAAATTTTGGACATCAAGTTCTGCACACATGTTGAGGTTAGTTGGAAGGACCAGCTCTTCTGGCACATTAGACGCCTCTGCCATGACTAGGGAAGACTCAAAGGATTTCCTGGATACTTTAGAAGACTTCAGTACAATTCACTCTTTGATTGCCAGGGTTCTCTGTATACAGGTAGCTTGAATACAAGCCTGTTGTTTGCAGATTAGCCACCAAAGGACGCTGCACCTAGAGTACACTTGGAATAAACTGGCTGTTGCTGTTTCCCTTTGATGAGAATTGCGAGGCTGGCTGTCCAGTTCTGGAATGTCTAAGGGTTTGATCTCCCGAGGTTGAAATCCCAACTTGGACTGTGGGTGCCTTGCAACTCTAACGGGGGCTGGCTTCGCTAGTTCTTTTTAAGCAAGAGTTAAGGGAACAGCTGGATAGTGGTTTTAGTTAAATGTAGGCTAGGATTGTTTATCTTGCCTGTGAGCATTCCAACACGAAGAAACTTCCTGTAGGAGCTCTCGGCTTTCACATGCAGAATGAGCTGGCTAGCTGGCTTTATCATGCAAATCCTCAGTTTCAGAGCAATTTCTTAGTTAAACACAGAGTCCTTTTTCCTTTGGACAAATATAAGGATTCAAACACATATCTCTGTTTTTAACTACCCTCTTTTCACTGTTCTGTTTCAAGCAAAGGGGGCTACTATTGCTTGATACAGGCAGATAAACTCCACGGAAAGGGTTTCATGCAGATTACTTTAATTTATCAGGAATTCTCTAAACATTAACTCACAGTTACTGCTGAGATTCTTCTGAAGCACATTTCATAATCTGAACCCAACACATAGGTGAAAAGAGGTAGTATCTACCATATTGAAGGAGCAAACAGCTCCCGTGGCTGGAATTCATAAAAACCCTGCTGGCCTGCATGTAGCCAGTAATCCCAGTTAGCCAATCAGAAGTCCCTCCCAATGCCCAATCCGAAACACAGATGTGACCAAGTAACTTAAAACTACATTATCCAAAAGGCTATTCCTTAAGGGGACACTTCTTAATTCTTAAAATAGCTGTTTACTCTGACCAGCACAGGTTTCTTGGTTCATTTGGACTAACCGCCATCTGCTCCAAACTCCCAAGGCTTCCCTTCTTCCTTGTCACCCCTCCAGGGCAACCTTCCGACCCCTTGGGGTCTCCAAACAGAGCAAAATTGAGCTAGGAAGCTGGAGCTCTGGTTTCTTTTGCCCATCTCGTCATGACATCAAACCAGAAGTCACGAGACTTCCAGGTGGCACTTCAGCGGCGTGGATGGTTGAGATCGACCGCCAGCCTTCCGATTTCGTTAAAGCAGTGGAGCAGCCGACGATCAGCTGTTCCATGGCTTGAAAACCCTTCTCCTTGGGTGAACAGGGGAAGAGGAGACTCTGGGTAGGGGTAGAGCTCCCCTAGAGCCCCAGAATGTTTATTCTGGGCCTTGAAGGGTGAGAGCTCCCCCGAAGCCCGGAAATACTCCGGATCAGAGGACTTTTCTGCTTTTAAGCAGAACAAGATGCTGAATCCACTCCTGATGGATTTGATTGTTATCTTGAGTAATTGATGCAGGCGGAGCAGATGCGGGAGCAATATAAACAGCAAGTATAAGACTTTAACTCTGGAACCTCAACTTTTTTCCTGTTTCAACGATCATTTTTAAAAAGAAGGGGAAGATGGTGCCTGAGTGATTCTTTGTAACAAGAATTGAAAGTGTTTGGTTGGTGTTTTTCTTCTCAAAGTGAAAGTGATTGTTTGGATATTGAGGAGGAATATGCAAAGTGGATTCTCAAAACTTTAAAGATTGTATTTATTTATTTATTTATTTATTTATTTATTTATTTATTTATTTATTTATTTAATTTATATACCGCCCTTCTCCCGAAGGACTCAGGGTGGTGAACAGGGCAATACATAAAAAACTAGATACAAAAATTAAAAATTATTAAAACGTGATTAAACAATGCCCATAATAAATTAATACAGATTAAAGATTAAAATCCATTTATAAAAATCCCACCCCATCCCATCAGGCCAGGCCAGCTTGTTTAAAGAGATGGGTTTTAAGATCGCGCCGGAAGGAGCGGAGATCGGGCGCCATCCGGAGCTCGACCGGAAGATGGTTCCATAAATCCGGTGCACCCACAGAGAACGCCCTCCCCCTGGGGGCCACCAGTCGGCATTCTTTGACCAGTGGCACCCTGAGGAGGCCCTCTCTGTGGGAGCGTACTGGGCGGAGGGAAGTTGACGCCGGCTGCAGGTGCTCCGCAAGGTATTCCGGACCCATGCCATGAAGGGCTTTATAGGTCATTACTAACACCTTGAACCTCACTCGGAAGACAACTGGAAGCCAATGCAGCTCGCGGAGCAAAGGTGTAACATGGGAGTATCGGGAAACTCCCAATACAACTCTCGCAGCTGCATTCTGTACCAGTTGGAGCCTCCGAGTGGTCTTCAAGGGTAGCCCCATGTAGAGAGCGTTGCAGTAGTCAAGATGAGAGGTCACGAGCGCATGAGTGACCGTACGTAAGGCATCCCGGTCTAGATAGGGCCGCAACTGGCGCACCAGGCGAACCTGGGCAAAGGCCCCCCTAGTCACAGCTACTATATGGTCTTCTAGGGAGAGCTGTGAATCTAGGAGGACTCCCAAGTTGCGAGCCCTATCTACAGAAGGTAATAACTCACCCCCTATAGTGAGGGGTGGGATATCCTGAATATCCCGAGATGCCGGTACGCACAGCCACTCAGTCTTGTCAGGGTTGAGTCGAAGCCTCTTCCTCCCCATCCAGACCCGGACCGCCTCCAGGCATCGGGACATCACGTCGAGGGCATCACTGGGGTGGTTTGGGGTCGAAATGAAAAGTTGGGTATCATCAGCATACTGATGATACCCAACTCCAAAACCACGAATGATCTCACCCAGCGGTTTCATGTAGATGTTGAACAGGAGAGGCGAGAGGACCAACCCCTGAGGGACTCCACAAACGAGAGGCCTCACGGTCGACCTCTGCCCCCCTGCCAACACCGACTGCGAGCGTCCCAGGAGATAGGAGGAGAACCACTGAAGAACCGTGCCTCCCACTCCCAATCCCCTGAGACGCCGCAGCAGGATACCATGGTCGATGGTATCGAAAGCCGCTGAGAGGTCTAATAGGACTAGGACAGAGGAATGTCCCCTGTCCCGAGCCCTCCAGAGATCATTCACCAGCGCGACCAATGCCGTCTCCGTGCTGTACCCGGGCCTGAAGCCCGATTGGTACGGGTCTAGATAATCCGCTTCATCCAGGACCAGAGGGAGCTGATGCGCCACCACACTCTCAACAACCTTCGCAAGAAAGCGAAGGTTGGAGACCGGACGAAAGTTATTCAACACAGCCGGGTGCAAGGCAGGCTTCTTGAGGAGAGGTCTTACCACCGCCTCTTTCAAGGCGGCGGGAAAACTACCCTCACTCAAAGAGGCAGATATAACCGCCTGGAAACAGCCTCGTGTCCCCTCCCGGGCTGCATAAACCAGCCAGGAAGGGCACGGGTCCAATAAACATGTGGTGGAGCTCAGCCTCCCCATAATCCTGTCCACTTTCTCCGGAGTTACAGGATCGAACTCCTCCCAGGTAACATTGACAAGACCGCTCGTGTCCTGATCGTCCGATACTGCCCAGTCGGAGTCCAGACCGGTCCGAATCTGAGCGATTTTGTCCGACAGATGTTGACTAAACTCCTCGGCACGCCCCTGCAAGGGTTCCTCACTCACCTCCTGATTAAGGAGGGAGCGGGTCACCCTAAACAGGGCGGCCGGGCGATTATCTGCGGACGCGATGAGGGCAGCGAAGTAGTTAGACCTCGCCACCCTCATCGCTGTGAGATAAGACCTAATATGGGTTCTTAGTCGCAATCGGTCGGATTCAGATCGGCTGGACCTCCAAATGCTTTCTAGACCCCGTCTCCGACGCTTCATCTCCCGGAGCTCCGCGGAGAACCATGGAGCCCATTGGGATCTGCGCCGGGTCAGGGGCCGCAAGGGTACAACTCGGTCAAGTGCCTCTGTGGCCGTCCTTTCCCAGGCTTCCACTAAGGCATCTGCCGAGCTGTGAGCTGAGGAGGCAGGTGGGGACCCCAGTGCTGCCTGGAACCTCTCAGGGTCCATTAAGTGCCTGGGGTGGAACCATCTGGTTGGCTCAACAACCCCATGGTGGGGAGTGGCAAAACGGAAGACCAGCCGCAGGAGATGATGATCGGTCCATGACAGGGGCATAACAATTGGGGAGCCCCCACCAAGATCATCTAACCACCGACCAGATAAGAAAACCAAGTCAAGGGTGTGGCCTCCCTCATGAGTCGGTCCATGAATTACTTGCGTCAGGTCCATGGCCGTCATGGAAGCCATGAACTCCCGAGCTAACTCAGATGCTCCTCCCAGGGATGGTAGATTGAAGTCTCCCAAAACCATAAGTTTGGGAAACTCAATCACCAGCCCCGAGAGGATATCGAGAAGCTCAGGCAGGGCTGCTGCTGCGCGACTAGGCGAAAGGTACACCAGCAGCAAGCCCAACTGCGCCCTAGGACCAAACCTCAATAAGAGAGATTCACACCCTACTATCTGAGGAACGGTGGCCTCCTGCGGACATAAGGTCTCCCTCATAACCACAGCCACTCCCCCACCCCTACCCTGAGTCCGAGGCCGGTGTAGCACCCGGAAGCCTGGTGGGCAGAGATCAACCAGGGGGATACCGCCCTCTGGGCCCAACCAGGTTTCCGTGATGCAGGCCAGGTCCGCATGCTCACCCTCGACCAGATCCCGGACGAGAGGAGCCTTGTTAGCAACGGACCTGGCATTCAGGTACACCAGCCGGAGCTCAGGTGGCTGCACATCCCCGCTCCCAGAACCCCGGGTCGAAGACAGAGGGTCGGAGCGCCTCACCGCTTGTAAATAGCGGAGAAGCCCTCCCAGAGGTTGGTACGGCCCTCTGATCTTACACCTGCTGCCATTCCCTATCGTCGTGGGAATAGGCAATCCCACGACCCGCTCCGGAGCTCCGGAGATGGCCGACCCCGGCTCCCTCTCTACGCGATCTATCCTGGGCCTGGCCTGAACAACAGTTGGTGGATTACCCCCCGTCTCCAACCAACCACAACCCTCCCCCCTCCCTAACCCTACAAAAAATTTGGCTAAAAAAGTAATCAGGGGCCTCTTATTAAATTTATATCTTAGGCCCCTGTTCCTGCCCGGCCATCTCTCAGGGTCCCAACAATCGGGCCTGTCATCAAGAGGCAGAGTAGAAGGTAAGGCGGGTCGCACCCAGGATGGGGGGGCACCCCTGAGGGCGAACAAAACTGTGCTGGAGTAACTCAGGACCATGATAATAATTGGGTAATACAGCAAAAACAGACCCAGATCAAAATAAATAAGATGGGAGGATCTTAAAGTGGAAGGAGAATATCCAGACTGCAAACCCAGCTCCGCTGCCACTAGAGCTGGGTAACCCCGGGACAATCCCCATCCTCTCACAACGGTCAGGACCGGGGAGCAGCCTGAGATATACAGCCGGGGAAAGAGATACCGCCTAGAGCTCTCACCTCTAAGACGGTAACAGGTGGAAACTCTTAACTCTTAACCACTCTCTCACAGTGGTTATACACCCGGCACCTTCCAAAACCCAAGGGGAAAGGAAAAAAAGGGAGGACAGTAGGGCAAACCAGTCAGCGAGGTGGATTAGGGGTAAAAACCCATAAAGTCACAGAGTGGTAAGAGAAGCTCCGGTTTCAGGTTCCTTTTCGCATCATGGAAGGGACCAGGTGACAATCGGCCGATAGGGAGGGAGCCAGGGCCCCATAGTACTTCAGTGGGGCCCAAAAGACATGGTCCAGTCAGCTACAATAGTCCATGCCTCCAAATGTCCAGGCATAGAAGTCCACACTCCACCACCCGGCCATGGTCACCATACCAAAGCGGTCGCGGCACTCCAACTCCCTCACCGCCAACCGTCCCAGACGCCAACCAGGACCATCTCCACCACTCCAACACTTAAAACGCTGATGCTGCTCCAAGCCGTAGTTCATAATAATAGTCGTAAATCGACCAGCATTCGGCTCCTCAAGCAACTGGAAAGTTCTCCCCAGAGTCGCCAAGCTCCGTCGAGTTATTCCGGGCTCCGCAAGACTCCACCAGACTCCCGTAACAGCATAGCAGCAGCCACAGTCAGCAGGTTGGCGGGGCGCGGGGTGCGGGTCTCCCAAGATCTTCCAAGACCTCCACCAAACTTCTCCAGGCTTCACTGGGCTCCCAGAGCCTCCGGAGGACTCCATTAAGCTTCGCTGAGCTCCCGCGGCCCGACAATCAGCTGAGCTCCCGCGGCCTGACAATCAGCTGGTCGGCGCCGCAGAGCACAGCACGGGGCTCAGCTAGTTCTTCCGGGCCTGCACGGCTCTCCCGAACTCCTCCGAAACTCCGGACTTAGGGAGCCGACGACAAACAGCACAGCCGCTCCCTCTGGCTTCGTTGAGCTCCCGCGGCCCCGACAATCAGCTGGTCGGCGCCGCAGAGCACAGTCAGCTGGTCGGCGCCGCAGAGCACAGCGCGGGCTCAGCCAGTTCTTCCAGGCCTGCACGGCTCTCCCAAACTCCTCCGAACAGCCGGGGCCCTCCGAAAATCCAGGCTTACAGAGCCAGACAAGCAGCACAGCAGCTCCAGAAGTGACTACCAGAAGCTTTCCTCGACCCTAATCCAGACCCCCAACACAGAGAGAATGACATTCCTGTGGGGCTCCCAGGGTCGCTAAAATTGCCAGAGCTCCTCGCGGAGCTCAGCCATGCACGTCCGCCATCTTGGGCATGCGCAGAATAAACTTTGGAGCTGTTTAAAAGTGATTATAAGACTTGGATATTTAACAGTTAAATTACAATAGCAAGTGGGGCGGAAAAGTGAAAGTGTGTAACGAAAGTTAATTAGGTGTTAAAATGGCTTCCAAACCGCCTAGAATCCCCGTTCCTAAAAGTCCGGGGTATCGCCTGTTCAGCAATCTGGAATTCAATCTTTGATGTTACCTTCTGCAGCTGCTGCACCTGTATTGACTTTAAAAGACCAACAAGATTCTTTAAAAGATGCTTTAAAACTTCAGTCTGAAAAAATATCTGAGCAGGTGGCAGAACTTATTGAAGAAAAAAATAAGGAAATACGGGAGGATATTTTGATGGCATTTCAGGGGCTCTCAGGTTGTATTGAGAGTCTGGATGAACGTGTGGAAGAAGTGAAACAAAATAATCTGATGCCGGAGGCTAAAATGTGTGAAGTTGAGAATAAAATGGATAAAATTGATGATGAAGTGGTGATGACACAATATAGAGACATGGAGTTTGCCCTGAGAAAATCCACAGGAAAATCTGGAGCAGATGTTGGGGGATGCTCTGGCGCTTATTTTGGGAATTCAACCGGAAGATTTTTTTGTGGAGATTTAATTTAATTTAATTTAATTTATTGAATTTATATACCGCCCTTTCCCGAAGGACTCAGGGCGGTTTACAGGGTATAATTTTTAAAACATTAATACAAAAATTAAGACCAATTTAAAAAAGATTAAACTAAGTCCCTGCAACATGTAAAACCCCAGTTAAAACCACAATTAAAACTCAGCCTGAGCCGGAAAGCTCGAAGAGCCAGGTCTTCAGGTCTCGGCGGAATGATCGAAGGTCGGGGGCAGTCCTAAGCTCCGCAGGCAGCTGGTTCCAGAGGGCAGGCGCCCCCACAGAGAAGGCCCTCCCCCTGGGTGTCATCCGCCGGCATTCTTTGACCGGCGGCACCCTGAGAAGACCCTCCCTGTGGGAGCGCACAGGACGAAGGGAGCTTGATGCCGGCAGCAGGTGTTCCCTCAAATATCCTGGACCCAAGCCATATAGGGCTTTATAGGTCATCACCAGCACCTTGAATCTCACCCGGAGGGCAACTGGAAGCCAATGCAGCTCGCGGAGCAGAGGTGTTACATGGGAGTAACGGGAAACTCCCATCACAACTCGCGCGGCTGCATTTTGCACCAGTTGAAGCCTCCGAGTGGTCCTCAAGGGCAGCCCCATGTAGAGAGCGTTACAGTAGTCTAAACGGGAGGTCACGAGCGCATGAGTGACTGTGCGTAGGGCATCTCGGTCCAGATATGGTCGCAACTGGCGCACCAGGCGAACCTGGGCAAAAGCCGCCCTGGTCACGGCTCCTATATGAACATCAAAACTGAGCCGTGAATCCAGGAGGACACCCAAGTTGCGAGCCCTATCAACGGGGGGTAACACCTCACCCCCCATTGTTAACGATGGAATAACTTGGTCAACCCGAGATGCCAGTATGCACAGCCACTCAGTCTTGGCAGGATTGAGACAAAGCCTGTTTCTCCCCATCCAGACCCGGACCGCCTCCAGGCAACGGGACATCATGGTGAGGGCATCACTGGGTTGGTTCGGGGTGGAGAAAAAAAGTTGGGTATCATCAGCGTACTGATGATACCCCACCCCAAAACCACGAATGATCTCGCCCAGCAGCTTCATATAGATGTTGAACAGGAGGGGAGAGAGAACCGACCCCTGAGGAACTCCACAAGCGAGAGGCCTCGGGGCAGATCTCTGCCCTCCTGTCAACACCGACTGCGAGCAGCCCAGGAGATAGGAGGAGAACCACCGTAAAACAGTGCCTCCCACTCCCAACCCCCTGAGACGCCGCAGTAGGATACCATGGTCGATGGTATCAAAAGCCGCTGAGAGATCTAATAGGACTAGGACAGAGGAACAACCCCTGTCCCGAGCCCGCCAGAGATCATTCACCAGCGCGACCAATGCCGGCTCCGTGCTGTGCCCGGGCCTGAAACTGGATTGGTACAGGTCCAGATAATCAGTTTCCTCCAGGAACAGAGGAAGCTGATGCGCCACCACACTCTCAACAACCTTCGCCAGAAAGCGAAGGTTGGAGACCGGACGATAGTTGTTTAAGACAGCCGGGTCCAGGGCAGGCTTCTTGAGGAGGGGTCTCACCATATATATAAAGTATTTCGTATTAATTCTTAGATTGCTAGGCAAAGGAAACTGTCAAGAGACGTGGTTGCATATTTTACAAAGAGAAAGATCATAAATTTATTTATTTATTTATTTTATTACATTTGTATACCGCCCTTTCCCTGAGGACTCAGGGCAGTTTACAGGGAATTAAAAATCAAAACATACAAAAGTTAAAAACCAGTTAAAAATATTAAATTCACCCTGTACACTTAAAAACCCCAGTTAAAATTTTCTCCTCAGCCTGGGCCCGGAAGCTCAAAGAGCCAGGTCTTCAGGCCCCGGCGGAATGATCGGAGGTCGGGGGCAGTCCTCAGCTCCACCGGCAGCTGGTTCCAGAGGGCAGGCGCTCCCACTGAGAAGGCCCTATCCCTGGGTGTCACCCGCCGGCAATCTCTCACCGGCGGAACCCTGAGCAGACCCTCCCTGTGGGAGCGCACTGGGCGAAGGGCGTTTGATGCCGGCAGCAGGTGTTCCCTCAAATAACCCGGACCCAGGCCATGTAGGGCTTTATAGGTGATAACCAGCACCTTGAATTTTACCCGGAGGGCAACCGGAAGCCAATGCAGCTCGCGGAGTAGAGGTGTTACATGGGAGTATCGGGAAACCCCCATTACAACTCGCGCGGCCGCATTCTGCACCAGTTGAAGCCTCCGAGTGGTCTTCAAGGGCAGCCCCATGTAGAGAGCGTTACAGTAGTCCAAATGAGATCATTCAAGCTTTTTACAATAATAGATTTAAAGTGGCTAATCAAGAGGTTTTGATTCTGAAAGAGATCCCCCCAAGAATTTTGAGAAAAAGGAAAGATTTTGTTTTTTTGGCAGATGAATTAAAAAAACAACAGCTTCAGTTCAGATGGGAGATACCAAAGGGGATTGTGGTGAATTATGCTGGAGTAAGATATTGTCTTAATACAGTCCTGAAGGCACGTTATTTTTATTCTAATGTATTGAAAGCAGGCTCACCGCCATCTTACTGCGGCATCTTCGGAGGTTGGGAGTGGGAGGCACAGTTTTACGGTGGTTCTCCTCCTACCTCCTGGGACGTTCGCAGTCGGTGTTGGCAGGAGGGCAGAGGTCGGCCTCGAGGCCTCTTGTTTGTGGAGTGCCTCAGGGGTCGGTCCTCTCGCCTCTCCTGTTCAACATCTATATGAAGCCGCTGGGTGAGATCATTCGTGGTTTTGGGGTTGGGTATCATCAATATGCTGATGATACCCAGCTTTTTATTTTTACCCCAAACCACCCCAGTGATGCCCTCTCCGTGATGTCCCATTGCCTGGAGGCAGTCCGGGTCTGGATGGGGAGGGACAGGCTTCGGCTCAACCCTGACAAGACTGAGTGGCTGTGTGTGCCAGCCTCTCGGGAAATTCAGAATATTCCATCGTTAACTATGGGGGGTGAGATATTACCCCCCCATAGATAGGGCTCATAACTTGGGTGTCCTCCTAGATTCACAGCTCTCCTTGGATGATCATATAGGAGCTGTGACTAGGGGGGCCTTCGCCCAGGTTTGCCTGGTGCATCAGTTGCGGCCCTATCTAGACCGGGATGCCTTGCGCACAGTCACTCATGCACTCGTGACCTCCTGTTTGGACTACTGCAATGCTCTCTACATGGGGCTGCCCTTGAGGACTACTCGGAGGCTCCAGCTGGTGCAAAATGCAGCCGCGCAACTGGTGGTGGGGGCTTCCCGATACTCCCATGTAACACCTCTACTCCGTGAGCTGCATTGGCTTCCAGTTGTCCTCCGGGTAAGATTCAAGGTGCTGGTGATGACCTATAAAGCCCTAAATGGCATGGGTCCGGGTTACCTACGGGAGCACCTGCTGCTGGCATCAACTTCCCTTCGTCCAGTGCGCTCCCACAGAGAGGGCCTCCTTAGGGTGCCGTCGGTCAAAGAGTGTCGACTGACGGCCCCCAGGGGGAGAGCATTCTCTGTGGGTGCGCCAGACCTTTGGAACCGTTTACCGGTGGAGCTCCGGATGGCTCCCGACCTTCGCTCCTTCCGACGTGACCTAAAAACATATTTATTTGAACAAGCCGGCCTGGTTTAGAGGTATTTTAACGTTTTGTATTAATCTACTGAATTGGGCTGTTGTATTTAATATTTTTTTTAATTTTTATATATTGTATTTTATTGTATTGCCCTGTACACCGCCCTGAGTCCCTCGGGAGAAGGGCGGTATAAAAATTAAATTATTATTATTATTATTATTATTATTATTATTATTATTATTATTATTATTATTATTATTATTATTATTATTATCTTCAGAAGTTAAAGGAGGGAAAGAAGAAGTTACAGGAGGAAAAGAAGAAGGAGAGCGACAGGTACAAGAAGTACAGCAAATCTTGGAAACTGCAACCCCTGGTTTTATTAGAAGAATCTAAGACTCAAAGAGTGACACGGGCTGCATCTAGATGTAAGGAACAACAACAACAGAAACAGTGTTCTATAATTACAAGTCAGGAATCTACTTCTAGTGAAGCAGTGGGAGGAGCTAGGCCAAAGAGGCAGATGCTTATGGATCTGCAAGAACCACTCCGAAAGCTTCAAGTCACAAAAGATGGCGACAAAGTTTCTAACCTGGAACGTTAATGGGTTAAATTCACCACAAAAGAGAAAGAAAGTATTTCAGTATTTGAAACAATTTAAAAATGATGTTATATGTTTGCAAGAAACACATATTCGTGCATCTGATCAAAAATATTTGATAAATTCTAGACTGGGTATACAATTTACTGCATCTGCTCCAGAGAAGAAAAATGGAGTAGTTATTTATGTAAAGAAAGACTTAACAGCTAATTTAATTGAAGCAGATAAACAAGGAAGATACATTATAATTGAACTATTAATAGAAGGGAAGAAAACACTTTTAATTGGAGTATATGCACCTAATCAATAGCAAGGAGAATTTTATAAACTGTTACATAATAAAATAATTCAATGGGATTATAAATCGTGTATTTTAATGGGATATTGGAATGGAGTGTTGGATACTCAGAAAGATAAAAAAGGATTTTTTAAAAATACTCCAAACCATGCTAGATTGCCAAAATCTTTTTTTGATTTGAAAGATGACTTGGAATTGCGAGATGTCTGGAGAGAATGAAATTTGGAAGAAAAGGATTTTACTTTTTTTTCTGATAGACATTAATTCTTTTCTAGGATTGATTTTATATTAACTACTAATGATTTTTTATAGGATTAAGAAGATTAAGATATGCCCAAGAACTCTATCAGATCATAGTCCAGTTTGGATGGAATTGGACAAGGGCAAGGGGGATAGAAGATCTTGGAGGTTAAATGAAAATTTTTTTAGATATGAAGAAAATGTGGTAGAATGTAAAAAGCATATGCGAGAATTTTTTATTATGAATATGCATAAGGGTACTCCCATTGAAATGGTCTGGGATGCAAGTAAAGCTTATATGAGAGGAGTGCTAATATATTTGAATAATAAACATAGATATAGATTGGAATATAAGCGTAAAGAAATAGAGGAGGAAATAAAGTTGAAAATGAAAGCTCTTATTCTGAACCCATCTGATAAGAGGTTGAAAGAAGTAATTAACTTGCTAAGAGAACAGTTTGATATGTTAATGGCAGATCAAGTGGCAACTAATTTACGATATGCCAAACATAATACTTTTAATAATGCTAAAAAGCTGGGTAGGTGGTTATCTTATTTATTAAGGAAAAAACAAAGATCACGTAATATTGATAAGATAGAATATAAGGGTAAAGAGGTGTTTCAGCAAAATCTTATTAAAAAAGCTTTTGTTGAATTTTATTCTAAATTATATGCTAGGGATATAAAGCAGGGTTTAGATATGGATAGTTACTTAAAGGATGTGAATATCCCAATACTTACACAAGAGCAACGGGAAGGGATGAATCAATTGATAACTGCTGAAGAAATTATTTTAGCAATTAAACAATTAAAAGTGGGTAAGGCACCCAGTACAGATGGTTTATCAGCTATTTATTATAAAAATTTACAATCAGAAATGGTGGAGCCTTTAAAAGAATTATTTAGAACAATTCAATCTGGAGGAGAAGTGCCTCCATCGTGGAAAACAGCATTTATAACTTTGATCCCGAAGGAAGATCAAGATCTTGTTCAACTTAAAAATTATAGGCCTATATCGCTTTTAAACAATGATTATAAAATATTTGCAAAGATTTTAGCAAATAGATTAATGAAGGTTATGCAGCAAATGATTCATAGTGATCAAACAGGATTTATAAGTGGTAGACAAATGAAAAATAATATGAGAAATATTGTAAATTTATTAGAATTTTTGGAAAGAAATAATCAAGTGCCAGCAGCACTGATCTTTTTGGATGCCGAAAAGGGCTTTGATCAATTGAATTGGCAATTTTTATTTAAAGTTTTGGAGAAGATGGAGTTTGGTGATAAGTTTTTACAACCTATTAGGGCAATATATCAAAAACAAACAGCTCAAATAATAATTAATGGTATTTTAACAGAAGCTTGTAAAATTGAAAAGGGTACAAGACAGGGTTGTCCGCTGTCGCCATTATTGTTTGTTTTAACATTGGAAATATTGTTGATCAAGATACGTGATTCAAAGAAAATAAAGGGAATTAAAATTAAAGATCAAGATTATAGATTGAAAGCGTTTGTGGATGACTTGGTCATTACATTAAGTCAACCAACTCAATCGGTTATAGATTTAATGGAAATAATTTTACAAAATGGACAAGTTTCTGGATTTAAGGTAAATAGGCAAAAAACTAAAATATTGTCTAAAAATATGACTAAAGAACAAAAGGAAGTTTTAGGAAAACTAACGGGATTTGAAATAGTTAAGAAGATCAAATACTTGGGGGTATATCTTTCAGCTTCAAATGCGAAATTATATAAAAATAATTATGAATTGTTATGGTTAAAAATACAAAAAGAATTAGATAGTTGGAAAAAATTACAATTGTCCTTATTGGGAAGAATTGCAGCTGTGAAAATGAATGTTTTACCTAAATTCTTATTTTTGTTTCAAATGATACCTATACTTTAAAAAGACTCAAATTTGGAGGAATGGCAGAGAGGTATTAATAAATTTATTTGGGCAGGGAAGAGACCGAGAGTTAAACTTAATATAATGCAAGATGTACATGAAAGAGGTGGTCTTAAAATGCCCAATTTTAAATTATACTATGAGGCTGCGGCATTATCATCAATTA
Source organism: Vipera ursinii (assembly GCF_947247035.1). Lineage (NCBI taxonomy): Eukaryota > Metazoa > Chordata > Lepidosauria > Squamata > Viperidae > Vipera > Vipera ursinii. Next base: position 25,446,029 of record NC_139522.1, read on the forward strand.
GTAATTGGTTTAATTTAACACAAGGGAGATTACTGAATATTGAAGGATATGATTTGTTATATGGTTGGCATGCTTATTTACCCCTTCATGGATTACTGCCTTGTTGTGGCGAAGGGGCTTGCGTAATTCAATGAAGCTATGAGCTATGCCGTGCAGGGCCACCCAAGACGGACAGGTCATAGCCGAGAGTTCTGACAAAACGTGATCCACTGGAGAAGGAAATGGCAACCCACTCCAGTATCTTTGCCATGAAAACCCTATGGACAGTACCAAAAGGCAAAACGATATGACGCTGGAAGATGAGCCCCTCAGGTCGGAAGGTGTCCAATATGCTACTGGGGAAGAGCAGAGGGCTAGTACTAGTAGCGCCAGAAAGAATGAAGCGACTGGGCCAAAGCCGAAAGGACACTCAGCTGTGGATGTGTCTGGTGGTGAAAGGAAAGTCCGATGCTGTAAAGATTTTTTCTCCATAGGAACCTGGAATGTAAGATCCATGAATCAAGGAAAGCTGGACGTGGTCAAACAAGAGATGACAAGACTGAACATCGACATCTTAGGTATCAGCGAACTAAAATGGACAGGAATGGGTGAATTTAATTCAGATGACCATCAGGTATACTACTGCGGGCAAGAATCCCTCAGAAGAAATGGAGTAGCCTTCATAGTCAATAAAAGAGTAGCAAAAGCAATACTGGGATACAATCCTCAAAATGACAGAATGATCTCAGTTCGAATCCAAGGCAAACCATTCAATATCACAGTAGTCCAAGTCTATGCCCCAACCACCAGTGCTGAAGAGGATGAAATTGACCAGTTCTATGAAGCTCTACAGCACCTTATAGAACTAACACCAAAAAATGGTGTTCTTATCATCATGGGGGATTGGAATGCTAAAGTAGGAAGCCAAAAGATAACCGGAATAACAGGCAAGTTTGGCCTTGGAATGCAAAATGAAGCAGGGCACAGGCTGATAGAATTCTGTCAAGAGAATACGATGGTCATAGCAAACACTCTTTTCCAACAACCCAAGAGACGGCTCTACACATGGACATCACCAGATGGTCAACACAGAAATCAGATTGACTATATGCTCTGCAGCCAAAGATGGAGAAGCTCTATACAGTCAATAAAAACAAGACCAGGAGCTGACTGTGGCTCAGACCATGAGCTTCTCCTTGCAAAGTTTAGGCTTAAACTGAAGAAAGTAGGGAAAAGCACTAGGCCACTGAGGTATGAATTAAATCATGTCCCTGTTGAATATACAGTAGAGGTGACAAATAGATTTAAGGAATTAGATCTGATAGACAGAGTGCCTGAAGAACTATGGACAGAGGTTCGCGACATTGTACAACAGGTAGCAACCAAAACCATCCCAAAGAAAAAGAAATGCAAGAAAGCAAAATGGCTGTCTGAGGAAGCTTTGCAAATAGCTGAGAAAAGGAGGGAAGCGAAAGGCAAGGGAGAAAAAGAAAGATATGCCCAATTGAATGCAAAATTCCAGAGAATAGCTAGAAGAGATAAGAATGCCTTCTTAAATGAACAGTGCAAAGAAATCGAAGAAAACAATAGAATAGGGAGGACCAGAGATCTTTTCAAAAAAATTGGAGAGATGAAGGGAACGTTTAATGCAAAAATGGGCATGATAAAGGACCAAAATGGCAGGGACCTAACAGAGGCAGAAGAGATTAAGAAGAGGTGGCAAAATTACACAGAAGAACTATACAAGAATGAGCTTAATGTCCCTGATAATCACAATGAGGTGGTCACTGACCTCGAGCCAGACATCCTAGAATGTGAAGTGAAGTGGGCCTTAGAAAAGCTGAGCAACAACAAAGCTAGTGGAGGTGACAGTATTCCAGCTGAGCTATTCAAAATCTTAAAAGACAATGCAGTAAAACTGCTACACTCAATTTGCCAGCAAATTTGGAAAACTCAAGAGTGGCCACAGGATTGGAAAAGATCAGTTTACATTCCAATTCCAAAGAAAGGCAGTGCCAAAGAATGTTCAAACTATCGCACCATTGCACTCATTTCTCATGCTAGTAAAGTCATGCTTAAAATCCTACAAGCTAGACTTCAGCAGTATGTGGATCGAGAACTACCAGAAGTACAGGCCGGATTTCGAAGAGGCAGAGGAACTAGAGATCAAATTGCCAACATGGAGAAAGCTAGGGAGTTCCAGAAAAACATCTACTTCTGCTTCATTGACTATGCTAAAGCCTTTGATTGTGTGGATCATAACAAACTGTGGCAAGTTCTTAAAGAGATGGGAGTACCAGACCATCTTATTTGTCTCTTGAGAAGCCTATATGCGGGCCAAGAAGCAACAGTGAGAACTGGACACAGAACCACTGATTGGTTCAAAATTGGGAAAGGAGTCCGGCAAGGCTGTATACTGTCGCCCTGCCTATTTAACGTATATGCAGAGCACATCATGAGAAAGGCAGGGTTAGATGAATCAAAAGTTGGAATTAAGATTGCCGGAAGAAATATCAACAACCTAAGATATGCAGATGATACCACTCTAATGGCAGAAAGTGAAGAAGAACTAAAGAGCCTCGTGTTGCGGGTGAAGAAGGAGAGTGCAAAACATGGGTTGAAACTTAACATTAAGAAAACCAAGATCATGGCATCCGGCCCTCTCAATTCCTGGCAAATAGATGGGGAAGAAATGGAGGTAGTGACAGATTTTATTTTCCTGGGCTCCAAGATCACTGCAGATGGGGACTGTAGCCAAGAAATTAAAAGACGCTTGCTCCTTGGGAGGAAAGCCATGGCAAATCTAGACAGCACACTAAAAAGCAGAGACATCACCCTGTCAACAAAAGTGTGTATAGTCAAGGCTATGGTCTTCCCAGTTGCAATGTATGGCAGTGAAAGTTGGACCATAAGAAAGGCTGAGCGCCAAAGAATTGAGGCCTTTGAACTATGGTGCTGGAAAAGACTCCTGCGAGTCCCTTGGACTGCAAGGCGATCAAACCGGTCAGTCCTAGAGGAGATCAATCCCGACTGCTCTTTAGAAGGCCAGATCCTGAAATTGAAACTCAAATACTTTGGCCACCTGATGAGAAGGAAGGACTCACTGGAGAAGAGCCTAATGCTGGGAAAGATTGAGGGCAATAGAAGAAGGGGACGACAGAGAATGAGGTGGCTGGATGGAGTCACTGAAGCAGTAGGCGTGAGCTTAAATGGACTCCAGAAGATGGTAGAGGACAGGAAGGCCTGGAGGAACGTTGTCCATAGGGTCGTGATGGGTCGGACACGACTTCGCAGCTAACAACAAAATGCTTATTTATTGTATGACAAAAAAGTGGATAATGTTTTTAAGACACATATATTAAGATATGCCCTGTTGCGAGTTTGGAAAAGATATCGTTATAAGTTGAATTTTAAAATTCCAATTTGGGCAATACCTAAACATGCAATAGAAAATATAAATGTGGGATTTAAGCATGATGTGATTACATATAAAGAAATTCTTAGATTGGAAAGAAATGTATGGCAATTAAAGCCATTTAATATTTTAAAAGAAGAAAAGATAGTACAAACTTGGTTTCAGTATGGGCAGTTACAAGCTAGATGGAAACAGGATCAGAAAATTGGTATTTCCATAGTAGATGAAAATTTGGTTAAACAAATTAGAGATCAAAGTCCTGCACATATAAGAAGGATATATAATGCATTGATAGAAATAGATTCAGAAACGGAACTTGTTAAAGATTGTATGATAAAATGGGCCCAGAATATTCAAGAACCAATAACAATGGATACTTGGGAAACAATCTGGGTCAGAAATGTAAAATTTACACAGGCACAAAATTTAAGAGAGAATTTTTTATAAGATGTTTTATAGATGGCATTTAGATCCTAAGAAATTGGCATGTATCTATCCAAATTATCAGCCTAAATGCTGGATGTGATGATGCAATGTATTATCATATATAGTAAAGGTAAAGTTTCCCCCGCACATGCGTGCTAGTTGTTTCCGACTCTAGGGGCCAGTGCTCATCTCCGTTTCAAAGCCAAAGAGCCAGTGCTTGTCCGAGGACGTCTCTGTGGTCATGTGGCCGGCATGACTAGACGCCAAAGGCACATGGAACGCTGTTACCTTCCCACCGTAGTGGTCCCTATTTTTCTACTTGCATTTTTATGTGCTTTCGAACTGCTAGGTTGGCAGAAGCTGGTACGAGTAAAAGGCACTCACTCTGCTACATGGCACTCGGGATTTGACCCACCAAAATGCCGACCTTCTGATCGACAAGCTCAGCGTCCTAACACACTGAGCCACCGCGTCCCTTATTATCATATATGGTGGACTTGTAAAAAAGTTAAAGCTTTTTGGATTAAAATTTGGTGGAATATGCAGAAGATATTTAAGAAAAAGATAAAGTTTTCTCCACAATTATTTTTGCTGGGTATTACTATAGACTGTACTTCTATAGAAACTAAATTGATGTAGTATTTAATAATGGCAGCAAGACTTTTGGTATCACAATATTGGAAGAAGGAGGATTCGTCTACTATAGAAGAATGGACTTTAAAAGTTTTGAACCTGGCAGAAATGGCAAAATTTTCAGCATATTTGAAAGACCATTCGCAACAAAGATATATCTTGGAATGGAGAAGATGGATTGATTATATTCAGAATAAATATGGGACCAAAAAGTTTCATTTAGCATTTGAATAAGTATTAGATTTATAAGATTTATTATTATTTAGCTACTTTTAAGGAGAGTTAAAGTTTGATAGGATTTAAAGTGTTATTATAGTTAGTTAGCATATTATAGTTTAAGATTGTTAGGGTTAATACCTTGTATTACGCTCTGGGAAGTCGGGGGGGAGGGAGGGGAAATTGGGTGGGGGTGGGGGAGGGGTGGGTCTTATGTTTATAATGTATTTGTAAATCTTTTTAATAAAAAAAACACCAGAAGTCACAACCTTCTTTCTAAAGCATTTTGTTTATTCCCGGCTTGGACTGGACCCTGATGAAGATTTTTCTTTCTACAATTTGGCACCCAGGATGGGACTCCAAGCTAACCTGACCATGAATGGACTGGGCCTGGGTAAGCCTCCATCTTGCTGGCAGCAGACCCCTTGTGTCTGTGGATAGGTTTCTCAGCCCCTGCCCATGTGGAGTGAGGGTAGTAAAGGGAGTTTTGAGTTTGAGCTCAAGGGCTGCTTTGGAAAGGTGAATACCTCTAAATTTTAACTTTTAAAGCCCAGGAAAGTGAGGGAAATGTGTATATGTCTGTGTGTGAGAGAGAGAAGACCTTTTTCCCAATCACATTTGGATCCTGTTCCCTCTGGCCTTTCCTAACCGCCAAAGGGAACTGTTCAAGTGACAGACCCTGGAAAGCATGGGGATTTGGCCAGAGCACAGGACCTTTTGTTAGGGAAAAGGGAGAGGCTGTGTGAAAATGGAATGGAAAAGTGAATGAGAAGTGAATGGCCCTATAAGCCAAGCCCGGGTCTGGGAAGGAGGTGCTCACACTCACTGCTTGGAAGGAGCAGTCAGGTCCTCCCAGACTCCTCTAAGTCCAAAACAGTAACAGTAAAAGTGTAACCAACAAACACGGAAAAGTTGTTCAGGAAAAGGTTGTGAATAAAAGTGTAGTTGTGAAAAGCCAGTTGAAGGAGGTGCCCATACCTATTATTATTATTATTATTATTATTATTATTATTATTATTATTATTATTATTATTATTAACGTCAAAAACAAAAAAAATATTAGTTTAAGCAAGAGATACCAGATACAAAGAGGAAGAGAGAGGAAGCATTAAATACTGAAATAAAAAGAAATTTTGATTACTACTTAAAAAATCAAAAACTAGCATAAAGGAAGGCTATCATATTGTATTCTTAATTTGTTGACATACAGGTTGAGAAGTTAAATAGACAAGATGTGTATTTTGAATATTAGATTTTGTGAGGAATGATAGAGGAATTGGGAGTATATTAAAAATCTTGGGAATGATAAATATCAAACATTTAAATGTTAGTGGGAAAAATCTGCAAAAATCTATTAGGTCATTGATTGTCTAAAAGATTGTATGCTGAAACAACTAGATTACAGGTGAAACTCGAAAAATTAGAATATCATGCAAAAGTTCATTTATTTCAGTAATGCAACTTAAAAGGGGAAACTAATATATGAGATAGACTCATTACATGCAAAGCAAGATAGTTCAAGCCGTGATTTGTCATAATTGTGATGTTTATGGCTTACAGCTCATGAAAACCCCAAATCCACAATCTCAGAAAATTAGAATATTGTGAAAAGGTGCAATATTCTAGGCTCAAAGTGTCCCACTCTAATCAGCTAATTAAGCCACAACACCTGCAAAGGGTTCCTGAGCCTTTAAATGGTCTCTCAGTCTGGTTCAGTAGGAATCACAATCATGGGGAAGACTGCTGACCTGACAGTTGTGCAGAAAACCATCATTGACACCCTCCATAAAGAGGGAAAGCCTCAAAAGGTAATTGCAAAAGAAGTTGGATGTTCCCAAAGTGCTGTATCAAAGCACATTAATAGAAAGTTATGTGGAAGGGAAAAGTGTGGAAGAAAAAGGTGCACAAGCAGCAGGGATGACCGCAGCCTGGAGAGGATTGTCAGGAAAAGGCCATCCAAAAGTGTTGGGGACTTTCACAGGGAGTGGACTGAGGCTGCAGTCAGTGTATCAAGAGCCACCACACACAAACGGATCCTGGAGATGGGCTTCAAATGTCGTATTCCTCTTGTCAAGCCACTCCTGAACAACAAACAACGTCAGAAGCGTCTTACCTGGGCTAAAGAAAAACAGACCTGGTCTGTTGCTCAGTGCTCCAAAGTCCTCTTTTCTGATGAGAGCAACTTTTGCATCTCATTTGGAAACCAAGGACCCAGGGTCTGGAGGAAGAATGGAGAGGCACACACTGCAAGATGCTTGAAGTCCAGTGTGAAGTTTCCACAGTCTGTGTTGATTTGGGGAGCCATGTCATCTGCTGGTGTTGGTCCACTGTGCTTCATTAAGTCCAGGGTCAACGCAGCCGTCTACCAGGAGATTTTGGAGCACTTCATGCTTCCTTCCACAGATGAGCTTTATGGGGATGCTGACTTCATTTTCCAGCAGGACCTGGCACCTGCCCACACTGCCAAAAGCACCAAAACCTGGTTCAATGACCGTGGGATTACTGTGCTTGATTGGCCAGCAAACTCACCCGACCTGAACCCCATAGAGAAGCTACGGGGCATTGCCAAGAGAAAGATGAGAGACATGAGACCGAACAATGCAGAAGAGCTGAAGGCCGCTATTGAAGCATCCTCAGCAGTGCCACAGGCTGATAGCTTCCATGCCAGGCCTCATTGAGGCAGTAATTGGTGCAAAAGGGGCCCAAACCAAGTACTGAGTACATATGTATGCTTACACTTTTCAGAGGTCCGATATTGTTCTATGTACACTCCTTGTTTTATTGATTGCATGTAATATTCTAATTTTCTGAGATTGTGGATTTGGGGTTTTCATGAGCTGTACGCCAAAATCATCACAATTATGACAAATCACGGCTTGAACTATCTTGCTTTGCATGTAATGAGTCTATCTCATATATTAGTTTCCCCTTTTAAGTTGCATTACTGAAATAAATGAACTTTTGCACGATATTCTAATTTTTTGTTTCACCTGTAGTTGTCAGTTATCAATTAGGGGGGATAATATGTGTTTTTGTTTTTTGTCCTTTTAACTGGCATTTTTTTAATGTCTTTGTCTAGTTTTCTTTTGTCTTTGTAAAATGTTCCCCCTTTTGTATTTTGTATTTACATTTTCTGAATAAAATAATAATTATAACAATGAAGTTATAGTACATTGTTAATACTATTGCATCTATTTTTATTTCTCTTATTTGGTTTAGCATATGTTGTTGTTGTTGTTAGCTGCGAAGTCGTGCCCGACCCATCGTGACCCCATGGACAACGTTCCTCCAGGCCTTCCTGTCCTCTACCATCTTCTGGAGTCCATTTAAGCTCACGCCTACTGCTTCAGTGACTCCATCCAGCCACCTCATTCTCTGTCGTCCCCTTCTTCTATTGCCCTCAATCTTTCCCAGCATTAGGCTCTTCTCCAGTGAGTCCTTCCTTCTCATTAGGTGGCCAATTTATTTGAGTTTCAACTTCAGGATCTGGCCTTCTAAGGAGCAGTCAGGGTTGATCTCCTGTAGGACTGACCGGTTTGATCGCCTTGCAGTTCAAGGGACACGCAGGAGTCTTCTCCAACACCATAGTTCAAAGGCCTCCATTCTTCGGCGCTCAGCCTTTTTTAATGGTCCAGCTTTCACTGCCATACATTGCAACTGGGAAGACCATAGCCTTGACTACATGCACTTTTGTTGGCAGGGTGATGTCTCTGCTTTTTAGTGTGCTGTCTAGATTTGCCATGGCATCTTTTAATTTCTTGGCTACAGTCCTCATCTGCAGTGATCTTGGAGCCCAGGAAAATAAAATCTGTCACTACCTCCATTTCTTCCCCATCTATTTGCCAGGAATTAAGAGGGCTGGATGCCATGATCTTGGTTTTTTTTTTTTTATTGAAAAGTTTTAACATACAATTTTTCTTTAAAACCCCCCTCCCCCTCCCTTCTCCCCCCCTACCTCTCCCCCCTCCCCCCCTCCCCCCCCGACTTCCCAGAGCTAAATACAAGGTATATATATAAAAAGCAATCATAAACAATCATATACTAACAACTATAAACTCTAAAATCCATCACTCTCTAGCTTATATAGGATAAAACAAGCCTTAGTAATATTAAATATATATAAAGAAACTAAAATAAAAAATAATAAAAAAAGAAAGAAGACTTATTCAAATGCTACATAAAACTTCTTAACCCTATACTTGTTCTGGATAAACTCAATCCATTTTCTCCATTCCATAATATAGCGTTCTTGCGAGTGATCTTTCAAATAGGCCGAAATCTTCGCCGTCTCTGCCAGGTCGGAAACCTTTAAAGTCCACTCTTCTATGGTCGGCAGTTCCTCTTTCTTCCAATACTGACCTATCAAAAGTCTTGCTGCCGTAGTTAAATTCAACATCAGCTTGGTGTCCACAACTGTAGCATCTGTAATTATTCCCAACAAAAAAAGTTGCGGGCAAAACTTTATCCTCTGTTTAAAAATCTTCTGCATGTTCCACCAGACTTTTATCCAAAAAGCCTTAACCTTTTTACATGTCCACCATATGTGAAAATATGTTGCATCTTCATCACCGCACCTCCAACATTTAGGCTGATAATTCGGATACATACTTGCAAGCTTTTTAGGATCTAAATGCCATCTGTAAAACATTTTGTAAAAATTCTCTCTTAGATTTTGAGCTTGTGTAAATTTTACATTCCTCACCCAAATCTTTTCCCACGTGTCCATTGTGATAACTTCCTGGATGTTTTGGGCCCATTTTATCATACAATCCTTAACAAGCTCTGTTTCTGAGTCAATCTCTATCAATGCAAGATATATCCGTTTGATATGTGCTGGACCCTGATTTCTAATTTGCTTTATCAAATTTTCATCAGTCATTGTAAAACCATTTTTCTGGTCTTCTTTCCACCTGGCCCGTAACTGAGTATATTGAAACCAGTTTTGAACAACCTTCTCTTCTCGCAAGAGGCTATATGATTTCAAACACCAGACATTTCTTTCCAAACTTAGGATCTCCTTGTACGTAGTCACATCATGTTTGAAACCAGCATGTATATTTTCTATTGCATGTTTTGGAATTGCCCACAGTGGTATCTTGCAGTCTAACTTATGTCTATACTTCTTCCAAACTCTCAGCAATGCCTGTCTTAAAATATGCACTCTAAACACATTGTCTACCTTCTTGTCATACAACAAATATGCATGCCAGCCAAACAACAAATCATGGCCCTCAAGATTTAATAATCTCTCTTGTGTCAAATTAATCCAATCACTTATTCCTACTAATGCAGCAGCTTCATAATATAGTTTAAAATTGGGCATTTTAAGGCCACCTCTCTCACGGGTATCCTGCATAATCTTAAGTTTAACTCGTGGCTTTTTCCCTGCCCACACAAATTTATTGATACCTCGCTGCCATTCCTCCAAATTAGAATCTTTCTTAAGAATAGGTATCATTTGAAATAAAAATAAAAATTTAGGCAGGACATTCATTTTCACTGCTGCAATCCGTCCCAACAAAGACAATTGCAATTTTTCCCAACTCTCCAATTCTTTTTGAATTTTCCCCCATAGTTTTTCATAATTATTTTTATATAACTTTGTATTAGAGGGCGACAAAAGCACCCCCAAATATTTAACCCTTTTAACAATCTCAAATCCAGTTAATCCTTCTAAGAGAGCCTTTTGCGAAACTGTCATATTTCTGGCCAAAATTTTGGTTTTCTGTATATTAACTTTAAATCCAGAAACCTTCCCATATTGTGTTATTATCTCCATCAGGTCCACAACAGAGTTCTCTGGCTGGGTCACTGTAACAACCAGATCATCTGCGAATGCTCTCAATCTATAATCCTGATCTCTAATTTGTATCCCCTTAATTTTTTCCGAATTCCGTATTTTAACCAATAATATCTCTAATGTTAACACAAATAACAAGGGCGATAACGGACACCCTTGCCTTGTGCCCTTCTCGATATTACATGCCTCTGTCAGGCTATTATTCACTATAATTCGGGCAGTTTGTTTTTGATATAATGCCCTAATCGGTTGCAAAAAATTTTCCCCAAAATCCATTTTGTCTAAAACTTTCAACAAAAATTGCCAATTCAATTGATCAAAAGCTTTTTCAGCATCTAAAAAAATTAGCGCCGCAGAGATCTGGTTGTTCCTTTCCAAAAACTCTAACACATCAACTATATGCCTCACATTATTTTTCATTTGCCTACCACTAATAAACCCCGTTTGGTCCCCATGAATCACCTGTTGCAGAACCCTCATCAGTCTATTAGCCAAAACCTTAGCAAATATCTTGTAATCTGTATTTAAAAACGATATCAGTCTGTAATTTTTAACTTGAGTAGCATCTTGGTCTTCCTTCGGAATCAAGGAAATAAAAGCTGTTCTCCAAGACGGTGGCACCTTTCCCCCCCTCTGGATTGTGTGGAACAGTTCCTTTAACGGTTTTATCATCTCTAATTGCAAGTTTTTGTAATAGGCCGCAGTCAAACCATCCGTACCTGGTGCTTTATCCACCTTCAATTCCTTAATTGCTGTAAAAATTTCTTCTTCTGTAATCAATTGATTAATCCCCTCTTTTTGTACTTGCGTAAGAACCGGGATGCTAGCATTCTCCAAATATATATCAATGTCTTTTTCATTAATTTTCTCCTTAGCATATAATTTAGAATAAAAAGCCACAAATGCGTCCTTAATAAGGTCCTGTTGAAACACAACCCTTCCTTTATGCTCAATCTTATCAATGTTAGAAGCCCTTTGTTTTTTCCTCAATCTATAAGCTAACCATCTACCTGGTTTATTAGCGTTGCAAAAAGTATTATGCCTGGCAAACCGCAGATTGGTTGCCACTTGGTCAGCCATTAATTTATCAAATTGTCCTCTTAACAATTTAATAGCCTCCTTAATCTTCACATCCTCCGAGTTCAAAATCAAAGCCTTTTCTTTTTCCTTTATTTCATTCTCCAGTTCTTTCCTTGTAGCTTCCACAGCACGTCTATGTTTATTATTCATATATATCAACACCCCTCTCATGTAGGCCTTGCTAGCATCCCAAACCATATCCATAGAGGTACCCTTGTTCATATTAATTTCAAAAAAATCCTTCATCCGCTGTTTGCATTCTTCCACATTTCTCTGATTTCTAAATAAATTCTCATTTACACGCCACGAGCGCCTGTCCCTTTTCTCTTTGTCAATCTCTAACCAAACTGGACTATGATCAGAGATAGTTCTTGCGCAAATCTTCACCTTTTTAGTCCTCAAAAAAAAAATCATTAGTCAACAAAATAAAATCAATCCTCGAAAAAGATTGATGTCTATCAGAATAAAAAGTGTAATCCTTTTCCTTCTGATGTCTCTCACGCCAAATATCTCACAGTTCCAAGTCATCCTTCATTTCAAAAAAAGATTTAGGCAGTCTAGCATGACTTGGAATGCGCTTAAAAGCTCCAGCCTTGTCCATCTGTACATCCAAAACACCATTCCAATCCCCCATAAAAATAAAAGATTTATAATCCAACTGGGTAAGCTTTGTGTGAAGTAAACTAAAAAAGTCAGCTTGTTGTTGATTAGGTGCATATAATCCAACTAAAAGCGTCTTTTTACCTTCTAGCAGCAGCTCTATCATAACGTATCTTCCATGCTTATCTGCTTCAATTAAGTCTGCTGTTAAGGCACTTTTAACATAAACAACCACTCCATTTTTCTTATTCATTGCAGAAGCAACAAATTGCGTACCCAACCTTGAGTTTGATAAATACTTTTGATCCAAAACTCTAATATGCGTTTCTTGCAAGCATATAACATCTATCTTGAATTGTTTTAAATATTGAAAAACTTTCTTCCTCTTCTGTGGTGAATTTAGTCCATTAACGTTCCAAGTTAAAAATTTATTTGCCATGCATATCCTCCCAAAGCTCTTGGAGCACTGCTTTGATAGGACTATCTTCTTTAGGCCGTGCTCCTCCCACTGCTTGGCTGTAAGTACGTTGTGAGGATTCCAAAGACTTTTGCTGGTCTTGCTCTTTTATTTTCTTTGCTCGTTTTAAAGCAGCACGCGTTACCCTTTGCTCTCTAGGATCATCCAAAGAAGTTATAGCTTGATCTCCTCCAGCACCATTTTCCTCTACTTCAACCTCTTGATGTTCTCCTTCTCCAGATCCCTTTGCAGCTTCCAGAAGTGTTAATGGGGTTGCTTTTAAAACGTTATTGTAGAAATCACGCGCTTGCTTCACAGTAATCAGCCGGTACCTTTTACCTTCATGCATCACCATCAGCCCATCTGGAATCTCCCATCTAAACCTTATATCTCGTTGCTTGAGCTCTTGCACAAGAAATGTAAAGTCTTTCCTTCTCCTTAAAATCTTTGGAGGAATTTCTTTTAAAACCAAGACTTCTTGATCAGCAATCACAACTTTAGCATCATAGGCAGCTTGTATAACTTCATCTCTAATTTCTCTTTTTGCAAAGTAGACCACCACATCTCTAGGTAGTTTTCTCTGTCTAGCAATCCATGAATTCACACAGAACACTTTATCCATAGCTTCTCTTATTTCAGATGCTGGCTGTTTCAATACCACTTCAAGAGCCTCAGAAACCAGCTGCTTTAAATCTTCCTTAATATTCTCTTTTAAGCCTCTGATTCTAACAGCAAACTGCATCTGGTAATATTGAGCAAGACTTAATTCCCTTTCCATTTTGTCTCTTAAATCTTCATTCTCCCGTACTTTTGCTTCTAATATGGCATTCTTTTGGGTCAAATCATCCACTTTTTCATCCAAATCATCCACACATTCCGCCACTTTATGCACTGAAGACAAAATGTCTACCTTCATCACGCTGAACTTCTGTTCCATCCTCTCTTCCATTCTCTCCTCCAGTTTCTCCAATTTCTCCTCCATCTGTGCAAATTTATCACCCATTGATTCCAAAATTACCTGGGCATGTTTATCCAGAGCATCTCGTAAGTCCTTCGGTGTCAATACATCAGGAGGGTGCAATGCCTGTAATGATGATTGTTGCACCAGAGAAGATCCACCACTCCGAAGAGTTTTAGGGGGAGGTTTAGCCGCCATCTTTCACTTTCAATTGTGACGCACTTTCACTTAAAGTTTAAAAAGTCCATCAAGCTCGAGAGTAAAATAAAATAATCCTCTTCACCTTTTCCTCTTGTACCGCTCTGCCTGCTCCTTTTAATCCATAGTCCTTTCTTCAGGCAGGGGTGGTCGCAAACGCCTGGCTCTGCTCCAAGAAGTCCGGAGCAGAGACGCTGGCCAGCTGGGAGCAACCCAGGCTTCGGGGGAGTTCAATCCTTCAGCCGCCCAAGCTCCAAGCTCAGGCGGCCCCGGAGAACTCGACCCCTACCTGGGCCTCACCCCCTCCTCTTCTCCCGAGGAGGGGGCTTCGAATTCGCCCGAACAGCTGATCGGCGCTGTTTCGGGCGAAAATCACTCAGCTGAGCCGCGGGCAGCCCGGGAAGGCTGTCTCCGGCGCTGCGCAGCCACCGGAAGTCGATCTTGGTTTTCTTAATGTTAAGTTTCAACCCAACCTTTGCACTCTCCTTCTTCACTCGCAACAAGAGGCTCTTTAGTTCCTCTTCACTTTCTGCCATTAGAGTGGTATCATCTGCATATCTTAGGTTGTTGATATTTCTCCCGGCAATGTTAATTCTAACTTTTGATTCATCTAGCCCTGCCTTTCTCATGATGTGCTCTGCATATAGGTTAAATAGGCAGGGTGACAGTATACACCCTTGCCGGACTCCTTTCCCAATTTTAAACCAATCAGTGGTTCCGTGTCCAGTTCTCGCTGTTGCTTCTTGACCCGCATATAGGTTTCTCAAGAGACAAATAAGATGGTCTCGTACTCCCATCTCTTTAAGAACTTGCCACAGTTTGTTGTGATCCACACAATCAAAGGCTTTAGCATAGTCAATGAAGCAGAAGTAGATGTTTTTCTGGAACTCCCTAGCTTTCTCCATGATCCAGCATATGTAATAATAATAATAATAATAATAATAATAATAATAATAATAATAATAATAATAATAATAATAATAATAATAATAATAAGTTGGAAGGGACCTTGGAGGTCATCTAGTCCAACCCCCTGCTCAGGCAGGAAACCCTATACCATTTCAGACAAATGGCTGTCCAGTCTCTTCTTAAAAACTTCCAGTGTTGGAGCATTCACCACTTCTGGAGGCAGGTTGTTCCACTGCTTAGTTGTTCTAACTGTCAGAAAGTTTCTCCTTAGTTCTAGGTTGCCTCTCTCCTTGATTAGTTTCCATCCATTGCTTCTTGTCCTGCTTTCAGGTGCTTTGGAGAATAGCTTGGCTCCCTCTTCTTTGTGGCAGCCCCTGAGATATTGGAACACTGCTATCATGTCACCCCTCACCCTTCTCTTCATTAAACTACACATACCCAATTCCAGCAACCGTTCCTTATATGTTTTAGCCTCCAGTCCCCCAATCATCTTTGGCAATTTGATCTCTAGTTCCTCTACCTCTTCGAAATCCTGCCTGTACTTCTGGTAGCTCTCGATCCACATACTTCTGGAGTCTAGCTCAGGGCTTTTCAACCAGTGGTACGGGTACCACCTGAGGTACATTGGCACCTGGCAGGTGGTAAATGACCATTCTAGAAAAGTGGTAGCAGGGGAGGGGAATGAGCTGAACCTGTGGCAGCACCGCACAAGCCTGAGTGAGAGACGGCTGGAGCTGCACGGCTGTCAGGGCTCAGCGGAAGTGCCAGGATCAGTGCCTCTTCAGGGCTGTCAGGGCTCAGCGGAAGTGCCAGGATCAGCGCCAGGCTCCAGCTGGAGCCCGGCGCTGATCCTGGCGCTTCTGCTGAGCCCCGAAGAAGCGCCGCTCTTCTGGAATGTTGCAGCATCTCCAGGGTCTTGTGATTTACATTCAGATGCATGGCAACTGATTCATATTTATGATGGTCACAGTGTCCCAGGGTCATGTGAAGTGACCAAAACCTGCTGCAACCACCCAGCAAAGGGGGGTGGGAATAAAAACCAAACACCCCCCACCCCACCCCTGCTGCCAATCCTCAACAGAAATGCTCACAACAATGAAAACCTCAGACAGGAGGACAGGCAGGTGTCTTGCTCGGCTGTGGCTTGGGGGGCACTTTTTTCAGTGCCATTTTAACTTTGAACATTCACTAAGCGAAGTGTTGTAAGTCAAGGACTACCTGTACTTTATCACTTTTTTCCTTTTTTTTGGTCAAGTTTTGACACCTTGCTAGGCGACTGGTGGTACTCGGATGTTGCCATATCCTAAAAGTGGTACAATGGGTGAAAAGGTTGAAAAGCCCTGCTCTAACATGTTTTTTATAAACCCATTCATTTTGTGATGCTGGTAAATCTTTCCAAGCTACTAAATACTGTGTGGACCTATCATGCTTGTGAGAATATAAAATGTCTTTAATCTCAAAATGCTGCTCACCCTCTACCATGATAGGAGGAGGGGTAGGAGAGGTAGTAGGTCGCAATTTAGAGACGACCTCAGGTTTTACTAAACTGTAGTGGAACATGGGGTGGATTTGTCTCAAACTCTTAGGGAGCTCTAACTCCACTGTGACAGGATTAATAATGTGCTTGATGGGAAAGGGGCCGATGTACTTCGGGCCAAATTTCTTTAATAGTTGTAGTGACTGTAAAAACCTAGTGGAGAGATAAACTCTGTCCCCTACATGAAAAGGCTTAGACTCCATTCTCTTTTTGTCAGCTTGTGCCTTATAGGCTTCTCTGGCTTCATCCAAAGCTTTTCTAACTACTGGCCAGATACTCTGCAATTGATGAACCCAATCCTTGAGGGACAGGATGGCAGGTTCATTTGCAGGCAATTCAGGCATGGGGATAAAACTTTGGCCATTAGCCAGTTGGAAAGGGGTAAACCTGGTACTGGAGTGCACTGTGTTATTATAAGCTACTTCAGCAAACGGTAGTAAATTGGTCCAATTATCTTGCTGATAATTAATGAAACAACAGAGGTATTGTTCTAGAACTGAGTTCATTCATTCTGTTCCCCCCATTCATTTGAGGATGATGACTTGATGACAGTCCCTGGTCAGAACCCAAAAGGTCCAAAAAGGCTTTTCAAAATTTAGAAGTGAACTGAACCCCCCTATCTGAGATAGAGTGTTTTGGGGCACCATGGAGACAATAAATATGCTGTACAAAAAATTAGCCAAAGTTTTTGTGGTTGGGATCTTCTGACATGGTATGAAATGGGCTTGTTTGGAGAACAAATTAGTGACAACTGAAATGGCAGTGTTTCCCATGCTTTCGGGTAACTCCACAATAAAATCCATGGAGATCTCTCTCCAGGGTGCTGAAGGGCTTGCTACTGGCTGCAGGAGGCCAGGCATTTTTCCCTGTCTCCGCTTGGCAGCAGCACAAATAGAGCAACTGGCCACATAGCTTTCCATGTCTTTCTTTAAAGAGGGCCACCAGAATTGTCTCTTGAGTAAATGAAAGGTCTTCACAAACCCAAAATGTCGTGCTAACTTTGAATCGTGGCAGGCCTGCATGATTCTCAGTCTCAGCTTTGCAGGTACATACAGCTTTCCTCCAACCCAGGCTAAGCCCTCCTGCAAGGAGCAGATATTTTTATGATTGAGGAACCATTCACCTGTTGTGATTCAGGGTCAGCCTGTGGGTTCGGCAGTTGGGTCGGACGACTCAGAGGAGGAGGAGGGGGGTGTTGAAGAGCTTGCTGAGGGGGTTGGAGAGCTTGCGGATGAGAGCCCTCAGCCAGGCCCCTCCCACCTGGTCACGACGCAGACCCAGCTGTGTGAACCTGACAGTGTGGATGAAGATGACCCACAGCTGGCCCTGTTCAAGGACGCCCGACACAGGAGGCAGTCAATCAGGAGTAAACAGAGGAAGGCAATGGGACACCTCGGAAGGAGGCAGAGAGAAGCCACGCCCTGAACTGTATAAAAGGGGAATGCGTGGGAGGGCTGGTTTGCTGAAGGCAACCGCTTGAATTAGCTCCTGTTTCATGGTTCGTGTCTTGTTTTGCTCTGTTTTATGTTAATAAATTTGGCAGGCTTAGTTCCAGCCTCTTGCCGTTTGTAAAGGGGTTGTCCCTGCGTTTTCTGCAGGGCCGGTAGCAGGCTGGTACAGAACATCACCCTCTTCCAGTGTCTTCTTGAAATCCCCCAGCAGTTCATTATCCAGCAGTGGGGCCCTCTTAGCTTGTGCCCTCATAGTGGCTGAAGCTGCTAGCTGCTGCGGGGAGAGTAGAGGTTTAACCACCTCTGACTTCACACTATTATATTGAGGCATTCTTGACAAAGCATTTGCAAGGAGGTTTTTCCCTCCTGGCAGGTAATGTATGGAGAAGTTGAACCAGTGGAAATGCTGGGCCCAGCGTGCCTGTTTTGGAGACAACCTCCTAGGTTTTTTTTAAAGCTTCTAGGTTTTTGTTATCAGTCCAGACCTGGAAAGGGATTTTACTCCCTTCTAAAATGTGTTTCCAGGTTAGGATGGCCCACCTCACTGCATAAGCCTCCTTCTCCCAAGCAGCCCAATGCTGCTCCGTCTCAGATGACTTTTTGGAGGTGTAGGCACAGGGTTGTAGCTGACCCTGCTGGTTCTTTTGTAACAGCACTGCCCCCACTGCCACATCGCTGGCATCGGCCTGGATGTCGAAGGGTTTTCCTGGGTCTGGAAGTTTCAGCACCAGTTCCGAAGAAAAAAAGTCTTTTAAATTTCTCAAAACTGGCTTGACTTTCTGCTGTCCACTTTACTGGCTGGCTAGGCTTCAGCTTGCCCCCTCCCTTAGTTTTTAGCAGGTTTGTGATAGGGAGTGCGATCTGAGCAAAGGAGGGGATAAACTGCTAGTAAAAATTAGCAAACTCCAAAAAGCTCTGCAGTTGCTTTCTGGTGCGGGGAGGGCTCCACTCCATGACTGCTCGTACTTTCTATGGGTCCATTTACATGCCCTCATAAGAAATGTGATACCCAAGTAATCAATTCTATCCTTGTGAAATTCTCATTTCAAGAGTTAGGCGTACAGTTTAGCAGTACGGAGTTTCTTTAGGACTGCTTTAACCAATTTCACATGCTCAGCTTTGGTTTTGGTGTAAATCAAGATGTCGTCCAAGTACACCAAAACTCCCTTATATAGGTGCTCATGGAGGACCTCATTAATCAGCTGCATAAACACTGCGGGGGCTCCCTGTAGCCCAAAAGAGAGCACCCTGGATTGAAAGCAGCCTAGAGCAGTGATGGCGACCCTTTTAGAGACTGAGTGCCCCAAAACTGCCCAGCCCCTGCTGCCAGTGCCCCACCCCCTGCTCTGCCCATGCTCCGCCCACTCGCAGGGACACACACTGCCTCCATGGCCCATCGCAGATTGCCCAGGTGACCCAGCAGCACCATGGTGGCCATGCCCTCTGCCTGCACCCTGCAGCATCATCTGTGCACAATGGGGAGCGAGGGCAGAGTCTTGTCCTCACTGCCCAGCTGCCATGTCCTTGGCTGTGCTGCTCCACACAGGCTGAGCCCGGGGGTGACTCTCCTCCAGGGGGGCTGCTGGTGAGGAGGGGGCTATGGGGGGAGGCAGGGCTGGGGTGACAGCATACGTGCCCACAGAGAGGACTCTGAGTGTCACCTCTTGCATGCGTGCCATAGGTTTGCCACCACTGGCCTAGAGGGCAATTGAAAGCAGTCTTCCATTTGTCTTCCTCCTTAATCCTGATGCAGTAATAGGCTTCTTGCAGGTCTAATTTAGAAAATTCTCCCTTTCGCCAGGTGGGCTAACATGTCCCTCATGAGGGGCAAGGGGTACACATTTTCCACTGATACCACGTTCAAACTTCTATAATTGAGCCTTGGTGGAGCAGTGGGCTAATGCCTCCTTAAGTAACACCAGCTGCCTGCAATTAGTGCAGGTTCGCATCCCACCAGGCTCAAGGTTGACTCAGCCTTCCATCCTTCCGAGGTAGGTAAAATGAGGACCCAGATTGTTGGGGGCAATTAAGCTGACTTTGTAATAATGCCGCTTGGGGTGTGTGTGAAAGCCCTAATAAGCAGGCATATACATAGAATGAAGGCTACTGCTAAGTTTGTAAGCCGCCCTGAGTCTTCGGAGAAGGGCAGGATATAAATGGAATTTTTTAAAAAAAATTGACACAGAGGTGAAGAGACCCATCCTTTTCCCTGAATAGAACGGGCCGACACCCGGGGCCTGACCAGCTGGATGAACCCTCGGGCTAAGTTCTTGTTGATGAACCTGTGGAGTTCATCTAATTCTCTAGGGGTCATCAAATACAGCTTCAGCTTTGGCAACTTAGCACTAGGGATGATCTCAATAGTAGTCCATGGGGTGGTGAGGGGGAAGCTCATCCGACCTCTTCTCAGTGAAAACCTCGGCTAGGTCTCAGTACTCTTTTGGAATGCTTTTAAGCTCTTGCTCGCTCTGTGCAGAAGCTCATTCCTGCTTCATACCTACCATTTTATTTCCAGGCAGCCACAGGGAAGGTGCTCTCTTCCTTGGGAACCTTAGCCGCCCCTCTCTCCAGTTGATTAAGGGGTTCCATTTCTTTAACCAAGCTAGTCCAAGTACCAGGGGCCATTCCATGTCAGGAGCCAGAATGAACGCTAAAGTCTCTGAGTGGCTTCCCATGGTGAGTCCCATGGGCTTGGTTACAAAGCTGGCCATGATGCCCCCTGCTACAGACCCATCAAGGTGGCAGAAAGTGATAGAGTCCTTGAGTTTTCTTAAGGGAGGCCCCAATTTTCCAACTAGGTTAGGACTTATCAAGCACCGTGTGCAACCCGAGTCCAGCAAAGCATGGGCATGGTTATGGAGTCAATTGGCCCACTTACCAGTGGATCATCATCGTAATCACTCTCCGACATCACCGACTTGTCTACCCACCACCTTTGGGGCTCTGGGGAGCTCCATGACCTCCGAGGACTTCAGGGCCATATCTTTCAAGCGCTGGCCGGATTTGCTGCTTGGCTTCCCCCCAGAGGTGTGATCCAATTTCTTAACTGGGGTGTTGCTACAGCACTCTGTTGCACAATGCCCTTCTTTGCCACACTTGAAGCAAGCAGTAGAGCATGGTTGGGTTGTGGAGGGTTTACTGGACTCTCTCTTTCTCTCGAGCTGGCTCCATCTCCCCGGCTTCACGGGACAGTACAGGTTCTGAGTTTGGTCAATTTCCACCTCTTCAGCCAGAAGACATCATTCATAGAGGCAGGCAGGTGCTTTGCGGGCCACACAGGCGTTGTATAGGTCATTGTTTATCCTGTCCTGGAAACAGCTTATCAGGATGTCTTTGAGCCAGTTCAGGCGGCAAGACAAATTTCGAAACTCCTCCGTGTACTCAGCTACCAGACAACTCCCCTGCTTTACGGTTTTGATATGATCCCTGGCTTTTCGGTCTGCTAGGCAATCTTCAAAATGGCGTCTCAGTGTGGTCATGAAATGGTTAAAGTTTTGGAGTTCGGGAGCATTGCAGTTGTAAAGCGTTACCATCCACCTGGCCGCCTGTTCCTTCCAGAGCTAGGGTGATGACCTGGATTTTAGCAGCAGCGTTGGGCAGAGACCTCCCATACACTTGCATGTAGGTGAGGACATGAGCCAAGAAGAAGCCTAGCTGCTGGGGATCCCCATCAAATTTGACTCGCAATGGGACTCCTCAGGAGGAGTTCTCTCTCTGGGTGGTTGTGGGGTCCAGGGTCTCCAAGGGGTGGCTCGCTGCCGTGCCGCTCGAATGGTCTCCACCATCTTGGCAACATCTGCAGCCGTCTCAGCTACCGGCGCCTCTGCTTCCCTGCTGCCGAATTCCTCGGTTAATTCTTCCTCCTTCTCTGGGTAGCTTAAGGACTTGGCTTTTAGATCCTCAAAAGTTTCCACCATGAAATGCAGGGATTTTCAACCTTTTCACAGATTGTACCACTTTTAGGACGTGACAATATTCGAGTACCACCAGTGCTTAGCAAGGTGTCAAAAACTTGATGACTGAAAAAAGGGGCAGGATTTGGGGTTTTACTGATTAGATTCATTTGTTGTTATAGAAATGATTAGTTTATACTTGTCGCGCCCCGCGGGCTCGACGCCCGCCGGCACCATGGGCGTGACACTCACCGGCACCTGCTCCGACGCTCGTCTCCTGCACCGATGTCCTCGGCGGGGCCCGGGCCGCGTCTGTGTCCCATCAGCTGCGGCAGCGACGGCGGCCTGCTGAAGACTGCACGCCTCCACACGTGCGTGCCGAGCTGGCTGGAGCCTCGGCGGTGCGCGCGTGCGCTGTGCGGCCCGACCTTGCCCTGCCGGCTACGGTGGCCTCGCAGGGTCATGGGCCCGGCCTCGTCCTGCCGGCTACGGTGGCCTTGCAGGGTCTTGGGCCCGGCCTCGTCCTGCCGGCTACGGTGGCCTCGCAGGGTCTTGGGCCCGGCCTCGTCCTGCCGGCTATGGTGGCCTCGCAGGGCCTGGGGCCCGTAACAGCTGTGGACCCGGCTCTTGCGGCGCTGGCGGACAAGGCACACCAGACTGGGGCCCGGGAGCTGTTGAAACGGAGAGGCGGAGCCCGTCTTCGAGGCAATACAGCCGGGGGCTCACCAGTCCTGCAAAGGGGGGGTGAGCAGCAGGGTGGAGCAGCGCTTGAAGCGTCGGGAAGGAAGGTGCAGGTTCTGGGGACGGGTGTGGGGGTGGCGTCTGGCGGCGACGGGGCGGGCGCACGCGAGGGAACTCACCTGGGGGGTGGAGGGTGCCGGGTGTCGGGACGTGTCACAAAGGGAGGTGCTTGGAAAGAACGGGCGTTAAGTAAGGGATGGGCGGATGTGGGTGCGGTCGGGTGGGCCGTGGGCGTGTACATGCAACGTGTATTTAACAGCGTTGGATGCGGGTAGCAGCCAATGCTGGCTTTGTTCCTTTTGGAGTTTGTTTGCTTCTGCTCAATAAACCGTTCCTGAGAACTCAGGAACCGGGCCGCCCCAGCGGTTGATCCTGAAAAGGAGGTCGGGCCTGAGATGGGGGCCGGGGCTGGTGCAGCCTCCTCCAATGGTCCCCTGCTGGGGCCCCAGCAGGAAGGGCTGGGCCTACCCATTCACCTCTGGATGCGCCACCCTTCCAGACCCAACCTGGTCTTGGCGTGCCCCGTGAGGGTTCTGCTCCTGTAGGCCTTGGCCGAGGTGCTGCGGGGATGTGGTCAGGGACGGACAGCAGGCCTGGCCAACCGACAACACGGCTAGTTGGAGCCTCTCCCATGCTGGGGCCGCAGGTGGGTTCATGGGGACCCGGAGTGGTATGGGGACCACCACCTTTGTCAGTTACCTACGACGGCCACCCCGACCGCCTGGCGATGTTCCTGGGCCAGGTGATAGGTCACATGGACCAGTATGCCCAGGCTTATGTGTCCCAGCGGGCTATGGTGGTGGCAGTAACAGCTTGCCTGCAAGGAGAGGCAGCGGCCTGGGCGGCCGATTTATACAGTGACCACGCTCGGGAGCTCGGGGATGTTGGCTTGTTCTTGGAGTCATTACGGGCCCGTTTCGAGGACATCTCCCGGGTGCAGCGGGCTGAAGCCGACATCCTTTCCCTACGACAGTGAGGCAGACCTGCGGTAGATTATGTGAGGGAGTTCCGCAAGGTGGCCGGGAAGTTGCACTCATCGCCGGAGCGTCTCCTCGTCCACCATTTTAGGGCTGGTCTGGACGGGGCTCTCCGCTGGGCTTATGTGGTACGCGGCGTCCCGGCGCGGCTGCAGGAATGGTACCGTGTGGCCGTGGAGCTGGCCGTGGGGTTGCAGGACGTGCGGGGATGGTTCGAACCTCCCTCTGGAAGCCGACGGCCGACCGAGAAGACAAAAGCAGACGAGCGGCCTGTGGCGGCGTCTACGCAGCCTCCCTCCCAGCCAGTACGGGCTGTCCTGAGGTGTTTCAGGTGCGATCAACCAGGACACCGGGCAGCCGATTGCCCACTGCCTCCTGCCCGGCCAGACCCCTCTGTCTCCTCAGCACGAGGGACCGGAACCTGGAGGTCCGCGGAGCGGACACGAGCTGCTCACCAATTAGGCGGGGATGTCTCCAGGCCAACCGCTCCTGTCCGGGTGGAGACGCCAGCGGAAACAGCCCGCACAGTACGAGAGTCCGGAGGAACAGGACCTAGACGAGGACCCAATGGTGAGTGCTCTGGTTTGTCCCTTTGTATTCCCTGTGGTGCTAGTCAGTCCCCGTACGGGTCAGAAGAAAGCGTATAAGGCCCTCGTTGATTCGGGTAGCACCCGGTGCCTTATGAGACAAGCAGTGGTGGCTGGACTGGGGGTCACGGTAAGGCAGCTGGCCAAACCACTACGCTTTCAACAGGTGGATGGGTCTCTCTTGGGGGGGGGCACCCATCACTCACGTCACCGAACCGATCCGGTTGGAGATGGGCGATCACTGGGAGACTTTGCGGTTTATAGTGGTACCATCCATGACCGAGGCAGTCATTCTAGGGCTCATATGGTTGGACCGGTGGGGCCCCACGATCTGGTGGGAGGGGGGTTGCCGCCATCTCCGGTTGGGGTTGGGCCCACAGCGTCCGCAGGAGCACACATTCCTGGGACCACTACACACGGGGGAACGAGAGAGGGCGTGCGCGGGTGGGTTAGCGCAAGAGGCCCAGGTACCCCGAGATTACTCCGACCTGCTGGACGTGTTCGACGAGCGAGAGTGCGACACGCTACCGCCTCATCGCTCCATGGATTGCGCCATCGAGCTGGAACCTGGTGCCAAGCTGCCAAAACCTCGGATGTACGCTATGTCCCCGAAAGAAATGCAGGAACTCCGGCGGTACATCGACAAAAACCTGGAGCGGGGGTTCATCCAGCCAGCACGGTCTAGGACGGCGGCACCCATGCTGTTCCACGAGAAAAAGGGGTTTATAAAGGGGTTGCCTTTTCTGCAAGGCCGGTAGCAGGCTGGTACAGAACAAAGACCTGCTGGCCCATCTGGCTAAAGGCTGGATCTTTACCAAACTGGACCTCAGAGAGGCCTACTATCGAATCAGAATCAAGGCAGGGGACGAGTGGAAGACGGCATTCAACTGTCCTCTGGGGAGTTTCCAGTTTCGGGTGATGCCGTTCGGGCTACAGGGAGCCCCTGCTGTCTTCATGCAACTGATTAACCAAGTCTTGCATGAATTCTTATACCGCGGTGTCCTGGTCTATCTGGACGACATTCTGGTTTACACAGAGACGTTGGAAGAGCATGTCGCCTTGGTCAGGCGGGTGTTGACTAAGTTGCGGGATGCACGGCTCTTTGTCAAGCTGTCGGAAAGCATGCTGCTTGGCAGCGGCCTGCAAGAACCCTACAGAGGGCGCATGCAGGTGCAGAGCGAGGCCCCTCCCGCCCCAGGGACTCGTGCAGCAACCGGATTGACTTCTGATTGGCGCTTCTTTGGGGCACACATGGCTGGGAAGTTGTGTCGGAATCCCAGGTACCGGTAAGGCGATCCGCCTGCTTCTCCCCCATCGCCCGCCAGCCCCGGGAGAGCCCTGCGTGAGCACCTCGCCGGCCACCGAACCCTGCCTTTCAAGCAGGAGCAGCTTTGCCCTGCTTGCCCTTGGCCGCCTCCATGGGTGCTGCTCTAGCGTGGAAAGGGGGAGGCCGGTCCCCGTTCGGCCTGCCAGCCCTGAGAGCCCTGCGCAAGCGCCTCGCTGGCCGCCGTACCCTGCCTTTCGAGAAGGAGTGGCTGTCCAGCCCTGGGCTCGACAATCAACCGAGGGGGGATCCACGCAGCAACCCAGCTACCTGGCCTGCCAGCCGCTCATTGCTCCGCCAATCAGCTGGGAGGCTGACACTCCAGATTTGAGCTGCCGACCAGAGGAGATCACTGCTGACCAGCTGGGAGGCTGGGACTCTGGATCTGATGCTGCTGGCTAGCTGGAAGTTCTGGCAGGCATCCCTGATGCTGCCAAACAGCCGGGAGCATCGGCAACCTTCTCTTGGGGCCGCCAGTCAGCTGGGAGTGTCAGTGCTTTTGAGCAGGAGTGGCTGTCAAGCCCCGGTCTCCCAGCTGACTGGCAGCCCTGAGAGAAGGTTGCCAATGCTCCTGGCTGTTCGGCGGCATTGGGGCTTCCCCCTGGGACTTCCAGCTGGCCGGAGGCATAGGATCCGGAGTCCCAGCCTCCCAGCTGATCAGTGGTGCTCTCCTCTAGTCAGTGGTTCAAATCCAGAGTCTCAGCATCGCAGCTGATGGGCAGAGCAACAAGCGGCTGGCAGGCCAGGTAGCTGGGTTGCTGCGCGGATCCCCCCCGCCTCGGTTGATTGTCGAACCTGGGGCTTGTCAGCCACTCCTTCTCGAAAGGCAGGGTTCGGCGGCTGGCGAGGTGCCTGTGCGGGGCTCTCCCATGGCTGGTGGGACGAATGGGGACCAGCCTCCCCCTCTCTGCCTGGGGCTTGACAGCCACTCCTGCTCAAAAGCACTGGTGCTCCCAGCTGACTGGTGGCCCCAAGAGAAGGTTGCTGACACTCCTGGCTGTTTGACAGCGTTGGGGCCGCCCGCAACCCACCAAGACTTCCAGCTGGACGGCGGCGTTGGATCCGGAGTCCCAGCCTCCCAGCTGATCAGCGGTGCTCTCCTCTGGTCGGTGGCTCAAATCCAGAGTCTCAGCCTCCCAGATGATTGGCAGAGCAATGAGCAGCTGGCAGGCCAGGTAGCCGTGTTGCTATGCGGATTCCCCCCCACACCTGGTTGATTGTCGAGCCCAGGGCTTGATAGCAGCATTGCCCTGCTTGCCCTTGGTCGGTGCCATGAGAAGCTGCTGCCGCCCACCCCGCTTTTTGCAAGCCCTGTTATGCTGCTGCTGCAGGCTTCCAGCAGCGGGAGGCTCCGGGATGAGCTTTGGCACGTCTTCCCTGTGCTGCACTCTGTCTAGCCCGAGCATTGGCGGATGACCTACTGCAGGACTGCAGGGAGGCCTTAAAGACAGATGAGTGGTTACAAGCACACCCCTCTTTGCTAACGGGATGGGATGGTCTAGCGTGGCACGGGGCTAAGCTGTATGTACCAACGGCAATGCGAAGCCGAACATTATACCAGTGCCATGACACCAGACAAACAGGGCATTTTGGTTTCGTAAAAACCCTGCATTTGGCTCGCCGGCAGTTTTTTTTTAAATTCCATTTATATCCCGCCCTTCTCCGAAGACTCAGGGCGGCTTACAAACTTAGCAGTAGCCTTCATTCTATGTATATGCCTGCTTATTAGGGCTTTCACACACGCACCCAAGCGGCATTATTACAATGTCAGCTTAATTGCCCCCAACAATCTGGGTCCTCATTTTACCTACCTCGGAAGGATGGAAGGCTGAGTCAACCTTGAGCCTGGTGGGATGCGAACCTGCACTAATTGCAGGCAGCTGGTGTTACTTAAGGAGGCATTAGCCCACTGCTCCACCAAGGCTCTTAGGTGGCCACACATGAAGCGTGACATTGAAACATATGTAAAGAACTGCCACGTGTGTGCAACCACCAAACCCTCCACTGGTAAGCCGTTGGGACTGCTCCAGCAAGTGGCGGACCCGGTTCGGCCCTGGCAAGACATAGCCATGGACTTTGTGGTCGAATTGCCCAACAGCAGGGGTTATAACGTTCTGTGGACGGTGATTGACTTGTTTTTGAAACAAGCACACTTCATACCCTGTAAGGGGTTGCCTTCGGCTCACCGATTAGCCTGGATGTTTGTGCAGCATATCTATCCCCTACATGGGGTATCTCGAACCGTGGGGTGCAATTCACAGCTAGGTTTTGGAGAGACTTTGTCCAGTGCATCGGGTCGTCACAAGGACTCAGCTCGGCATACCACCCTTGCACCAACGGGGCCGCGGAACGCGCTAACACAGCAGTAGAGCGGTACCTGCGATGCTACGTCTCTTATCAACAGACTGATTGGGTGGACCTGTTGGCGTTCGCGGAGGTGGCTTACAACAACGCGGTCCATAGCAGCACCGGGTTTTCCCCATACAAGGTGGTGTCTGGCTACGATTTTGTGCCCGTCTCTGGCTGTGACCAGGGAAGCCCTACGCCCTGTCCACCTAGGGTGTGGATGCAACAAATGGAAGAGGTATGGGGGGCGGTGAGGAAGGCGCTGGAGCAAACCGCCAGAGTGAATAAGGAGCAAGCAGACAAAAAACAGAGACCGTTTTAGCACCCCCAAGGTGGGGGACCTTGTTTACTTATCTACCAAATACCTCCGGTTGCAGGTGCCCTGTAAAAAACTGGGGCCCAAGTACCTCAGGCTATTCCGGGTGGAGCAGGTAATAAACCCCGTCACCGTCCAGCTCCGGTTGCCGGCGCTGTTAGGTAGGGTCCATCCCGTCTTTCATAGTAGCCTGCTGAAGCCTGCAACAACTTCCGCCACGGCGGTGGGAGAAGGGGGCCCAGGGCCTGTCTATGGTAAGCACTATGAGGTGCAGGAGGTCCTGGATTCGAGGAGGCACAGGGGTCGGATACAATACCTGGTTCTCTGGAAAGGCTACCTCATGGAGGAAGCCTCATGGGTAGGGGAAGGAGATGTGCACGCTCCTCACCTGGTACGAGCGTTCCATCGCAGGTATCCAGAGAAGCCGGGCGGGGGCTGGGAGGAGTCTGCTGGACAGGTGAACATATGCTTACCTCTTTCCTCTTGCATTTTAGGTGGGGCGCTGGTAGGGGGGGCGGCATGTCGAGCCCCGCAGGCTCGACAATCAACGAGGGGCGGCACACCACACCCCTCCTGCCACCGCGTTTTTCCTGCCCAGCTGACTGGCGGCTCCAGCAGCCGGGGAGACGGTCTGGCGATCGCCGACGCCCACAAGCGTCCCACCACTTTCCAGCCCCGCCCAGAAGTACGGCCTACATGTTCGGGCCCCGGGACTATGGCACCGCAACAGAGGCCTTGCCGACAAGCCCGGCGGGATGCTCGGCTCGCTGTTGTTGCCGCGCCTGCGCAGAGCGGCCCTGCCAACCCGGGAGGTACAGGGCTTCAGCCGCGCCGACGCTCCCGAACACGGCAGGACGTGCAGCCTGCCACCGTTGCCGGGGCTGCGCAGAGTGGCCCTACTGACATGGCCAGGGCTGCGCTTGCTCGGCCTGCTGCTTACGGACTGGGAGCCCCTTTTGCATCGACGGACAGACGTCCTGAACAGAGGGCGGGGGCCTATCGCTGGGCGGGCAAAGGGGGAAAGGCGTGCACATGGTGGGCTGCTGGGGCTGTCTGGCTGCGCTGGGGTGAAGGGTCCATGGGGGATGCTGGAGCCATGGGAGCACAGTTGCAGAGAGGGGCTTCTTGGGTAGGGGATGAATTAAGGGGAATGATACCTGGCACAGGAACACAGGATACGCCGGATAGCCAGGGCAAGGAAGAGGTCACGCGGGCGGGAACAGGGGATTTATAGGAGGGTGGGTGGATGTCAGCCTAGAGGGTGCGGTGTTAATTGAAAGGCATGGTGCAGGGCGTGGTGATTTGTGTTGTGTATATAAGCAGCGTTGGGTGCTCCGAGCAGCCAACACTGACTTGATCCTTGCTTTGGATTGCTGTGTTGGAGAATAAAGCGCATTTGTTCCTGCTTCCTTTGTAAGTCATCCTTGTTTCCTGCTGCAAGAGCTGTTGTGCCGCTCGCGTCAGGATGAGCATTTGACACCTTCCTTCCTTCCTTCCTTCCTTCCTTCCTTCCTTCCTTCCTTCCTTCCTTCCTTCCTTCCTTCCTTCTCCATTTTTACCAAGAAACCTGATGCCCACTTAACTCTTTATGAAGCATCGGAGGAAAGTTGGGGAAGATCTATCAATGATACTTGGAGGTTGCCAGCTCATTTAATAAGCTTTATTCCAGCAACAGAAACACCTCGCATTTGCTCTCAGTCGATCCATGGGCACCAACAATGCTGCTGTGGACTGCGGGGCAGGAAGGCCCCCTTCACACAGGAGGGATGGAAGACACGCCAAAGTGCCCTTCGCCCCGCTGCCTTCTGCAGACGTGGCCAGAGTCCTGGGTGGGGGGAGATCCGGGGCTGATGCGCACTTGGGGAAGCGCATGGCAGCAACTCACAACCAGCTGCTCTTGGGGGACGGAGGCACAAAGCCGGCCAGACAGAGCTCAGAGCAGTCGATCATCCTGGACCACAGCTGCGCTTCCACCTTTCCCAGGGCAGCCCCCGCAGACAGAGTGCAGCGCAGGGAAGACGTGCCAAAGCTCGTCCTGGAGCTTCCCGCTGCTGGAAGCCTGCAGCGGTGGCATAACGGGGCTTGCAAAAAGTGGGGTGGGTGGCAGCAGCTGCTCATGGCGCCAACCAAGGGCAAGCAGGGCAAGGCTGCTATGAAGCCCCGGGCTCGACAATCAACCGCGTGTGGGGAGGAATCCACGCAGCAACCTGGCTACCTGGCCTGCCAGCCAATCATTGCTCTGCCGATCATCTGGGAGGCTGAGACTCCGGATTTGAGCCACCGACCAGAGGAGAGCACCCCTGATCAGCTGGGAGGCTGGGACTCTGGATCCAACGCCGCCGTCCAGCTGGAAGTCTTGGTGGGTTGCCTCGACACCGCTGAACAGCTGGGAGCATTGGCAACCTTCTCTAAGGGCTGCCAGTCAGCTGGGAGCCTGGGGCTTGACAGCCACTCCTGCTCAAAAGTACCGGTGCTCCCAGCTAACTGGTGGCCCTGAGAGAAGGTTGCCGATGCTCCTGGCTGTTCGGCGGTGTCGGGGCTGCCTGCCGGGACTTCCAGCTGGCTGGCGTCATCAGATCTGGAGTCCCATCCTCCCAGCTGATCAGTGGTACTCTCTTCTGATTGGTGGCTCAAATCCAGAGTCTCAGCCTATCAGCTGATCGGCGTAGCAACGAGCGGCTGGCAGGCCAGGTAGCTGGGCTGCTGCACGGATCTCCTCCCTCCTGGTTGATTGTCGAGCCTGGGCTTTGACAGCCACTCCTTCTCGAAAGGCAGGGTTCAGTGGCCGGCGAGGCGCTTGCGCGGGGCTCTCCCAAGGCTGGTGAGCCGAATGGGGACCAGCCTCCCTCTCTTTGCGCTAGAGCAGCACCTGCGGAGGGGGCCAACGGCAAGCAGGGCAAGGCCAATCATGCTCAAAAGGCAGGGTTCAGCGGCCGGCGAGGCACTAGCGTGGGGCTATACCGGGGCTGACGCGTGATGGGGGAGGAGTAGGCCGATCGCCTTACCGGTACCTGGGACTCTGACGCACCTTTCCGGCCATGTGTGCCCCAAAGAAGCACCGATTAGAAGTCAATCCAGTTGCTGCACAACGAGTCCCTGGGGAAGGCAGGGCCTCGCTTTACGCCTGTGTGCGGCTTCTGTAGGGTTCCTGCAGGCCACTGCCAAGCAGCATGTTTTCTGGCAGCAAGTGAGCTGGGAAGGAGCAGAGTGCAGGGCGGGAGGAGGAGGTGGGGGGGAGGAAGGGGGGAGGAAGGCAACACCGCATACCACCAGCCAGGTGCTTGCATACCACTAGCCAGGTGCTTGCGTACCACCAGTTGAAAAGCCCTGCTAAAAGTGGTACAATGGGTGAAAATGTTGAAAATCCCTCTCCTAGATGATGACTCATACACAACAACCCAGGCTCCACCATAACTCCTTTTCCCCTTCCCCTTACCATGCTCTTTTCATGTAAGCAATCACCTGTACCTAAAGCATGAAACATTTGCCTTTATATAACTTATTTCCCAATATAAAGCACCTACAAAACTGCTTGCACATAAACAAAGATGATGACAAAGTATCACTAGTAATATCAATATTACTAACATCAACCTTAAGCATAATAAAATCCCTTCATTCCTCCCTTTTTAATATAAAAGATGAATAGGCTTAGGGACTCTTGATGAGGGGAATATAGTCAGAAGGTAAAGGCTTCAAAATCATTGCTTTAGCTGGCTTATCGTTATAGATAGAAGTGGCAGCAAAAATTGGTCTAGATAGAGTGGATCTAACAATTCTCTAAATGGGATAAGGCATGATAAACACAACAATCCTCCTAAGGGCAAAACCACAATGAACAATATTCTTTTCCAATTATTAAACATTCCCAAAAACCTTCCTCCAGTATCCAGTGCTCTTGTCCATGTCTAGACAGGGACATGAGTCAACTTTCGCATTTTGTCAGTGACTTCTTTGACATATTCCTTAAGTGTAATGTCGGACTGGGGTCTAATAATACAGTGTAGGGCCACAATGATGAAATAGAGGACCCATTTGGTTGGAGAGTCCTTTTCTTTCCAAGTCAAATGAAAATAAGAAGTGATGTCCTCTCAAGCTTCACATTTAAAAATGAAACAATTCTTTTGGGCCAGATCAATAAAAAAATGTCTTTGATACTGAGGGAATCTTAAATGTGGTTTCCAGTTCAGGAAGATCAACTTGGACCCACATTTGTATCTGGTTCAATTGATAGCAAATTCAAATGATGCTGAAAATCCATTGTTCTGGTTATCTTGAAGCACACCGGGTTGCAGGAATCCTTTGATTATGCCAGGTTGGGTAGGATGTGCAAACATATTTGGAATTTAATGAGTAGGCCTGTCTCCACACTTAGTCCATTTAGCTTGATTACAGTCAATAGCTTTACATGTATCAAAAAAGTTTCTTTTTTTATTAAAGAGTTTTAAAACAAAATTTTACAATACATATCCCCAAAACCCACCCACCCCAAACCACCCCCTTCCCCCCCACTTCCCAGTTTCACGCACTTGTCCATAAGTCTCGTGTTATTCTTCCCCAAAAGGTAATGTCTGTATGTTCCTCCATATGTCCAGATTTAAAGTTGTTGATAAAGCTGCACTGTATTGACAGGAGCATAACAAGTGACCCTGTTGCCCATTTGCAAGTGGAATACGTAGTCGTGTTAGAAACACAACTCCCTTTTTCCGCCATAAAGTATTGGGCCCATGGTCCTTCCTTCTACCAAAGAAGGTACGAGGGAAACAACAGTAGCAGAAGAAAAATATTGCAATACATAGTCCAGGTTCCAGGAACACGATTTCCAGGATAGTCCAATCTATTGAGGTTTTTCTCGTACTTGGATGGAAACAGTTCAACAGGCGAGGCAGGTTGAAACTCCATTTGCAGGCCGTCCAGCTGCGGAGCTTGTCACTGGAGAGGGAATGAGGGGACTTTCCATGGACTCACACCTTGATTCCTTAAATCAGGAGGACTTGGCATGGTTGAGACTACTCAGGACTGGTATTTCTAGGTGACAGTTCTTTTCACCTGAACCCACTCTCCAGGAACAACAATGGGCAGAGACAGGTGGTAGGGCAGCCTGGGCCTGTACTGAGATAGAAAACAAAACATGCGCCAGATTAAATATTGAGTAACTTTATATTCTTCCTCATTGACATTCTTGAACCTTCATGTAACAAAAGTCTCCCATACACCATTTGAAAGGGATAAAGACAGCTTTCCAATTGAGGCCTATATTGAAATGGTCTCACAGCCAAATTTTGTAAAGCTTTTTATTTACTTGTATTTATCACAGATTTGTTTAACTAAAATATAAATACAACCATATTTTTTATCTGTAAATATTTTTTTATGTTTGCATCACAGTTTCTATTTGTTGTGATTCAGGGTCAGCCTGTGGGTTTGGCAGTTGGGTCGGATGACTCAGATGAGGGGGAGGAGGGGGGTGTTGAAGACCCTGCTGATGATAGCCCTCAGGCAGGCCCCTCCCACCTGGTCACCATGGAGACCCAGCTGTGTGAGCCTGACAGTGTGGATGAAGATGACCCACAGCTGGCCCTGTTCAAGGACGCCCAACGCAGGAGGCAGTCAAGTAGGAGTAAGCAGAGGAAGGCAATGGGGCTTCTCGGAAGGAGGGAGAGAGAAGCCACACCCTGAACTCTTTATAAAGGACTTGTTTGGGGAGGTCTGGTTTGCTGAAAGCAACCGCTCAGATAGTGTTTCAAAGCTCCTGTATCTTGGTACGTGTCTTGTTTGTTTTTTGTAGTAATAAATTTGGCAGACGTCATTCCAGCCTCTTGCCGTTTATAAAGGGGTTGCCTTTTCTGCAGGGCCGGTAGCAGGCTGGTACAGAACACTATTGTAGGAATGAGAGAAACTGTGAACAAAGAATGGAATGACAAAGATCATACAGATATTTCCACTTTTTCAACACAATTTGAAATTCACATTCTTCATGGCAAAAATCCCATAAGTTTCTGATAAAGCAAACCAGTCTTTCATTTATTACACATCCGATGAGGTTTGAGTGTTCATTGCTTAGTACCATCAGCATTTATCCCTTGCTACCCCCTGTTAGTGGCTGCTTCTGTGTTCTAGCTATTGCTTTCTTTTTTCTTTTCTTTCTTTCTGTCTTTTCAACATCCATCTCCCATCATGCAACATCCACTTCTCGCTTTCTTCTACTTCCCATGTTTCTCTCTTTCCATATTTTTATAGTACATTCTTGTTCCTTCAACATTCTAAGGCTTGTGTTAAGGCATACAATTCATACATTTGAGCTGACCCCATTAGTGGCAGTCTCCCTGCTTCCAACAATTTTAATGCATGCAATTCACAAGTCTGTGCAAACCAACTTAAAAACAACTTTCCTGTTTCTTCCTTCTATTATCCATTGCTTCCCTTCTCTTCTGCCACTCTGGCTTAACTTCTGTCTTTTCTACTTCCACTATCAACTTTACATGAGCCAACTGTTTCTTTTTACTCTTAATGAATCCTCTACATTTCTCTTCTCAAAAGTATTCAAGAATCCATAAGCATACTTGGAGTCAGTATATATATTCTCCTTCTCCCTTATTAACAACCTCAGAGCCTGGTGTAAAGCATAAAATCCACAGGTTAGTGCTGACCAAGGGAGGGAAATTCTCCCAGATATTACCCTCCATCAATGTGTCCTGCACACAGACACAAAAACATAAAAAACAAAACAAAAAAAACAACTCCACAAAAAGACAAACCAGCTTAATGAGATATTCTGAGTTACTGAAATTGTTTTATATCAGACTTTAGTATTGCTTTTAATATAAAGTTAGTCAAATTCCAATTTAATCAGATTCCAATCAGATGGAAACAAATTTCCATTAAGTAGGTTAAAACTTACAAATCTAAACAAAACAATGCAGAATAATTTCTTTTAAAACTCAAAGATTTCAAAAAAAAAATTGTCCAACAATTACTGTTTCCTCTTTCCAGGAAAAAAATATTGCAAGCTGAAACTGCAGGAGTTGGTATTAAATTTCACATCCACCCCCCTTCCTCAGACCAGAATTCTAAGCAGAGGTAATAAAACAGTTAAAACGACCAGCCCCCCATCTTCTGGCTGTCTCTCTCACTCTTAAAGTAATATAGTGGGGGGGGAGAAAGAGACTGGAGGGGAAAAGAAAAAGTAAAAGGAATTGTACAAATTTTACAAAACTCTCACCACTAAAAAATAGTTTGCTCTCTTTCTCATGCATTTTCCATAAATTCACTCACACATCCTTGCTATTGCTTTTCCATTTACAACAATAAAATCAGCAATTTACTGTTCCTTTCACAGTCTGGGACGGGGGTGGGGGTGGGTGGGTTTTGAGGGCTAACACAAATACATTTACACATCAGCAAATTAACTCATTCACGTCCGTTTCAACTGCTTGCATAAACAATTTCACATACAAAAATTTCATTTCATACTTTCTCCAGGCAAACCATATATTTTTAAATAAGGCCTTTTTGTTTGGTGTTATCAGAGTGGATTCTGACCCTTTTCCAAGTCTTGGAATAACACAGAACAACATAGACAGACATATATACACAGATACTAGTAAAACAACATCCATTTAGACATATGGCTTGTCCTGCAAGAAGCGAGAAAAATCATGAGGTGATTCCAACCAAACATGGTTTTATAGGGCCCTTTAACCATCTCCCATTTTTCTCACCATTCCAAGTCCAAGCTTAATGTTCCAAATGTCCAAACATATATAAAACAAAACAAAATACACATCAATTTGGAGTTTGAGGCCAAAACAGGCCTCCCCTTTTAATTAAAAGGAGGGGAACATTTATGGTTACTTCCAATTTATCCCACCAACTTCAAAAGACAGTGGGGAAAGACTAAAAGGAATATTGAACCTGGGGTCTTTTGCAGGTGTGAAGGGGGAGGTGTCCTCACCTCTGACAAAAGGGAATTGAATAGTCCAAAGAGCCAGATTAAAAGAAAAAGACAGAAAAATAACTTGCTTTCATTTCCTTGAATCTTCTTTTCTTTTCTTCCGTGGCTTTAGCTGTTATCAAATAAACTAGCCAACCGGAGGTTTACAAAGTTTTTCAAAGTTGCCTTCTTGAAGATGATTTTTACTGCTATACAGCAAGAAAAAAAAGCACCACCAGACATTGTCTGACAGGGTTAAACTTCACAGCCACTTGAGGTTTCAAAACCTCTGAATTGTTCAAAACAAAATTGCAGAGGAGTACATTTTGATTTATTTCTTTAAATTACTCTGACGATTCCCCATATTTTTTTTTCTTTTCAAGATAGTTTCTCGGCTTCCTCCCTTTTCACTTAGTTAATTTGTAATTTAATAATTATTTTTTTCTCTGGAGGACTAGTCGGGGAGATCAGCCCCCTATCTTATTTCAAAATTACCAAATCCTATGCAAAAAAATTACATGCCAATTCAATTACTTTCCTTAAATCACTCTCTATCCTGTATTAGAAGACAGTTTCTCGACTCCCTCTTTTCTTACTCATTTCTTAATTTCTTCATTTATTTCTTTATGCTTCATTTATTTTATTAATTTTATGCTTATCTATAGAGGACAAAGTCGGAGCGATCAACCTCCTGTCTTATTCCAGGATTACCAAAGCTTTTTTAATCTCTTTTACTCCCCAAGGTGCCTGTTGCAATTTCTCCCTTTCTCCCATCAGTGGAGAAGCATGAAACCTCGTTGAAATAGGGCATTCAGGTTCCTCAGACATGGATCCACCAGAAAAGATGAAGCATAGGAGTCTTCTAGGTCAAATGCCCAGGAGCGCTCTAAGACTCACGCTTCAGTTGCTGTCAGTTTCCTCCCGCTGAGAAATGAAAGTTCCTGGGACCCTAACAGGGATCTCCAGATGTGGGGGGGAGAGAGACTTTGAAGCTTGCCCCCACGTTTGGGCGCCAGGATGTAAGGTTTTACATTTAGCCTCACAATTGCCCCAGCATTACTCAGGAATTTAAGAGAGCCAAAAAAACTCCTAAGCCGAGGTTTCAGCAAGCAAACAACTTTTATTTTGATTAAAATAGAGCTGGGTGGCCACATCTCTCTTCGTGGCTGGTAGAGAGATGAAGGCAACAACCAGGAACAACCTTTTATACCTTTCCAGAACAAAGAGATCTGGTCTTGGTACTAGGAACCAAAAGGTACAGAAAAATAATTCCTAGATGATGACTCATACACAACAACCCAGGCTCCACCATAACTCCTTTTCCCCCTCCCCTTACCATGCTCTTTTCATGTAAGCAATCCCCTGTACCTAAAGCATGAAACATTTGCTTTTATATAACTAATTTCCCAATATAAAGCACCTAAAAAACTGCTTGCACATAAACAAAGATGATTACAAAGTATCACTACTAATATCAATATTACTAACATCAATATTACTAACATCAACCTTAAGCATAACAATCTGGGTCCTCATTTTACCTACCTCGGAAGGATGGAAGGCTGAGTCAACCTTGAGCCTGGTGGGAGTGCAGGTTCGCATCCCACCAGGCTCAAGGTTGACTCAGCCTTCCATCCTTCCGAGGTAGGTAAAATGAGGACCCAGATTGTTGGGGGCAATTAAGCTGACTTTGTAATAATGCCGCTTGGGGTGGTGGGCGAAAGCCCTAATAAGCAGGCATATACATAGAATGAAGGCTACTGCTAAGCTTGTAAACCGCCCTGAGTGTTCGGAGAAGGGCGGGATATAAATGGAATTAAAAAAAATTAAAAAATAATAAAATCCCTTCACTAGTGTTGGAAGAAAAGTCTTCATCATGGTTCATCCAAGCGGGGAATAAACATGGCAACTGCTTTGGGAAGAAGGTTGTAGTTTATTGCAGAAGAAAGCCAGATGGCAAGATGGAGCCAACAGAAAAAGGCCTGACCACATGTGGGTAGTGGGTTTTTATACCCCCTGGACTCTATTGTTTGGAGTGATTTCCTGTTCCTGTGTGGCTACTTCCTGTCATGTATTTCTGTCCTGGGTCCAGGTGGGTCCCTCTAGGAATCTTGCTGGTTGTATGTCCCAGCCTGCCTCCCTGGGGCTGGGATATGTAGATTTTAGATGTCTGAAGTCTTCTTAGCTTCAACCTTCCTGAATGGTTTACATCTGCATTTCTATAGAGTTGGTTTCTGCTTGGGGGAGGGAGACTTGGGGCTATTAAGAAAAACTGGGCATACTTTTCTGCCTCTTTAATTTCTTTTTAGGAAATATATTTTCCTGCCCTTTTAATATTTCCTTCTCTGGGGAGCTGACTTCCCTCACTAGGATGGCCCCTTCTCCTTTTTCTGCTGATCACTCCCAGCATGATTGAGTTTTCAAGCAAGTCAGCTTGCATGACATGACCAAAGTACGATAGCCTCTGTTTGGTGATCTTGGCTTTATGTGATATTGTTGGTGAGGTTTGGTTTAGGATTTCTTTGTTTGCTATTTTTGCAGTTCATGGGATGCATAACAGTCGCCTCTAGCACCACAGTTCAAAGGCGTCCACCCTTCTCCTATCTGCCTTTTTCAGAGTTCAAGTTTCACAGCCATAAGTAGCAATTGGAAAAAAATTATTGTGTTAACTAATCTGCATTTGGTTGTGAGACTGTCTTTACTTTTCCAGATGTTATTCATGCCTGACTTAGCAGTTCTTCCAAGTGCTATACGCCTTCTGATCTCAGGGTTGTAGTCACCACTTTGGTTGATTTTATAGCCCAGGAAGATGAATTCCTTTACTGTTTTGATGGCCTCATTGTCGATCTGCACTCTGACCTGTGTGTTCTCTGCAGTTGTCATTATCTTTGTTTTCTTGATGTTAAGGTGCAGTCCAAATTTTTCACTTTCATCTTTGACTCTCAGGATTAGCCACTCAAGATCCTCCTTGCTTTCTGTGAGTAATGTTGTATCATTTGCATATTGGAGGTTGTTGATATTCCTACCATTGATTTTAACCCCAATGGTAGATTCCTCCAAATGTGCATTTCTCATAACTATTTCTGTGTACATGTTGAATAGTATAGGTGACAGGATGCAACCTTGCCAAGTCCCATTTCCAATTCTGAACCATTTTGTGTCTCCATATTCTGTTCTTACAGTGGCTGCCTGATCAGAGTACAATGAGTGAATGAGCTGGATGTGGTGTGGTGATATTCCCAGTTCTTTGAGGTAGTTCCAGAGTTTGTCATGGTCAACACAGTCAAAGGCTTTTGTGTAGTGAATGAAGCACATGTAGAGGTCTTTTTGGTATTCCTTTGCTTTTTCCATCATCCAACATAGATTGACAATATGATCACACATTCCTCTTCCTTTCTGAAATCCTGCTTGTACATCAGACAGTTCCCTGTTGGCAGTTGGATTAAAATGTTGCTGGATTATCTTCAAGAGAATTTTACTCACATGTGGTATCAAGGCTATGGTTCGGTGGTTGGAACAGTATTTTGTATCACCTTTCTTTGGTATTGGGATAAATATTGATGTTTTCCATTCATTTGGCCACTGATCAGACTTCCATACATTTTGGCAAAGTGCTGTTAGTGCTTTTGTTGATCATGCAATTCCTTCCCATCACGTCCTTTGACCATAGCCTTTCTTGCTATGAAGGGGTTTCTGGTCTTCTTCACATAAGTGAAACACTCTCTTGTATGACCTCTCATGGCTGATTCCTCCAGTTTCTTACATTGCTCAGCTCAGTACTCTATTTTTTCTTGCCTCTCTCTGGAACTTTACATTTAGTCTTCACATTTCTTCCCTGTCACCAATGGCTTTTGCTTTCCTTCTCTCTTCTGCAGTGTCTATTGTAGTTTCTGATATCCAAGTGGCCAATTTCATTGGTTTCTTGTATCTAATATGCTTTTGGGCTACTTCAGTGATGGTTGTTTTTATTTCCTCTCAGATCATCCATCTAAAGAAGGTGGGATAGTCTGGCAGATGTTTTTGACATTTGATAGCCATGGCCTGAGTTATTCAGCATTGCTGACACAGGAATCAGTGCAATGACAAACAAGTAGTGCCAAAAGTGAGTCTCCTTGGAAGATTCCTGATATTAACCTTTCCCGATCTATCACCATTTACCAGCAACCGTCTCTTACATTGTGCCATCAATCTTTGCACAAAGATTCTGATGCTTGTACTGACACCTGTTATTTCTAGGCACTTGATTATCCAGTTATGTGGCAGTGAGTCAAATGCCTTCTTGTAATTAATCCATGTAATCAATCAATACAATTAGGAGTAGAATTTTGTGAAAAAAGAAAGCCTATTCATTCCTTACAGATATTCTGAAGATGAGAAAAAATCCCTTTTGTTGGGATAAGCTTGAGGGGGTGACACTTACTTACCATGAACAAAGATTTCAACTGAACTCTATAGATAAAGCCAAGGAGTTTTTGAGCAGGCATAAATTAATTTCAGAACCAGGTGATAAGATGCAGATGGATAAGTCTTCGGAAACAGACCAGCTTCGAAAAATGGACGTTGAAGAAGAGATGACTGAGGTGCCTATACAGGAATCTGATGTTTCATTTAAAGATGAAAAGGTGCTGGTTCTTACCTATAAAGCCCTACATGGCTTAGGGCCGGGTTACTTGCAGGACCGTCTGCTGCCAGGAACGACTTCCCATTGCCCTGTGCGCTCACACAGAGAGGGCCTCCTCAGGGT
Organism: Vipera ursinii; assembly: GCF_947247035.1. Lineage (NCBI taxonomy): Eukaryota > Metazoa > Chordata > Lepidosauria > Squamata > Viperidae > Vipera > Vipera ursinii. The sequence goes on from NC_139522.1 coordinate 25,486,549, forward strand.
GCCGTCCGCCAGACAATGTCGGCTGGCGACCCCCAGGGGGAGGGCCTTCTCTGTGGGGGCACCTGCCTTGTGGAATCAGCTCCCCCGGGAGCTCCGGATGGCCCCAGATCTCCGGTCCTTTCGTCGTGACCTCAACACATACCTTTTCCAACAGGCTGACCTGGACTGATGATAAGGGTTTTTAGTTATGTTTTTAATGTTTTTATTGGTTTTAGTGGGGCTTTGTGATAGTTTAATTTTTTAAAATATTTGTATTCCGTATTTTATTGTTGTTAGCCGCCCTGAGTCCTTCGGGAGATAGGGCGGCATATAAGTCCCATAATAAATAAATAAATAAATAAATAAATAAATAAATAAATAAATAAATAAATAAAGTCATTACATGGGAAATCAATGGGGCTAATGCCCCAGCTAAGCATAAAAAAGTATTTCACCATTTGAGAAAACCTAATGCTGATATAATCTGTCTTCAAGAAACACATATTAAAAAACAAGATGAGACCAAATTGGTAGACCTACAGTAAAATAATGTCTCTTAATTTGGGTGAGGCCACCCTCAAATCCAAGGAGGAGCTACAATCAGAAGGTCATGTTTGCCATTGGTTTACATATATAAGATAAGATAAGATAACCTTTGTTGTCATTTTTTTACTGTGGGCAAAACAGCACACATCAAAAATGAAATTTAGTTGCCCGCTCTCAAAGTGAAACACATATGTATAGACCCACACCCCTACATATACATAACATGTTAGATGTTTAGTGCCAGCCATGGCAGTTACCCAAAATGGTCATCAGATGGAAGCAAAGAGGCTTCTTTGCTTCCACTGATGAGCCAAGGGTCTCAGACCCCTACAGCCCCATTGGCAGAGTGTTTTATGGTCAGGGAGGGACCAAGACCCCCCATAAATACCTCTGCACAAGGGGCTGCTCTTTCTTCAGATTCTCTTCAGTTTAGTTCTTCTTCTGTTCCAGTTATGCTATGCTAGCTTGCTTTCTTTTCTTTTGTTCTCTCTCACATGCAGGCATGAATGCCTTCATGCCAAGTAATTCTTTCTCTTTAATCTATCATTGAATAAAGCTAATATGATTGCATCTCTGCGTGATGCCTTTTACTTGGAAGCACCTTAATGATCCATCGACCTCATGAGATCATCTCACAAGTTGGTAGCAAGAGGATGGTTTAAGGGAATGCTTCCAAGCCAGCCAGTGGCTATACTACAAGATGTCTGGAAGATCCAGCACAAATCCATTTATAACAGATGGCAGGAGATCTCTGAAGTCTTCAATCAAAGACGGCATCCCTGCCTACAGCCAAGGCTCCAGCCCCTGAAGCAAACTCCGTTACAGGTGAGAGCACAGATGACCTCCATTCTCTCAGAGGATCCAGCAGAGCATCTAGGACCCCTTCACATGCCTCTCTACCCCTGAACGCCACAGAGGAAAGCATGGAAGGCTTGCAAACTGCCCAAGACTGCTCAGATGCTGCAGAAACAGACCTGGCTGAAGCCAAACGCCGCGTGGGCAAGATGACTGCACAGGAACGTGAAGAGCTGCTTGTAAAGCTCCTTACAATGCAAAAGAGGAGGACACCAGCTCAGGAAGCCTCTGAACACCTGGTGAGTCTTTCCCAAGCGACCATGAGGCCCCCAAATATGGCGCCCGCCACCCTTAGTGACCCCGGGACCCCAGGGCTTTTGGTGCGAAGCCCCCCGCCCAGCTGTGAGCTACAGCTTCCTGGGGCAAGCTGAAACAAGATGGCTCCCAGAGCGCCCACATGGTCTGGCACAGGAAACAAGATGGCGGCCCCCAGTAACCCCACATGGTCTAATAAAGACAGGCCTCAATTAAGCCTGGAAGCCCAGCAATCCCTGGCATCCAGCCGAAATAGCATGCAATCCCTGGCATCCGGCCAAAGTAGCATGCAAATTCCTGGGTCCTCCCCACCACAAAGCCTAAAGACCTATGATGACAATGAGGTCTGTCCAGCCGAGGCTGATACAAATACAGCAGCACTTGAGACAGCCATCCAGGTCCTAGCTGCAACCCTAGAGGCCAAAAGGACAGCAGCTCTAGCATCGGGAGTGACCAGCCTCCCTCCAAAGCCTCCTACCCTCCCCCCAGGGCCTAACTGCCGGGAGGGGTCCAGCCTGGAGCCTCCCAACAATCAACCCCCGCAGCCTCCCACCTTCTCTTCAGGTCTTCAGGACCAGCGATGGGCTTCTCAAGGCAAATCAGGCAATCCAGGCAATCCATGTGCCATCCAGCCTCCATCCTGCTGGGAGGCATCTTACAATCCTCAGGAAAAATCTTTGGAGCAAATGCAGGCTGGCAAATCTGGGCTCCGCCCCTCCCATGCCTCATGGGAAGAAGAGAAAAATCCCGAGCATGCTCAGACGGATTTGCCAAATAATCAAGGAAAAATTCCCCCCACGACCACTAGAGGGATCCCTTTACCTTTTATGTCAATGGACAGCTCTGAAATGTATGCTAACGGAACTGAAAAGGATTTTTCTCCAGCATCTAATCTTCCGAATGACTTTAAAAAACTGCAACTTGGGGGGGAGAATTACAACAGTTGGAGTAGAGATGTACAGGTATATCTCTTAAAGAATGGGACTCTAGAAATGGTTCAGAAACCACCTCCTCTCCCATGGGGACCCCAAGAAGAGTGGAGACACCGGCAGGCTTACTCCACTCTGCTCAGTTCGCTGGATAACAACTTGTTCTCCAGCATTCCAGAAGGACTCAGAGCTGGTGAAGTTTGGCAGTTATTATACAATTTATTCAACAGCGACACCATTGGTTCCATCACCAGACATACAACTGAGTTTTATACAGCCAGACTGAGGTTTGGTGCCAGCATGCCTGAACATCTTGCAAAATTAAAGGCACTCAGGGCAGAACTGATGTCCAGAAACTACCCAGTGACTGATGCGAACATGGTCGCGGTCATTCTTGCTTCCCTGGACAGGAGTTGGAGCAATTTCATTGTTTCACTGGAAGCAGCCAGGAGGGAAGACATAAATCTGTCCTACCTCACAGGGAGACTCATCGAGGAAGATAGAAGGAGAAGAGATGCAGGAGAATACGCCAGAGTCACCACTCAGCAAGCCAGAAGGGGGCGCCACAACTCAGAGCAAATTAATGCACTACTTAAGTGTTTCATCTGTGGCTCTGAGGAGCACCTCAAGAAAGACTGCCCCCATCAACAAAAAGCCCCCAAACGTGGTCCCAATCAAGTAAGGGGCAAAGGGCAAGAAAGGGGGCGTGGCAGGGGCAAAGGAAATACCAAGGGAAATTTTCTGCATACTTGTTCCCTCACCCCCACAACAAAGGCTGATAGCTCCACTGACTTATGGTTACTGGACTCTGGAGCTTCTTCTCACATTACTAATATGAGTCAAGGGTTTAAAAGGTTAAAGAAAATTAACTCATCTGTCAAAGTGGCAAATGGTGATAAAGCTTTAGTTGTTGGGGAGGGCATTGTTTCTGTACCTGGACTTGGAAAAGTTGAAGGTGTTTTACATGCCCCCTCCATTGCCAACAACCTATTAAGCATTATCAAATTATGCGACGATGACAAGGTGGAAGTTTTATTTCGCAAGGGGGGAGGTCATGTCACCCGGGACCAGAGGGTCATCGGAAATATTGCCATCATAAATGGTTTGCCATATTTCTCCCCTGAAAGCCCACCCACCTCAGAAAGGGCCTCACAGCCAGCCCCAAGGCTGTTTAAAGAGCGCAAGGCTGAAGCAGTTGCACCCAAGCCCCCACAGCCTGCCCTAAGGCTTTCCAAAGGCAGTGTGGGCAAGAAGCCTGAATCTCAGCAGGCACCTACAGCACCACTCAAAGCAACTAGAGCCAAGAGGGTGTCAGTGGGGAAGCCACTCCACGATAAGTGTGCCCATCTCTTACACAGAAGATTAGGTCATGCGAGCTTCCCTGTAGTTAAAAAGATGGGAGAATTTGCTGAGGGAGTCCAGCTCAAGGATTGTGACGTGTTTCTGGACTGTGCCATTTGCAAGAAAACAAAGAGGAAGGCTGCCCCTATCCCAAAGGTGTCATTGCGTAAAGCTCAGTACCCGTACCAACTAGTACATGTTGATCTGGTTGGGCCTTTTACACCATCCCTAGGAAAGAAACAGTATTTTCTCACTGCCATTGATGATTTTTCACGATACGGCCACGTGTATACCCTCACAGAAAAATCCAAAGCCTTTGACGCCATAAAGTCACTGTACAACTTTGTAGAGACCCAGTATAAGACCAAGATCGCACAATTGCAGAGCGATCGCGGGGCTGAGTTCATGTCCCGAAAGTTCCAGGACTGGGTAAGGCATAAGGGCATCCGCCATTTTCTTACTGCACCATTCACCCCCTCTCAGAATGGCGTAGCTGAGAAAAGAAATGGAATCCTGCAAACCATGATGCATAGTCTGATTGCAGACGCTGGAGTCGCAGAATCATACTGGGGGGAGGCAGTCCACTACGCCAATTACACCTTAAACCGCACCTGGAGCAGTGTTGTGAACCAGACCCCATATTTCCTGGTTCACGGTAGGAAACCAAATCTGGGACATTTGCGTGTGTTTGGTTCCTACGCATGGGTGCACATCCCCAAGCAGCTGCGGAAGAAGGGGAGATCTGTCTCCCAGAGACTAAGGTTCTTGGGCTATGCTCCTGGCTCCAAGGCCTATCATTTCCTGGGAGAAGGGGGCAGGCCTGTGACTTCCCAATCTGCCTCTTTCGAAGAGGACTCCAATTGGACCCAGATCCACTCGAATGATCTGAGCCCATATGCCAACCGACCCAGCAAGGACACACCGACCACGACATCACCTGAGACGACCACATACCCTGCCACCGACGAAAGTGAGGAACAAGACGAAGATGCATCCAGTCCCATGGAGGAAGACACGCCGTCTTCACCCCCAGCGACGCCTCAGAGACCCACGGAAGAAAAGGGCGGTGAGTGGCAGAAGGTAAGGAGGTCAAAGCGGTCCAACAAAGGAATCCCGCCAAAGAGAATTGACCTTGGCCACATCACGTCTGTCAACAGCGTTGTGGTCACCCCAAAATCCTTCTCTGACATCCAGGAGCTGCCCATCGAAGAGCAGGAGAAATGGCAGCTCGCGATGGAGAAGGAGATGCAGAGCTTAAAGAAACTCAAAGTCTTCACCCCCCAGCAACCACCAAAGGAGAGGAAAGTCATTGGCACAAGGTGGGTTTATATGGCCTCAAGCAGTACAAGGCCAAACCACTTGCCAATGGCCTCTACCTGTATAAGGCCCGTTTGGTAGCTCAGGGCTTCGCTCAGTGCTACATGGAGGACTACGCCGAGACCTACTCTCCAACTGTCCGGGCAGAGAGCGTCAAGGCCGCCCTCATGACTGCAGCCGCTCTGGGAGAAGAAGTCTTCCAATTCGACATCCAGACAGCTTACCTCCATGCCAACTTGGACCGGCAGATCTACGTGAAGGCTCCTCCTGGCTACCAGCAAGAAGGGGGAAATACATGGTTGCTCCACAAAGGGTTAGAAGGAGTCTAGAACGAGTTGGTTTCACTGCATCCCAGGCAGATGAATGTGTCTTCACACGCAACTCCAAGGGTACCACAGATGTGGACGACCTACTATATGTAGGGCCTGACAAGGAAGGGTGTGATGAATTTGCCAAGGCCCTGGAAGAAAAGTTTACTCTGAAGTCTTTGGGGCGGGTTGACAAGTACTTGGGTGTGCATATTTTGGCCACTAAGGGGGGGTTCGCTCTATCTCAAAAAGAAAAGATAGAGGAGTTATTGGCCAAATGCAAAATGACAGAATCTAATCCTACGCATAGCCCAATGCAAAGCGACTTTTACAACCACACCCACAAGGACGGTCCTGAGTTCACAGATAACACGCTTTACAGATCTGTGATTGGCTCCTTGCTATACATCAGCAATTGGAGCAGACCTGACATAGCTTTAGCTGTGAATCTATTGTCCAGGCACGTGGAACACCCAAAGGAATTCCACTGGACTGCTGTTAAAAGGGTACTTAGATACCTTAAGGGCACAGCTGATGCTCTCCTTATGCTAGAATCAGAGAAGGGGAAGACGGCCCAGCTCTCCGCTTACTCAGACGCAGACTGGGCTGGCGACACCAAAAGTAGACGGAGCACCTCTGGTTTCCTCATATTGCTAAATGGCTGCCCAATACATGTTAGGCAGCAAAAATTTATTGCTTGCTCCACGGCCGAGGCTGAATATGCCAGCCTGTCAGACATGGCCAATGATTTGATTTGGTTCAATGATCTGATAACAAGCATCTGGGCATCTCCTCCTCTGCCCATCCAAATTCTAGAGGATAACACAGCCGCAATTGCAATCTCGGGCGCTTATGCAGTAGGCTCTAGGTCTCGCCACATAGACATACGCTATAAAAATGTCAGGCAGCTTGCCAAAGAGGGTTTTATACATGTTGAGCACTGTCACAGAACTGACCAGATAGCTGATCTGTTCACCAAACCTGTTCCCATTGACCGGCACAACCTTCTGTGTAAGCGTTTGTGTTTGGCCTTCTGAATGTTTTTATGCATGTCCATGGCACCTGCTCGCCCCTCACACACATTCACTGGTCCCTGTCATTGGCTGGCAAGAAGGGGAATTGTTAGATGTTTAGTGCCAGCCATGGCAGTTACCCAAAAGGGTCATCAGATGGAAGCAAAGAGGCTTCTTTGCTTCCACTGATGAGCCAAGGGTCTCAGACCCCTACAGCCCCATTGGCAGAGTGTTTTATGGTCAGGGAGGGACCAAGACCCCCCATAAATACCTCTGCACAAGGGGCTGCTCTTTTTTCAGATTCTCTTCAGTTTAGTTCTTCTTCTGTTCCAGTTATGCTATGCTAGCTTGCTTTCTTTTCTTTTGTTCTCTCTCACATGCAGGCATGAATGCCTTCATGCCAAGTAATTCTTTCTCTTTAATCTATCATTGAATAAAGCTAATATGATTGCATCTCTGCGTGATGCCTTTTACTTGGAAGCACCTTAACGATCCATCGACCTCATGAGATCATCTCACATAACAAATAAATATTAAATGCTGTCCATCTTGAATATATAACGGAAGGAGGAAGCTTGAGAGTTCACAAGGTTAATGCTGTATGGAATGAAACTATGGCTGAATCTGGATGTTCTGCTATGGATACCATGAAGCCTCCTCCCAGAAGGTAACAAGGAAAACAGGTCGTGAAGAGGATGAGTAGTGTCCCAGATAATCTTTTGGACCCTGCTCAAGCAACGCTTCTGTGCTATGTCCTGGATGGGAGGGAGGGAACTGCCAATGATCTTTTTGGCCATCCTCACCACTCTCTGCACTGCCTTCCTGTCTGAAGCAATATATGCAACTGAAAGAAAGATTTAACTTAGATAAAAAGAATCATGGGTTTAATTTTGTTAAGAATCAACTGGAAACCCTACTGTATGGTAGTGATGAACATATTATAGCTAAAGTTTATAAAATGTTATTGAATTTAAATCTGGAAAATGAACAAGTAAAACATTGTATGATTCAGGGGGCAAGGAATTTTGGGTACAATATAATGCTTGAACAATGGGAAAATATGTGGAATAAAGGATTAAAATTTACATTAAATTATAATTTAAAAGAAAAATTTTACAAGATGATGTACCATTGGTACTTAACACCAGACAAGTTATCAAAATGTATAAAGGTATTTCAAATGAATGTTGGAAATGTAAAGGTAAAGAAGGGACTTTTTACCATTTTATGGTGGACATGTGATAAAGCAAGAAAATATTGGAGCAGGATTCAAATGTTAATACAGAAATTTCTTAAAGTGAATATAAAAAGAAAACCAGAGACTTTTCTCTTGGGGCTAATGGACCTGGAAAAAATTATGGAACTTTGATGTTATATATGTTGACAGCAGCAAGATTACTTTATGCTCAGAAATAAAGGACTACATTGATTCCCACAATGGAGGAATGGTTACAAAAGCTGATGGAGCTAGCAGAGATGGCTAAAGTAACTATTGATTAAAGAAAAGAATACAAACACTTTTTTTTTTACAAATTTTATTGATTTTCTAATATTACATTCACATATTTGAAAAGCAACGTGGTGGCTGGGTATTAGTAATTCAGTTACATACAGATATCACTAGTACAGATTTCAAATTGCTACCATAAACATTTCGTATCTTTTTCCCTTCATATACAGTATACTGTCTATTTGTAAATTTAAAAACAAGTTTTATCCTATCAATCACATGGAAAATAACTTTCTTACATATATCAATAGTTTTTAATTTATATATACAGGTGAAACTCGAAAAATTAGAATATTGTGCAAAAGTTCATTTATTTCAGTAATGCAACTTAAAAGGGGAAACTAATATATGAGATAGACTCATTACATGCAAAGCAAGATAGTTTAAGCCGTGATTTGTCATAATTGTGATGATTATGGCATACAGCTCATGAAAACCCCAAATCCACAATCTCAGAAAATTAGAATATTACATGCAATCAATAAAACAAGGAGTGTACATAGAACAATATCGGACCTCTGAAAAGTATAAGCATGCATATGTACTCAGTACTTGGTTTGGGCCCCTTTTGCAGCAATTACTGCCTCAATGTGGTGTGGCATGGAAGCTATCAGCCTGTGGCACTGCTGAGGTGTTATGGGAGACCAGGATGCTTCAATAGCGGCCTTCAGCTCTTTTGCATTGTTCGGTCTCATGTCTCTCATCTTTCTCTTGGCAATGCCCCATAGATTCTCTATGGGGTTAAGGTCAGGCGAGTTTGCTGGCCAATCAAGCACAGTAATCCCACGGTCATTGAACCAGGTTTTGGTGCTTTTGGCAGTGTGGGCAGGTGCCAAGTCCTGCTGGAAAATGAAGTCAGCATCCCCATAAAGCTCGTCTGCGGAAAGAAGCATGAAGTGCTCCAAAATCTCCTGGTAGACGGCTGCGTTGATCCTGGACTTAATGAAGCATAGTGGAAAAACACCAACAGATGACATGGCTCCCCAAATCAACACAGACTGTGGAAACTTCACACTGGACTTCAAGCATCTTGCAGTATGTGCCTCTCCATTCTTCCTCCAGACCCTGGGTCCTTGGTTTCCAAATGAGATGCAAAAGTTGCTCTCATCAGAAAAGAGGACTTTGGACCACTGAGCAACAGACCAGGTCTGTTTTTCTTTAGCCCAGGTAAGACGCTTCTGACGTTTGTTGTTCAGGAGCGGCTTGACAAGAGGAATACGACATTTGAAGCCCATATCCAGGATCCGTCTGTGTGTGGTGGCTCTTGATACACTGACTGCAGCCTCAGTCCACTCCTTGTGAAAGTCCCCAAAAGTTTTGAATGGCCTTTTCCTGACAATCCTCTCCAGGCTGCGGTCATCCCTGCTGCTTGTGCACCTTTTTCTTCCACACTTTTCCCTTCCACATAACTTTCTATTAATGTGCTTTGATACAGCACTTGGGGAACATCCAACTTCTTTTGCAATTACCTTTTGAGGCTTTCCCTCCTTATGGAGGGTGTCAATGATGGTTTTTGTTGTGTCCGGATCGACGACGCACACAGCGAGGTACTTGCAACAGTGATGTTTATTTAAACACGTGGAGCCAACTGGGGATCCCCGTCCGGGTGGCTCAATATATGTCCAGCGGCCGCTGGACGCTAGCCAACCCCCGGCTGGGAATCTCCCGCCAAAGAAAACAATACCCAACCCAGGGTCGTGGATTTCCCGCCGGTGGGAAACCACTCCCCTACTAATCTACCTATACAACACCCTTTTCCCCCCAGATGAGGTTGTTATCTAACATAGTCCTTTAAGTATGTAGGGGGCCTATGAACCCTGGCAGGGTATCTCCCTGGTGGACTGTCTGCTCTGTCAGGCCTTGCTGCCTGTTGGGAGGCCGCTGCAGCCAGGGGTCCTGCGGGTTGTTGAGTTACTATGAGGGCCGTTGGCTGTGGTGCAGAGGTCCCCTGAGGTGATGGTTCCGACCCCCTTGGTTGTGTCCCTGGGGCCCCGCCAGTAGGTCCAATGACCCTCCAGTCCAGACTATTGTTGTTGTCTTGGGTGGGGAAGTCTCCGCCTGTCGCCGCCAGCGTGACCTCAGGAGACCTTTTCCTCAGCTGGTCGATGTGTCTCCTGAGCTGCCGTTCCCCTTCCCCCTCTATGATGTAGGATAGTGGCCCCGTTTTGTCAATGACTACCCCTTGTGTCCACTTTTCCCCTTGTCCATAGTTCCTGGCCCACACTAAGTCCCCGATGTTCAGAGACCTGGTTACGTTGTCCTGTTCCGTTTCAACGGGCAGCCGGTCGGGGTGGAGTCTGTCCAATTTGGTTGTCAACCTTCTGCCCCACCTCATTTCGGCTGGACTTTTTCCTGTTGCTGTGCATGGTGTTGTGTGTTGAGCCAACAAGAACTGGGCAAGTCTCTGGTGCCAATCACCCCGGATGATTCTCCTTAATGCTTCCTTGGTAGTCCTGACGTTCCTCTCGGCCAATCCGTTGGTGGAGGGATGGAAGGGGGCTGACGTCGCGTGCCTAATCCAGTTGGCCTTGAGGAAATCCTGAAATTCATTAGATGTGAATTGTGGGCCATTGTCAGAGACCAGTACGTCAGGTAACCCGTGGGTGGCAAAGAGTTCCCACAAGACCTGTATAGTCTTGGCGGATGTCATGGTATTTACAGGCACTACCTCCAACCACCGGGGGTAACTGTCTACCACAACCAAGAAATTCTGGCCTTGGAAGGGCCCTGCAAAATCTATGTGTATGCGGGACCAAGGGTTGCGAGCCACCTCCCACCTGTGTACTGGATTGTGTGTCTGTTCTGGCCTGGACTTCTGGCACTGGTAACACCCTGCTACTCTGTCTTCAATTGCCTTGTCCAACCCCGGCCACCATAAATGACTTCTGGCTAGGGCTTTCATGCGCACAATCCCTGGTTGTCCCTCATGCAGTTCTGTGATGACTGTGTCCCTTTGTTCCTCTGGTACTACTACCCTGTTTCCCCACAGTAGGCACCCCTGATGTGATGACATTTCATCCTTCCTTCTGTAGTATGGTGTGAATTTGGGGTCTGGGTTCTCATTGGGCCACCCCCCTTGGACCCATGTAGCTATCCTGCTGAGTGTGTGATCCTTGCTAGTGGCTTTGGCAATATCCCGAGCTGTCAGTGGGCATTCCTGTAGTTCCTGGAGTGATAGGATTAGGCCCGCCGGGGCTGGGTCTGACTCAGTGTCTGATAGGGGCAGTCTTCTAAGTGCGTCCACGTGACCCATCTCCCTCCCCGGTCTGTGTTTGATGGTGAATGTGTATGCTGCTAAAAAGATGGACCAACTGAGCATCCTTGGGGACATGATTTGGGGTGTCTGTTTGTCTGAGGTGAACAGGCCTTAAGAGGGGTTTATGGTCTGTGAATATCGTGAAGTTCCTGCCATAAAGGTAATCGTGGAACTTTTTTACACCAGCCACTATGGCTAGTGCCTCCCTGTCAATTTGCGCATAATTCCTCTCTGCTTTGGTTAGGGTTCTGGAATAGTATGCGATTGGCCTTTGTTCCCCCTGGTCATCCATGTGGCTAATCACAGCCCCCACCCCATAAGGTGATGCATCACAAGCTAGGTAAATTGGTTTGCCTTCAATGAAATGTGTAACTGTGGATTTGCTTGACAGTATGTCCTTCAGTGTTTGGAAACTCTGTTTGTGTTTTTCCTGCCACTGCCAAGGGGTCTTTTTGTCCAAAAGCCTATGTAGGGGTTCAGCTAAGGCTGCTTTATGTAGCAAGAATGAGTGGTAGAAATTTATGAGACCTAAGAATGCTTGAAGTTCCGCCTTGTTTTTTGGTTGAGGTGCTAATTTGATTGCTTTGATTTTTCCCTCAGTAGGGTGTATGCCCTGAGCATCAATCCTGTACCCTAAGAATTCAGTGGATTTTACCCCAATAACACACTTTTCCTTTTTTAATTTGAGTCCTGCATCTCTAAATTTCCCCAGTACCTTTTCAAGCCTGTCAGCTAAGATTCCTTCAGTTTTTCCAGCAATCAGGACATCATCAAAGTAAGGGCATACTCCAGGTATGCCCTTTAATGTCCTCTCCATCACTTCTTGGAAGATACCTGGAGCTGCAGCAATTCCAAATTGCAGTCTGTGGACTCGGAACGCCCCCTTGTGGGTAACTATCGTTTGAGCCTCAGCCGCTTCCTTGGAAATAGTGAGATGCAAATACGCCTGCGCCAAGTCGAGCTTGGCAAAGATGGCGCCGTCCTGGATCGTCGCGAGGACCTGCTTCACTGTTGGGACCGGGTAAGCATGTTTTTTCATTGCTAAGTTTAGAGTAGCCTTATAATCGGCACAAATCCTCACATCCCCGTTCGGTTTAAGGGAAGTGACGATTGGTGTCTCCCAGGGGCCCCCTTCTACAGGTTCCAGCACCCCCTGGCCTACTAACTTTTCTAACTCGGCCTCGATTTTTTGTTTAAGTGCGAAGGGTACCCGCCGGGCCTTAAGCCTGATGGGTTTAACTGCTGGATCCAAATTAAAGTTAATGGGGGGGCCTTTGTATTTTCCTAATGAGCCATCAAATACGTCTGCGAAATTATCGCAGACGGATTTGAGGGTTCGGTGGTGTACAGTGTTAATTCCCCCCACCCAAATGCCAAGGGCCTTGAACCAATTGAGGCCTACTAGGCTGGTTCTCTGGCCCTCGGTGACCAGGAGATCTAGGGGGCCCTTAAATCCCTTATAACTGACGGAGACGGGGACCTTCCCTTTGATGTTTATGGGCAATCTTTGGAAGTCGGCTAAACAGATTTGCATTTGTTTTAGGGGAATTTTCTGCCCGCTCCTGGCTTCGATGTGTGCCAGGGTACTGCCCGAAATAATCGATACTGATGCCCCCGAGTCCACTTCCATCTTGCAGGGAATACCCTGCAACAGGACTTCAATTTTTAATTTAGGGCTCAGTATGTGGTTGACCCCCACCCCCTTCCCTTGGTTGGAGGATCGTGCCTTTGGCCTGGGGGTCTCTCTGCCACTGTATCTGGGGGTTACCTTACCTGGGGCCCACGCGTCGATATCGTGCAGTTGGTTGTTGCGGGGTCTGCTGCGGCAGATTGATTGAATGTGACCCGTTTTTCCGCAGTTCCTGCATTTAGCATTTCGGAACCTGCAGGTTGTCCGGGGGTGGCTGCCTCCGCAGCTGCCGCATCTTGCGTCTGGGTCTCTCGGTCGGGTTGCATTCTCCCTCTGAGATCTTTGTTGTGGCAGTGGTTGTTGCCTTCTGAATCGGTCCGTGCCCTCTGGGCGGTTGGTTCTTGCTGGCATTTTTCCGACCCTCTGGGTGATCTCATCGATGTCGGCTTCCCACGAGTAGTCCTCCTCCCCACCGTCCACATGGTTCTCTAGAATTGATCTCTGCTGTGGCGCCATTGCTATTGTGGGGGGGGGGTCGCGTCTCCCTGTATTTTCATAAGTGAGAAGCTCGTCCAGGACCTCCTGCAAGTTTCCTGTGGGCTTTGCGATTATTCTATTTTGTAGTTGTTCGTCTCGCAGCCCCAGGACCACACTATCATGGATTCGGATCTCTAGATTATCATACTTGCAGCGCAGGGCGGCTTCCCTCACGGCGGCCACGAATTGTGTGATCGATTCGCCCGGCTTCTGGTTCCTTTTTTCGAATATCCGTCTCCAGTATAGCTCCGATCTTTTGGGGGTGAAATGAACTTTCAGCTTGGCCAGTAGATCGGCGTACGATACGCTGGCCACCGGCAACGGTTGACACAGTCCTACGGCGACCCGGTAAACCGGAGTGCCGCTGATGGTGAGGAGTGCTGCCGCCTTTTTCCAGTCGTCCGTTCACGAGCATGAACCCCTCGACCTGGCCGACGTACTCCTCCCAGTCTTCAGGAAAGTTTGGGTCGAATTCCTTCAGGGATCCGACTTGTGCCATGTTCGCTGTTTTGTTCGCGGCGATCGGCTGCTCTCGGTTGACGGCAATTTGAATTTCCCGCTTCGCGCGTTGCTTGCTTCCGCCTTTTCCTTCACTGTTCCGCCGTGCGATCCCACCTTCGTCGCCACTGTTGTGTCCGGATCGACGACGCACACAGCAAGGTACTTGCAACAGTGATGTTTATTTAAACACGTGGAGCCAACTGGGGATCCCCGTCCAGGTGGCTCAATATATGTCCAGCGGCCGCTGGACGCTAGCCAACCCCCGGCCAGGAATCTCCCGCAAAAGAAAACAATACCCAACCCAGGGTCGTGGATTTCCCGCCGGTGGGAAACCACTCCCCTACTAATCTACCTATACAACAGTTTTCTGCACAACTGTCAGGTCAGCAGTCTTCCCCATGATTTTGATTCCTACTGAACCAGACTGAGAGACCATTTAAAGGCTCAGGAACCCTTTGCAGGTGTTATGGCTTAATTAGCTGATTAGAGTGGGACACTTTGAGCCTAGAATATTGCACCTTTTCACAATATTCTAATTTTCTGAGATTGTGGATTTGGGGTTTTCATGAGCTGTACGCCATAATCATCACAATTATGACAAATCACGGCTTAAACTATCTTGCTTTGCATGTAATGAGTCTATCTCATATATTAGCTTCCCCTTTTAAGTTGCATTACTGAAATAAATGAACTTTTGCACGATATTCTAATTTTTCGAGTTTCACCTGTAGTCTCAAAAGGAACTTTTTATTGAGAGTTAGTGATAGCAACAGACCAAAGCGAGGTCTGAGATTTGGCGCATAAGGGATTACATCAAAAAGGCAATTCACAACTCCTCCCCCCAGTATCCAACCGTCTGGTTGAAATCCATCCAATCCACAGGTGCCACCATGTTATGAGAAGCTGGAGTTTCAGCGGGCTTCTCAAGGTCTCTCTTGGTTTTGTTTCCCAATGGTCCCCGGCTCCGTTGTCTGGAGATAAGGCAGATGTTTTCAGGTCGCATTCCTCTCACCCAGAGGAAGGCCTCTCACACAGAGCAGAGCAAGGCACATGATAGTTCTCCAAGCACCCATCCACCTCCCAACAAAATGACAGGCCTGGAAAATGGATACATAACCAAAAGCAGGGAAGGATAGGAAAATGGATGAGGTAGATGTGTAAATAGAATGCAAAAGCAAGCAAATATAATTGAGGGATCCTGACATATGCCCCCCCAATAGAAAGACAAATCCACCTGTAAAACAAAACACAAAACACAAACATGTTAATCAGGTTTGTCAAGATACTTTTCATGGAAACGTTTGAGCAATCTAGGAGCTCTAACTTGTAGGATTTTAAGCATAACTTTACTAGCATGTGAAATGAGTGCAATGGTGCGATAGTTTGAACATTCTTTGGCACTGCCTTTCTTTGGAATTGGAATGTAAACTGATCTTTTCCAATCCTGTGGCCACTCTTGAGTTTTCCAAATTTGCTGGCAAATTGAGTGTAGCACTTTTACTGCATCATCTTTTAAGATTTTGAATAGCTGAGCTGGAATACTGTCACCTCCACTAGCTTTGTTGTTGCTCAGCTTTTCTAAGGCCCACTTCACTTCACATTCTAGGATGTCTGGCTCAAGGTCAGTGACCACCTCATTGTGGTTATCAGGGACGTTAAGCTCATTCTTGTATAGTTCTTCTGTGTAATTTTGCCACCTCTTCTTAATCTCTTCTGCCTCTGTTAGGTCCCTGCCAGTTTGGTCCTTTATCATGCCTATTTTTGCATTAAATGTTCCCTTCATCTCTCCAATTTTCTTGAAGAGATTGCTGGTCCTCCCTATTCTATTGTTTTCTTCTATTTCTTTGCACTGTTCATTTAAGAAGGCATTCTTATCTCTTCTACGTAGCTATTCTCTGGAATTCTGCATTCAATTGGGCGTATCTTTCTTTTTCTCCCTTGCCTTTCGCTTCCCTCCTTTCCTCAGCTATTTGCAAAGCTTCCTCAAACAGCCATTTGGCTTTTTTGCATTTCTTTTTCTTTGGGATGGTTTTAGTTACTACCTCTTGTACAATGTTGCGAACCTCTGTCCATAGTTCTTCAGGCACACTGTCTATCACATCTAATTCCTTAAATCTATTTGTCACCTCTACTGTATATTCAACAGGGACATGATTTAATTCATACCTGAGTGGCCTAGTGCTTTTCCCTACTTTCTTCAGTTTAATCCTAAACTTTGCAATGAGAAGCTCATGGTCTGAGCTACAGTCAGCTCCTGGTCTTGTTTTTACTGACTGTATAGAGCTTCTCCATCTTTGGCTGCAGAGCACATAGTCAATCTGATTTCTGTGTTGACCGTCTGGTGATGTCCATGTGTAGAGCCATCTCTTGGGTTGTTGGAAAAGAGTGTTTGCTATGACCATCGTATTCTCTTGACAAAATTCTATCAGCCTGTGCCCTGCTTCATTTTGTACTCCAAGGCCAAACTTGCCTGTTATTCCGGTTATCTTTTGGCTTCCTACTTTAGCATTCCAATCCCCCATGATGATAAGGACATCATTTTTTGGTGTTAGTTCTATAAGGTGCTGTAGGGCTTCATAGAACCGGTCAATTTCATCCTCTTCAGCACCGGTGGTTAGGGCATAGACTTGGACTACTGTGATATTGAATGGTTTGCCTTGGATTCGAACTGAGATCATTCTGTCATTTTGGGGATTGTATCCCAGTATTGCTTTTCCTACTCTTTTATTGACTATGAAGGCTACTCCATTTCTTCTGAGGGATTCTTGCCCACAGTAGTATACCTGATGGTCATCTGAATTGAATTCACCCATTCCTGTCCATTTTAGTTCGCTGATTCCTAAGATGTCGATGTTCAGTCTTGTCATCTCTTGTTTGACCACGTCCAGCTTGCCTTGATTCATGGATCTTACATTCCAGGTTCCTATGGAGAAAAAATCTTTACAGCATCGGACTTTCCTTTCACCACCAGACACATCCACAGCTGAGTGTCCTTTCGGCTTTGGCCCAGTCGCTTCATTCTTTCTGGCGCTACTAGTACTAGCCCTCTGCTCTTCCCCAGTAGCATATTGGACACCTTCCGACCTGAGGGGCTCATCTTACAGCGTCATATTGTTTTGCCTTTTGGTACTGTCCTTAGGGTTTTCATGGCAAAGGTACTGGAGTGGGTTGCCATTTCCTTCTCCAGTGGATCATGTTTTGTCAGAACTCTCTGCTATGACCTGTCCATCTTGGGTGGCCCTGCATGACATAGCTCATAGCTTCATTGAATTACGCAAGCCCCTTCGCCACAAGGCAGTAATCCATGAAGGGGGGTTTAGCATATACCGGTAGCAATAACAGTAACACCACAGTGGGGCAAGACTATCACATTTGTACTCCTTGCCTACAGAATTCCCTTAGCTGGTCATTGCCAGGACACATTAGACAAGTTTGATCCACTGGTTTTAGATATTCTAATCCACCCTTCTGCAATCTGCTGCTCTCCAAATACATTGGATTCCAATTCCAGCCAACATGAGAATTCTGGAAATAATGCCAACTGGTTGGGTGACACCCGGATGAGGAAAGCTGTTCAAAAATGTACCTTGAAGTACCTTTTAGAGATTGTTACATGGATCAGCTACCAGAAGAGCTTTAAGGGCATTGTGGAAATTATACTGTATATGCAAAAGAACCTAGGTAAAAACAGTTTTTACAAGGCTAGAAAAGATTCCTGCCTGAAATACTAAGCTATATGTATTCTGGGTATAACTTACATAAATAAGCTTCTGACATTCCCAGGTGCTGGTTATCCTGTTGTTGTTGTTTTTTTACCATGTTACACAGTTGCAAAATGAATCACAGATACTACTGTACTTCTGATGGCTTTGCAGACAGTAATGTTACTTTGCTACCTTCTGCAATTACTGTGAGAGAGCAGCAGATTAATAGCTTAAGTGGAATGTCAGATATGAGCAGCACAATTTAATCTTGTATCTGTGGTACTTTCTCATAGAACTTTATTAAAGAGTTTTACAAAAAAAAAGATTTTACAATACATATCCCCAAAATATAAAATTAACCAAATTCATAATGTGCTTTAACTCCCCTTTAACATAGATACATACAAAGTACTAACACTAAAATTAATAACAATATCCCTCTAAAATCTACTCATAAGCTAAATGGAACTTTTTAGTCCCATATTTATTCTGAATATAATCTATCCATCTCCTCCAAACTGAAATATATCTTTCTTGTGAATGATCCTTCAAATAAGCAGAAATCTTAGACATTTCTGCAAGATTCGATACTTTAAACACCCATTCTTCTATAGTAGGCAAACTAACCTTCTTCCAGTATTGTCCCACCAGTAACCATGCTGCTGTTATCAAATTCAACATCAAATTGGTTTCTTTAACATCACAATCTACAACAATGCCCAATAAAAACAATTGCGAAGTAATTAAAATAAAGTCAATCCTAGAGAAAGATTTATGTCTATCCGAAAAAAAAGTAAAATCTCTGTCTTTCATATTCCTTTCCCACCATACATCTCTTAATTACAGATCCTCCTTCAAATCAAAAAAAGCTTTGGGCAATTTTGAATTAATAAAGTTTTTGAAGGATCCCTTCTTGTCTTCAGATGGGTCCAAAACTCCATTCCAGTCCCCCATCATAATAACAGATTTGTAATCCAATTCAATTAGTCTCTGATGTAAAAATTTAAAAAACTTTTGCTGTTGTTGATTTAGAGCATATAATCCAATAAGAAGAACTTTCTTTCCTTGTAGCATCAATTCAATACTAACATATCTCCCTTGTTTGTCCGATTCAATTAATCTAGCCGAAAAATCTTTTCTTAAATAACTGACCACTCCAGCCTTCTTGTCCAGAGCAAAAGATACAAAATGTATTCCCAATCAGGAATTAGCCAGATACTTTTGGTCTTTTAATGCAATATGTGTCTCTTGTAAACAAACAATGTCATTTTTATGTTGTTTCAAATAATAAAATACTTTCTTTCTTTTCTGTGGTGAATTTAGGCCATTAACATTCCATGTCAGGAACTTCACCATCTCTGGTGACCATGAGCCTTTGGAACATAGCCTGAAGATCACCTGTTGCTCTCTTCGGATGTGCTCCTCCCTCAGGCTCTGAAACAGCCACATCTTGCATAGTTAGACCAGATACAAGCTTCTGTTTTTGCTCTTTTTCCATACGCTTGTATGCAGCCCTAGTCATCCTCTGTTCTTTCGGGTCCTCCTTTAACGCCAAACTCTGCTCCATAATCTCAGCCTGCCACATCTCCTCAAGAGGCAATGACATTGCCCCTTCACTCAGTTGTTTGTCTTTTTGTCTTACTTCTATTCTTTTAACTCGAGGAGACGGTGGTGAACCTGCTTTAAGGACCTTAGTATAAAAATCTTTTGCTTTTAAAATTGTATTCAACCTGTACCTCGTCCCTGCATAATTCACCACAATTCCATTGGGTATTTCCCATCTAAACTGAATTTGTCGCTTCTTAAGCTCATCAGACAGAAAAGCGAAATCTTTCCTTTTTGTAAGAATTTTTGGAGGTATCTCATTTAAAATTATAATATCTTGGCCTGCAATTTGAAATCTTTCCCGATAAAAAGCCTGGATAATAGAATTTCTAGTTGATCTCCTGGAAAAATAAATCACTATATCTCTAGGTAAATATTTCTGTCTAGCAATCCAGGAATTAACCCTAAATGTCTTATTTATTTCTTTAAGTAATTCTTCAGGTTCACATTTCAAGACAGGAGCCACTGCTTGTACCACTTCCCATTCCAAATCTTCTTTAGGATTCTTTTTAAGGCCTCTGATGCGCAATGCAAACTCCATGTCTCTATATTGTGAAATAGTGACTTCATCTTCTGTTCTATCAATTTTAACCTCTGCTCTGTCTATTTTCTGTTCAGCACTGACAATTTTATTTTCCAGATTCTCCACATACTCCATAACTGAATCCACACGAACATCCAGGCGTTCAATATGTGCAGCCAAGCCCTGAAGTGCAAGCACTATATCCTCCCTCATCTGTTTGTTTTGATTAACAAATTCTTCCTTTGTTTCCTTTATTTCTTGCTGTAATACTTGTGTTAATACTTGTGTTGACTGCGTCACAACTTACTGAATGTCTGCCAATGTAAATGCAGGTGGTCGGGGGGAAGGTGGTTGTGCTGTAGGTTTCATTGTAGTTTGCCCTGCA
The DNA here is from genome assembly GCF_947247035.1 of Vipera ursinii. NCBI lineage: Eukaryota > Metazoa > Chordata > Lepidosauria > Squamata > Viperidae > Vipera > Vipera ursinii. The sequence goes on from NC_139522.1 coordinate 25,506,743, forward strand.
GCTTGTGGTAAAGGTGAAGAAATAGCACTTTTAGAGATTGTAGGGCCTCCCCCATGCCTTGCAGCCATCTCTTAGGTTTCGATTTCCTCTTTCTTCCAGCAGAATCAAAGTTCAAAAAAAAGGGAAAGGAGAAGGGAGAAAAAATAAAAGTTTTTCTCCCAAAGTTCCTTATCCTTCAATAAAAAAAGAGACAAGCTTTCAAATACACAAAGTCTGGTACTGGGTAGAATCAGTCGCAAATTGTATCTCTTGCTATGTTGCAAAATATAACAATTTTCCAAAACAGTCAATTCACACAAGAAAGCAACATTCCAGCGCCATTTTTACTCCATTTCCATCAGCTTAAAACTTGAAGAAGATAAAGAGTCTGAGTTAAAGTTAAAATCCAACTTGAAAATTCAAATCCTCCTGCTTCGCTCTGCCTGCTTCTCAAAGAAAAAAAAATACTCACAGTCCCATCTAAGCAGCAGATGTAGTTGTCGCATCTAGTTCCACTCCTTTATGGAGTGAAAGCGTCCTGGGAGCGGAGAAAGCCTGGGCTCCAAGAGAACTCACTCCATTAGATCTCAAACTCATTGGGGGAACCACAGAGGAGCTCTACCTCTACCCAAACAAGCTCGCCTCTCCCTCTTCTCCCGAGGGAGAGACTTCGGTGCCTCGGGACAGCTGATTTTCGCTGCCTCCAGGCGCTTTAACACATCCCAAGATCGGGCGGCTTCAGAAACGCTGCCATTCGGCATGGCAGCGCTACCGGAAGTATCCTTTCTCATAGAACTTTAGAGGTGGACAGGGGGTCAGCCAGTCTCAGAGCTGCAGGACTGGCCCCTCCTTAGATTTCTTCCTCTGGAATGCCTCCAAAGGAGGTGGGAAGTCAGCAGATAACCAGGCTCCCTTTGGGGGCACATGACAACCCTTCTGGAGGGTGCCCGTTGCACGCCCTCCCCTCCCTGGCCTTCCACCCATCTTTCCCCCCATCCGACAGAGGGGCCACACAGGGTCATAAAAGGGTCATTTGAGGACTTCTAGGCCAATGGGGGCTACCTGAAAGGCCTGGAGGCCCAGTGACCCAACCCAGCCCAATGAAGTGGAGACCGTCATAGCAAACTGGGCAACACAGCATGCTGGCAGCTTGATCGGTGGAGAGGAGGCGGCCAGTGGCAGTGCGAATCAGCAGACCAGTGAAGTGGCTGAGGGCAGTGTAGAGGAGGTAGCCAGCAGCAGCGCAAAGCAGTGGACCAATGAGGCGGCTGGGGACAGTGCAGAGGAGGCAGCCGGCGGCAGCGGGGACTGGGAGGACTGCAGGCAGTGACAAAGCAGCAGTGGATCAGGTGTCCTGCAGTCAGTGATGAGGCATCGGCAGACTGGGAGGCCTGCAGGAGGCGATGAGGCAGCGGCAGACTGGGAGGCCTGCAGGCAGCGACAAAGCAGTGGCAGATGGCCTGCAGGCGGTGGCGAGGCAACACAACAGAGGTAGCTGAGCAGCGGAGGACCTGACTTGTGGCTCGAGAGAATCTGGTTGAACGTCGAAGATGGAGCAATGGCTAAAGGCAACTGAGGGCAACTAGAAAGACTGGCTGAGCACAGAAAGGCAGTCAAAAAAGCAAGGCAGAGAGGATAGAATTAAATAAGGAACAAATTAAGAAAAGGAAAGATAGGGATGAAATCTTAGGCAGAGAGCAGAAAGCTAAAAGCAAATTCCTTGTTGAGGAGAAAGCAGCCCTTCCCTTCATTAAATAGCCCTATCCTAACATTAACTTTTAACTTCAATACAGACTGCAATTTTTTTCTTTTAAAACCAAAGGGCATACTACCACATACTTTTATCTATACCAAAATAACAAGGCACAAAAATAAGCACAAACAAGCAGAAAAATGGATTTAAAAAATAAGCATAATTACCTAGAACAGAGAAGCTAGAAACAAGGCTAACAGCAAAGGACATCCACCAACCAAATAGAGGGATTTTCAAACAACAAACTGACAGAACAGGTGACTGATACTATTGTGGTATGCAATACATGTTCCATGTATGTGCTTATGCCCAAAGAACACCCAAACTATACATGCATTAAATGTAAATTATGTGAACTACTACAGGAAAAAGTAAGGAACTTAGAGGCAACTCTAGCCAAACCCCAACGTACAAAAGAAAGCTCCACCCAAACCGAACCAAATAACAAACAAATAACTCCCAGAGGATTTGACCCTACTGATAAACCCTTGGAGGAAGACAAATGGAGGTATGTCACACATAGAAGGAAACACGATACTCAAAGAAAGAAGCAACATACAACTAACAAACCCCTTCCGCCCAATCCAACCCAACCAGAAGCAGCCCCATTAAAAGCGAGCAATCAGTTTCTCCCCTTAGATGGAAACACGCAGACCCACAAACTCCCCCTCAAAGAAAACATGCAGACACCTAGCAAAGAAACAACTTCAAATATCCCTAAAAAAGTCACATCAACAAACATACCTGAGATAAACAGAAAAACACCCCAAACTGCAGCCCCCCCCCAAAAGGAAGGCGAGTGTTGGTAATAGGAGATTCTATCCTCAAAGGAACAGAAACATCCATCTGCAGACCAGACATACAATCCAGGGAGGTATGTTGTCTCCCTGGAGCAAAAATCAAAGATGTGGCTGAGAACCTAACCAAAATAATTAGGCCTACAGATTACTACCCCTTCCTCCTCCTCCACATTGGGACAAATGACACAACAAAGATCCTGAGTACAATAGTGAGAGATTACAAACAACTAGGCAATAAAGTTAAGAAGCTAGGAGCACAAGTAGTGCTCTCATCAGTACTCCCATCTTTTGTCAAAGCAAGAACATTCGATGTTAGCAGTGTTGACACCAGTATAGCTTTACGTCTAGTCCCCTCTTCCACCTTTTGGGTGACAAAGTTGTCAGCTAGGTTGGTTAGGAATCTGTTTGATCTCCCACTCACTGCACAGTTTGTCTCCCATTTGATAACTGGATAGTTGAAGTCTCCTATTACTACTGTGGTATGCTTCCTACATGCATTTGTTAATTGGTTGGCAAAGAGTTCGTTTATTTCTTCTGATTGGTTGAGTGGTCTGTAATATACACCTATGTTCAAGTTAGCATCACTAACCATTTCATATTTTTAAATGGGTTTGAGTAACATCAGCTAATCTACAAACAAAAAAAGAAAATGCAGAAATAGAAAACAGCTGGTTAGTAACTGATACAAATGATTCTGTACTGCTTTTGAACTGTAGAGCTCAGTCCTAAGTACATTAGTCTGGTTCTCTTAGAACTCTATACCACTTCTGAATATACATGCATAGAAATTCCCAAGAAAGAACATTATAAAGCATTAACAACAGTGCTAAACTTCATTCAATTTATATGAGTGCCCAACTCATGTTGTTAGCTGCGAAGGCATGTCCGACCCATCGTGACCCTATGGACAACGTTCCTCCAGGCCTTCCTGTCCTCTACCATCTTCTGGAGTCCATTTAAGCTCACGCCTACTGCTTCAGTGACTCCATCCAGCCACCTCATTCTCTGTCGTTCCTCTCAGCCAGAACGAGTGCCGAGTCCACAGGAAAAGTTTATTGCAAAGCAAACAGCAGTCCAAAGGAAAAATGAAGTCAGCGTTGGCTGCTACCCGCAACCAATGCTGCTAAATAACTGCCCGAGGCATACGCCCATACTCCACCCAAACACGCCAACATCCGCCCCTCCCCTATTTACACCCCGCCCTCCCTCGGCGATGTCTTTTGCCCCTCGCCCTGAGACCCAGTGCTCTCCTCCCGCCAGGTAAGTACCCACCCGGCCCTGAAACCGCAACCCCGCAACCCCGCAACCCCGCAACCCACCACCTCCATCCACCACAACCATTCCCCACCCAAGGATGGCCCCCACCCGACCCTGGGCCCCGGACACCCCTCCACCCCCCATGGTCCCTGGCACCGCCAAGTCCCCACCCATGCAGGCAGGTCCAGTGGGTCCAGTCCCTCACCATGCACTCCGGGGGATGGGAGCCAGCAACTGCCCCACAGCAGGCCTGCCGGCGCTGTGTTCTCTCGCCGGCACCAGCTTCGGCCTCGATGCAGGAGGTACAGCTTGGACGGGCCCATTCCTTGACGAGGAGGCCACGGAGCCCGCCGGCACCGGGCGGGGCCCGGTAGAGCTGTTCCGTGCATGCGCTCCGCAGCTGGCCGAGAGGCCCCAGGAAGCCTTGGCGGGCGCCTCATTGCCGGCCGGGAGAGCACGGGTGGCGTCCGCCGTGAGGAAGGTGCGTCCGTGGCAAGACGGGTGGGGTCTGAGTTCCCTGCCGCGAGGAGGGCCCGTGGGCACGGTGCTTCATGTCGGCCCCCTGCTGAATGTCAGGCCTGCGGGGCGTGACAGTCCCCTTCTTCTATTGCCCTCAATCTTTCCCAGCATTTCCCAGTACCAAAAAGCCCAACTCATAAATACAGCTATTTCCAGTAAGAGCTACCTGTATATTAAAGTACAGTAAATTAGTGGATCAAGGAAACACTGTAGATATCGTATATTTAGACTTGAGTAAGTCATGGATCTGTCCCCGGACCCCTCTCTGGATGCAAGTTCAGAGGAGGGTGAGTTTGAATTGGCAGAGGAAAGCACAGACCCAAGTGTTGGTCAGGATTGGGGCTCAGAGTGCTAGTTTGACCAAGCAGCTTTAGCTATGTCATTAGATGAGCAACAGGCTGAGCAAGGTGAGCCACAGCTGGAGCAAGTTGGTCAGGAGGCTCCAGGCTAGGACTGGGAGCAGCTGCTGCCTGTTAGCAATGAGGAGGAGGCGGAGTCCACACCTCCTCCTGATCCAAGGACACGTAGAAAGGAGACAGGCACAACCAGTCAGCTAGACTAATTGGGAGGAGGCAACCTTGCCTCTTATGTAGGGCTACACCGGTGTTGCCTACTTAATCTTGCAATGACTTAAGTGTTGCTGGAGCAACATGCCCAGTTCTGTGCCTTGTGTGCTCATGCCAAGTATTCTGACCCATTTGACTCGTGGACTGCTTTCCTGGACTTTGTGTCCATTGGACCTGGTTACCCAGTGACTCTTGCCATGCTGAGCTTGGAATCTGAACCTGCGCAATGGGGGTGCTTTCTGAGGACCTGTTTGGAGAGATTTGAATAAACACCTGTAGAACTCTTGTGGTATATTTGTGTGGAGGGGGAGTGGGGCAGTAGTTTGCTCCACCCACCACATTCACACACACCCCAGTGCTGTTTGCCTAGCAGACAATGCTCAGTTGGCCCAGCAAGTGGCCCTGCTCTCCTCCCAGTTGTCCCAAATGCAATTGGTCATTCCTGCATGCCCTCAATGGAAATGTGCAGTATTGGTGCCCAATAAACTCAATGAAACTTTGGAGCAGTTCCTGGCATTTCTGGGACAATGCCAGCTCTTCATGAGTTTGAGGCTGAATGATTTCCAGACGGACTACGAAAAGTAGTCTGGCAGCTCATTGGGTGACCCCACTGCTCACACAGGCCAGCCCCCTCATGGATGATTATTTTTGAAGACCCAGTGAAAGCCCAAATGACCAACTGGACCCTGCAAGAGCTCAAGCAGAGGCATTGCCCTGTAGTGCACTATTTTAGTGACTTTCCCTTGATAAGTCAAGACCTGCACTGGAATGAGGAGGCCCTCACTGACCAGTTCCAGGAGGGCCTGTCATCGGAATTTTTGGATGAGTTGGCCTGAACGGACTGTCTCGACACTTTCCAGGCCCTCATGCACCTCTGCGGATTGACAGGTGGCTGCAACAGAGGTGGACATGAAGGCAGAGGTTGGATTCTCCCCCACCAGTGAAGCCCCAGGAGAAACTGCTCTCTCCAGAGGAGCACATACAAGTGGAAGGGGCCCAACCTCACCTCACCACCACCAAGAAGGACTGTCAATGTCAGGAGGGGCTGTGCCTATATTGTGGGGGTTCTGGGCATCTGGCCACCAAATGCCTGGCTAAGAAGGGTCCGACACTGTAAGGAAACTCCAGGAGCTCAGCCTAGACAGCTCGCAAGGTTAGGTGACAGTGCTGGCAGGCCCCATTCAGCATCCATGAGTCACACCAACTTGGCATTTGGTGGTGTCATGAGTCTGATGTGGCCTGATGGGACAAAGGTACCCACGCAAGTCATAGTGGGCACAGGGGCCACTGTGAACTTTATGGACTTGGCCTTTGCCTCAAAATGGGAGTGTCAAGGTTGAATCGCTAAGATGCCTGATAGCTTCTATCACTACTCAACTTGCCATAGAAACAGGGGGAAGGGGTAGAGACCATAGGAAGGAAAGAGGAGTCTAAGAAGCCATCCATGCACCATGAGAACCTAAAAGAATGCCAATGTCACCAACACAGGTGTCTGATGAAGAAGTGGACTGTTGTGATGACCCAGGGCCCCGCACAGAGGCAAAGCAGTTGGCTGGCAAGAGAAACAGTCCTTTAATAACTGCCAATGTTCCCGAAGAGCTCCCACATATGCTGGCAAGCCTTCAACCAAAGCACACACACCCATTCCATTCAGCTGCCTCTGACTGACAGCAGTTTCAATACAGCCAGAGAAGTATTCAATATCCTCAAGGCCAGACAGATAACAAGAAAACAAAACAGAAACTTAAATAAGTCCTTTTAAATCTCAGCTAGTTTGTAAGGAGAGACTCAGAAATGCAGTCTGCGGTCGTAAAGCAGAAAACCAGCCGGTCCTGTATTCAAGGTGTCCAGGTTAAACAAAGACAAGAGCACAATTCACAACTGTCTCAAGATACCACGTTTGTTCCCAGCAAATGCCCCACCCCACAGCGTCTCCTTAAATTTTAATCCCCAGGTGTGCCTTATGGAGTGGGGTGGGATGCTCTCCTCCTGAGCAATTGAGCCTGCCTCCATTGTTCTCCTCTCTGCTCTCCTTGCTCTAGGATCAGGTGTGTGGGGGGGGGGGCTTGCTCCTCGCCTGAACTCTGCCTTCCCTGTTCCAAACCTGAAGGGCCCTGGCCTGCCTCAGCCTGCTGTTCCCCACAATCCTCCAAAGCCACAGATACCTCCTCCTGGACCTCAACAGGGTCCTGCTCCAGCTTCCTGTCCTCCTCAGATTCAGGCTCAGATGGAGGCATAACTGTTCTCATAACAAACCAAAGCTATATGATTGGCTAACATGAATACCTGGTGGGTGGGTGGGTGGGTGAAGGGAAGTTATTGTTAACTAGGCAGATTGTCACATGGGAAAATCAGAGCTGATCTTGCTTCTTCAGTTCTGAGATGTGTACTCAATAAATATTTATCTTTTATCGCACTTCAAAGCCTTGAAGATTCCTTGCTGTTGAGTTTATTAATCAGACAGCTGACAGGGAGATTCCCCAGCATGAGATCATGCCAGCGATTCTGGTGGAGACCACTGACAGCCGGTATTATGTAGTGGGTTCTGGACCGCATGGAAGACAGCAGGCAGATGAGTACAGCAACAGCTCTTTATTGTGGGTAGGACTGTACTGAACAAAGGGGGTTACCTGTACCCCTTATATACCTTGCCGGGTATGCTCCCGGCCAATCCCTTCATCTGAATCTCCCGCCGAAAGCTAACCAGCCAATCCGGTAACGGTACAGCGCCACCTGTTGGTATTTGCTGAGCTGCTGCTTAAACCCCATACATAACACCCCTTCCCCCTTAAAGAACAAACAATATACAAACATCATGCACCAAAATTTCCAGCAGTTACAATAGTTAATGGCAAACCATGACTTGACTCTAGGCCCTGTCCCCCCCTCAAGATTGTACATAGTCTGCAAGATAGGCAGGTGGCCTGTGAGCCCTGAATGACCATCTCAGCTTTGGCCATTCGTCCGAGACAGCAGAGTCAGTGGTTGAGTCCTGGCTTAGTGTTCCTCGTTGACCCATTCCAGGGTCAGCCCTAGCACACACGCTGTCGTGCTGGTCCTGGGCCTACTCTCCTCCAGTCCTGTTGTTGTCGGTTGTTGGGGTTGATCAATTTGTGACCCTTCAGGAACCCGCTTCCTGATTTGGTCTATGTGTCATCTGATCTGACGGTCCCCCTCCACCCCTACAACGTCGGACAAGGGCCCAGTTCTGTCAACCACCACCCCCGGAATCCATGCATGTCCCGGCCTGTAGTTCCTTGCCCAAACCAGGTCATTGGTGTGAAATTCTCTAGAGAGCTTGGGTTGCTCAGTCTCCGCAGCCACTCTGTCGGGGTATAGCCTGTCCAATTTGGTGATGAGGCGCCGGCCCCAACAAAGTTCCGCTGGGCTCTTTCCCATGGCTGTGCAAGGTGTGGTGTGTTGTGCTAACAGGAATTGTGCCAACCTTTGATGCCAGTCGCCACTGATGATGCGCCTCAATGCGTCCTTGGTCGTTCGTACCATGCGTTCTGCTAATCCGTTGGTCGATGGGTGGAAGGCGCAGCTGTGACATGCCTAGTCAAGTTGGCCTTGGTGAATGCCTGGAATTCAGCAGAGGTGAATTGAGGCCTGTTGTCTGAAACCAATACGTCAGGGAGGCCATGTGTGGCAAAGAGCCCCCTGAGCACTTGGATAGTTTTGGCCGAGGTCATGCTATTGACTGGTATCACCTCTAGCCATTTTGAATGGCTGTCTGCCACCACTAGGAACAGCTGTCCTTGGAAAGGACCAGCGTAATCAATGTGGACTCTGGACCATGGGGTGTGCGTGGCCTCCCATTTGTGTACAGGTGCATGGGGCATCTCTGGTCTGGACCTTTGGCAGTCATAGCAACTATTAACCTTCTCATCTATGGCCTTATCCAGACCTGGCCACCACAGGTAGCTTCTAGCTAACGCTTTTATCCGGACTATTCCCGGGTGTCCTTCGTGTAGTGACTTAATGACTTTGTTCCTCAGTGTCTCGGGAATAATGACCCTACTCCCCCACAAAAGGCATCCCTTGTGGGCAGATAACTCATGCCTCCTATTGAAGTAGGCCTGGAATTCTGGGCCTGGACTCTTTTCTTGCCACCCTGTGACTACCCAAGACTGAACTCTGGTTAGGATTCTGTCTGTAGTTGTTTCAGCGGCTATGTATTTTGCCTGTAAGGGACACTCAGGTAAATCCTGGATGGTCAGTATTTGGGCTGCAGGCACCAGATCAGGTTCTGAATTTGCTAGGGGCAACCTACTTAACCCGTCTGCATGGCCCATAACTTTACCTGGTTTGTGAACCAGTTTGTAAGTGTATGCAGATAGGAATATGGACCACCTGAGCATCCTCAACGACAGAATTTGAGGGGTTTGTTTGTCTGTTGTGAACAACCCCAATAATGGCTTATGATCCGTGAATATGGTGAAATCCCTGCCATAAAGGTAGTCATGGAATTTTTTGACCCCGGCCACTATAGCCAGGGCTTCCTTGTCAATCTGGGCATAATTCCTTTCTGCCCCTGACAATGTACAGGAGTAATATGCAATGGGCACCTGTCTCCCGTTCTCTTCTAGGTGGCTCAATACTGCGCCCACTCCATAGGGAGATGCATTGCAAGCGATGCAAATGGGCTTTGACTCTATGAAATGGGAGACAGTGGAATTACTAGACAGTAATTCCTTTAGGTTTTTAAAACTCTTGTTGTGGACCTTGGTCCAGTTCCATAAAGCTTGCTTGTCTAGGAGCCTGTGCAGAGGCTCAGCTATGGCTGCTTTGTGTGGGAGGAATGAATGGTAGAAATTCAGGAGCCCCATGAATGCTTGCAGTTCCCCCTTGTTTGTGGGGGTAGGGGCCATTTTGATTGCCCTTACCTTGGATTCTGCAGGGTGGCTTCCTTTGGCATCAATCCTGAACCCTAGGAATTCTGTGGATGCCACCCCAATGCTACACTTGTTTTTTTTGAGTTTGAGCCCTGCAGAGCGGAACCTGCTTAAAACAGCCTGCAGTCTCTCAGCCAGTACCTCCTCAGTATTCCCAGCAATGAGGACATCGTCAAAGTAAGGGCATACTCCCGGAATGCCCTTCAGGGTCTTCTCCATCACCTCCTGAAAAATCCCTGGAGCTACAGAGACACCAAACTGCAAACGGTTAACTCTGAAAGCTCCTCTATGTGTTACTATGGTTTGAGCGTCTGCCGTCTCCCTGGTAACCTGGAGCTGCTGGTACGCCTGCGCGAGATCCAGCTTCACAATGGCGCCGCCCTGGAGAGAGGCAAGAACGTGGCTGACCGTCGGAACCGAGTAAGCGTGCGGATTAAGGGCCCGGTTCACCGAGCACTTATAGTCAGCACAGATTCTCACCTCCCCGTTAGCCTTTAGTGGGGTAACTATAGGGGTCTCCCACTCTCCCCCTTCTACTGGTTCTAACACCCCTTGCTCCACTAGCCTATCTAATTCGATCTCAATTTTGTGTTTGAGAGCGAAGGGGACTCTCCGGGCTTTAATTCTAACGGGTATAATGTTGGGGTTCAGTTTGAATTTAATGGGTTGCCCGGTGTACCTTCCTAACTTGCCATCGAATTCATCTGCACGTTTTGCAGATGGATTCGAGGCTCTTGGCCTGGGTGATATGGATCCCTGAGATCCCTATGCCCAGAGCCCCAATCCAGTCCAGCCCCACTAGGCTAGTCCTCCAGCCCTCGACTACTAGGACATCCAAGTGCCCACGGAACTCCCTGAACCCCACCGACAGGGTGGCCTCCCCCTTAATTTTAATGGGTGCATTTTGAAAATCAGTTAGTTTGGCTTCCGGTGGCGACGCGACGCTGAAGACAGCCATTTCTGGGCTGTCCGCTCCGCGGCTTCGTAGAACCGCCGAAAACAGCACCGATCAGCTGTTTTGGCGGTTCGGAAGCCCCCTCCTTGGGAGAAGAGGAGGGGGTGAGTACCCAGGTAGGGGTTGAGCTCTCCGGGGCCGCCTGAGCTTTAAGCTCGGGTGGCTGAAGGATCGAGCCCCCCCGAAGCCTGGGTTTGCTCCGGGCTGCGCAGCGTTTTTGCTCCGTGTTTTGGGGAGCAGAACCAAGCGTTAGCAACCACCCCTGCCAGCAGAAAGAATTTTGGAGTGTGAAGATGCAGGCAGAGCGATACAGGAGATCAAGGTGAAAGTGGATTTTTGTTCTCTAGCTCAACGGATTTTATAGACTTTGAAAGTGAAAGTGCGTAGCAAGTGAAAGTGGGGGAAGATGGCGGCTAAATCTTCCAAAGTTCTCAGGAGTGTGGGGGCTTCCCCGGTGCAACAGTCCTCGCTGCAAGCCTTATTGCCTCCTGCACCTGCACTGACGGTTAAAGACCTACAGGACGCTCTGGAAAAGCATTCACAACAAATAGCAGATATTATAGATGAAAAGATGGAAAAGCTGGAGGAGAAGTTTACAGAAATGAGGGCAGACATCTTGCCTGCACTTCAAGGTATGGCTTTATGTATTGAATGCTTGGACGAAAGAATGGAAGATCTTAGCCAAAATAATTCCAGATTAGAAGCAAAAGTGTTAGAGACTGAAAATGTGGTGGATAAAATGGACGGTGACTTGAACCTGGTCCAGTACCACCAGATGGAGTTTGCTATCAGAATCAGAGGCTTAAAAGAGAATCCTAAAGAAGATTTAAAGCAGATAGTCTCTGAAGCTTTGGAAGGGGTACTGGGACAGTCAGCAGCTGAAATTGAGGGAAATATAGACAAAATCTTTCGTGTGAATTCATGGATTGCAAGGCAAAGGAAGTTACCTAGAGATGTGGTTGTTTACTTCACAAAGAGAGCAATTAGGAATGAAGTTATCCAAGTTTCTTATGATACTAAGCTTGTGGTTGCTGAACAAGAAGTTTTGGTTTTAAAAGAGATCCCTCCAAGAATTTTAAGGAGAAGGAAAGATTTTGCTTTTCTGGCACAGGAACTTAAGAGACGTGATATCAAGTTTAGATGGGAGATACCAGTGAGTATGGTGGTGATGCATAAAGGCACGAGACATCGTCTTGTCACAGTGATGCAGGCACGTGATTTTTACAGCAATGTTTTAAAAGCAACCTCTTTACCACTTTTGGAATCTACAAAGAAGAATGGCGAGGGAAAGCCTCAAGATGCTGATGGAATAATGCAGGCAGATGAGAAAGCTACTGGAGTGGATCAAATTACAGTCTCAGCGGAAGATGCCAGAGATCAGAGGATGACGCGTGCTGCCTTGAGACGAGCGAGACGAGAGCAAGAGCAGGATCAACAGAAAGTTATGGAACCTCCAAAGCGTACCTATAGTGAAGCTGTGGGAGGGGCGTGGCCTAAGGAAGTTAAGGGACTCCTGGCAGACGTGCTCCAGAAGCTTCGGGTCACTAAGGATGGCGATTAAGTTTTTAACCTGGAATGTTAACGGCTTAAACTCACCACAGAAGAGAAAGAAAATTTTTCAATACTTAAAACAATTTAAGACTGATGTTATTTGCTTGCAAGAAACACATATTAGGGCTATGGACCAAAAGTACCTATTGAACTCTAGATTGGGTACACAATTTATTGCTTCTGCTATGAATAAGAAGAATGGAGTGGTTATTTATGTCAAGAATACTATGACAGCGGAGTTAATAGAAGCAGATAAACAAGGAAGATATGTTATAATAGATTTGTTGTTAGAAGGCAAAAAAACGCTTTTGGTTGGACTGTATGCTCCTAATCAACAACAAGCTGATTTTTATAGTTCATTACACAGTAAGATCACTCAGCTGGATTATAAATCTTTTATTTTTATGGGAGATTGGAACGGTGTCTTGGATGTACAATTGGACAAGTGTAATTCTTTTAGGCGTACTCCAAGCCATGCTAGATTGCCTAAATCTTTTTTCGAAATGAAGGATGATTTGGAGTTGCGAGACATTTGGAGAGAAAGACACTCACAAGAAAAAGATTATACTTTTTTTCTGATAGACATCAATCTTTTTCCAGGATTGACTTTATATTAACGCTAATGATTTTTTTTCCAGGATCAAGAAGATAAAAATTTGTCCAAGAACTATGTCTGATCATAGTCCAGTCTGGTTAGAGGTTGACAAGGATAATAGAGATAGGCGCTCTTGGCGCCTAAATGAGAACCTGTTTAGGAACCAGGGAAATGTGGAAGAATGTAAAAAACAGATGAAGGACCTTTTTTGAAACTAACATGAACAAGGGTACCTCTATGGACATGGTTTGGGATGCTAGCAAAGCTTATATGAGAGGGGTGTTAATATATATGAACAATAAATACAGATGTAACTTGGAATTTAGGAGGAAAGAATTAGAGAATGAAATTAGGGAAAAAGAAAAGGCCCTAAATTTGAATCCATCGGATGTGAAGATTAAAGAGGTTATCAAATCGTTAAGAGGACAGTTTGACAAGTTGATGGCTGATCAGGTGGCAACTAACTTACGTTTTGCTAGGCATAATACTTTCTGCAATGCCAATAAACCAGGCAGATGGTTAGCTTACATGTTAAGGAAGAAGCAAAGGGCTTCTAATATAGATAAAATAGAACATAAGGGTAAGGTTGTGTATCAACAGGATCTTATTAAGGAAGCTTTTGTGGACTTTTATTCTAAATTATATGCTAAAGATAAGATTAATGGAGCAGATATTGATGTATATTTGAGGAATGCTAACATCCCGGTTCTTACACAAGAACAAAAAGAAGAGATTAATCAATTGATAACAGAAGAAGAAATTCTTTTAGCAATTAAACAATTGAAGGTGGATAAAGCGCCAGGCACGGACGGACTGACGGCGGTGTATTATAAAAATTTACAATTGGAAATGATAAAGCCATTAGGGGAATTGTTTCAGACAATTCAGAGGGGAGGAGGGGTGCCTCCCTCTTGGAGAACTGCTTTTATTTCTCTGATTCTGAAGGAAGATCAGGATGTTACTCAAGTAAGAAATTACAGACCAATATCACTTTTGAATACGGACTACAAGATATTTGCTAAGGTTTTAGCTAACAGATTGATGAGGGTTTTGCAACAGATAATTCATGGTGATCAAACTGGGTTTATTAGTGGCAGACAAATGAAAAATAATGTGAGGCATATAGTAGATTTGTTGGAATTCTTGGAAAGGAACAACCAGATCCCTGCGGCGCTAATCTTTCTAGACGCCGAAAAAGCCTTTGATCAATTGGATTGGCAATTTTTGATGAAAGTATTAGATAAAATGAATTTTGGGGATAAATTCTTACAATCAATTAGGGTATTATATCAAAAACAAACAGCCCGAATAATAGTAAATAATAGTTTGACTGAAGTATGTAATATTGAAAAGGGTACAAGACAAGGGTGTCCGTTATCACCTTTATTATTTGTTTTAACATTGGAGATATTATTGATTAAAATATGGAATTCGGAAAAAATTAAGGGAATTCAAATTAGAGATCAGGATTATAGATTGAGGGCGTTTGCAGACGATCTGGTTGTTACGGTGACTCAGCCAAAAGATTCTGTTGTGGACCTGATGGAGATAATAATGCAATATGGGAAGGTTTCTGGATTCAAGGTTAATATACAAAAAACTAAAATACTGGCTAAAAATATGACAGCATCGCAAAAGGCCCTTTTAGAAGGGTTAACTGGATTTGAGATTGTTAAAAGGGTTAAATATTTGGGGATGTATTTGTCACCCTCAAATGCAAAGTTATATAAAAATAATTATGAAAAATTATGGGGAAAAATTCAAAAAGAATTGGAAAGCTGGAAGAAATTACAATTGTCTTTATTGGGAAGAATTGCAGCAGTGAAAATGAATGTTTTGCCTAAATTTTTATTCTTATTTCAAATGATACCTATTCTTAAAAAGGATTCAAATTTGGAGGAATGGCAAAAGGGTATCAATAAATTTGTATGGGCAGGGAAAAGGCCACGAGTTAAATTTAAGATTATGCAGGATACGCGTGAAAGAGGTGGTCTTACAATGCCCAACTTTAAATTATACTATGAAGCTGCTGCTTTGTCAGCGATAAGTGACTGGATTAATTTAACACAAGGGAGATTATTAAATCTTGAAGGCCACGACTTGTTATTTGGCTGGCATGCATATTTGTTGTATGATAAGAAGGTAGATAATGTGTTTAAGGTGCATATTTTTAGACATGCTTTGTTGAGAGTTTGGAAAAAGTATAGACATAAGTTAAATTACAAGATACCTTTATGGGCAATACCGAAACACGCAATAGAAAATATAAATGTTGGGTTCAAACATGATGTGACTACATACAAGGAAATCCTAAGTTTGGAGAGGAACGTCTGGTGTTTGAAGTCGTATAATTTTCTACGAGAAGAGAAGATTGTCCAAACCTGGTTTCAATATGGTCAATTACGGGCCAGGTGGAAAGAAGATCAGAAAATTGGCTTTTCAATGATTGATGAAAATCTGGTAAAGCAAATTAGAAATCAGGGTCCAGCACATATCAAACGGATATATCTTGCATTGATAGAAATTGACTCAGAAACAGAACTTGTTAAAGATTGCATGATAAAGTGGGCTCAGAATATTCAAGAAGTTATTACAATGGACACTTGGGAAAAGATCTGGGTGAGGAATGTAAAATTTACGCAAGCCCAAAATTTAAGAGAGAACTTTTATAAAATGTTTTATAGGTGGCATTTAGATCCTAAAAAGCTCGCAAGTATGTATCCGAACTATCAACCTAAATGTTGGAGGTGTGGTGGCGAAGACGCAACGTACTTTCATATATGGTGGACCTGTAAAAAGGTTAAAGCTTTTTGGATTAAAATCTGGTGGAATATGCAGAAGATATTTAAGCAAAGGATAAAGTTTTGTCCACAATTGTTTTTATTGGGCATAATTACGGATACTACTGTTGTGGACACTAAGTTGATGTTGAACTTGATTACGGCAGCAAGACTTTTAATAGGTCAATATTGGAAGAAGGAGGAACTGCCGACTATAGAAGAATGGACTTTAAAAGTTTCTGACCTGGCGGAAATGGCAAAGATATCGGCTTATTTGAAAGACCATTCGCAACAACGTTATATTATGGAGTGGAAAAAGTGGATTGATTACATCCAGAACAAATATGGGACTAAAAAGTTTCATTTAGCATTTCTTTAAGTTTTGATGTGATATTAGTATTGCTTGTACTCATTTTACATGAGCTAGAGTGTGATAGACTTAATAGCTTATTGTTGTTAACATATGGTTGTTTATGATTGTTTTTACCTTTATAACTTGTATTTAGCTCTGGGAAGTCGGGGAGGGGGGAGGGGGGAAGGGGAGGGGGGAGGGTTAGGGAGGGCTAGGAAGGGTTGGGTGGGGGGTGGGGGGGAGGGATTGTTAAAGATAAAATGTATTGAAAAACTTTTCAATAAAAAAAAGAAAGAAAATCAGTTAGTTTTAGATTGGTAGGTCTTAATTGTGCCCACCGCTTGCTCCGGCCGCACACAAGTTTAAACGTCTCATAAGAAATTATAGAGACGGCAGAACCGGAGTCGAGCTTCATCTTGCATGGCACGCCTTGCAAAAGGACCTCTAATTTAATTTTGGGAGTGAGCAGCCGATGGACCCCAGTGTGGGATACGGCTCTCAGACTCACGAAGGAATTGGAGGTGGTGACTTGGGGTTTCCCGGTACCTTTCAGCAACGCATCCTCATCCCGGGAACGACTCCGACAGACCACTGCGATGTGGCCTGTTTTTCCGCAGACCCGGCACTTAGCCGAGCAGAATCTGCAGGCCACCCTCGCATGGTTTCCTCCGCAGCCGGCACACTTGGGACTGGTCGCTCCGCCTCCAGAGGTAGTTTCGGAGCTGTTCCCTCCGGTGTATTTTCGCGATGGCATTGGCCACTGATGGGCCCCTTGGTCTCCACGCTGTTGAATTTGACGATTGTCCGACCTCCAGTGTACCGCGTCAATTTCAGCTGCTTCGTCTTCGTCTGTTCCGCCGTACGCAGCGCTCTCATGGTGGACTGATCCTCCAGAGCTGCTGCTGCGTCGGTGGGTGGTCTGGCCTGAGTTGCTGGCCACCTCGTATGCCAGGACCTCGTCCAGAACCTCTTGCAGGCTCATTGTAGGCTTCGCGAGCAATTTGTCGCAGCCGCTGCTCACTTAGACCGAAAACGATCCGGTCGCGAAGCCTCTCTTCTAAATCGGGAAACTTACAGAGACGGGCAGCCTGTCGCATGGCCACTATAAAGTCGGCCATCGGTTCACCAGGTAGCTGGATCCTCTGGACGAACCGGAAGTGCCAGAACATTTCGGACCTCCGTGGCATGAAGTGCCTGTTTAGTTTGGCTGTGAGATCGCTATAGGGAATGGTTCTGATAGCTGTCAGTGAGCACAACCCGACGGCTATATCGTAAACAGCAGGGCCGCTGATGCACAGCAGGGCCGCCGCTTTCAAGCGGTCTTCAGTGATCCGGTTGACCAGTAGGTATCCTTCAACCTGGCCCAGATGCAATTCCCAGCGTTCGGGATGGCTGATGTCGAATTCGCGGATCTGATCGAGTTTTGCCATGCTGTGTCCGGTCCTGTGGATGCTGCTTCGGTAGAAGGAAATCGGAGGAAGATACTCCTTTTCCTCCGTCCCTAGTGACTTCAGCTAGTGATTTCAGCTAGTGATTTCAGCTCTGAGTGAAGCAGCATCCCACCTTCATCGCCACTATTATGTAGTGGGTTCTGGACCGCATGGAAGACAGCAGGCAGATGAGTACAGCAACAGCTCTTTATTGTGGGTAGGACTGTACTGAACAAAGGGGGTTACCTGTACCCCTTATATACCTTGCCAGGTACGCTCCCAACCAATCCCTTCATCTGAATCTCCCGCCGAAAGCTAACCAGCCAATCCAGTAATGGTACAGCGCCACCTGGTGGTATTTGCTGAGCTTCTGCTTAAACCCCATACATAACAGCCGGCGTCTATGGTCAGGACCCATGACAGCTGCAACTGCCCCACTCCAGATGCTGATAGACAACCATGTGGAGCAGTTAGAATTCTATTTGGTGACGGCTTCCCAATTCCCAATTGTGTTGGGGTTAGAGTGGCTTCAGGTGAACGAACTGAGGATCGTGTGATCAGAAAGGGAAATCCACTTGAACAGCCAGAAGTGTTCTACCCATTGGCTGCAGCTATGTGTGGCTGAAGTGCCCACCACCCAATCCCTGGATCTTCCACCGGTGATTGTGGACTATGCCAATGTGTTTAGCAAGCAAGAGGCAGAACTCATATGATTGCTTCATTTACCTGCTTCTGAATGCCATGCTCCCAGTGGGTTAGGTTTACTATTTGTCTGAGCCTGAGCTTGAAGTCCCCAAGGAATTTATTGAAAAGAATTTGAGGAAGGGCTTCATCCAGTTGTCGGCATCCCCTTTGGCAGCTCTGGTTCTCTTTGTCAAGAAGATGTCAGGGGAACTAAGGCTGTGCTGCAACTATCACAAGCTCAACGCCATCACAGTGAAGAACCGGTACCCGGTCCCACTCATTCCAGAACACCTGGAGTGGTTAAAGCGGGCCCAGCTCTTCACAAAGTTGGACTTGCAAGGGGCCTACACACCCAGTACGGACATTTTGAATACACAGTGATGCTGTTCGGGCTCACCAATCCCGCCATGTTTATGCACCTTATGCATGACGTGTTCCAGGATCTCTTGAACACCCTTGTGGTGATCTACCTGGAGGACATCCTGGTGTATTCATCTTCAGTTGAGGAACACTGGTCCCATGTGCGAATGGCACTACAGCACTTGCAAGAGAACCACCTCTTCACGAAGCGCGAAAAGTGTCAGTTTGCTCAAACTACCATTGACTTTTTGGGCCACCAGACCTCACCCAAGGGTATTGCCATGGATCCAGAGAAGAATGAGGCCCTGTAATCATGGCAATCCCCATGCAGAGTGAAGGATGTTCAGAGACTTCTGGGATTTGCCAATTACTACCGGACGTTTATTCCCCAGTTCACCACGATCACCGCCCCCTTGACTCAGTTATTGCAGAAAGGAGTGCAGTTCATGTGAGGATCAGCTGAGCAGCATGGCTTCAAGGTCCTTTGCTACAGACCCCATCTTTCAGCACCCCCGACCCATCACGGCTGTGGTGGAGATGGATGCATCAGACATCGCATTTGGAGCAGAGTTGCTGCAAGCCCCCTTGAACTCAAAGCAACTCTTCCTGTGCGCTTAACCCTGCCAAGCATAATTATACCATCTGGGATAAAGAGCTGCTGGTGGACAACATGGCTTTTGAGGCATTGTGACACCATCTATAAGGGGCTTGACATTAGATCTAAGTGCAAACAGACCATCACAACCTGGAGCACCTGAAAATGGCCAGGAATCTCAACCAGTGGCAGATCTGATGGTCTCTCTTTTTTGCCCACTTCGATTTCCGAGTAACCTACAGCCTAGGGGGCCAGAACCAGAGGTCTGATGCCTTGTCACGCGAACTGGAATACACTCTGGCTGAGGACAAGGTCAGTGATTCAGTTGAAAAGTTTCTGGTGACCCAAGTGCCTATTGACTTGAAAGAGCAAATCAGGCTGGCACAGCGATGAGACTCATTTGCCCAAACCAAGGGAGTGGAATTGTACTCTGTTCAAGACCCATCAGGCCTTTGGTCATGCTTGGAGCACTTGCTGAGGTTCTGGGGAAGGATTTATGTGCAGTAGCTGGATCCTGCACCAGTGCCATGACAACCCTGCAGCGGGGTGCTTTGGCCTGTTCAAGACTTTGCACCTGATAGGGCATGTGTACTGGTGGCTGCGGATCCATCATGATGTGGAGTCCTATGTGACCTCATGGCAAGAGTGCCGACATGAAAAGAATTAACCAGGACCCCCACCAGGACTGCTTCAGCCATTGCTCATGCTGCAAAGGCCTTGGGGAAGCATGTCCATGGACTTTATTACCAGCCTCCCAAAGTCGCAGGGTGCCACGACCATCTTGGTACTGGACATGCTCACCATGATGGCCCATTGTGTGCCATGCATGAACCTACCCACAGCACAGGAGATGGTGTAGTTTGTGCGCCACATCTTCCGGCTGCAAGGGCTCCCTGAGCACATTCGGTACGGAGGTACCCAATTCACAGCCCAGTTTTGGTGTGTGCTCTTGGGACTCCTTGAGGTGCAGGTGTGCCTTTCATCCTTGCATCATCTGGAGACAGATGGAGGCACAAGAGCATGTGAATGCTGTGCTGGAGCAATATTTGCATTGCTTTGTGAATTTCCAGCAGGACAACTGGGTGGATCTGCTGGTGATGGCAGAGTTAGCATACAATGCCCAGCATGCTTCAACATGTTCTTGGTGACTGACAGTTTTCATCCACATTTGTTTCCTCTGGCCCCACAGACTCACCTGTGCCTGCGGCCATGGATTTCCTGCAAGAACTCACCACTGAGCACCAAGTGTTGCAGGAACAGTTGGAGCAGGCCAAGGAGGACTATAAAATGTTTGCAGATTGGCACTGAGATGTGCCTACCTTAGTGGTAGTTGACTGCATATGGCTCTTCACCTGGCACCTCCCCATGATATGACTGTCCCACAAACTGGACCACTGCTTCCAAGGCCCATTCCGAATGGAAGCTGTCATCAATCCAGTGGTGTATCGTCTGACTCTTCCTGTCCGAATGAGCATCCACCCAGTATTCCACCAGTCCCTGCTCGTGCCTGCCAGGCCAGCCAGCCACCATTGGGTGTCAGAGCACCTAATGGAGCTAATGTTAGTGCAAGGGCAACTGGAATATGAGGTGGCGTGCATCATGGATTCCCAAGTCTGCTGGGGGCACCTCCAATACTTGATAGACTGGAAGGGCTATGGCCCTGAGGAGATGTCTTGGGAGAAAGCCGAAGTGGTTCATGCCCCCCGATTAGTTCATTTCCATCAGCAGTACCTGCAGAAGCTTGGTCTGCAGGGACCAATGGGGTGTGTGTGTCCTGCCGGGGGGAATAGTGTCATGTATCCATTCCCGGATCCCTCTGCAGACATGAATTTGGAGGAGGAGGGTCAGTTTGAGTCAGCAGAGGAAAGCGTGGAGCCCAGTGTTGGTAAAGATCAGGGCTTGGACAGTGCTAGCCTGATGGATCAGCCTCAGCTATGTTGATCAGATGAGCAACAGGCTGAGGCTGAGCAAGTTGATCCACAGCTGCAGCAAGTTGGCCAAGAGGCTCCAGGCTAGGAGCGAGAGCAGCTGCCACCTGTTAGCAATGCTGGAGCAACGTGCCTAGTTCTGTGCTTTGTGTGCTTGTGCTGTGTATCCTGACCCATTCAACTCGTTGACTGCTTTCCTGGACTTCATGTGTGCCCATTGGACCCGGTTACCCAATGACTCTTATCGTATTGAGCTCAGAATCTGGACATTCACAATGGGAGTTATTTCTGAGGACCTGTTTGGGGGGGTGTTGAATAAACACCTGTAGAACTCTTGCCATACATGCGTGTGTGTGGGGGAGTGGGGCAGCACAGTAAGGCAATTTATAAAAGTAGATCACAGCCTACGTCTTGCTAAGCTAGAACAATGTCGGCTAGACAGCACCACCACCAGATGGATTCACAGTTGGTTGACCAACCGCACTCAGCATATAGTCCTCAATGGAACTACATCTACATGGAAGGAAGCATGCAGTGGGGTACCTCAAGGTTCTGTCTTTGGCCCAGTACTCTTCAACATCTTTCATAAATTACCTAGATGAGGACATAGAAGGAGAGCCCCTCAAATTTGCAGATGACA
The DNA here is from genome assembly GCF_947247035.1 of Vipera ursinii. Classification (NCBI taxonomy): domain Eukaryota; kingdom Metazoa; phylum Chordata; class Lepidosauria; order Squamata; family Viperidae; genus Vipera; species Vipera ursinii. The sequence goes on from NC_139522.1 coordinate 25,528,382, forward strand.
CCAAGGTGGGGGGAATTTTTAACACTTTGGAGGATAGACACAGGTTGCCAGCTGAACACAGGCAAGATGGAGTGGCTGTGAGTGCAAGAGAACTCTGGACATGATGGTTTTTCAACATTAACTGTGAATGGGGTTGCACTACCTCAGACAGATCTGGTGTGCAACTTGGGGGTTCCTCCTAAGAGGATCTTTGTGCAACTTTGCGTTGTGCACCAGTTGCACACATACCTGGATCCTGAGGCCCTGTGCATGGTCACTTGTGTCCTAGTCATCTCTTCGCTGGATTACTGCAACACACACTACATGGGGCTACCCTTGAAGAGTTTTTGGAAGCTGCAGCTGTTACAGAATGCAGCTGAGCACACAGTCCTGGGAGCTCCTAGGGCTGCAAATATAATACCATTACTGTGCAAGCTGCATTACTTGCCAGTTTGCTTCTGGATCTAATTCAAGGTGTTGGTCATTACCTATAAAGCCCTACATGGTATGAGTCCAGGGTATCCAAAGAGCCGTCTCTCCCCAATGGGACATGCCTGCCCCACTCATGCCAGTGGAAAAGGCTTGCTATGGATCCTGTCTGCTAAGGAGTTGAAGCAGGCAGGATCAAGGCTGTGGCCCCATTCCCGTGAAGCATTCTTCCACCAGGGGTGAGAACTGCTCCCTCCCTTCTGGCCTTCTGTAAGGGTATTAAAACCTGGCTTTGCCAGTTGGCCCTGGGGCCCTGAAGGGGGCACTTAACACTGGAGGTGGCTGACAGGCTAAGAAGTTTATCCCCATCCCATCTGTCTCTTGGCACTTGTAGGTGTGGTTTTAGCGCCGTTTTTAATTATATTTTAATGTTGGTTTGTTTAAATAGTTTATTTTTCATCTCTTTCTATAATTTGTAAGCTGCCCAGAGTCACCTTGTAGAGAAGATGGGCAGCATAGAAATTAAATAAATAAATAAAATAGACTCAAGATTCTTGACAGACTTGAACACTTGGCCCTATCCAACAAAATGCAGTTCAGTGGTGGGAAAAGTAAGGTCCTACACATAGGCAAGAAAAACCAAATGCCCAGGTATAGAATAGGTGGCACCTGGCTCAACAGTAGCAACTGTGAGAGGGATCTAGGTGTCCTAGTAGACCACCACTTAAGTATGAGCCAGCACTGTGCTGCAGCTGCCAAAAACCCGAATGCAGTCCTAGGTTGCATCAACAGAGGGATAGTTTCAAGATTGTGTAAAGTGATAGTACCACTTTACATGCGCTTGGTCACCACGATACAAAAAAGATGTTGAGACCATAGAAAGAGTGCAAAGAAGAGCAATGAAGATGATAAGGGGTATGGAGGATAAACCTTTGAACCTTTTTTTTATTGTCAAAGTACAATGATGTATACATTGAGATTGGCTGAGCCTCCCTTCGTGCCCCCACCCCCCAACTTACAGTGACACAAACCCTCCATCTTATTACACCATGTGAACTAATTGCACAACACACCAGCCTCGCAAGTCAATTATGCATAAACTTTATAAAAATTATTTCCCATTCAAAAGCCTAACAGCCCATGGATAAAAGCTGTTCTTCAGCCTGTTGGTGCGGCTGGCTACACTCCTATATCTCCTACCCGATGGTAGGAGAGTAAAGAGATACCGTCCAGGGTGTGAGTCATCCCTGAGAATTTTCCTCACTCTTCCAAGGCAGCAAGCCCTGGCGATGTCATCCAGTGGTGTCAGGGGACAGCCTACAATGTCTTGTGCTGTGCTCACCACCTTCTGTAATGCCTTCCTATCCACGGCTGTCAGACCAGCATACCAAACCACAATACCATACGAGAGGACGCTCTCTATAGTAGACCGGTAAAAGAGGGTCATAAACCGTTGTTCTACCCTGTTCTTCCACAAGACCCTGAGAAAGTGAAGCCTCTGTTGGGCCTTTCTGGCCACCTGGGTTGTATTAACTTTCCAGGTAAGATCTTCGCAGAGGTAGAAGCCCAGAAATTTAAAGGAGGAAACTCTCTCCACACAGTCCTCCCCAATGTAAAGTGGGGCAGGTTCCTCCTTTTTCCTCCGGAAGTCTAGCACCATCTCTTTCGTCTTGCCGATGTTCAGGTGCAAGTTGTTGTTACAACACCATATGGATAGTTTTTGTACCTGTGCCCTGTATGCTGTCTCATCCCCACCTATAATAAGACCCACCACGGTAGTATCATCTGCAAACTTAATTATCACAGTAAATGGGTCGGATGATACACAGTCATATGTGTACAAAGAGTACAGGTAGGGGCTAAGCATGCAGCCCTGTGGCGAGCTGGTGCAAAGCTTCAGGGGGGTGGACAAAGCAGACCCAACCCTCACTGTTTGTAATCGGTCCCTAAGAAAGTCTTGAATCCAATCGCAGATGGAGGGGGAGAATTTCAAGTCAGTCAGCTTCTTGATGAGAATGCTTGGCAAAATGGTGTTGAAAGCTGAGCTATAATCAACAAAAAGCATCCTGACATAACTTCCATGTTTCTCAAATGACTTGCTACAGAGTGTAAAGCAGTAGCTATGGCATCGTCTGTTGACCTGTTCACCCTGTAGGCAAATTGCTGTTTATCAAAATCCAATGGGAGGCATGTCCTGAGATGTTCGAGAACCAATCTTACAAAGCCTTTCATGACTACAGACGTTAATGCAACAGGTCTGTAGTCATTCAGGCACTCAACTGCAGTTTTCTTGGGGACTGGGACAATGGTAGCTGCTTTCAAGCACAATGGTACACATGCCGTTTGCAAGGAGATGTTAAAAATCCTTGTCAGGACCCCTGCTAATTGGTCGGCACAATTCCTAACCACTATCCTCAGCACCCCATCTGGGCCTGTGGCTTTGCTGGGATTCACAGCCTTCAATACAGTTCTCACTTGGTCTTCAGATAGGGTGAGTTGCTGAAAATTAGAAGGCCAGCCAGCAGAGGCTACGGGGTCTGGTCTTTTTACCTCGTAGCAAGCGAAGAAGATATTCATCTCCTCAGCCTACGAGGCATCGGTGTTAACCATGTTCCTCGTACTGCCCTTGTAGTTGGTTAAGTGCTGCAGTCCCTGCCACACTTGCCTCGGATTGTTGTCTGCTAAGTGGTTCTCCACCTTTTGTTTATATTGCTGTGTCGCCATCCTAATGCCTCTTCTAAGGTTTGCCCTGGCATCTCTGTATGTGTCCCTGTCCCCTGCCTTAAAGGCAGAATCCTGGGCTCTCAGGAGTGTTCGTATCTCTGCAGTCATCCAGGGTTTACAGTTCCCGTAAACTCTAATGCACTTTTCTGTTGTTACACTATCAGTGCATGTTCTAATATAAGAGAGTATGGCATCTGTGTATGCATTCAGATCTTGTTCTTCGAATACACTCATAGAATGAACGACTCTAAGGGAACTAGGTATGTGTAGCCTAATGAAGTGAAGGGTTGACATGATACCCATCTTCTAATACTTGAAGGGCTGTCACATGGAAGAAGGGGTCGATTTGTTCTTCAAAGACCCAAAGGCAGGACAAGAAGCAATGGGTGGAAGCTTGTCAGAGGGAGAGCCAACCAGGAACTAAGGAAAAATTTCCTGACAGTGAGAATAATTAATCAATGGAATGGCTTGCCTCCTGGAGTCATGGGTGCTCTATTGCTAGAGGCTTTCTAGAAAAGATTAGATAAACATTTGTCTGGTGTGGAATAAGAACTACTGCCTTGGGCAGTGGGTTGGACTACAAGACCTCCAAGGTCCCTTCCAGCCCTATGATTCTATGATTTAAGATTTGGCTGTCACAGCTACTGTATTTGTGGTACAATAAAGTTTAATGCAGATTTTAAAAATCATTTTATTAGATGTGCCATATTGAGAATTTGGGATAAGCACAAGTAAAGTTTGTCTCCTAAAATCCCTTTATGTTTGTCACCCCCAAGTAGCTTTTTTTAGAAGAGAAATTAGTCAAACAAAAATGGTTAATTTATGCTGGTGTACTGACTTTTTCTCAAAGAGAATTTAAGTTAAAAACAGGAGAAGACCTGAAATTGGAAGGTTATACAGTATATATCTTTGGTTCTCCTATACACAGATAATGGCAAGATTTAAATTTGATAAGATGAATTATGAAGTTTGAAAATGATAAGATTGAATTTGATGTGGAATTGTGTACTAATGGTCATATTATTGCTAAGACATACTGTACAAACCTTTACTTAAAATGGAAAAGAGGGTGAAAATGGTGAAGCCTAAAGAGGAAAACTGATGGAAACTGTAAAGTAGTGGGTTCAGGACCACGTGGAGACAATAGATCAGGTTCCGGCAGTAACAGCCTTTATTGAAGTACAAGACCAGAAAAAGAAGAAACCCCCCCAGTGTCCCTTAAATACCTTGCCCGATCCACTAAAGGCCAATCCCCATGTCAGATTTTCCTGCCATGCAGTGGTCAGCCAATCCGGACACTTAACAGGCGCCACCTGGTGTTATCAGTGGCCACCCTGTAATTGAACACCCCGACTATATGTACAACACCCAACTATATACATAACACCCCTTTCCCCCATAACAAAACAATAATACACATACGACAAGTTAACAGTTATCGTGAATAAGTCCGCACCCTTGACCTCAATGCCTCACATAGTCCTCCAGGTACGCCGGTGACTTCAGAGTGCCTCAGAGGCTGGTACTTATCACCTGGCACATTAGCAGGCAACTTATCCTGATCCTCCGCCCCCATGCAACCCTCGTTAGTCTGGCTAGGTTGTTGTTCGGGCCTGTCAAGCATCTCTGAGAAACCTTCTGTGTCAATATTGACCTCCAGCCTGCCAGGGGCATCTGCCAGTGGTAGCTGCTGATGACCGTCAGGGGCCCTTGGTGGTGAACGCAAAACAGTGGTTGATGCAGGGGCCCTTGGTGGCGAATGCAGAGCAGGGGTTTGTCACTGCACATTTTTTTTTGTTTGTCAGAAAAGTTCATTTCTAACTACATTTTCCATGCTTTCTGCACCTGTGGAAATACCACTTATCTGGTAACCATAGTGAATCCCATATGACCAGTTATGTTATGGTTTCAGACTGTTTAGTGCGCATGTCTAGAAAAGGTTCTCACAGTTATTCTTTATTGTCTTTCCCTTTGCTGTTACTGTCTGTTACGTTAAGATGTAGTCAGCTAGCTCTCTTTATAATATATATTTAGTTTTTATATTTTTGTAATTAAAAGGTATTTAGTAAGATTATGTGTCGTGTTTTATTTCTTTCCTTCATGCACATCATCCATCCTCTGAAGCACGGTCCTTCGCCCTCTACTAAGGTGATTTATACCTTAACATTTTGGTATCGAGGATGGTTTGATTTATGTTTTAGAGATGCATGTTTCTGCGGCTGTTATCAGTTAGTTAGTGCTAGCGAGGCAGCGGTGATTAACTGCTGAAACATGTCAGGAAGGAAGCCATGGATGAAAAGGGAGGCTAGGAGCCTGTCTGTGGGGCATCCTTAAGTAACACCAGCTGCCTGCAATTAGTGCAGGTTCACATCCCACCAGGCTCAAGGTTGACTCAGCCTTCCATCCTTCCGAGGTAGGTAAAATGAGGACCCAGATTGTTGGGGGCAATTAAGCTGACTTTGTAATAATGCCGCTTGGGGTGTGTGTGAAAGCCCTAATAAGCAGGCATATACATAGAATGAAGGCTACTGCTAAGCTTGTAAGCCGCCCTGAGTCTTCGGAGAAGGGCGGGATATAAATGGAATTAAAATAAAAAATAAATAAATAAATCTCCCTTCAACTTTACAAACTCCGATCGCTTCAGCCTCACGCCTTGGAGAAGACGCACCTGCTCCTGTCCACGATGCAAGGTCAGTCACTCCTTTTTCTACTTTTCCAAGCTCCCTGGCAGCTGCTCTTGAAAATGTTCACACTCCAGGGGCTCAGGATGAATTTCAAAGGCTTGGAGCGAAACCTAAATTTAGGCCGAAGAAAATTCCTTCTGCTCCTTCAAGCCCCAAGCGAACTATGTGAGATAGGGCTATGCAAGGCTACTGTGAACAAATTGGGGTTTTTGAAAAGCGTTTGCAGCAGGCAAAGGAATATGTATCAATGGTTCAGCAATATGAGAGGAGTTATGAGCAAGAACCGGCCATATTGCCACACCCACAAGAAGAAGACATATTGCCTCCTTCTTCTCCAAAGCCAAAGTCACGCCCATCATTGAGTGTCATGCCAGACGAATGGGAACCAGAGGCTCCTATGTCACATGATTATGGGCTGTCCCAAAGGACATACAGAGCCACAGTGATGCCTGAAGCAAATGGTATAGCACCATCTACTGCATTAAGACATGAATTGGAGCTCTCACTCTCGCAATTGTCCATGCAGGAATCTTTGCTCAGAGATGCAAGATATCTGCCGTTATCTGAGGCTCCAGCCCCTGATGGTGCTAGGATTCCTGTTACTATTGCTTCTCCTGTTAATATTGCTTCTATGCAAGTCCCTCTACCTGACAGAGCACAGCCATATTTAGCCCACATGCAATTGCCACCGGGTTCTTATATGCGAAGGCCAGTGTCATCTGCAGGTTATGCTACTGCACCAGCCCCAGCGCCAGCGCCTCCTGCTGGCCAGGGTGGAATAGCAGCTCAAAGACAGTCACAGCCAGCACCAATACTACCGGCAGTTTCAATGCAACTGCCGCATGTCCAGGCACAGGCACAGACGCCACTGGTGCCCCCTGCAGGTTATGGTCGGATTGCACAACCTGCACAGCCAGTACCTCAATTGTACATTCCTCATCAAACACCTTCTATTGTACCACTGGCTGGTGACTCAAAATTAAAGAAGTCAGGACAGAATTACAGGGCATGGGTTAGTGTGGTTGGACTTTTGCTATGCAGAGAAGGTACTCACATGATGGTGTTTAATCCTCTTGCCCATCCATGGACTCCTGACATATGGGACTTGGATAATAGAGCATGCACAACATTATTGATGTCAATGGACACTGAATTGCAGCTCACGTTTTCACAAGATGCAACTGCCCAACAAATTTGGACTCAGTTAGAGACATGTTATCGGCCTACATCAATTGAGTCTACATGTTTACTTTTGTCTGAGTTCCATGGTTCCAGATTAAAACCTGGTGAGCATATTGGAGAACAATTAATGAAAATGAAAGGAATAAGAAAAGAACTGGGTGAAAAAGGCTATCCTATTGATGACTTTCAAATGATCAGCATTATCATCAATTCTTTGAATCATGAATGGAAAGATGCTATTTCTAAGATTAATCAAGTGCCTATTGCTCAACGCACAGTGGATCATGTATGCAGGATTTTAACTGAAGAAGAGGCACTTATGCAAGCCGCGCCACATTTAAGGGAACCACCTGCATCGAAGGCTTCAGTGAGGCGTCCCTTCCATGGAAGGGCCTACGTTCCAAGGATGCCAAGATGCTACATCTGCAATCGTGTGGGACATGCCACCCGGGATTGTCCCCAACGGTTTCCAGCGCCCGCCATGTACCAGCTCAGAGGAACAGATTCCAGAGGAGTCAGAGGTAGAGGTGGACGACAAGGTCGTGGTCGTGGTCCCAGGCGTGATCCTCAAGCTCCACTTGCCACATTGGTTGTAACCAACGATCCACAGCCTCAACCAGAGTACGACAGACGCCTACTTTGGACTTTGGACAGCGGAGCAGCATTACATGTTACCTACAGAAAAGAGCAGAGATGCACAGAGATGCACGAGCCTGAACCTGAACTTCGTGAACTGTATTCATTTTCAAATCATCCTGTTCAGGTCATGGGAAAAGGAACCGTTTATATTGAAGAGCTCGGTGCATTCATTCCCGATGTTTACTACGTACCATCAGCTAATAGTAGTGTGCTTAGTCAGAGTCACTTGTCTAGGGTATCAAAATTCCAGGTACATCATCTTGAAAAAGCAAGTTATGTAGTTAAAGATGGAGATATTGTTGCTGAAACCATGTTGATTGGTGGTGTTTATTACATAAAGCCAAAGTCTAAGCCGCAAGATCAGGCAAGTATACAAGCTCCAAAAAGGGAGAGCACAGGCCCAGTGAGAGATGTCCCAGAGAGAGATCCTGTTGCTACTCCAAAGGTTCCTAAAGCCAATAAAAGGACAAATAAGACACAGGTTGCTCACAGCAAGCCTGAGGTTCCTAATAAAAATGCTAATGTTGAGAATTCACTAACAGGTAAACCTTTGCATTCCAGGTGTATCCATAAGTGGCATAGAAGATTGGGTCATGCCAGTTTCCGTGTTCTGAAGAAGATGCCAGAGTTCGCAAGAGGTTTGGATCTAAAGGGGTGTAAGGTGTTCTTGGACTGTGCTGTCTGCAAGAAAGCCAAATCTAAAGCAGCAGCAATTCTAAAACGCGCTACACGCCTGTCAACACGCATTTGCTCATTTCTAATTGTACATCTCTTTCTGCTCTGCACCTGTGTTATTATCTTATCATGTAACCATAGTGAATCCAGCTATGTCCAGCTATGTTTTGGTTTTAAACTGTTTCGTGCGCATGCCTAGAAAAAGTTTCTCACAGTTACTACTTTTACTTTGTTCTTCTGCCTGATGAGAGAATGTAGTCAGTTTAGGTCTTTTGTTTTGTCATTAAAAGTTTTACTATAGAATATGCATTGGATTTCTTTTCTTTGATATTGACCACGCAAATGAACCACGGTCCATCCTCCTCTGGTCGGACTGTTATTTGTTCCGCGACATGTGTATCGTCCGACCCATCTACTGCGATAATTAAGTTTGCAGATGATACCACCATAGTGGGTATTATTACAGGTGGAGATGAGACAGCGTACAGGGGGGAGGTACAAAAACTATCCATATGGTGTTGTAACAACAACTTGCACCTGAACATCGGCAAGATGAAAGAGATGGTGCTAGACTTCCGGAGGAAAAAAGAGAAACCTGCCCCACTTTACATCAGGGGGGACTGTGTGGAGAGTGTTTCCTCCTTTAAATTTCTGGGAATCTACCTCTGTGAAGATCTTACCTGGAAAGTTAATACAACCCAGGTGGCCAGAAAGGCCCAACAGAGACTCCACTTCCTCAGGGTCTTGCAGAAGAACAGGGTAGAACAATGGCTAATGACCCTCTTTTACCAGTCTACTATAGAGAGCGTACTCTCGTATTGTATTGTGGTTTGGTATGCTGGTCTGACAGCTGCGGATAGGAAAGTATTACAGAGGGTGGTGAGCACAGCACAAGACATTGTGGGCTGTCCCCTGACACCACTGGATGACATCGCCAGGGCTCGCTGCCTTGGAAGAGTGAGGAAAATTCTCAGGGATGACTCACTCCCTGGTCAGTATCTTTTTACTCTCCTACCATCGGGTAGGAGATATAGGAGTATAGCCAGCCGTACGAACAGGCTGAAGAACAGCTTTTATCCATGAGCTGTTAGGCTCTTGAACAGGAAATAATTTTATAAACTTTATGTATGATTGACTTGCGAGGCCGGTGTGTTGTGCAATTAGCTCACATGGTGTAATAAGATGGAGGGTTTGTGTCACTGTAAGTTGGGGGGTGGGGGCACGCAGGGAGGCTCAGACAATCTCAATGTATACATGGTTGTACTTTGACAATAAAGGTTCATTCACACACCTCTCATAGATCTCAGACTCAAACTGTCCTACCCAACCTTCTTCCAACCACCTAGGTTTTACTCCTTGGTTCACCCCACGTTTTACTCACCTAGGTTCGTGCACGTAGTTGCCCGGTTCTTATTCTGGTAATTCTCTAGTCCCCTCTCTCAGTTCTTACCAATCACTATTTGGCCTGTGGGCCTGGCTCTGTTCTACCTCCTCGACCTGTGACTGCAACCTTGGACCATTGAAATTGTGAGATTTAAAAACCCAAAATCTGATACTCACAACTCGAAGACAAGTCTGGTTAACTAAGGCAAAGATTTATTGAAAAGAAAATTTAAAATAATAAAGAAAATAATAAAGAAAGTGTTTGCAAACGCGGCCTCTTAGACCCTTCCCAAATTGGATTGGGTTCAAAGAGCGCACTGAGCAAGTTTCAAACCAGGCATTTATACTTTCTTTTCTCGATACATGCCCCCCTAAGAAACTTAAGTTAGTCTTTGAAGTCATTTACATTTCTAAAAGATCTTCTTTGAAGCTTTTTAACATTTCAAAAGAACTTTGTAACAACTTCCTTACATCCGTCACTATCTTATCTTGTTTACTTGCAACCTTGGGATGTTCCTATCTTCTTTGAAGCTTTTTAACATTTCAAAAGAATTTGTTGATTACCATTTGTGAGTTCTCTGTCTGAGCAGGAAATAGATAGCCCCACATCTTAGTGTTACATTTGATACAATTCGTTGGTGTTACATTTTATACAATTTATAAAAGAATAACCTTTATTTATTTTCCTTTAATTCCACCCTTTTTCTCTTCTACCTGAATTATTCTTTTATACTTTTAGGAATTCATCATTCCCTAATTTTTCTTCAAATTCCTGTGGAAGCAAGTTATTATATTCTGAGTCTTCTTTCCCCAACCCTTGTTTTCCTACCTTCATTATTAACATTGTTTCTTTCTTCCCTTTTTCAATTGAAGTTGTTATTAAAGTCATACTTTTCATTGTTCGTCTTATTAGTATTTGTATGGTAAAAACATAATAGCCAAGAATCCTAGTATTGCAAATTTTGCTAATTCTTTCCAATTTGCAAACCACCCTCCGAACCAGTTATTTACCCCATCTAAGGTCAATCCCTTCCAGGTTTGGACTGGGAGATGAGCTAATTTTATCATTTTGTCAGTAATTTCCTTTTCTACCTTACCACTCTCATCTACTTCAATGCAGCAATTGCTCAAATTAAATTTTCCACACACACACCTCCTTCTTGAGCTAATAAGTAGTCTAAGGCTAACCGATTCTGCATGATGTAGGTTCAAGACTTTACACTTTCCTTAGCTAAATGTGTTAGAGTACTTACAGTGTCATTGGTAATTACTTCAAGCACTGCTTGTAGCCTAATTACCCTATTTAGAATATAGATGGGCTCTCTGGCACCTAAAGTGCCATCTTCCGCCCATGTAGCTGGTCCATAATAGTTGATGATCTTCAACTTTCCAGGTTCCAATTTTTTCCCCGGACTTTATCATATACAGTTAGTCCCAGCAATTGTTTTTGTTTGATGGGGAGAAGGAAAAAGCTTGGCTTTATTATTCTTAGGATACAAGATCCATACCACCCCTTGGGTAGATACCCATAGGCATATTTTCCACATATCCAATACATACCTTCCGGGGCTACCCAGTTCAGGGTGTCGTTTTCAGGATCTTTTAAATAAGCCATCTCAGTTATTTCACTTAATGTCTCTTTCTTTGATATTCCACTTCCTCCCCACCAACTGTCATTGTTCCATACAGTCAAGCAAATCATGTCTCCTACTGCTACTTTTCTATTCTTTGTCTTTCATAACATACTTTCCCTACTAAATTATTGGTTAATGCCCATGTTCCCTCTTTTCCTTTTGTGAACTTGAGAGTTTTATTTTTCCACATTTCCACCACAATGTCATGTTTTAATTCTTGAGCCTCCCATGGCCATTGTTCTCCCATATTTGTTCCTCCACAGACAAAACAATTACTCACTGTTAGAGTCTTAGTAATTTCTTCAGCCAATTGTACAAACATATTCACTGTTTTCTTAGGAAATTCAGGTAATTCTAATTTTTTGAATTCCTGATAATATGACCAAAAGATACTTTTGCGTATTGGTTTTACTTTAGTGGTTTATATTTTTAATACTAGCCACCCACACGGGTCTTTTCCGGTTCCATCTATCCCTATGCCGAATTCCTTATATTGGATTCCTTTTTCTAGTGACTGATTTATATATATACACATTGGGTTACATTTTCCTCGAGTGCAATCAGTCCTGGTACTCCCGATACTGATATTCACTTCCTTTGGACCTATACTTCTCTCATTTGGGACTGTAGTAGTGTACCAATAATCATAGCTTGGAGCAAAGGCAACATGTCCTGTACTTAATGTATGTGCTCTCTGAAATAAATATTTCCTTTCTTTTATATAACTTCTTTCCCACTCTAAGTTTTCACATCTCACCCCAAACAAGTTATCAGATCCTTGTCCATTATTAATAGCTTGGCAAGCATCAAAGCACACACCCACACTAGTTTTGCCCCTGGTTTCATTATGGGCTATATAACCTTGTCTGATTTGACTTAATGAGAACATATGAAATGCATTTCCCCCTCCTTTTTGTCATTTTTACGTATTGCGTACATGGTTCTAATGGTTGGACAGGTTTTAAGAGTATAATAATAAGAATTCCCAAGTACCACCCAGTAACATTCCAATACATCCTCTATGCTCCTAATATCATACTCTATCTTACACCCTGTACATAAAATGCAATCAATACAATGGGAGCAACAACAACACCCACAAAGGCACTTACAAAACCAGCACCTCCGGGAGGTATTGGATTTTCTCAATCTTGGCTTTCTCTGGTCGAAGTGGAAGCATCTAAAAAAATGCAATGTTTAGTCCTTATGCCTCTTTACCCCTCCTTCTGTCAAGAGTCCGTTAGGTCCTTCAAAACTTTAACTTCAGTGGATCTCCTTGGTGAGATTCCACCTTCCACCTCTCTGGGGCTGGCACAGGCCCTTTCACTCGGGGGTAATGAGTCCAGCCTTTTTCAGCTGTCCAGATGGCTGTTTCAGTAATTAACAAGACGATGTAAGGTCCTTCCCAAGTTGGAGTTAGTTTTTCATCTCTCCAGGCTTTTATCAACACCCACTGCCCTGCTTTGTATCGGTGTACTGCAAAGTCCAAGGGTGGAGTTTGAGCAAGAATGCCTTTCTATCGCAAGAGAGAAAAACATCTGGACAGTTCAAGTACATATTTTCTTATTATTTTATCTTTTAGTTCAACTCATGACAATCCCTCCTTTCCCATATAAGGTACTCCAAACATGAGTTCAAATGATGACAATCCAATATCTTTACGTGGTTGTGTTCGTATCCTTAATAAGGCCAAGGGGAGGCATTTATTCCAGGGTAAATTTGTTTCCTCCATTAATTTAATCAGAGTTTGTTTTAATTTTTGATTCGAACGTTCAGAAATCCCAGAACTACTGGGGTGCCAAGCTGTGTGATAATCCTATTTAATTCCTACGGCCTTATTAATTTTACTACCCTTGCCGTAAAATGCATCCCCTGGTCACTATCTATTACTTCAGGAAGACCATACCTGGGTATTATGTTTTCTAAGAATATTCTGCCCGAGGTACTAGCATTTGCATTGACACATGGAAAAGCTTCCACCCATCGAGTTAAATGATCCACTATGACAAGCAAAAACCTTATTTTTCCTGCTTTTGGTAATTCAGTATACTTAATTTGAATTCTCTGAGAAGGTTGTATTGCCAACTCCCTTCCCCCCATTGGTTGTTTTCTTAGTGCTGCTTTATTTGTTTTTAGACAGACCATACATTTTCTAACCATTTGTAAGGCCAGGCTATATATTCCTTTACATCTGTGTATCAAATCTATTAAAGCCTGTGCCCCCCAGTGTGTCCCTTCATGTAACCTCTCAATCAGATTTCTCATGATCAGTTTATTTAACATCTTTCTCCCATCTGGCAATATCCACTTCTCACTTTCTTCTACTTCCCATGTTTCTCTCTTTCCATATTTCTATAGTACATTCTTGTTCCTTCAGCATTCTAAGGCTTGTGTTAAGGCATACAATTCACACGTTTAGGATGACCCCGTTAGTGGCAATCCCCTTGTTTCCAACAATTTTAATGCATGCAATTCACAAATCTGTGCAAACCAACTTAAAAACAACTTTTCTGTTTCTCCCTTCTATTATCCATTCATTCACTGCCCTTCTGCCACTCTGGCCTAATTTCTGTCTTTTCTGCTTCTACAGCTTCTATCAACTTTTGCATGAGCCAACTGTTTCCCTTAGCTATTAATCAATCCTCTACATTTTTCTTCTCCAAAAGTATTGAAGATTCCATAATCATATTTGGAGTCAGTGTATATGTTCCCCTTTTCCTTTATTAACAATCTCAGAGTCTTCTGTAAGGCATAAAATTCACAGGTGAGTGCTGATTAAGGGAGGGAAATTCTCCCAGCTTCCAGTTCTATTTTCTTTCCATTTACTATCCCACCTTCATTGTGTCTTTTTTTTTTCTTTTTCTTTTTTGTTTTCCCAACTACTTTGCTATGAGCAAGTGGATACCTCCTTTCGGCTTTCTGATTTAAAATTACCCACACTTAACAAGAAATGCTAACCACCAAGACTTCCCCAAATGTCAAGTTTAGACAAAAATGCCACTGGTTGCCTCTTTTCCCCCCACTTCTAGGTCAAAACCTTCTCCAAGCCATTTCTTTGCCTATATTTACAAACAAATTACCTAGTGAAGAGCCAACAAAGGAGCGCTCACCAAACTGTTAGAGCTTAACATTAGGCTCCTTTTCTAACAGTTTTCAATACAAATCTTTAATCAAAACAGCATAGCTCATATATAATCACCAAAATTTTCTCAACTCCTTTGTTTTAAACAAGCGTTGAATTACAATTCCTTCAATGCTCTTAGGTATTATTTTCTATCAGTGTGTCCTGCACACAGACATAAAAGCATAAAAATAAAAACAACAACAAAAAGCAACTCTACAAAAATAAATAAACAAGTTTAATAAGATTTTCTGAGTTACTGAAATAGTCCTATACCAAACTTTAATATTGCTTTTAATATAAAGTTAGTCAAATTCCAATTTAATCCTATTCCAATCAGATGGAAACAAATTTCCATCAAGTAGGTTAAAACTTAAAAATCTAAGCAAAACAATTCAAAGTAATTTCTTTTGGTTGACGAATATATATATATATATATATATATATATATATATATATATATATATATATATATATATATATGTATGTATGTATGTATATGTTTTCTGAGGTTTTCGCGGGTGTTTGTATGTGGATCTTTGGTTATTCGAGGCACAACCACAAAACAGAAACCTAACTACAGCTGCAAAATCAGCCACTTTAAACCCCTCCAAACCACACAATAAGCAAACTGACACCCACTATAAAAACATGGCACCACCACAAACACGAAGCCGAACAAAAGCAGCACAACTCACCAGCTCAGGTCTGGGGCTGGCAGCTGAGACCAGCCCATCCACTCAGAACACACCCCCACCCAATCAGAACACACCCACCATTCAAAACACACTCCCACCCAATCAGAGCACACCTCCACCCACAGAACACATCCCCTCTGGCAGTTTAAAAAAGAGGAACAAACAGCCACATGCTTCTCCCAGAAGAAGGAAGCTAAAGCCACCAGCCTGATGATGACGGATGGGATTCCGTCGAAACGTCGCGCCTACACCTTTAGTTCTACGCGGGGAAAAACCCGAATAACCAAAGATTCATATATACAGTATATATATATATGTATATATATGTATATATATATATATATATATATATATATATATATATATATATATATATATATATATATATATATATATATATATATATATGTCTAATTTGTTAGATGTTTTGTGCCAGCCATGGCAGTTCCCCAAAAAGGTCATCAGATGGGAGCAAAGAGGCTTCTTTGCTTCCACTGATGAGTCAGGGGTCCCCGGCCCCTGCAGCCCCATTGGCGAGAGAGTTTTATGGTTAGGGAGGGGCTGAGACCCCCCCATAAATACCTCTGCTCAAGGGGCTGCTCTTTGTCCTGCTTCTGCTTCTAGTTCTGCTCTCTTCTAGTCTACTTCTGTTCTTTTGTTCTCTCTCACATGCAGGCATGGATGCCTCCATGCGAAGTAATTCTTTTTTTCTAATCTATCGTTGAATAAAGCTTCATATGATTGCATCTCTGCGTTCTGCTTTTCACTTGGAAGCACCTTAATGATCCATCGACCTCGTGAGACCATCTCACAAGTTGGAAGCAAGAGGATGGTTTAAGGCAACGCTTCCAAGCCAGCGGCTACTACAAGCTGTCTGGAAGTTCCAGCACAAACCCATTTAAAATGGATGGCAGGAGGTCCCCGATTGTGACACGAAGTCTTCAATCAAAGACTGCAGCCTTGCATCCAGCCCCTGATGCGAGCTCCGCTCCAGGTGAGAGCACAGGACCCAACGGGGCGCCAGGGACCCCTCTGCAAGCCACAGAGGGAAGCATGGAAGGCTTGCAGTCCGCCCAAGACTGCCCAGATGCAGCAGAAACGGCCCTGGCCCAAGCCAAACGCCGCGTGAGCCAGATGACTGAACAGGAACGCAAAGAGCTGCTTCTAAAGTTCCTTGCAACACAAAGGATGCCACAAGCCTCTCCACGGGGGATCTCAGCACAGGAAGCCTCTGGACACCTGGTGAGTCCTTCCCTAGCGCCCACAAGGCCCCCTAATATGGCGCCCGCCACCCTGAGTGACCCCGGGACCCCAGAGCTTTTGGCGCGAAATTTCCCACCAAACTGTTACCTACAGCTTCCTGGGGCAACCGGAAGCAAGATGGCGGCCCCCAGGGCACCCACATGGCCTGATACCGGAAACAAGATGGCGGCCCCCAGTACACCCACATGGTCTAATAAAGATAGGCCTCAACCAAGCCTGGAGTCCCAGCAATCTATAGCATCCAGCCAAAGCAGCATAGAAACCCCCTGGTCCTCCCCACCAGAAAGCCTTAAGGCCTATGAGGGCAATGAAGCCTGCCCAGCCACGCCTACTGCAGCAGAGATTGGAGCAACTATCCGGACCCTAGTTGCAGCTCTGGAGGCTAAAACGACTTCAGCCTCAACATCGGGGGTAGCAAGGCCACCAACCCTCTCCCCGGGGCCTAACTGCCGGGAGAGGTCCAGCCTGGAGCCTCCCAACTATATCCTGCACCCCCAGAGGGCCCCCAATGTACTCTCAGGGCCCCCAGCCTACTTTTTGCCGCCGCCCAGTCGCTCTGCTTACCAGATAGTCTTCGGGGGGGCCCCGGAAGAGGCCCCCCCTCCAACTCCGTCTCTCAAGGCAATCCGGGCAATCCATGTGCCATCCAGCATCCATCTTGCAATCCTCAGGAAGAATCTCCAGGGCTTCTGCCGGCCGGCAGACTTGGGAAACGCCCTCCCCCGGATCACATGATTTCCGGGCATGCCCAGTCGGAGCTATCCAAAAATCAGAGAAAAATCCCACCAACTACCACCAGAGGGATCCCTCTACCATTCATCTCAATGGACAGCTCTCAGATGTTTGCAAGTGGGACCGACACGAGCTCTTTTTTACCTGCATCTAACCTCCCGAAGATTTTAAAAAACTGCAACTTGGGGGGGGAGAATTACAACAGTTGGAATAGAGATGTGCAAGTATGTCTATTAAAGGATGGGACTCTAGAGATGCTTCTGAACCCGACACCTCTCCCCTGGGGACCCCGAGAGGAGTGGCATCATAGACAAGCATACACCACTCTGCTGAGCTCACTGGATGGCAACTTGTTCTCCAGTATTCCAGATGGACTCACAGCTGGTGAAGTTTGGCGGTTATTATACAATTTATTCAACAGCGACAGCATTGGTTCGATCACCAGACTCACAACTGAGTTTTACACAACCAGACTCAGATTTGGTGCTAGCATGCCTGAACACCTAGGGAAATTGAAGGCACTCAGGGCAGAACTGGTGTCCAGAGACCACCCTGTAACTGATGCGAACATGGTCGCTGTCATTCTGGCTTCCCTGGACAGACGTTGGAGCAATTTCATTGTTTCACTGGAAGGGACCAGGAAGGAAGCCATGACTCTGTCCTACCTCACAGGGAGACTCATCGAAGAAGATAGAAGGCGAAGAGATGCAGGAGAATACGCCAGAGTCACCACTCAGCAAGCCAGAAGGGGGTGCCACAACTCAGAGCAGGTTAATGCTCTACTTAAGTGTTTCATCTGTGGCTCTGAGGGACATCTGAAGAAAGACTGTCCCCATCAACAACAAGCCCCCAAACGTGGTCCCAATCAAGTAAGGGGCAAGGGGCAAGGAAGGGGGCATGGCGGGGGCAAAGGTAGTGCCAGGGGCAATTTTCTGCATACTTGTTCCCTCACCCCCATCACAAAGGCTGATAGCCCCACTGACGTATGGTTACTGGACTCTGGAGCTTCATCTCACATTACCAATATGAGTCAAGGGTTTAAAAGGTTAAAGAACATTAACTCATCTGTCAAGGTGGCCAACGGTGATAAAGCTTTAGTTGTTGGGGAGGGCACTGTCTCTGTACCCGGGCTAGGAAACATTGAAGTGGTATTGCATGCTCCCTCCATTGCCAACAACCTATTAAGCATTATCAAATTATGTGACGATGACAAGGTGGAAGTTTTATTTCGCAAAGGGGGAGGTCATGTCACCTGGAACCAGAGGGTCATTGGAAATATTGCCATCATAATAGGTTTGCCATACCTCTCCCCTGAGAGCCCACCCACCTCAGAAGGGGCCCCACAGCCAGCCCCAAGGCTGTTTAAGGAGCGCAAGGCCGAAGCGGTTGCACCCAAGCCCCCACAGCCTGCCCCAAGGCTTTCCAAGGGCAGTGTGGACAAGAAACCCGAATCTCAGCAGGCACCTACAGCACTGCTCAAGGCAACCAGAGCCAAGAGGGTGTCAGTGGGGAAGCCGCTCCACGATAAGTGTGCCCATCTCTTACACAGAAGATTAGGTCATGCGAGCTTCCCTGTAGTTAAAAAGATGGTAGAGTTTGCTGAGGGAGTCCAGCTCAAGAATTGTGACGTGTTCCTGGACTGTGCCATTTGCAAGAAGACAAAGAGGAAGGCTGCCCCTATCCCTAGAGTGTCACTGCGTAAGGCCCAATACCCGTACCAACAAGTACATGTTGATTTGGTTGGGCCTTTCACACCATCCCTAGGGAAAAGACAGTATTTTCTCACTGTCGTTGATGATTTTTCACGATACGGCCACGTGTATACCCTCACAGAAAAATCCAAAGCCTTTAACGCCATAAAGTCACTGTACAACTTTGTAGAGACCCAGTATAAGACCAAGATCGCACAACTGCAGAGCGACCGCGGGGCTGAGTTCATGTCCCGAAAATTCCAGGACTGGGTAAGGCGTAAGGGCATCCGCCATTTTCTTACTGCGCCATTCACCCCCGCTCAGAATGGCGTGGCTGAGAAAAGAAATGGAATCCTGCAAACTATGATGCGTAGTCTGATTGCAGACACTGGGGTCGCAGTATCATACTGGGCAGACGCAGTGCACTACGCCAATTACACCTTAAACCGCACCTGGAGCAGTGTTGTGAACCAGACCCCATATTTCCTGGTCCACGGTAGGAAACCAAGTCTGGGACATTTACGTGTTTTTGGCTCTTACGCATGGGTGCACATCCCCAAGCAGCTGCGGAAGAAGGGGAGATCTGTTTCCCAGAGACTGAGGTTCTTGGGCTATGCCCCTGGCTCCAAGGCCTATCGTTTCCTGGGAGAAGGGGGCAGGCCTGTGACTTCCCAATCTGCCTCTTTCGAAGAGGACTCCAATTGGACCCAGATCCACTTGAATGATCTGAGCCCATATGTCAACTGACCCAGCAAGGACACACCGACCACGACATCACCTGAGACGACCACATACCCTGCCACCGACGAAAGTGAGGAACAAGACGAAGATGTCATCCTACCTGGATCAGATGGGGAGGATGAGCTGTCCAGTCCCATGGGGGAAGACACGCCGTCTTCACCCCCAGCGACGCCTCAGAGACCCGCGGAAGAAAAGGGCGGTGAGTGGCAGAAGGTAAGGAGGTCAAAGCAGTCCAACAAAGGGATCCCGCCAAAGAGAATTGACATTGGGCACATCACGTCTGTCAACAGCGTTGTGGCCACCCCAAAATCCTTCTCTGACATCCAGGAGCTGCCCATCGAAGAACAGGAGAAATGGCAGCTCGCGATGGAGAAGGAAATGAACAGCCTAAGAAGACTCAAGGTCTTCACCCCCCCAGCAACCACCAAAGGAGAGGAAAGTCATTGGCACAAGGTGGGTTTACAAGGCCAAACCACTTGCCAATGGCCTCTACCTGTATAAGGCCCGTTTGGTAGCTCAGGGGTTCGCTCAGCGCTACATGGAGGACTACGGGGAGACCTTCTCTCCAACCGTCCGGGCAGAGAGCGTCAAGGCCGCCCTCATAACTGCAGCCGCTCTGGGGGAGGAAGTCTTCCAATTCGACATCCAGACGGCTTACCTCCACACCAACTTGGACCGGCAGATCTACGTGAGGGCCCCTCCTGGCTACCAGCAAGACGGGGGAAATACATGGTTGCTCCACAAAGGGTTATATGGCCTCAAGCAGTCGGGGAAACTATGGTATGACTGCCTTAGAAAAAGTTTAGAATGAGTTGGTTTCACTGCATCCCATGCAGATGAATGTGTCTTCACACGCAACTCCAAGAGTACTACAGAACGGGTGTTAGTTTATGTGGACGACCTACTATATGTAGGGCCTGACAAGGAAGGGTGTGATGAATTTGCCAAGGCCCTGGAAGAAAAGTTTACTCTGAAGTCTTTGGGGTGGGTTGACAAGTACTTGGGTGTGCACATCTTGGCCACTAAGGGGGGGTTCGCTCTATCTCAAAAAGAAAAGATAGAGGAGTTATTGGCCAAATGCAAAATGGCAGAATCTAACCCAACGCGTAGCCCGATGCAAAGTGACTATTACAATCACACTCACAAGGACGGTCCTGAGTTCACAGATAATAAGCTTTACAGATCTGTGATTGGCTCCTTGCTATATATCAGCAATTGGAGCAGGCCTGACATAGCTTTAGCTGTGAATCTACTGTCCAGGCACGTGGAACACCCAAAGGAATTCCACTGGACTGCTGTTAAAAGGGTACTTAGGTACCTCAGGGGCACGACTGATGCCCTCCTTGTGCTGGAACCAGAGAAGGGGAAGACGGCCCAGCTCTCCACTTACTCAAACGCAGACTGGGCTGGTGACACCAAGAGTAGACAGAGCACCTCTGGTTTCCTCATATTGCTAAATGGCTGTCCTGTCCATTGGCATGTTAGGCAGCAAAAATTTGTTTCTTGCTCCACGGCCGAGGCTGAATATGCCAGCCTGTCAGACACGGCCAATGATTTGATTTGGTTCAATGATCTGATAACGAGCATCTGGGCATCTCCTCCTCTGCCCATCCAAATTCAAGAGGACAACACAGCCGCAATTGCAATCTCGGGGGCATATGCGGTGGGCTCTAGGTCCCGCCACATAGACATACGCTATAAAAATGTCAGGCAGCTTGCCAAAGAGGGTTTTATACATGTTGAGCATTGTAACACAACTGACCAGATAGCTGATCTGTTCACCAAACCTGTTCCCATTGACCGGCACAACCTTCTGTGTAAGCGTTTGTGTTTGGTCTTCTGAATGTGTTTATGCATGTCTATGACACCTGCTCGCCCCCTCACACACATTCACTGGTCCCTGTCATTGGCTGGCAAGAAGGGGAATTGTTAGATGTTTTGTGCCAGCCATGGCAGTTCCCCAAAAAGGTCATCAGATGGGAGCAAAGAGGCTTCTTTGCTTCCACTGATGAGTCAGGGGTCCCCGGCCCCTGCAGCCCCATTGGCGAGAGCGTTTTATGGTTAGGAAGGGGCTGAGACCCCCCCATAAATACCTCTGCTGAAGGGGCTGCTCTTTGTCCTGCTTCTGCTTCTAGTTCTGCTCTCTTCTAGTCTACTTCTGTTCTTTTGTTCTCTCTCACATGCAGGCATGGATGCCTCCATGCCAAGTAATTCTTTCTCTCTAATCTATCGTTGAATAAAACTTCATATGATTGCATCTCTGCGTTCTGCTTTTCACTTGGAAGCACCTTAATGATCCATTGACCTCGTGAGACCATCTCACATAATTAAAACTCAATTTCCAAAAAAAGATTGTCTAACAATTAATCTCTCCTCTTTCAAGTAAAAAAATTGCAAGCTGAAACTGCAAGAATGGACATTAAATTTCACATCCACCCTCCCCTTCCTCAGACTGGAATTCTAAGCAGAGAGAAAAAATGGTTAAAATAACCATCCCCCCCCTCTTTTTTTCTCTCTCTCTCTTTTTTTTTATTGAAAAGTTTTAAAATACAATTTTCCTTTAAAAACCCCCCTTCCCCCTCCCCCCTCCCCCCCTCCCTCCTCCCCCCCTCCCTCCCCCCCTCCCCCCCTCCCCCCCGACTTCCCAGAGCTAAATACAAGGTATATATATAAAAAAAGCAATCATAAACAATCATATACTAACAACTATAAATTCTAAAATCCATCACTCTCTAGCTTATATAGGATAAAACAAACCTTAGCAATATTAAATATATATAAAAAACTAGAAAAGAAAAAGAAAAAAAACCGAAAGAAGACTTATTCGAATGCTACATAAAACTTCTTAACCCTATACTTGTTCTGGATAAACTCAATCCATTTTCTCCATTCCATAATGTAACGTTCTTGCGAATGATCTTTCAAATAGGCCGAAATCTTCGCCATCTCTGCCAGGTCGGAAACCTTTAAAGTCCACTCTTCTATGGTCGGCAGTTCCTCTTTCTTCCAATATTGGCCTATCAAAAGTCTTGCTGCCGTAATTAAGTTCAACATCAACTTGGAGTCCACAACTGTAGCGTCAACAAATATTCCCAAAAAAAAAAATTGCGGACAAAACTTTATCCTCCGTTTAAAAATCTTCTGCATATTCCACCAGACTTTTATCCAAAAAGCCTTAACCTTCTTACATGTCCACCATATGTGAAAATATGTTGCATCTTCATCACCGCACCTCCAACATTTAGGCTGATAATTCGGATACATACTTGCAAGCTTTTTAGGATCTAAATGCCATCTATAAAACATTTTATAAAAGTTCTCTCTTAGATTTTGAGCTTGAGTAAATTTTACGTTCCTCACCCAAATCTTTTCCCACGTGTCCATTGTAATAACTTCCTGAATGTTTTGGGCCCATTTTATCATACAATCCTTAACAAGCTCTGTTTCTGAATCAATCTCTATCAATGCAAGATATATCCGTTTGATATGTGCTGGTCCCTGATTTCTAATTTGCTTTATCAAGTTTTCATCAGTCATTGCAAATCCATTTTTCTGGTCTTCTTTCCACCTGGCCCGTAACTGAGTATATTGAAACCAAGTTTGAACAACCTTCTCTTCTCGCAAGAGGCTATATGATTTCAAACACCAAACATTTCTTTCCAAGCTTAGGATCTCCTTGTACGTAGTCACATCATGTTTGAAACCAGCATGTATATTTTCTATTGCGTGTTTTGGAATTGCCCACAATGGTATCTTGCAACTTAACTTATGTCTATACTTCTTCCAGACTCTCAGCAATGCCTGTCTTAAAATATGCATCCTAAACACATTATCTACCTTCTTATCATACAACAAATATGCATGCCAGCCAAACAACAAATCATGGCCCTCAAGATTTAATAACCTCCGTTGCGTCAAATTAATCCAATCACTTATTCCTACTAATGCAGCAGCTTCATAATATAATTTAAAATTAGGCAATTTAAGGCCACCTCTCTCACGAGTATCCTGCATAATCTTAAGTTTAACTCGTGGCTTTTTCCCTGCCCACACAAATTTATTGATACCACGCTGCCATTCCTCCAAATTAGAATCTTTCTTAAGAATCGGTATCATTTGAAATAAAAATAAAAATTTGGGCAGGACATTCATTTTCACTGCTGCAATCCGTCCCAACAAAGACAATTGCAATTTTTCCCAACTCTCCAATTCTTTTTGAATTTTCCCCCATAATTTTTCATAATTATTTTTATATAACTTTGTATTAGAGGGTGATAAAATCACCCCCAAATATTTAACCCTTTTAACAATCTCAAATCCAGTTAATCCTTCTAAGAGAGCCTTTTGCGAAGCTGTCATATTTCTGGCCAAAATTTTGGTTTTCTGTGTATTAACTTTAAATCCAGAAACCTTCCCATATTGTGTTATTATCTCCATCAGGTCCACAACAGAGTTCTCTGGCTGGGTCACTGTAACAACCAGATCATCTGCAAATGCTCTCAATCTATAGTCCTGATCTCCAATTTGTATCCCCTTAATTTTTTCCGAATTCCGAATTTTAACCAATAATATCTCTAATGTTAGCACAAATAACAAGGGCGATAACGGACACCCTAGCCTTGTGCCCTTCTCAATATTACATGCTGCTGTCAGGCTATTATTAACTATAATTCGGGCAGTTTGTTTTTGATATAATGCCCTAATCGGTTGTAAAAATTTTTCCCCAAAATCCATTTTATCTAAAACTTTCAACAAAAATTGCCAATTCAATTGATCAAAAGCCTTTTCAGCATCTAAAAAAATTAGCGCTGCAGAGATCTGGTTGTTCCTTTCCAAAAACTCTAACACATCAACTATATGTCTCACATTATTTTTCATTTGCCTACCACTAATAAACCCCGTTTGATCCCCATGAATCACCTGTTGCAGAACCCTCATCAGTCTATTAGCCAAAACCTTAGCAAATATCTTATAATCTGTATTTAAAAGCGATATCGGTCTATAATTTTTAACTTGAATAGCATCTTGGTCTTCCTTCGGAATCAAAGAGATAAAAGCTGTTCTCCAAGACGGTGGCACCTTTCCCCCCCTCTGGATTGTCTGAAACAGCTCCCTTAACGGTTTTATCATCTCTAATTGTAAATTTTTATAATAGGCCGCAGTCAAGCAGTCCGTGCCTGGTGCTTTATCCACCTTCAATTCCTTAATTGCTGTAAAAATTTCTTCTTCTGTAATCAGTTGATTAATCCCCTCTTTTTGTACTTGCGTAAGAACCGGGATGCTAGCATTCTCCAAATATATATCAATATCTTTTGCATTAATTTCCTCTTTAGCATATAATTTCGAATAAAAATCCACAAAAGCATCCTTAATAAGATTCTGTTGAAACACAACCCTTCCTTTATACTCAATCTTATCTATATTAGAGGCCCTTTGTTTTTTCCTCTGTCTACCTTCATCACGCTGAACTTCTGTTCCATCCTCTCTTCCATTCTCTCCTCCAGTTTCTCCAATTTCTCCTCCATCTGTGCAAATTTATCAGCAATTGATTGATTGATTGATTCCAAAAGTACCTGGGCATGTTTATCCAAAGCATCTCGTAAATCCTTCGGTGTCAGCACATCAGGAGGGTGCAACGCCTGTAGTGATGATTGTTGCACCGGAGAAGATCCACCACTCCGAAGAGTTTTAGGGGGAGGTTTAGCCGCCATCTTTTACTCCTCAATTATGACGCACTTTCACTTAAAGTTTAAAAAGTCCAGCAAGCTCGAGAGTATAATAAAATAATCCTCTTCACCTTTTCCTCTTGTACCGCTCTGCCTGCTCCTTTAATCCATAGTCCTTTCTTCAGGCAGGGATGGTTCGCAGACACCTGGCTCTGCTCCAAGAAGTCCGGAGCAGAGACGCTGGCCAGCTGGGAGCAACCCAGGCTTCGGGGGAGTTCAATCCTTCAGCCGCCCAAGCTCCAAGCTCAGGCGGCCCCGGAGAACTCGACCCCTACCTGGGGCCTCACCCCCTCCTCTTCTCCCGAGGAGGGGGCTTCAAATTCGCCCGAACAGCTGATCGGCGCTGTTTCGGGCGAAAAAACACACAGCTGAGCCGCGGGCAGCCTGGGAAGGCTGTCTCCGGCGCCGCGCAGCCACCGGAAGTCTCTCTCTCTCTTAAAATAACAGGGGAGGGGGGAAGAGAAAGAGACAGGAGAAAAAGAGTAAAAGAAATTTTAAAAAAATCTCACCACTAAAAATTTTTTGCTCTCCTTCACATGCATTTTCCATAAATTTTCTCACACATTGTCCATGAAACTTGTCTCATTGGTTTTTTTGTTTATTTTTCATTTACTTTTACAACAATAAAATCTGCAATTTACTATTCCTTTCACAGCCTGGGACTGGTGGGGATGAGTGATGTTTGAAGGCTAACACACACATTTACATATCAGCAAATTAACCCATTCACTTCCATTCTGACTGCTTGCATAAACAATTTCACATACAAAAATTTCATTTCATACTTTCTCCAGAGAAACCATACATTGTTAAATAAGGCCTTTTTGTTTGGTGTTTTTTTATTAAAAAGTTTTACAATACATTTTATCTTTAACAAACAAAAAAAAGGAAAAAAAAACCCTCCCAACCCCCTCCCCCCCACCCTCTTCCCCCTCCCCAACCCTCCCCAACCCCTCCCTCCCTTTCCCCTCCCCCCCGGCTTCCCAGAGCAAAATCAATCATAATCTAACTTACGCAAACAATCCTAAACTATTTAAACTACTGAACTTTAACTCATATAAGAAAAACTCTAAACATATATATATATATATATATATATATATATATATATATATATATATATATATATTTCAAATGTTAACTATTTAGATTACCTTGCTAAGCCCGAAACATGGGGCAAATCTTCATTTCCTGTTTTCAGCCTATCTTGAAGGCTATCGAACAGGCAGTAGTCACACCGGACAATTCATATATTTGTGTAAATTACTAACAAAGAATTAAAGGGAAACTGAGATGCATTTCTGACTCCTTAGTCGTCATCAGTCAGCTATACCCTTCTGAGATTCGAACCTGGGCTGATTGTGTGTGTATATATATATATATATATATATATATATATATATATATATATATATATAATATCAATAATTATACAAATACAAAGTAATACTTTCCAATCTAATACCAAGACACAGAATATAAAAATACAAACAATCATGATCTAACTTACGCAAACAATCCTAAGCTATTCAAACTATCAAACTTTAACTCATATAGGTAAATTCCAAACATACATATATATATCATATCAATGATTATTCAAATACAAAATAATACCTTCCAATCTGATACCCAATAAAAACAATCTCAAATAAACCAATTTATATCAATTGTCTAAAACTATTCCTCATTCCAGCTAAGCTTTAAATTCACATTATCCTAATGTGTTATACAACTTAAAGTACCATAGATTACTTTCCAAACTTAAGAAATTTTTATATAATCACATCATTTTTATATTCTTATATTCTATTACCTATTCCAATATTACCCATAAAAATATTACAAATTAACTTCGATCACAAAGAAAACAATTTATATCAATTTTATAAAACTATTCTTCTATCCAACTAAAAGCTTAAAATTTTTCATCCAAATAACAAATCATAACCTACAGAATAGCAATAAACACTACTACAAATCTTCCCAATTAACTTTTCATAATTATCTTAAAACTAAAGCAACACGAAATATTACATAATTATTTTATAAGGGTAGAAAATATATCCCCAAATATTTAGTCCTTCTAGCAATTCCAATTCCCATAATCCTTATTACATTATTGTCTCTTACAATTATGTGACTAAATCTTCAGGCTTGATTCATTCGTCCAGAAGTAGCACGCCTCTTCCAATTTCTGGCCTTCTCCAGTGATAATGAAATTTGACCCACTCCTGTATCTTTCACATCTGTCTGCATTAACCCTTCAGCAACTTGCAGGTTCTCTCTGGAACGTTGAGACTCTCTCTCACCTTTTTTCTTTGTAGATTCCAAAGATGGTATGGGGACTGCTTTTAAAACATTACTGTAGAAATCACGTGCCTGAATTTCCGTAGTAAAACAGTACCTCGTACCTTCATAGGTCACCACCATACCCACTGGTATTTGCCATCTAAACTTAATATCACGTCGTCTCAATTCTTGTGTCAAAAAAGCAAATTCCTTCCTTTTTCTTAAAATCTTTGCAGGGATCTCTTTTAAAATCAGAACTTTTTGCTCAGCAATTACAAAATCAATATTGTAGGAGGCCTGGATAACTTCATTTCTAATCATTCTCTTTGTAAAATAAACCACCACATCTCTGGGTAGTTTCCTTTGTCTTGCGATCCACGAATTAACACGGAAGATTTTATCTATATCTTGCATTATTTCATCTGCTGGTCACTTCAACACCCCTTCCAAAGCCTCAGAAAATATTTTCTCCAAATTTTCCTTAGGATTTTCTATTAGGCCTCTGATTCTTAAAGCAAACTCCATCTGAGAATACTGTGTCGAAATCAAATCAAAATCCATTTTCTCTATTACATTTTCAGTTTCTGTCATTTTGGCTTCCAATCTAATATCATTTTGAGCAAGATCTTCCACTCTTTCATCCAAAATCTCAATACTTTTAACCATGGTTTGGTGTTATCAGAGTGGATTTTGACCCTTTTCCAAGTCTTGGAATAACACAGAACAACACAGACAGACATATATACACAGATACTAGTAAAACAACATTCATTTAGACATATGGCTTGTCCTGCAAGAAGCGAGAAAAATCATGAGGTGATTCCAACCAAACATGGTTTTATAGGCCCCTTTAACCATCTCCCATTTTTCTCACCATTCCAAGTCCAAGTCCATGTTCCAAATGTCCAAATATTTATATAACAAAACAAAACACACACACATATCAATTTGGGATTTTAGGCCAAAACAGGTCTCCCCTTTTAATTAAAAAGGGGGAAAAACATTTATGGTTACTTCCAATTTATCCCACCAACTTCAAAAGACAGTGGGGAAAGACTAAAAGGAATTTTGAACCTGGGGTCTTTTGCAGGTGTAAAGGGGGAGGGGAAAAGTAGCACCCTCCTCACCTCACCTCTGACAAAGCGAATTGAATAGTCCAAAGAGCTAGATTAAAAGAAAAAGATAGAAGAAAAACTTGCTTTTATTTCTTTGAATTTTCTTTTCTTTAGGTTTACAACAACAACTACAACAATTGCCCATCTTCTTTGAGAGTTTCCCTGATTATGGTTCCCTGAGGTTCTTGATTTTATGGCCACTCAAAATTTTCAACACCAGTTCGCTTCCCTTCAGGCTGTCCTTTGCCCTTGCGGGTTAAGGAAATGCAACCTTTCAGGTCTGCACTCGCTTTGGACTTACCAGTGTTCCCAGAACACAGCCCATCACACTCACACAGCCATTATCACAGAAACCTCCCACAATCGCTCTCCTGACCACCCAGGTACTATTGCGTGCTTCCCTCCTTTGGGGCAAAAGTTTCTTACCTGGGCCAGTGCACTGGGTTACCTGGTCCTGGGCCTCAGTTGTTGACTCTCTTCCTTTTTCCTATTCTTTGATTTTGTAGACCAGAATTGTTAATTTAGTTTGGCTCAGAGCCTGCAATGGGAAACTAGATCTCAGACAACTCCAGGCAGTTGAAATCAACAGGCGCGCCCTTGGACTTTACTGAGAACAGCTCCTCCCTAGAGGCTCTTTCAAGCCCCACGTTTGGTCACCAAGTTTGTGAGATTTCAAAACCCAAAATCTGATACTCACAACTCGAAGACAACTCTGGTTAACAAAGGCAAAGATTTATTGAAAAGAAAATTTAAAATAATAAAGAAAATAATAAAGAAAGCGTTTGCAAACGCGGCCTCTTAGGCCCTTCCCAAATTGGATTGGGTTCAAAGAGCGCACTGAGCAAGTTTCAAACCAGGCATTTATACTTTCTTTTCTTGATACATGCCCCCCTAAGAAACTTAAGTTAGTGACTTCCGGGTGGCAAGGCTCTGCAGCCGGCAGCCATTCAGGCTGTCAACCCCGTTGTCTTCGTGGAGCCGCTGAAAACAGCGCTGATCAGCTGTTTTGGCAGCTTGGAAGCCCGCTCCTCGGGAGAAGAGGAGGGGGTAAGCGCCCAGGCAGGAGTAGAGCTCTCCCGGGCCGCCAGAGTTGAAACTCTGGTGGCTGAAGGATTGAGCCCCCCTGAAGCCTGAGTTTGCTCCAGACCTCGGGACGCCTTTGCTCCAGGGCTTTGGAGCAGAGCAGGGCATAGCAACCATCCCTACCAGCAAGAGTGAACTTCAGATAACTTGCATGCAGGCAGAGCGGTACAGGAGAATCAGGTGAAAGCAAGTTTATGATCTTTAACTCGGTGGACTTTGTGGAGTTTGATAAAAGTGAAAGTGCGTAACAGGCAATAGTGGGTGAAAATGGCTGCCAAATCTTCTAAAGTTCCTAGAAGCGCGGGGGCTTCTCCGGTGCAACAACCTTCGCTACAAGCTTTAATGCCCCTCCCTGCACCTGCACCTGTACCAACTTTTACAGTGAAAGATCTGCAGGATGTTTTGCAAGAGGCTTTGAAAAAGCAATCTCAACAATTAGCTGAACATATGGAGGAGGAGCTTACAGAAATGAGGGCAGACATCTTACTTGCATTTCAAGGCATGGCTGTATGTATAGAGCGTCTGGACGAGAGAGTGGAAGATCTCAGCCAAAATAATATCAGATTAGATGCAAAAATGACAGAGACTAAAAATGTGGTGGATAAGATTGACGACGATTTGACCCTGGTACAGTACAGAGAGATGGAGTTCACTGTGAGAATTAGAGGTTTAAAAGAGGATTCTAAGGAAAATTTGAAAAAAATAGTTTCAGAGGCTTTGGAAGGTGTTTTGGAGCGATCAGCAGAAGAAAGTATGGAGGATATAGACAAAATATTTCGTGTTAATTCGTGGATTGCAAGACAAAGGAAATTACCCAGAGATGTGGTGGTTTACTTTACAAAGAGAGCAATTAGAAATGAGGTTATTCAAGCTTTTTACAATAATAAATTTGCAATTGCTGAACAAGAAGTTTTAATTTTAAAAGTGATCCCTCCAAGAATCCTAAGGAGAAGGAAGGAATTTGCTTTTCTGGCACAAGAATTAAGAAGACGGGATATTCAGTTCAGATGGGAGATACCAGTGGGTATGGTGGTGATGTATGCAGGCACGAGACATCGTCTTCTTACAGTGTTACAGGCACGTGATTTTTATACTAATGTTTTAAAAGCAGTCCCCATACCACTTTTGGAATCTAAAAAGAAGAATGGTGAGGGAGAGTGTCAATCACAAAGTGAGAATGCACAAAGTGCTGAAGGAGCTACGCAGATGAAAGATGGAGAATTCCAGAAAGTTACAGGAGTGGATCAAATTTCAGAATCATCGGAGGAGGTTAGAGACCAGAGAATGACACGTGCTGCTGCTAGACGAATGAGACAAGAGCAAGAACAAGAACAGCAGAGAGTTATGATGGCACCTCCAAAACTTACTTACAGTGAAGCAGTGGGAGGAGCGCGACCTAAGAGAGTGCAGGTGATTTTGGAAGAAGCGCTCCAAAAGCTTCAGGTCGCGAAAGATGGCGACAAAGTTTCTAACCTGGAATGTTAATGGTTTAAATTCACCACAGAAGAGAAAGAAAGTATTTCAATACTTAAAACAATTTAAGAATGATGTTATTTGTCTACAAGAAACACATATTAGAGCCACGGATCAAAAGTATTTGTTAAACTCAAGGTTGGGCACACAGTTTATTGCTTCTGCAACTGATAAGAAAAATGGAGTGGTTATTTATGTTAAGAATACTTTGACAGCGGCTTTAATTGAAGCTGATAAACAAGGAAGATATGTTATAATTGAACTGTTAATAGAAGGCAAGAAAACGCTTTTGGTTGGACTATATGCTCCTAATCAACAACAAAGAGATTTCTACAGTTTATTACACAGCAAGATTATTCAGTGGGATTATAAATCTTGTATTTTGATGGGAGAGTGGAACAGTGTTTTGGATGTACAAATGGACAAGGGTGGGGGGGTTTAAAAGCACCCCAAGTCATGCTAAACTGCCTAAATCTTTTTTTGAGATGAAGGATGACTTGGAATTGCGAGACATTTGGAGAGAAAGGAATTTGCAAGAAAAGGACTATACTTTTTTCTCCGACAGGCATCAATCTTTCTCCAGGATTGACTTTGTATTAATTACTAATGATTTTTTCTCTAGGATTAAGAAGATCAAGATTTGTCCAAGAACTATGTCTGATCATAGTCCAGTATGGTTAGAGATAGAAAAAGATAATAGGGATAGACGGTCCTGGCGCTTAAATGAAAATTTGTTTAGATATCAGGAAAATGTGGAAGAGTGTAAAAAACAGATGAAGGAATTTTTTAAAATTAATATGCATAAAGGTACTTCTATTGAGATGGTTTGGGATGCTAGTAAAGCTTATATGAGAGGTGTATTAATATATTTGAACAATAAATATAGACGTAAATTGGAATTTAGGAGGAAAGAATAAGAGGATGAAATTAAGAAAAAAGAAAAGGCTTTAATTTTGAATCCATCTGATGGGAAGATTAAAGAGGTAATTATTTTATTAAGGGGTCAGTTTGATAAGTTAATGGCAGATCAAGTGGCAACTAATTTACGGTATGCTAGACATAATATTTTTTGTAATACTAATAAACCAGGTAGATGGTTAGCTTATTTGTTAAGGAAGAAGCAAAGGGCTTCTAATATAGATAGAATAGAAGATAAGGGTAAGGTAGTGTACCAGCAGAGTCTTATCAAAAAGACTTTTATTGATTTTTATTCTAAGTTGTATGCTAGAGATAAGATTAGAGATGCAGATATAGATAATTATTTGGTAAGAGCTAATATTCCTGTTCTTACGCAAGAACAAAAGGAAGGGATGAATCAATTGATAACTGATTAAGAAATTTTTTTAGCAATCAAACAACTGAAAGTGGGCAAAGCGCCGGGTACGGATGGATTGACTGCTGTGTATTATAAAAATTTACAGTTAGAGATGGTGAAGCCTTTAAGGGAATTGTTCCAGACAATTCAAATGGGAGGAGGGGTACCTCCGTCTTGGAAGACTGCTTTTATTTCCTTGATCCCGAAGGAAGATCAGGATGTCACCCAAGCAAAAAATTATAGGCCAATATCACTTTTGAATACAGACTACAAGATATTTGCCAAAGTTTTAGCTAACAGATTAATGAGGGTAATACAACAAGTAATTCATGGTGATCAAACTGGATTTATAAGTGGTAGACAAATGAAGAACAATGTGAGACATATAGTAGATTTGTTGGAATTTTTGGAAATAAACAATCAGATCCCTGCAGCGTTGATCTTTTTGGATGCTGAAAAAGCCTTTGATCAATTGGATTGGCAATTTCTGATGAAAGTATTAGAGAAAATGGAATTTGGGGATAAATTTTTACAACCAATCAGGGCAATATATCAAAAGCAAACAGCCCGCATACTAGTTAATAATAGTCTGACTGAAGTATGTAATATTGAAAAAGGTACAAGGCAGGGGTGCCCGTTGTCACCTCTATTATTTGTTTTAACATTGGAAATATTACTGATTAAAATACGTGATTCGGATAAAATTAAGGGAATTCAAATTAGAGACCAGGATTATAGATTGAGGGTGTTTGCAGATGATCTGGTTGTTACAGTGACTCAGCCTGATTATTCAGTTGTAGAATTGATGGAGATAATAACGCAATATGGGAAAGTTTCTGGATTTAAGGTCAACATACAAAAAACTAAAATGTTTTCTAAAAACATGACAGTATCACAAAAGGCTGTTTTAGAAGAGCTAACGAGATTTGGTTTAGGTTTAGGTTTTATTTAATTTGTATACCGCCCTTCTCCCTAGGGACTCAGGGCGGTTCACAGGGCATATATAAATAACAATAAAAAAGTTAAAAAAAGATTAAACCAATGCCCAGTTAAAAACAATAATACAATTCTAAAACAACAATTTAAAACCCATAATCCCCCATCAGGCCAGACCAGCTAATTCAAATAAGTGGGTCTTCAGGCCACGACGGAAGGTTCGGAGGTCTGATGCCATCCGGAGCTCCACCGGCAGTTGGTTCCATAATGCCGGAGCGCCCACAGAGAAGGCTCTCCCCATGGGGGCCACCAGTCGGCATTCCCTGACTGGAGGCACCCTGAGGAGGCCCTCTCTGTGGGAACGCACAGGGCGGAGGGGAGTTGACGCCGGCAGCAGGTGGTCGCCGAGGTAACCCGGACCCATGCCATGTAAGGACTTAAAGATCATAACCAAGACCTTGAACCTCACCCGGAAGACAACTGGTAACCAATGCAGCTCGCGGAGCAAAGGTGTAACATGGGAGTACCGGGAAACTCCCAAGACAACTCTCGCAGCCGCATTCTGTACCAGTTGGAGCCTCCGAGTGGTCTTCAAGGGAAGCCCCATGTAGAGAGCATTACAGTAGTCAAGGCGAGAGGTCACGAGCGCATGAGTGACCGTACACAGGGCATCCCGGTCCAGATAGGGCCGCAACTGGCGCACCAGGCGAACCTGGGCGAAAGCCCCCCTAGTCACGGCCACTATATGATCTTCCAGGGTAAGCCGTGAATCTAGGAGGACTCCCAAGTTGCGAGCCCTATCCACGGGGGGTAAGAGCTCACCCCCCATAGAAAGAGATCGAACATTTTGAATGTCCCAGGATTCCGGAATGTACAGCCACTCAGTCTTGTCAGGGTTGAGTTGAAGTCTGTTCCTCCCCATCCAGACCCGAACCGCCTCCAGGCAACGGGACATCACAGAGAGGGCATCACTGGGGTGGTTTGGGGTCGAAAAGAAAAGTTGGGTATCATCGGCATATTGATGATACCCAACTCCAAAACCACGAATGATCTCACCCAGCGGTTTCATGTAGATGTTGAACAGGAGAGGCGAGAGAACCGACCCCTGAGGAACTCCACAAACGAGAGACCTAGGGGCCGATTTCTGCCCCCCTGCCAACACCGACTGCGAGCGTCCCAGGAGATAGGAGGAGAACCACTGAAGAACTGTGCCTCCCACTCCCAATCCCCTGAGACGCCGCAGCAAGATACCATGGTCGATGGTATCGAAAGCCGCCGAGAGGTCTAATAGGACTAGGACAGAGGAATATCCCCTGTCCCGAGCCCTCCAGAGATCATTCACCAGAGCGACCAATGCCGTCTCCGTGCTGTACCCGGGCCTGAAACCCGATTGGTAGGGGTCCAGATAATCCGCTTCATCCAGGACCAGAGGGAGCTGATGCGCCACCACACTCTCGACAACCTTCGCAAGAAAGCGAAGGTTGGAGACTGGACGAAAGTTGTTCAATACAGCTGGGTCCAAGGCAGGCTTCTTGAGGAGAGGTCTCACCACCGCCTCCTTCAAGATGGTGGGGAAATAGCCCTCACTCAAGGAAGCAGATATAACCGCCTGGAGCCAGCCTCGTGTCCTCTCCCTAGCTGCATAAACCAGCCAGGAAGGGCACGGGTCCAACAAACATGTGGAGGAGCTCAGCCTCCCCATAATCCTGTCCACTTCATCAGGGGTCACAGAATCAAACTCTTCCCTGGTAACGTTGACAAGACCGCCCGTGTCCTGATCGCCTGACTCTGCCCAGTTGGAGTCCAAACCGGTCCGAATCCGAGCGATTTTATCCGACAGATGTTGACTAAATTCCTCGGCACGACCCTGCAAGGGATCCTCCCTCACCTCCTGATTAAGAAGTGAGCGAGTCACCCTAAACAGGGCGGCCGGGCGATTATCTGTGGACGCGATGAGGGTGGAGAAGTAATTACACCTCGCCACCCTCATCGCTGCGAGATAAGACCTAATATAGGTTCTTAACCGCAGCCGGTCGGGTTCGGATCGGCTAGACCTCCAACAGCTCTCTAGGCCCCATTTCCGACGCTTCATCTCCCGGAGCTCCGCGGAGAACCATGGAGCTCGCTGGGATCTGCGCCGGGTCAGGGGCCGCAAGGGTACAACCCGGTCAAGTGCCTCAGTGGCTGCCCTTTCCCAGGCTTCCACTGAGGCATCCGCCGAGCTGTGAGCAATGGAGGCAGGTGGGGACCCCAGCGCCGCTTGGAATCTATCAGGATCCATTAAGCGTCTGGGGCGGTACCATCTAATAGGCTCCGTGCCCCCACGGTGGGGGGTGGCAAAACGGAAGACCAGCCGCAGGAGATGATGATCGGTCCATGACAGGGGCATAATAAATGGAGAGCCCCCACCAAGATCATCCAACCACCGTCTAGATAAAAAAATCAGGTCAAGGGTGTGGCCTCCCTCATGAGTTGGTTCTGAAATTACTTGCGTCAGGTCCATGGCCGTCATGGAAGCCATGAACTCCCGAGCTAGCTCAGATGAACCTCCCAGGGATGGTAGATTGAAGTCTCCCAAAACTATAAGTTTGGGAAACTCAACCACCAAACCCGAGAGGATATCGAGCAGCTCGGGCAGGGCTGCCGCTGTGCGACTAGGCGAAATGTACACCAGCAGCAAGCCCAACTGCGCCCCAGAACCAAATCTCACAAAGAGAGACTCACACCCGACTATCTGAGAAACGGTGGTCTCCCGCGGACATAAGGTCTCCCTAATAGTAACCGCCACTCCCCCACCCCTACCATGAGCTCGTGGCCGGTGTAGCACCCGGAAGCCTGGTGGGCAGAGGTCAACCAAAGGGACCCCACCCTCTGGGCCCAACCAAGTCTCCGTGATGCAAGCCAGGTCCGCATGCTCACCCTCAACTAAATCCCTAACGAGGGGAGCTTTGTTAACCACGGACCTGGCATTCAGGTACACCAGCCGGAGCTCAGGAGGCTGCACATCCTCGCTCCCGGGATCTCGGGGAAGAAGCAGAGGGTCGGAGCGCCTCACCGCTTGCAAGTAGCGGAGACGGCCCTCCCGGTAGCGATACGGCCCCCTGTCTATCCGCCTGCTGCCATTCCCCGTCGTGGGAATTGATAATCCCACGACCCGCTCATGAGCCCCGGCGACAACTCCACCCCGTTCTCCCCCCGTGCAGTCAGACCCAAGTCTGGCCTGAACCATAGTTGATTGGCCACCCCCCATAGCCAGACAACCCCTATCTCCCACCCCGCTCCCTAGCCCTATAAAAAATTTTGATAAAAAAATAATCAGAGGCTTTCTATTAGATTTACATTGACGGCCCCTGCCCCTGCCCAGCGATCTCTCAGAGACCCAAAACTCGGGCCCGTCATCGAGGTTAGAAATGTTTAAGGAGGCGGGTCGCACCCAGGAGAGGGGGGCACCCCTGAGGGCGTACAAGTCCGTGCTAGTATATTGCCGCATGAGTCTAAAAAAGTCCAGACAGTCCAGGATAGGCATCCCTTAATTGTCCATGGGAGGATTGAACATGAAGACAGATGTCTGGATCCCCACCCAACTTCACTGCCACTCAGTTGGGTGCCCCCAGAGACAGGCCGCTCCCCGCCCTCTCACGACGGGTTGAGACTCCGTTCCTGGGGGTGGACCAGGTATCCTCTGGGTAGGCAAACCCCATAGAGCTCCCACCTCTATGAGGTTGCAAATGGAGAAGTCCAGCCACTCTCCCACCGTGGCCGATACCCAGGTGTGTCAAAAGTCCAAAGGGAGAGGGGGGAGGGTAGGCAGGCAGATGGTAAGAAAATATGTCCAAGGCAAAGAGGGTAGGCAGGCCAGAGTAAAAGAGATAGTCTGAATCACCGGCGTCACTGCAAAAGCAGTCCGAAGATGATACAAGATGCAAGAGCCCCATGTCGTCCTTGCTCCGGTAAGATAACCCCCGGTCATCCTCTTCGCCACCAAAGCGGTCCGAAGACGCCGTCGCCATAAGAGGCGGCCTGAAGCAAGGGTAAAGATCAACCATCGCCGCCGAGATGAATAATAGTCGCCCTCTCCACCGCCAAAACGGCCCGAGGGCGACACCACCATCGAAGCGGGCCAAGGCGGCTTGGGGCCACATGGGAATCCCGCCGCCGGCGAAAGGGTCAAAAGCCCAAAAAAGGCACCAAAGCCAGCAGCCGGCCCCCGCAGACGGGGCAACAGTCTCAGAAACGCCGGTACAGCTAGAAACGGCCCTAAAGCAAGCTGGTGAATTCCCGAGCGTCCGGAGCATGCCATCGTCACCGTCAAACCCGGGCCGCCGCCACCACCGCCATCACCGCCGAGCGCAGCCCAAAGAATCATCGCGCAGGCTGCAACCCGCGCCGAGGCCGACGCCCACGCCGTCGCCGCCATCATCACCGCCGCTGACCGGACAGCCTCACGGGCCTCACGGGCGTACTCCTCACCGACGGGCGTCCTCCTCGTCAACCCGAGCTGGCCCGAGAACAACAAAGTGGCCCGGACGGCCCGAAAGCAGCAGGGAGCGCCACGCCAAATACGAGCAGCCCAGACGCTCCGGAGAAGGTAAAAAACGGCGGGGAGAAGCAGCCGGAGGGCAGCAGGGCCAGCAGCCAGCAGCCGGTCGCTCGAAAAACACAAGTCCAAATAGACCGCTGCCGGCTTCGTCAGCCTCCGCGTTGCCACTCTGCCACTCACCAAAAACCCCAATCCCATCTCAGCAAGCCATAAGGCTTGTGAGGGGCTCCCAAGGGACGCCTATCAGCTGGAGCTCGCGGAGCTCAGCCGAGCACGTCCGCCATCTTGGGCATGCGTAGAAAATAATGCGTAGAAAATAATTTGAAATAGTTAAAAGGGTTAAATATTTGGGGATATATTTGTCACCCTCAAATGTGAAGTTATATAAAAATAATTATGAAAAGTTATGGAGAAAAGTGCAAAAAGAATTAGATAGTTGGAAAAAATTACAATTATCCTTATTGGGAAGAATTGCAGCAGTGAAAATGAATGTTTTGTCAAACTTTTTATTTTTATTTCAAATGATACCTATACTTAAAAAGGATTTAAATTTGGAGGAATGGCAAAAAGGAATTAATAAATTTGTCTGGGCATGGAAAAAGCCACGAGTTAAATTTAAGATAATGCAAGATACTATTGGGATGCCGAGAGATGGTTGGGCAGGGACAGGAGCCTCTATTGCAAATTTAACAAGAGGCCCCGGCGTGTTTTTTAGCGAAATATTTTGTGGGGTTAGGGAGGGGGGTGGGTTTACAGGTTCGGTTGGAAACTGGGGGGTTCCACCAACCGTTTCTCAGATCAGGTCGGGGATTGATCGCGCCGTGGTGGGGGTTGGGTTGGGGGCCTACGGGGCCCCGGAGCGGGGTGTGGGATTGCCAATTCCCACGGCGGTAGGGAATGGCCGCAGGTGTATGAACAGAGGGCCGTATCAATATCCGGGAGTGCATCCCCACTGCCTCCAAGCCGTGATGCGCTCCGACCCTCTGATTTCGGCCCATGGTACCGGGAGCGAGGATGAGCAGCCACCTGAGCTCAGGCTCGTGTATTTCAATGCCAGGTCCGTAATGAAGAAGGCTCCTCTCATTTGTGAGTTGATTGAGGAGGAGCATGCGGACCTGGCTTGCATTACGGAGACCTGGTTGGGCCCAGAGGGCGGGGTCCCCCTGGTTGATCTTTGCCCATCAGGCTTCTGGGTGCTGCACCAGCCTCGGGCTCAGGGTAGGGGCGGTGGAGTGGCAGTAGTTGCGAGGGAGACCTTATGTCCGTGGGAGGCCACCATAGTCCAGATAGTCGGGTGTGAGTCCCTCCTCCTGAGATGTGGCCCTAGAGCTCAGTTGGGCTTGCTGCTGGTGTACTTTTCGCCTAGTCGCGTAGCAGCAGCGCTGCCTGAGCTTCTCGATATCCTCTCAGGGTTGGTGGTTGAGTTCCCCAAACTTATGGTTTTGGGTGACTTCAACCTACCATCCCTGGGGGGATCATCTGAGTTAGCTCGGGAGTTCATGGCTTCCATGACGGCCATGGACCTGAGGCAGGTTATTCAAGGCCCAACTCATGGGGGGGTGTCACACGCTCGATTTGGTTTTTCTATCCGGACGGTGGTTAGATGATCTGGGGGGGGGGTGTTCCCCAATTATTACACCCCTGTCATGGACCGATCATCATCTCCTGCGGCTGGTCTTCCGTTTTGCCACTTCCCGTCGTGGGGTTGTTGAGCCAATGAGATGGTTCCGCCCTAGGCGCCTGATGGACCCTGAGCGGTTCCAGGCGGCGCTTGGGCCCCCACCTGCCTCCTTTGCCCACAGCTCGGTCGATGCCCTAGTGGAAGCCTGGGAAAGGGCGGCCACAGAGGCACTCGACCAAGTTGTACCCATGCGGCCCTTGACCCGGCGCAGATCTCAATGAGCCCCATGGTTCTCCATGGAGCTCCGGGAGATGAAGCGTCGGAGACGGGGCCTAGAGAGCGGTTGGAGATCCAGCCGATCCGAATCCGACCGGTTACAACTAAGGTTGTTCACGAGAACTTATCTCGCGGCGATGAGGGTGGCGAGGTCTAACCAGTTTGCCACCCTCATCGCGTCCGCAGATAATCGCCCGGCCGCCCTGTTTAGAGTAACTCGCTCCCTCCTTAATCAGGAGGTGAGGGAGGAGCCCTTGCAGGGTCTAGCCGAGGAGTTTAGTCGATTTCTGTTGGACAAAATCGCTTGGATCCAGACCGGTCTGGACTCCGACTGGGC
Organism: Vipera ursinii; assembly: GCF_947247035.1. Classification (NCBI taxonomy): domain Eukaryota; kingdom Metazoa; phylum Chordata; class Lepidosauria; order Squamata; family Viperidae; genus Vipera; species Vipera ursinii. Next base: position 25,568,671 of record NC_139522.1, read on the forward strand.
AGAGTCTGACAATGAGGATACGGGCAGTCTTGTTGATATTATCTGGGAGGAGTTCGATCCTGTGACTCCTGAAGAAGTGGACAGGATCATGGGGAAGCTGAGCTCCACCACATGTTTATTGGACCCGTGTCCCTCCTGGCTGATTTATGCGGCCCGGGATGGGACACGAGGCTGGCTCCAGGCAGTGATTACTGCCTCTTTGAGTGAGGGTAGCTTTCCCGCCGCCTTGAAGGAGGCGGTGGTGAGACCCCTCCTCAAGAAGCCTGCCTTGGACCCAGCAATATTAAACAACTTTCGTCCGGTCTCCAACCTTCGCTTTCTGGCGAAGGTTGTTGAGAGCGTGGTGGCGCAGCAGCTCCCTTTGTTCTTGGATGAAGCTGATTATCTAGACCCATACCAATCGGGCTTCAGGCCCGAGTACAGCACGGAGACGGCATTGGTTGCGCTGGTGAATGATTTCCGGAGGGCCCGGGACAGAGGACATTCCTCTGTCCTAGTCCTATTAGACCTCTCAGCGGCTTTTGATACCATCGACCATGGTATTTTGCTGCGACGTCTCAGGGGGTTGGGAGTGGGAGACACAGTTTTTCAGTGGTTCTCCTCCTACCTTCTGGGACGTTCGCAGTCGGTGTTGGCAGGGGGGCAGAGGTCGACCTTGAGGCCTCTCATTTGTGGAGTTCCTCAGGGATCGGTCCTCTCACCTCTCCTGTTCAACATCTATATGAAGCCGCTGGGTGAGATCATTCGTGGTTCTGGAGTTGGGTATCATCAGTATGCTGATGATACCCAGCTTTTTATTTCGACCCCAAACCACCCCAGTGATGCCCTCGACGTGATGTCCCGTTGCCTGGAGGCGGTCCGGGTCTGGATGGGGAGGAACAGGCTTCGGCTCAACCCTGACAAGACTGAGTGGCTGTTCGTGCTGGCATCCCGGGAAATTCCGATTATTCCATCTCTTGCCATGGGGGGTGAGTTATTACCCCCCGTAGATAGGGCGTGCAACTTGGGGGTCCTTCTAGACTCACAGCTCTCTTTGGAAGAGCATATTGGAGCTGTGACTAGGGGGGCCTTTGCCCAGGTTCGCCTGGTGCGCCAGTTGCGACCCTATCTGGACCGGGATGCCTTGCGTACAGTCACTCATGCGCTCGTGACGTCTCGTCTAGACTACTGTAATGGGGCTGCCCTTGAAGTCCACTCGGAGGCTCCAACTGGTGCAGAATGCAGCCGCGCGAGTTGTGCTGGGAGTCTCCCGATACTCCCATGTTACACCTTTGCTCCGCGAGCTGCATTGGCTGCCGGTTGTCCTCCGGGTGAGATTCAAGGTGTTGGTAATGACTTACAAAGCCCTACATGGCATGGGTCCGGATTACCTACAGCAACACCTGCGGCCGGCGTCAACTTCCTTCCATCCAGTGCGCTCCCACAGAGAGGGCCTCCTCAGGGTGCCTCCGATCAAAGAATGTCGATTGGTGGCCCCCAGGGGGAGGGCGTTCTCTGTGGGTGCACCAGACCTGTGGAACTGCCTGCCGGTTGAGCTCCGGATGGCCCCCGACCTTCGCTCCTTCCGGCGCGATCTAAAAATTTATTTATTTGAGCAATCTGACCTGGTCTGATGGGTTAGGGTTGGGGTTTTAATATGTTTTTAATACTGTTTTAAACTTGGGCTAAATATTTAATCATTTTTTAACTTTTGTATTTCGTTTTTTATATTTATTGCCCTGTACACCGCCCTGAGTCCTTTGGGAGAAGGGCGGTATAAAAATATAATAAATAAATAAATAAATAAATAAATAAATACACGTGAAATAGGTGGTCTTAAAATGCCTAATTTCAAATTATATTATGAAGCTGCTGCTTTGTCAGCGATAAGTGACTGGTTTAATTTAACACAAGCGAGATTATTAAATCTTGAGGGTCATGATTTGCTATTTGGATGGCATGCATATTTATTGTATGATAAGAAGGTGGATAATGTGTTCAAGGTACATATTTTAAGACATGCTCTGTTGCGAGTTTGGAAAAAGTACAGACACAAGTTAAATTATAAGATACCTATCTGGGCAATACCTAAACATGCAATAGAATATATAAATGTTGGATTTAAACATGATGTGATTACATATAAGGAAATTTTAAGTTTTGAGAGGAATGTATGGCAATTAAAGTCATATAATATTTTAAAAGAAGAAAAGATTGTACAAACCTGGTTTCAGTATGGGCAATTACAGGCTAGGTGGAAAGAGGACCAGAAAACTGGTTTTTCAATGATTGATGAAAATTTGGTAAAGCAAATTAGAGATCAAGGTCAAGCACATATTAAAAGGATATATCTTGCATTGATAGAAATTGATTCAGAGACGGAACTTGTTAAAGATTGTATGATAAAGTGGGCTCAGAATTTTCAAGAAGTTATTACAATGGATACTTGTGAAAAGATCTGGGTGAGAAATGTAAAATTTACACAGGCCCAAAACTTAAGAGAGAACTTTTACAAAATGTTTTACAGGTGGCACTTAGATCCTAAAAACTTAGCAAGTATGTATCCGAACTGCCAGCCCAAAAGTTGGAGGTGTGGTTGTGAGGATGCAACGTATTTTCATATATGGTGGACTTGTTAAAGGGTTAAAGCTTTTTGGATTAAAATTTGGTGGAATATGCAAAAAATATTCAAGAAAAGGATAAAGTTTTGTCCGCAACTGTTTTTATTGGGTATTATCACAGATACTACCGTTGTGGACACTAAGTTGATGTTGAATTTAATTACAGCAGCGAGACTTTTAGTAGCGCAATATTGGAAGAAGGAAGAACTGCCGACTATAGAAGAATGGACTTTAAAAGTTTCCAATTTGGCGGAAATTGCAAAGATTTCAGCGTATTTGAAAGACCAATCGCAACAGAGATATATTGTGGTGTGGAGAAGATGGATTGATTATATCCAGAATAAATATGGGACTAAAAAGTTTCACTTAGCATTTGAATAAGTAGTGGATTTATATGATGTATAACTAGCTTGTAGTTATTTTATTAAGAGTTAAAGTGCGATAGAATTTAATATTTTATTGCTGTTTGCATATTTTAGATTATGTTTGTTTGTATTTTTATACCCTATATTTAGCTCTGGGAAGTCGGGGAGGGGGGGAGGGGAGAGGAGAGTTGGGGAGGTTTGGGGAGAGGGATGGGAGGGGTTTTGTATTCAAAAATGTACTGTAAAACTTTTCAATAAAAAAGAAACTTAAGTTAGTCTTTGAAGTCATTTACATTTCTAAAAGATCTTCTTTGAAGCTTTTTAACATTTCAAAAGAACTTTGTAACAACTTCCTTACATCCGTCACTATCTTATCTTGTTTACTTGCAACCTTGGGATGTTCCTATCTTCTTTGAAGCTTTTTAACATTTCAAAAGAACTTTGTTGATTACCATTTGTGAGTTCTCTGTCTGAGCAGGAAATAGATAGCCCCACATCTTAGTGTTACATTTGATACAATTCGTTGGTGTTACATTTTATAAAAGAATAACCTTTATTTATTTTCCTTTAAAATCAATAGGGCAGACATGTCAAACACAAGGCCAGATCCGGCCCATGAAGTGGTTTCATGTGGCTCACGAAGCCATCCTGGAAACAGTGAGGGAACGGCCCCCACTGCCTTGGCCCTGGCCCAGAGACCCTCCTCCTGCCAGAGACCCTCAGATCTGTCCCACTCCTGCCCAGGCCCCCATAGGCACCCTTGATGTGAACAATGTAGAGCTGGCCATGCCCACCCAGTAGGCCATACACACTTTAGCCACGACCACCCAGTAGGCCACGACCACCCAGGCCACACCCACCCAGCCCCCTGAGGGCAACCGCAATGCTGATGCGACCCTCAATGAAACTGAGTTTGACACCCCTGCAATAGGGCATGCCTTCCTCAGCTGATTTCGCCTCCCGAAGATGCAGCAACAAACGCCCTATGCCCCACGTTGGGTGCCAATTTGTTAGAAATGTGTTTAAAACACTAACAAAATTGGATTGGTAAGAAAAAAGTTTATTCTGCAGAAAATAGAAAAAGCATTTTGCAAAGTGCAGTGGATCTCTAAGAGATACTTCAACAGGAAGCATCTAAAAACAGAGAGCACACCCAAATGTTCAAATCCATAGCATTCCCCCTTTCCCCTCCCTTTCAGTCCATTTGAAAGACTTCAAAGGTTACATTCTTGTCCGGATCGCCTAACCAGAGTACATCAAACCCCCCTCCCCTTTGGTTTACTTTTGTTTTGCTAAGTACTTCCTAAGAACTAACATCAGTCTACAATGGTAATAAAAGGCTATACCAGGGGTCGGCAACCTAAAAAAGAAAAAGAGCCACTGGGAACCGGTTCCATCACAAATTAAAAAAAGAGGGAGCCGCTTGCGTGTGTCCATGCACGCGCATGCGCAAAAAGGTTTTTTTGCGCATGCGCGGACGCACGCGGCTGCCATTTTTTAAAAAATGAGATGGAACCGGTTCCCGGCGACGGCCCGTATGCAAAGCTGCCGCTTTCGGGCCCGTGGGTGCGAAGGGGCAGCGGCGCCGCTCTTTCAGGAAGCTGCCGAAAGCGGCAGCTTCCTGAAAGAGCGGCACCACTGCCCATTCGCGCGGAGGTACGCGCGCACCTCCGGTCGTTCGGAGAGGTGCGCGCGCGCCTCTCCGAACGACCGGAGGTGCGCGCGTACCTCCGTGCGAAGGGGCAGCGGCGCCGCTCTTTCAGGAAGCTGCCGAAAGCGGCAGCTTCCTGAAAGAGCGGCACCACTGCCCATTCGCGCGGAGGTACGCGCGCACCTCCCCAAAGGTTTGGGGAGGTGCGCGCGCAACTCCGGTCGTTCGGAGAGGTGCGCGCGCGCCTCTCCGAACGACCGGAGGTGCGCGCGTACCTCCGTGCGAAGGGGCAGCGGCGCCGCTCTTTCAGGAAGCTGCCGAAAGCGGCAGCTTCCTGAAAGAGCGGCACCACTGCCCATTGGCGCGGAGGTGCGCGCGCAACTCCGGTCGTTCGGAGAGGTGCGCGCGCACCTCTCTGAATGGGCAGGGGCGCCGCTCTTTGAGGAAGCTGCCGCGGCCCGTCTGCTAAGCTGCCGCTTTCGGCAGCTTCACAAGACGGGCCGCGGCAGCTTCCTGAAAGAGCGGCACCGCTGCCCATTCGCGCGGAGGTACGCGCGCACCTCTCCAAAGGTTTGGGGAGGTGCGCGCGCACCTCCGCCCATTCGGGGAGGTGCGCGTGCACCTCTCCAAACGGGCGGTGCCACTCTCCATTTGGAGAGGTGCGCGCGCACCACTGCCCGTTGGAAGAGGTGCGCGCGCACCGGGCGGCTGGGAGCCGCAAGAGAGCCGCAGGTTGCCGACCTGTGGGCTATACAGATCAAAGAGCAATAAACAATAGTAAAGGATTATAGAGGAAGCAATACATTCCCTCCCTTTCTCTTCCAGGAAACATAGGATAGGAATGGGTTTAAATAATCATTTTATTTTTAAACTTCTGTTATTACTATCAATTGGAGGCTAAAAGGACGCTCAGCTTGGAGGCTAAAGATGCAGCATGGCCTTCTCCAATTCGAAGACACACTTGTGCAGCAAGCTGAGGCAAAGAGGCAGTCCCGGAACCAGCGAAATCTGGGGGCTGGACAGGGGACAGATTGTATCTGCCCTCAGTGTCGGACTGCCACTCTCGAATTGGCCTTTTTAGCCACACCAGATGCTGCTTTAGGACCTCTTTCCAGAGCACGATACCATAGTCTCTCGAAACTGAAGGATGCCAATGAATGAATGACAAGGAATTCGCTTGGGCAGCAACACAGAGTAACGGAAATGATTGGCTCGATCATCCAGGTAGCTTCTCAGTTTAAGACCGTTACTGGCTATTTTCCCGCCAATCCCAAGCCCCGCTCTCTTTCAACCCGGGTGAATTCCGGGTTGCCCTGGTTTCAACCTCTTAAATATTCTTTCCTTTGATCCGCCCCTTAGGAAAAGGGTCGACCTTGAACTTTTCTGTTCCTGATTTGTTCTCCGATAAAATCTAATCAATTGTAACCGAATTCCATTGGACAATTATCTTTTTCTCTTTTTTTAATTGAACCTTCCTTAAAAAACCCGAAAACTTCAACGATTGGTTGGATTAAATGTCTATCAGTAACGCAGTAACTCTCTGAAGATACGATCTAACTGGGCAGAAAAAAGTGAGTCAGAAAAACATTCCAAATAGCTTGCCCCTTTTTTCCCTCTGCTTCCCCCTCAATTACTCGTGCTTCAATCCGCGAAGTGGGCGGTACATTCGAAGGAGGGGCGCCGAAGCGAGTAAGCGGGGACAGAGTTAGGCCACCCTCTGAGGGTGAGTTGCGTGCGCTGCTTTCGTTGTCTAGGGACCTCGCGTGCCTGGCTGTTGAGGCAGCAACGGTTCCAAGACTCGCGAGGTTCAGGCCTGCACGCACCTATTTTCTCGGTGGGGGCGGTCGTAGCAGAAGGAACAGCAGTAGCACCTCCGGGACGGTGATGGCGGCCTCTGGGTTGGCGGAAGCTGCCGCAGGCCGTGCCGCCGGGGACAAGCAGCGCTCCTCCGCCCCTCTCAACGTGGAAGGTATCGACTTGCTAGAGAAATGTGGCGTGTGCCGAGAGCGGCTCCGCTCCGAGCGCGATCCACGGCTCCTCCCTTGTCTCCACACCGTCTGCAAGGAGTGCATCAAAGTCGAGCCCATCTCGGCTGGCAACAAGGATGTGCAAGGTAAGAGACCTGAAGGTGGCAAGCTCGGGGAACGCTTTCTGGGGGTAGATGATAAAGAGGAATACTGGCTTTTTTCTACAAGGGAGGAAAAGGCTTGCAACGGGGCGGGGATGCGACCATGCTTTTGCTGAGGGTTTTTAATTCTCCTGTCCCCGTTATCTGTAGTACTGGCGAGAGTTGTTTCTGGAAGGGCAGATCTTCTCGCCTGTGGTTGGTACTCCGCGCAAGAGGAGGCTTATATGTTGGGGTGTTTGGTGGTGGTGGTGGGTGCGCGATTGTGCTGAGGACGCCTATAGAATGGCGTGCAAAAATGGAGGAACGGAGAAGGGACAGTTAATTAAGGCGGGAGATGAATGGGTTCTTTCCCTGGATCTTTCTGCTGCGCGTTTCTGTGTTCCTTTCTTAGCGGGAGAACTTGTTGCAAGGAGAAGCGTGCATTAGCTTGCTTTTGATGAGGGAAGGGACTTGAGAGTGATGTATGGCGGCGGAGGTGCAACCGGAGGGGCGTTGCCATTCGTATTCCGAGTCGAGTATGTACAGCCCTGGAGCGTCTATCGCGAGAACTGGAGCCTAGCGGGGAAGGGCGAGGGGACGCCACAGCTCCCCCCCCTTTAAGTAGTAACTTTGCCTTTTATCAACGGAGTGTATCCTTGTGAAATGTCCGACGCTCTTGATTTTAGAAAGGAAATCGCTTCTCTAATCCCATGTATTTGGTTATATTCTGTTGGAAGAAAAGTCTTCATCATGGTTCCTCCCAGCGGGGAATAAACATGGCAACTGCTTTGGGAAGAAGGTTGTAGTTTATTGCAGAGGAAAGCCAGACAGAAAGATGGATCCAACAGAAAAAAGAGAGTGACCACATGTGGGTAGTGAGTTTTTATACACCCCCCCCCCCGGACTCTATTGTCTGGAGTTATTTCCTGTTTCAAGCTTTGTATTTCCTTTGTCAGGTATTCTGTCCTGAGCCTAGGTGTGCCCCTCTAGGATTCTTGCTGGTTGTATGTCCCAGCCCACCTCCCTGGGGCCGGGGTATGTAGATTTTAGATGTCTGAAGTCTTCTTAGCTTCAGCCTTCCTGAATGGTTTACATCTGCATTTCTATAGAGTTGGTTTCTGCTTGGGGGAAGGAGACTTGGGGCTATTAAGAAAAACTGGGCATGCTTTTCTGCCTCTTTAACTTCTTTTTAGGAAATGTGTTTTGCTGCCCTTCTAATATTACCCTCTCTGGGGAGCTGACTTCCCACAATTCCCACGACATGCTGGCTGTAAAATCGCAATCCCATGTTTTAGCTTAGTTTAGCCAATTCATGGTATTTTGGGGGCCAGAACACACACCCCCCAATTTATATTGCTTGATTAATCGCAGCTAAATAACCTATACATATATTAAGAGAACATAGCCATTCCTGTTTTATACAGTTTGGAAGCATTTGACTTTTTTTGTATGTATATTTTATTTGTTTATAATAACAATCTTTAGTATTTAGTAAGCAACACGTCTGGGTTTACATGTTTGATATTAATAGTAGTACAATTTCCATTCCTACCCTTTATTCCATTTTTCTAACCATTTATAAAAATTTACCCATGTTTGAAAGTAATCCCCTTCACTTCCCCTTCATTTTCAATGTGAGCCTGTCCATTTCTGCACAGCCCAAGATTTTCTTAATTATATCTTCTTCAGATGGTATTTCTTCATTTTTCCAATATCGAGCAAATGTAATTGTCGCTGCTGTTAATACATGTAATATTAAGTATACACATTATCATAATTTTCTGAAATTATACCTAAAAGAAATAGTTCTGGTTTATAGTCTACATGTGCTCCTATCATCTTCTCTAGCCACATATGTATTTTTGACCAAAAGTTCTTTGCTTTAGAGCATGTCCACCAAAGATGGTAACAGTGCCTGGATTTTGTCTGCATTTCCAACAATTGCTAGACATATTTTTAAACATGTTTGCTAATCTTGCAGGTGGTAAATGCCATCTATAGAACATTTTATATAGATTTTCTTTATAAGTAGCTGCCCTTGTTATTTTAGTTTCTTTCCCATAGGTTTTGCCATTTTTCTAACTCTACATTGGGCCCCAATTTTTTTGCCCAAGTTATCATTATTTCTTTAACTTGTTCATCTTCCATCTCTAGGTTTAACAGAAAACTGTACAGTTTCTTAATCAATTTGTCATTTGATGACAATAGTATCTGGTCAAATGCTGTTTGATCTTTGTAAAAATCATATATTTTTGCATCTTTCTCATATCTCATTTGCATTTGCAAATGTGGCCACCATGATAGCTCTATGCCCTGTTCTTCCAATTCTTGTTTAGTTTGTAGTTTCCCATCAGTATTCACAATATCTTTATAAGTCACAAGTTTCTCATAATTAAATTTGTGTGTACAAACGCCTCCATTATCGAAATCCATCCTCGTATTTTCATGTAAGTTCTCGATTTTCACCTTTTTCCCATGTCAAAAGCAATGCATTTCTTACATAATGGTTTTGAAAGTATTTCTGATTTTTTTTAATCCCATTTATATCCTGCCCTTCTCCGAAGACTCAGGGCGGCTTACAATCTAAAGCACAAATCAATGTGCTTAGCAATAGCCTTCATTCTATGTATATGCCTGCTTATTAGGGCTTTCCCCCCCCCCAAGCGGCATTATTACAAAGTCAGCTTATTGCCCCCAACAATCTGGGTCCTCATTTTACCTACCTCGGAAGGATGGAAGGCTGAGTCAACCTTGAGCCTGGTGGGACGTGAACCTGCACTAATTGCAGGCAGCTGGTGTTACTTAAGGAGGCATTAGCCCACTGCTCCACCAAGAATTTTGTTCTTCCCATACCATAGAAAAGCACGCCATCCAAATTGTAGGTCATGCCCTTTTAGGTATAATAGTCTTGTTTCTAAGGGTTATCCATTCTTTTAACCATGTTAGTGCAGCTTCTTGATAGTACAAAACCCAGTCTGGTAGCCCAAAGCCTCCATTTTCTTTTGCTTCTTGTAACATTTTCAATCTGATTCTAGCTTTTTTCCCTTCCAGATAAATTTCAGTATCGATGTATATAATTCATCAAAAAAATTGTCAATGTTTATCGGTATTGTTTGAAATAAAAAGAGTAGTTTTGGTAAAATGTTCATTTTCACAGTCGCTATTCTTCCCAAGATTGATAAGTTGTAGATTTTTCCATTTTTCCAAATCTAGTTTTATTTGTTAATAATTTTACATAATTATTTTCTTTTATTGTTGCACACCTTGCTGTTAGATATATCCCCAAATATTTGACTTTCTTAACTACTTGGTCTGTTTTTTCTGATAGTTGTTGTTTTTTGTTTGTTTATCTGTAAGATTTTTAACTATAACTTTAGTCTTTTCTGTATTGATTTTCAGTCCTGCTACTTCTCCAAATTCTTCAATCTTTGCTAATAATTTAGGACTTGTCTCTAATGGATCCTCCATATAAATACCAAGTCATCTGCAAATGCTTGTAGTTTGTACTTTTCATCTTTTATATCCATTCCTTTAATTTCTGGGTCCTGTCTAACATTTCTATTCAACATTTCCAGGGTTAGAATAAATAATAACAGGGATGTAAGGTTTTCCGCTTAGCTTCACAAACTCCTCTGGCCTACTCAGGAATTTTGAAGAGCCAAAGAATCTCCTGAGCTGAGGTTTCAGCAAAGAAAACAACTTTATTTTGGCCAAGACAGAGCTGGGTAACCTTTTCCCTGTTAGTGGCTGCTTAGACCTTAGAGGGATGAAGGCACACCCAGAAGAGACTTCTTCCACTTTTTATACCTTTCCAGAACAGAGATTCAAGTCTCTGTACCAGGAGCAAGGAAGCACAGAAAAATTCCAAGGTGATAACTCATACACATTACTCCAGGCTAACTCACCTTCCCCCTCCCTATTTCCTGGATCACTGAATCTTACCTTGCTCCTTTCATGTAAGCAATCTCCTGTATATTTAGCGTGAGACATTTACCGTATGAGTATAAGCCGAATTTTTCAGCCCACTTTTTTGGGCTGAAAACTCCACTTCGGCTTATACTCCAGTCAACAAAAAAAAGAACTGTCCCTTCGTTCGGAACAGGCTGCTGAGAGAAGGGAGGGCTTCGCAGACCTGGAAGCAGCCACCCACACTCTCCAAGCCGCCATCGGACCCGAAAAGTCCCGTGAGGCCCGTGCAACCGTCGGCGGCTGTTTCTAGCTGCCGCTCAGTTGATCGCGCTGCGTGACCACCGGTAGACGTCCCCGGCTGCCCCTTAGCTGTTTGTGCCGGCGCGGAACCTCCGCAGCCGCTCGCAATCTCCTCCGGCCGCCGATCAGCTGTAAGTGCGGCAGCGGGTCTGGCGTTCGCCCGCCGAACAGTTGGGGGGTGCGGGTGCCAATGGGCCTTCGGTGCTGCGCGGGCATTGTTGGAAGTGCTCCCCTGGTCCCCGTAGGGCTTGACACCCCCATTTCGGCTGCTTCGCAAACTGCTTCCTCCACCCCACCCCACCCCACCTCACCCCTCCCCGCAAAAGATGCCGGGGTCGACAGCGTTTTTTCTACCCGGAACAAGCAAACACGCAGGCAACCCTGCACTATTCAGCTCAGTGAAGTCACGCTTGAAACGGCTTGAAACGCCCGATCAGCTGATTTTCGGGGCGGAAAGCGTGCGGTGTTGTGTTTTTTTTTCCTCCCCCCGAAAGTGAACGGCAGCTTTCCGTACTAGTGTATTTGTACTGCCGCGAGTGACAACTGACAAAGCTTGCCGGTGTGATCTTGATTTTGGAACTGATGAAGTCTGTTAACTAATTGATTGGCACTCCGGTCGCTCATCGCCGTGAAACTAGACCTTGTTTTTGGGGTTTTTTTTTTGTACTTTGGGCTGATCAGATGGAATAAATGGAATAAATAAAAACACTGGCATGTCAAGACACCAGCACAAAGACCAAGGTACAAGCAGCTCTCCTTCAGTCATTATTGAAACATTTGATCAGCCCAACTTCTTATTATTATTATTAAATCTGTTTTTTAACCAAGCGTGACTTCACTGAGCTGAATAGTGCAGGGTTGCCTGCGTGTTTGCTTGTTCCGGGTAGAAAAAACGCTGTCGACCCCGGCATCTTTTGCGGGGAGGGGTGAGGTGGGGTGGGGTGGAGGAAGCAGTTTGCGAAGCAGCCGAAATGGGGGTATATAGAGGATGGGAGGTTCCCACCGAGAGAGCCAGCAGAGTTGTTGTCGAAGCGCGTCACACGCCTTTCCAACCACCAGAGAAGGGAGGAATAAGAAAGAAACACACACACACACACACACGCACACACACCAGGAAATCGAGGAAGCTTGCGTAAGATCTGAAGGAGACACAATCGTGGGAAAGGCACCGAGCGTGCCGTGGAAAAAAAAGAAAGGGTGGACTTGGGCTCGGCTGGTTTCGCAACGGGAAATGGGAAATCCCCGCAAAAGATGCCGGGGTCGACAGCGTTTTTTCTACCCGGAACAAGCAAACGCTGCCCCAAAACTGGGGCGTTTCAAGCCATGGCTCCTCCGGCAACAGTCGCTTAAGCTGCAGTTCATCCGGTTCCCCCAGCCTTTCCAAATATTCCAGGCTGGAGCATTCACTCCCTCCGCAGTTCCTCCAGCCATTACGAGCCGTTTCTGGTTAAGTTCAAACAAATACAAGCAGATTCAAGCCGTGGCTCTTTCCGCCCCGAAAATCAGCTGATCGGGCGTTTCAAGCCGCGGCGTTTCAAAACGGCCACAATCTCCCGGCAAGACCTCCTCTGCAGTTCCTCCAGCCATTACAAAGCAACTCTGGTCAAATTCAGGCCGTTTCGGTCTAATTCAGGCAGATGCAAACAGATTCAAGCCGCGGCTCTTCCACCCGAAAATCAGCTGATCGGGCGTTTCAAGACGCGGCGTTTCAAAACGGCTACAATCTCCCGGCCAGACCTCCAGCTGCCTCACCTGACAATCGGGGAGGGGAGGGGAGGGGGGGAGGAAGGAGGAAGAAACCAGCGCACCCTTCGCCCTTTTATTGTCGCAATCGAAGAGGCAGGAGAATGCGGGGTGGGGAGGGGAGAGAGAGAGAGTAGAAATCCCTATTTTCGGAGCCGAGAAGAGAAGCGCGGCTACAGCAGTCGCTAGAGTTCCCCCCAAGGGGGCGGAGAAAGAAGAACTCTCGGAGCGTTTCTTTCGTAAATACGCGCGCAGGCACACACTCGCCCAGCCGCGCGCTTCGCCCAGCTTCTCGCGGGGAGTTTGCAAGCCCTTCGTTTCTCTTCAGGGCCGTCAGAAGGGCGAGAAAGTCTGCCCTGCCCTGCCCTGCCCTGCCCTGCCGTGGGGGTGAGGAGCCAAGCGCGCTTGACGTTCCTGGAAATGAGAAGGGCCTGCGGAGACTGACACCAACCCGAGTGCCCAAGCGGGTCTTCTCAGCGTCAGGCAAAGTAGCTCACATGCAAAACAAGCCCGGCAGAGGAGCCGGAGCAGCTCCGCTGCTGGGGGCGTGTCTCGGCCGGGCCTTGCAGGATCTGGGCCGGGCGCCTCTGCTCGCCGCTCCGGCTCCTCTGCCGGGCTTGTTTCGCGTGCGAGCTACTTTGCCGGCCGCTGCTGAGGGAAGATCTCTGGAGAGGAGCATAAGGTGAGCTGCTGCATTTCCCAGCCTTGGCTTATACTCGAGTCACTAACTTTTCCCATTTTTGGGGGGTAAAATTAGGGGTCTCGGCTTATATTCGAGTCGGCTTATATTCAAGTATATACGGTACTTTTTCAATATACACAAAACACTCGCTTCTATCTATAAAGCTGCTTACATATAAAAATGTATATAAAATAGCTACAAAATAAAACTACTAATATCAAGCTTAAGCATAATAAAATCATAAGCACAATAAGATCCCTTCAGGGATAATGGGGATAATGGGCACCCTTGTCTTGTGCCTTTTTTAATATTGAAGCTCTCCATGAAATCTCCATTCACATTTTAGCCATTTCTCTATGATAAATTGTTTGAATTATATTCCTAAAAATTTCTCCAAAGTCCATGTAATTTAGTTCTTGAACCATAAATAGCCAATTAACATTATCAAAAGCTTTCTGTGTGTCTAAAAAGATCAAAGCCATTTGTTTCCCTGGGTGCGTTTTGTAATATTCCAATGCGTCTAGAATCATTCTTAAATTATTCTTCATTTGACTCTTTGGTAAGAATCCATTTTGGTCTGAATGTATAAATTCACTCAAGAATCTTTTTAGTCTTTCTGCTATTATTGAAGCAAAGACTTTATAATCCACATTTAGTAGAGATATTGGTCTGTAATTCTTGAGTCTTCTTTGGGTATTAGGGTAATATTAGTGTCAAGGTTCCAATCAACAGGGACAAATAAAGCAGAACTCTGAGGCTTGCAAATTCCTCAAAGAACATATTTATTGATACAGAGTATTGGTACTTCAAAAGAGAAACCAAGTCTGAAGAAATGCATAACAATTCCCCAATACAAAGTTAAGAAATCCCACCCCCAAAACTATGCAAGCAACTATGTTTCCCACTCAGCTTGTTGGTGGGCTTTTCGTGAAATGCCCAGCCTGCAGTGTCAGGAGCAGCCGATGACCTTGGTTCCCATGAGAGAAAGTCTGTTTTCTCTAGCGCACGGGTCGGCAACCCGCGGCTCTGGAGCTGCATGTGGCTCTTTCAGCCTTCTGCAGCTCCCAGTCCCCCGCCATTTGCAGAGAGACAGAGAGAGAGGCGCTTGCGCTTCCCTTCTCTCACTCTCTCCAAACAATCTGGGCTCTGACTGGCTGCTCTGCGTTTCCTCCTCCTCCACCCCCCCCAACAAGTAAACCATGCAAAAATCCCACAAGATCTACCAGCAGTGCTTTCGCTCCTAAGTCAGCCTATGTCTGTGCACACGCACAGACTTAAATGGAGGCTTCCAAACCTGACACGCATACACATGTGGATGTCTGCTACAGTCCCTGTATAGGATCTACGCAGCCGTCTGTTTGCCCACAGACAGGCATCCTGCGAGAATCCCCGCTTTTCCTTGGTGGCTGCTGACGATTTATACACGGGGAGGAAACCTGTTCTGTCCCAGCCTATGTTCGTCCTTGTTAAATGCACAAGGACAAAAACCCCTTTGACAAGTAGGCTGGAGACTCAGAAGAAAACAAAGCCCTTTTTAATATTGGTAACAAACCTGCCAAATGGTCCAAAAACAAAGGAAACAAAACACAATGCAAACGGAGAAAATTGTCCACACGAAACACAATGCAAAACAGAATATTCACCGGCAATACCAACAGAACATGATCCCATGAAGTACTTTGTAACGGTTGCCTTCAGCAACCAGCACCACCCAAATATTCCCTTTTTGTAATTCAGTCCTCAAGGCTACTCAGTGCCTTCTCCCCCAGAGTCGCCCCATTGCCTCCCTCTGGCCTACTCTTCTGGCCTGTCTTTGTTTGCAGACATCTCTCATGTCCTCCAGCTGTGCGTCCTCAGTGTCCGACCCAGCCTCCCCACACAGCTGCGTCTCATCCTGAGCACGAGCGAAAGGGCCAGGCTCCTCACTGGAATGTAAGTCTTGGAGCTCATCAGAGCCTACCTCTGACTCCAATGGCTCCCCAGGCCCCCCCCTCCTCCTCCTCAGATTCCCCAGACTCAGCTGCCGGGATCACAAGCTGGCATGGAATCACAACAAAACTGGTCGTTGCAAAAAAATAGGGAAAAAGGGGGAAAGTGGATGTGCAGCCTCTATTTGTTTTTTTGTGGCTCCCAGTGTTTTGTGTGGGAAACGGGTCCAAGTGGCTCTTTGAGTGTTTCAGGTTGCCGACCCCTGGTCTAGCGCAGGGCTTTTCAACCGGTGGTACGCATACCACTGGTGGTATGCGAGCACCTGGCTGGTGGTACCCAGCATCGCCTTCCTGCCCCCCCACCTCTCCCCCACCTCCCCTCTGCTCCTTCCCAGCACTTGCTGCCAGAAAACAAGCTGCTTGGTGGCAGCCTGCAGGAACCCTACCGAGGGCATGCGAACAGCGCAGGTGCAGAGTGAGGCCCTGCCCTCCCCAGGGAGTCATTGACTGAGCTCTTCTTGTGAGGGATCCATGTCGCCCTTCCCCCCCCCTTCTTACTTCACAAGTAAACATGAGCCTCATGGGGACGGAGCCATCCATTCCCTTGGCAGGTAGGCCCTCATGTTGCCTCCCGGGGTTCGAGACTTTTCCCCCTCTCCTCTTCCCGAGGTGCCTGGATTACTGGAGGGTAAAGCAAAGCGGCCAGACGGCGCACGCCCTCTCCGAGGACTCATCCTGTGCCTCTCTTGAAAGTCAGGGATTTCTCCAGCAGAACAAAGCAGAGGCAAAGATGCCTGCGCTCCACTGCTGTGGAAAAAGAAGCACCGCGTTTCCAGCCAGTGCAGGCAGTCCGGGTCCTGCAAGAGGCCAAGTGGAAACGAAGCAGCCCCCGGGTCTGCACTGCAGAAAAGCTGCAAGCTCTGGTGTCGCCTGGGCTCCTGCCCAGCTCACTTGCTTGCATGGAAGGCGGTGGCAATGGTTGTTAGACATATGGTGTTAGCCTACAATGTTGGATTGAAAATATATTAACCATGATGTTATGTCTTTAAGATGTTAATTGGCCAATGGGTGTGTAAGTGTTCTCATGGCCATAAGAGGGAGCTAGTAACATAGCTTCTTTCTCTCTCTGAATTCACTGCTCTCTACTATTACTGTTTTTGCTCTGCTACTGTGATAAACCTGAACTGTGTATTGACCTCTGGACCGGTAAGAAGACTTTGTATTTGGATTGCTACTTGGACTGTTACTATTGTGTATGACCTGGACTGTTTATTTTTGACTGTGCATTTTTGTTCTTACACCACCTCAAAAGTACACTACTTTTTGCTTTTACAAATCAGTGTACTCTTGTAGTTACTGTGTGACTCTTACCGCTCTCAGTACCCTTCCTTGTCTGTGCAGCTCTTTGGTAGCACAAGGAGACCTCTGCACATCAAATTTCCTTATCACTGGTTATGGGCCCAGGCCTGTACTGAGAGTTAGTACACACAGTATTCCTAGCTGTTTGTGTTAGCTATTTGGTGTAAAATGGCACAAGAACAGTTGTCAGGCATCTCCTGGATAACCTGGTTGGATGGGACAAACTATGTTTCCTGGTCCACGAAATGCTGCTTGCTTTTGCGCAAGGAAGGACTATGGACTATAGTAAATAACCCACCTGATACTACTGCTTGGGATGCAAATAACGAAGAGGATGCAAAGAAGATAGATGACTTTAAAAGAAACAATGAGAAAGTAAACTACTTTTTGCTTTTACAACTCAGTGTACTCTTGTAGTTACTGTGTGACTTACCGCTCTCAGTACCCTTCCTTGTCTGTGCAGCTCTTTGGTAGCACAAGGAGACCTCTGCACAACAAATTTCCTTATCAAAAACCAAACACCCACCACACCACCCTCGCTGCCAATCCTCAACAGAAATGCTCACAACAATGAAAACCTCGGACAGGAAGAAGAGCGCCGCTGGGCAGGCAGGCAGGTGTCTTGCTCAGCTGCGGCTTGGGGGGCACTTTTTTCAGTGCCATTGTAACTTCGAACAGTCACTAAGTGAAATGTTGTAAGTCGAGGACTACCTGTACTTCATCACTTTTTTCCTTTTTTTTGGTCATCAAGTTTTTGACACCTTACTAGGCGACTGGTGGTACTCGGATGTTGCCATATCCTAAAAGTGGCACAGTGGGTGAAAAGGTTGAAAAGCCCTGTCTTAGGCAATAACAAATTGTAATACCATACTTCACCACAAGATGTCACCAACACCGTTTAAAGCTTTTTAACTCCAAAATTTTTATGATAGTTTTTCAACTCTTATTTCTTTTTTAGATAAAAACAAGGGTCTCCAGTAAGAAAAGGAACACTTTTAGTCCCCAAGTTTCAAAAGCATATACATCCAATTAGATTAAAAATTGTTCTTATAGTTGCTCTGTTTGCCCTGGGTAGTTAGTCACCACTTTTCTTAGAGGCAGGGGTAGAAATACCCTTCCCTCTCTCCTCACGGGGGAAAATACTTTGGGCAGCTTTTACAGGAAATATACTTAAAGTCTTAAAGAGAGGGTCAGATCTCACCCAGTTTCAACCGCATTTCTTTAAAGGTGCTTGGTGGTGATTTTGACTTTGGCTGTCAGCAGCTTAGTGACGGGCCATATTGCTATGGCCGGTCTTTCCCCCGCTGGTTTGGAGGGCTTCCCCAGATCAAACGGAAGGGCTTCCGTCCTCCTGCGATCATCGCCCCTACAGGACAACTTTCAACCCTTTCCAGCGTCCCCCAGCGGGACAAATTCAGATGCAAAAGACGGGGCTCGTCTTCCTGCATCTGCGGTGCTGCGATGGCAAACCAAAAGTTGGTTTGTACATAACTTTCAATGTCCTTTTTCATGCCTGGCCACCAAAACTGCTGCCGCACCAAATGCAATTTTTAAAAATCCAAAATGACCGGCTTGCTTTGTATCATGACTACGTTGGAGGGCTTGAATTCTGAGGGAGGCTGGAAGGTATAGTTTAGAGCCCTTCCAGGCTAGATCATCTCGATAGGTCAATAGCGATCTAGTGTCGTTGAACCAAGAGTCTGTTTTTAGTTCCTCTTTGAGCTTTCACGTTAATTGACTATCAGGTTCATCGGATCTCCTCTGTTTGATCTCTTGTGGTTACTTGAGAGGCTGACTGGGGCAGAGGAATGATGGTATCAATGACCTCCTCACGGTGGCTCTTATATTGGGGCATTGTAGACAGACCATCTGCCAGAAAGTTCTCCCCTCCCACCCACCCCGCCAGGGAGGTATTTGAGAGTGAAATTAAAATGGTTGAAGTACTGTGCCCACCTAACTTGCTTAGGGGATACCTTTCGAGGGGTTTTCAGTGCCTCTAAATTTTTATGATCAGTCCATACTTCAAAAGGCACTCCCTTCCAAGAAATGGCGCCAAGTTAATAAAGCCCATCTCACCATAAAAGCCTCCTTCTCCCAAATGGCCCATCGTCTCTCTGTTTCTGAAAGTTTTTGTGAAGTGTAGGTGCAGGGTTGCAGATCCCCCCCCCAAGGTTTTTTTTTGTAGGAGGACCGCGCCCACAGCAACATCACTGGCATCGGCTTGGATAATGAAAGATTCCTCGGGGTTAGGGTGTTTTAAGAACTGGTTCTGCTGCAAATAGTCTCTTTAATTGCTCAAATGCTGCTTGGCATCACCTCGCTTAGGCATCACCTTGACCTGGAAACTCCCTAAGGGGCAATTGAAAGCTGTCTTCCATTTGTCCCCCTCCCTGATTCACACTCGGTAATAGGCTTCCCTCAGGTCCAGTTTCGTGAAAATTTTGCCTTTGGCCAGGTGGGCTACCATGTCTTTCATCAGGGGGAGGGGGCACATATTTTCTACGCTGACAGCGTTTAATTCCTAAAAATCCATGCAGCGCCTCAAAGACCCATCTTTCTTTTCTTTAAACAACACAGGGGCAGCCACACACGATTTTGCAGGTTGAACGAACTCTGGCTAGAGTTTTGTCAGTATAGTCCCACAGTTCCTCCAACTCCCTAGGCGTCATAGAGCAGGGCTTTTCAACCTTTTCACCCATTGTACCACTTTTAGGATATGGCAACATCCGAGTACCACCAGTCACCTAGTAAGGTGTCAAAAACTTGATGACCAAGAAAAAAAGAAAGGAAAAAAGTGATGAAGTACAGGTAGTCCTCGACTTACAACAGTTCACTTAGTGACTGTTTGAAGTTACAATGGCACTGAAAAAGTGCCCCCCAAGCCACAGCCGAGCAAGACACCTGCCTGCCTGCCCAGCAGGGCTCTTCCTCCTGTCCAAGGTTTTCATTGTTGAGAATTGGCAGCGGGGGTGGGGTAGGGGGGTGTTTGGTTTTTATTCCCCCCGTCTGCTGGGTGGTTGCAGCAGGTTTTGGTCACTTTACATGACCGTGGAACACTGTGACCATCATAAATATGAATCAGTTGCCAAGCATCTGAATGTAAATCACAAGACCCTGGAGAAGCTGCAACATTCAAGCTAATCGGCGCTTCTTCTGGGCTCAGAAGCACCAGGATCAGCGCCGAGCTCCTGCTGGAGCCTGGCGCTGATCCTGACGCTTCCACTGAGCCCTGACAGCCCCCAAGAAGCACTGATCTTGGCGCTTCCGCTGAGCCCTGACAGCCCTGCAGCTCTAGCCATCTCTCGCTCAGGCTTGTGCAATGCTGCCACCGGTTCAGCTCATTCCCCTCCCGCGCTACTTTTCTAGGATGGTCGCGTACCACTTGCCAGGTGCCAATGTACGACAGGTGGTACCCATACCACTGGTTGAAAAGCCCTGTCATAGAGTACATTTTGGGCTTTGGGAGCTTGGCTCCTGGCAGTATCTCAATTGCGCAGTCGATAGCCCGATGAGGGTGTCACATTCCTTTTTACCAAAAACTTCTGTCAAATCGTGATACTTGATGGGGATAAGTTGGATCCCTGGCAATTGTTCCACGGCAGCTTTTAATGTCTTGATAGGCTCCCCCTGAGCTTCGATGGCAGCAGCCCACTTTATCTCACTGAGGTCGGTTGGTGGGAGAGGTCCCGTGGCTAATCTCAGAGTTCGCACACCGTTCTCCCACCAAATATTGGGACACCACTTGTCAAGCCAAGACTAGAATCACAGTCTCTTTCATCTTAGGGACCACCACAAAGCGAATGATCTCCCATTGCTGTCCCATTTCCAAATGCAACAGCCCTGTTAGGTGCGTTGCTGGGGAACCTCCGATAAGCGACCCATCTTCCTGTTCAAACTTCATGGCTAGGGGCAACAATTTGACGTGAATCCCCAACTTAAGAACTGTGGGCAAGTTAATTAAGCATCTGGTGCAGCCTGAGTCTTATTAAAACGTCTAAATCGTCTTGATAGGCTCCCCCTGAGCTTCGATGGCAGCAGCCTGCTTTATCTCACTGAGGTCGGTTGGTGTGGGGACGATGAGTCAGACTCTGAGGACTCACAGATGGACGTCATTATAGATGCTTTAGAGCAGGTCAGAGGGAGACAATACTCCAAGGGAGGAGGAGAAGGCATTGAGAAGCCACGCCTTGGGGCTGCTTAATAAAAAGGGAAGGTGTGGGCGGTGCTGGTTGCTGAAGGCAACTGTTTGTAAAAAACTTCAAGAGAATCATGGTCTGTTTGTTTTACCAGTGAGATTCTTGTTTTGCTTTTTGAACCAATTATTCGTTGGAAAAGTATTCTGTTGTTTTTGTTTTGAGGAAATAATTATCAGGACTGTATATGAAATAAAAAGGGTTGGTTTTTCCAGCCTACTGATAAAAAAGGGGCTGTTCTTGTGACGCAACAAGAACGGTCGTAGGCTGGGACAGAACAGCGTCACCATCCAAACAGGCGCTTTTCAGGACCTCACCTTGGCTTCGATTTGATGGTAGTTGGTCTCTTGACATAATCCAGTTCGATGTCCAAGGTTACTGTCACGTTATACCACTCTTGCACCTGGCTCGGGATCCCTTGGTAGATGCATGCTTGGAGCAGGTCACGGTTCAGCCCTTGTTTGAAATAGTGGATCAGGGACCTCTCTGGCCACTGTCCCAGGCAACCAGAGACTCTCCGGAACTCTTGGACATATTCTTTTGCCGGGTGACCTCTGCTTCACGCAATGGATCTCCTTTTCTGCTTGCAGGGCTTGGGATTCATCCTCAAACCTTGCCATCAGCTGTTCCATGAATACATTCGCATCCAGCAATTCTGGAGCCCCTTCATCATGAAGGTTGATCACCCACTTCGCTGCTTCCCCTTCCAAGTTGGCTGTCACTGCATTCACCATTGTGGCATCATCAGGGTAGGCGTAGGCATAACGATCCAGGTGGGCCCACACTTGGTTTAGGAAGAACGGCAACTTCTCAGGGTCTCTATCGAGAAGTGGGCTTGATAGGTGGTGGCTCCAGGTGTTGTGGTGCCAGGTACACTGGTTGCTGAGCAGCTTGCTGATCTTGGGGCCAAGGCTGCACCACTCTCCGGAATCCTCTCTGTTGGGCACCTGGCTTGCAGAGTGAGGTTGCTGCAAAGGGCTTTGCTGGGATTGAGAGCTCAAGCCTGTGGCTGATGTAGGAGTGGGCGAAGCGGCACAGGCACCAGCAACAGGACTGGGACTTCGTCGAGGGGGTGGAAGCGATGGATAAGACTTCGCCTTACCCCCCTTCACGCACTCACATTGGGCTGTAGGAACCCCTTTTGACTTCCAGCCGGTCAAATTTCTCCTTTAGCTGCTCGACCAAAGAACTGTGAACTGCAGTCTGGCACTTCCAGTCAGCGGAGTTATCCCATCCAGTCGATCCCTTCCCTTTCTTCTGCACTGCAGAAGAACCCTGGAGCATAATTAACAACAGCTCCTCTTCAGCAGGCTTAGGGGTGCTTCTGCGCTCAGGGATCGGTTCCAATTGATAGAGGTTCACCAAGATGGTGGTTCCTTCTTGAGGCATCAACTTCCCTGACTGGATTATCCGGCTCTTAGGCCAGGCCCATCATCAGGGCCTTTTCGGTGGCCGGAGCAGTCGCTTGTGTTCTGATAGCTGAATCCCCGCTGTGACCAGCGGCAGATTCCTCTTTTTTCTCCATAGCAAGGTCTTCACTGAGTCTTTGTTGTCCTCCCAAAGTGGTGGGTAGGCAGCTGGAGCTCAGCACCCCAGAAAAGATAGCATTTTGAATGAGACTTGGTTTAATGTCAAGGTTCCGACAGACAAGACCAAATAAATCAGAATTCCGAGGCTTGAGATTTCCTCAAAGAACATGTTTATTGGTTACATAGTATCGGGACGGTGAAAAGTGAAACGAAGTCTGAAATCCCCTTCAAAGAGAGACAATATTACAAAGTTGAACTTCCCACCCCAATGCTATGCAATCAGCTACGTTCCCCAATAGAAGAGTTTGGTGGGCTTTCTAACCAGATGCTCATGCACCCCCATCTAACTGACAGAAATGACCTTGGTTCCCACGGGACAGTAAAATGTTTAGACTAGTAAAAATCGTCCACACCCCGTCCCATTCTTGTGGCAACCTAGAACGAGTAAAATGGCTGCAGCTAGGTTCGTTGCAGAGTTGACACTTACTTGGTGGACGGGGCTGCTGCTGCTGCCACCGCCACAAGGCGAGGCGCGTGGCAGGGTGTGGGTGGCCTGAGGGGGCAGGGCGCAGGGGGCAGCTCCAGCCCCTCCTGCCTCACCTCAACTCTTCCCCCGAAAATAAACCCTAATGGGCCCTTTGTGGGGGACCCCACCCCAAATATAAGACCCTGTCTTATTTTCGGGGAAAGACGGTACGTAAAAGTTGAACGGCCCTCTCTCAATAGAGGGGGAGGGATACGACGTCATCTATCTCCAGTCCTTTCAGCAGATCCAAGAAGGCTGCACACCCATTTGCACCACTCAGGTGTCCTTGAGGACACAGATAAACCTCCAAGTGGCCTCAACGACTCTCTAAAAGAATGTAAATGACCAGCTGTCTGCAAGGAATATAAACCCTTCCATTCTCCACCATCCAGTCAGAGCTTCTTGGATGAGAATCAAAATGTCTTCAAAGAAAAACAAGCCCAGTTGCCTCTTGAAAATGCACCTTTGGGATAGCCATGACGTGGATGACTGAGAATCTCCATAGACGCTGCATTAAAATACACTCTTGTGATATTGCATATGGCTTGGATAGATAACATTTCTGGTTCCATCCTTGTCACTGTCAATTTTCTTTGAAAAGACATTACACTACAAGTCCTAACATATCCAGTCAGCTATATTGATAGCTGTGCTGGCTAGAGATGGTGGGAAATGAAATCTCAACTGCACCAGTCAGTCAGGCCTGGGTTATGCATAAACAAGAATACACATTCATAAGTGTACTGGCCCTGTATGTTTAAATAACACTGTTGGATCAAGCCAAGGGTTCAGGATGCACATAGGCACAGTGATTTCATTAGACAGGGCGAACAGGTACAATAGAGTGTTTTGTATGACTGCAGCGCTAAATGCAAGTATGATAATTAAGAGCTAACCAGAAGCTTTGGGGAATCTTGAAGCAAGGTGGTGAAGACAGCTGACTTTTCGCATTGTCCTCTTGGCTCCCAGCATGTGCCATAAAGAAACATGCCTTATACCGTACCATCACAAAAGGTGATAAGAATGACAACTGAAAGATGGAAAGTGGGGAGGAGACAGAACAGTAGCATTTCTGTTTTACCACCAGCAGTTAAGCAGCATCTTGATAGGGCTTTATTATGGCCATGGCCTATTAGCTACCAAGACATTCCAGGGCTGAATAGACAAGCATATTTTAGTCTCTAAATCATTTTTATAGGTTATAGGTTAGAAAAGTCTTTGCCTTTCTGCAATCCTGAATCCTCAACTATTCCCAGATTATGACACCTCTAGATTAGGTGAACAGAAAGTGCAAGTATGACTACCTCTATTAAAGCTGAAGTTTTAGGAGTTTGCTGGATTCCAACATTGAGGTGTGTGTTAACACAATACCAAAGAGTAAAGACTTCAGCAATAATCCTAGAGAAGCAATTGTTGCTGCCCATCAATCTGGAAAGGCTTATCAGGCCATTTCCAAACAATTTAAAGTCAATCATACTACACTGAGGAAGATTATTCACAAATGGAAAACATTCAAGACAGTTGCCAATCTTCCCAGGAGTGGACATCCCAACAAATTCACCCCAAGGTCAGACCATGCAATGCTCAGAGAAACTGCAAAAAATCCAAGAGTTACATCTCAGACTCTACAGGCCTCAGCATGTTAAATGTTAACGGCCATCTGTCCGACAGCTAAAGCTTGGCCAACATTGGGTCGTGCAACAGGACGATAAACAAATGCCCACAAACCTCAATGAACAGAAGCAATGTTGTAAAGAAGAGCGGGCTAAAATTCCTCCACGATGTGAGGGACTAATAATCATACTGAAAATGATTACTTCCAGTTATTGCTGCTAAAGGTGGTTCTGCAAGCTATTGAATCATAAGGCGACTTAGTTTTTCCCCACATGGCTTCTCCATTTTGGCTTTCTTTTTGTAAAATAGATGACATGGTGTAATATGTCATGTGTTGTTGCTTATCTGAGGTTGTATTTACCAGGTGATTTTTACTATGTCCCGATATGTAAAACCATAGAACTCACAGAGAGTGTACTTTTTCACACGACTGTATATGCTTAGAACCAATAGGCAGTATCACTGTTAGGTAGAGAAGTGCATTTTTCTACAGGGATATTGTGAAAGGGATCTTGTCAGCAAAACAGGATATATATTATGGTGGAAAGTCAGCACCTTTGTTAGATCCTACCATAGAACAGTCATACAGGCAGTTGTATTCGAAGGACAACACTGAGTTGTCGATATATGCATATGACTATGCTATCCTGTGACCACAGTTCCAACCAGTACACATCACCTTTCCCTACCCTCTCCACCCATGCACCAACCAAGGAAGATGGAAACAGAAAATGAGAGGCAAAGGGCAAATTGGATTTGCTAATATTCCCATTTACTAACCCAACACAGTAGAATTACAGTGGCTTTATGTTGGCCAGTTTTCCAGGAGTCACTGGACAGGCAGAGTAGAGTTCATTGTTGGCCAGGCCCTCGTAGAGAACAATGGGATCAGCAGTGTCCGTTACTTTTATTACTACCATTAGCATTGGTGGGATTGGTGGTGTGAAATGGGACAACTCGCTGCCAGCACCTCGCCGTGGGACAGAGATAAAAGTCTCCAAGCTCAGCATGGTGTGCGTGTCTCTGTTTGTGGAACAATGATGCTTGCTGAGCCCGCCATTTGTGGAGTGTGCTGGAACGCGAGGCAAGAAAGCCTTCGGAGAAGGATTGCAGGCGGGCTATGCAGAGTCATTGTTCTGGGCTGGATGCTTCAGAGGGAAGATGTTTTGTAGCAAAGACTGTTGGGAGCGAGTTGCCCTGTCACCCTCCCTGCTTGCCCCTCTCCCTGCCTGGGAGCCATCAGGGTCCAACACAGGACACCGAAGGAGAGCTGCCTCTCCCCAAGCCTGGGCATGATTGGCAGCTCGCCAGCTTGGGTGTGTTCTGTACCAGCCTGCTACCGGCCCTGCAGAAAAGGCAACCCCTTTATAAACGGCAAGAGGCTGGAATGACGTCTGCCAAATTTATTACTACAAAAAACAAGACACGTACCAAGATACAGGAGCTTTGAAACACTATCTGAGCGGTTGCTTTCAGCAAACCAGCCCTCCCCAAACATTCCCTTTATAAAGAGTTCAGGGCGTGGCCTCTCTCTGCCTCCTTCCGAGAAGCCCCACAGCCTTCCTCTGTTTACTCCTACTTGACTGCCTCCTGCGTCGGGCGTCCTTGAACAGCGCCAGCTGTGGGTCATCTTCATCCACACTGTCAGGCTCACAGCTGGGTCTCCATGGTGACCAAGTGGGAGGGGCCTGCCTGAGGGCTATCATCAGCAAGATCTTCAACCCCCTCAGCAAGGTCTTCAAGACCCCCCTCCTTCTCTGATTCGTCCGACCCAACTGCCGAACCCACAGGCTGACCCTGAATCACAACACTATCCCGCACCGCAGGGCCCTTCCCCCGGGTCTGCCGATCCAGATGCGGTCGGGATGGAAATTGTTCATGAAAAGCGGTCACCAACGCAGGGGCATGAACGGCGGTCGCATCTTCCCAGGTGAAGTCCTCTGGTCCGTAACCTTTCCATTCAATCAGGTACTGGAAACGACCTTTCAGCCAACGGGAATCCCTGATGCTGGCGACCTCATACTCGGGGGTGCTGCCTCCATCATGAGGTCCTGATGGGGGAGGTTCCGCTCGGCGGAGTGGACAGGCCGGTTGCTCGGGGACCAACAGAGACCGATGAAAGACTGGGTGCACGCGCAGGGAACGTGGCAGAGTTAAGCGATAGGCGACCGGATTGATGACAGCCTCGACTAGGAACGGTCCTAAATATTGGTGATCTAACTTTCTAACCGGCCATGTTGACGGTAGGTTCCTGGTGGACAACCAGACCCGATCTCCCACCGATAGTGGAGGCGTATCCCGTCTTGACCGATCAGCAAACCTTTTGTAATCGGCCGTGGCCTTCTCTAACTGACGTCGCACCAATCGATGGATCGCCTGTAACTCTGCCATGAAGTCGTTCGCTGCCGGCTCCGGTGAGTCCACGGGAGAAAGGGGGAAAAACCGGGGGTGATATCCCACATTGGCCAAGAACGGTGTCATCTGTGTGGAGGTGTGCTGCGAATTGTTAAATGCAAACTCAGCTATGGCCAGATAGTCCACCCAATTATTTTGCTGCAGATTGACGTAGTAGCGCACATGTTGTTCCAGGATACCAATGACCTTCTCGGTTCCCCCGTCAGTTTGAGGATGATGCGCGGACGAGAGGCAAATCTTGATATCCAACGCATGCATCAACTCCTGCCAGAAGCGGGCTGTAAACTGGGCCCCCCTATCAGAGACGACTCTATCAGGGAGGCCGTGCAGCCGAAACACCTGCTGAATGAACATACGACTAGTGGCGCGGGCTGACCGTAAGCCGTGACAGGGGATGAAGTGCGCCATCTTGGTCAGCATGTCCACCACCACATACACTGTCGTAAAACCAGAGGATGGGGGTAAATCCGTCAGAAAGTCCATGGACACAGCCCCCTAGGGTCTTTTGGGTGTCGGCAAAGGCTGCAGTAATCCAGGCGGGGCCCCTGTCGCTGACTTGGCCTGCCTGCATGGGATGCAGGAGGTAACATAGGACTGGACGTCGTGTCGGACTCGGGGCCACCAGAAGGTACGGGAGACCAGGTTCAGGGTCTTGAACAGGCCAAAATGCCCCGCCGCCGGGTTATCGTGACACTGGCTGAGGATGAGTCCCCTGAGTGGCCCTCCCGGAACGTAGAGCTGGTCACGATAATACAAGAGTCCATCCGTGACCATCCAAGGAGAATCTGGCCCCACCTCCTCCTTCCGCTGAGCCACCCACACCTCCTGGTGCTGTGCCTCCCGGATCCGAGCCTGTATATCAACCGGCTCCTGCACCGCAGCAAAAGACTTGACGGGGATCACTGTCCTGGGCAGAAGCTTGTCTTCCACTCGGGAATATTCGGGCTTCCTGGACAGAGCATCCGCTCTTTGTGCCCGCTAGGTATGTACCGAACCCGGAAGTCAAACCTCGCAAAGAAAAGAGACCACCGGATCTGACGTTGGTTCAAATTCCGAGCGGTCTGCAGGCTTTCCAAATTCTTATGGTCTGTCCGGACCTCGATTTGATGCCGCGCTCCCTCCAGATGATGCCTCCAGGCCTCGAACGCCGCTTTGATGGCCAGCAGCTCCTTCTCCCAGATTGTATAATTGCGCTCCGAAGGGTTCAGTTTTCGTGAATGGTACGCGCAAGGGAAGAGGGTACCGCTGGGCGTCGTTGCCTGGAGTAACACCGCCCCAATGGCAATGTCGGAGGCGTCCGCCTCCACGACAAACGGCCGTTGCGGGTCAGGATGCTTCAAGATGGGCTCCTTCATGAAGGCTTCCTTCAAAGTCTGGAAAGCCCGTTGTTCTGGAGCGTTCCACTGGAACCGAGTCTTCTTCTGCAGGAGCCGAGTGAGGGGGGCTGTCAAGGCAGCAAACCCAGGGATGAAAGTTCGGTAATAGTTGGCGAACCCAAGAAGTTGCTGAACATCCTTCACGCGACGCGGGGGTTGCCAACTCTGCAAAGACTCAACCTTACTCAGCTCCATGGCGATG
The DNA here is from genome assembly GCF_947247035.1 of Vipera ursinii. Taxonomy (NCBI): domain Eukaryota; kingdom Metazoa; phylum Chordata; class Lepidosauria; order Squamata; family Viperidae; genus Vipera; species Vipera ursinii. The sequence continues at coordinate 25,597,170 of NC_139522.1, forward strand.
CCCTCAGGAGAAATGCGGTGACCCAGGAAATCGATGGTCACCCGGTAGAACTGGCACTTCTCCAACTTGGCAAACAGCTGATGTTCTCGGAGTTGCTACAGGACCTGATGGAGATGCTGATGGTGCACCTCACGCGACGGGGAGTAGATCAGGATGTCATCCAAATAGATCACGACAAACTGATCCAACAAATCCCGGAAAATGTCATTCATGAAATGCTGAAACACGGCGGGGGCATTGGTCAGGCCAAACGGCATCACCGTGTACTCAAAATGTCCATAGCGAGTACCAAACGCCGTCTTCCACTCATCACCCGGCCGAACCCTGACGAGGTTGTAAGCTCCACGCAGGTCCAGTTTCGTGAAAATCTTAGCCTCCCGGAGTCGGTCCAAGAGTTCGGGGATGAGGGGCAGCGGGTAACGATTGCGCACCGTGGTGGCATTAAGTTTCCTATAATCGCAGCAAAGCCGTAATTCACCCGACTTCTTGACGAAGAGCACGGGTGCAGACACTGGCGAGGATGAGGGCCGGATGAAACCGCGAGCCAAATTCTTCTCCAGAAAGTCCCGCAATGCAGCCAACTCGGGGTCCGACATGGAGTACAAACGCCCCACTGGGAGAGGCGCATCAGGGACTAAATCAATGGGGCAGTCATAGGGCCTGTGCGGGGGTAATTGATCCGCCTCTGTCTCGCTGAACACATCAGCAAAGTCGGACAGTTCAGGAGGCAAGGAAACCCCTGGGGAACCCTCCACCTGGCCGGCACAGATATGGCGGGAGTGGTCCACGCACTGCAAGCTTGGGAAGGTGACCAAGTTCTGTGACCAATAGATCTGTGGGTCATGCGCCCGGAGCCACGCCAGTCCCAGGACCACGGGGAAATGCAGATCTGAGGTGATATAGAACTGGATGGCCTCCACATGGGAACTGATGGCCATACATAATGGTTGTGTGGCGGCCGTAATAGGCCCAGACAGGAGCACTCGACCATCAATAGTCTCCACTAACATGGGCGGATCCACCGGGCACTGGGGAACAGCCCATTTGGCCACAAATGCTGAGTCCATAAAATTTGTGGTGGCCCCAGAGTCAATTAAGGCATGGACTGGAATCCCCTCTGGCTTGCCAGGAAGGATCAGACGTGCCTCCAAAATCAAATGCCGTGGAGGTCCACAGGCAGCATCGGAAAGACGTCGCTCAGTGTTGTGGGACGCCCGATCTATCACACTGTCTAGATCGGGATCGGGGCGTTTCCCGACAGAAAAGTAGGGGACTTACTTGGGGCAGGCTCGGTCACTGATGCCCGCTGTCGCTTCTTTGGGCAAAAAGCAGCCAAATGCCCAGGGTCCCCACAGTAAAAACACAACCCCCCCCATCGTCGTCTGTTCATTTCAGTCACCGATAGACGAGACCTGGCGGCACCCAGCTCCATTGGCTCCTCCCTTTGAACTGGGGGCTCACGCACAACAGGGGCTGCAGGGGTCTGTGGGGTGGCACGGTGACTCCTTCGCTGCTGCAACCGAGCATCGATCCGCAGGCAGAGATGGATCAGCCCATTCAGGTCTGAGGGAATATCCACACGGGCCAGCTCATCCAACATCTCCTCCGACAATCCATCCTGGAAGGCATCCACAAGCGCAGCCTCATTCCAGGCGGAATCCTGGCTAAGCAGCCGAAAATCGCTGATATAGCCCTGTAGCTATATCAGCTTTCAGGCGTCGAGTAGCAGTCTGCGTCTTAATAGGGTCCTCATACATCAGACGCATATAATCACAAAACCCCACAAAGTTGTCCAACAACGGGCTAGGTTGAGCCAGCAGAGGCGTGCCCCAACGAGCTGCATCACCTGAAAGAAGGCTTAACACAAACCCCACCTTATCCCGGTCAGTGGGGAAATCAGCTGCTCTCACGCTGATAAAGAGCTGGCATTGTCCCAGGAAAGCAGGAAACAGTTCTGGAGTGCCTGTAAATTTATCCGGTATTGCAACTTGGCATTTTCTCCTGGGTGGGGGTGATAGTGGGGGTGCAGCATGAACCTGAGCTTGCAGTTGAGCCACCTGAGCTGCCAGCAAAGTGAGTTGCTGGGTGAGCTGGTTATTCTCAGCACGTAGCTGCTCCATAATATTAGTAAGGGGTGGGAGGCTGAAAGCAAACTGTTCTGTACCAGCCTGCTACCGGCCCTGCAGAAAAGGCAACCCCTTTATAAACGGCAAGAGGCTGGAATGACGTCTGCCAAATTTATTACTACAAAAAACAAACAAGACACGTACCAAGATACAGGAGCTTTGAAACACTATCTGAGCGGTTGCTTTCAGCAAACCAGCCCTCCCCAAACATTCCCTTTATAAAGAGTTCAGGGCGTGGCCTCTCTCTGCCTCCTTCCGAGAAGCCCCACAGCCTTCCTCTGTTTACTCCTACTTGACTGCCTCCTGCGTCGGGCGTCCTTGAACAGGGCCAGCTGTGGGTCATCTTCATCCACACTGTCAGGCTCACACAGCTGGGTCTCCATGGTGACCAAGTGGGAGGGGCCTGCCTGAGGGCTATCATCAGCAAGATCTTCAACCCCCTCAGCAAGGTCTTCAAGACCCCCCTCCTCCTCTGATTCGTCCGACCCAACTGCCGAACCCACAGGCTGACCCTGAATCACAACAGGGTGTGGATAAAAGTCCCCAAACTCGGAATGGTGTGTGTCTGTTCATGTAACAATGACTCCCACTTAGCCCGCCTTTCACAGGGTGTGTGTGTGCCTGGAAAGCAAGGCGAAGGAAGCCTTCGAAGAAGGAGTGCAGGCAGGTGGGAACTTTCGCCTCCCTTAAGCCAGGCCAGCTTTGGAAACCAGAGCGGAAGGCCCATGCTCGCAGTGAGTTGTTCCAGCAGCATGTTGTCCGGGGCGAGTTGTCATAGACCCTTGGTGTTAGTGGTGGCTTTATCAGCTTTTACTTAAAAACTGGACATACAAGTCAGTTGATCCTAAAAGAAAAGGCCTGATCCAGCCCCTCCCCCTTGAGTTGCAATGCTTGGGGTCTAGTGGAGGGAGCGAAGCATCTTGCTCCAGCCCTCAAGTGCCTCCCACATTTAATAGTTGCAGTCAGAAACCCTGGTGCCCAGCAGGGGAGGAAAGAAGAGGCAAATGGCCTGCAGATCCCACAGCTGAATAACACTGCAGTGCAATCAGGAAATGCCAGAGCACATAGGGAACCTTCTGTTCTTAGCTGCAAAACCACAGCTGTCAGAAAGACTGATGGGCACCAGGAATGGGGTCTCCCACACACAGGAACAGGTAGTTAACCCAACACAGTGGGTAAGACAAAGAAGCAACAGTAACCTCACCCCTTCGCCCCACAGCAGCACAGAGAGAGAGCAGTGAAGGAGGTACAAGGATCTGGTGAGACAGTGGCTGCTGAAGACCCAGGCTGGCAGGGGGCAGTAGGGTGGGGGGGAGAGAAAGATGGAAGGAGGCCTCTACCAATTCCTGACTCCTGTGCCCCCTTGATGGCTGATAAAAGCAGTGTTGGCAGCGTCACTTAGAAGAACTAGAAGGGAGATGAGGGGAGGGGGAGCAAATTTGTGCCTGGAGCCGGTCAGTTCTATTTGAGGCAGCGCTCAAAGTAGGTGGAACCAATGTAGCCACCCCGCATTGAGCGCTGGACGTTCTGCTCAAACAGGCGTCTGTTGTTCTGGAGGACTTCAGCAGCCTCTTTGTTCAAGGGGTCTTCAGGGTTTGGCTCCTAGAGAGGGAAGAGAACACCATTAAATGCCAGGGTTTTGTGGCAGTTTAAGGATGAGGACCTTGGATCCTTGGATGAGGACAAGGAGTCCATTTTAATCAGGCTGTAAGAATAAGTGACAGCATCTTACTCCTTAGATTCTTTATCCCCTAAAAAGTCAGTTTTCACCCACTATAATTTTGCCCTGTATTTGCCAACTAGCATAAACACTACTCTGAAAGGAGGGACCCTTCCCAAGTTATTGGGCTGTAAAAGTTAGGTCAGGAAGAATTGTACATTGAGACTTGCAAGACTGATGTCAGCCTCACCCGGTAGATCAGACAGGCAGTAATGACACCAACTTGTTTTTATTTCATTCACTTTCCTTCTAACATAGAACACTAGATTCCTCAGGAGCACACTGTGCTTTGCTTTCTGTATCATTTCTCCCCCAATCTTACATTCATTCTTCCTGCTCAGACTGAGAAGGAAGATAGTGCTCCAGCCTTAATGCCATGGCTTTCCACATATACTTACCAAGAAGAGATACTGCAGGCCATAAATTATAGAGTTTATTGTTAGTACAGGCTTCCAGTCCTCTCTGTGGGCCAGAAAAATAATGAAAAAAATGAGCTCGGGTTCAGGAAAGTTTACCCAACTAAAAAATAACTAATCTTGTTTTAGATTCACATTGTTAAAGAAAAAGCTTTATGAAGATTGATCCAAACTGAAATATGTTTAATATCCCAAATCCTTAAAAAAATGAAGTCAACAGTTCTTAGAATCAGACCTTTGAAATACCGTGTTTCCCTGAAAATAGGACCTACCACAAAAATAAGCCCTAGCCTGATTTTCACGCCTGTGCCAAATATAAGTCCTACCCTGAAAGTAAGCCCTACTTAAGGGCCTGTGCAGCCTGCCACCTGCCCATTCTGTCTGCTTGCTACCGAGATGAGAGGGGGCTGCGGCCATGAAGCGAGGCGGGGGGGTTGAGGACAAAGCGAGGCGGGGGTGTGGAGGTGCCCCACACGCCCAGCACGGGCTGACAGGGCCCCGCAGCCAGGCTATCAATGTGCCGACAACTGCCTGGCCTCGCAGCGGCGGCTCCAGCAGCCCCATGCAGAATTGCCGGCCCGCTTCTTCTCCTTACTCGCCGCCGTAACGAAGCAGGAGGCTGAGCAATGCACCCGTGCCGTGACCACTAAGTGAGGTGGGTGGTGGGTGGAGGACGAAGCCCCAACAGTATCCTTGGCCACCTGGCCTTCAGAGCCAATGCTGGCAGAGTGAGGCAGCGGCGGTGGCCGGAGCAGCCCCTTTCCTGTCTCCCCTCGCTTCCCCAAAGAATCCCTTCACTAATCTGCTTTCCAGCTCGTTCTCCGCCACCACGTGCAGGGCAACAAAAGAAACCTGTGAGACTACTGGTAAAAAAAAAAAGTTCAATCAGACCTTCCAACTTTGCAAGATCTTTTTTGTTTTGCGAGAAGTTGGAAGGTTGGATTGATCTTTTTTTTAGTCCCACAAACTTTTTTTGTTGCCCTGCACGTGGAGAATGGAGCTAGAAAGGTGGTTAGTGAAGGAATGTGGTTGCCCTGGGGTGGGGGTTAGGATTTGGCATCATGGATGCCCTGGGGTGGGGTGGGGGTTAGCATCTTTACCCCCACCCCACCCCAAGGCATCCATGATGCCAAATCCTAACCCCCACCCCCAGGGCATCCACAGATGGCGGGGTGTTTGTTGCCTGTCTGCGGGGGCCCTGAGGTAGCCCCCCAGCTGCCTTGCCTCAACTCGTGGCGGTGGCATCGGTACGATGCGTGCTCTCCTGCCCTGTTGTGGCAGCGAGCAACCAGATTGGATGGAGTGGGCAGGCTCTTTACTAGGGCTTATTTTGGGGGGGTAGGACATATATTAGGCGCACAGGTAAAAATCATAATAGGGCTTATTTTCTGGTTGGGTCTTATTTTCGGGGAAACACAGTAATTAAATTGTGGTAAACTGTAGAATTTACAGTAAAGTTTTATGTCTTTGCCTTAAGATGGTAAGAAACTGTGCCACCAATTTTCAGCAATGGTCAAAGGAGACTCTGTGGGCTAAAGAGAAAGAGTTCATAGGCAAAGGTTTGCCTGCTCCTTATTTCCATCTGTAAATCATGCTTTATTCAGTAAATGTAGTTGAGCAGTCATTGAATACACATTTATACAAGCATTTCGCTCACTTCAAAAAGAAAATATTTCATAAGTTGATACTTTAAGAACAATGTTTGTTCTTAAAACTTGCTCTGATCCTGCAAGGAAGAAGATAATAGGAATGAAAAGAGAATATACAGGTAGTCCTCGACTTACAGTTCATTTACTGACCGTTCAAAGTTACAACAGCACTGAAAATAGTGACTTATGACCCTTTTTCACACTTACGATTGTTGCAGCATCCCCCTGGTCACGCGATTAAAATTCAGATGCTTGGCAAGTGGTTCATATTTATGACAGTTGCAGTGTCCTGGGGTCACATGATCCCCTCTTGCAATCTTCTGACTAGCAAAGTAAATGGGGAATCCAGATTCACTTAACAACCATTACAACTTAACAAATGCAATGATTCACCTCCAGGTGTCTGGCAGGCGGGGGAGGCTTGCACCGCCTGGTCCTTCAGCTGCCCCTGCCTGTCCGTGCTGCTCTCCTCACCTGAAGGCGTGTTCCGCTGGCACTGCCCTCACCTCCCGAGTGTCTGCCCTAGGAAGCCCTGTAAGCTTTTGTGGCCATGGGCAAACAAACAGTGGGAGGGAGCTGGCGGGTGGCTTTGGCGGATGTCTGGCAGGTGGAGGGAGGCAGCAGGGGAGGTTTGCGCCGTTTCGTCATGGCGCAAGCCACGGGAGAGTTTGCAACTGGAGTCTCAGCAGAACGGTTTTCAGAGCACCTCCTACCAACAGCCCTGGTATAACTCTCCCACGGCTCTGTGGGCACAGCCACAAAGGGGGCTGGTGGACGAAACTGCCAGCCCAGGGATGATGCAGAGAGCCTACCACTGGCCTCCAGAGCTGTCATTTGAAACCATACAGTACAGGTGGCGAATGGGGAACAGGCAGAGTGATGCAGCGACACAGGACCCAAGCAGCAGGTGGAGGAGGAGGTGGCGGCCCCCACCAGGCATGACATCTGTATGCTGGGGTGAGGCTGGCAGGGACCAAAGAAAACCACTCTCAGTAGTGGATTCTACCCCCACCCCACCCCAGGGCATCCACAATGCCAAATCCTAACCTCCACTAAAGTCCAATAGGTTTAGCCACCAGGCGTCACACCTGCGAGCCCCGCAATGCCCACGCTTGCCTCCTGCACTACCTTGTGTGCTGGAGCCCTTGTCCAGCTAGGCAGAGAAGCGCCTAGCTGGCCTCTCTCCTTCCTCGCTGAGCCCCAGCCTCTCGTAAGCGGGCACAGCTATGGGTTCCCTCCCTTGTGGTCTGCAGGAGCCTCCCTGCCTGCCAGATCTCCGCCGGAGTGCACCCATCAAGTGAGGGACGCAGTGTGGCCAGCGCATCAAGCTCTCTAAGCTCTGTGGTAGCGCAATTGGTGAGATCCAGGTGGGCTCAGTGCTCCAGCAAGTGGGGCAGAGCTGTGCCCACTTGTGAGAGGGGGTGAGGCTCGGCGTGGAAAGGGAGAGGCTGGCCTGGCAGTTCTCCACCTGGCTGGACAAGGGCTCTGGCTCCCAAGGTAGTGCAGGAGGTGAGCATGGGTAGTGCAGGGCTCACAGGCATGACGCCTGGTGGCTGCACTGACCTGGCCTGCTGAGAGTGCTGAGGTATTCCCGGCAACAGCACTGCTGCTTTGGTTGTTTAGGAATGCTCGCTGAAAATACGCAGAGGACGCATGTGCCACCAAGGCTGGGATAAAACAAAGCCTGCAGGAATGTGATAGATCTGGACTTCCTGTTTGGCAGAGTCAAGACAAGTTGGGTAAGTCAGTGCTCGGCTTTCCAGCTTGTTTTTTTCTTTGTCTAGCGACCCTTAAAGGGTCGGAAAGTTGCCCTGGAGGGGCAATGAAGGAGGAGGAATACTGTACTTCAGGAGCTCAGATCAGGGGGCACCCGATCAGAGCGAACTGTAGGACCCTTTGGAAAAGAAACGAAGGGAAAGGCTGTTTTATATCTTCGGCCATAGACGTCTCCGGCAGGGAGCAAAGGATTTTTAAAAAACAGTGGAATTTCAACTGCGTGTTGAAGCTGGGTGAGCAAGATGTTTACTTTTCTTCTCTTAGAGGACTAAAAATGTTTAGTCCCTGATTGGAAAGAGCTGGAATGTAAAGAACTCCCAGAAGATTTATGAGCGGCGAGTAATTACATGGGGGAGGAAGAGGCTCTTTGTTAAAAATACTGGACATTGATAAATAAGCCAAGGAGGACATCTAGTGGTGAAAAAAACACGAAATTTTTGTAACATTCTCTGTTGACTGAAATTCAACCTTGGAAACAGCTGCAGCTGATAAAGCTACTTTGGTATGAAACTGAGACTCAATGTTACTTCTATTGAATTTGAGTAAATCTAAACAGACTTTGTTTTGGCTATAGACTATAAACTTCAAAATGACTTCATCGAATATTACTAGACTTATGAAAAAAAACTTCTTCTGCACCCTCAGTAGGACAATCTAGTCCTACAACACAGGCATCTATTGAAGCTATGTTGCAAAGGGAAAAGACCACAGCTCAAAGTGAAACACAGACTTCATTAAAATTTCTTCAGGATCTTATGTTAAAGAATCAAGAGACTTTGGAAAAACACCACTTATAGACACAAGAGAATTATAAAACCACACAGGCAACACTGGAGAAGTTAAATGAAGAAATTTTGGATATAAAGGGAAAATTGGAAACTCAAAATCAAATGATACTAAAAAGTCAACAGAAGATATGTAAGATTGAAGAAAAAACAGATGATAATGACAAAAAGATAGAAATATTACTGCGAGAAAATTAAAAAATTAGACAATGAAATTTAAGATTTTAGAGATGGCAAATGCGGAACACTATTTAAGGTTCCAAAATATCCCTGAAGATAGAGCGGAAAGCATAGAAGTGGTGATTATTGATATCCTGGAGGAGGCTCTGAAAGCAGACCGAGAGGAAATTCAACTTGAACTCGATGGGATATTTCGCTTCAACTCAAGCTACGCAAGAAGAAATAAGTTACCAAGAGAAGTACATGTATGGTTTGCAAGGAAGACAACGAGATGAAATACTGCGGAAATTAAGAGATGAACCAATACAATTTTTCAGTAAATATAAATGGACTGAACTCTCCAATTAAAAGAAACAAGATTTTTAGGAAACTGTGGAAACTGAATTTGGATATAATTTGTGTGCAAGAAACACATATAAAAGCACAACATCATAAACTATTGGAATATCCAAAAATTGGAAAACTTTATTATACATCAGCACAACAGAAAAAAAAGAGTAGCTTTATATATTAAAGAGACAATAAATTCGAAAATGGTATATTCAGACGAAGAAGGAAGAATATTAATGGTAGAAATTTATCTATGCACCGAATAACAATGAAGAAATTTTTTATAAAAGTCTACATAGAAAAATAATAGAATTGGAGTATCAAAATATCTGTTTATTAGGAGATTTTAATGCAATAACAGATGGAGAAATTGATTATAAAAGTAACAAAACAAGGAAAAATGGTAGAGGAAGATTACCTAAGACATTTTTTGACATGGCGGAGGAAATTGGAATTCAAGATATTTGGAGGGAAATAAATCCACAAAAATTACAATATACTTTTTATTCAAATAGCCAGAAATCCTGGTCAAGAATTGATATGATTTGGATGACTGCTGACTTAAGAATGAATGTGCAGGACATTGAAATAGAAATAGGTACAGATCATAACCCTCTGAAAATGACTTGGAAAGAGACACAAAAAAGGTCAAGATGGACTTTAAACTGTTCCATATTAAAGGAAAAAGAATTTATACAGTTAACAAAAAAAGAAATGGAACTCTTTTTTAAAGAAAATAAGAAAGAAGATACTAAGATACAAAATCTATGGGACACAGCTAAAGCATACTTTAGAGCAGACATGTCAAACACAAGGCCCGGGGGCCAGATCTGGCCCACAAAGTGGTTTCATGTGGCCCATGAAGCCATCCTGGAAAAAGTGAGGGAACGGCCCCCACTGCCTTGGCCCTGGCCCAGAGACCCTCCTTCTGCCAGAGACCCTCAGATCTGTCCCACTCCTGCCCAGGCCCCCATAGGCACCCTTGATGCAATGATGTAGAGCTGGCCATGCCCACCCAGTAGGCCATACGCACTCTAGCCACGCCCACCCAGTAGGCCACGCCCACCCTGGACATACCCACCTTTAACAAGAGATATGAATATGATACTGAGAGCTTTGAAATAAGGAAAGGCACAAGGCAAGGATGTCCTCTATCCCCTCTGTTATTCATTTTAACATTGGAAGTTTTAAATCGAAACATAAGACAAGATGCAGAAATTAGAGTTTTGGAGATAAAGGGTGAAACATATAAATTACAAGCATTTGCTGATGATTTGGTATTTATTTTGGAAGATCCCTTGGAGAGGATTCCAAAATTGTGGGGGAAATTAGAACAATATGGTGAAGTAGTGGGATTAAAAATTAATAAGGAAAAAACTAAGATAATAGTTAAAAATGTTACGGATAAGCAAAAAAGTCAAATATCAGAAGTGACAGATTTACAGATAGTGAAAAAGGTAAAATATTTGGGTATATATTTATCAGCTAAATGTTCAACATTAAAAGAAGATAACTATATAAGATTATTGAAACAAAGTTAGACCTGGAAAAATGGAAGAATTTAAAATTGTTTCTATTAGGAAGGATAGCTACAATTAAAATGAATATATTGCCTAAGATTTTATTTTTGTTTCAGACAATTCCGATAAAACTTGGGGGAATTTTTTTTTAAAGAGTTGAATTCTTTAGTTTTGAAGTTTGTATGGCAAGGAAAAAAAGCTAAAATAAAGAGGAAAACTTTGCAAGATGCTAAAGAAAATGGAGGTTTTGGTTTACCTGAGTGGGCTCTGTACTATCAAGCATCTGTATTGACATGGGTGAAAGAATGGATAATGCTTAGGAATAAAAGGTTGTTATGCTTGGAGGGACATGATTTACAGTTGGGATGGCACGCGTTTCTGTGGTATGGGAAAAACAAAATTCATGGATATTTTCAAAACCATTGTATTAGAAATGCTTTGATAACAGTATGGGGAAAAATGAAAATATATGTAAAAATTCCAGGGTGGTTATCAACAATTGAAGCCTTTTCACATGTAAATTTGTTAGATTTTGAAAAAAATTGGACGTATAGAGACATTTTAAATATCGATGGGACATTAAAATCAAAACAAGAACTGGAACATCAGGGTAACAACATGTCATGGTGGGTACGCTTACAAATACAAAACAGATATGAAAAAGATATGAAAATGTATGGATTTTATAAAGAACCAAATGTGTTTGATAAGATATTAACTTCTGATGAGAAATTAATTTAAAAATGTATAATTTGTTAACTTTAGAGATGGAAAGTGAACAAATTAAAGGGACAATGATAAGGTGGGCGGAAAACTTTGGTTATAACAGAATTAGAAGAATGGCAAAAATTGTGGGAGAGAAATTATAAATTGACAATGTCAACTGCATACAAAGAAAACTTGTATAAAATGTTTTATAGATGGCATTTACATCCAGCTAGCTAGATTAGCAAAAATGTTTAAAAATGTATCAGGCAAATGTTGGAAATGTAAACATAACTTAGGTACATATTATCATATTTGGCCCCTTCATGGATTACTGCCTTGTCGTGGCGAAGGGGCTTGCGTAATTCAATGAAGCTATGAGCAGGGCCACCCAAGACGGAAAGGTCATAGCAGAGAGTTCTGACAAAACGTGATCCACTGGAGAAGGAAATGGCAAACCACTCCAGTATCTTTGCCATGAAAACTCTATGGACAGTACCAAAAGGCAAAACGATATGACGCTGGAAGATGAGCCCCTCAGGTTGGAAGGCGTCCAATATGCTACTGGGGAAGAGCAGAGGGCTAGTACTAGTAGCGCCAGAAAGAATGAAGCGACTGGGCCAAAGCCGAAAGGACGCTCAGCTGTGGATATGTCTGGTGGTGAAAGGAAAGTCCGATGCTGTAAAGATTTTTTCTCCATAGGAACCTGGAATGTAAGATCCATGAATCAAGGAAAGCTGGACGTGGTCAAACAAGAGATGACAAGACTGAACATTGACATCTTAGGTATCAGCGAACTAAAATGGACAGGAATGGGTGAATTTAATTCAGATGACCATCAAGTATACTACTGTGGGCAAGAATCCCTGAGAAGAAATGGAGTAGCCTTCATAGTCAATAAAAGAGTAAAAGCAATACTGGGATACAATCCTCAAAAGGACAGAATGATCTCAGTTCGAATCCAAGGCAAACCATTCAATATCACAGTAGTCCAAGTCTATGCCCCAACCACCGGTGCTGAAGAGGATGAAATTGACCGGCTCTATGAAGCCCTACAGCACCTTATAGAACTAACACCAAAAAACGATGTCCTTATCATCATGGGGGATTGGAATGCTAAAGTAGGAAGCCAAAAGATAACCGGAATAACAGGCAAGTTTGGCCTTGGAGTACAAAATGAAGCAGGGCACAGGCTGATAGAATTTTGTCAAGAGAATACGATGGTCATAGCAAACACTCTTTTCCAACAACCCAAGAGACGGCTCTATACATGGACATCACCAGACGGTCAGCACAGAAATCAGATTGACTATATGCTCTGCAGGCAAAGATGGAGAAGCTCTATACAGTCACTAAAAACAAGACCAGGAGCTGACTGTGGCTCAGACCAGGAGCTTCTCGTTGCAAAGTTTAGGCTTAAACTGAAGAAAGTAGGGAAAAGCACTAGGCCAGTCAGGTATGAATTAAATCATATCCCTGTTGAATATACAGTAGAGGTGACAAATAGATTTAAGGAATTAGATCTGATAGGGTGCCTGAAGAACTATGGACAGAGGTTCGCAACATTGTAGAACAGGTAGCAACCAAAACCATCCCAAAGAAAAAGAAATGCAAGAAAGCAAAATGGCTGTCTGAGGAAGCTTTGCAAATAGCGGAGGAAAGGAGGGAAGCGAAAAGCAAGGGAGAAAAAGAAAGATACGCCCAATTGAATGCAGAATTCCAGAGAATAGCTAGAAGAGATAAGAATGTCTTCTTAAATGAACAGTGCAAAGAAATAGAAGAAAACAATAGAATAGGGAGGACCAGAGATCTCTTCAAGAAAATTGGAGAGATGAAGGGAGCGTTTCATGCAAAAATGGGCATGATAAAGGACCAAAATGGCAGGGACCTAACAGAGGCAGAAGAGATTAAGAAGAGGTGGCAAAATTACACAGAAGAACTATACAAGAATGAGGTTAACGTCCCTGATAATCACAATGAGGTGGTCACTGACCTCGAGCCAGACATCCTAAAATGTGAAGTGAAGTGGGCCTTAGAAAAGGTGAGCAACAACAAAGCTACTGGAGATGACAGTATTCCAGCTGAGCTATTCAAAATCTTAAAAGACGATGCAGTAAAAGTGCTACACTCAATTTGCCAGCAAATTTGGAAAACTCAACAGTGGCCACAGGATTGGAAAAGATCAGTTTACATTCCAATTCCAAAGAAAGGCAGTGCCAAAGAATGTTCAAACTATCGCACCATTGCACTCATTTCTCATGCTAGTAAAGTTATGCTTAAAATCCTACAAGCTAGACTTGAGCAGTTTGTGGATCGAGAACTACCAGAAGTACAGGCAGGATTTCAAAGAGGCAGAGGAACTAGAGATCAAATTGCCAACATACGCTGGATCATGGAGAAAGTTAGAGAGTTCCAGAAAAACATCTACTTCTGCTTCATTGACTATGCTAAAGCCTTTGATTGTGTGGATCATAACAAACTCTGGCAAGTCCTTAAAGGGATGGGCATACCAGACCATCTTATTTGTCTCTTGAGAAATCTATATGCAGGTCAAGAAGCAACAGTGAGAACTGGACACGAAACCACTGATTGGTTCAAAATTGGGAAAGGAGTCCGGCAAGGCTGTATACTGTCGCCCTGCCTATTTAACTTATATGCAGAGCACATCATGAGAAAGGCAGGGCTAGATGAATCAAAAGTTGGAATTAAGATTGCCGGAAGAAACATCAACAACCTAAGATATGCAGATGATACCACTCTAATGGCAGAAAGTGAAGAAGAACTAAAGAGCCTCTTGTTGCGGGTGAAGAAGGAGAGTGCAAAACTTGGGTTGAAACTTAACATTAAGAAAACCAAGATCATGGCATCCGGCCCTCTCAATTCCTGGCAAATAGATGGGGAAGAAATGGAGGTAGTGACAGATTTTATTTTCCTGGGCTCCAAGATCACTGCAGATGGGGACTGTAGCCAAGAAATTAAAAGATGCTTGCTCCTGGGGAGGAAAGCCATGGCAAATCTAGACAGCACACTAAAAAGCAGAGATATCATCCTGCCAACAAAAGTGCGTATAGTCAAGGCTATGGTCTTCCCAGTTGCAATGTATGGCAGTGAAAGTTGGACCATAAGAAAAGCTGAGCGCCAAAGAATTGAGGCCTTTGAACTATGGTGCTGGAGAAGACTCCTGAGAGTCCCTTGGACTGCAAGGCGATCAAACCGGTCAGTCCTAGAGGAGATCAACCCTGACTGCTCTTTAGAAGGCCAGATCCTGAAGCTAAAACTCAAATACTTTGGCCACCTAATGAGAAGGAAGGACTCACTGGAGAAGAGCCTAATGCTGGGAAAGATTGAGGGCAATAGAAGAAGGGGACGACAGAGAATGAGGTGGCTGGATGGAGTTACTGAAGCAGTAGGTATTGTGTAGTGGGTCCGACGCAAGGTAGAGACGCCAGCCGGTGTGTGAGTTCAGCTCTTTATTGAAGGGGGTAGTGAACTGGGGAATGAGGGCTACCTGGCCTCCTTATATACCTGGCCAGGTAAGCTAACAGCCAATGGGATTGGCCCTAGGTTTCCCACCGAAACTGTCCAGGCCAACGTCCCCTGGTGGCTGTTGCTATGCAGGTGCCTGCATACATAACACCCCTCCCCCCTTAGAGAAGAACCACATAACATCAACAACAACTATGTCTATGCCTATGTAAGAAAACACAAAGTCCAGTGTGCGGGTCACTTGCACACATAGTCTGACAGGTAGGCTGTTGTCCTGTGTGGACGGGTGGATCGTCTGGGTGTGCTTGGCCCCTGGGCTTGGACCGTGGGTTCCTGAGGCCTTTGTGCAGGGCTGCAAGGAGCCGGAATCAGGAAGTCCTCCTCCTCTGGTCCCTGCTCTGTGACGTCCACGGCTGGGTTGACCCCTCTGGGAGTGTGGTCCTGCTGTTGATTGTGTGCGTTGAGGTCAGGGACTTGTGTGACGCGTTCAGGGGCGTGTGTGATGTGCTCAGGGACTCTTCCTCTGAGCTGATCGATGTGTCGCCTTATGCGTCTGTCCCCCTCCATCCCTACAATGTACGAAAGGGGTCCTGTTTTCTCGACCACTGTCCCCGGAACCCAGGGATGTCCAGCCCCATAGTTCCTTGCCCAGACCAGGTCCCCCAGGTTGAGGACCCTGTGTGGGTGATGATGGCAATGGTGATGCTGGTGATGATGGTGGTGATGGTGATGATGGTGATGTCGCCCTTCTGGTCTCGGCTGCTACCCGGTCTGGGTGTAGGCGGTCCAGCTTGGTGACGAGGCGCCGTCCCCATCGCAGTTCTGCTGGGCTCTTGCCGGTAGCCACGCATGGTGTGTGTTGGGCTAGTAAAAATTTGGCCAGTCTGTGGTGCCAGTCCCTGCTGATGATGCGCCGGAGTGCGTCTTTGGTCGTCCTTACCATCCGTTCGGCCTGCCCGTTGGTAGATGGATGGAAAGGCGCTGAGGTGGCGTGCCTAATCCAGTTCGCCTTCAAGAACGCCTAGAAATCAGCAGCAGTAAACTGAGGCCCATTATCAGACACAATTACGTCGGGGAGGCCGTGTGTGGCAAAGAGAGCTCTGAGCACCTGGATTGTCCTCCCCGAGGTCATGTTGGGGACAGGGACTACCTCTAACCACTTGGAGTGACTGTCCACCACTAGTAAAAATAGTTGACCCTGAAATGGCCCCGCATAGTCAATGTGATTGCGGGACCATGGCATGTGTGTGGCCTCCCACTGGTGTACTGGTGCATGTGGCATTTCTGGCCTGGATCTCTGGCACGTGTAACAGGCCCTGACCCGATCCTCAACCTCCTTGTCCAACCCGGGCCACCAGAGGTAGCTCCTAGCCAGTGCCTTCATTCTGACCACCCCCGGGTGCCCTTCGTGTAAGGAGTCCAATACCCTGGCGTGTAGTGCGGGTGGAATGATGACCCTGCTACCCCACAGGAGGCATCCCTTGTGAGTGGAGATTTCATCACGTCTAGTGAAGTAGGCCTGAAACTCTGGTCCCGGGGATTTGTCCTGCCACCCTGTGCAAACCCATGAGAGCACTCTGCCCATGATGTTATCCGTGGCTGTGTGGCTGGCAATGTCCTTGGCTAGCACTGGGCACTCGGGTAGTTCCTGCAGGGCTAGGATCTGTGTGGCTGGTGGTGGATCTGGCTCGTGTGTGTCTAAAGGAAGCCTGTTTAGACCGTCTGCGTGGCCCATCTCTTTCCCTGGCTTGTGCACCAGCTTGCAATTGTATGCTGCAAGGAAGATGGACCACCGGAGCATCCTGGGCGACAGAATCTGGGGGGTTTGCCTGTCTGTGGTGAACAGGCCCAGGAGTGGTTTGTGGTCCGTGAAGACAGTGAACTCCCTGCCATATAGGTAATCGTGGAATTTCTTGATTCCTGTCACGATTGCCAGGGCTTCTTTGTCTATTTGGGCATAGTTTCTTTCTGCTCCAGACAGTGGCCTCGAATAGTATGCTATGGGAATTTGTGCCCCGTTGGGCTCAAGGTGGCTTAGGACAGCGCCCACACCGTAAGGGGATGTATCGCAGGCGATGCAAATGGGCTTGGACTCGATGAAATGGGTTACTGTGGACTTGTCCGACAGCAATGCTTTCAGGGCCTTGAAGCTCTGGTCATGGGTGGCCGTCCAGGCCCATGTTGCCTGCTTGTCTAGCAGCCTGTGGAGCGGTTCAGCGATGGCTGCCTTGTGTGGGAGGAATGTATGATAGAAATTCAGCAGACCCAGGAATGCCTGAAGCTCTGCTTTGTTCTTGGGTGTGGGTGCTAGTTTGATGGCCCTCACCTTGGATTCTGTGGGGTGGATTCCCCTGGCGTCTACTCTGAACCCCAAAAATTCTGTGGAAGGAACGCCTATGCTGCATTTTTCCTTTTTGAGTTTAAGGCCAGCTGTGCGCAGCCTTGCCAGCACTTCCCTAAGCCTACCTGCCAGTTCCTCTGCTGATGCTCCTGCGATCAGGATGTCATCAAAATAGGGGCAGACTCCTGGAATGCTCTTGAGTGTCTTTTCCATAGCCTCCTGGAAAATGCCGGGAGCAACGCTAACTCCAAACTGCAGTCTGTTCACCCGGAACGCCCCCCTGTGGGTTACAGTGGTTTGGATGTCAGCTGTTTCCCTAGTGACCCGTGAGTTGCTGGTACGCCTGCGCAAGATCGAGCCTTGCAAATATGGCGCCGCCTTGGAGGGAAGCGAGAACGTGACTGACCGCGGGAACCGGGTAAGCGTGCGGGTTTAGGGCGTGGTTCACCGAGCATTTATAGTCGGCGCAGATCCTTATTTCCCCGTTGGATTTGAGGGGGGTCACGATGGGGGTTTCCCATTCCCCTCCATCTACGGGTTCTAAGATTCCCTGGACCACCAACTTGTCTAGTTCTTGCTCGATTTTGTGTTTGAGCGCGAAAGGGACTCGCCGCAGCCGGACCCTAACGGGGGAGACGTTCGAGTTAAGCTTGAACGATATGGGTGCCCCGGTGTACTTGCCTAATGACCCATCGAAGACGTCGGCAAACTATCGGCAAACGGCCTCAACGGAGTCCCCCTGGATCCGATGGATCCCGGATACTGAGATTCCCAGGGCCTCAAACCAGTCCAGCCCGACCAGGCTGGCTCTGCGGCCCTCTACCACTACAACGTCCAGGTGCCCTCTGCGACCCTTAAACCCCACTGAAACGGTGGCCTCCCCCTTCACCTTGACCGGTGAATTCTGAAAATCGGTCAGGGTTAATTTAGTAGGCCGTAATTTAATCCGTTGCTTGCTCCGGCTAATTATGTGATTAAGGGTCTCGTCCGAAATAATCGAGACCGCTGATCCGGAGTCAAGCTCCACGCTGCAAGGGACACCTTGCAAACGGATTGCTAATCTAATTTTAGGTTTGAGCAGCCGGCGGCTACCCGTGTGGTTAATGGCCAGCCGGCTCTCGACATAGCCAATTTTTGTTTTGGTGGGGGCCCCAGTACCTTCGAACGGCGGTTCCTCCGGCTGCAGCTCATGGATCTCCTCCCGGGGGCGGCGGCTACGGCAGACGGCGGCTATGTGGCCTGTTTTCTTGCAGGGCCGACACGTGGCGGACCGGAACTTGCAGAGGCTGCGCACGTGGTTCCCACCACACCCTGCACACCTCTGAGGAACGGCGGTATTGCTGGGAGGCCTGGGCCTGTCTGGGCGTCTGGCTCGCTGGTTGGGGGTCGACTTCCGCTGGAGGAGGTCGATGCTCAGGTTGTCCTCCTCTGTGGCCCCTTGCCAGTGGACGCTGGTTGCCTGGTTGCCGGGCCGGATTCCCTGGCAGGCTTGGACGGCCCCGCAGGCCGCTTCGTGGGCTAGGATGGCGTCCTCGGCTTCCTGGAGAGAGACGTCCTCTCTTTTGAACAGGCGCTCCTGCAGCCGCCTGTCGCTTAGGCCGCAAATCAGCCGGTCCCGTAGCCGCTCCTCCAAATTTGTGAACCTGCAAGCGATGGCAGCTTCCCGCAGGGCTGCGTGGAAGTCGGCGTTGGTCTCGTCGGGGCGCTGGTCCCTTTTCTCAAATTGTGACCGTGCGGCCACCTTGGAGCACCGGGGCTTGAAATGTGCGTTGAGCCTGGCCACGAGGTCTCGGTACGCGACGGTGTTGATGGCCTCCTGGGGGAACAGGTTCGCGGCGACTTCCAGCAGCGCTGGCCCCCCAAGGCAGAGCAGGGCGGCCGCCTTTGCACCGTCCTCCGATATCTGATTGAACCGCATGTACAGTTCAACGTGAGCCAGGTAACGGGCCCAGGTTTCGGGGCGGCGGGTCTCGAATTCGCGGGGTTGTCCGGCTCTAGCCATGGCGGCAGTTGCGGTCTTGGTCATGGATGTGGCGCTTGGCGTTGCCGGTTCGGCTGGCGGTCGTGGGGGGAAGAAGGAAAAATGCCTTTCTCTTCAGCTCGCGGAGCGTTTCCCCAGTGACTTCAGCTCTTGGCCGGCAGCAATCCCACCTTCGTCGCCACTATTGTGTAGTGGGTCCGACACAAGGAAGAGACGCCAGCCGGTGTGTGAGTTCAGCTCTTTATTGAAGGGGGTAGTGAACTGGGGAATGAGGGCTACCTGGCCTCCTTATATACCTGGCCAGGTAAGCTAACAGCCAATGGGGTTGGCCCTAGGTTTCCCGCCGAAACTGTCCAGGCCAACGCCCCCTGGTGGCTGTTGCTATGCAGGTGCCTGCATACATAACAGTAGGCGTGAGCTTAAATGGACTCCAGAAGATGGTAGAGGACAGGAAAGCCTGGAGGAACGTTGTCCATAGGGTCGCGATGGGTCGGACACGACTTCGCAACTAACAACAACATCATATTTGGTGGACATGTGATAAAGTAAAGGCTTATTGGAAAAAAATACATGCTTGGCTAGAAAAAATATTAGGAGAACATGTAGCATTTAATCCCGATTTTTTTTAATTAGGTATAGTACCAGAAAAGACTAACAAACAAAATTTATACTTGGCTTTACATATTGTAACTGCAGCAAGAATAAGATATGTGCAATGCTGGAAAAATGAACAGGTACCGTCAGAAGAAGAGGTAATAAAGAAGATATTGGAATGCGCAGAGATGGACAGATTAACTATGAGACTAAAAGACAAAGAAGAAACCGAATACTACAAAAGCTGGAATTTATTTTATAAATGGTTGAAAGAGAGAACCAAAGAGTAGAATTTGTATAACGTATCAGCGTGTTATGAACCCAACTCGCATGTTGTTTGAAAAACTAACATGTATGTAGAGAAAAAAAACTTTATTAAAAAAAGGAATGCAATAGATTTTGCATCTTGCAAAGAAAATCTCTTACAGAGCCCCAGTTGAGAAAGGTTGGTCAAGATATGCTTGAAGTGTATTGCTGTTCCTTCCAATATAATATTTGTGTTTGTTGCTTACATGAACAAAGATGCTTTATTAGATTTAAAAATTCACCTAGTGCAAGCAAGCTCTCATGGTCTTTTACTTGCCTGTTGCTAAAATAATTGAGACTGACAATAGATGTGTGATTGTGTATATATCTTTACATACTAGATTAATATTAATTTTCTGAGTGTTGAAATGATTGCCAGTAAGCTTCCAAATACAGTTCAAAGTACGGATTTTAACTGTAAAGCAATCACCTGAGCTAATAGCTATCTTTTGTATGCAAGTTGCTGAAAATGTGGGCAGAATGGTATTTGAAAAGAAGTGTTTGCTTTTGTTCTGTACACTTGTAGTTTTTAAATGATTCTTTTTTTATCCCCCAGTGGTTGATTGCCCAGTATGCAAGCATCAGTGTTATCTAAAAGACATTGTGGAGAACTACTTTTTGAGGGATGGTGACACAGAGGCTCTTGGGGATGCTAGGGATGCTAATCAGGTATGTTTGTTTTCTGAATGTGGCTTGTCTGTTTTTATATTTCCAGGCCTGAGGGATGAGACCTGTTCTTTTTTCCTCAGTTGATTAATCAGTAGCCTTTTTCTATTAGTGTTGCACTAGTTGTGAAGATAATGCCCCTGCCACCAGCTTTTGTGTGGAGTGCCAAGAGCCCCTGTGTGAGACATGTGTGGAGGCGCATCAGAGAGTGAAGTACACTAAGGACCATACAGTTCGATCCACAGGTAGGTAGTAAAACAAAGAAAAAGCCTCATGGACTGTAAATGATCCTAATCACAGAGTATGGTATGAAAAAAATGTAAACTTTAGTTGGCGGGGTGTGCTAGACAGATAAGGCATACAAAATTTAATATGCATTGTGGCTGAGAAAAGTAATGAAATCCTTTGAATCTTACTGCACTTGGTTCACTGAAGAAGGCTATTTTCATCTCATATTGGCATCTCATATACTCTTAGTCCCTGCAAGGCAATCTATCCACATAAGTAACAGAATGGTTTCTGTTTCTCTTGAGGCTCCTCCAAATCACAGGTGAGGGAGAAGACTATCTACTGTTCTGTCCATAAGCATGAACCTCTGGTACTGTTCTGTGATACCTGTGACACCCTGACATGCCGGGATTGTCAGCTGAATGCTCACAAAGATCACCAGTAAGCTTTCCTGTAGACTGTATAAGCATATACCTGTTAATTTTGGATGATTCTTTCTACAATTTTCTGTGAAGGTAGGGTTCATTATCCTGGACCTGGACCAGAGATTAGCAGCCTTTTCAGGCCTGGGATAGTCCTGTCTTAACTTTGTGCCGTGTTGTGGACTCTCCTCCTAACACTGCATGAGAATATGGTGATTTTAAGTGATTTATCTATCTCCTGAGATTTTGACCCTTTTTTATTTTAAATTTGAATATCAATAGGTACTATTTGAGGACATTGCAGATGCTACAGTGTCTGGGGAAGTGTTTCAAGTGATCATCCTAACTTTGCTTCTCCTTTATTTTTAGGAATACATACATGCAGTTTCCATTAAATTTTCTTGAATGTGCTTCAAATAAATATTAAGAATTAGACTGTTTCTGTCTTCAGTTGCTTTCAGAAGTTTAGTTGTCCATCTCCCACTTTGTGAAAAATAAAAAAAATCAGTGTAATGTGTTAGAAGATACTGAATTTCTGTGCTGTCTAGCAAATTGTCGTGCCTTATATCTAGCAGTTCTCTTCTTTCTCTTTCTCCTTGGTTGAAATGGAGTATCTATACAGGTAGTCCTCACTTATGTCCATTTGTTCAGCAATTGAATTTGCAGTGATAACTGAACAAGTGGTACTTATGACTGGTCTTTGGAATTCCAGCTGTTACAATGTCTCTGCAGTCACATGATCATGATTTCGGATGTTCCCTGCCAGTTGCCCACAAGCAAAGTCAATGGGAAGCCAGCAGGTGTTGCGATCATGTGACATCCTCACTTAACAACCCATGTAATCCTTGCTTAATGAAGGCAATTGTGATTGCTGGAATTGCCATCACTAAGTAGCATGGTCACGTGATGTCATGCTTTATGAACATGTTACTTAACAATGGCAATTCTGGTCCCAATTGCTGTGGTTAACAGGGGACTCCTTGTAATGTCAAACAGATTAGGAGACTTTCTCCTGTGGTTAAAATAGCAGCATGTACACAAAGTCCATGAAAAGCTTTATATACAAAAGTTTAGAAAAATCTCTTTGTAGGTACCAGTTCTTGGAAGATGCAGTCAAGAACCAACGTAAGATGCTGGCTTCATTGGTCAAGCGCCTGGGGGATAAAAATGCCAATCTCCAGAGGTCAACCAAGGAAGTGCGCACCTCGTAAGTGTCCTTTGCTAAGAAAGTGATCCTTAAAAGTTAATATTAGCATGTCTAAACCTTGGGGGAAGAGAAAGACATGCTTGTTCCGATGCATTCTAGTGTAGTGTGGGCCATAACATTCAAAAACATTTCATAACCTCTGAAGACTCTTAACATCCACCCTTGCTAATCTTGAAGTTTGAGGATAAAATAGTGAGATTAGTTGATGGATCTGAATACTTTGGAAGAAGGACAAGCTGAATGTCACTATCCCTTATCTATGCCCCTTATCTAGGAAAGGACAGTTGCAAAAAACAAGCAAATCCCACAAGGTCATATATAGGAAATTACCAATAAAGGAGAATATTTGTAGCTTGGGGTTGAAATGAGGGGTCTTTGGTACTCTGACTTGGTTGAGGCAGTGCTAGACTAGCACTGATGATGTTACCTTGTTTGGGTAATGAAACATTTGCAAGAAAACACCCAAGCTCAGAGAGCGCCAAGGACACCTCATATAGGAAATTACCCGACTCAGTGTGGACTTTACTTTTTATCTGCCCTTTTTAAACTGGTCTGTTTTGTGGCCCATGTGAAGGACCTAGTTTTTTCATTGCACATGGTCCACAGAAGTAAAATGATTTATTTAGATTTGACTCAGTGTAATGTCTAAACAGAATCATTGTCGTTTGTAACTAACAGTTTATTAGGTGGTGTGTTTTGTAGATAAACCACAATTGGCAATGTTTAGATTTGCCTTGTGATGCATTATCCAGCCATGAACAGGTTTTAGTCACCAATATAATGTGACTTGTCAGTTTATATAATTTATGATAATAATTTATAATTATAAAATGTACATGTTTTTTCTTAATCTAAGAAGGCTCCTTCCTATTTGGAAAGAGAATTTTGCTGTTTTCTATATTTGCTGCTAGTCTTTGTGTTGGACCTGTCTAACTTGGGATCTTCCACTATTTTGGATTGCCATTCCCTATATTCCAGCAATGATCTTTTAATTTAAATAACAGAGAATCTGTTGTAAACTAGGGCTTTGCAGAGTATTTGGCATGCAGAAGCAGTGTTCCAGACAGTACAGGTAGTTCAGAACTTACAACCATTCATTTAGTGACTGTTTGAAGTTACAACGGCAATGAAAAAAAGTGAATTATAACCAGTCCTCACATGACCATTGCAACATCCCCTCAGTCACGTGATCAAAATTTGGTCACTTGGCAACTGGCATGTATTTACAATCACATATCCCAGGGTCATGTGATCACCACTTGCAACCTTCCCAGCTGGCTTTTGACAGTAAATTGAGAAAGCTGAATTCACATAACGGCCATGTGATTCACTTAACAACTGCAGTGATTTGCTTAACAACCATGGCAAAAGTCATAAGATTGGGCATAACTCACTTAACACCCAACTTGCTTAGCAACAGTAATTCTGGTCCCAGTTGTGATCATAAGTCAAGGGCTACTTGTAGTGTTTTAGAATGGGAAGTGGGGAAAAATCAGGGACTTTTTTGGCAATGTTAAAAATGGAGATAGGAAAAGAAAAATGCTGGGAAGATTGGCACATGGGTAGGTTATATGAAAAGGAGAAGTGCGGGGACTTCCAGTTTTGCCCGGTAGCACACGGTCGCGGGATTGCAAAAGCTCTGCTTCATGCAGCTCTTTTCGCCCTGCCAGGGGACCCTTAATGGGTCTAAAGCCGCCGCAAACAGGGGCGCCCCAGTGATGCAAGAATGACGGTGGTCATCCCGTTCAGTCGGGAAATTCGGGTTACGACAGGAGAAAGGCTGGCCCCATCTCGGTAACCAGCCCAAGCTACTTGCAGCCGTAGTCCACGAGTACTCACCAGAACATTGGTGAACAGCATTCTGAAACTGTGAGCAATTTGATCTTCTCTCTCCTACTCTATATTCAGAACTTTTGGAAAAGATACCCCAAGAAGCAAAAAAAAGCCTCCGAAAGTGAAAAGGGGGAGCTTTGCCCCACCCTCCCACCGAAGGAAGCGGCGATTTAAACTATTAAGGGGGACAAAAACATACTGTTGCTGACATCTAGTAGTGGAAGAGAATATATAACTTTAGCTGCTTTGTATTGGCAGGATGCCCAGAATGAGATAGCCTACTTCTTTGATCTTTAAAAAAAAGCTAAACAAAACATTCTGGGCCAGCCACAATAAGCAAAGATTATAATTGAAAAAACATAACTGACCTTCCTGGATGATAAACACCTATTGACTGTGACTTTAAAGCTGTTTTCAGAGAAAGAAAAAAATTGAATTCTAGCTATCATGGAATCTCAAAAGCTTGCAAAAAGAACTTGTCAAGAAAAACCAAATACTTTCCAGGAGGAAATGCTTGCTATGTTGCAACTAATCCAAACAACAATGGCTCTTAAACCACAATGAAATTAAAAGTAACTTTGATGACATAAATGGACATATCTTTACATTAACCTCACAACATAAGAATTTTCAGAAAATGAAAGAATCTACCAATGGAAGGGATTGTGATTTAACACAGATGGAGGAAAACACACAAGATGTGACTGAAGCACCGGAACTGGAAGAGATAGTCCACACCCCAGAATCACAAAACAAAGCCGAAGATAAGAAGAAAAGCCTGACAAAATGGATTAGAGATACCAAAAAAATCTACGACTTGAGAGACAAAAAAAGATAAATGTATATTAAAAAATAAATAAAAAATAAAAAAGGAGAAATGCACCAATTTTGCCCTAATTGCCCCTGAAGACGTCTCTGGTTTTTATTTCAGCTGAAACCTGGAATAACATTCTTCCAAACAGTGCCCCACTTGAAACAAAAACAATATATTTTCAGTTGGAAATGAAATGTATTTTTCATTTTGTTGCATACCTCAGTTGTAAGAAATTGTGGCTAGACTAAGGAAACTATGTTACTGCCTCAACAGGATCCGGCAGGTGGCAGATGTGCAGAAACGTGTGCAGGTAGATGTGAAGATGTCTATCTTGCAAATTATGAAGGAGCTCAATAAGCGTGCTAAGGTGCTGGTTAGTGATGCACAGGTAAGAACGGAATGGGAACATTGGCTAGTACAGTGTGTGTGATGTTGAGCTACATACTTGTATAGTTGCAGGGTACGATACCATCCTGTAAATCTTCTGTTAATGTCTTCTTTTTCTTTTTTTACCTAAAAAAAGTAAATTAGTAAATTTGATTAGATTTATTACTGCATAAGCATCTCACAAAAGCATAACAAAAACAGAAGTGCAAGAAGTAAGATATGGTATACAGGTAGTCCTTTAGATATGACAAGTCACTTAACGAATGTTCAAAGTTACGTCATACACCTCAATGTTACATATGACCCTGTTTCAAAGTTACAGTACAATGGCTCCTCTCCTGGCTCTTGCTAGGCTTTGGGAAACCAGACCTTTTAGACCCAGCTAGGACTAGTTAGACCACAGGTCTGCAACCCGCGGCTCCGGAGCCACATGCGGCTCTTTCAGCCGTCTCCTGCGGCTCCCAGTCTTCTGCCATGTGCAGTCCCCCCCCAAAAAAAAAGTGGGACTAAAAAAGTTCAACCAATCAATTCAAATATGCAGGGTAGGTGCATATCTCGCCTTGGCTCCACTCTTCAGTCAAACCCTGTTCTGCGCATGCACGCATGTACGCACATGCGCACAGATTTTTTGCGGCTCCCAGTTTTTCCTTTTGTGAGGGAACCGGTTCCGAGTGGCTCTTTCACTGTTTCAGGTTGCTGACCCCTGAGTTAGACAGACAGCAAAAAACTTCACAAGGACCCAGCTTCTGTCCCGTTTTGCTGCATGTGCTGTGCTCTAGCCTGCTGAACTGTTTGAGCTGAATTTTTTTCTTCAGCTCCTCAAGGGAAAAAAACTGCAAAGATTTTCTTTGCTTGCTTCGTCCCTTTCCTCTACTCTTCAGCCTGGAGTTGAGGTAAGTAACTTGCAGGTTTTGTTACCCTCTTTACAGGCATTCAGTAATTTAGCAGATTAGGTTTTTAAGGGATAGTGACTGGAGGGCAAAGAGTTTTTTAGCACCTAACTTTTTTGAGGGGGGGGATATCAACAAGTATGTCCTCCCAGCTTTTTTTTTCTTTATTGAAGAAAAGTGGCTTTCTGGGGGAGGGATGATTTGAAAGCAACGGAAAGGTTTTGGGAAACTTATCCTGAAGCTTTCCCAAAGCTTAGCAATAGCCAGGAGAGGGTTTGCAGTCTCCCAGTGATCAGCTGAATGGTGCAGAAAGCTCTGAAAGGCTAGGGAACCAGTCCTTTTTTCCCCAGAAAAGCAGGGCTACTTGGTGAGATAGGGCAGTGGCAAAACCAGGAAAGGTAGGTGTGCCCAGCATATTCCTTCCCCATTTTTTCTCACTGGCAAGATAACCAATTGTGTTGTGGGTGCACATGCGGCCCACCCAAGGGTCGGGAAGTGGAGCATGGGGTACCTCAAAGCTTGACGCAGGTTGGCTTGTACCTGCACTAGGCCTCCCAGGCTCTTCCCCACCCCTGAGGCACCCCATTCTCCACTTAGTGACCCATGTATCCATTTAATGTATGCATTGGGGAGAGCAGGGATGGCTGGTCGTTACTTAACAGAATAACAGAGTTGGGACCTTGGTGGTCTTCTGGTCCACCCCCCGGGTCATGCAGGAGACCCTATACAATTTCAGACAAATGGCTGTCCAATTAACTAGACTACGGGTCGGCAACCCGTGGCTCCGGAGCCGCATGCGGCTCTTTGAGCCGTCTCCTGCAGCTCCCAGTCGCCCGGTGCGCGCGCACCTCTCCGAACGGGCGAAGGTGCGCGCGCACCACTCCAAACGGGTGGAGGTGCGCGCGCACCACTCCAAAGGTTTGGAGAGCTGCGCGCACACCTCTCAGAACATGCGGAGGTGCGCGCGCACCACTCCGAACGGGAGGAGATGCGCGCGCATCACTCCGAATGGGAGGAGGTGCGCGCGCACCACTCCAAAGGTTTGGAGAGCTGCGCGCGCACCTTTCGGAACGGGCAGCGGCAGTACCCGTTTGGAGACCTGCTGGTGCCGGTTTGGAAAGCTGCCACGGCCTGTTTACAGAGCTACCGCCTTCAGTAGCTCTGTAAACGGGCCGCGGCAGCTTTCTAAACCGGCACCAGCAGGTCTCCAAACGGGTGTTCGGGCGGCAGTTTGGAGGTCCCGGGGATGGCTCCGGCGACGCCCAGGCTGAAGGCGGCGCCGCAACCCAGCGCCCGTCAGCACGGAGACCCGTCGCCGCTGGCGTGCAGGTGCGTCCACATAAAAAAAAGTGGAACCGCACGCGTGTATCCACGCACGCGAATGCACAAAAAACAAAACGTTTTGCGCATGCGCAAAACATTTTTTTGCGCATGCGCGTGCGTGGATGCACGCGCGCGGCTCCCACTTTTTTTTATGTGTGATGGAAGCTCTTGCTCTTGCTTTTTCAGGTTGCCGACCCCTGAACTAGACATACCTAATTCCTGCAACCGTTCTTCATATGTTTTAGCCTCCAATCCCTTAATCATCTTTGTTGCTCTTATCTGTACTCTTTCTAGAGTCTCAAGATCTTTTTTATAACATAGCGACCAAAACTGGATGCAATATTCCAAGTATGGTGTTACCAAGGCATTATAAACTGGTACTAAACTTCACATGATCTTGATACTGTCTGTTAATGCTGTTAATGCAGCCTAGGACTGAATTAGCTTTTTGTGTTGACTTGAGGCAGTTCATTTAATGTTTGTCCCTACCTTCGACTCTAATGGGCAGGCTCCATTACAGTCATAACTTGAGGACTACCTGTAATTAAAATATAAAAAGATGTGTTCAATAGTCCACTCTTCCCCTTCCCTTCATTTTTCCCCCCAAGCATTGTTACTTAGATATTCATGTTAAACCTCTACAGTTGTTTTTTCTAAGTCATTTATTTCAATTGTTTTTAATATCTTTTTTTCAAAGGCTATATTCTAAATACCTTAATTTGCTTGCTCTGTAATCTGTTGTATATCAGGCACATTTCTTTCTAAGTTTCGGTTGAGTTCTGTTGTGAATATATACTATTTCTCCATGGCCGGATATTCTCCAATTTTGGTTTCCAATTCTTGTATTGTTGGCAAGGTTTTTCTTTCCCAAATTGGAAAATTGGTTCTTGTTGCTATTGTGATGCTTCACATTTATACACCAAATAATTCCTAATAACAATATATGTGGTTTCAATTCATTTTCAAAATTCCCCAAATGTTTTGATTTCTTTCCAGTATTATTTTTTTTGTATGACTCACTTAGGATAGAACGTTCCTTCTTTTTTATGACATTTCTAGTATTTATTGTTAAATGATTTGTCCCTCTTGGCAATTGTCAATGGAATTGTACAGTAGTGGCCAAAATTGTGGAAACCTTTTGGGAAAAGTGTATTTTTGAGGTTTGATGGCTAATAACACCACTTTTTTGGGGGAGTAGTACCATAAAATTATATATCAATAGAAAGATAATTTAATCAAGAATGTAATGCAACAAAGTTTGTTCAATTATCTGTACTGTATTCTATGAAAAGTTATAGCCAAATAACCAGAAAAAGGAAGCACAACTTGCTTAGGTTGATATCAGGTAGCTTTCTTTCATCTGATTGTAGCCAATGAGCATGAGTGTTTAGAGAGCCAATCAGGTGTCATCTTGTTTTGGCAATGAGCCAATCATATCACAGTAGGATGCAGTTATTGATGTCATGTATTGAAGCTGAGAGGAAGACATTTGTCAGTGTGCTATGTGATCGCTATCAAGTTGGTTGGGTTTTTTTTTCTCTTTCATTTAGTGAGCTTGTAAAACGTAATAAAATTAAAGTAATGGTGCAAAGAGTTGACTGGTCGCCCATAAATCGATGTAAAATAGTATTATTAAGTGAACAAGGCTACAGTTATAAAGAAATTAGAAGAAAAATTGTTGGAAACTTAACCAAAGGTGGTATTTCTACTGTACACTTTTCCCAAAAGGTTTCCACAATTTTGGCCACTACTGTATAACATCTAAAAACCATTTTATTCTAATTTTCTCTTAAATTAGAGTTTGGGGTAGATTTTACTGATTTCCCCCCCATAACACTTTCCATTGATCCACTGTAATTACTTCCTTGCAGTTTTTTATTCAATTTGTCACACATTTTTGATTGTTATTGTCACTGTACAGTATTTTAGTAACAATGTATTCATACAACCTAATAAAAGTGATCTTGGTTTTGTAGATGTGTTTTAAATTCTGTTGTCATTCTCAAGGGCCTTCCTTTTTTAAAGGTCGCTTTTTCTTTTTCTGGTTATTTAAGTGTACATTAACCATTGTAGGTTCCTTCCTTCATAGAGCTATTCTTGTTATGTCTTTAATCTGTTTCCTGTATCTAAATATTTCATAGTGGCACAAGTGATTAAATCTTCCTTACTGTACTTGTCCTTAGAGTAAAAAAGCATTTGACAGGTGATAATAGTGAAATCACTGGTTTTATCTTTGCTGTGAAAGATTCCAGATTTTTAACAACTTTATCTTATAATGTGTTCCTTCAGCATCTTTTTTCTTTTATTGTGTCTTTCATTCGCTTTAATCAAATGCACGGCTGGTGATCTGTGATCCTAGTGAGTGCACAATGCCACAGGTAGACTCTTGGATTGCATCAGATTACACTGTCCATTTCATAGCAAAAGCTTCTTTTTCTATGCTATTGTATACTCTCTCCCTACGCAAGAGGCTTTTTGAAAGATAAAAGAATTGGATATTTCCCTTCCTCAAACTCTTGGACTTGCACAACCCCTGAATTCACATCAGATATTGTGTCACGCAAAACAAATGGAAAATTAAAATCTGATCCCCTTAATACTACATAAAGCAGTTTCTTTACTTCTTGAAAGTCTTTTCCATATTCAGGAATTTGTCAAACTTTGTTAGGCTTGTTCCTCTTAATTAAGTCTTTGAGGGCTTTTGATTTGGTGGTAAAATGAGGTATAAAACATCCCTAGTACCCACATTCTCCAGAAATGATATTTCCTTTTTAGTTTGAGGCTACATGTCGGGCCCCACGGGGCCGACATTCAACAGGGGCCCTCCGCTCCCCTACGGCCCTTCCTGACCTGGGTGCCGGATGCCCTGACGGCTCGACAGACTCCCGTTGACCGCTCCTCCCTGGCCCAGGAGAGTCGCCGGACGGCCATTCCGTGGCAGCCGGCCGCGCTGCTGCCGGCGGAACTCCCATTTGTCGCCACGCAGGCGCAGGACACGCCGGTTGACGGCGGAGCCGGCAAGGAAGCTGCGACGGCTGGCACGGCTGCGCACAGCCACCGGACGGCGGTTGCTGCCCGGGGAGCCCCTATTGTGCTACAGGACCGCTGTCTCGAGCGGGGGAAGGGCCTGCAGACCCAACAGACAGCGGGGCTTCAGCTACGGTCTCTCTGCGCGGCAGGACTATCTGGAGCAGCTGTGCAGCGCACGCAGGTGCGGGACAGCCCTGCCCAGGTGCCGGCAGCCTTTTCGTCGGGGGACGGGCTCGTTCCCACCGCAGTACCTGCGTCGGAGCTGGCACCCGGATGGCTAAAGGGGCTGGACGCTGGCGGCCATGCAGGGGCCCAGGGCCGGGTGGGGCCCGTTTTGGGATGGGGCGTGGGGGTGGGGCAAGGTGGTGGAGGGCCTTGGGTGCGAGCTTACCTGACGGAAAGGGAGCAAGAAGCAAAAGGCTCTGCCGGGGAGGGGCGGGGTGTATATAGGGGTTGGGAGTATGTGGGCGTGTTTGGGTGGGGTATGGGCGTGTGCCATAGGCATGTATTTAGCAGCATTGGTTGCGGGTAGCGGCCAACGCTGACTTTGTTTTCCTGCTTCGGGTTGCTGTGAGGAGGAATAAAGCACATACAACCCTTTGTGGGTCGTCTCTCGTTCCTGTCCTTCCGTTGTTCTGCACGCTGCAGGACGAGTAGTGACACTACATCTCTTAAATAGTTTGCACTGTATTCTCCTCTGGCTTAACTTTTTGCTAACCAGTTACCTATCCAGATACCTATGCTATCTGTCCTCAGGATCTGCTTTCAGTTAGGGGAAAAAAAACACAAGTTTATTTGGGTGGATGGATGGATCAGGATAGCATAGAGCCATGGGAGGCTGCATGCTATCACTGTGCATGCTGTAGCATTTCTAGGAAAGGGTACCTTCCACTTCTGTTTCTTCACCTAATTTTCTCCCTTTTGCAGAAAGTCACTGAAGGGCAACAAGAGAAACTGGAGAGGCAGCACTGGGCCATGACCAAGCTGCAACGTCACCAAGAACATATCCTGCGCTTTGCTAACTGGGCCTTGGAGAGTGACAACAACAGTGCATTGCTGCTCTCAAAGAAACTGGTAAATGCCCCTTGGTTAATAAGTGATTTTGGGGGGGGAAAGTTAAGGTGACCTGGCTTGCCTCAGGTTTTCTATTTTCATGTATCTAATGTCAGTACTGAAGTTAAGTGACAGACCAGTTATGGTCTTGCTGTTTCACATGTAATTGGTGTTTTGTCCCTCTCTTTTATTCCCCTCCCCCATTTTTTCTGGCTTTAGATTTATTTTCAGCTGCACAGGGCTCTAAAGATGATTGTGGATCCAGTGGAACCCCATGGAGACATGAAATTCCAGTGGGACTTAAATGCTTGGATCAAGAGTGCAGAGTCATTTGGTAAGTGATGATGAAATGAAATGCTTCTTATTCAGGAAAGGAAGTGGGAGTCTTGGATTTGAACTGAGCATCAGAATAGAAATGGTAAGGGACAGCAAAGTTAGAGAAAGTTAGAAAATCCTGAGTTTTCCAAAGCATTAATTGAAGGTTGATATTGTGGGATTGAAAATGCCAGCCAGATTCACATTTTTCTTCTTTTTCCTCAGGCCAGATAGTCTCAGAACGGAGTGGTTTGCTGGTGACTGCCAATGCCCGAGCACCACAACAGTGGGCCAATGCTGCTTCTGTTGCATCAGGAGTGGCAGTCGGACAAGTTTCTGTCCCCCTTTCTCAGGTACTGACTCTAGATTTGTGCACATTTTCTCTTCAATAAGAGCCTGGTGCAACTGAACTACCAGTTTCAGCTGGTAAACCCATCTCTACAATCTGGGAGGTGCTAACAGGGCAGTTACAGGCTTCCTGGTGTACTTTTCTTTGTAGGGTGTCCAACAGATGTCTCTGCAGACAAGCATAATGAATAAGGGAGCTTTGCTTCAGCCTGTACTGCCTTCCAACAGCCGGCGGCAGGCCATCCCCGACTGCTATATAAATGATGCCAGTGCCTCTTCTGCTGGACAGGTGAGCAGAACTCAGGACAAGGAAGGTTCCTTAATGCACAGGCATGCTTAGTAATGCACTGATTAAATGACATGTAAGCTGGTGTTGATTTTTCCTAGAAGAGAATACATTAAGTTTAAAGCCTGCAGTAGGAGGCCCTGTTTTATACAAGGCCAAGAACAAATAAATATACATTGCCAAACGATGGTGACAAAGCAGTTTTGGACTTACATGTGTATTGTATTTAATGTAAAATTTTCTCACATTTCTTTCAGCCAATGGACATTGGTGATGGCTTTGGTGTAGGTAAGGAATATGAAGGAGAAAGTGGTGTGTCCAACAAGAGTCTAGAGTGAAGCCATGTACAGTGAAGGAAAAAATTATTTGATCCCCTGCTGATTTTGTACGTTTGCCCACTGACAAAGAAATGATCAGTCTATAATTTTAATGGTAGGTTTATTTTAACAGTGAGAGACAGAATAACAAAAAAAAATCCAGAAAAATGCATTTCAAAAAAGTTATAAATTGATTTGAATTTTAATGAGTGAAATAAGTACTTAATCCCCTATCAATCAGCAAGTTTTCTGGCTCCCAGGTGTCTTTTATACAGGTAGCGAGCTGAGATTAGGAGCACTCTCTTAAAGGGAGTATTCCTAATCTCATCTTGTTAACTGTATAAAAGACACCTGTCCACAGAAGCAATCAATCAGATTCCAAACTCTCCACCATGGCCAAGACCCAAAGAGCTGTCCAAGCATGTTGGGGACAGGATTGTAGGCTTACACAAGGCTGGAATGGGCTACAAGACTATTGCCAAACAGCTTGGTGAGAAGGTGACAACAGTTGGTGCAATTATTCGCAAATGAAGAAACACAAAATAACTGTCAATCTCCCTCGGTCTGGGGCTCCATGCAAGATCTCACCTTGTGGAGTTTCAATGATCATGATAATGGTGAGGAATCAGCCCAGAACTACACGGGAGGAACTTGTCAATTATCTCAAGGTAGCTGGGACCATAGTCACCAAGAAAACTATTGGTAACACATGCCGTGAAGGACTGAAATCCTGCAGTGCCCGCAAGGTCCCCCTACTCAAGAAAGCACATGTACAGGCCTGTCTGAAGTTTGCCAATGAACTTCTGAATGATTCAGAGGAGAACTGGGTGAAAGTGTTGTGGTCAGGTGAGACCAAAATCGAGCTCTTTGGCATCAACTCAACTCGCTGTGGTAGGAGGAGGAGGAGGAATGCTGCCTGTGACCCCAAGAACACCATCCCCACCGTCAAACGTGGAGGTGGAAACATTATGCTTTGGGGGTGTTTTTCTGCTAAGGAGACAGGACAACTTCACTGCATCAAAGGGATGATGGACGGGTTAGGGTTAGGGTCGTGGATGGGTATTCCAGTATGACAACAAACCAAAACATGCAGCAAAGGCAACAAAGGAGTGGCTCAAGAAGAAGCACATTAAGGTCCTGGAGTGGTGTAGCCAGTCTCCAGACCTTAATCCCATAGAAAGTTTGTGGAGGGACTTCTGGTTTTGCCTCGTAGCGAGACGGAAGTAGGGCTCTGCCTCCCACGTTCGATTTTGTCCTGCTCAGGGCCCGAAAAGGCCCTAAAGTCGTCCCGGAGAAGCGACGAAGAAAGAGGGGGACCCTCATAGATCACGAACTGAGTGTGGTCAGTCCATTTGATCTGAGGAAGCCCTCTAAGCCAGCTGGTGAAAAATTGGCCGCAGTTCGGCAGCCAGTCGGAAGCTATTGACAGCCGGGGGGGGGGGGGGGAAGCACCAACTAGCAAAATTAAGCAACGTGTTGGAACTGGGTGACAGTATTTTTTTTTCCTGCTCTACTTTTTTTTAAAAAAAATTACCTGGAAAAAAGAAACCCAAAATGCAAAGCTCCCACAAGCGGGGTGGTGGTGGGTGTTCTTGGTGCCCCTCCTCCTAGAAGAATGGCGGTGGTTTACATCTTCGGGGAGAAAAACATTCAGAGTATAAACTAAATTAGAAATAATTTAAAGTTATAACATTGAAAAATTTGGGAGACTTAAAGTATCTTGGAAACTATTTGCTTGAAAAAATACTAGACTGAACTCTTGAGAACTAAGTCTTGGTTGAAAGATAGACTGTCAGAACCCACTTCAGCCCACATCCTAGGAAAGAAGGACTCTTGGAGACAAGGTTTTCCAAGTAGGAACTTTTACTAAGAAATAGGAGATGGCAGGTATAATAGACAGGATCTGAAGAATCCCCTCACAGATCAATATATTTAAAGTGTCCCCAAGCAAACTCCACCCCTCAGTTCCTTTGGTCAGGTCCGGATCAGCCAAGCTCCAGGTGGTAAGCCCCTCGTGGGACAAGAGAGACAGCAGTCCGTTCGTAGCAGGATAATTCCCACCCCCTCACATTTCATCCAGAGAAACAACCCAGATTCCAGAGGCTTTCATTCCTCACTTTCCACCCCCTTTCCTAGCTGTCCGCAAGATAAGAGGGGAATGCCTGGTAATTGGTTATATTGTGATGGTTAGCAGGCAGGCGGAATACACAAAAAGTTACAATTAAGGAAGGAAGTGAAAGTAATAAAATCCCAAGTTTGTTCCCTCTTCTTGGGAATGGCAAAATCCAGGGGAGGGTGAGATTTGGGTTTTGCACAGAAGAGATAGTTAGAAATGAAATATAAATGGATTCTGACATAGTCCTTTGATGACATCTAGTGGTGGAAAAGAAGAAAAACACTAAGACTTTTATTTTTTTGCTCTACGTTGTTTGGAAAGAATGACCTTGGATTGAAGCCTAAAGAGAGATAGCAAATTAGGCTCTTTGATGTTCCTGAACTTCTCAGACTTGCAGATTACAACTGGAAAAGAAGGGGAATTCTTGGAACTGTTTTTTCTGCAGGATGGATTATAAACATAAACTACTTTGAAGCCAGCTGGCTTTCCTGGATTATAAACATTGCTTGAACTGCAATATTAAGAACTATTCAGAGACAGAAAAAAATGACATTTGGTTATTCTCTTTAGAAGAGGCCTTATGGATTATTAACTTGGAATAGTAGGGCCTTAAGGATTATAATTTTTGGCTGACTGATGTTTCTGGTTTATTGGATAATTGCTTGGAGTTGGTGCTGAAAGACAAAAGTGGATTATAAAGTTTTACTTCCCCCTTTTTCTTTTTTTTATGGGGAACCTATTGGATTATAGATCCTGATCTTCAAGAACTATCTAGAGACAGAAGAAAGACTCCCTTTGGGGAAGGCCTTGTGGATTATTAATTTTACATAACAGTACCTTTTGGATTACAAATTGGAGCTGATTGATAACCTTGGACCTTTGGATAATTATTGGAGTTGAGACTGAAAGACAGAATTGGACTATAAACTCTCTTTCCTCCTTTCTCCCCCTATTTGGGGGAGCTTACTGGATTACAAGAGACTATAGATAAAGACTACAAGAAATTTTTGAAACAAATTTAAAGGTCATATTGTAATATTGGGTATAAGGTTGAAGGTTTGGTATAAGATTGATAACTGGGGAATATATTAGAATTGAGAAGGTCTGGAGGGTGGGAATAAAAATGAGTGTTCCTAATCTAGTTAAAATTAGCAAAAAAAAAAACCATCAGCGCCATTTTCTACTACCCCCAGTCCTGTGCATCAGAGATCAATTGACGCAATGTTACAGCAAGAAAAAAACAATAGCTTCCAGAAGGAAATGCAAAACACACTACAACTAATCCAGGAGGCTATTACTTCATACAAAGAAGACACAAAGAGAAATCATGAAGAGTCGAAAGATAACTGATAAAATGAAGGAAGAAATTCATGATTTGAAATCTCAGCTAGAAAACTTTCAACAGAATATTGCAAAGAATGAGCAAAGGATCCAGAAAGTAGAAGATAAATCAGCAGAAACAGATCAAAATAAAAGATCAAAATCAAAGATTGATGCAGGCAAATAAAGAACTGGAAGACTCAATAGCAGTTTTGGAAATGGAAAAGGCATCTCATTTTTTTAAGATTCCAGAACATAATGGAAGACAAGAAAGAAGATCTTGCTGACTTGACAGAACTGCTGGATGGAACGTTCGAAATTGGAAAACAGGAAATGAAGAGATTGATCAAACATTTAGAGTCAATTCAAGTTATGCAAAAAGAAATAAAGTCCCTTCAGAGGTACACGTCAGATTTGTCAAAAAATCAATAAGAGACGAGATATTGAGAAGAGTCAGAGATGACTCATTGCAATACAAGGAAAAAGAAATTGTAGTCTTAAAGCAGATACCTAGGAGGATAAGAGATTCACGAAGAGACTACCAATTCTTGACCAAAAATTAATTTAAAAAGGAGTGAATTTTAGATAGCTGATGCCAGAGGGGATACTATTCAGTTGGGACTCTAAAAGATACCAATTGGACTCTCTTTAAAGCAATGGAATTTTACAAGAGACACAGCTTTTCTTGAAGAAGGAAGGTCAGAATTCCAACCAGAATGGGAATGGGAAAACAGGAAAAGACAGCAATAGAAGGGGTGGGCAAACAAAGGGAAGAAGAAGATATAGAAAACAAATCAAGAAGAAGGGGCAAAGGGAAAAGAACAGAGACAGACAAGAACAACTAGAAGAATAAAACCTAAATATAACTGAAGAAGATGGAGAAGGATAATTGGATTCTTTCAATGAATATAAATGGACTGAACTCCCCCTTAAAAAGGAAAAAAATCTTTACAGGACTACAAAAACTAAAAATGGATATAGTTTGTTTGAAAGAAACACATATTAAAAGACAACATTATAAATTTCTGGAATGTTTGAAAATTGGGAAGCTTTTCTTTTCATCAGCACAACAAAAGAAAAGAGGAGTAGCTTTATACATTAAAGAAATAATGAACCCAAAACAAATTTGTGCAGATGAAGAAGGAAGAATACTAATGGTGGAAATGACGTTAAACCAAAAACAGACATTGCTGGTAGCAATCTATGCACCGAACAACACACAAGAAGAATTTTATCAAAAATTACATAAGAAAATAGTGGAAATGGAATATCAAAATATTTGCTTAGTATGAGACTTCAATGCAATTGTAGGTGGAAAGCTAGATTACAGAAGTAGTAAAATAGGGGGAAAAGGTAGGAGCATTTTACCTAAGGCTTTTTTAAAAATGGCAGAATGTGTACAGGGAGTGCAGAATTATTAGGCAAATGAGTATTTTGACCACATCATCCTCTTTATGCATGTTGTCTTACTCCAAGCTGTATAGGCTCGAAAGCCTACTACCAATTAAGCATATTAGGTGATGTGCATCTCTGTAATGAGAAGGGGTGTGGTCTAATGACATCAACACCCTGTATCAGGTGTGCATAATTATTAGGCAACTTCCTTTCCTTTGGCAAAATGGGTCAAAAGAAGGACTTGACAGGCTCAGAAAAGTCAAAAATAGTGAGATATCTTGCAGAGGGATGCAGCACTCTTAAAATTGCAAAGCTTCTGAAGCGTGATCATCGAACAATCAAGCGTTTCATTCAAAATAGTCAACAGGGTCGCAAGAAGCGTGTGGAGAAACCAAGGCGCAAAATAACTGCCCATGAACTGAGAAAAGTCAAGCGTGCAGCTGCCAAGATGCCACTTGCCACCAGTTTGGCCATATTTCAGAGCTGCAACATCACTGGAGTGCCCAAAAGCACAAGGTGTGCAATACTCAGAGACATGGCCAAGGTAAGAAAGGCTGAAAGACGACCACCACTGAACAAGACACACAAGCTGAAACGTCAAGACTGGGCCAAGAAATATCTCAAGACTGATTTTTCTAAGGTTTTATGGACTGATGAAATGAGAGTGAGTCTTGATGGGCCAGATGGATGGGCCCGTGGCTGGATTGGTAAAGGGCAGAGAGCTCCAGTCCGACTCAGACGCCAGCAAGGTGGAGGTGGAGTACTGGTTTGGGCTGGTATCATCAAAGATGAGCTTGTGGGGCCTTTTCGGGTTGAGGATGGAGTCAAGCTCAACTCCCAGTCCTACTGCCAGTTTCTGGAAGACACCTTCTTCAAGCAGTGGTACAGGAAGAAGTCTGCATCCTTCAAGAAAAACATGATTTTCATGCAGGACAATGCTCCATCACACGCGTCCAAGTACTCCACAGCGTGGCTGGCAAGAAAGGGTATAAAAGAAGGAAATCTAATGACATGGCCTCCTTGTTCACCTGATCTGAACCCCATTGAAAACCTGTGGTCCATCATCAAATGTGAGATTTACAAGGAGGGAAAACAGTACACCTCTCTGAACAGTGTCTGGGAGGCTGTGGTTGCTGCTGCACGCAATGTTGATGGTGAACAGATCAAAACACTGACAGAATCCATGGATGGCAGGCTTTTGAGTGTCCTTGCAAAGAAAGGTGGCTATATTGGTCACTGATTTTTTTTTGTTATGTTTTTGAATGTCAGAAATGTATATTTGTGAATGTTGAGATGTTATATTGGTTTCACTGGTAAAAATAAATAATTGAAATGGGTATATATTTGTTTTTTGTTAAGTTGCCTAATAATTATGCACAGTAATAGTCACCTGCACACACAGATATCCCCCTAAAATAGCTATAACTAAAAACAAACTAAAAACTACTTCCAAAAATATTCAGCTTTGATATTAATGAGTTTTTTGGGTTCATTGAGAACATGGTTGTTGTTCAATAATAAAATTAATCCTCAAAAATACAACTTGCCTAATAATTCTGCACTCCCTGTATACAGGATATATGGAGAGAGAAAAATCCAAAGAAATCTCAATATACATTTTACTCAAATAGGCATAAATCATGGTCTAGAATCAATATGAATGAAATGGATATCTGCTGAACTAAGAATGAACATACAAGAGATTGAGATAGAAACTAATGTATGGGCGGATCACAATCCGATAAAGATGACATAGAGAGGAACACCGAAAAAAAATTAAGATGGACATTTATTTTATTTTTATTTTTATTTTAATCCCATTTATATCCCGCCCTTCTCCGAAGACTCAGGGCGGCTTACAATTTAAGCACAAACCAATGTGCTTAGCAATAGCCTTCATTCTATGTATATGCCTGCTTATTAGGGCTTTCGCCCCCCCCCCCAAAGCGGCATTATTACAAAGTCAGCTTATTGCCCCCAACAATCTGGGTCCTCATTTTACCTACCTCGGAAGGATGGAAGGCTGAGTCAACCTTGAGCCTGGTGGGATGCGAACCTGCACTAATTGCAGGCAGCTGGTGTTACTTAAGGAGGCATTAGCCCACTGCTCCACCAAGGCTCATTGAATCAATCTCTACTGAAAGAGAAAGAATTTATACAAAAAGTAGCAAAGGAAATGGATTTTTTCGTTAAAGAAAATAAGAAAAAAGATACATCACTCCAAAACGTTTGGGATACAGCCAAAGCATATTTTAGAGGATTAGCCATAACTTACATGGCGAAAAAGAATAAGGGAAAAAAAGAACAAACAAGGCTAAAGGAAGAATTGACAAAACTTGTTCTGTACCAGCCTGCTACCGGCCCTGCAGAAAAGGCAGGGACAACCCCTTTTACAAGAAGGCAAGAGGCTGGAATTACGCCTGCCAAATTTATTGCTACAAAAACAAATAGAACAAGACACAAACCAAGAAACAGGAGCTTTTCAAGCGGTTGCCTTCAGCAAACTAGCCCTCCCACGCATTCCCCCTTAGGTGTAAGCCTCCTGCGTCGGGCGTCCTTGAACAGGGCCAGCTGTGGGTCATCTTCACGCTGTCAGGCTCACACAGCTGGGTCTGCATCGTGACCAGATGAGAGGGGCCTGGCTGAGGACTCTCATCAAGCTCTTCAACACCCCCCTCCTCCTCCTCCTCTGAGTCATCCGAACCCACAGGCTGACCCTGAATCACAACAAAACTAGAATTAGAACTACAAAGAGACCCACAAAAGAAGACGCTTAAAAAACAAATGGGAGATAATAAAACATAAATTTAATAGAAGCTGAAGAAATGGCCCAACAAATTAAAAGAGCAAAACAAAACTTTTTTGAAAATGCTAATAAGCCGGGTAGATGGTTGGCCTACAAACTGAAAAAAGAAAGGAAAAAAAAGATAAATAAATTGCAAGATGTGAGAGGCGATTTACAATACCAAAATGATATGATAAAAAGTTAATTAAAGAATTTGATGAAATACTTTATGATAAAGAAGAAATTACTCAGGAAAAAATAAGGCAATATATAGAAAATGTTAACCTACCAAAGATTCCAGAGAATTTTAAAAATATGTTAAATGAGAAAATAACAATGATGGAGCTGACAGAAGGTATAAAAAGACAAAAAAAATGACAAGACACCAAGCCCAGATGTGCTACCCGCATAATTTTATAAAAGCCTACAAGATATACTAAGTCCATTAATGCAAGAAGTATGTAATGAAGTATTAGTAGAGGCCAAACTACCAAATACATGGATAGAAACCAATATCACTTTTAATACCAAAAGAAGATTCAGACTTGATTCAGATAAAGAATTACACACCAATATCGTTATTAAATGTGGATTACAAAATTTTTGCCTCAATAATAGCAGAAAGATTGAAGAGATTTTTGATTGAATTTATACATTCAGACCAAAATGGATTTTTACCAAAGATACAAAGAACAACTGTAAGGACCCGCTTCCAAACCTCATCCCAAGAAAGCAGGACTCTTGGAACAATTCCATTCCAAAAGGAACTTTTATTAGGAGAAGCTGACAGCAGGCATAGAAGGCAGGATCTGAGGGTTTCCCGCTCAGGTCAATAGGTTAAAGGAGCATCAAGCAAACACCACCCCAATAGTTCATCCAGTCAGTTCAAACGGGCCAATCCCTCCCTAGGTGTTAGATCTGTTGTGGGAACGTAGCTGATAATGGAGTCCGTTCCCATGCCTGTGAAGACATTGTTGGGTCTTCGCACCTCTCTCTTCCGCAGTGAGAGATAAGCCAGATGTCCGAAGGCACATTCCTTTCTCACCCCAGGTTGACATCAAGGGGAAATAATTCAAAGAGCAAGCAGGTAGGATAGGCAGAGAGGATACATTGTAGCTAAGCAAAAGGAGAAATGATGCATTCCCTGGAGCCTCCCCCTCTCCCCACGAGAATGACAGAACCCAGAGAAAGAACCCAAAAGGAAA
Organism: Vipera ursinii; assembly: GCF_947247035.1. Classification (NCBI taxonomy): domain Eukaryota; kingdom Metazoa; phylum Chordata; class Lepidosauria; order Squamata; family Viperidae; genus Vipera; species Vipera ursinii. The sequence goes on from NC_139522.1 coordinate 25,639,025, forward strand.
CAGAACTAAACCACCCCCCTTTAAAGAAATGGGTTCTGACAACAACCTAAGAATGATCTTAGATATCTTGGAATATTTCGAAATACATCCAGGGAAACAAATGGTATTAATTTTTTTAGATGCGCAGAAAGCTTTTGATAATGTCAACTGGCAATTTATGGTACAACAACAAAGTATATGGATTTTGGAGAAAACTTTATAAATATAATTAAAACAATTTACCATAGACAAAAGTCTAAAGTAATTGTAAATGGAGATTTTACAGAGAATTTTAATATTAAAAAGGCACAAGACAAAAGTGTCCACTATCTCCATTATTATTTATTTAAACTCTGGAAGTGCTGAGTAGAAATGTTAGACAGGACCCAGAAATTAAAGGTATGGAGATAAAATATGAAAAATATAAATTACAAGCATTTGTGGACAATTTGGTATTTATATTAGAAGATCCCTTGGAGACAAGCCCTAAATTATTGACAAAGATTGAAGAATTTGGAGAAGTAGCAGGATTGAAAATAAACAGAGATAAGACTAAAGTGATAGTTAAAAATCTTACAGATAAACAAAAAAAATCAACTGTCAGAAAAAAAACAGTTCTCCAGATAGTTAAGAAAGTTAAATACCTGGAGATATACTTAACAGCAAGGTGTGCAACATTAAAAGAAGATAACTATTTTAAACTATTAAAACAAAATCAGATTTGAAAAGATGGAAAAAATTACAATTATCAATCTTGGGAAGAATAGCGACAGTGAAAATGAATATTTTACCAAAACTACTTTTCCTATTCTAAACAATACCTATAAAATCAGAGAATTTTTTGATGAGCTAAATGCATTGATTTTGAAATTTATCTGGCAAGGGAAAAAAGCCAGAATAAGACTGAAACTGCTACAAGAAGCAAAAGAAAATGGAGGATTTGGGCTAGCAGACTGGGTTCTATACTATCAAGCAGCTGTATTAACATGGTTAAAAGAGTGCTTAACCCTTAGACACAAAAGACTAGTATGTCTAAAGCAGGGGTCGGCAACCTTAAACACTCAGAGCCACTTGGACCTGTTTCCCAGAGGGAAAAAAAACACTGGGAGCTGCAAAACTCTCTCACACGTGCCCGCGACGAAGGGAGCTTGAAGAGTTTAATTAAAAAGAAATAGAGGCTGCTGTGCATGAGTTCTCTCCCTCTCTGTCTTTCTCCCTCCTTCTCCCCCCCTCTCTCTCCCTCTCTCCGATTTTCTGCTCACCTGGCAAGCTGGCTTCACGCTGTTCTTGGACAAGCTGACACACATTCTTATTGGGCTCGCTCTCCTGACCTGCTTTCTGCTCTTTCCTGCGGAGATGCAGCAAAGGCAGGAGTCCCGCCCAATAAGCTTCTGGGAGTACAATGTGAGGCCACTTTTTTTTTACACAGAGAGAGGGAAGGGAAGTGCAAGTGCCTCTCTCTGTCTCTGTCTCTCTGCAAATGGCAGAGGACAACTGGGAGCCGCAGGAGAAGGCTGAAAGAGCCGCATGCGGCTTCAGAGCTGCGGATTACCGACCCGTGGTCTAGAGTGACATGACCTACAACTTGGATAGCATGCTTTTCTATGGTATGGAAAGAACCAAATTCATAAATACTTTCAAAATCACTACAAAAAATGCTTTCTGACATGGGAAAAGATAAAAATAAAAAATTATATGAAAATACCAGCATGGATCTTGACAATGGAAGCATTTGTGCACCCAAATTTAATCAACTATGAGAAACTTGTGACATACAAAGACATTTTGAATACTGATGGGAAATTACAAACTAAACAAGAATTGGAAGAACAGGGCATTGAGCTATCATGTTGGCCACACTTGCAAATGCAAATGAGATACAAAAAAGATGCCAAAACATATGGTTTTTATAAACATCAAACAGTCTTTGACCAGATACTGTCATCAGATGAAAAATTAATTTAAAAACTTTATAAATTTTTGTTAAACCTGAAGATGGAAGATGAACAAGTTAAAGAAATGATAACTTGGGCAAAAAAAATTGGACACAATGTAGAATTAGAAAAATGGCAAAACCTGTGGGAAAGAAACTATAAAATACCAAGGGCAGCTACTTATAAAGAAAATCTATATAAAAAGTTTTATAGATGGCATTTACCACCTGCAAGATTAGCATAAATGTTTAAAAACAGGTCTAGTAACTGTTGGAAATATAGGCACGTACTATCACCTTTGGTGGACATGCCCTAAAGCAAAAAATTGTTGGTCAAAAATACACATGGTTACAGAAAATGTTAAGAAAATATGTAGATTTTAAGCCAGAACTATTTCTTTTAGGTATAATTACAGAGAACTATGACAAAAAATGTATACATTTAATATTACATGTATTAGCAGCGAGAATTACATTTGCACAGTACTGGAAAAACAAAGTAACACCATCGGAAGAAGATATAATTAGCAAAATTTTGGATTGTGAGGAAATGGATAGGCTCACATGTACTAAGTCATGTTTTGCGTAGGGATCAAATACTTATTTCACACATTAAAATGCATATCAATCTAACTTTTTTGAAATGCATTTTCCTGGATTTTTTTGTTGTTATTCTGTCTCACTGTTAAAATAAACCTACCATTAAAATTATAGACTGATCGTTTCTTTGTCAGTGTGAAAACGTACAAAATCAGCAGGGGATCAAATAATTTTTTCCCTCACTGTAAAGTAGGGGGTGAATCATGAGCTTCTTGACACTTGTTTCTTTTTGCTACAACAGAAGGATCGTATTCTGGTGAAGTGTCTGGAATGAAAAGGTGAGTTGTGTTCTTTTCTGTGTTGCTATGTCTTCTTAGGGTGCTGGAGCCCATCCTGCAATAGTTCCAGATGTCTTAAATACTGAGAATTTCAAACATTTGTTTTTTACTCTATAAGCATGCCTTCCAGTATGTGACAGAAAACAAGGTCTTGTCCTACAGAGGAAAGTCTGCTTGAGTATGGATAGCAGTATTGGCATTCAGGGCTTTAAATTGAGGATTTAATCTTAGAGCAGATTGGATCTTAAAACTGGTTATTTGAACTGTTGAAATTACTTTTTTACCCCAGAGAAACATGTCTTATTCCATATCCTGTGGCTGTATTTACTAGAATACAGGAAATGGCAGTGAAGAAGCATTTGAACTATCTAGAGAGAAGACTTAATTGTAGAAGTTATTCTGGATGTATTGAAATTGCTTGCTCCCACCAACATGAACTTTACATATGGAGAGTATAGAAAACCCTTTTTTTCTGTCATCATGAGTGATGGCAAATCATCTTCATAATATTTTTGATGACAACATTAATTTCAGATTTATAAGCTGCTTTGAATACTTTGTACAGAAAAGAGGAAAGATAATGTATAAATACTGTAAGTTTGTTTTCTCTAGTAGTAGTTTGGGGGGACAGCCATTGAGAATACTAAAGTGCATTACCATAGGGCTAAGTTGTATAAACTTTTCTTCCTTGGTTGGCACAAACTGCAGGAAAGAGATATAGGATCTGACTATACTAAAATTGAATTGGCAAGATACCTTTCTGCAAAAGGTAACAGTACTAAAAATGTGCTGCTGAACTCCAGAATCTACAACCATCCTCCATATAGAGTCAGAAGCAGGATTCTCTGGAGAAAGGCCTTGTGTTAATAAGATATTTTTGAATAGAGGACTTGTCTTAAGCAAAAAGGATGCCAACTTTGGAGTTATATTTTGGGCCAGCTACTGTGAAAGAACTTAGTACTTGTCAAAGAATTGATTGTTTTGGTATGAAGTTTTATTTAGCCCTGTGAATTACAGTTTTAATGTGCCAGAGTTAGCTCTGGCCTATCGCCTAACATGATCCCTGCATATTCCTAGAGCCCGTAGCCAGGATGGAGAAACGGGTCTTGTGCGGAAAGTGCCCCGGGTTAGTCTGGAGCGGCTGGATGTGGACTTGACATCAGATAACCAGCCACCTGTCTTCAAAGTCTTTCCAGGCAATTCCCGTGAAGATTACAATCTCATTGTGATTGAACAAGGAGGCCAGCAAGCTGCTGCCCAACAAGCAGGGCTACCAACTGCAGGTGCTGCAGTGAAGGTCAGCATTGTCCTTTTTAGAATAGCCTATTTTGGGGTAAGATGGCAGAAGCAGCATGTAGCAGTCTTGGTTGCTTGGTAGAAGCCTCAAAATTAATCCAGCTGTTATATATCATGACGTGCCAGTGCCAGCACCAGCTCTTGCAGTATGGAAGCAGGGATAGGCCACAGAGGGTGGAGCAATGATTTTTGGGGGGGAGATAGAAGCAGGCATGTGAGATATCTTTTTTTCTCTTTTAAATTGTGTTAAGGGTGTTTTGGGATTTGATTTCTAGGATCATCAGGTAGGGATCATATTTGTCTAGAAGGAATACTGTAATCTCATTTGAGGTACAGCTGATCAAAGGGATTTTTTTGTTCTTGATTCTGAGAAGTTTCTGAGAAGTTTAGACTATTGGGTGATGGGCCCAGATTAAGAGACTGCACAATCCCGAGTTGGATGGATGGGTGTGGGGGGAGAAGTTGAGGATAGCCATACCATAAAATCTCTCAGGTTATATCTAGTAGGTTAGATTTTGTCCTTTAGGTGTAAGCAAATAAAAGATTGAGCTTGATTGGATTTCATTGTGTTGTCTCTGGGCTTGGGCCTGGCAACTATTTGGGGGATTTGTGGTGATTCTCTAGGGTCTCTTGTACCTCTAATACAATTACCCACAAGGAAAAATGGTAACAATGAATCATGAAGGTAGTATAGAGATCTCCTTGAGGGTAATAAAACTACCAAGTTCATGCCAGGAATGCAGTTTAAGTTATCTGTACTAACAAGTCTGCTTTTGCTGTTTTTTTCCTTTGCCCTGCTTTTTTTGCCTATTTTTCTTGTGCATTGTTTTTCATACTCCCCTTGTCCTCCAGGAGGAGCAGATGGAGGCAGCTATCGAACATCCTACTTCTGCTGCAGATACTAAAGACACCAAACCAGTTGTCCTGCCCCAGGATGCCCTCCTTCCAGAAGGTTCTGCAGCCCCCCGGCTCATCTCCCCCAGTGGCAGCACCAGCTGTGCAATGGAAATGCAGTCTGTTCGCAGCCATGATGGCACAGCTAATGGGGAGCAAAGTGCTTGCTGCAGGATCTGCCTGAAAGCTGGTGCTGTGGTCATGTGTGATAGCTGCAAAAAATGCTACCACCTGGATTGTCACCTGCCTGCCCTTCAGGAAATCCCTGGGTATAGACTTTTGTATATGCAGTTTTCCTTCTTGTGGAAGGTAGAAAATGTAGTTGCAGCAAATCCAATGTTTTCATCCTTGTTAGTACTACCAAAAGAAAAAAGAAAACCCAGAAAGTGAGCTGCAATCTCTGTGTCAGTATTATAACTATTGCTTTTTCTCTCCTTTTGGCTAAGCTTCTTATGTTCCCTTGCCTGGTAGAAGCTCATATGGCAGCATAATACAATTGTAGTTCTGTGTTCCATTTTTCTTCTGACCCAGATAAGATTTGGAAATGGAACAAAAGCACCCTTTTCACACAATATATGAATTATTGTTCTAATGCAATCTCTGACAGTCTTGGTGGAGTGGTGGTGGGAGGAAAAGTACATTCAGGGCTAGCTATGATGTATGGAGACTCAGTTAACATAATTTTTTTTGTTGCTTTAAGCCACTCACCTTGTTCTATTCTTGCATAGGTATACCAGAGGAAGTAGGGCTCTTGGAAAAGTGCTCCTCTTACATATGTTAATTATAATGAAATAGAATTGAAATCTGTAAAGACAAGCTCCCTAGAGTGAGAAGGCATAGTATATTGATTGCATTGCATCTTCTCATCTTTGGGAAATCCTCAGACTCAATTTGCATATTTATGGCACAAGCAGTAATGGAGATGTGGAATATTTTGCAGTGTTTTTAAATAATTTTTTTTAATGTCAGCAAAGTTGTCATTGCGTAGTATAATAGAACTGAATATTCAATCAAAATATTTGGGTAACATTAATAAAAAAAACTAGAATTCATCTGTTAAAAGCAAATAAACACCTCCCAAGTATTAAAAATCCATTATTATGCCTCTAAATATTGTGTAGTATAGAGGCTGGATGGTCTGTATAGAACAGGCTTTCAGTGTAATTTTTTGGGAAGCAATATGACAACAGTGATGGCCTAATTTGAAAGTTGAGAAAATAATTGGTGTCAGTACAAACAAGTGAGTTCATTCACTTCATTGAAAGTCGAATTGGCCAGGCTAAAAGAACAAGTTACTTGTTCAAGAACCTGAATATAAGGCAGGTGGCCTTAAACCCTAAGACTTTCTACAATTTCTTTTCTAATAAAAGCTTTTTCTAAAGTTGTATCTGGGTCTACACAGAGGGCCCAGAAACATTCTTGGGAGAACAAAGATGGCAATGTGATTTTGAAACAGTTACTAATCTTTGATGATATGTTATTGTTAGGTACAGTTGTTACACCTACCTGTGTATAGATGCCACATTGTCTGTCCTGCAACAGTTAAGTAGTCTGGTATAGTTAACATGCACTCGTACCTGCTTTTCATTTTGCAGCCAGGATTGGAATTGTCTCCTGTGTGATGATCCAGTAGTAGCCATTGGAGAAGATGGGACTGACTTGACTTCAGTCTTCATGGATGGAGAACCAAAAATACTCTCAGATGTTGACCAGAAGGTTGGTCTGTCTGAGAGATAAGATGACATAGTATGCTCCGATGTTAAATGAACCCTTCAGAATTGGTTTGAGACAATAAAAACATGAAGTATTGAAAGCCTGATTGTTAGTATCCAGGTGCCTATTGGAGTATGATGGATAGATTAGCTGAGGATTTGGAGTAGGCTGCAGCACACTTCTGGTTAGTCTCTTTATCCCCACACATTCCAAAGCACAAGACAGGACTTAGTGGAACTTGCCCATAAAGAGTACATTTTAGTTGTAGAGGGACCAGGTCAAATTATTGCTTTGAATCCCATAATCAGATGGAACAGTGCACCATTGGTAGGAAAGAAGTTAAAGAGGTTAGGAACTAGTAAATCATGAGCTCTAGTCTAGCCAGCTGGGAGACCTTGGGCCAGTCACTCTCAACCCTAGAAATAAGGCAATACAAACTCATGAATGAAGGTGAATATATGTGTCCCAGGATAATGTTGCAGGATCCAATCTGGGTCAGTCACCAGGACCAGAGGTTTTAACTTCCTACCGTGTTTCCCCGAAAGTAAGACCTGGTCTTACTTTTCTTTTGGGCTCTGAAGTAAGCACTAGGTTTTACTTTCGGGGAAGGCTTTTTGCCAGTACCAGTAGGCCGCGAGTGCCTGGGTGGGGCGGGGCCTGTGCATGAGGTGGAGAAGCAACGCGGCAGTGAGAGTGTGGTGGCAGGCCAGGTACGGTACCGGTGCAGGCGGGGCACGTGTCCTTCCCGTGCCGGGCCAGCCCCTGCAACCCCGGGGCAGGTGGGCAGGGCAGCGGTGGGAAGGGCGCCGAGGTGGGGGTGGCCAGGCCAACCAAAGTGGCAGGTGGACCGCCAGAGGCTCGGGGAGGGAGGGTGGTGAAGTGGGCGGGTGTCCTGCCGTCAGCATCCATGCCGGCTGTCTCTTCCCCGTGGAGCTGGAGAGCTTGCCACACCACCACCCAGATGCCCTCACTTCCCCCAGGAATTGCAGTTCTTTCCTTACCTGACTTCCAGCCCTGTGCCGTTTCTCCTTCACAATCCACCACTGCGTGCAGGAAAACAAAAGAAGTTTGGGGGGGGAGGTCAATCAGTTTCAACTTCTCACGAAAAAAGATCTCATGAAGTTGGAATTGATTGACCTTCCCCCCCCCCCCAACTTTCGTTCCCTGCATGCACCGACGGCGAATCGTGAAGGCGGGGGAAGATGGAAGGCAATCAGGCTGGTGGGGGTGGGGTGGGAAACCAGAGCAAAAAGCAGTGCTTGGGGCCTCCAGGAGCTACAGGGATCCGTGCACACCCTTCGCAGTCGTCCTGCAATGCGCAGCCTCTCCCTGTAAGCAGTCCAGCTCGCCCAGGGTGAGGTTGGCCATCGCAGGAGGCTCATCCTGCATGCGCAGAGGAGCTGGAGGACAGGCCACACCTCCCGCAACAGCCAACCTGACCCAGGACGAGCCAGATTGCTTCAGCTCCGAGGAGCCTGGCCTAAGGTTTCCATTGCCCAGGCTTCCTAAAGCTGATGGGACTTGCGGCCCGCCATAGCTGAACAGTTTAGCCGAGCCGCAAAATTGAACTTGCAGCAGTGGCACCGGCAGCAGGTAAGGTTGGAGGGGGGGAGCCAGCCAGCCAAAAACACTATGGTGGGATGGAGTGGGTGGGGTTAAGTATGGCTTGCTTTTGGGGGTAGGGCTTAATCAGCATTCCTGTTGACTGACAGGGGCCTGTTTCCCAGGCTTTAATCACTTCAAGTGATTGAAGGCTGCTCGTCAGTCGAGGAGTGCTGATTTGCCACCAGGCTATCAAGTACTTAGAAGGCCAGGGCTGGGCAGCACAAGCAAATGACAGCTAATGACTTAAAAGCCAGCCATCAACACACCCCAATCAGCATCTAAAAAGCCACTTACAACAAGCACTATAAATACCACACATAGAACAGCACACACTGCTGGAGAAAAGTTCTCTCAACATGGGCTCCAGCATGAGTCTGAAAGCTAGGAAGATAAAACCTCTGGTCCTGGTGACTGACCCAGATTGGATCCTGCAATACAAACTGTTTCTGAAAATCTTCCCAAAAGAACTGCAGGGACAGTCCAGGAAATTGCCAGAAGTCAAGAATGACTTAAATATGCTGCCATGAGCCCCTGCCCTCAAACTATTCTAAACACCAGGGAGCAAATGCAAGCACAGGATTTGTACGTCATACAGAAGGGAGGTGTGTACAATTCTGTGATTAAATACTGGCCAATATGTTGCTTATAATTTGTTAACTAAAATGTTAATTATAATATACTATGTTTAACACAAAAGCCATGAAGGTGAAAAGAAAAAACTAATCTGTAGGTTTCACTATAATGCTTCTTAGGTAGAAAGAGTGTAAAAATCGAAACAAATCACGTCTTTCAAAATAGGTTAGGGTGGAGGCTTGTTTTGATTTTTTTATCCTTTTGGTTTGTTTAATTCACCTGGCAATTAAGTCTGATTATAAGGAAGGTGTGTGTAATGTGACAAATTATGTCCATTGATTGGTAATCTAGTTTTGCACCTTCTACAGAGATGTGAACGAGTTCTCCTTGAACTACTTTGTTATGAACCATGCAGACCTCTTCACCGGCTTTCCAATGCTCCAGTGAGTTTGTCATGTTGAGTTTTATGAGCTGGAAGAGTAAATTTAAATACCCTGGATTGTAGCACATTTTATGTAGTTGAAAAAAATAACATGCTTGCCAAGTGTTAATTCTTTTCCTTTGTGTCCAAGCAGTTCTTAATGAGGGAATATACTGTAATTCTGGGCTTTAAGCTTTGACTCATTAGTTGTGTCATTTTGGTCAGCCCTTAACTAATTAAAATATATGCTGTTGCTTTGTATGAATGTTAAAGTTTATAATACTATAAACAATATGGGGATATTTTAGAAATGTTTATTAAAAATAAGAGGTTTTTTAATACTTTCCTTTTTAAAAAACATTTACAGCCTTCACAAATTTTGTGAGAAAAGTTGGGCTTCTAAATAGCACGTGATTGACATACCTCTTGATAGAAAATTTAGCGTAAAGCCATAAAGTTTTCCTTTCTACTTTTTTTCAGGAGGGGCAGAACACAATTGACTTGACCTTGATTAGAGCAAAGCTACAGCAGAAGCTGTCACCACCCTACGCATCTCCTGATGAATTTGCAGATGATGTTTGGAAGATGTTCAGGCAGTTTAACAAGCTGACTGAGGTGAGGCTTTCTTTTGCTAGGAAGAGCAGGGATAGAGGTCTTACATTGTGACATTAAATAGAGATAGACTGGCAGGCTGTACACCAGCTCTCCTTGAAAGGAGTCTGGAAACTTCAGATGGTGCAAGGTAGAACAGCTAGGCAGTAAGTAACTTAGTGCATCATAATGGGATTGCATTATTCCTGTTTTGAAAGGCTTGTATGGCTTCCAGTTTTCCAAACATAATTTAAGGTGTGTTGAAATTATCTGAAGGATAGCCTGTTAATATTATGAACTTGTCTGGATGTTAGGTAAGGCCCTTGTGAATTTTTAGGGGCTACTGGCCCATGAATTAGGCACACATTTACTTGTAAGTATAATGCGCACTCCTGAGAATTGCATACACCCCGCCTCCCCCAAACATACTGTGCTTTAGAGAAGGAAAGAAGATCCAGTTCCTTCCCAATCATTTTAAAATCCCTTTTTGTATTTTGTAATGTATCTTTTTATCTGTTGGCCACTTTGAACATTCAGCTGAATATAACCTGAAAGAAAATATCAAATATATCACTGCATCTATTTGCAAGGGGGTCCATCATTTATTTCTGGCAGCAGGTATAGTTGCTGATCTTGATCAGCATATTTGAGTATTTATGAAATCTGGGAACATGTGGCATATTCTGCTTGCACTGATCTTGGCTGGTGATATCAGTTGGGCAGGATTCTAAATGTCTTACTGTGTTTCCCCTCTTTTCCTCTTTAGGATAAGGAGGATGTCCAGTCCATTATTGTTCTACAATGTTTCTTTGAGGCCAAACTGAGTGCTGCCTTTGGTGACTGGAAATTTTCAGTGGTGCGTGAGCCAATCAACATTGATGAACCACAAAAAGAAAACACTCTTGTTTTATATGGTTCCCCGGTCACTGATCCGGGTGAGGCCATGTCTTCTAAACCTGATAGTAGCAGGGCGGAATGAGGGAATGGCAATCTAAAGGGTTACTTCCTGTTTCAGTGGACCAGCATTCCACGGAAAGGACATGAAGGAGTTGCCAACTTGAAGCTACCCTCACCCATCCCCCTCCACTCTTGTGGTCCCCCTTTATCTTCTTCTGCACCCCTCTGCTTTTTTGGGAGAGTTATTGTAGATCTTGACTGCTTAGATCAGTGTTTTTCAACCTCAGCAACTTTCAGAGGTGTGGGCTTCAGCTCTCAGAATTCCTTAGCCAGCATGATGCTGGGGAATTCTGGGAGTTGAAGTCCACACCTCTGAAAGTTGCTGAGGTTGAGAAATACCTGCTTTTAGATAGTGTTATAAATGGTCTGAACAATTTTTCCCTTTTCTTTTTTGCTTGACAAATTTTATCCCTTTTTCCTTTCACAGATACTTTGTCGATTTCTTTTTTTGTATTGAAAGAATCTGAGCTAATCTAGAAGCCTATAAACCATGTTCTCCTATTGGATTTCTCCCCCCCCCCCAACTCCTAATGGGAACTGTATAAAGGTTCCCTTTTTAACACCTCTTTCCCAAATTTTCACCAAGTAAGAAATTGTTGTTGAATATCCCCATTTTAAAGTTGTTTCTATCTAAAATGACTGCTTAGGTCAGGGGTAGGCAACCTTGGCTCTTTTATGACTCGTGAACTTCAACTCCCAGAATTCCTGAGCCAGGCTGGCTCAGGAATTCTGGGAGTCGAAGTCCACGAGTCATAAAAGAGCCAAGGTTGCCTACCCCTGGATTAGGTTATAGAGATTTGAACAGTGCCCCCCCCCCCATTTTTATGGTTGATTGATGCCCTTGTTCTTATTGATACAGTAATTTGTTTTTGTTTTGATATGGAAATGGAATTAATAAAATTGAGCTAATCATGCTCTCCAGTTTGACTCCTTTTCTGCTCCTAGTGGGAACAATATAGACATTCATTTTTTAAAACCAATGAGAGAGAAGCTGTTATTGAATCCCTCATTAAGGAATCGCTGCCCCTTCAAATATACTGGACTACTCTTGGTGAAGTTTTAGATATGAATTGCTTTGAGAATCAAGGTCAATCTTGCCTCTGCTTCATCTGTTTCATGCAAAGATAAAGAGGATGTTTTGGCATAATTTGAATTTCTTCCTAATCCTTGTGCCATCCTAGGTGGACAGCTGACAGAAGCAGCAGTTGGGCCTCCATGGCAGCTTTCTTCTAAAGTAGTGATTGCTTTATCTGAAAACGCTCTTGTATCCAAATGGGACTTCTTGCTTTTGGTTCTGTTTGCTCAAGAAGAGTTGCATCTGTTTCCATAGGTCAAGGTAGTTTTAGATATTTAAACCCACGTGTTCCATCTGTGTACCCATCCTTTCTGGCTCTGTATTTCTTCAAAGGTTTTCTGGCCCAGTAGTTATAAAGTGAGGGGGGAAAATATTTGATCCCCTGCTGATTTTGTACGTTTGCCCACTGACAAAAAAATGATCAGTCTATAATTTTAATGGTAAGTTTATTTTAACAGTGAGAGACAGAATAACAACAACAAAAATCCAGAAAAACCCATTTCAAAAAAGTTACAAATGGATTTGCATTTTAATGAGTGAAATAAGTATTTGATCCCCTATCAATCAGCAAGATTTCTGGCTCCCAGGTGTCTTTTATACAGGTAACAAGCTGAGATTAGGAGCATTCTCTTAAAGGGAGTGCTCCTAATCTCATCTTGTTAATTGTATAAAAGACACCTGTCCACAGAAGCAATCAATCAGATTCCAAACTCTCTACCATGGCCAAGACCGAACGAGCTGTCCAAGGATGTCAGGGACAAGATTGTAGGCTTACACAAGGCTGGAATGGGCTACAAGACTATTGCCAAGCAGCTTGGTGAGAAGGTGACAACGGTGCGATTATTCACAAATGGAAGAAACATAAAATAACTGTCAATATCCCTCGGTCTGGAGCTCCATGCAAGATCTCGCGTCGTGGAGTTTCAATGATCATGAGAACAGTGAGGAATCAGCCCAGAGCTACATGGGAGGATCTTGTCAATTATCTCAAGTCAGCTGGGACCATAGTCACCAAGAAAACTATTGGTAACACATGCCGTGAAGGACTGAAATCCTGCAACACCCGCAAGGTCCCCCTGCTCAAGAAAGCACATGTACAGCCCCATCTGAAGTTTGCCAATGAACATCTGAATGATTCAGAGGAGAACTGAGTGAAAGTGTTGTGGTCAGATGAGACCAAAATCGAGCTCTTTGGCATCAACTCAACTCACTGTGTGAGGAGGAGGAGGAGGAATACTGCCTGTGACCCCAAGAACATCATCCCCACTGTCAAACATGGAGGTGGAAACCTTGTGCTTTGGGGGTGTTTTTCTGCTAAGGGGACAAGACAGCTTCACTGCATCAAAGGGGTGAAGGATGGGGCCATGTACCATCGAATCTTGGGTGAGAAACTCCTTCCCTCAGCCAGGGCATTGAAAATGAGTCGTGGATGGGTTTTCCAGCATGGCAATGACCCAAAACGGCCAAGGCAACAAAGGAGTGGCTCAAGAAGAAGCACATTAAGGTCCTGGAGTGGCCTAGCCAAGGGCTTTGCAACCTTTTCACCCATTGTACCACTTTTAGGATATGGCAAAATCCGAGTACCACCAGTTGCCCAGCAAGGTGTCAAAAACGTGACCAAAAAAAAAAAGGAAAAAAGTGATGAAGTACAGGTAGTCCTCGACTTACAACAGTTCACTTAGTGACTGTTTGAAATTACAATGGCACTGAAAAAAGTGCACCCCAAGCCACAGCTGAGCAAGACACCTGCCTGCCTGGTGGCATTCTTCCTCCTGCCCGAGGTTTTCATTGTGAGCATTTCTGTTGAGGAATGGCAGTGGGAGTGGGGGTGGAGTGGGGTGTGTGTGTGGTTTTTATTTCCCCCCCCCCATGTCTGCTGGGTGGTTGCAGCAGGTTTTGGTCACTTCACATGACCTTGTGACACTGTGACTGTCATAAATATGAATAAGTTGCCAAGCATTTGAATGTAAATCACAAGACCCTGGAGATACTGCAACATTCCAGCTGATCGGCACTTCTTCTGGGCTCAGCAGACATGCTGGGATCAGTGGTGAACCCCAGCTGGAGCCTGACGCTTCCACTCAGCCCTGACAGCCCTGCAGCTCCAGCCATCTCTCGCTCAGGCTTGTGCGGTGCTGCCATCGGTTCTGCTCATTTCCCTCCCCTGCTACCATTTTTGTAGTATGGTTGTGTACCACCTGCCAGGTGCCAATGTACCACAGGTGGTACTCGTACCACTGGTTGAAAAGCCCTGGCCTAACCAGTCTCCAGACCTTAATCCCATAGAAAATACGTGGAGGGAGCTGAAGGTTCGAGCTGCCAAACGTCAGCCTCGACACCTTAATGACTTGGAGAGGATCTGCAAAGAGGAGTGGGACAAAAGCCCTCCTGAGATGTGTGCAAACCTGGTGGCCAACTACAAGAAACGTCTGACCTCTGTGATTGCCAACAAGGGTTTTGCCACCAAGTACTAAGTCATGTTTTGCGAAGGGATCTAATACTTATTTCACACATTAAAATGCAAATCAATTTATAACTTTTTTTGAAATGTGTTTTTCTGGATGTTTTTTTTTTGTTATTCTGTCTCTCACTGTTAAAATAAACCTACCATTAAAATTATAGATCGATCATTCTTTGTCAGTGGGCAAATGTACAAAATCAGCAGGGGATCAAATGATTTTTTCCCCTCACTGTATCTTCATGGAGATGTGCTTTTTTGCTTATGTATATTTTAGACATGGCTTCTTTCATGTTCAAAAAATAAAAGATGTTTGCAACTTCTGTGTTTTGTTTGGAAACATTTAACAACCATTAATGGGGGGGGCTATTATCTATGTCAGGTGGAAGTAACCAGGAACAAGTTCAAAGCATTAAAAGTTTATTACATGCAACCTATATGCTGTCTGTTGTGAGTCTAAGCAAATTTAACTCCTTTGTCAGTTGGGTAAGTAGCTTGATTTCATGGGCAAAGCCTGGGATAAATTTCCTGTACAAGTTGGCAAAGCCCAGGAAATATTGTTAGAGTTTACAGCTCACCCAGCGCAAAAATAAGCCCAAAAAATAAGCACACATTCAAAATGAGCAGGAGCCATAGTTTAGAAAAACTTTATAAAATATATATAAACATGATGTATACAGTTTCATTCAGCTCTGGGGAACATCAACAACTCTTTAACTTGGAGATAAAAAAAAGAGGACTAAGACACGCCCAGACCTAGGCTGGATCACATGCCTCACACAGCCAATACTGTGTCTTAATCAAAAGCAGTTCTCATTGGCTGGTTTGTTGCTATGGCTATTCCAGTTCATAAAATTTCTTACACAGTGACAAATATCCACCATGTGTGGAGCTTGCCATTCCAGCACTGTCCAGACTTTCTGGGGATCCACCTGGATACTGTTTGTGGAGATACGGTACCCCAAGAAATCTGTTTCAGGTCAAAGGCACACTTCTGGTTTAGCAAAGAGGTGGTTTTCTCTCAGTCTACTCAGGACTTCTCATACATGTTCTTTGTGCTGAAGATTCATCCTCAGAGTAGATCAGGATGTCCAGATAAAGGACTACAAATTTATCAATCAAATCAGAAAAAAACTTTGGTTCATAAATCTGGAAAATACTGCCCCCACGTTTAGTAACCCAAACGGGATCACAGTGTATTCAAACTTGCAGTACCTTTTGTCAAAAGCAGTTAAGTATGGCCCTCTTTGCTTCTAATGAGACTGTAGGCATTGCAAAGGTCCAACCTAATAAAAATGTGTGCTTTCTGCAGCCTATCCAAATGATCTGAAATCAAGGGCAGTGGGTAAGCGGTCTCTGACTGTCAGTTGATGGCTTTATTGTTGTGAACCATACGCAAGGGGGGCATCCACTTATGACCATTGCAGCATCCCCACAATCCCATGATCAAACTTCAGGTGCTTGGCAACTGGCATGTATTTAAAGTGGTTGCAGCATGCCGGGGTCCTGGTATAATCACTTGCAACCTTGTGCCTTGCAGATATAATTGACTCCATACCTGATGAATGAGAAGCATATAGAACCACCAATGTAATTTTTATACAATTAAGCTATAAGAAGGATTGTGCATAATGTATAAAGGGATATGAGAGGCTGAGGGTAAAACTGGCTTTAGGACACAAGCATTTGGTATGGGCAAATGTGCAAATTCATGGGTGGCAAAGGCACTGCCAAGAAATAAAATGCTTATAGTATAAAGGTTTTTATTTTATTTACTAGCCCACATGGAAGTAATGTTGGAAATGGAAGCAGTACTTTCTGAGAACAGAAGACATTGGGTGATCGTAATAGGATATTTATTACATTTATTAAATCCTGAAGTCTTAAAAATATATGTTGCCTTATATCAGGCATGTCAAACTGCCGGCCCACGGGCCTTATGCATCATGCCAAAACCACATCCACCCCATTGCTGGCAATGGGGGGAAAGTCCTGATATGTGATGTCACAAGTTTGACATGCCTGCCTTATATGAATTGCTGTGGGAACTAGTAGTCCCAGAGTTATGAATACGTCAGTGAGGGACTGCTTGCAAATGTGGAGAGCATTTCCAAAATTGAAAATACTGATTCCAGCAATCACAGAAACTAGGGATTATTGGTACATTTAGAATTCTATAAGCAGTTGTTTCCTTCATATGTTTGTAAGTATAGAGGGCTTTTTGCCTTACAGTTTGGCAGCAATTCAAACAAGCTAAAAGGTGTGGCATGCAGGAAAGTATGGAGAAAGTATGGAGAAATCTGTTCATTATGCAAATAGCTAGGGGAGGAAATTGTACTTTTAAACAATGATGAATATTGGCAGAATAATACTATACAAGATGGAGATTGCAGTATTGGTGGGAAGACTTCTGTACAGGTAGTCCTCAAACAGCACTGAAAAAAGTGATCATCGCAGCATGCCCAGTCACCTGATCAAAATTTAGGTCAACAGGTAGGCATTTACAACAGTTGCAGAATCCCAGTGTCATGTCATTGCCATTTGTGACCTTCCCAGATGGCTTCCTACAATCAAAGTCCATGGGGCAAGCCACATTCACTTAACCATATGAACCACTTAACTGCAGTGATTTGCTTTACAACCCTGTTGAAAAACGTAATAAAATCAGGCACCCCCTCACTTTACAAATGCCATACTTAGCAACAGAATTTCTGGTTCCAATTGTCATAAATCAAGGACTACCTCTAGTGGGTCATCAGAATAATTAAGCCCTGAATGAGTGGAGATTTGTACTGTAGTTTTCTTGGCAAATGTACAAAATTAGTTTCCCAGCTTCTGCCAACCTAGCAGTTTGAAAGCATGTAAAAATGCAAGTAGAAAAATAGGGACCACTACAGTGGGAAGGTAACAGCATTCGGTGTGCCTTTGGCGTCTAGTCATGCCGGCCACATGACCACAGAGATGTCCTTGGACAAGCGGCTCTTCAGCTTTGAAACGGAGATGAGCACCGGCCCCTAGAGTCGGAAATGACTAGCATGCATGTGCAGGGGAACCTTTACCTGCCTTCTGGGATATTTTTGCCACTTCAGAGTCCAACCTACAATCCTGGGATGAACCTACAGTAGTGATTTCTCAAGGAAGGTATGGTACTAATCAATTATACTTTATTGGGACCAAGAGCAGTTAAGGTTGGCTATATACTGCCATGTAGCTGGGGCACCAAATGAACACAAACGAAAGAAACACCTCAGAACTGCAACTTTCTGCAAAAGAAAGCAGGGCATTGCATGTGGTTGTTTCCAAAAGTTCATTCCCTGTTCGAGCTGAGCAATATGCAACCGCAAAAAGTATGTATATAAAGTACTGAAGGGATTTTATTATGCTTAAACTTGTTGTTAGTAATATTGATATTGGTAGTGATACTTTGTAATCATATATATATATATCTTTGTGAGATGTGGCCACCCAACTCTATTTTGATCAAAATAAAAGTTGTTTGCTTGCTGAAACCTCAGCTCAGGAGTTTCTTTTGGCTCTTTTAAATTCCTGAGTAATGCTGTGGCAATTGTGAGGCAAAGTGTAAAACCTTACATCCTGGCACCCAACGTGGGGCAAGCTTCAAACCCCTGTTAGGGTCCCAGAGAGCTTTCATTTCTCAGCAGGAGGAAACCGACAGCGACTGAAGCGTGAGTCTTAGAGCACTCCTGGGCATTTGACCTAGAAGACTCCTATGCTTCATCTTTGCTGGTGGATCCGTGTCTGAGGAACCTGAATGCCCGAATTCAACGAGGTTACATGCTTCTCTACTTACGGGAGAAATTGCAACAGGCACCTTGATAAGTAAAAGAGATTAAAAAAGCTTTGGTAATCCTGGAATAAGACAGGAGGTTGATCGCTCTGACTTTGTCCTCTAGAGATAAGCATAAAAAAATAATAAAATAAATGAAGCATAAAGAAATGAAGAAATAAGTAAGAAAAGAGGAAATCGAGAAACTGTCTTCTAATACAGGATAGAGAGTGATTTAAGGAAAGTAATTAAATTGGAATGTAAATTTTTTGCAGAGGTTTTGGTAATTTTGAAATAAGATAGGGGGCTGATCTCCCCGACTAGTCCTCCAGAGGAAAAATTAATTACTAAATTACAAATTAACTAAGTGAAAATGGAGGAAGCCGAGAAACTATTTTGAAGAAAAAGAAAAAAAATATGGGGAATAGAGTAATTTAAAGAAATAAATCAAAATGTACTCCTCTGCAACAATTGGGAGGTTTTGAAACCTCAAGTGGCTGTTAAGTTTAACCCTGTCAGACAATGTGTGGTGGTGCTTTTTTTTGTTGCTGTATAGCAGTAACAATAATCTTCAAGAAGGCAACTTTGAAAATCTTTATAAACCTCCGGTTGGCTAGTTTATCTGATAACAACTAAAGCCACGGAAGAAAAGAAAAGAACATTCAAAGAACTGAAAGCAAGTTTTTTCTCTCTCTGTTTTTCTTTTAATCTGGCTCTTTGGACTATTCAATTCCCTTTTGTCAGAGGTGAGGAAAGGAGGCTGCTATTTTTCCCCTACCTCTTCACACCTGCAAAAGACCCCAGGTTCAATATTCCTTTTAGTCTTTCCCCACTGTCTTTTGAAGTTGATGGGATAAATTGGAAGTAACCATAAATATTCCCCTCCTTTTAATTAAAAGAGGAGGCCTGTTTTGGCCTCAAACTCCAAATTGATGTGTGTTTTGTTTTGTTTTATATATGTTTGGACATTTGAAACATTAAGCTTGGACTTGGAATGGTGAGAAAAATGAGAGATGGTTAAAGGGCCCTATAAAAACCATGTTTGGTTGAAATCACCTCATGATTTTTCCTGCTTCTTGCAGGACAAGCCATATCTCTAAATAAATGTTGTTTTATTAGCATTTGTGTATATATGTCTGTGTTGTTCTGTGTTATTTCCAAGACTTGGAAGAGGGTCAAAATCCTCTCTGATAACACCAAACAAAAAGGCCTTATTTAAAAATGTATGGTTTGCCTGGAGAAAGTATGAAATGAAATTTTTGTATGTGAAATTGTTTATGCAAACATTTGGAATGGACGTGAATGAGTTAATTTGCTGATGTGTAAATGTGTGTGTGTTAGCCCTCAAAACCCACCCACACCCACCCCGTCCCAGGCTGTGAAAGGAACAGTAAATTGCTGATTTTATTGTTGTAAATGGAAAAGCAATAGCAAGTGTTTGCATGAGAAGAGTTTCATGGAGGATCTGTGAGTGAATTTATGGAAAATGCATGCAAAGGAGAGCAAACTATTTTTTTTTTAGTGGTGAGATTTTTGTAAAATTTCTTTTACCTTTTTTCCCTCCCTCCAGTCTCTTTCTTCCCCCACACCACTGTATTACTTTAAGAGTGAGAGAGACAGACAGAAGAGGGGGGTGGGTGGTCGTTTTAACTGTTTTTTTTTCCTCTGCTTAGAATTCTGGTCTGAGGAAGGGGGGAGGATGTGAAATTTAATGCCCACTCTTGCAGTTTCAGCTTGCAATTATTTTTGTTCTGGAAAGACTGATAAAAATACATTAGTTTAAAATAAAACAGTTCTTTAAACCCATTTTAAACCTATCCTATGTTTCCTGGAGGAGAAAGGGGAAGAATGTATTGCCTCCTATGCAAACTATTGTTTATTGCTCTTTGATATGTATAACCTTTCTACTATTGTTTATTGCTCTTTCATCTGTATAACCTTTTCTCACTATTGTATCCGCTGAGAGATAGAGACTGATGTTAATTCTTACGAAGTACGTAGCAAAACAAATGTAAACCAAAGGGGGGGGGGTGTGATGTATTCTGGTTAGGCGATCCGGACAAGAATGTAATCTTTGAATTTAAAAGAGATTCCTCCAAGAATTTTAAGGAGAAGGAAAGATTTTGCTTTTCTGGCACAGGAACTTAAGAAACGCGACATCAAGTTTAGATGGGAGATACCAGTGGGCATGGTGGTGATGCATGAAGGTACGAGACACCGTTTGGTCACAGTGATCCAGGCACGTGATTTTTATAGCAAAGTTTTAAAAGCAACCCCTCTACCACTTTTGGAATCCGCAAAGAAAAATGGCGAGGGAAAGCCTCAAGATGCTGAAGGAACACAGACAGATGAGAAAGATACTGGAGGGGATCAAATTACAGTTTCATCGGAAGACGCCAGAGAGCAGAGGATGACGCGTGCTGCCTCGAGACGAGTGAGACAAGAGCAAGAGCAAGACCAGCAGAAAGTTATGGAACCTTCAAAGCATACCTATAGCGAAGCTGTGGGAGGGGCGCGGCCTAAGGAAGTTAAGGGGATCCTGGCAGGCGTGCTCCAGAAGCTTCGGGACGCCAAGGATGGCGACTAAGTTCTTAACTTGGAATGTCAATGGTTTAAACTCATCACAGAAGAGAAAGAAAGTTTTTCAATACTTAAAACAATTTAAGACTGATGTTATTTGCTTGCAAGAAACACATATTAGGGTTATGGACCAAAAGTACCTATTGAACTCAAGATTGGGTACGCAATTTATTGCTTCTGCAATGAATAAGAAAAATGGAGTGGTTATTTATGTCAAGAATACTGTGACAGCGGAGCTAATAGAAGCAGATAAACAAGGAAGATATGTTATGATAGATTTGCTGTTAGAAGGCAAAAAAACGCTTTTGATTGGACTGTATGCTCCTAATCAACAACAAGCTGACTTTTATAGTTCATTACACAGTAAGATTACTCAGATGGATTATAAATCTTTTATTTTTACGGGAGATTGGAACGGCGTCTTGGACGTACAACTGGACAAGTGTGGTTCTTTTAAACATACTCCGAGCCACGCTAGATTGCCTAAATCTTGTTTTGAAATGAAGGATGATTTGGAGTTGCGAGACATTTGGAGAGAAATACATTTACATGAAAAGGATTACACTTTTTTTCCTGATAGACACCAATCTTTTTCCAGGATTGATTTTATATTACTGACTAATGATTTTTTTTCTAGGATTAAGAAGATAAAGATTTGTCCAAGAACTATGTCTGACCATAGTCCAGTTTGGTTAGAGATTGATAAGGATAATAGAGATAGGCGCTCTTGGCGCTTAAATGAGAACTTGTTTAGAAATCAGAGTAACGTGGAAGAATGTAAAAAACAGATGAAGGACTTTTTTGAAATTAACATGAATAAAGGTACTCCTATGGACATGGTTTGGGATGCTAGTAAAGCTTATATGAGAGGGGTGTTAATATATATGAACAATAAATACAGACGTAACTTGGAATTTAGGAGGAAAGAATTGGAGAATGAAATTAGGGGAAAAGAAAAGGCCCTAATTCTGAATCCATCGGATGTGAAGATCAAAGAGGTTATTAATTTGTTAAGAGGACAATTTGATAAGTTGATGGCTGATCAGGTGGCAACTAACTTACGGTTTGCTATGCATAACACTTTTTGCAATGCCAATAAACCAGGCAGATGGTTAGCCTACAGGTTAAGGAAGAAGCAAAGGGCTTCTAACATAGATAAAATAGAACATAAAGGTAAGGTTGTGTATCAGCAGGACCTTATTAAGGAAGCCTTTGTGGACTTTTATTCCAAATTATATGCTAAAGATAAGATTAATGAAGTAGATATTGACGTATATCTGAAGAATGCCAACATCCCGGTTCTTACGCAAGAACAAAAGGAAGAGATTAATCAATTGATAACAGAAGAAGAAATTCTTTTAGCAATTAAACAACTGAAGGTGGATAAAGCGCCAGGCACGGATGGACTGACTGCGGTGTATTACAAAAATTTACAATCGGAGGTGATAAAGCCATTAAGGGAATTGTTTCAGACAATTCAAAGGGGAGGAAGGGTACCTCCGTCTTGGAGAACTGCTTTTATTTCTCTGATTCCGAAGGAAGATCAGGATGTCACTCAAGTAAGAAACTATAGACCAATATCACTTTTGAACACGGACTACAAGATATTTGCTAAGGTTTTAGCTAACAGATTGATGAGGGTTTTGCAACAGATAATTCATGGGGACCAAACTGGGTTCATTAGTGGCAGACAAATGAAAAATAATGTGAGGCATATAGTAGACTTGTTGGAATTTTTGGAAAGGAACAACCAGATCCCTGCGGCGCTGATTTTTCTAGACGCCGAAAAAGCCTTTGATCAACTGGATTGGCAATTTTTGATGAAAGTATTAGATAAAATGAATTTTGGGGATAAATTCTTACAACCAATTAGGGCATTATATCAAAAACAAACAGCCCGAATAATAGTAAATAATAGTTTGACTGAAGTATGTAATATTTTTTTTTTATTGAAAAGTTTTAACATACAATTTTTTCTTTAAAAATCCCCCCTCCCCCTCCCTTCTCCCTCCCCCCCTACCTCTCCCCCCCTCCCCCCCTCCCCCCCGACTTCCCAGAGCTAAATACAAGGTATATATAAAAAAACAATCATAAACAACCATATACTAACAACCATAAACTCTAAAATCCATCACTCTCTAGCTTATATAGGATAAAACAAACCTTAGTAATATTAAATATATATAGAAAAACTAAAATAGAAAAAGAAAAAAAGAAAGAAGACTTATTCAAATGCTACATGAAACTTCTTAACCCTATACTTGTTCTGGATAAACTCAATCCATTTTCTCCATTCCATAATATAGCGTTCTTGCGAGTGATCTTTCAAATAGGCCGAAATCTTCGCCATCTCAGCCAGGTCGGAAACCTTTAAAGTCCACTCTTCTATGGTCGGCAGTTCCTCTTTCTTCCAGTACTGACCTATCAAAAGTCTTGCTGCCGTAATTAAATTCAACATCAACTTAGTGTCCACAACTGTAGCATCTGTAATTATTCCCAACAAAAAAAGTTGCGGACAAAACTTTATCCTCTGTTTAAAAATCTTCTGCATGTTCCACCAGACTTTTATCCAAAAAGCCTTAACCTTTTTACAAGTCCACCATATATGAAAATATGTTGCGTCTTCATCACCGCACCTCCAACATTTAGGCTGATAATTCGGATACATACTTGCAAGCTTTTTAGGATCTAAATGCCATCTATAAAACATTTTGTAAAAATTCTCTCTTAGATTTTGAGCTTGTGTAAATTTTACATTCCTAACCCAAATCTTTTCCCACGTGTCCATTGTAATAACATCCTGGATGTTTTGGGCCCATTTTATCATACAATCCTTAACAAGTTCTGTTTCTGAATCAATCTCTATCAACGCAAGATATATCCGTTTAATATGTGCTGGTCCCTGATTTCTGATTTGCTTTATCAAATTTTCATCAGTCATTGTAAAACCATTTTTTCTGATCTTCTTTCCACCTGGCCCGTAACTGAGTATATTGAAACCAATTTTGAACAACCTTCTCTTCTCGCAAGAGGCTATATGATTTCAAACACCAAACATTTCTTTCCAAGCTTAGGATCTCCTTGTACGTAGTCACATCATGTTTGAAACCAGCATGTATATTTTCTATTGCGTGTTTTGGAATTGCCCACAATGGTATCTTGCAATCTAGCTTATGTCTATACTTCTTCCAAACTCTCAACAATGCCTGTCTTAAAATATGCACTCTAAACACATTGTCTACCTTCTTGTCATACAACAAATATGCATGCCAGCCAAACAACAAATCGTGGCCCTCAAGATTTAATAATCTCTCTTGTGTCAAATTAATCCAATCACTTATTCCTACTAATGCAGCAGCTTCATAATATAGTTTAAGATTAGGCATTTTAAGACCACCTCTCTCACGAGTATCCTGCATAATCTTAAGTTTAACTCGTGGCCTTTTCCCTGCCCAAACAAATTTATTGATACCTCGCTGCCATTCCTCCAAATTAGAATCTTTCTTAAGAATCGGTATCATTTGAAATAAAAATAAAAATTTAGGCAGGACATTCATTTTCACTGCTGCGATCCGTCCCAACAAAGACAATTGCAATTTTTCCCAACTCTCCAATTCTTTTTGAATTTTCCCCCATAATTTTTCATAATTATTTTTATATAACTTTGTATTAGAGGGCGACAAAAGCACCCCCAAATATTTAACCCTTTTAACAATCTCAAATCCAGTTAATCCTTCTAAGAGAGCCTTTTGCGAAACTGTCATATTTTTGGCCAGAATTTTGGTTTTCTGTATATTAACTTTAAATCCAGAAACCTTCCCGTATTGTGTTATTATCTCCATCAGGTCCACAACAGAGTTCTCTGGCTGGGTCACTGTAACAACCAGATCATCTGCAAATGCTCTCAATCTATAATCCTGATCTCTAATTTGTATCCCCTTAATTTTTTCCGAATTCCGTATTTTAACCAATAATATCTCTAATGTTAACACAAATAACAAGGGCGATAACGGACACCCTTGCCTTGTGCCCTTCTCAATATTACATGCTTCTGTCAGACTATTATTAACTATAATTCGGGCAGTTTGTTTTTTATATAATGCCCTAATCGGTTGTAGAAAATTTTCCCCAAAATCCATTTTATCTAAAACTTTCATCAAAAATTGCCAATTCAATTGATCAAAAGCTTTTTCAGCATCTAGAAAAATTAGCGCCGCAGGGATCTGGTTGTTCCTTTCCAAAAACTCTAACACATCAACTATATGCCTCACATTATTTTTCATTTGCCTACCACTGATAAACCCCGTTTGGTCCCCATGAATCACCTGTTGCAGAACCCTCATCAGTCTATTAGCCAAAACCTTAGCAAATATCTTGTAATCTGTATTTAAAAGCGATATCGGTCTATAATTTTTAACTTGAGTAGCATCTTGGTCTTCCTTCGGAATCAAAGAAATAAAAGCTGTTCTCCAAGACGGTGGCACCTTTCCCCCCCTCTGGATTGTCTGGAACAGTTCCTTTAACGGTTTCATCATCTCTAATTGTAAATTTTTGTAGTAAGCCGCAGACAAACCATCCGTACCTGGTGCTTTATCCACCTTCAATTCCTTAATTGCTGTAAAAATTTCTTCTTCTGTAATTAATTGATTAATCTCCTCTTTTTGTACTTGCGTAAGAACCGGGATGCTAGCATTCTCCAAATATATATCAATGTCTTTTTCATTAATCTTCTCCTTAGCATATAATTTAGAATAAAAATCCACAAAAGCACCCTTGATAAGGTCCTGTTGAAACACAACCCTTCCTTTATACTCAATTTTGTCTATATTAGAAGCCCTTTGTTTTTCCTCAATCTATAAGCTAACCATCTACCTGGTTTGTTAGCGTTGCAAAAAGTATTATGCCTGGCAAACCGCAAATTGGTTGCCACTTGGTCAGCCATTAATTTATCAAATTGTCCTCTTAACAGTTTAATAGCCTCCTTAGTCTTCACATCCTCTGAATTCAAAATCAAAGCCTTTTCTTTTTCCTTTATTTCATTCTCCAGTTCTTTCCTCCTTGCTTCCACAGCACGTCTATGTTTATTATTTATATATATCAACACCCCTCTCATATAGGCCTTGCTAGCATCCCAAACCATGTCCATAGAGGTGCCCTTATTCATATTAATTTCAAGAAAATCCTTCATCCGCTGTTTGCATTCTTCCACATTTCTCTGATTTCTAAACAAATTCTCGTTTACGCGCCATGAGCGCCTGTCTCTATTCTCCTTATCAATCTCTAGCCAAACTGGACTATGATCAGAAATAGTTCTTGCACAAATCTTCACCTTTTTAGTCCTTAAAAAAATCATTAGTCAACAAAATAAAATCAATCCTGGAAAAAGATTAATGTCTGTCAGAATAAAAAGTATAATCCTTTTCCTGCAAATGTCTCTCGCGCCAAATATCTCGCAGTTCCAAGTCATCCTTCATTTCAAAAAAGGATTTAGGCAGTCTAGCATGACTTGGGACGCGCTTAAAAGCTCCAGCCTTATCCATCTGTACATCCAAAACACCATTCCAATCCCCCATAAAAATAAAAGATTTATAATCCAACTGGGTAAGCTTTGTATGAAGTAAACTAAAAAAGTCAGCTTGTTGTTGATTAGGAGCATATAATCCAACTAAAAGCGTCTTTTTACCTTCTAGCAGCAACTCTATCATAATGTATCTTCCATGCTTATCTGCTTCAATTAAGTCTGCTGTTAAAGCACTTTTAACATAAACAACCACTCCATTTTTCTTATTCATTGCAGAAGCAACAAATTGCGTACCCAACCTTGAGTTCGATAAATACTTTTGATCCACAACCCTAATATGCGTTTCTTGCAGACATATAACATCTATCTTGAATTGTTTTAGATATTGAAAAACTTTCTTCCTCTTCTGTGGTGAATTTAGTCCATTAACGTTCCAAGTTAAAAATTTAGTTGCCATGCATATCATCCCAAAGCTCTTGGAGCACTGCTTTGATAGGACTATCTTTTTTAGGCCGTGCTCCTCCCACTGCTTGGCTGTAAGTACGTTGTGGAAGTTCCATAGACTTCTGCTGATCTTGTTCTTTTATCTTTTTTGATCGTTTTAAAGCAGCACGCGTCACCCTCTGTTCTCTGGGATCATCCAAAGAAGTTGTAACTTGATCTCCTCCAGCACCGTTCTCCTCTGTCTGTCCATCTTCAGCCTCTTGATGTTCTCCTTCTCCAGATCCCTTTGCAGCTTCCAGAAGTGTTAATGGGGTTGCTTTTAAAACATTATTGTAAAAATCACGCGCTTGCATCACAGTAACCAGACGGTACCTTTTACCTTCATGCATCACCATCAACCCAGCTGGGATCTCCCATCTGAACCTTATATCTCGTTGCTTGAGCTCTTGCACAAGAAATGTAAAATCCTTCCTTCTCCTTAAAATCTTTGGAGGAATTTCTTTTAGAACCAGAACTTCTTGATCAGCAATCACAACTTTAGTATCATAGGCAGCTTGTATAACTTCATCTCTAATTTCCCTTTTTGCAAAATAAACCACCACATCTCTAGGCAGCTTTCTCTGTCTAGCAATCCATGAATTCACACGAAACACTTTATCCATGCCTCCTTTTATTTCAGATGCTGGCTGATTCAATACCACTTCGAGAGCCTCAGAAACCAGCTGCTTTAGATCTTCCTTAATATTCTCTTTTAAACCTCTGATTCTAATGGCAAACTGCATCTGGTAATATTGAGCAAGACTCAATTCTCTATCCATTTTGTCTCTTAAATCTTCATTCTCCAATACTTTTGCTTCTAATATGGCATTCTTTTGAGTCAAATCTTCCACTTTTTCATCCAAATCTTCCACACATTCAGCCACTTTATGCACTGAAGACAAAATGTCTACCTTCATCACACTGAACTTCTGTTCCATCCTCTCTTCCATTCTCTCCTCCAATTTCTCCAATTTCTCCTCCATCTGTGCAAATTTATCACCCATTGATTCCAAAATTACCTGGGTATTATATCAAAAACAAACAGCCCGAATAATAGTAAATAATAGTTTGACTGAAGTATGTAATATTGAAAAGGGCACAAGACAAGGGTGTCCGTTATCACCTTTATTATTTATTTTAACATTGGAGATATTATTGATTAAAATACGGAATTCGGAAAAAATTAAGGGAATTCAATTTAGAGATCAGGATTATAGACTGAGGGCGTTTGCAGACGATCTGGTTGTTACGGTGACCCAGCCAGAAAATTCTGTTGTGGACCTGATGGAGATAATAATGCAATATGGGAAGGTTTCTGGATTTAAGGTTAATGTACAAAAAACTAAAATATTGGCCAAAAATATGACAGTATTGCAAAAGGCCCTTTTAGAAGGGTTAACTGGATTTGAGATTGTTAAAAGGGTTAAATATTTGGGGGTGTACTTGTCACCCTCAAATGCAAAGTTATATAAAAATAATTATGAAAAGCTATGGGGAAAAATTCAAAAAGAATTGGAAAGTTGGAAAAAATTACAATTGTCTTTATTGGGAAGAATTGCAGCAGTGAAAATGAATGTTTTGCCTAAATTTTTATTCTTATTTCAAATGATGCCTATTCTTAAAAAGACTCAAATTTGGAGGAATGGCAAAAGGGTATCAATAAATTTGTATGGGCAGGGAAAAGGCCACAAGTTAAATTCAAGATTATGCAGGACACACGTGAAAGAGGTGGTCTTAAAATGCCCAACTTTAAATTATATTATGAAGCTGCTGCGTTGTCAGCAATAAGTGACTGGATTAATTTAACACAAGGGAGATTATTAAATCTTGAAGGCCACGACTTGTTATTTGGCTGGCATGCATATTTATTGTATGATAAGAAGGTAGATAATGTGTTTAAGGTACATATTTTAAGACAGGCATTGCTGAGAGTTTGGAAAAAGTACAGACATAAGCTAAACTACAAGATACCTTTATGGGCAATACCGAAACATGCAATAGAAAACATAAATGTTGGGTTCAAACATGATGTGACTACATACAAGGAAATCTTAAGTTTGGAGAGGAACGTATGGTGTTTGAAGCCGTACAACTTTTTACGAGAAGAGAAGATTGTTCAAACTTGGTTTCAATATGGTCAATTACGGGCCAGGTGGAAAGAAGACCAGAAAATTGGCTTCTCAATGACTGATGAAAATCTGGTAAAGCAAATTAGAAATCAGTGTCCAGCACATATCAAACGGATATATCTTGCATTGATAGAAATTGACTCAGAAACAGAACTTGTTAAAGATTGTATGATAAAGTGGGCTCAGAATATTCAAGACGTTATCACAATGGACACTTGGGAAAAGATCTGGGTGAGGAACGTAAAATTTACGCAAGCTCAAAATTTAAGAGACAACTTTTATAAAATGTTTTATAGGTGGCATTTAGATCCTAAAAAGCTTGCAAGTATGTATCCGAACTATCAACCTAAATGTTGGAGATGTGGTGGCGAAGACGCAACGTATTTTCATATATGGTGGACCTGTAAAAAGGTTAAAGCTTTTTGGATTAAAATCTGGTGGAATATGCAGAAGATATTTAAGCAAATGATAAAGTTCTGTCCGCAATTGTTTTTATTGGACATAATCACGGATACTACTGTTGTGGACACTAAGTTGATGTTGAACTTAATTACGGCAGCAAGACTTTTAGTAGGTCAATACTGGAAGAAGGAGGAACTGCCGACTATAGAAGAATGGACTCTAAAAGTTTCTGACCTGGCGGAAATGGCAAAGATTTCGGCTTATTTGAAAGACCATTCGCAACAACGTTATATTATGGTGTGGAAAAGGTGGATTGATTATATCCAGAACAAATATGGGACCAAAAAGTTCCATTTAGCATTTGTATAAGTTTTTTTTATGTGATATTAGTATTGCTTGTAGTCATTTCATATGAGCTAGAGTGCTCATATGAAATGATTGTTTTTTACTTTTATACCTTGTATTTAGCTCTGGGAAGTCAGGGAGGGGGAGGGGGGAAGGGGAGGAGGGTTAGGAAGGGTTGGGTGGAGGGAGGGGGGAGGGATTGTTAAAGATAAAATGTATTGTAAAACTTCAATAAAAAAAAAGAATGTAACCTTTGAAGTCTTTCAAATGGACTGAAAGGGAGGAGAAAGGGAAGGCGTCACGATAGGGATGTATATAATGCTATGGATTTAAACATTTGAGTGTGGTCTCTGTTTTTAGATGCTTCCAGTTGAAGTATCTCTGAGATTTACCACATTTTGCAAACTGCTTTTTCTATTTTCTACAGAATAAACTATTTTGTTACCAATCGAATTTTGTTAGTGTTTTAAATGCATTTCTAACAAATTGGCTGCCCAACGTGGGTCATAGGGCGTCTGTTGCTGCATCTTTGGGAGGCGAAATCAGCTGAGAAAGGCTTGCCCCATTGATTTCAATGGTCCAAGGTTGCAGTTGCAGGTCGAGGAGGCGGACCAAAGCCAGGCCCATGGACCAAATGGTGATTGGTAAGAACTGAGAGAGGGGACCAGAGAATTACCAGAATAAGAACCGGGCAACTTCGTGCCCGAACCTAGGTGAGTAAAACTTGGGATAAACCAAGGAGTAAAACCTAGGTGGTTGGGAGAACGTTGGGTAGGACAGTTTGAGTCTGAGATCTGTGAGAGGTGTGTGTGAGACGCCCTGAGGGCCATAAAGGCTGGCAAGGCGAAGCGAGAGTAGACTCCTGAGTATGCACTTCCATACCTCCACGCGGAGATTGGTCGGAAAAGGAGGAAGCGACTTGGTGAAGCAAACCGTGGTCTCGTTAGATTGGTAAAGAAAACAGAATTGTGCGGTAAATCAACCATGGGTAATTTGGGAGGGTCCCAGGAGAAGAAGTGTGTGAAAAAGATTAGGAATAACCCAAAACTAAAAATAGATCCCCACAGCCCATTAGGGAGATTATTAGAAAACTGGGGGAAACCACCATATAACAAACTGATCATTAAGCTAAATTTAACAAAAGAAGATATGGTAAATTTGTGCTGCTTCATATGATGTGAGGATGAAAAAAATTGGCCCCGATTAGGGACTAATGATTATTCCGTCTGCCAGAACTTATATGATTACGTTAAAACTAAGGCTTGTAAATCCCTGGATAATGAGATAGATTATGCCCTGGTCTGGAATCTGGGCAAATGGAGCAATATATCAGAAAAAAAATCCCTTCTCGTGTCTTCTTAGTAGATGAAGAAGAGGAAAAAGATGAGAAGAGAAAATATTTACCTCCACCGTATAGTCCGGGTCCAATTAACATTGCCCAGGCTCCACCCGGTGCACCATCACCCCCAGGGAGCCCCCAAATAAGACAAAAAGTTAATCAGTATAAAGCCTTATGGAAAGAATTGGAACAGTGTAAAAAGGATATAGAGGACTTTCCGTTTAAACCCATAGAGGAAAAGGATACAGTGTTTCCCTTGAGACAGGTTCCTAATGGAGTAAACGGCCAGGGCCAACCAATCATAACTTTTGTACAGGATCCGCTCCAGGCATCGGAGGTGAGAGTTTTTAGGAAAGAAATGAAAAATATGATAATAATAATAATAATAGTTTAATTTCTATACCGCCCTTCTCCCGAAGGACTCAGGGCGGTGTACAGGGCAATAAATACAATAAAAATACAGTATACAAAAGTTAAGATAGAATTAAATATTAAGCCCAATTACAATAAAATTAATTAAAATCAATATTAAAATTCCCAAACCCATCAGACCAGGCCAGCTGATTCAAATAAATAAGTTTTTAGATCACAGCAGAAGGAGCGAAGGTCAGGAGCCGTCCGGAGCTCAACCGGTAAACGGTTCCAAAGGTCTGGTGCGCCCACAGAGAACGCCCTCCCCCTGGGGGTCATCAGTCGACACTCTCTGACCGACGGCACCCTGAGGAGGCCCTCTCTCTGGGAGCGCACTGGACGAAGGGAAGTTGATGCCGGCAGCAGGTGCTCCCGTAAGTAAACCGGACCCATGCCATTTAGGGCTTTATAGGTCATCACCAGCACCTTGAATCTCACCCGGAAGGCAACCAGAAGCCAATGCAGCTCGTGGAGTAGAGGTGTTACATGGGAGTATCGGGAGACCCCCAACACCACTCGCGCGGCTGCATTCTGCGCCAGCTGAAGCCTCCGCGTGGTCCTCAAGGGCAGCCCCATGTAGAAAGCAATTGCAGTAGTCTAAATGAGAGGTCACGAGTGCATGAGTGACCGTACGCAAGGCATCCCGGTCCAGATAGGGCCGCAACTGGCGCACCAGGCGAACCTGGGCAAAGGCCCCCCTAGTCACAGCTCCTATATGATCTTCCAAGGAGAGCTGTGAATCTAGGAGGACACCCAAGTTGCGAGCCCTATCTATGGGGGGTAATAGCTCACCCTCCATAGTTAGAGGTGGAATAATCTGAATTTCCCGAGATGCCGACACGCACAACTACTCAGTCTTGTCGGGATTGAGCCGAAGCCTGTTCCTCCCCATCCAGACCCTAACCGCCTCCAGGCAACGGGACATCACATCGAGGGCATCACTGGGGTGGTTTGGGGTGGAAATGAGCTGGGTATCATCAGCATACTGATGATACCCAACCCCAAAACCATGAATGATCTCACCCAGTGGCTTCATATAGATGTTGAACAGGAGAGGCGAGAGGACCGACCCCTGAGGAACTCCACAAACGAGAGTCCTGGAGGCCGACCTCTGCCCTCCTGCCAACACCGATTGTGAACGTCCCAGGAGGTAGGAGGAGAACCACTGCAAGACAGTGCCTCCCAGTCCCAACCCCCTGAGACGCTGCAGTAAGATACCATGGTCGATGGTATCAAAAGCCGCTGAGAGGTCTAACAGGACTAAGACAGAGGAACAACCCCTGTCCCGAGCCCGCCAGAGATTATTCACCAGCGCGACCAATGCTGTCTCCGTGCTGTACCCAGGCCTGAAGCCCGATTGGTATGAGTCCAGATAAGCAGCTTCCTCCAGGAACAAAGGGAGCTGATGCGCCACCACGCTCTCAACAACCTTCGCAAGAAAGCGAAGGTTGGAGACCGGACGATAGTTGTTTAAAACTGCTGGGTCCAGGGCAGGCTTCTTGAGGAGGGGTCTCACCACCACCTCCTTCAAGGCGGTGGGAAAAATACCCTCACTCAAAGAAGAAGATAGACAACCCTTTAGGAGCAGCTGAACAGTTAGACAATTTATTAGGACCAAACATTTATACGTGGGATGAGTTAATGGCTATAGAAAACACTTTGTTCTCAGCGGAAAAAAGGCAATTGATCCGGACCGCTGTGATACGAGTCAGGGAGCGGGACCATCCCACTTCGACTAATAATAATATAAAGGGGGAGGATAAAATTCCCATTGTGAGACCTAATTAGGATAATAACAATCAGGCACATAGGACAAATATGGAAGACATGAGAAACATAATTATAAGGGGAATAAAAGAGGCAGTCCCAAAAGCACAAAATATGACAAAGGCTCTAAGCCTTGAGCAGGAAAAGGAGGAATCCCCTGTTGCCTTCTTGCAAAGATTATTTTATTTATTTATTTATTTATTTATTAAATTTCTATACCGCCCTTCTCCCAAAGGACTCAGGGCGGTGTACAGGGCAATAAAATACAACATACAAAAATTAAAAATAAATTAAATTAATTTAGCCCCAACAATAAATAGTTAAAAATAAACCCAAACCCTTAGTCCAGGCCGGCCTGTTCAAACAACCAAGTCTTCAGGTCACGGTGGTAAGAGCGAAGGTCGGGAGCCATCCGGAGCTCAACAAGCAGTTGATTCCAAAGGGCTGGCGCGCCCACAGAGAATGCTCTCCCCCTGGGGGCCGCCAGCCGGCAATCCCTGACCGACGGCACCCTGAGGAGGCCTTCTCTGTGGGAGCGCACAGGACAAAGGGAAGTTGACGCCAGCAGCAAGTGCTCCTGTAGGTAATCCGGACCCATGCCATTTAGGGCTTTATAGGCCATCACCAGCACCTTGAATCTCACCCGGAGGGCAACTGGAAGCCAATGCAGCTCGCGGAGGAGAGGTGTTACATGGAAGTATCGGGAAACCCCCATCACAACTCGCACAGCCGCATTCAGCACCAGTTGAAGCCTCCGAGTGGTCCTCAAGGGCAGCCCCATGTAGAGAGCATTGCAGTAGTCTATCCAAGAAGTCACGAGCACATGAGTGACTGTACGCAGGGTATCCCTGTCCAGATAGGTCCGCAACTGGCGCACCAGGTGAACCAGGACACCATGAGAAGGTATTCAGGAATGGATCCTGATGATGATGCAAATGTGCCGATAGTCAGAATCCAGTTTGTGACTAAGGCTTGGCCAGATATTTCAAGGAAATTGCAAAAACTGGAGAATTGGACTACCGAATCTATAGATGGTTTATTAAAAGCGGCTCAGAAAGTGTATGTCCAGAGAGACGCAGAGAAAGCGAAACAGAAAGGGAGAGTGATGGTAGCCACAGTTAAAGAGGTAGTGAGACAGCAAGAACCCCACCTCCCCGAGCTCCGGAAGGAGAACCAGGACGTGGGAGAGCAGATTGGAACAGGGGAAGAACACAGGGAAGTAGGAATGGCACGGGTCGGGAGGAACACATAAGGAGATGCTTTGGGTGTGGCCAGCCCAGACATTTTAAGAAAGATTGTCCCGTGCAACAGAGGGAAACGCAAGTGTACAAGATAATGGAAGGGGATGAGGAGCAAGATTAGGGGTGTCAAGGGTGCTTTATATTTAAGTCCCATGGAGAGCCCTTGATAAATGTATTGGTGGGACCCAGTGAAGAGGAATTAGTATTTCTGATAGACACAGGAGCAGCCCGGACTTCTGTTTCTGTATTAACTCCAGAAATGAAATTGAGTGGGCAAGTGATCAGAGTTTCTGGGGTGAAAGGGGAAGGATTTGAAGTCCCCAGAATCAATCCCCTGGAAATTAAAGTAAAAGATGGGGGACAGAAAATTAAGATTGAGATGTTATATATTCCTGAGGCTGGAGTAAACCTATTAGGGCGAGACGCTCTGATGGCATTACAATTAAATGTAGAATTCAAACCTGAGACATTCATGAGAAAACTGACCCAGGAGGAGGAGGATAAGATCAACCCATCTGTTTGGGTGAAAGAGGGGAACTGGGGGTGGGGGGTGGGT
The DNA here is from genome assembly GCF_947247035.1 of Vipera ursinii. Lineage (NCBI taxonomy): Eukaryota > Metazoa > Chordata > Lepidosauria > Squamata > Viperidae > Vipera > Vipera ursinii. Next base: position 25,673,959 of record NC_139522.1, read on the forward strand.
TACAGATTCCCCCTTTGAAAATCAACTTGAAAGAACCCAATGAAATAATTAGGCAGAAATAATATCCCATTTCAATGGAAGGAAGAAAAGGTCTACAGTCAGTGATTGATGCCCTCTTAAAGGATGGTCTTTTGGAATCCTCTATGTCACCTTATAATACTCCAATATTACCAGTAAAGAAACCAGATGGGACCTACAGAATGGTCCAGGATCTTAGAGTTCTGAACAGAATTGTTCAGACCTGGCACCCCCTTGTGCCAAATTCCTACACTTTAATGGGGAGAATTCCCCCAAACCACCAATGGTTTAGTGTAGTGGACCTGAAGGATGCCTTTTGGGCATGTCCTCTAGATAAAGAGTCGAGACCCATGTTTGCACAGGAAGGAAACAACAATACCAATGGACTGTACTCCCTCAGGGGTTTACAGAATCTCCCAACTTATTCGGACATGTCTTAGAAGACGTTTTGGAGTCTTTGCAGTTGCCCAAGGGGACCTGTTTAATACAGTATGTGGATGAACTTCTAATCTCTGGGGAAAAGAAAGCAGAAACTATTGACTCTACCAATGCATTACTAAACTTTCTGGGACAACAGGGACCAAGAGTTTCCAAAACCAAATTGCAATATGTGGAAAGGGAGGTGAAATACTTAGGACATTTAATTAGTGAAGGGAGTTGGCGAATCACCCCTGATAGAATAGAAGGGGTAGCCTCACAGCCCCTACCAAAAAACAAAAAGCAACTGAGAAAATTCCTAGGATTGGTGGGATATTGCAGGTTGTGGATCGATGGATATGCAGATTTAACTAAATCCTTATATTCAAAATTAATAGATGCTGAACCATGGGATTTAAGATGGGAGGGCCGTGAAAGAAGTAACTTTGAAAATCTGAAGCAAGCTTTAGTAAAAGCTCCTGTGTTAACTTTGCCAAATTTAGAAAAACCCTTTCATTTGTTTGTAAATACAGAAAATGGAATAGCACGGAGTGTTGACTCAAAACTGGGCTGGGCAAAGAAAGCCAGTCGCTTTCCTCTCAAAGATTATGGACCCTGTAATAAGAGGGTGGCCCATATGCGTACAAGCAATAGCAGCCACTGTGCTTTTGGTTCAAGAAAGTAGAAAACTAACCTTTGGAGGAGCATTTATTGTAAGTACTCCCCATCAAGTCAGAACAATATTGCAACAAAAAGCAGGAAGGTGGCTTACAGATTCTAGAATTCTAAAATATGAAACCATACTAATGCAAAGGAATGACCTGGTACTAACCACTGATCACAATTTAAACCCTGCCCAGTTTCTGGCCAACACCAGACAAATAGTTCAAGAGGGTTTGGAACATTATTGTACAGAGGTGATTGATTTGCAAACAAAAATCAGACCGGATTTGGAAGAGTACTGTATTTTTCGGACCATAAGACGCACTTTTTCCCCCAAAAAAGTGGGGAGGAAAACGACGGTGCGTCTTATGGTCCGAAGGTGATCCGTATGGCCAGCCCCAACCTCTGCAAGTGGAAAGCAAGGGTGATTGCCAGGAGCACGAATCGGCATGTGCTGAGAAACGCCGATCTGGCGCTCCTGCAATCTCCCTCGCTCGGTTTCAGCTTCCTTTGCTACAAGAGAAAGCAGGCTGAAACGGAGTGAGGGAGATTGCCAGGAACGTGAATCGGCCGATCTCGCGCTGCTGCAATCTCCCTTGCTCTGTTTCATCCTGCTTTCTCTTGTAGCAAGGGAAGCTGAAACCGAGCGAGGGAGATTGCAGGAGCGCAAGATCGGCCGATTCGCGTTCCTGGCAATCTCCCTCGCTCCGTTTCAGCTTGCTTTCTGCAAGAGAAAGCCAGGCCGCAGGGCCCCCTCCGCGGAGAGGGAAGGACAAAGAGGGAAGGAAGGAAGGAAGGAAGGAAGGAAGGAAGGAAGGAAGGAAGGAAGGAAGGAAGGAAGGAAGGGACAATGGGGGAGGGAGGGAAAGAGAAAAATAGAGAGAGTGAGGGAGAGAGAGAAGGAGAAAGAAATAGGGAGGGAGAGAAAGAGAGAGAGGGAAAGAGGAAGAGAAAGGGAGAGAGAGAGGGAGAGACAAGGAGAAAGAAAGAGGAAGGGAAATAGAGAGAGAGAAAGAGGGAGAAATAGAGGGAAAGAGAAAAATAGAGAGAGTGAGGGAGAGAGAAGGAGAAAGAAATAGGGAGGGAGAGAAAGAGAGAGAGGGAAAGAGGAAGAGAAAGGGAGAGAGAGGGAGAGACAAGGAGAAAGAAAGAGGAAGGGAAATAGAGAGAAAGAGGGAGAAATAGAGGGAAAGAGAAAAATAGGGAGAGAAAGGGAGAGAGAGAAGGAGAAAGAAAGGGAGGGAAATAGAGGGAGAGAGAGAAAGGGAGAAATAGAGGGAAAGAAAAATAGGGAGAGAGAGGGAGAGAGAGGGAGAGAAAGAGAAGGAGAGAGAGAAATTAAATTAGTAACATGATTGTTAAGTGAATCTGGTTTCCCCACTAACTTTGCTTGTGAGAAGGTTGCAAAAGGCGATCACATGACCCTGGAACAATGTGACCATCATAAATATGAATCGATTGCCAAGCATCTGAATGTAAATCACATGACCTTGGGGATGCTGCAACGGTCATAAGTGTGAAAAATGGTCATAAGTCACTTTTTCAGTGCCGTCGTAACTTTGAACAGTCACTAAGTGAATCATTGTAAGTCGAGGACTACCTGTACTTTATCATTTTTTGTCCTTTTTTGGGGGGGGTCAAGTTTTTGACACCTTGCTGGGTGACTGGTGGTACTCAGACATTGCCTTGTCCTAAAAGTGGTACAATGGATGAAAAGGTTGAAAAGCCCTGTTTTAGTATACCGGTAGTATTTGGTTCAGAATATTTTTTTTCTTGTTTTCCTGCTCTAAAAACTGGGTGCGTCTTATGGTCAGGTGCGTCTTATGGTCCGAAAAATATGGTACCCACTAGAAGGCAGGGAGGCATTATTTATAGATGGCTTCTCTCGAGTAGAGGATGGGTTAAAGAGAAACGGGTATGCAATTATAAATGGACGCACCAAAGAGTTGGTAGAATTCGGTAGCCTGCCAAAGAATTGGTTAGCCCAAACTTGCAAATTCTGTGCATTAAATCAGGCCCTAAAATTGTTAGAAAACAAGGCTGGAACTGTTTCTATGGATTCAAAGTACACCTTTGGGGTGGTCCATACCTTTAGAAACATTTGGGTGGAAAGGGGAATGATTAACAGCAAAGGAAAGGAATTGATTCATGAAGGGCTGATCCAACAGATAATGGAAGCCCTCCAGTTACCAAAAAGAATTGCCATAACCCATGTGAGTGCACATCAGAGGGGCAATTCTTTTGAAAGTGTGGGAAATAGGATTGTGGATGAGGAAGACAAGAGGGCAGCAAATGAAGAAAGTATAAATTTCTCAATACCCATTGTAGAAACGCCAGAAGAGATCCCTGTGTTTTCAGAAACAGAGGAAAGAGAAATAATGCAGATAGGTGGGCAACAAGGAGAGAAGGGTGCATGGTTTCTCCCGGATGGGAGGCAGGTAATCAATAAACCCATAGCGTGAGGATTATTGGAGAAGTTACATAAAGGAAGCCACTGGGGGGTTCAGGCATTGGTGGATGAGCTCCTGAAACATTATGGATGCATTGGAATTTATACCTTGGCCAAACAAGTCACTGAAAAATGTCTCATATGCAAGAAAACTAACAGGCAAGCTATGAGAAAACAGCAACTAGGAGGGAGGCCACCTGCCCTAAGACCTTTTCAATGCATTCAGGTAGATTTCACCGAGCTTCCTAGAATAGGCAAACTGAAGTTTCTGTTGGTTATAACAGACCATTTAACTGGATGGACAGACGTATGTCCTTGTAGTAATGCAACTGCCAAGGTTGTATCAAGAGTACTACTAGATCAGATTATTGCTAGATATGGGATGGTCACTCAAATTGATAGCGACCGGGGAGCCATTTCACAGCAAAGGTATTGCAGAATATTATGGAAGCCTTGGGAATAAGTTGGAAATTTCACACAGCTTGGCATGCGAACAGTGGTGGAAAAGTTGAAAGGGCTAATGCAAAGATAAAGGAATCATTAACTAAACTAATTTTAGAGACCCACATGCCCTGAACTAAGTGCCTGCCACTGGCACTGCTAAGAATCAGGACTCAGCCACGAAAAGACATAGGACTGTCGCCCTATGAATATTTGGAGTTGCTTTTACCCCAGGACAAATTTGTATAGACTCACTCCAAACTCGAGACAGAGTACTGAAGCAATATGTACATAAACTGTCCAGATATTTTGATTTTCTCAGGAAACAAGGATTGCTGGCACAAACAGCTCCCTTGGAGTTTCCAGTCCACAGATTTCAGATCGGAGACTGGGTGCTGATCTGAAGTTGGAAGGAAGAAAAACTGGTTCCAAAGTGGGAAGGCCCTTTCCAGGTGCTGCTGAAATCTGAAACAGCAGTACGAATGGCAGAAAAAGGCTAGACCCATTACATTGTGTGAAAGGACCGGTAGATGCTCCAACTGAGTGGAGAAGTGTGCCTCAACCTGATACTTTGAAGTTGATAATAAGAAAAAGCAAAATATGGAGACATTAGAAAAAGAAGGTTTTTTTCTTCTTATATGTTAGTTTTGTGACTGTATTGTTGATTGTACCCATTGCCCAGACTGTGCACCAACACACAGAGACTGCAGAGAGAAGTGTGATATAGTGATCATCGAAGATTGATGTCCTGAATACAGATCTCAGCCCCTGTTAAGTACTTTTCCAGGGGTGGACAGAATTGGGATAATGATAGACTTCAATATGGCTCTGGTTACAGGAGTAATTAAGATTTGGATGATAGTGGGAATAGTAGGATTTGGAAACACATGCAAAAGCCAAAGTACAGATAACCCTGATAATTGTAATGCTTGTATCAAAACCACTAAAATGGGTAATAAGATAACCGAAACTCTGACATATCATACTGAGATGAGCTGCAAGTTGGTGGTAGGAATGTGTGTTCATAATACTACCTGATTTTCCCTTTGTAATGAAACAGGAAGGATTACATGCATTGACCCCTCTAGTGTGGAATATCAGACAACCATTCAGGTATTTGCCCTTCAAAGTGGAAGGAGCCAAAAGCTATTGTTATTAGGACAAAGCACCAGTACCTCTGCAAATCGCAGAAGTAGAATCTGCTTTCATGCCTGCTATGCCATGAAATTTAGTCCTTGGACCACCTGTGGTGACCTGAGTTGGCAGCGGAGTAACCTCACACAAAGGATATATGTTTACAATGGGGCTTCCCAGACATATTGGTATTCCGATGATAAAGGTCCATCTAGAGTGTGCACAGAGAAGGGCAGTTGGTTTGGTTTAACCAAGGGGGTCGGACAATCTAATTGTTTAGAAGACCATTGCACCCCCATCTGTTTGTATTTTGTAGATCCCAACGAAGGGTTACAAGAATATGGGCTGGGAATTGAGAGTGTGGAAAAGGACCCCAGCACCCACATCTCCATTAACGTAACCAGGAAAAACCTGACCCCCAATAGAAAGGAGGTTATTTCTTTCCTTTTATGAGGAACTTGAAAAGGCCCAGCACCCTGATACTTTGGGACTCACTTTTCTCACCAGAAATCTGTTTATAGATCTAGCTGAAAGAATAGCTATCACCCTCTGAGTAAAAAATTGTTATGTATGTGGTGGGACAAATATGGGCGAACAACGGCCCGGGGAAGCCAAAGAGGTTGATATCCAAGAGACCAATATTACGTCTACATGGACAAATAAATTAGCAAAGAGAAGTCAAAAGTGGGCTCTAACTACATCCATTATAGGTTACTTCTGCTTTCAGAGAAACTGCTCCAAAAATCAGGAGGAAGTGGGAATTATGGTATGCGAAGGTCAGAGATCTTATGGAGACTCAAGCATTCAGAATTGGGGAACCATGCACAGTATTGATTATAATCCCTTTAATAATACAGTTTTACAGGAATTATGGAAAAATGCATCCCAAGAATGGCCTGCTCTGCAAGGATTTTATTGGATATATGGAAAGTTTGCATATACCAGCTTACCTAACAATTGGTGTGGTTCATGTGTATTGGGAAATATAAAACCCAGCTTTTTCCTACTTCCCATTCCTCAAGGGGAAAAACGTGGAATAGCAGTACAGGTGAAACTCGAAAAATTAGAATATCGTGCAAAAATTCATTTATTTCAGTAATGCAATTTAAAAGGGGAAACTAATGTATGAGATAGACTCATTACATGCAAAGCAAGATAGTTCAAGCCATGATTTGTCATAATTGTGATGATTATGGCTTACAGCTCATGAAAGCCCCAAATCCACAATCTCAGTAAATTAGAATATTGTGAAAAGGTGCTCAAAGGCTCAAAGTGTCCCACTCTAATCAGCTAATTAAGCCATAACACCTGCAAAGGGTTCCTGAGCCTTTAAATGGTCTCTCAGTCTGGTTCAGTAGGAATCACAATCATGGGGAAGACTGCTGACCTGACAGTTGTGCAGAAAACTATCATTGACACCCTCCATAAGGAGGGAAAGCCTCAAAAGGTAATTGCAAAAGAAGTTGGATGTTCCCCAAGTGCTGTATCAAAGCACATTAATAGAAAGTTATGTGGAAGGGAAAAGTGTGGAAGAAAAAGGTGCACAAGCAGCAGGGATGACCGCAGCCTGGAGAGGATTGTCAGGAAAAGGCCATTCAAAAGTGTTGGGGACTTTCACAAGGAGTGGACTGAGGCTGGAGTCAGTGCATCAAGAGCCACCACACACAGACAGATCCTGGACATGGGCTTCAAATGTTGTATTCCTCTTGTCAAGCCACTCCTGAACAACAAACAACGTCAGAAGCGTCTTACCTGGGCTAAATTCTAATTTACTGCGATTGTGGATTTGGGGTTTTCATGAGCTGTACGCCATAATCATCACAATTATGACAAATCACGGCTTAAACTATCTTGCTTTGCATGTAATGAGTCTATCTCATATATTAGTTTCCCCTTTTAAGTTGCATTACTGAAATAAATGAACTTTTGCACGATATTCTAATTTTTCGAGTTTCACCTGTATATGAAGATAAGGGAGCTAGGAAAAAGCGATCAGTGAAAATTGGAGAGTGGAAGGATAATGAATGGCCTCCTGAACGCATAATAGCAGTCTACGGGCCAGCCACATGGGCTGAGGATGGATCATGGGGATATAGAACTCCAATTTATATGCTGAATCGCATTATTAGGCTACAAGCGGTTTTGAAAATTATCACTAACGAAACAGCGCTAGCATTAAATAAGTTGGCTAAACAAAGTACCCAAGAGCCTTGGTGGAGCAGTGGGCTAATGCCTCCTTAAGTAACACCAGCTGCCTGCAATTAGTGCAGGTTCGCATCCCACCAGGCTCAAGGTTGACTCAGCCTTCCATCCTTCCGAGGTAGGTAAAATGAGGACCCAGATTGTTGGGGGCAATTAAGCTGACTTTGTAATAATGCCGCTTGGGTGTGTGTAGATATCCCAGACTCCCAAAAGACCTTTTTGATTCCTATATTAAAAGTTACAAAGTTCTCCCTTCCTGTCTCTAGTGATAACAATTCTGCAATTGTAAAATCTGCTTTCCTCAGCCTGCAAAAGACCTTTTTGATTCCCATATTAAAAGTTTTAACACTTCTGCCTTCCCCCCATTTGCAATTGTAAGGTCACATTCCTGCATTCCATTCCTGCCTCTGGTGATAAAACTCTTTCTTCATTTACAATCACATTCCTGCCTCTGGTGATTCTTCATTTACAATTGTATTTAACAAGACTTGTTTCATGTAATTGCCCATGCCTCAAGATATGGCTTCCTGTCTCCTGCAACTGTCTCTGCTTCAAGATTATGTCTTTTAAGTTATGTCTTCCTATGATAATCCTTGTCTTCTTTGTTAACATTTGTATAAGATAGCTATGCTTTATTGTTTCCTGTGATGACCTTTGCTCTCTTCATTAGCAGTTGTATGCAATGAGCTATGTTCTATGACCTTCCATATGTTAATTCCTCATGTATGTACTTCCCCCCGCCCTGATGAAAATGCCCAATAAAAGAGGACTGTGCAGAGCTGTTCAGGGGCAACAACATCCACCCCGGGCACTCTGTGCTCTCTCACCTTGAACAAACTTGTGTTGGTGCCTCAGTTTGTCCTAGGATCCTGTTCCTGAGCTATCGCAGTTCCCAAGTGTGACCGTTGGAACGTCCGGCACACTGGGTCGGTGGCAAAGGGCAAAATCCTTCCATATTCAAGGTGTTCACCCTTGCGAGGGTCCCTCTAAATTCTCACCCCTGTCACGGGGCTCTAAGAGTTGAGGCCAGAACCCTGATCAGTCGCTCAGCGCAACAGGTGTGTGTGTGAAAGCCCTAATAAGCAGGCATATACATAGAATGAAGGCTACTGCTAAGCTTGTAAGCCGCCCTGAGTCTTCGGAGAAGGGCGGGATATAAATGGAATTAAAATAAAAAAATAAAAAATAAAATAAATGAGAACTGCAATTTATCAAAATAGGTTAGCATTGGATTATTTATTGGCAGAATAAGGGGGAGTCTGTGGAAAATTTAATCTCAGAAATTGTTGTCTACAAATAGACGATGAAGGAAAAGCCATTGAGGAAATAGCAAATAAAATAAGAAAAATAGCCCATGTACCAGTCCAAACCTGGACTGGAATACTTGATGATGAGGGATTCACGGGAGGAATTTTTCGGAATTGGAAACAAGCCTTATTTATGTTAATAGTAATATTAATAGGATTAATGTGCTTACCCTGCTTGATTCTTATAATACGAAGTATTGTACAAAACACTGTGGAAGGAATGGTGAATACCATTAGCAAAAGTGACAAGCAAATGATGGTGTTACACAATGGAACTGAACATACTGCAAAAATTGATTTTGAGAATGCTGAGGAGATCCGGGAAAGTTTAAAATCATTTGAAAAACAAAATTTTTATTTTTAAAATTAGTGTAAAAATAGAAAAGGGTGAATTTGATAAAAATACATTAGTTTAAAAATAAAATAGTTCTTTAAACCCATTCCTATCCTATGTTTCCTGGAGGAGAAAGAGGAAGAATGTATTGCCTCCTATGTAAACTATTGTTTATTGCTCTTTGATATGTATAACCTTTCTACTATTGTTTATTGCTCTTTCATCTGTTTTCTCACCATTGTATCTGTTAAGAAATTTGTTGTGCAGAGGTCTCCTTGTGCTACCAAAGAGTTGCACAGACAAGGAATGGTACTGAGAGCAGTAAAGTCACACAAGAATACACTGAGTTATAAAAACAAAAAGTAGTTTACTTTTGAGGTGGTGTAAGAACAAAAATGCACAGTCAAAAAATAAACAGTCCAAGATCATACACAATAGCAACAGTCCAAAGCTACAAAGTCTTCTTACCGGTCCAGAGGTCAATACACAGTTTAGGTTACAACAGTAGTAAACTAACAGCAGAGCAAAAACAGTAACAGTAGAGATCAGTGAATTTAGAGAGAGAGAGAAGCTACGTTCCTAGCTTCCTCTTATGGCCATGAGAACACTTACACACCCATTGGCCAATTAACAACTTAAAGACATAGCATTATGGTTAATATATTTTCAACCCAACATTGTAGGCTAACACCATATGCCTAACATTCTCCCCTTTGGGTAGAATAATATATAACTCTTACAATCTTATGCACATTCTTTCACAATTAGCATTGTGTTTCACAGCACTTTGTACCTTTGTAAAATGGTCTGCAATATTTACATCAGATGGGCAATACTCTAGCTGTATTAATTTATCTTTGACAAATTGTCTGACATTCAAATAACGAAGATCAGTATGTTTAGATCTTGTTCTTACTGCAGCATTATTTGCCATCTTTATTGCAGCCTGATTGTCCTCATACACAATGAATGGATCATTTACATTTAAACCCATATCTAACAATAATTGTTTGTACACTAGCAGTTCTGTACATAACACTGATAAACATGAAAATTCAGCCTCCATTGTAGATAAGCTTATGTGTTTTTGTCTAATAGATTTCCATCCAATTAAAGAATCACCCAACATTATAGCCAACCCTGAAGTAGATTTACGAGTGTTTGTATCAGAGGCAAAACTCGCATCTGCATATGCTGTGAGGATTAACTCACGATTTGGCTCTAGATATAACGAGTAGTGAATAGTTTGCTTCAAATACCTTAATACTCGTTTAGCTGATTGCCAGTGTCTAACAGTAGGATTATTGTTGTACCTAGCTAATTGATTTACACAGTAAGAAATATCAGGTCTAGTCCAATTACTCAGATACATAAGACTTCCTATCAAAGATTGGTACATAGTCTTATCAAATACAGGACTCTCAACATTAGTGTCCTTAAAATCCATAGCCATTGGAGTTTTTGCTGGTTTACACATTTCCATGTTGTATCTCTTTAATAACTGAGATATTTTACTGGCTTGCAACACCTTAAAACCCCTATTTGTTTTCACAATATCTAACCCCAAATAGTGGCTAATTTTCCCAAGATTTCTAATTGTGAATTTATTTTGCAATCTTGAAATGATAGTTTGTGCTTCTAACTCAGTTTTTGTTATTATTGCAATATCATCTGTGAATAATAAAAGAAAAGATAATGCTCCGTTGTGTTCTCTTCTAAACAAACAAGGATCAGCATTACTGGCTACAAAACCTATTGCACTTAACTTATTAACTATACATTTGTTCCACTCATAGCCTGATTGTTTCAATCCATAGAGGCTTTTCTTTAACTCCCAACAATCATGGTCTCTATCATAGGTCAATCCTGGTGGTATTCTTAAATAAATAGTATGTTGCAATGGAGCATGTAAATATGCAGTTTCAACATCTACATGGTTAACTATATATTGATTTTTAGCCGCCCATACTAAAGCTGCTCTTAAAGTAGTTGCCCTTAGACTGGGTGCAAACACTTCGTCATAATCCTCAGTAGTTTGGGCAAAACCTTGTGCAACCAAACGTGCCTTATGGGTTATAGTTCCATCTACACCCTTCTTTATCTTATATATCCATTTGCAACCCATAGCTTGCTCACCAGGTGGCAGTTTTGCTTCCACATAAACTTTAAGATCCTGCAAAGACTTCAACTCCCTGTTCATTGCAGTTTTCCATGATACTTGTTCCTTTTCAGGATACATCCTGATCTCATCATAGTTAGAAGGTACTGAACTAACTTGACATATACTAGCTTCATAGCGATCAGGTGGATGTCTGATGCGCGTTGAACGCCAAGGAATTACAGGGCTTTGAATTTCTGTCTCCTTTCCTTCCTCTGATTCCTCTTTTATCTCCCCTATCTCCTCTTCATCTTTTATATTTACAGGAGATATATTATCATTACTAGTTACGTTATCAGAGGAGTCCTCAAACACTAGAGGATCAGTATTAACAGTTACTTGCTCTAACCTATCCCAACCAACGTGCTCAAGGAATTTTGCACTCGCACTGTTATATACATTAGTTGTGCCTCGTTCCCAGAAACGATAGGATCTATGGTTAGCTTCATAACCTACAAAGTATAATTGCCTAGCCCTATGTTGACCTTTACTCCTGAGTTGTGCAGGAATGTGGACCCAAGCTGGAGTGCCAAACGTGTGCAGGTAATCAAGGTTTGGTCTTCTACCATGCCATATTGTATATGGTATTTTACCAGTAGAAGTATTAACAACTATATTCAGAACATGGTTTGCACATTTTGCTGCCTCCCCCCACAGTCTATCTGTTAAGCCAGAATCTTTTAACATAGTTCTCATCATGGCTTGTAACATTTGCCCACGTCTCTCAACAAAAGCATTATGTTGAGGCCTATAAGGCGCTGAACGTTTATGCTCAATGCCAGCAGATTCTAACATATCAACAAAACGCTTATTTGTAAATTCAGTACCATTATCAGTAATTATGCACTGAACCTTTCTCTTTGTTTTTCTCTCCACGAACTTCAGCCAGTTTGCAAATTGTTGGAAAGTGTCTGCCTTTGACTTAAGCAGATAACAAAAACCATAACGAGAGTAATGGTCAAGTATACTTAAAATATAGCAAGATCCTCCTAAACTTGGTTTCATGGGTCCAATTAAATCAGCAAACACAATTTCCAAAGGAACAGTTGTTTTGAAGCTGTTTAACCTGTTTGCAGGAGTTGCCTTACTCTTTTCCTGATTACAGGCATTGCAATTCAAATACTTACTACATGGCTTCAGTTTAATTCCTTCTACTAACTCAACTGTTTTACGTAGTGAGTTGAAATTTACATGCCCTAACCGCCTATGCAATAAATGTATACATTCATCATGTGGCTTCTTGTTCTCACATATTGAGTTAGCTCTAACTGTACTAACCTGGTTACTTGTGAGAAAGAATAAACCATTTTTTAAATTAGCGGTTACACAGGTTCCATTCCTCTCAATAGTGCATTGCTCCCCTCTGAATGTTACCACAAACCCAACTTTAACCAATTCCCTTACAGATAACAGGTTGAATCTTAGCTTAGGTATATATAACATAGGTAACTGTTCATCAATGCATGGACAATAGGAATTACCTTCACCAGAGGCCTTCATCCTCCAACCGTTGGCTAGTGAAACATATTGGTTGCTGTTTTTCATATTAACAAACCTCTTTCACTTTAGTAATGCATTGTGAAGCCCCACTATCAACAACCCACAATTCATTATTTCTGGATGTTGGTTCACCAGAAACAGCCAAACCAATGCTCTTCTTAGCCTTTCCACAGCTATTTACATTCTGTTTTTTACCCTTTCTACAGAATTTGGCTATATGCCCTCTAGCCCCACAAGAATAACATTTCTTGACGATGTAAGCAGTGGTAAATGGCTGCTCCTCTTGTGGCTGTGTCTCTCTCAGCTGGTCTCTGTCACGCCTCCTTCTGGACTCTTCCAGCAGTCTCCCAGTAATGTTGGTCAATGTCAGTTCCTCTCTGGTCAGGACTTCCAAAGAAGAAACATACCCATCATAACTCTCATCCAAAGATGACAGAATAATGTAGACCTGATGCAACTCTGAAAAAAATCAGCTGCTTTTCATGAAGCTCTTGAAAAGTTGCCTTCATGTAATTTAAATGGGTCAGCATATCTCCATTCTTCTGCAGACGAGCCCTAAACAGTTTACGTGTAAGGTGTATATGTGCACCCACACTGTCTCGAACATAAAGCCTTCGCAAAACATCCCAACACCTAGCAGCAGACTCCTCACCACGAATATGGACAAGCTGCTGGTCATTCAGTGTTAGTCCAATAATGCAAAGAGCTTTCTCATTGCTACGTTTAAAGTCGTCTAACTTCTTTGCATCCTCTTCGTCATCTGGATCCCAAGCAGTAGTATCAGGTGGGTTATTTACAACAGACCATAGTCCTTCCTTGCGCAAAAGCAAGCAGCATTTCGTGGACCAGGAAACATAGTTTGTCCCATCCAACCGGGTTATCCAGGAGATGCCTGACAACTGTTCTTGTGCCATTTTACACCAAATAGCTAACACAAACTCAGCTAGGAATACTGTGTGTACTAACTCTCAGTACAGGCCTGGGCCCATAACCAGTGTTAAGGAATTTGTTGTGCAGAGGTCTCCTTGTGCTACCAAAGAGTTGCACAGACAAGGAATGGTACTGAGAGCAGTAAAGTCACACAAGAATACACTGAGTTATAAAAACAAAAAGTAGTTTACTTTTGAGGTGGTGTAAGAACAAAAATGCACAGTCAAAAAATAAACAGTCCAAGATCATACACAATAGCAACAGTCCAAAGCTACAAAGTCTTCTTACCGGTCCAGAGGTCAATACACAGTTTAGTTTACAACAGTAGTAAACTAACAGCAGAGCAAAAACAGTAACAGTAGAGATCAGTGAATTCAGAGAGAGAGAGAAGCTACGTTCCTAGCTTCCTCTTATGGCCATGAGAACACTTACACACCCATTGGCCAATTAACAACTTAAAGACATAGCATTATGGTTAATATATTTTCAACCCAACATTGTAGGCTAACACCATATGCCTAACAGTATCCGCTGAGAGATAGAGACTGATGTTAATTCTTAGGAAGTACTTAGCAAAACAAATGTAAACCAAAAAAAGGGGGGGGGTTGATGTACTCTGGTTAGGTGATGGGAGAAGAATGTAACCTTTGAAGTCTTTCAAATGGAATGAAAGGGAGGGGAAAGGGAAGGCGTCACGATAGGGATGTATATAATGCTATGGATTTAAACATTTGAGTGTGGTCTCTGTTTTTAGATGCTTCCTGTTGAAGTATCTCTTAGAGATCCACCGCATTTGCAAACTGTTTTTTCTATTTTCTGCAGAATAAACTCTTTTCTTACCAATCCAATTTTGTTAGTGTTTTAAACGCATTTCTAACAAGAGGAGACAGTAATTGTTGGACAATTATATTTTTTTGGAAATCTTTGAGTTTAAAAGAAATTTGTCAAGCCCCGTGGGCTCGACATCACAAGGGGAGCTGGGGGAACACCGCGCACACCGCCCACCCAAGCCTCATGGCGGAAGCTACCCAGAAGCAGCACAATCAGCAGTGGAGCAGCTGCCAGCCACCATGGGCTGCCGCACAGAGGCCACAGCCACATCCCCGAAGTCCAGCTGCTCTGAGGCCTTGTGGCGCGTCTGCGCCGACGGAGCTGCTGAAAAGACCCGCAGGCAATCAGAAAGACAGCCACAATTCGTTCTGGGGCTTCTCAGCTGCCTGCTCTTTGGCGGCGGCGCCAAGCGGGCCGGAACCACGCTCGGCTGGCAGGGCATTGTGGGGGGTTGCAGCACTGAGACACTGGACGGTGGAGGGGAGCACAATAGGGTCTCAGGGGAGCGTGGCAGGAGGATTTAGGGCACACACTTACCTGCAATCCGTGTGGGGCTCCGGAGCAGAGGGCGGGACACCGCACGAGATGGGAAGGGGGCGGGTTTTCAAGCAGGCTCAGCCGGATGCTGGTCTGCCCAGGGAGGATGTGGCCGATTACCCTCAGTGTTTAAATGGCACGTTGGGATGACTAGTTCCCAACGCTGACTTTGTAACTGCTTGGACATTTCTGGAGTAAAGAGGTCCTTGCCGTCAACCGTGCCACGTTGTCGTCGTCTTCTTTCCAGCGCGGACGGCTTTGACAAAATTACTCTGAGTTGTTTTGCTTAGATTTGTAAGTTTTAACCTACTTAATGGAAATTTGTTTCCATCTGAATAGAATCTGATTAAATTGGAATTTGACTCACTTTATATTAAAAGCAATACTAAAGTTTGATATAAAACTATTTCAGTAACTCAGAATATCTCATTAAGCTGGTTTGTCTTTTTGTGGAGTTGTTTTTTTGTTGTTTTGGTTTTTTATGTTTTTGTGTCTGTGTGCAGGACACATTGATGGAGGGTGATATCTGGGAGAATTGAGGGACTTGTGGTTCGGTCCTTGTTTGGAACAGGGAAGGAGTTGAGAAGATTTTTAGGATTGTGAATGGCTATGTTGTTTTGACTAATGATTTGTATGCAAAACTGTTAGGAAAAGAGGCAGCCAGTGACATTTTTGTCTCAGTGTGGGTAATTTTAAATCAGAAAGCCGAAAGGAGGTAACCACTTGTTCATAGCAAAGTAGTTGGGAAAGAAAAGAAAAAGAGTGACATAATGAAGGAGCGATAGTAGATGGGAAGAAGAAAATGTGAGTGGTAGCTGGGAGAATTTCCCTCCCTTGGTCAGCACTAACCTGTGGATTTTATGCCTTACAGCAGGCTCTGAGGTTGTTAATAAGGAAGAAGCAGAATATATACACTGACTCCAAGTATGCTTATGGAGTCTTGAATACTTTTGGAGAAAAGAAAGAAAGAAAAGATTACTGGTAAAGGGACACAGTTGGCTTATATAAAGTTGATAGAAGATGAAGAACAGACAGAAGTTAGGCCAGAGTGGCAAAAGAGAAGGGAAGGAATGGATAATAGGAGGAAGAAACAGGAAAGTTGTTTTTAAGTTGGTTTGCACAGACTTGTGAATTGCATGCATTAAAATTGTTGGCAGCAGGGAGACTGCCACTAACAGGATCAGCTCAAACATGTGAATTGTATGCCTTAACACAAGCCTTAGAATGTTGAAGGAACAAGAATGTACTATAGAAATATGGAAAGAGAGAAACATGGTAAGTAGAAGAAAGTGAGAGGTGGATGTTGCATGATGGGAGACGGATGTTGAAAAGACAAAGAAAAGAAAGAAAAAAAGACAGCAATAGCTAGAACACAGAAGCAGCCACTAAAAGGGGGTCACAAGGGATAAATGCTGTTGATACTAAGCAGTGAACACTCAACACCTCATAGGATGTGTATTAAATGAAAGACTGGTTTGCTTTATCAGAAACTTCTAGGATTTTTGCCATGAAGAATGTGAATTTCAAATTGTGTTGAAAAAGTGGAAACATCTGTATGATATTTGTTATTCCATTCTTCATTCACAGTTTCTCTCATTCCTACAATAGAAACTGTGATGCAATCATTAAAAAATATTTACAGATAAAAAATGGTTGTATTTATATTTTAGTTAAACAAATCTGTGATAAATACAAGTAAATTAAAAGCTTTGCAAAATTTGGTGGTGAGGCCATTTCAATATAGGCCTCAATTGGAAAGCTGTCTTTGTCCCTTTCAAATGATATATGCGAGGCTTTTGTTACATGAAGGTTCAAGAATGTCAATGAGGAAGAGAACAAAAGTTACTCAATATTTAATCTGGCGCAGGTTTTGTCTCTTATCTCAGTACAGGCCCAGGCTGCCCTACCACCTGTCTCTGCCCATTGTTGTTCCTGGAGAGTGGGTTTGTCACTGTGTTTTTGCTGTTTTTCAGCAAAGCAAGTTATAGTTTGTACTTTGCAAGCTGTCTTGTTATCTTATCATTGTAACCATGGTGAGTGTCACATGTTCAGCCAGTTTACTACTGTGTGCGCATGCCTAAAACAAAAGTTACTTTCTTTTTCCTCTTCTTTGTGCTCTCTGGAGAAATAGATATGTAGCCATGAGTCTTTCTGTGTTTTTACAAGTTTCTTTGTAATTAAAAGGTTAATAGTAGAATATATGCTTCGGGTTGTCTTTATCATGCATCAAAATGAACCACGATTCATCACTCTCTGATAGAGTTTTTTTACTCTTCTGACATGGTAGCAGCGTTTGGTTTGTTTATTTTTGATGCTGATAAGTTAGTTAGTTCAGCTGATTTATGCTGTCCTCAATTTACTGAAAATGCCGATGCCAAAGGAAGACAGAGAGGAGTCTGATGAAGAACAGATTTTACTTGCTTCTGCCACGCGTCTTGGAGAAGATTTAAGGTCAGTTACACCATCTTCTATTTTTACAAGCTCTAATGCAGCCGTCTCAGAAAGTTTTCACACTCAAGGAGCTCATGCTGAATATGAGTGTTTCCGTGCCAGACCAGTGAAACGTGGGCAGGATGTAATTTTTTATTCTCCTTGTACCCCTGAACAAACTCTGCCTGAGAAGGCTGTTAAAAGTTATTTTGAACAAATTGAGGTTTTTGAGCAAAGGCTACAACAGGCTAAAGCATATGCCTCAATGTTTACGCAGCATGAGAGGGAATCTGCTTTTATTCAAAGCCCAGAGTCGGCCATATTGCCTTCTTCTCCCAAGCCAAAGCCACACCCACCAGTGGCTGTTATGTTAGACGAAGGGGAACAGAAAGATCAAATGGCACGCAAGGCTACAGTGATGCCTGAATCTAATGTTATAGCACCATCTGCTGGTGAATTTGTTTTACAAGATAGAAATTACTTATTACATGGAATGCAAGAGCAAATTAAGAGAATGCAAAATGCGTTTTCATCAATCATTGCTCCAAGCTGATGGTGCTAGAATTCCTATTAATACTGCTACTAGCCAGGTTCCTGTCCCAGATAGAGCACAGAAACAGTCAGCCCAAGTGCAGTTACCACTGGGTTCTCAAATTCGAAGGCCAGTGCCAACTGCAGGCCAACTTAATGTTGCAGCTCAAGAGCCAGTGCCTCCTGCTGGCCAGAGTGGAATTGCGGCTCAAGTGCAACCACAGCCAGCACCGGTACCAGCGGCAGTCCCAATGCATCTGCCCCAATTCTTGGCACAGGCGCCACCGGTGCCTCCTGCAGGTCAAGTCCGAATGGCACAGCCTGCACAGCCTGTACCTCAAATGCATGTTCCTCAACAGGCATCTCCTATTGTACCACTGGCTGGTGACTTGAAATTGAAACGGTCAGGACAAAATTACAGGGCATGGGTCAGTGAAGTTGGACTTCTGCTCCGCAGAGAAGGTACTCATCACATGGTATTTAATCCTCCTGACCAGCCATGGACTCCTGATATATGGAACTTGAATAATAAAGCATGTACAACATTATTGATGTCAATGGACACTGAATTGCAGCTTACGTTTTCACAAGATGCAACTGCTCAACAAATTTGGACTCAGTTAGAAGCATGTTATCGGCCTACATCAATTGAGTCTACATGTTTGCTTTTGTCCAAGTTCCATGGCTCTAGACAAAAACATGGTGAACATATTGGAGAACACTTAACTAAAATTAAAGGAATAAGAAGAGAACTGGGTGAAAATGGCTATCCTATTGATGACTTTCAAATGATCAGCATTATTATTAACTCATTGAACTATGAATGGAAAGGTGCTATTACCAAGATTAATCAAGTGCCCATTGCTCAACGCACAGTGGATCATGTATGCAGAATTTTAACCGAAGAGGCACTTATGCAAGCCGCGCCACATTTGAGAGGACCACCTGTATCAAGAGCTCCAGCGAGGTGTTTCTTCCGTGAAAGAGCCTACATTCCAAGGATGCCAAGATGTTACATCTGCAATCATGTGGGACATGCCACCCAGGATTGTCCCCAACGATTTTCAGCGCCCGCCACATACCAGCCCAGAGGAACAGATTCCAGAGGAGGCAGAGGTAGAGGCAGATGACAAGGTCGTGGCCGTGGTCCCAGGCGTGATCCACAAGCTCCACTTGCCACATTGGCTTTAACCAACGATCCACAATCTCAACCAGAGTACGACAGACGACTTCTTTGGACTTTGGACAGTGGAGCAGCATTACATGTTATCTATAGAAAATAGCTTTATACAGAGATGCACAAGCCTGAACCTGAACTTTGTGAACTTTACTCTTTTTCAAATCATCCTGTTCGGGTCATGGAAAAAGGAACTGTTTATACAGGGAGTGCAGAATTATTAGGCAAGTTGTATTTTTGAGGATTAATTTTATTATTGAACAACAACCATGTTCTCAATGAACCCAAAAAACTCATTAATATCAAAGCTGAATATTTTTGGAAGTAGTTTTTAGTTTGTTTTTAGTTATAGCTATTTTAGGGGGATATCTGTGTGTGCAGGTGACTATTACTGTGCATAATTATTAGGCAACTTAACAAAAAACAAATATATACCCATTTCAATTATTTATTTTTACCAGTGAAACCAATATAACATCTCAACATTCACAAATATACATTTCTGACATTCAAAAACATAACAAAAACAAATCAGTGACCAATATAGCCACCTTTCTTTGCAAGGACACTCAAAAGCCTGCCATCCATGGATTCTGTCAGTGTTTTGATCTGTTCACCATCAACATTGCGTGCAGCAGCAACCACAGCCTCCCAGACACTGTTCAGAGAGGTGTACTGTTTTCCCTCCTTGTAAATCTCACATTTGATGATGGACCACAGGTTCTCAATGGGGTTCAGATCAGGTGAACAAGGAGGCCATGTCATTAGATTTCCTGCTTTTATACCCTTTCTTGCCAGCCACGCTGTGGAGTACTTGGACGCGTGTGATGGAGCATTGTCCTGCATGAAAATCATGTTTTTCTTGAAGGATGCAGACTTCTTCCTGTACCACTGCTTGAAGAAGGTGTCTTCCAGAAACTGGCAGTAGGACTGGGAGTTGAGCTTGACTCCATCCTCAACCCGAAAAGGCCCCACAAGCTCATCTTTGATGATACCAGCCCAAACCAGTACTCCACCTCCACCTTGCTGGCATCTGAGTCGGACTGGAGCTCTCTGCCCTTTACCAATCCAGCCACGGGCCCATCCATCTGGCCCATCAAGACTCACTCTCATTTCATCAGTCCACAAAACCTTAGAAAAATCAGTCTTGAGATATTTCTTGGCCCAGTCTTGACGTTTCAGCTTGTGTGTCTTGTTCAGTGGTGGTCGTCTTTCAACCTTTCTTACCTTGGCCATGTCTCTGAGTATTGCACACCTTGTGCTTTTGGGCACTCCAGTGATGTTGCAGCTCTGAAATATGGCCAAACTGGTGGCAAGTGGCATCTTGGCAGCTGCACGCTTGACTTTTCTCAGTTCATGGGCAGTTATTTTGCGCCTTGGTTCCTCCACACGCTTCTTGCGACCCTGTTGACTATTTTGAATGAAACGCTTGATTGTTCGATGATCACGCTTCAGAAGCTTTGCAATTTTAAGAGTGCTGCATCCCTCTGCAAGATATCTCACTATTTTTGACTTTTCTGAGCCTGTCAAGTCCTTCTTTTGACCCATTTTGCCAAAGGAAAGGAAGTTGCCTAATAATTATGCACACCTGATACAGGGTGTTGATGTCATTAGACCACACCCCTTCTCATTACAGAGATGCACATCACCTAATATGCTTAATTGGTAGTAGGCTTTCGAGCCTATACAGCTTGGAGTAAGACAACATGCATAAAGAGGATGATGTGGTCAAAATACTCATTTGCCTAATAATTCTGCACTCCCTGTATTGAAGAGCTTGATGCATACATTCCTGATGTTTATTATGTACCATCAGCTAATAGTAATTTGCTTCGTCAGAGTCACTTGTCTAGGGTATCAAAATTCCAGGTTCATCATCTTGAAAAAGCAAGTTATGTAGTTAAAGATGGAGATATTGTTGCTGAAACCATGTTGATTGGTGGTGTTTATTACTTAAAGCCAAAGTCTAAGCAGCAAGAGCAGGCAAGTATACAAGCTCCAAAAAGGGGGAGTGCAGGCCCGGTGAGAGATGTTCCAGAGAGAGATCCTGTTGCCATTTCAAAGGCTCCTAAAGCTAACAGGAAGACAAATAAGATACAGGTTGCTCACGGCAAGCCTGAGGTTCCTAATAAACATGGTAACGTTTAGAATTCACTAACAGATAAACCTTTGCATTACAGGTGTATTCATAAGTGGCATAGAAGATTGGGTCATGCCAGTTTCCGTGTTCTGAAGAAGATGCCAGATTTCGCAAGAGGTTTGGATCTTTGAGCTGTCTGGCCCAGGCTGAGGGGTTTTAATTTTTATTAGGCTTTAGTTTTAAATTTCGGGGACTTTATTTAATTAATTGTTTTAATCTGATTTTAATTTTTGTATGTTTGTTTTAATCTTCCCTGTACACCGCCCTGAGTCCTCTGGGAATAGGGCGGTATATAAATTTAATAAAATAAAATAAATAAATAAATAAATAAATAAATTGTAACCATGGTGAGTGTCACATGTTCAGCCAGTTTACTACTGTGTGCGCATGCCTAAAACAAAAGTTACTTTCTTTTTCCTCTTCTTTGTGCTCCCTGGGGAGATAGATATGTAGCCATGAGTCTTTCTGTGTTTTTACAAGTTTCTTTGTAATTAAAAGGTTAATAGTAGAATATATGCTTCGGGTTTTCTTTGTTTACCACGCATCAAAATGAACCACGATTCATCACTCTCTGAGTTTTTTACTCTTCTGACAGGGTTCTGGTGAAAAGAACTGTCACCTAGAAATACCAGTCCTGAGTTGTCTCAACCATGCCAAGTCTTCCTGATTTAAGGAATCAAGGCGTGAGTCCATGGAAAGTCCCATCATTCCCTCTCCAGCAACAAGCTCCGCAGCTGGATGGCCTGAAAATGAAATTTCAACCTGCCTCGCCTGTTGAACTGTTTCCATCTAAGTACGAGAAAAACATCAATGGATTGGACTACCCTGGAAATCATGTTCCGGGAACCTGCACTATGTATTGCAATATTTTTCTTCTGCTACTGTTGTTTCCCTCGTACCTTCTTTGGTAGAAGGAAGGACCATGGGCACAAAACTTTATGGCGGAAAAAGGGAGTTGTGTTTATAACAAGACTACGTATTCCACTTGCAAAGGGGCAACAAGGTCACTTGTTATGCTCCTATCAATATAGTGCAGCTTTACCAAAAACTTTAAATTTGGACATATGGAGGAACATACAGACATTACCTTTGGGGGAAGAATAACATGAGATTTATGGACAAGTGCCAGAAATTTTTTTTATGCATGTAAAGCTATTGACTAATAAGCTAAATGGACTAAGTGTGGAGGCAGGCCTACTCATTAAATGCCAAATATGTTTGCACATCCTACCCAACCTGGCATAATCAAAGCATTCCTGCAACCTGGTGTGCTTCAAGATAACCAGACCAATGGATTTTTCAGCATCATTTGAACTTGCTATCAATTGAACCAGATACAAATATGGGTCCAAGTTGATCTTCCTGAACTGGAAACCACAAATGAGATTCCCTCAGTATCAAAGACTTCTTTTTATTGATCTGGCCCAAAAGAATTGTTTCATTTTTAAATGTGAAGCTTGAGAGAACATCACTTCTTATTTTCATTTGACTTGGAAAGAAAAGGACTCTCCAACCAAATGGGTCCTCTATTTCATCATTGTGGCCCTACATTGTATAATTAGACCCCAGTCCGACATTACACATAAGGAATATGTCAAAGAAGTCACTGACAGAATGCGCAAGTTGGCTCATGTCCCTGTCCAGACATGGACAGGAACACTGGATGTTGGAGGATGGTTTTTGGGAATGTTTGATAATTGGAAAAGAATATTGTTCATTTTGTTTTTGGCCTTAGGAGGGTTGTTGTGTTTATCATGGCTTATCCCATTTATTTAATGAATTGTTAGATCCACTCTATCCAGACCAACTTTTGCTGCCACTCATATCTATAATGATAAACCAGCTAAAGCAATGATTTTGAACCCTTTACCTTCTGACTATTCCCCTCTTCAGGTCCCTAAGCCTATTTGGCTTTTATATTAAAAAGGGAGGAATGAAGGGATTTTATTATACTTAAACTTGATGTTAGTAATATTGATATTGGTAGTGATACTTTGTAATCATATATACAGTATATCTTTGTTTATGTGCAAGCAGCTTTGTAGGTGCTTTGTGTTGAGAAGTTAGTTATATAAAAGCAAATGTTTCATGCTTTAGGTACAGGTGATTGCTTACATGAAAAGAGCATGGTAAGGGGAGGGGGAAAAGGAGTTATGGTGGAACCTGGGTTGTTGTGTATGAGTCATCATCTAGGAATTATTTTTCTGTACCTTTTGGTTCCTAGTACCAAGACCAGATCTCTTTGTTCTGGAAAGGTATAAAAGGTGGAAGACATCTTTCCTGGTTGTTGCCTTCATCTCTCTATCAGCCACGAAGAGAGATGTGGCCACCCAACTCTATTTTGATCAAAATAAAAGTTGTTTGCTTGCTGAAACCTCGGCTCAGGAGTTTCTTTTGGCTCTTTTAAATTCCTGAGTAATGCTGGGGCAATTGTGAGGCAAAGTGTAAAACCTTACAGTACAGTAGTAAAGGAAAATAAATAAAGGTTATTCTTTTATAAATGGTACCAAATGTCACACCAAATGTAACACTAAGATGTGAAGCCATCTATTTCCTGCTTAGACAGAGAATTCACACATGGTAATCAACAAATCATTGACTATGCTAAAGCCTTTGATTGTGTGGATCATAACAAACTCTGGCAAGTCCTTAAAGAGATGGGCATACCAGACCATCTTATTTCTCTCTTGAGAAACCTATATGTGGGCCAAGAAGCAACAGTGAGAACTGGACACAGAACCACTGATTGGTTCAAAATTGGGAAAGGAGTCCGGCAAGGCTGTATACTGTCGCCTTGCCTATTTAACTTATATGCAGAGCACATCATGAGAAAGGCAGGGCTAGATGAATCAAAAGTTGGAATTAAGATTGCCGGAAGAAACATCAACAACCTAAGATATGCAGATGATACCACTCTAATGGCAGAAAGTGAAGAAGAACTAAAGAGCCTCTTGTTGCGGATGAAGAAGGAGAGTGCAAAACCTGGGTTGAAACTTAACATTAAGAAAACCAAGATCATGGCATCTGGCCCTCTCAATTCCTGGCAAATAGATGGGGAAGAAATGGAGGTAGTGACAGATTTTATTTTCCTGGGCTCCAAGATCACTGCAGATGGGGACTGTAGCCAAGAAATTAAAAGATGCTTGCTCCTTGGGAGGAAAGCCATGGCAAATCTAGACAGCACACTAAAAAGCAGAGACATCACCATGTCAACAAAAGTGCGTATAGTCAAGGCTATGGTCTTCCCAGTTGCAATGTATGGCAGTGAAAGCTGGACCATAAGAAAGGCTGAGCGCCAAAGAATTGAAGCCTTTGAACTCTGGTGCTGGAGAAGACTCCTGCGAGTTCCTTGGACTGCAAGGCGATCAAACCGGTCAGTCCTAGAGGAGATCAACCCTGACTGCTCTTTAGAAGGCCAGATCCTGAAGCTAAAACTCAAATACTTTGGCCACCTAATGAGAAGGAAGGACTCACTGGAGAAGAGCCTAATGCTGGGAAAGATTGAGGGCAATAGAAGAAGGGGACGACAGAGAATGAGGTGGCTGGATGGAGTCACTGAAGCAGTAGGCGTGAGCCTAGATGGACTCCAGAAGATGGTAGAGGACAGGAAGGCCTGGAGGAACATTGTCCATAGGGTCGCGATGGGTCGGACACGACTTCGCAACTAACAACAACAAATCAACAAAGCTCTTTTGAAATGTTAAAAAGGATAGGAACATCTCAAGGTGGTGAGTAAAACAAGATAATGTAGTAAAGGATGTAAGGAAGTTGATACAATAAGTCTTTTGGATGTAAAAGTTCAAAGAAGATCTTTTAGAAATGTAAATGACTTCAAAGACTAACTTTAAGTTTCTTAGGGGGGCATGTATCAAGAAAAGAAAGTATAAATGCCTGCTTTGAAACTTGCTCAGCGCGCTCTTTGAACCCAATCCAACTTTGGAAGGGTCAAAGAGGCCGCGTTTGCAAACGCTTTCTTTATTATTTTCAATTTCTTTTCAATAAATCTTTGTTTTTGTTAACCAGACTTGTCTTTGAGTTGTATCAAATTTTGGGTTTTTAAATCTCACAGTAGTTCCAAAATGCTTACACTAATAGTGGAAGGCTCATTAAAGCTGTTGAAGACATGTAGAAAATTGCAAGAAAGCAGCAGAAAAAGCCTTGAAAATAAAGTTGCTATTTAAATATATTTGAACTAGTGGACGCTCATGGACGACCGTATAACTTAAGTACCCGCTAAAGGAAAATAAAGGTTATTCTTTTATAAATGGTACCAAATGTAACACCAAATGTAACACCAATGAATTGTATCAAATGTAACACTAAGATGTGGGGGGCCATCTATTTCCTACTTAGACAGAGAATTCACACATGGTAATCAACAAAGTTCTTTTGAAATGTTAAAAAGGATACTCACCTCAACAAGGTGAGTAAAACAAGATAGTGTAGTGACGAATGTAAGGAAGTTGTTACAATAAGTCTTTTGGAAGTAAAGGTTCAAAGAAGATCTTTTAGAAATGTAAATGACTTCAAAGACTAACTTAAGTTTCTTGGGGGGGGCATGTATTGAGAAAAGAAAGTATAAATGCTTGCTTTGAAACTTGCTGGGCGCGCTCTTTGAACCCAATCCAACTTGGGAAGGGTCTAAGAGGCCGCGTTTGCAAACGCTTTCTTTCTTTATTATTTTCTTTATTATTTTCAATTTCTTTTCAATAAACCTTTGTTTTTGTTAACCAGACTTGTCTTTGAGTTGTATCAAATTTTGGGTTTTTAAATCTCACACCGTGATAACATTGTTTTAATTGGGGAAGCTGATTTGCAGAAAAACGAAACCTGTACACGGATTTCTGTGGAAACTTGTTTCCGCTGCGTCTGCCAGATCCAAATGTTTATCCAGTTGAAACAGAAACATTTTCTGGTAACTGCGGCGTGAGCACATTGAATGTAAAGAGACAAAGCAAGAGGTTTCCCGGAAACCCTTATTTCAGTTATGCACGTGGACGCCTTTTCTATGCGGGGGGGGGGGGGGAAACGCCCTGTGCGAAAGGGGGCTCAGAGAAGTATCTTTACTCCTCTTCCAGAATTCATAGGACATTTACTGAGACGAGATTTTAAACAACTACACTGAAATGAAACTAAGATATATTTTTTTCTCCACATTGCTTGCCCTGCATATTGCCATATTCAATTGGGAACCTGACATCTTAGAAAAGCTCCATGACGCCTGTAACTCTTGGGAGTCCCATAATTCTAACTTGAGAGCCAGAAATTCCTGCCACAGATTCGTCAGCCGGAACCGAAAACAAAGCCGAATCGGAAAGCCCCTACAGCTCCTTTGACTCGTCAAGGAGGACCGAGCCCTGCACTGGAAAGGCCGAGAACTTCAATAAGCTTCACTTGTCTCCACCGAAAGTAACCAAGAGGGAGTTGGCAAGTAGGCGGAGCTTGTATGGCGGAAGTTGTCGACGTTCTTCCGGGAAGGGCCGAAGGAGACTGTGTGTTGCATTCAGACTTACACACGGAGCAAGCAATAGGAGAAGCGGCAGTTCTCTGAGGTGGGACTCCCCCGGTTGCTTGGTCCTTTCCCTTGCTCGGCCTCCTCGCCCTCCTCGTCCCGTCTCTGTCGGCCGGCCAAGCGGGGCCAGGCCGCGGGAGTCGCTGCCCCCCCCCGGCTCCCTCTTTTCTTAAGAGGCGGGCAGTATTGTGTTGGGCCTGGCTGCGGTAACCACTGGGAGAGGTCGAGGTCGGGGCCGGAAGGGCCAAAGAACAGTTAGCAAGCCACCAGGAGCCAGCCAATATGATCAAGCTATTCTCGCTGAAACAGCAGAAGAAGGAGGAGGAATCGGCTGGCGGTACCAAAGGCTCCAGCAAGAAAGCGTCTGCCGCGCAGCTCCGCATCCAGAAAGGTTAGAGGGAAGGTCGAGAGACAGATGGGTACCTGCATTTATTTCTAGGAGAAAGAAACAAAGCCAGGCCGTTGAGGGCAGTGGTGCTCCTGTTTTTTCTTCCGTGCCGCAAGGATCAGCTAGGATTATTGTAGGTACCTCCTGTCGACAACAGGATTAAGACTTCGCCCACCGAGGGCTTGCTTTCTCAGTTGCTCCCGTTGATGACCATCACGGGTGGTTTTTTTCATTTTCGTGTGGTGCCTTAGTGCTTCGATTTTTCTCAATATATTTAGTGATGATCATAGCAGCCAAGCTTTGGTAAGTGTGACTGGAAAAGCCCTTCCTGCTAGTGGCTGCTTGATGAGTTCATGTCAAATCATTGAACTAGGCAGGTCCTAATTTCTTTTACTTCCAGAATTCTTGGATATTAGGAGTCTGGCTTTTCAAACTCACAAAGCTATGGTAGTCTGATTTTCTTCATAGGATGAAGTTATAAACACTATAATAGGTTAAAGTAACTTGTGGGTACATGAAAACCTCAAACTGTATATTGCTGATTTTTTTTCTTGTCCTTCCTAAACAAAGTTTTGGCTATGCTTTATTATAAACTATTGGAGTTAGACTACTAGGCTATGAAGTGTTTTCTATTAATCTTGGACACATGCAGTTTTTTGTAATTTCAAATATCCTGTTTAAAATAACTCCTCATTCAGAATAATCCATGCCTATAACTTGCATTTTCATTATATTACAGTAATTTGATTGTCCCTTAATAGTTGTCAGTTCTTGTGCACCTGCACATATTTTGTTTCATTTTTGTAGGATATACAGTGAACCAAAATTTCCAACAAGCTATCCTGGAGCCATTTTAGGAAGATTAGAACATCATGAGATTGGATCAAATTTGCCAGTTTAGTTTCCTGTCTTGTAGTCAAGAAACTGTTGACTTAGGGTTTTTTCCCTTTTCTAAAACTTTTCAAAGAAATGTATCAGTGTTGAGCTAATGATCAAAATAAAGAGCAATTATATATTTTGGTTTTGAAATAGAGGCTTTTCTATTGATTTGGTCACAAACCTGTAACAAGCTGCCTTCTCTAAACTGACAATTTCTTCTTTTCCTGCCAGATATAAACGAACTTAATTTGCCAAAAACATGTGAAATAGACTTTTCAGACCAGGACAATCTTCTCAACTTCAAGCTACTTATCTGCCCTGATGAGGTGAGTGATGTAGGCATAGGAAGGAAATGTTTAACATGGCACTGCATACTGTGCTGTTTGAATCTCTGAGCCCCGTAATCAGTGCGTTAGGCTGTGCCCAGTGCTGGCTGAGTTTTTCCCACCTCCCCTTTTGTGTTTTTCTCTGTATAAGGGATGATTGATAGAACTTGGTTTGGGTAATAATACTTATTGAAAATAGCTTTAATCATTAGGGCTCTTGTAGTTGAAATTGTAGAGAGTACAGGTAGTCCTCAAGTTACGACCACAATTGAGACCAAAATTTATGTTGCTAAGTGAAACATTTGTTAAGTGAATTTGCCCCATTTTACGACTTTTCTTGCCACAGTTAAGTGAATCATTGCATTTCTTAAGTTAATAACATGGTTGTTAAGTGAATCTGGATTCCCCATGTGACCCCAGGACACTGCAACCGTCATAAATATGAACCACTTACCAAGCATCTGAATTTTGATCATGTGACCCAGGGGGATGTTGCAACGGTCATAAGTGTGAAAATGGTCATAAGTCACTTTTTAAAAAAAATATACTTTATTAAACAAGTTTTAAATAAAAACAACAAGAACATTATTACAAAATACTGAAAAGTGCGTCAAATAGAAAAACACCAAAACACCCTATACACCAAAAAACAAAAACAACATTAAACAAGACCGGGGAGTGTAATACTATCCCTAATTTTCTTTTTCTCGTACATCCCAGGCTAAGTAACCTTTAATTACCAAATATTAGAAATCTATAATTATATATATATCCAGATTCTATACCTCAAATAATAATACACAATCATCTGGTATTTCCCCCGTTGAAGTTAAATATTCTATTTTGTAACCATGAATACCAGGAGTCCCAACTTTTATTAAAAAGTGATTCACTTTTCCCTTTGAGAATATATGTCATTCGATCTGACTCTGCGCCTAGTAATACTTTCTCTATTACTTGATAGTCCGTTGGGATTTCCTTCGTCTTCCAATATTGCGCATAAGTCATATGCGCCGCTGTTGTAATATGTATTAATAGATACCAAACATTTTTTGGTACTTGTGGCTTCATCCCCAAGAGGAAAATAGCTGGGTCCAATTGAAAATCATATCCTGTTATTTGAAATAACCATTTTTTTATATTGGTCCAGTAACGCCTAACCTTTGGACAAGTCCGCCATTGATGGTAGAAAGTGCCCCTGGCAGAATCACATTTCCAACATTTGTCATTTGCATTGGGAAACATTTTTGAAATTCGTGCGGGAGCTAAGTACCATCTATACAACATTTTGTACATATTTTCTTTAAATGCCGTTGCTAACGTTAATTTTATATTTTTCTTCCAAATTTGTTCCCACTCCTCTAATTCTATAGTGCGATCAATATTTCTCCCCCAGGCAATCATTACATCATTTATTGTTCCCCCTTCCATCCCATAAAACAAAAGGAGATTATAGGTCTTAGATAAAAATTTAACATCACTAACCCATAAAATCTTGTCTAATTCTTGTGGGATTATATCGATTCCAAATTCCTGCTTATCCCTATTAAACCTTGAGCTCATTTGAGAATACGACCACCAATCCAACTCTATACCCAGAATGTAACTCCTCCCTGGATTTAAGATTGCCTCTCAGATCTATGAGATCTTTATACCTATAATTTCTGTCTGGATTGTGTAACGTCGAATAAGTTACAGCTTCCAAAGGAGTAAACCAGCCAAGTATCTTTGTATAGATCAGGGGTCAGCAACCTGAAACAGTGAAAGAGCCACTCGGAACCGGTTCCCTCACAAAAGGAAAAACTGGGAGCCGCAAAAAATGTGTGCACATGCGCGTACATGCGCGCATGCGCAGAACGGGGTTTGACGGAAGAGTGGAGCCAAGGTGAGATATGCACCTACCCTGCATATTTGAATTGTTTGGTTGAACTTTTTTAGTCCCACTTTTTTTTTTTTTTTGGACTGCACATGGCAGAGGACTGGGAGCCACAGGAGACGGCTGAAAGAGCCGCATGCGGCTCCAGAGCCGCGGGTTGCAGACCTGTGGTATAGATCCACCCTCTCACCATACGCCATGAGTTTATCAATACATCCCTAATATAATGATTAGAGAAAACTTTATATTGACTATCCTTCCTTGGCCAAAGATAGGCATGCCATACCTGCGTTAAGTTATATCCTTCAATAGTTAACACCCTCCTTCTAGATAACACAACCCAGTCCCTAATCCAAGCCAAGGTAGAGGCATGGTAATACAGCTCCCAATGTGGGAGCCCCAGTCCTCCCCTTGTTTTGTGCTCCTGCAGCGTTCTCCTTTTAATATGCGGCTTTCGATTATTCCATATGAATTTACCAACTATCTTTTCTAGTTTTTAAAAAAATTTCTTACCTAGTTTTGCAGGAGCAGTTTGGAATAGGTATAACCACTTTGGCAAAATATGAGTCTTAATCACTGCGATTCGTCCTAGGATTGAGAGTTGAATGTTTTTCCAGCTGTCTAATTTCTTCTCCATCTCGGTCATCAATTTTTGATAATTTAACTCCTTTATAGATGGACACCTTGAAGATAGCCAAATACCTAAATATTTAACTTTTTTAACTATTTGGATCCCCATCACCTCTTGTAATTGTACCTTGGATTCAGTTCCGATATTCTTTACCAAAAATTTAGTTTTATCTCGATTAATCTTTAAACCTGCTACTTCTCCAAAGGCACTAATTTCCTCCAGTAATTTAGGGCCTGATTCCAATGGGTCTTCCAAAATAAAAACTAAGTCATCAGCGAAAGCTTGAAGCTTATATTGCTGATCATTTATTTTTAATCCTTTAATATTATTATTTTGCCTAATTATAATCAATAGTGGTTCTAAAGTCAGAATAAACAGCAGAGGTGAAAGGGGGCATCCCTGTCTCGTACCTTTTTGTATATCAATTTTCCCAGTCATTTCACCATTGAATAATACTCGGGCAGATTGCGTAGTGTAAATTGTTTGTATAGCTCTTACAAAATTTGGTCCAAATCCCATTTTAATCATCTGACATATTAAAAATTCCCAACTAACCATGTCAAATGCTTTCTGAGCGTCAAGAAACATCATTGCCAACTGTTTACTAGGGTGCATCTCATAGTATTCCAACGTATTCATCACTATTCTAAAATTATCTCTTATTTGCCGATTTGGAAGAAACCCATTATGATCTGAATGTATAAATTCTCTTAAGAATACTTTAAGCCTGCCCGCCAGAATTGAGGAAAAAAATTTATAATCTGCATTCAATAGCGAAATGGGTCTATAATTTTTAACCAAGGTACGATCTGAATCATCCTTTGGGATCAAAGATATATAAGCCTCTGTCCATGACTGGGGTATTTTCCCTTCACTCAAAACCTCATTAAATAAATCTTTTAAATGGCCACTAAACGTTCCCAACATCTCTTTATATAATTCCGCCGGGAGTCCATCCGTTCCCGGGGTTTTCCCATTTGATTGTTTCTTAATTGCCTCCTTTATTTCCCCTTCTGAGATTTCTGAATTCAAAATTTGTTTTACATTCTCAGGAACCTCCTGTAAGTCCACCCTTTCTAAGTAACTTCCAATCCTTTTTTCTAAAATTGGGTCTTTCTTATACAATGCAGTAAAGAATTCCTGAATCACCTTTTTCTTTTGTTCATTTGATCCCACCATATTTCCCATCCCATCCTGTAACCATTCTATTTTTCTCACAATAGCTCGCTTCCTAAGCCTATAGGACAACCATTTTCCAGCCTTGTTGGCATGTTCAAAAAAAATTGTTTATTCCTTTGAATTTTCTATGCTAATTCACGTTGATCCAGGAGGGAAATCTCGTGTCGCGTAATATCTTTTCTCTCCCTCGCTATTACTGAGGATGGGTCTTTCTGAAGAGCCTCCTCGGCCTCTGTCAACATTCCCATCAACTCCAATCTCTTAACCCTCTCTTTCTTCCACTTATGTGCCGAATACTTAATTGCTATCCCTCGAATCACTGCTTTCGCAGTGTCCCATATAATTTGAATTGGTGTATCTTCCCTTCTATTCTCCTCAAAAAAGTATCCCATTTCCTGGTTCAACAAGTTTTTGAATTGTTCTTCTTTTAAAAGAGCTGCTCTCATTGTCCATCTATACCTCTTCTTTTCTCCTTTCCAAACCAAAACTAACGGGCTGTGATCTGCCCAGTCATTAGTTGTAATCTCTATTTCCCTAACCATCTCTTTCAATTCATGGGATGCCCATATCATATCTATTCGAGTCCATGTTTGATGCCTGGGGGAGAAATAAGTATATTGCCTCTCTTCCCTGTGAAAATCTCGCCATATATCACATATACCTAACTCCTCCCTCACTTGATTCCCACACCTTAGGCAATGTTATTTTTACCCCTTTAAGTAAATGTTGCTCCGGGGTATAGTCTTTATCAACATCTACTATTGCATTGAAGTCTCCTACAATGCATATATGCTTGTATTCTAACCCTGCTATTACTTTATATAAACCTTGAAAAAAGGCACTCTGATTACAATTTGGTGCATACACATTCACCAATAAGATCTTCTTCTGAGCCAATCGAAGTTCTACCATCACTACTCTACCTTCTGTATCTGAATACACCCAGTGGGCCTCAATATTTCGCCGGACGTAAATCATTACTCCCCTTTTCTTTTGTTCTGCCAGGGACACAAAAACTTCCCCCAATTTTGGGCACACTAGTACATTCTGTTGACTTTTAATGATATGGACTTCCTGGATACAAATTATATCATATTTTAATTTACAAAGTTTGGACCAAGTTTTTTTCCTCTTAATAGGAGCATTAAGACCGTTAATATTGACAGAAAAAGGCAAACCTCTTCCTGAATGTCACTGCTTCACTGTATTCTTTATTTTTTTCGCTAACCGTGTCTCCATTTGAGGGCCCGAGCCTCCCAATTCCCCAGCATCTTCCTTATCTATAGTCTTCTTTTCTTTTAATCCTCCACTTCTCCCCTTGAAATCCAATTGGACTTCTTCCTGGCTTTTGCCTTCTAACTCCTCCTCACTCTCCTGATTGAACTGAGATTCAAAAAAACCATGGGCATCCTGTAAGTTATCAATACGATATCTCTTGTCCTGCCATATAAAAGCCAATCCTTCTGGAATCAGCCATCGGTAGCGAATGTCAAATTTCCTAAACTGACTTGTTAGGAAATCATATTTTTCCTCTGATCTCTTACTCTTCTTGGTAGCTGCTTAAGAATAATTACCAATCTTCCTTTAAAGGATATAGTCTTCTCTCTTGCTTTCCTTAGGACCTGCTCCCGCACTGATGTTTTATTCAGTCGGACATGTATCTCGGGAGTTTGTTTCGATGTGCATAACTAGTGTAAACCCGAAATACGTCATCTATATCCCTCAACACCTCAAGCACTCCAGCCAAAATCTCTGTCACAATAGTTTCCAACTGCTCCTCTCAGTCCTCTTCAATGTTTTGTAAACATAGGAAGAAGGCAGATTTATCCAAGGGCAATTATTTCATCCTCCAGGCGTTTGTTAGCTATCACCAGCCGGTGTTCCATACTTTCCACTTTTACATCTGTCTTATCCATTCTCGTTTCCACCACCTGGATCCGTTCCTCTTGACTCACTACCATTGTCTGCATTTCCTGGAGCTTCGTATGTATACTCCTTATTTCTCCCTTTAAACCTTCCATCTGGTTACCCATCTAAGCCTTCATTTCCCGCTTTAACTCTTCAAATCCTATAGCTGTAGTTTCCTGATTTTTCAACATTAAGTCTTCAAGTGACTTGAACATATCCTGAACTCCCTGTATAGATAAAGCGTCTTTATTCCCTGTCACTGTCTCATCCGGAAATTTGCGAGCTGTCGGGTGTAATTGATGGGGATTGTGTGGGCACAGGCACTATGGTCGTCTTCTTGGCAAAAGTTGTTATGGTCGCCATTTCCGTTATTATTTGGTGCTCTTCCAAAATAGCCTACACTTACCCAATCTCCAAGACTCCTCCCCAAGCACCTCGTACTCTCAATATTATCCTAATCACCCAATTTCTTTTTAAACCCCTAATATTTAACCAATATTCACTTATAAACATTACTGTAAACAGTTATATCAAAACTTATCAAATTATGCCAATTAATCAATTAATTATCCATACACACAATTCAATACTAAATCTCAACCATAATACCAATCAAAAATTGATTAATATATTAGTAAATTAATTATTTTTAATCACTTAATTTATAAATTTATGGAAGAATTATTTCCTTTATAAAAATAAATAATCAAATCTAAGTTTATTAATCCCCTTCATGGATTACTGCCTTGTCGTGGCGAAGGGGCTTGTGTAATTCAATGAAGCTATGAGCTATGCCGTGCAGGGCCACCCAAGACGGAAAGGTCATAGCAGAGTGTTCTGACAAAACGTGATCCACTGGAGAAGGAAATGGCAACCCACTCCAGTATCTTTGCCATGAAAACCCTATGGACAGTACCAAAAGGCAAAACAATATGACGCTGGAAGATGAGCCCCTCAGGTCGGAAGGCATCCAATATGCTACTGGGGAAGAGCAGAGGGCTAGTACTAGTAGCGCCAGAAAGAATGAAGCGACTGGGTCAAAGCCAAAAGGACGCTCAGCTGTGGATATGTCTGGTGGTGAAAGGAAAGTCCGATGCTGTAAAGATTTTTTCTCCATAGGAACCTGGAATGTAAGATCCATGAATCAAGGAAAGCTGGACGTGGTCAAACAAGAGATGACAAGACTGAACATTGACATCTTAGGTATCAGCGAACTAAAATGGACAGGAATGGGTGAATTTAATTCAGATGACCATCAAGTATACTACTGTGGGCAAGAATCCCTGAGAAGAAATGGAGTAGCCTTCATAGTCAATAAAAGAGTACGAATCCTCAAAATGACAGAATGATCTCAGTTCGAATCCAAGGCAAACCATTCAATATCACAGTAGTCCAAGTCTATGCCCCAACCACGAGTGCTGAAGAGGATGAAATTGACCGGTTCTATGAAGCCCTACAGCACCTTATAGAACTAAAACCAAAAAATGATGTTCTTATCATGGGGGATTGGAATGCTAAAGTAGGAAGCCAAAAGATAACCGGAATAACAGGCAGGTTTGGCCTTGGAGTGCAAAATGAAGCAGGGCACAGGCTGATAGAATTTTGTCAAGAGAATACGATGGTCATAGCAAACACTCTTTTCCAACAACCCAAGAGACGGCTCTACACATGGACATCACCAGACGGTTAACACAGAAATCAGATTGACTATATGCTCTGCAGCCAAAGATGGAGAAGCTCTATACAGTCAGTAAAAATGACCAGGAGCTGACTGTGGCTCAGACCATGAGATTCTCATTGCAAAGTTTAGGCTTAAACTGAAGAAAGTAGGGAAAAGCACGAGGCCACTCAGGTATGAATTAAATCATATCCCTGTTGAATATACAGTAGAGGTGACAAATAGATTTAAGGAATTAGATCTGATAGACAGAGTGCCTGAAGAACTATGGACAGAGGTTCGCAACATTGTACAACAGGTAGCAACCAAAACCATCCCAAAGAAAAAGAAATGCAAGAAAGCAAAATGGCTGTCTGAGGAAGCTTTGCAAATAGCTGAGGAAAGGAGGGAAGTGAAAGGCAAGGGAGACAAAGAAAGATACGCCCAATTGAATGCAGAATTCCAGATAATAGCTAGAAGAGATAAGAATGTCTTCTTAAATGAACAGTGCAAAGAAATAGAAGAAAACAATAGAATAGGGAGGACCAGAGATCTCTTCAAGAAAATTGGAGAGATGAAGGGAACGTTTCATGCAAAAATGGGCATGATAAAGGACCAAAATGGCAGGGACCTAACAGAGGCAGAAGAGATTAAGAAGAGGTGGCAAAATTACACAGAGGAACTATACAAGAATGAGCTTAATGTCCCTGATAATCACAATGAGGTGGTCACTGACCTCGAGCCAGACATCCTAAAATGTGAAGTGAAGTGGGCCTTAGAAAAGGTGAGCAACAACAAAGCTACTGGAGATGACAGTATTCCAGCTGAGCTATTCAAAATCTTAAAAGACGATGCAGTAAAATTGCTACACTCAATTTGCCAGCAAATTTGGAAAACTCAACAGTGGCCACAGGATTGGAAAAGATCAGTTTACATTCCAATTCCAAAGAAAGGCAGTGCCAAATAATGTTCAAACTATCGCACCATTGCACTCATTTCTCATGCTAGTAAAGTCATGCTTAAAATCCTACAAGCTAGACTTCAGCAGTATGTGGATTGAGAACTACCAGAAGTACAGGCAGGATTTCAAAGAGGCAGAGGAACTAGAGATCAAATTGCCAACATACGCTGGATCATGGAGAAAGCTAGGGAGTTCCAGAAAAACATCTACTTCTGCTTCATTGACTATGCTAAAGCCTTTGATTGTGTGGATCATAACAAACTGTGGCAAGTTCTTAAAGAGATGGGAGTACCAGACCATCTTATTTCTCTCTTGAGAAACCTATATGTGGACCAAGAAGCAACAGTGAGAACTGGACACGGAACCACTGATTGGTTCAAAATTGGGAAAGGAGTCCGGCAAGGCTGTATACTGTCGCCCTGCCTATTTAACTTATATGCAGAGCACATCATGAGAAAGGCAGGGCTAGATGAATCAAAAGTTGGAATTAAGATTGCCGGAAGAAATATCAACAACCTAAGATATGCAGATGATACCACTCTAATGGCAGAAAGTGAAGAGGAACTAAAGAGCCTCTTGTTGCAGGTGAAGAAGGAGAGTGGAAAAGTTGGGTTGAAACTTAACATTAAGAAAACCAAGATCATGGCATCTGGCCCTCTCAATTCCTGGCAAATAGATGGGGAAGAAATGGAGGTAATGACAGATTTTATTTTCCTGGGCTCCAAGATCACTGCAGATGGGGACTGTAGCCACGAAATTAAAAGACGCTTGCTCCTGGGGAGGAAAGCCATGGCAAATCTAGACAGCACACTAAAAAGCAGAGACATCCTGTCAACAAAAGTGCGTATAGTCAAGGCTATGGTCTTCCCAGTTGCAATGTATGGCAGTGAAAGCTGGACCATAAGAAAGGCTGAGCGCCAAAGAATTGAAGCCTTTGAACTCTGGTGCTGGAGAAGACTCCTGCGAGTCCCTTGGACTGCAAGGGGATCAAACCGGTCAGTCCTAGAGGAGATCAACCCTGACTGCTCTTTAGAAGGCCAGATCCTGAAGCTAAAACTCAAATACTTTGGCCACCTAATGAGAAGAGCCTAATGCTGGGAAAGATTGAGGGCAATAGAAGAAGGGGACGACAGAGAATGAGGTGGCTGGATGGAGTCACTGAAGCAGTAGGCGTGAGCTTAAATGGACTCCAGAAGATGGTAGAGAACAGGAAGGCCTGGAGGAACGTTGTCCATAGGGTCACGATGGGTCGGACACGACTTCGCCGCTAACAACAGCAAAGTTTATTAAAGTAGGGGTTAAATATGTTGTTATTATATAAGATATAAAAAGGAAAAATATAGAGAATATAGTAAATAGGCCCTATCAATGGCAAAAAAGGGAATAAGTAATAATATGGATAAGCCAATATTCAAAAAAAGGGGGGGGAAGATGTAACCTAGTTCAGTATATTTAAATTCCTTATTCTTCAAGCAGGCGTGGCAGTCCAGTTCAGTTCAGTTCCTCTTCTCTGCTGACAAATATTACGATGTTACAATCCAACTAAATAAACCTCCAAGAAAGGAGCAGAAAGAAAAATCCGATGCCAGATCGAATAGAAAAGGGGGTCTCCAGGCTGTTATGCATTAACGAATTAACAAATCACCATCCAGATCCCAGATATTTCAAAAGGAGAAAAAATAAAAACACTTATCAAAATTTAAAGAAAGAGTCTATCCACGGAAGAAAAACACCAAGGAAGTAACTGGAATCCTCAAATCAGCCTGTGAGTCTCTCTAAGGCGGCTATTGTTAAAAGCCTCTATTGTTGTCTGCCGCTATAATCAAAGGCTGGATAATACTTCACGCTGCTCACCTCTCAAACGATCATCAAACGAAAGGGGGGATTCTCATTCTCTTATAATGTTCACTCTTAACTCGGCCTAGGACGTCAGTAGCTTCCTTCTAAATTGCTAAGTCACAGCTCCAGGGCAGCCATTCTTCAGGTGCCTTCTCTCAATACCGGCACCACGGGAGGATTTCTCACTGCTAAGCAGGGATTTTGCAAGTTCCCTGCAATTGCGGAGCGTCCTCTCTTCTTTGCCTGCTGATCCCCAGCTGGCGATGGCTATGTAGAGCCGCACAGTATCGGGAAAACAAGCTGCGATCCGAAGAGATATTCCAGGACCCGCTTGCCTGCTGTGACCTCAGTCCCCATAAGTCACTTTTTTCAGTGCTGTAACTTTGGTTACTAAATGAACTGTTATATATCGAGAACTACCTGTAGTACATTGAAGGGATCAATGTCCTGGGATATTCCCTCGATGTTGTTCATTGCATCTATGAAATCATCTATTTACTGTGTTTGAATTTTGAATTTACTTGTTCAGAAGTCAGTGTGGCTTTTTTTATTTAAATGGCTATGGCCACACCACATGAATGTTTCACCTGTTCAGAAGCATGGTCTTAAGTAGCATGATATCCATAACTGGTTACTTTGGAGAAACTTCATGAGTGGGGTGATTCACTAGGCCAATGTCTCCTGTGATATTAACATATCAGTATACAGTATGTCTGATATTTTTACTTTTGTGCTTTAAGTCCATCATTATTGCTTAAAATTCACTTTTTGAATGCAATGTGGTCCATTTTTTACATAAGTTAGCTCTGAAGGTAGGCAAAAATGTCTTTGCAAAGTAACTTATTCTAATATGGGGAGATGGTTGGCATTAGAAGAGGGTAAGGAGAACCTTAACGTATTCTATTTTTAATTAATTCGTCTGTGAATTGGTATCTTAATTCTACCTTGTCATGGTTCAAAGGTGTGAGATGTTAGGGGAAAAAGAAGAGTGTCAATCAGCATAGGTCTCTTTGGACCATTAAATAGAGATGCAAAACCTAATTTACCAGGTTATATTTATCTTCTGAAAGTCTTAGCTGTAGACCTTGAGATCTCCAAAAATGGTTACCATGTTGTAATTTTAAATGTGGCAGAAATGGACACCATTAAATACAACACTGGAGAGTGATCATTATCAACTAAATTTAATTCATATGTAATTTAAATTTAGTAGTTTTTCTGCTGCATTCACTATGTTTGGGGGAGCAGCTTTCATCTTACCACTTGAGAGTTAAGTGAGTTTTTGACCATTAGAATTATAAAACACTGAATCTGACATCTAATTTAGTTCCTATATTATCTAGGAACTTATAGTAGGTTAATCAAGCTCAGCAGACTGTTTGCAGTTGCCACTTGGTGACATGAATCATAAACCTGTTGGCATATGTTCATTATAAAGTGGCTTTTGCTATTTTGTTTATTTAAATATTTAAGGCAAGAGCCAAAAAGGTCTGCAAATTGTGATTCATGTTATTTAAATATTATAGGAGGAAAGTTGCCTTGCAGTGGCTTGTGTACATTCAGATTGAACTGATGAGTCACCAGTTCATTGTTTTCCTTTTACTGATCATGCTGCATATGTAAAATTTAGAAACTTGAAATATTTATCACGTTTGTAAAGTTGCCTGACTCAATGATGACTCTGGGAAGAGTACAGTATTAAAAACAAATTAACAACAATAGAACAAAACTAGTAAATACCCTGAGAAAATAAAACCAGCACCTTCTCAACCATATCGCATACCCATAAGGGACCTGCCACTCAACCTAACCCAAGGCCTTGGGGCAGAGTCTGGCTTTAAGGGATAGCAATAGCAATAGGAATAGCACTTAGACTTATATACCACTCCATAGTGCTTTACAGCACACAGTCAGCAGTTTACAGTGTCACCATATTGCCCCTAACAATCTGGATCCTCATTTTACTGCCCTTGAAAGGATGGAAGACTGAGTCAACCTCCCGCCCCATCAGGATCAAACTCCAGACTGTGGGCAGAGTTAGCCTGCAAAACTGCATTCTAACCATTTCATGGGTGTAGGACAACTCAGCACAGCCAGCTCACTGCCGCCAAGTCACCACAGGACAACTCACAGTGGGCAGCTGGAGGGAAAGTGTCAGGCAGAGAGCGGGTGGGCAGAACACACAATGGTGGCAGCGTCTGGGAGCTTTCCATTTTCACACCCACTGCTACCAAGCTGTGGGCCGAAGAGGCCAGGGACGGCGGTGGTGGTGGGCAGGGAGGTGGCAATGGCTGGGGACATCCCATTTTCACACACTGCTGCCACTGCTATCCCCAGCCTTTTTGGCCCAGAGCTTGCTGCGACAGCAAGGTTGTGTGAAAATGGGGCTACCCACCCTGCCTGCTGCCACCATCCCTAGCCTCTTCGGCTTGGGGCATGGCAGCAGCAGTGGTGGTGGTGGTGTGAAAATGGGAAGCCCCCACCGCCCACCCCATCCATTGCCGCTGCCACCTGCCCTGCCACCACCGCCATCCCTGCCCTCTTCAGCCTGGAGCTTGGTGGCAGTGAAAATGGGAAGCCCCCGTCAGCTGCCACTGCCCGGCACTCTGCCCACCCACCCTCCTGCCCAGCTCTCCCTCCAGCCATCTACAGCATGTTGTCCCTGGAGCGAGTTGGCAGCAGTGAGTTGGCAGAGGCAACTCGGCAATGGTGAGCTGCCTGCACCAAATTGTCCCATGCCGCCACTGTGCCCCCAGACATCTTCCATTGCGCAACCAGGGCTCTGGGCTCATTTGAATGAGGCCAGGGTAAGAGGAATATGAATCTCTGGGATGATGCTGTGCCAGAGGGTATGTGCTACAACACAGAAGGTGGCCTTCCGGGTTCCCATCAGATGACATTGTTTAATCAATGTGGCCTAAAGCATGCCAACTTTTTCAGCTCAAACAGAACTGCAGACACTATAGGGTTATTCCTCAGATAGGTAGGCCCTATATACCTGAATAACATCTGGAAGCCCATTGGTGTCCAGTGCAGCTCACAGAGCTGAGGTGTTACATGGGCACCCCATGGCATGTCCAAAATGGAGTAGTCTTCAAGAGCAAAGTCATGTTGAGCACATTTTGTACATCCACATGAAATATTCAAACATGAATAATTGTCTGGAGGACTTCTCAGTCCAAAAGGTACAGAAGATGGATCTCTGTGACTGCTTTCCTTGGGAGGAAACCCTCCCAAATTGCTCTCCAGTCCAGAATATTGAAGCACAATCCCATTCAAGGCTCCCAATGAAAACTTTCTAGCTTTGCCTGATCCAAATACCCAGGGTTTTTTGTTTGTCAGAACATTAGGAAAGACTCTCTCCTCTTCTGAGCATGATGTCCTGTCTGTCTACTACCATTTTTACATCTGCTTGCACAGATGCACCCAGCAGCTAAGAATTTCCCATTTTCTGTATCTTTTAAGCCTATTCTAGGTTGGGTAGCTGACTGTATTTCCAGAATTTGGGAGTGTGAAGTAGATGTATGTGGAAATGACAAATGTGGGGAAGTTGATGGTTTGTGTTGATGGATTGGAAAGTGAATTACTTTGTTGTAACTTTAATGCTGCCCACCTCCCATTTTCCCACAACTGATATTTCTGAGAGTTGTTTCCTTCTGTTTGGAGCCATACTTGCTTAAACTGTACAATGCTTGCCTTACAGGGATTCTATAAAGGCGGGAAGTTTGTGTTCAGTTTTAAGGTAAGCAATCTGTCTCTGTTCTCTAAGACATCTAATGGGGCAATACTATATATCTGGCTTTTCTTGGTGCACACAGTAACTTGATATGGATAATACCATTCAGTGTAATTTGGGTAGCAACATATGGATGAATAGTGTCAACATAAGAGTTAATATAAGACCAATTCAGGGCAAAGGTTGGGAACTGTAGGTTGCAAAAATCAAATGTGTTTGGGTGCTTCACTGTTTTCTACCTAGAGCTGAGTTGGGTTTTACTTCTGAACTAGGAAAACTCTCTTAAGTTTTTGGGACTCCAAGCAGTAGATTGATTACTCACTGAGCAAATTTTGCAGAGTCCCAAGTATGCTTGGAAGTATGATTAAAGATGGGGAGGAGTCAACAACATTTGTCCTAGATATTTTGCCTATTAGAGGGTGTTAATGATATAAATGTTGAAAAGAGTAATAATAAGAAATAGTACTGAACTATTACGGAAGAAAGCAACTGTTAATGGTTACTGTCTGCGGCTCATTGGAACGGCTTCTATGTATGGATTTTCAGAAATTTGAAATGAACTGTGTTTTAAAATTAATTGTAAGTTAACTAGATATCAAAGAAATGGACATTCTGTGTTTGGAATAAATATTATACAGCTACATGTAACACTTAAGGCTTGTGGATTATTTGATAGTGGTTTGCTACAATTAAAATATTGCGCTTCAAGTGACATGTCCCCAAAATGGCCTGAGGTGCAGATGCATCTCGGTGACAACCATGCTGTATGATTTCACAACTTTCTGCACAAATTATGAGATTAGAAATCAGATTGTATTATTATAATGTTTTTCTTAAAAAATACCTGAAGAAATTGCTTCCTTGATATATTGCATGGCTGAAATATATAGACTGGCTGGCTTGCTAGTTATCCCATAGCCTTCTAATGATTTGGTTGCATACAGGTTAGTCTATCCTTAGTATATACAGTACTTCATAGATATGTATTGACATCCCAATAGCCTCAGATTTCATGTAAAGAAAATCCAGTTGTATTGAATATTAATACATGTCTGAATACGCAGGTTGCTCAAAGCACAGGACAGCCCAAAATTGTTTGGAACTTTTGCCAATCTTTGTAATAAAAATGCTTAGGGTAGAATATGCATACACTGTGTAAAGGAAAAAGTGATTTATGAAAACCTCCAAGACCACGGGTCTTCAAAACTTGGCCCTTTTATGACTTGTGGACTTCAACTCCCAGAATTCCTCAGCCAGGCACACTGGCTGAGGAATTCTGGGAGTTGAAGTCCACAAGTCATAAAAGGGCCAAGTTTGAAGACCCCCTGCTCAAGACAGTTGGGTTAAAATAATGCTAATACAGAAAAAAATGCAGTGTGTAGGTTTTTAGAAAATCTGTCTCTTTAACTGGAGATTAAGAAAGCAGAAAAACCTCATGCTGTGGCAAAGTCTGCCATTTCTGTCTTTGGCAGTTCTTTACTATCAGTAGAAATTAGGATATTTGGGGCGGGGCTGTTTGTCAGAAGAGAAAGGAAAAGGTCTAATATTCAAGTTTCTGCTGAGAATTTCATGGAGAGGTCTCTCCTTCCTGAGAAGAGACAAAAATGAAGTATTAAAAAAGTTTTAAATAAAGTAATTAGAGGGAAGGATTCTTATGAGAAGGGTCTTGGAAAGTTTTCAAAACTACCCAGTACTTTCAATTCATTGAAAGTACAGGTAATCCCCGAGTTACAAGCGTTCACTTGAATGCTTGTTCGAAGTTACGCGATCAGCTCCCCCTAGTGTTTACAAGCAAGTCTCAAAATTACGAATATTGCAGCCCCACGGCAGTCGTTCTTACGAGCGACTTCAGTGGCGCTGCAACATTCACCCTATTTCCCCCCATTACTACTCACAACTGCTTCCCCCTCCCTTCCTGCCGTGCCGGACTCACCTTGTAAAAGTCCTCTTTGCCGTAGTTTCTTTCCCTTTGAGGGAGAGGAGAGTCAGCTTTGAAATGGTTTTCACATGGACAATGGAAGTTTCTGGAGTCCGTGATCTCACACGAGTGTTTGAAGTTGCGCCAAATCACGGACCTCAGAAACTTTCATTGTCTATGCGAAAGGTGCCTGTCTCCTGCTCCTGCCCCCAACTCCTTTCTGCCTGAGGGCAGGCCTGAAGCCTTCAACTGAGGGAGAAGGCCAGGCCCCTTGCACCTGCGTCCAGCCCACCAGAGCTCACTGCGCTGGGGGAGAAAGTGGCCTCAGAGGCCTCCTCCAAGCCGCCCGGAATGGAGGACATTGGATCCAGGCCTCGGAGGGGTCCTCCAAGCTGCTGCCACCCGGAACAGAGGTCAGGAGAGGTCCAGAGGCTCTGTTCTGAGCGACAGCAGCTTGGAGAAGTCCTCTGAGGCCTGGATCCAACCTCTGGGGGCATGCAGAAGCGCCCCCCCGATCTCCGTTCCGGGCACAAACGGCTTGGAGGACCCCTCTGAGGCCTGGATCCAACCTCCGGAAGCTCTGTTCCAGGCAGCAGCAGCTTAGAGCAGTCCTCTGATGCCTGGATCCAACCTCCGGAGGCATACAGAAGCCTCCCCTGATCTCTGTTCCAGGGGCGGTGGCCGCATGGCTCCAGAGTTGGAGGGAAGCAGGAGGCA
Organism: Vipera ursinii; assembly: GCF_947247035.1. Classification (NCBI taxonomy): domain Eukaryota; kingdom Metazoa; phylum Chordata; class Lepidosauria; order Squamata; family Viperidae; genus Vipera; species Vipera ursinii. The sequence continues at coordinate 25,718,685 of NC_139522.1, forward strand.
GGCATCGCAAACAGTGTGAGTTCAGGCACCCATTCTCTGTGAAAGAGGATTGGTGCCTGAACTCGTGCGATATTACGGCACCCAGGGGCTTCCATCAACTCTCCTGTCCCTCAAAAGCAAGAACTGCGGCAGAAAGGAGACAGATCTTTTCAAGGTAAGTGAGTCTGGCACGGCAAGAAGGGAGGGGGAAGCATGAGGTATCTTAGTGGGTCGGGGAGGCCTTGGGGGCCTGTTCCATCACTAGCCCCCCCCAAGACCTTCCCCACCCTGAGATGCTTCATGTGCACTTAACAAGCCACATGTGTTTTAACGAGCAGGGAGTTTTCTCGTTCGAGGTACGAGATTCACTCCCACGAGTTTTTGAGTTACGAGTGGAATATGCAAGCTCCATTACACTCATAACTTGAGGACTACCTGTATTTAAGATTCCTGCCTTTAACACTAAGGCGTGATGCAAAAAAGCTACTGTCTTTAAAACATTTCATTTTTATTGCATCCTTCCAAATTTTCAGAGTAGTATGCATGGTTCATTATTTTACACTACGGTTATCATTTGGATCCTTGTCAGTGTTTGTACTCATAAGGACTTGGAGCTCATGATCTCAGCAACTCAGTTGTAGCAACTGTTTTCATACTACTCTACAATCAAGTTCTTAAAGAAAACAAAGTAATTGAAACATCAATACAAACAAATATTTCGCATTTTGAAATCTTCCCAAGATTGAATAGTGGACATCAATTATCTGGACGCGTTACATTGTACACATTGATGGAGAAGACAGAACTCCTCGCCTGTTTCCCCATTCTAGTTTGGGGCATTGTATACTTCAAAATATAATTTATCTTTTGTACCATTGAGATGAACATGAATTTGGGCAAACTCCAAGAGGCAGTGGAAGACGGGGGGGGGGGGAGGCTGGTGTGCTATGGTCCATGGGGTTCCGAAGAGTTGGACATGACTTAGTGACTGAACAACAGTAACAACCATTGAGATATGGCAAGACCCAAAATCTACTGGCAGGAAATTAGTGAAGAATGGGAAAGCCTTAGATCGCTATGTGGATGGCCCCATATTTTTGGGTGGAATATTGAATGGACCATAATAAACATGAAAAAACTAACAGTGTGTCTTTCTGTTTTATGTTTTATTTGCAGGTGGGGCAAGGTTACCCGCATGACCCCCCAAAAGTCAAATGTGAGACTATGGTATATCACCCAAACATAGATTTAGAAGGCAATGTTTGCCTAAATATCCTCAGGTACAAAGCATGTTCTGTTGTTCTAATACAGGTAGTCCTCGAGTTGCGACCACAATTGACCCCAAAATTTATTTTGCTAACTGAAACATTTGTTAAGTGAATTTACCCCCATTTTATGACTTTTCTTGACACAGTTAAGTGAATCATTGCATTTGTTAAGTTGTAATCGTTAAGTGAATCTGGATTCCCCATTTACTTTGCTAGTCAGAAGATTGCAAGAGGGGATCATGTGACCCCAGGACACTGCAACTATCATAAATATGAACCACTTGCCAAGCATCTGAATTTTAATCGTGACCAGGGGGATGCTGCAACAGTCGTAAGTGTGAAAAAAGGTCATAAGTCACTATTTTCAGTGCTGTTGTAACTTTGAACGGTCACTAAATGAACTGTAAGTCGAGGACTACCTGTATATTCTCTTTTCATTCCTATTATCTTCTTCCTTGCAGGATCAGAGCAAGTTTTAAGAACAAACATTGTTCTTAAAGTATCAACTTATGAAATATTTTCTTTTTGAAGTGAGCAAAATGCTTGTATAAATGTGTATTCAATGACTGCTCAACTACATTTACTGAATAAAGCATGATTTACAGATCATAGGAAATAAGGAGCAGGCAAACCTTTGCCTATGAACTCTTTCTCTTTAGCCCCCAGAGTCTCCTTTGACCATTGCTGAAAATTGGTGGCACAGTTTCTTAACATCTTAAGGCAAAGACATAAAACTTTACTGTAAATTCTACAGTTTACCACAATTTAATTACTGTGTTTCCCCGAAAATAAGACCCAACCAGAAAATAAGCCCTATTATGATTTTTACCTGTGCGCCTAATATATGTCTTACCCCCCCCCCAAAATAAGCCCTAGTAAAGAGCCTGCCCACTCCATCCCACCATCTGGTTGCTCGCTGCCACAACTGGGCAGGAGAGCACTCATCGTACCGATGCCACCGCCACAAGTTGAGGCAAGGCAGCTGGGGGGCTACCTCAGGGCCCCCGCAGACAGGCAACCCACATCCCGTCACCTGTGGATGCCCTGGGGGTGGGGTGGGGGTAAAGATGCTAACCCCCACCCCACCCCAGAGCATCCACAATGCCAAATCCTAACCCCCACCCCAGGGCAACCACATTCCTTCACTAACCACCTTTCTAGCTCCATTCTCCACATGCAGGGCAACAAAAAAAGTTTGTGGGACTAAAAAAAAAAAGATCAATCCAACCTTCCAACTTCTCGCAAAACAAAAAAGATCTTGCAAAGTTGGAAGGTCTGATTGAACTTTTTTTTTACCAGTAGTCTCACAGGCTTCTTTTGTTGCCCTGCAAGCGGTGGCGGAGAACGAGCTGGAAAGCAGAATAGTGAAGGGATTCTTTGGGGAAGCGAGGGGAGACAGGAAAGGGGCTGCTCCGGCCACCGCCGCTGCCTCACTCTACCAGCATTGGCTCTGAAGGCCAGGTGGCTTCGTCCTCCACCCACCCCCCACCTCACTTAGTGGTCACGGCACGGGTGCATTGCTCAGCCTCCTGCTTCGTTACGGCGGCGAGTAAGGAGAAGAAGCAGGCCGGCAATCCTACATGGGGCTGCTGGAGCCGCCGCTGTGAGGCCGGGCAGTTGTCGGCACATTGATAGTCTGGTTGCGGGGCCCTGTCAGTCCGTGCTGGGCGTGTGGGGCACCTCCACACCCCCGCCTCGCTTTGTCCTCAACCCCCCCGCCTCGCTTCATGGCCGCATCCCCCTCTCATCTCGGTAGCAAGCAGACAGAATGGGCAGGTGGCCGGCTGCAAAGGCCCTTAAGTAGGGCTTACTTTCAGGGTAGGACTTATATTTGGCACAGGCGTGAAAATCGGGCTAGGGCTTATTTTTGTGGTAGGTCCTATTTTCAGGGAAACACGGTATTTCAAAGGTCTGATTCTAAGAACTGTTGACTTCATTTTTTTAAGGATTTGGGATATTAAACATATTTCAGTTTGGATCAATCTTCATAAAGCTTTTTCTTTAACAATGTGAATCTAAAACAAGATTAGTTATTTTTTAGTTGGGTAAACTTTCCTGAACCCGAGCTCATTTTTTTCATTATTTTTCTGGCCCACAGAGAGGACTGGAAGCCTGTACTAACAATAAACTCTATAATTTATGGCCTGCAGTATCTCTTCTTGGTAAGTATATGTGGAAAGCCATGGCATTAAGGCTGGAGCACTATCTTCCTTCTCAGTCTGAGCAGGAAGAATGAATGTAAGATTGGGGGAGAAATGATACAGAAAGCAAAGCACAGTGTGCTCCTGAGGAATCTAGTGTTCTATGTTAGAAGGAAAGTGAATGAAATAAAAACAAGTTGGTGTCATTACTGCCTGTCTGATCTACCGGGTGAGGCTGACATCAGTCTTGCAAGTCTCAATGTACAATTCTTCCTGACCTAACTTTTACAGCCCAATAACTTGGGAAGGGTCCCTCCTTTCAGAGTAGTGTTTATGCTAGTTGGCAAATACAGGGCAAAATTATAGTGGGTGAAAACTGACTTTTTAGGGGATAAAGAATCTACGGAGTAAGATGCTGTCACTTATTCTTACAGCCTGATTAAAATGGACTCCTTGTCCTCATCCAAGGATCCAAGGTCCTCATCCTTAAACTGCCACAAAACCCTGGCATTTAATGGTGTTCTCTTCCCTCTCTAGGAGCCAAACCCTGAAGACCCCTTGAACAAAGAGGCTGCTGAAGTCCTCCAGAACAACAGACGCCTGTTTGAGCAGAACGTCCAGCGCTCAATGCGGGGCGGCTACATTGGTTCCACCTACTTTGAGCGCTGCCTCAAATAGAACTGACCAGCTCCAGGCACAAATTTGCTCCCCCTCCCCTCATCTCCCTTCTAGTTCTTCTAAGGGACACTGCCAACACTGCTTTCATCAGCCATCAAGGGGGCACAGGAGTCAGGAATTGGTAGAGGCCCCCTTCCATCTTTCTCTCCCCCCACCACCCTACTGCCCCCTGCCAGCCTGGGTCTTCAGCAGCCACTGTCTCACCAGATCCTTGTACCTCCTTCACTGCTCTCTCTGTACTGCTGTGGGGCGAAGGGGTGAGGTTACTGTTGCTTCTTTGTCTCACCCACTGTGTTGGGTTAACTACCTGTTCCTGTGTGTGGGAGACCCCATTCCTGGTGCCCATCAGTCTTTCTGACAGCTGTGGTTTTGCAGCTAAGAACAGAAGGTTCCCCATGTGCTCTGGCATTTCCTGATTGCACTGCAGTGTTATTCAGCTGTGGGATCTGCAGGCCATTTGCCTCTCCTTTCCTCCCCTGCTGGGCACCAGGGTTTCTGACTGCAACTATTAAATGTGGGAGGCACTTGAGGGCTTGAGCAAGATGCTCCTCTCCCTCCACTAGACCCCAAGCATTGCAACTCAAGGGGGAGGGGCTGGATCAGGCCTTTTCTTTTAGGATCAACTGACTTGTATGTCCAGTTTTTAAGGAAAAGCTGATAAAGCCACCACTAACACCAAGGGTCTATGACAACACGCCGCTGGGACAACTCACTGCGAGCATGGGCCTTCCGCTCTGGTTTCCAAAGCTGGCCTGGCTTAAGGGAGGCGAAAGTTCCCACCTGCCTGCACTCCTTCTCCGAAGGCTTCCTTCGCCTTGCTTTCCAGGCACACACACACCCCGTGAAAGGCGGGCTAAGTGGGAGTCATTGTTACATGAACAGACACACACCATTCCGAGTTTGGGGACTTTTATCCGCACCCAAGCTGGTGAGCTGCCAATCATGCCCAGGCTTGGGGAGAGGCAGCTCTCCTTCGGTGTCCTGCGTTGGACCCTGATGGCTCCCAGGCAGGGAGAGGGGCAAGCAGGGAGGGTGACAGGGCAACTCGCTCCCAACAGTCTTTGCTGCAAAGCGTCTTCCCTCTGAAGCATCCAGTCCAGAACAATGACTCTGCATAGCCCGCCTGCAATCCTTCTCCGAAGGCTTTCTTGCCTCGCATTCCAGCACACTCCACAAATGGCGGGCTCAGCAAGCATCATTGTTCCACAGACACAGAGACACCCACACCATGCTGAGCTTGGAGACTTTTATCTCTGTCCGACGGCGAGGTGCTGGCAGCGAGTTGTCCCATTTCACACCACCAATCCCACCAATGCTAATGGTAGTAATAAAAGTAACGGACACTACTGATCCCATTGTTCTCTACGAGGGCCTGGCCAACAATGAACTGTACTCTGCCTGTCCAGTGACTCCTGGAAGACTGGCCAACATAAAGCCACTGTAATTCTACTGTGTTGGGTTATTAAATGGGAATATTAGCATATCCAATTTGCCCTTTGCCTCTCATTTTCTGTTTCCATCTTCCTTGGTTGGTGCATGGGTGGAGAGGGTAGGGAAAGGTGATGTGTACTGGTTGGAACTGTGGTCGCAGGATAGCATAGTCACTGATACAGAATACTCTATGCATATATCGACAACTCAGTGTAGTCCTTCGAATACAACTGCCTGTATGACTGTTCTATGGTAGGATCTAACAAAGGTGCTGACTTTCCACCATAATATATATCCTGTTTTGCTTACAAGATCCCTTTCACGATCTCCCTCTAGAAAAATGCACTTCTCTACCTAACAGTGATACTGCCTATTGGTTCTAAGCATATACAGTCATGTGAAAAAGTACACCCTCTGTGAGTTCTATGGTATTACATATCGGGACATAGTAAAAATCACCTGGTCTTTAGCAGTTGTTAAAAGTAGGTAAATACAACCTCAGATGAGCAACAACACATGACATATTACACCATGTCATCTATTTTACAAAAAGAAAGCCAAAATGGAGAAGCCATGTGGGAAAAACTAAGTCGCCTTATGATTCAATAGCTTGCAGAACCACCTTTAGCAGCAATAACTGGAAGTAATCATTTTCAGTATGATTATTAGTCCCTCACATCGTGGAGGAATTTTAGCCCGCTCTTCTTTACAACATTGCTTCTGTTCATTGAGGTTTGTGGGCATTTGTTTATCGTCCTGTTGCACGACCCAATGTTGGCCAAGCTTTAGCTGTCGGACAGATGGCCGTTAACATTTAACATGCTGAGGCCTGTAGAGTCTGAGATGTAACTCTTGGATTTTTTGCAGTTTCTCTGAGCATTGCATGGTCTGACCTTGGGGTGAATTTGTTGGGATGTCCACTCCTGGGAAGATTGGCAACTGTCTTGAATGTTTTCCATTTGTGAATAATCTTCCTCAGTGTAGTATGATTGACTTTAAATTGTTTGGAAATGGCCTGATAAGCCTTTCCAGATTGATGGGCAGCAACAATTGCTTCTCTAGGATTATTGCTGAAGTCTTTACTCTTTGGTATTGTGTTAACACACACCTCAATGTTGGAATCCAGCAAACTCCTAAAACTTCAGCTTTAATAGAGGTAGTCATACTTGCACTTTCTGTTCACCTAATCTAGAGGTGTCATAATCTGGGAATAGTTGAGGATTCAGGATTGCAGAAAGGCAAAGACTTTTCTAACCTATAACCTATAAAAATGATTTAGAGACTAAAATATGCTTGTCTATTCAGCCCTGGAATGTCTTGGTAGCTAATAGGCCATGGCCATAATAAAGCCCTATCAAGATGCTGCTTAACTGCTGGTGGTAAAACAGAAATGCTACTGTTCTGTCTCCTCCCCACTTTCCATCTTTCAGTTGTCATTCTTATCACCTTTTGTGATGGTACGGTATAAGGCATGTTTCTTTATGGCACATGCTGGGAGCCAAGAGGACAATGCGAAAAGTCAGCTGTCTTCACCACCTTGCTTCAAGATTCCCCAAAGCTTCTGGTTAGCTCTTAATTATCATACTTGCATTTAGCGCTGCAGTCATACAAAACACTCTATTGTACCTGTTCGCCCTGTCTAATGAAATCACTGTGCCTATGTGCATCCTGAACCCTTGGCTTGATCCAACAGTGTTATTTAAACATACAGGGCCAGTACACTTATGAATGTGTATTCTTGTTTATGCATAACCCAGGCCTGACTGACTGGTGCAGTTGAGATTTCATTTCCCACCATCTCTAGCCAGCACAGCTATCAATATAGCTGACTGGATATGTTAGGACTTGTAGTGTAATGTCTTTTCAAAGAAAATTGACAGTGACAAGGATGGAACCAGAAATGTTATCTATCCAAGCCATATGCAATATCACAAGAGTGTATTTTAATGCAGCGTCTATGGAGATTCTCAGTCATCCACGTCATGGCTATCCCAAAGGTGCATTTTCAAGAGGCAACTGGGCTTGTTTTTCTTTGAAGACATTTTGATTCTCATCCAAGAAGCTCTGACTGGATGGTGGAGAATGGAAGGGTTTATATTCCTTGCAGACAGCTGGTCATTTACATTCTTTTAGAGAGTCGTTGAGGCCACTTGGAGGTTTATCTGTGTCCTCAAGGACACCTGAGTGGTGCAAATGGGTGTGCAGCCTTCTTGGATCTGCTGAAAGGACTGGAGATAGATGACGTCGTATCCCTCCCCCTCTATTGAGAGAGGGCCGTTCAACTTTTACGTACCGTCTTTCCCCGAAAATAAGACAGGGTCTTATATTTGGGGTGGGGTCCCCCACAAAGGGCCCATTAGGGTTTATTTTCGGGGGAAGAGTTGAGGTGAGGCAGGAGGGGCTGGAGCTGCCCCCTGCGCCCTGCCCCCTCAGGCCACCCACACCCTGCCACGCGCCTCGCCTTGCGGCGGTGGCAGCAGCAGCAGCCCCGTCCACCAAGTAAGTGTCAACTCTGCAACGAACCTAGCTGCAGCCATTTTACTCGTTCTAGGTTGCCACAAGAATGGGACGGGGTGTGGACGATTTTTACTAGTCTAAACATTTTACTGTCCCGTGGAAACCAAGGTCATTTCTGTCAGTTAGATGGGGGTGCATGAGCATCTGGTTAGAAAGCCCACCAAACTCTTCTATTGGGGAACGTAGCTGATTGCATAGCATTGGGGTGGGAAGTTCAACTTTGTAATATTGTCTCTCTTTGAAGGGGATTTCAGACTTCGTTTCACTTTTCACCGTCCCGATACTATGTAACCAATAAACATGTTCTTTGAGGAAATCTCAAGCCTCGGAATTCTGATTTATTTGGTCTTGTCTGTCGGAACCTTGACATTAAACCAAGTCTCATTCAAAATGCTATCTTTTCTGCCTACCCACCACTTTGGGAGGACAACAAAGACTCAGTGAAGACCTTGCTATGGAGAAAAAAGAGGAATCTGCCGCTGGTCACAGCGGGGATTCAGCTATCTGAACACAAGCGACTGCTCCGGCCACCGAAAAGGCCCTGATGATGGGCCTGGCCTAAGAGCCGGATAATCCAGTCAGGGAAGTTGATGCCTCAAGAAGGAACCACCATCCTGGTGAACCTCTATCAATTGGAACCGATCCCTGAGCGCAGAAGCACCCCTAAGCCTGCTGAAGAGGAGCTGTTGTTAATTATGCTCCAGGGTTCTTCTGCAGTGCAGAAGAAAGGGAAGGGATCGACTGGATGGGATAACTCCGCTGACTGGAAGTGCCAGACTGCAGTTCACAGTTCTTTGGTCGAGCAGCTAAAGGAGAAATTTGACCGGCTGGAAGTCAAAAGGGGTTCCTACAGCCCAATGTGAGTGCGCGAAGGGGGGTAAGGCGAAGGCTTATCCATCGCTTCCACCCCCTCGACGAAGTCCCAGTCCTGTTGCTGGTGCCTGTGCCGCTTCGCCCACTCCTACATCAGCCACAGGCTTGAGCTCTCAATCCCAGCAAAGCCCTTTGCAGCAACCTCACTCTGCAAGCCAGGTGCCCAACAGAGAGGATTCCGGAGAGTGGTGCAGCCTTGGCCCCAAGATCAGCAAGCTGCTCAGCAACCAGTGTACCTGGCACCACAACACCTGGAGCCACCACCTATCAAGCCCACTTCTCGATAGAGACCCTGAGAAGTTGCCGTTCTTCCTAAACCAAGTGTGGGCCCACCTGGATCGTTATGCCTACGCCTACCCTGATGATGCCACAATGGTGAATTCAGTGACAGTCAACTTGGAAGGGGAAGCAGCGAAGTGGGTGATCAACCTTCATGATGAAGGGGCTCCAGAATTGCTGGATGCGAATGTATTCATGGAACAGCTGATGGCAAGATTTGAGGATGAATCCCAAGCCCTGCAAGCAGAAAAGGAGATCCATTGCGTGAAGCAGAGGTCACCCGGCAAAAGAATATGTCCAAGAGTTCCGGAGAGTCTCTGGTTGCCTGGGACAGTGGCCAGAGAGGTCCCTGATCCACTATTTCAAACAAGGGCTGAATCGTGACCTGCTCCAAGCATGCATCTACCGAGGGATCCCGAGCCAGGTGCAAGAGTGGTATAACGTGACAGTAACCTTGGACATCGAACTGGATTATGTCAAGAGACCAACTACCATCAAATCGAAGCCAAGGTGAGGTCCTGAAAAGCGCCTGTTTGGATGGTGACGCTGTTCTGTCCCAGCCTACGACCGTTCTTGTTGCGTCACAAGAACAGCCCCTTTTTTATCAGTAGGCTGGAAAAACCAACCCTTTTTATTTCATATACAGTCCTGATAATTATTTCCTCAAAACAAAAACAACAGAATACTTTTCCAACGAATAATTGGTTCAAAAAGCAAAACAAGAATCTCACTGGTAAAACAAACAGACCATGATTCTCTTGAAGTTTTTTACAAACAGTTGCCTTCAGCAACCAGCACCGCCCACACCTTCCGTTTTTATTAAGCAGCCCCAAGGCGTGGCTTCTCAATGCCTTCTCCTCCTCCCTTGGAGTATTGTCTCCCTCTGACCTGCTCTAAAGCATCTATAATGACGTCCATCTGTGAGTCCTCAGAGTCTGACTCATCGTCCCCACACCAACCGACCTCAGTGAGATAAAGCAGGCTGCTGCCATCGAAGCTCAGGGGGAACCTATCAAGACGATTTAGACGTTTTAATAAGACTCAGGCTGCACCAGATGCTTAATTAACTTGCCCACAGTTCTTAAGTTGGGGATTCACGTCAAATTGTTGCCCCTAGCCATGAAGTTTGAACAGGAAGATGGGTCGCTTATCGGAGGTTCCCCAGCAACGCACCTAACAGGGCTGTTGCATTTGGAAATGGGACAGCACTGGGAGATCATTCGCTTTGTGGTGGTCCCTAAGATGAAAGAGACTGTGATTCTAGTCTTGGCTTGACAAGTGGTGTCCCAATATTTGGTGGGAGAACGGTGTGCGAACTCTGAGATTAGCCACGGGACCTCTCCCACCAACCGACCTCAGTGAGATAAAGTGGGCTGCTGCCATCGAAGCTCAGGGGGAGCCTATCAAGACATTAAAAGCTGCCGTGGAACAATTGCCAGGGATCCAACTTATCCCCATCAAGTATGATTTGACAGAAGTTTTTGGTGAAAAGGAATGTGACACCCTCATCGGGCTACCGACTGCGGAATTGAGACACTGCCAGGAGCCAAGCTCCCAAAGCCCAAAATGTACTCTATGACAGGGCTTTTCAACCAGTGGTACGGGTACCACCTGTCGTACATTGGCACCTGGCAGGTGGTACGCGACCATCCTAGAAAAGTAGCGGGGGAGGGGAATGAGCTGAACCGGTGGCAGCATTGCACAAGCCTGAGCGAGATGGCTAGAGCTGCAGGGCTGTCAGGGCTCAGCGGAAGCGCCAAGATCAGTGCTTCTTGGGGGCTGTCAGAGCTCAGTGGAAGCGCCAGGCTCCAGCAGGAGCTCGGCACTGATCCTGGTGCTTCTGAGCCCAGAAGAAGCGCCGATTAGCTGGAATGTTGCAGCTTCTCCAGGGTCTTGTGATTTACATTCAGATGCTTGGCAACTGATTCATATTTATTTTTATTTTTTTTATTTTATTTTAATTCCATTTATATCCCGCCCTTCTCCGAAGACTCAGGGCGGCTTACAAGCTTAGCAGTAGCCTTCATTCTATGTATATGCCTGCTTATTAGGGCTTTCACACACACCCCAAGCGGCATTATTACAAAGTCAGCTTAATTGCCCCCAACAATCTGGGTCCTCATTTTACCTACCTCGGAAGGATGGAAGGCTGAGTCAACCTTGAGCCTGGTGGGATGCGAACCTGCACTAATTGCAGGCAGCTGGTGTTACTTAAGGAGGCATTAGCCCACTGCTCCACCAAGGCTCTTATGACGGTCACAGTGTTCCACGGTCATGTAAAGTGACCAAAACCAGCTGCAACCACCCAGCAGACGGGGGGAATAAAAACCAAACACCCCCCTACCCCACCCCCGCTGCCAATCCTCAACAATGAAAACCTTGGACAGGAGGAAAAGCCCTGCTGGGCAGGCAGGCAGGTGTCTTGCTCGGCTGTGGCTTGGGGGGCACTTTTTCAGTGCCATTGTAACTTCAAACAGTCACTAAGTGAACTGTTGTCAGTCGAGGACTACCTGTACTTCATCACTTTTTTCCTTTCTTTTTTTCTTGGTCATCAAGTTTTTGACACCTTACTTGGTGACTGGTGGTACTCGGATGTTGCCATATCCTAAAAGTGGTACAATGGGTGAAAAGGTTGAAAAGCCCTGCTCTATGACGCCTAGGGAGTTAGAGGAACTGTGGGACTATACTGACAAAAATCTAGCCAGAGAGTTCGTTCAACCTGCAAAATCGTGTGTGGCTGCCCCTGTGTTGTTTAAAGAAAAGAAAGATGGGTCTTTGAGGCTCTTCATGGATTTTTAGGGGTTAAACGCTGTCAGCGTAGAAAATATGTGCCCCCTCCCCCTGATGAAAGACATGGTAGCCCACCTGGCCAAAGGCAAAATTTTCACGAAACTGGACTTGAGGGAAGCTTATTACCGAGTGTGAATCAGGGAGGGGGACAAATGGAAGACAGCTTTCAATTGCCCCTTAGGGAGTTTCCAGGTCAAGGTGATGCCTAAGCGAGGTGATGCCAAGCAGCATTTGAGCAATTAAAGAGACTATTTGCAGCAGAACCAGTTCTTAAAACACCCTAACCCCGAGGAATCTTTCATTATCCAAGCCGATGCCAGTGATGTTGCTGTGGGCGCGGTCCTCCTACAAAAAAAAAAACCTCGGGGGGGGGATCTGCAACCCTGCACCTACACTTCACAAAAACTTTCAGAAACAGAGAGACGATGGGCCATTTGGGAGAAGGAGGCTTTTATGGTGAGATGGGCTTTATTAACTTGGCGCCATTTCTTGGAAGGGAGTGCCTTTTGAAGTATGGACTAATCATAAAAATTTAGAGGCACTGAAAACCCCTCAAACGTTATCCCCTAAGCAAGTTAGGTGGGCACAGTACTTCAACCATTTTAATTTCACTCTCAAATACCTCCCTGGTGGGGTGGTGGGAGGGGAGAACTTTCTGGCAGATGGTCTTTCTACAATGCCCCAATATAAGAGCCACCATGAGGAGGTCATTGATACCATCATTCCTCTGCCCCAGTCAGCCTCTCAAGTAACCACAAGAGATCAAACAGAGGAGATCCGATGAACCTGATAGTCAGTTAACGTGAAAGCTCAAAGAGGAACTAAAAACAGACTCTTGGTTCAACGACACTAGATCGCTATTGACCTATAGAGATGATCTAGCCTGGAAGGGCTCTAAACTGTACTTTCCAGCCTCCCTCAGAATTCAAGCCCTCCAACGTAGTCATGATACAAAACAAGCCGGTCATTTTGGATTTTTAAAAATTGCATTTGGTGCGGCAGCAGTTTTGGTGTCCAGGCATGAAAAAGGACATTGAAAGTTATGTACAAACCAACTTTTGGTTTGCCATCGCAGCACCGCGGATGCAGGAAGACGAGCCCCGTCTTTTGCATCTGATTTTGTCCCGCTGGGGACCCTGGAAAGGGTTGAAAGTTGCCCTGTAGGGGTAATAATAATAATAATAATAATAATAATAATAATAATAATAATAATAATAATAATAATAATAATAATAATAATAATAAAGTTGGAAGGGACCTTGGAGGTCATCTAGTCCAACCCCCTGCTCAGGCAGGAAACCTTATACCATTTCAGGCAAATGGCTGTCCAGTCTCTTCTTAAAAACCTCCAGTGTTGGAGCATTCACCACTTCTGGAGGCAGGTTGTTCCACTGGTTAATTGTTCTAACTGTCAGGAAGTTTCTCCTTAGTTCTAGGTTGCTTCTCTCCTTGACTAGTTTCCATCCGTTGCTTCTTGTCCTGCTTTCAGGTGCTTTGGAGAATAGCTTGACTCCCTCTTCTTTGTGGTAGCCCCTGAGATATTGGAACACTGCTATCATGTCACCCCCTCACCCTTCTCTTCATTAGACTACACATACCCAATTCCAGCAACCGTTCCCTATATGTTTTAGCCTCCAGCCCCCTAATCATCTTTGTTGCTCTTCTCTGTACCCTTTCTAGAGTCTCGACATCTTTTTTACATCGTGGTGACCAAAACTGGATGCAGTATTCCAGGTGTGGCCTTACCAAAGCATTGTAAAGTGGTATTAGTACTTCACTTGATCTTGATTCTATCCCTCTGTTAATGCAGCCTAGCACTGTGTTGGCTTTTTTGGCAGCTGCAGCACACTGCTGGCTCATATTGAAGTGATTGTCTACTAAGACTCCGAGATCCCTGTCACAGTTACTACTATTGAGCAAGGTACCACCTATACTATACATATGCATTTGATTTTTCCTGCCTAAATGTAGAACCTTACTGTCAAAACTCGTCCTGCAACAAGCAGGGCAGGTGCCGAACACAGGAACGAGAGACTTCTGCTGCAGTCTAGAAGCACTTTATTCTTCAGAGCAACAGCCGCAACAAGAAACAAAGCCAGCGTTGGCCGCTATCCGCAGCCAACGCTATTATATACACACCTGAAACCCCCACCCATACTCCACCCAAACACGCCCACGCCCTCCCATTCCCTATAACTTCCCCACCCCACCCCTACAAGTCCCTTTGCCCGTCGCCCAACCAGGTAAGCCTCCTCCCGTGCGTTGCCGTCACCGTGCTCCACCCCCTCACCACCTCCCTGCCGTGCCCAACTCTGAAACCCCCTGTGGTCATCCACACCCGCAGCTCCTAGCCACCCAGGCACCGCGGCGGGAAGGGGCTTGTCTCCCAACGAACCCGCCGTAGGTCCTGAACCCCCCCAGTCCGCCGTGAGTGGGCCCGAACCTCCGCCGGTCAGCTGTGTGGAAGAAGACGACCGGGGCGGCGGCGCGGCCTCCCGAGCTCTCCGGGCCGCCGACGCGCCGCCAGGCAAAGTCAGCTGTTGTGCGGCGGGGAAGGAGGACGGCTGAAGCGGCGGCGCAGCCTCCCGGGCCTTCCGGGCCGCCACCGTGCCGCCAGGCAAAGTCAGCTGTTGTGCGGCGGGGGAGGAGAACGGCTGAAGCGGCGGCGCGACCTCCCGAGCCTTCCGGGCCGCCAACGCGCCGCCAGGCGCAGTCAGCTGTTGTGCGGCGACGGACAAGGGCGGTCGAAGCGGCGGCGCGGCCCCTGGAGTCTCCCGGGCTGCTACAGAGCCGGCCCCAACCGGCACGATCCCAGGAGCCTCGCAGTCCGCCGGGGAGGCAGGCAGGTCGAGCGGGCGGCAGGCGGGGGTTGCTGGGGAGGTGGAGGGACCCCCCCTCGAGTGTCGGGCTCCCGAGGCCTGACATGCTGCCCCTTCTACCAAGGGCCCACCTGGAATGCAAGGAGAGAGAGGTGAGCAGTCTGTAATATGATCAGCAGTTCCCCCCTGGGTCTCCCCCGGCTTCCCCGGGTGTTTCCGGTGGAAAGCGCGGAGAAGGCGTGGTGCACACACATCCTCATCCCGTACCCAGGTGGCCTCCTCCATGGGGTACCCCCTCCAGAGCACCAAGTATTGCACCCGCCCCCTCCGTTTCCGGGAGTCCAGGATCTCCTGTACCTCATAGTGGTCGCCGTGCACAGGCCCTGGGCCGCCCTCCCCCGCCGCCACTGAGGCAGTTGTAGCAGGCTTCAGCAGGCTACTGTGGAAGACGGGGTGTATCTTTCCAAGTAGGGGAGGTAGCCGAAGTCTGACGGTGACAGGAGTTACTACCTGTATAACCCGGAAGGGTCCGAGATATTTGGGCCCTAGCTTTTTACATGGCACTTGTAGCCGTAGGTATTTCGTGGAGAGGTAGACAAGATCACCTACTTTAGGAGGTGCAAACGGCCGTCTCTTCCTGTCTGCTTGCTCTTTGTAAGACCCTGCAGCTCGCTCTAACGCTTTCTTAGCTATCCCCCACACCTCCTCCAACTGGTGCACCCACTCCCCAGGTGTGCAGGATGCCGGGGCCCCCTGGTCGCACCCCGCGATAGGAACGAACTCGTAACCAGAGACCACTTTAAAGGGGGAGAACCCGGTGCTGCTATGTACTGCATTGTTGTAGGCTACTTCCGCGAAGGACAACAGGTCCACCCATTCGGACTGTTGGTATGATACATAACAACGCAGGTATCGCTCCACCGCCGCGTTTGCACGTTCCGCAGCTCCATTTGTGCTTGGGTGGTATGCTGAGCTCAGGCCCTGTGTTGCTCCAATATAACGCACGAAATCCCTCCAGAACCGGGCCGTGAACTGCACCCCACGGTCGGAGATGATACGTCGTGGCACCCCGTGGAGACGATATATATGTTGGACAAACAGCCAGGCCAGCCGACGGGCTGAAGGCAACCCCTTGCAGGGGATAAAGTGGGCTTGTTTCGAGAACAAATCTACTACTGTCCACAAAACGTTATATCCCCTGCTTTCCGGTAGCTCGACCACAAAGTCCATGGCAATGTCCTGCCATGGTCGTACGGGGTCTGCCACCTGTTGCAGAAGGCCTGCCGGTTTATTAGTAGAGGGCTTAGTGGTTGCGCAAACGCGGCACTTCCACACGTAGCTTTCAATGTCTCGTCTCATGGTCGGCCACCAGAACTGGCGGCGGGCCAGATGCAGGGTTTTCACGAACCCGTAATGACCTGCCTGCCTAGCGTCATGGCATTGATAGAGCGCTTGATCCCGTGCCGCTGCAGGCACATACAGCCTGGCCCCGTGCCAGGCTAAGCCGTCCCGCAACGAGAGGGTGTCGGGGTGCGCCTGCACCCATTCATCAGTCGCCAGTGCTCCCTTACAGGTCCGCAGGAAACCGTCTGTCACGGCGGTGGCCCTGTGCTCCGTCTCCTCCACCAGGCGGGGCGGCGGTACCAATGCCTCCTCTTTCCGACAATCGTATTGTGGTAGCCGAGACAAGGCGTCCGCCAGGAAATTTCTTCCCCCGGGCACATACGTGAGGCGGAACCGGAAGCGTTGAAAGTATTGGGCCCACCGTACGTGTTTCGGGGACAGACGGCGGGGTGTTTGCAGGGCTTCCAAGTTTTTATGGTCCGTCCAAACCTCGAACTCCTGGCTAGCCCCCTCCAGAAGGTGTCTCCAAGTCCCCAAGGCCCAGCGGACCGCGAAGGCCTCTTTCTCCCAGATGGCCCAAGCCCTCTCCGCGGTCGTTAGCTTCTTAGAGGCGTAAGCGCAGGGCCGCAATCCTCCCATTGCATGCTGTTGCAGAAGGACAGCTCCAACAGCCACGTCGCTCGCATCAGCCTGTACTACGTAGGGCAGGTCAGGGTTCGGGTGTTGCAGGACGGGCTCCTTAGCAAATTGCGCCTTGAGCGCCTCAAAGGCCCGCTGGCATGTAGTGGTCCACGCAAGCTTCTGCCCTGGCCGCGGCAATGTTGCCATCTGTTTAGTCCGCAGTAGATCCGTGAGCGGCAGGGCAATGGAAGCGAAATGTGGAATAAATTGTCGATAGAAGTTAGCGAAGCCCAGGAAGCTCTGCAGCTGTTTCCGGGTCCGCGGGGCCTGCCACTGTTGGATGGCCTCCACCTTCCCCGGGTCCATCTCCACCCCGTTGGAGGACACCCGATATCCCAAATAGTCCAGTCGGGGCTTGTGAAACTCACATTTGGAGAGCTTCACATATAACTGGGCGTCCCTCAGCTTGGTCAGCACACTCCGAACTAAGACGACATGCTCCTCCAGCGTGGGCGTATATATGAGGATATCATCAAGATAGACTAGGACCCCCCGGTACAAATGGTCATGCAGGACTTGGTTAATCAACTGCATGAAGACCGCGGGGGCTCCCTGCAGTCCAAACGGCATGACCCTAAACTGAAAGCTCCCCAACGGGCAGTTGAAAGCCGTCTTCCATTCATCACCAGCTTTAATCCGGACACGGTAGTACGCCTCCCTGAGGTCTAACTTGGTGAACACCCGGCCCGTAGCCAAATGAGCTAAAAGGTCCTTCACCAAAGGGAGGGGGTACAAGTGCTCTACACATACCGCGTTAACCCCTCGATAATCAACGCACAGTCTTAGGGTCCCGTCTTTCTTCTCCCTGAACAAGACAGGGGCCGCCATCTTAGATCGAGCGGGCTGGATGAACCCCCTCCGCAGGTTCTTGTCTATGTATTGACGAAGCTCCTGCATCTCCCGGGGTGCCATTGCGTACATGCGGGGTTTCGGCAGTTTTGCCCCTGGCTCCAGTTCAATAGCGCAGTCCGTGGGGCGGTGGGGTGGCAAGGCATCACACTCCTTCTCGTCGAAGACATCTGCGAGATCGCTGTACTCCCGTGGCACCTGTGTCTCAAGCCCAGTACCCACCCCTGCGGCCCCCTCTGGCCCACCAATCTCCTCCGGGCCCATGAAGGAATGCCTTTCAGGAGGCTGGGGCCCTGTCCCGAGGCGGAGATGTCGGCATCCCCCCTCCCACCAAACCGTGGGGCCCCACCTGTCCAACCACGTAAGCCCCAGAATGACCGCCTCCGTCATAGACGGCACCACGACAAACCGGAGAGTCTCCCAGTGTGTACCCAATTCCATTCTCACCGGTGCCGTTACATGCGTAATGGGTGCTCCGCCCAAAAGGGACCCGTCTACCTGCTGAAATCGGATAGGTTTGGGGAGCCGCTGAAGGGGGATACCGGCCTCCCTTGCCATCACCAGGCTAATAAGGCAGCGCGTGCTGCCTGTATCAACCAAAGCCTTACACTCCGTCCTCTCACCTGTTCGTGGGCTTATCAATACCACAGGCAGCACAAAAGGGCACACCGGAGCGCTTACCATCGGGTCCTCCTCGTACTCGTGATCCTCGGACCCATCGGATGTGTCAGTCCGTCCATCCGCCGGGCCCACTGGACGCACCGGTGTCGATGTTCGGGGTGTCTTGTCGGCCACCTGGTACGCTGTTCTGGAGCGTTCTGCAGCTCTCCTGGGGGTCGGGACCCGCGCCACCGGAGGGTTGGGCCCCGGTCGTGGCGGAGGTAGCGGGCAGTCCACTGCCCGATGGCCCGGTTGGTCGCAGCGGAAGCAGCGGATTGTTGGACGGGGCGCCGGTAGGGGGCCGGGTTGTGTCGCCGCCGGCTCGGGCTTCCGGCTCTCGGTCTTCGGCCCCTCCGGGGTCCTCCAGGCTCCAGGGCCCACTACCGGCCTGCCCCGAGTGTCCTGCAACCCAATGTCTAGCTCCACCGCCACCCGGAACCAATCCTGAAGCCGTGCAGGAACCCCCCGCACCACACATGCCCGCCGGAGAGCTCCATCAAGACCGGCCCGGAAGTGGTGCACCAACAAGCGCTCGGGCCACGAGCGTAACCTGCCCGCAACCCTTCGGAATTCGAGCACATACTCCTCTGCCGGTCGTCCTCGCTGCCTGATGGCTAACACTTCAGCTTCCGCACAATGTAAGCGGGATACATCCTCGAAGCGGACGCGCAGGGCTTCCAGGAACAGCCCCACATCCCCGAGCTCACGGGCGTGGTCACTGTAGAGGTCCGCTGCCCAGGTTGCAGCCTCTCCCTGAAGGCACGCGGTGACCGCCACCACCATCGCCCACTGTGATGGATAGGCATGGGCATACCCGTCCAGATGGTTAATCACCTGCCCTAGGAACATGGCCAGGCGGTCGGGATGCCCATCATAGGTTGTGGTGAGCGGTGGGGGTCCCCACACCACACCCGGACCCCAATGCCCAACAGGTGGACGGGTCTGAGCCTGGGACACCCCCACTGACCTGGGTGCCGGACGTCCAGGGCCTAGGTCAGGCGTTGGCCAAGCATCACGCCCTCCTTGTGCTCGTGTGGATGGGCCCCGAACGCCTCCCTCCCCAGGCACCTTGAACTTTGGGCTGGCCAGTCGGAAACGAGACGTTGCTGACTGACTGGGTGCCCCCCCAAGAGACCACTGTCCCGTGTCTTCTTCAGGGCCCATGGCCACCCAGGAACCGCCGTCACGTGCCCCGACTTCTCCGAACCTGTCGCGCAGCACGTCCATAGTCTGGCTCCCGGGTGCAGTTGAATAGCTGTATTCCTCGCCGTCGTCATCGGTCAGCCGACGCTCCCTCCAACCCAGTGGAGCCCCACCGGGCCGGCCCGTTCGTCCTTGCTCGAGCCCCGTGCGCCCCAGGATCGAGCTCAGCCACCACTCCCCCCCCTGGGTCTGGCTACTAGCACCCTGGGACTCCACCGCAGGGTCAGTTGGTGGCACTTCCCGCACTTTAGGCCTTACAGCAGGCTGGACGTCCTCCACGTCCCTCTCCGCAGGGGTTGTCGCCTCCGCCCCAGCCACGCCAGCCTCCTCCGATGCAGTCTCCAAAGCGGCCCCTTGCACACCCTCTGCCATGGCGCACAAACGGAACACAGCAGAAAGGCAGTAAGGCCGCAATGCTAAGAAAACGCTGGCTTTCTGTCAAAACTCGTCCTGCAACAAGCAGGGCAGGTGCCGAACACAGGAACGAGAGACTTCTGCTGCAGTCTAGAAGCACTTTATTCTTCAGAGCAACAGCCGCAACAAGAAACAAAGCCAGCGTTGGCCGCTATCCGCAGCCAACGCTATTATATACACACCTGAAACCCCCACCCATACTCCACCCAAACACGCCCACGCCCTCCCATTCCCTATAACTTCCCCACCCCACCCCTACAAGTCCCTTTGCCCGTCGCCCAACCAGGTAAGCCTCCTCCCGTGCGTTGCCGTCACCGTGCTCCACCCCGTCACCACCTCCCTGCCGTGCCCAACTCTGAAACCCCCTGTGGTCATCCACACCCGCAGCTCCTAGCCACCCAGGCACCGCGGCGGGAAGGGGCTTGTCTCCCAACGAACCCGCCGTAGGTCCTGAACCCCCCCAGTCTGCCGTGAGTGGGCCCGAACCTCCGCCGGTCAGCTGTGCGGAAGAAGACGACCGGGGCGGCGGCGCGGCCTCCCGAGCTC
The DNA here is from genome assembly GCF_947247035.1 of Vipera ursinii. Lineage (NCBI taxonomy): Eukaryota > Metazoa > Chordata > Lepidosauria > Squamata > Viperidae > Vipera > Vipera ursinii. Next base: position 25,739,157 of record NC_139522.1, read on the forward strand.
TCCGGGTCGCCGACGCGCCGCCAGGCAAAGTCAGCTGTTGTGCGGCGGGGAAGGAGGACGGCTGAAGCGGCGGCGCAGCCTCCCGGGCCTTCTGGGCCGCCACCGCGCCGCCAGGCAAAGTCAGCTGTTGTGCGGCGGGGGAGGAGAACGGCTGAAGCGGCGGCGCGACCTCCCGAGCCTTCCGGGCCGCCGACGCGCCGCCAGGCGCAGTCAGCTGTTGTGCGGCGACGGACGAGGGCGGTCGAAGCGGCGGCGCGGCCCCTGGAGTCTCCCGGGCTGCTACAGAGCCGGCCCCAACCGGCACGATCCCAGGAGCCTCGCAGTCCGCCGGGGAGGCAGGCAGGTCGAGCGGGCGGCAGGCGGGGGTTGCCGGGGAGGTGGAGGGACCCCCCCCCTCGAGTGTCGGGCTCCCGAGGCCCGACACTTACTTTTTTCACCATTGAATTTCATTTTGTTAGATAGTGCCCAGTGTTCGAGTCTGTCCAGATCCTGGTATTGTACTAGACTCACTTTTCAAAATTTCCCAAGCTTCTTGAGTTGTTTTCCCCTTTAGGATTCTCATCCATGGAATTCTTCCCATGGTCTCTCTAAGTTTATTGAAATTAGCTCTTTTAAAGTCCAAGACTCTAGTTTGGCTGTGTTCTATTGCTTGTGCCTCCAGAATGTTGAATTCCAATATTGCATGATCACTTCCCCCCAAGGTTCCTGTGGTTTCGACACCTTCTATCATTTCATCTCTGTTTGTGAGAATTAAATCCAATATGGCTAATCCCCTAGTTCCCTTCTCTACTTTTTGGGAGAGAAAGTTGTCTGCTAGGTTTGACAGGAATCTGTTTGATCTTCCACTTGGTGCAGAGTTTGTCTCCCAGATGATATCAGGGTAATTAAAGTCCCCCATTACTATTGTGATGTGCTTCTTACATACCTTAGTTAGCTGAGTAGCAAAACGTTCATCTATTTCCTCTGCTTGGTTGGGCGACCTATAGTATACACCTATGGCAATGTCATTTTCCCCCCTTTTATATTGACCCAAATGCTTTCAAGTTTACAGTTTTCATCATTGTTGTGCTCTATTTCTGTAGAGATAAAGTTATTTCTTATATATAGAGCAACTCCTCCTCCTCTTTTGTTTAGTCTGTTTCTTTTAAATAGTTTAAATCCCTCTAGCTGTGTGTTCCATTTGTAGGTTTCGTCCCACCATGTTTCCGTAATGGCAACAATATCATATCTGCCCTCATTTACCTGAATTTCTAGTTCACCCTGCTTACTGTTCATACTCTGTGCATTGGTGTATAGACATTTGAGTCCTTTATGACTGACCCTGTGTTTACCTGCTGCATAACTTGTGTGGTGCCTGGCTTCCCCTATTTTCTTAGATTGCCGGGGACAGTGATGTTCTGTATCAATTAACTCACTATCCCCATTATTTAGTTTAAATGTTCCTCCAAAAAAGCTGTGATTTTATTGCCAAGTAACTCAGTCCCTTTCTTGGATGGATGCAGACCATCTCTTTTATACATTTTTTTCATTGGACCAGCTACAGACATCATGACTAATATAACCAAAGCCTTCTCCTTTACACCACTCCTTTAGCCACATATTAAATTCTGCTATACACTGGCCTTTTCCATTTTGCTCCTTATACACTGGTAAAACCTCTGAAAAAGTAAGCCTACAGCCTATTCTGCTAAGTTCCTGCCCCAAGCTCTGGAAATCATTCTGCACAGAGAGTACATCTTTTTGGGACAGATCATTAGTGCCAAGATGTACAATAGCCTCCACATCACAGTCCTTGCTGGCATTCTTGATTATTTTAGAAATACGCTTCTTGTCCCTACTGGCAGTAGCACCTGGAAGACACCTGACCTCTTTCAAAACCTCTGTGTCCTTTCCTAAATTTACATCCCTTATAATTGAGTCACCAACCAGAGGGTGGCTTCTCTTTTTGGGTACCTTTCTTTTCTTGCATGACTGATGTGTAATACCTGATTCACACTTCTCCCTGTCAGAAACAAGTTCATCTCGGACCATGGTCCCCTGCTTATTTGAGTTATCACAATTACCTTGACCTGTTTCCTTAATGTCCTTATTAAGGTCAGAAAGAGCACTGTATCTGTTGTGCAGGGACACAGCGAAAGCTTTGAATTTATGGTTCACAGATCTCACCCTGCCAGATCCCACGGTTGTCCACACTGCCCTTCTCCTGCAGGATCTTTGTGGTAGAGGGGGCTGATAGCATGGAGGCTCAATAGGGTAGAAGGGCTGAACTGGACACCTAATTTCGGCCTGAAGAGCACAGATTACAGAGCCTAGATAAATAATCTGTCCTTGTAGACTAGTGATTTGTTTACAGATAGGACAGTTTCCAAGTTTGAAAAGGGTACTGCGAAAGACAGCTGCAAAACAGGTGTTGCACTGAACTAAGCCAGACATACTGAGTTACAACGAATCTCAGATGCACTTGCCCTGAATGTACCACTGCTGTTTTTGATATTTAGTTATATAATTCGCGTGCCGTTAGGTGCGTGGGCCGCTCCTTTTTTGGTGCAGCCCTTGCAAAACTTACAGCATGGAGCACTTCCCAGCAGCTCTGAAAGTTGAAATTCTGCTGAAAAGGGATGGAGATCCAACGAGGACCCCAAATACAGTTCAAATACAATGCAAACCAATCAGGGCTCTAGCTCCTTTTTTGGTGCAGCCCTTGCAAAACTTACAGCATGGAGCACTTCCCAGCAGCTCTGAAAGTTGAAATTCTGCTGAAAAGGGATGGAGATCCAATGAGGACCCCAAATACAGTTCAAATACAATGCAAACCAATCAGGGCTCTAGCTCCTTTTTTGGTGCAGCCCTTGCAAAACTTACAGCACGGAGCACTTCCCAGCAGCTCTGAAAGTTGAAATTCTGCTGAAAAGGGATGGAGATCCAATGAGGACCCCAAAGGAAAGCCCTTCCGTTTGATCCGGGGAAGCCCTCCAAACCAGCGGGGGAAAGACCGGCCATAGCAATATGGCCTGTCACTAAGCTGCTGACAGCCAAAGTCAAAATCACCACCAAGCACCTTTAAAGAAATGCGGTTGAAACTGGGTGAGATCTGACCCTCTCTTTAAGACTTTAAGTATATTTCCTGTAAAAGCTGCCCAAAGTATTTTTCCCCGTGAGGAGAGAGGGAAGGGTATTTCTACCCCTGCCTCTAAGAAAAGTGGTGACTAACTACCCAGGGCAAACAGAGCAACTATAAGAAAAATTTTAATCTAATTGGATGTATATGCTTTTGAAACTTGGGGACTAAAAGTGTTCCTTTTCTTACTGGAGACCTTTGTTTTTATTTTAAAAAAAGTAAGAGTTGAAAAACTATCATAAAAATTTTGGAGTTAAAAAGCTTTAAACGGCGTTCGTGACATCTTGTGGTCGAGTATGGTATTACAATTTGTTATTGCCTAAGACAGGGCTTTTCAACGTTTTCACCCACTGTGCCACTTTTAGGATATGGCAACATCCGAGTACCACCAGTCGCCTAGTAAGGTGTCAAAAACTTGATGACCAAAAATGCCCTGGGAAGCCCTGTAAGCTGCAGGCAAGCAGATGGTGGGAGGGAGCAGCTGGGTGTCTTCAGTGGGTGTGTGGCAGGCAGAGGGAGGCAGCAGGGGAGTCTTGTACCACCTGGTCATGGTGCAAGATACAGGAGAGTTGGTGGCTGGACTCACAGCAGCACGGTCTTCAGAGTGCCCCCATCAGCCCTGGTATAACTCTCCCATGGCTGTGTGGGCAGATCTGTGAAGGGAGCTGGTGGCCGAATCCGCCATCCCAGGGTCGATGCACAGAGCCTACCACCGGCATCCAGAGCTGCCGCCATTCAAACCATACAATACAGGCAGCAAACAGGGAGCAGGCAGAGCAACGCAGTGACACAGGACCCAAGCGGCAGGCAGAGGAAGAGGAGGTGGCCACCAATGGGCAGATAATCTGCGGGGCAGGTCTGGTAGGGAAGAAAGCCCCTACAGTGGTGGATGATGCTGTTGTGCAGCTCTGGAGGCCTTTTGCCGTCATTCCCCCCCTGGCTCCAAAACACTGTAGGGGGACCGGGTAAGGTGACCAAGCCTCCCCCGCCCATGTTCTGTAGCGTGGCAGTCCGGCTTGGAAGGGGAGTGAAAGGGAAGAGGCGGGCCGGCAGCCATGTCATTGAACGGGTGGTGGTTAGGGTCACCGAGCGGGGAGTGGCCTGGCTGTGGGGGCCCTGAGATAAGTGGGTGCAGAGCTTGTGGGGCAGCTCCACCTCCTTACCTACTTTGCTTCAACTCGTGGCGGCGGCATCAGTGCACTTCGCTTATATTAGGTGCAAACATAAAACTCATCCTAGGGCTTATTTTCTGGTTGGGTCCTATTTTCGGGGAAACATGATAGATGGCCCCTCTTTCAAACCAGCTGTTCTCTCTGTCCAAAATGTGGACTTTGCTGTCTTCAAAAGAGTGACCTTTGTCTTTTAAATGCAAATGGACTGCTGAATCTTTTCCTGATGGGTTTGTTCTATGTTGTGCCATGTGTTTATAAAGTGGTTGTTTTGTTTCCCCAATGTACGGATCTGCACATGGCTTACTGCATTGTACTGCATATACCACATAGCTTAGTTTGTGTCTGGGTGTTTTATCATTGGGGTGGACAAGCTTCTACCTTAGTGCAGGGCTTTTTTTCTAAAAAAAAAAAAGGTGCCGGAACTCTCATCTTGTTAATCTTTTATTTATATAATTTTATTTATATATTTATATAATTAAACAATTATATAAACAATTCTTAACATACATTTAATTTATTATATTTAAGGCAAATGTTCATAGAAAATTCCAAACTTTTGTCCAATTCTCGTCTGGCAAATCTTCTTGACTCCTTTCCTTGCTCTTAGTATCTATGGCCAAATGTCCTCTGAGTAACCACAGATCAACGTACTTTGAAGGATCGAAAAGTCTCAGAGGTGGTCCGACAAGTTTGATGAACAAAAGTGCTGAAACTGTCTTAGTCTTTAACGAAGCTCTTGTTGGGGTGGCAATTAGATTCATCTGTGAAAACCCACGTTCACATCTAGGAATGGTATTCAGATGCAACAGTTTTTCTGGATATGTCTTTTCGAGAATGTATTCACGGAATCCACAAATCATTTCTCTTTCATTTAGTTGCAGTCTGATTGATAAGTTTCTAATTTCCACTTCTCCAAATGTCAGTTGAGTATTAACATCTTCAGGCCAATGTTTTTGATCAAGTACGTGAGACCAATACGCCAACTCATCGTCTTTGCTATCAAGTAATCTTTTTTCAATTGACTCTTTCAATTTTGTATAAAATATACTTGGGTCAATGGGAGGATCCTTTTTTGAATCTCTTGTGAAGTAAAACTCCACGAAAGCGAAGATCACTTACAGCAACAACAGCACATTTATAATAGGGCCCAAAGTTCTGTCTTCTTTCTTCAAAAACTTGTACCAGTATTTTTATTTTCTTATTTGCCTTATACAAGTCGATGTTGCAGTCCTGTAGATCCAAACTTAAGTCTGACAATTCTTGGAAACCGTCACACATCAATCCTAGGTCCAATAAAAATTCTGTAGATGTTATTTTTCTTTTCAAGCCATCATAAGTGCATTTATCATTTTTATCTCTTGTAGGATCATGCATTGCTTGTTCAAAATGATACACAAGGGATTCAAAATTATTCCATAAAGCCAAAACTGTACGCAAACTAGATGACACCCATTGGGTACTTAAAATTCTTCCAATTTTCAGCAGCTCAGTCCCCAGTAATTCTGCACATGACTCTCTGCTATTCTTTGGTGAAGCATGGTATATGACATACAGTTTATCAATAAATGATTGGAATCTATTTATTCCTGAAGTTTCCTTGGCAGCATCACCTACTGATAATTCTAGTCTGTGATTAGCACAATGCCAAACTATAATAGAAGGAAAACATTCTGACAGCAATTTTTTCACTCCACTTTTACATCCCATCATCACAGCAGCGCCATCACATGCCAGAGAAATCAAATATTTTTTTCAAATAATCTTCTGTCATCCCATAAGAGTAAAGACATTGGAGTAAGGAATCAAATATTCCTTCTGCTGTTACTTTTTCAAGTTCTACCAAGTCCAAAACCAAATTTACTAGTGAATTTATTCCCATACCTTCGATACAGCATCGAACAAATACTATGAGGGTAGTTTTTTTGCTTATTGTGGTTGATTCATCAATTATCAATGAAATTTTATTATTGGATCAAACAATTTCTTTAACCACAGTTTTCCTCATTTCTTCACTTATATGATTAACAATATATAATCTTAAAGGGCTTGCTATTGTGATAGAAGCTTGCTACCACTGCTCCAGGGTTTGGCTAACTTAAATATGCATAGCATAATTAGATTTATTATTGCTGCTATAGCTATGGATTATGGATTCACATTTCCCATGGATTGTCTTCTGTCCATGGGAGGGAAGCTTGGTAGATTCTAAATTTCATAATTTTAGTTATTCTTTTGTGGCAGGGTATATATGAGAACAAGCTGCAAAGGTCTTTAAAAACATGTTTCTCACATATTTTTATTTTTGAATCATAAATATTAAATCTTTTTTCTTTCCAATGATCCAAACTAATGCTTTAGAAATATAATTTCCAGTTTTAGCTACAGTAAACAAGCAAATTACACTAAAGCTAAATTTAACGTTACTTGTTAAAGATATTTACTACATTTCAGAATTAGTATTCTTTCAGTCACAATCTTTTCCTATTCAATTTGGCTGATTTTAAAATGTGATGTAAAATCATAAGCACATAAAAAGAAAACAGCAGAAACAGCTGCAAATTAACTCAACAGTTCTATGCTTAGCAACATTTCCATTTAATCAAAGTCCTTGCTCTTTCCAAATCTATTTCAGGGTTTACTTTCTATATACACAAACAATGGGAAATGAGTTTCTGGGCTGGTTCAAATTTTTTACACATTCCAAAAATTTCGGTAATGTATCTGTTCCATATAAATATAAAAGCATGATATACTCTGTATTTGTACAATGGCCGATTATCTCAGTGTGCAGAAACGTGGATAACTACAAACAGAAGTTGCAAGCCCTCTCCTTGACTTCAGAGTCATCCTGGTGAGATAGTCAGCATATAAATTTAATAAATAACTTTTTTTTCAAATGCCCCTATTAGGAATTGAATTTGAATGAAGTTTCAGAAAAGCAAATGTTCTGTGCTGGTGGTACTAAGCTCCCAAAGATCTAGCATGGGATAAATGAATTCTTCCTAATAAAAATAACTTCCTGCCTTTTTCTAATCATCATTTCTTCCCTACAGCAATTTGAAAAGTAAAACAAAGTGAAACAAACCACTACTCCCTCCATGCAGGGAAAATTTCCTTGAGTCATACTTGGATATCCTATCTGCAAATAATATCTTACTTACCTAGTTGAGATGGTGTACTTGAGGAGCAGAGAGGAGTGCAAACTTCCTGCCTTCACTGCAACTTGCCTGTGCAACGTTTGCCTGCCGGGTCTCTTGGCAAGCTCAGCAGCAATTCCTATTGGCTTCCAAAAGCCAATAGCATAGCTGACTCAGGAATTCTGGGAGTTGAAGTCCATGAGTCATAAAAGAGCAAAGCCTGCAATAGGTTTAAGCCAATAGCAGCACAGCTTGTGCCAAAGCTTTTTTTTTTTTCCAAAAAAAAAGGTGCCGGAACGCCATTCTGAGTGTTCTATGAGAAAAAAAGCCCTGCCTTAGTGTATTCTTGGGTTTAAAGTGTGCACATATGTTGGGTCAAGATCAAAACACAGGAATTGGAAGCGTTCACCAAACATATCAACTCAATGGACCCATATATCAAATTCACATGGGAAGATGTTAAGGAAAATAGCCTTCCTGGACTGTGCAATACACATTAAGGAAGACAGAAGCCTTAATATCAATAGTTTACAGAAAACCCTCACACAGAGATCAATATTTACATTTTGATTCTCACCACCCACTGGAGCACAAAATGGGAGTTATCAGAACCCTACACCACTGACCTGAAGGCCTGCCTACCAGCAGAGATGGGAAGGAAAAAGAACTAAAATATATCAAGGAAGCCCTCAGAACGTGTAGCTATCCCAAATGGGCATTCATCAAATCCCCAAAAAGACCCAGCAGGAGCTCCACCATAACAGAAGAGAACAATAAACAAAGCAATGTTGTCATTCCATACGTTGCAGGAATATCTGAAAAGCTCAGGAGGATCTTCGGCCAACACAACATATGTGCACACTTAACCCAAGAATATACTAAGACAGAAGTTTGTCCACCCCAAGGATAAAACACCCAGACACAAACTAAGCAACGTGGTATATGCAGTACAATGCAGTGAGACATGTGCAGATCTGTGCCTCCATAGAGGGATCTTCCTTCAGAAGTGTAGGTTGTTCTCTAAATGTTCAGAGTGGTAACAATGGATTTTAAAATATTTGATAACTGGATAAGGCTGGTTGAAATTAGGCAGGAACTCAAGCTGGAATTGCATTCTTGTTCTTCTGCCTACTTTCTTAAAATATAAATTATGTTTCTTAATTTGGATCATTTTTATTTGCTCAGTTTATAACAGTCCTACTGTGTTCACTAAGCAGCAAACTACAGAGAAAAAGGTGAGATAGGTTATGAACAGTAAATCAGATATACTGAAGAGTGTATAATGTAGAGCAATGTAATAAAATATAATGTAACAATTCATAGAGTATAAAATGAAAACAATATAATGCAAGGTTTTGAAGAGTGAACAGAAGTTTTTTTGTAGTTCTGTTGAATTTTTGATACATAGTTAAGACAATAAAAAGAGTTGCTACAAAAACTGTAGCAAAAAACTCTGGTTTAAGCCTGCTACCAAATGATAGAATTGAAACACACAAACACACACACACACACACACACACTCTTACTTGACTCCCAGAACAGTGAATGTTTTGTCTTTTATAGTTTCTTGATGTATTGGCCAGAGATTCTTTTAATTTTTATCCAAAGATACTTTGCTCCTATGTGTTTTATATTTCCAAGTCTTCCTTTTTCTCAAAAGTTGTAGGTTGACTCATTTTTTGTCAGGATGAGTGCCAGAAAAATCCAGAGGAGATGCTACAGCAAAATCAGCGGGCTCTGAACTGTGCCAAGTGAGAATTAGCAGCAGAAGCTGGAGACCCAGGAGGAAAAAATCATTACTGACATCAAGAAAATGGCCAAGCAAGGGCAGATGGTGAGTTTTGGAAGAAAGGACAAATACAGTTTTTGAAAGCCACCAGGACAAAATCTATATATCTGCCTCTAACCAGGTTCTTCTACCTTAGGATGCTGTGAAAAACTTGGCTAAAGATCTGGTGCGAACAAGGTGGTATGTCAAGAAATTCATCATGATGCAGGCTAACATCCAGGCAGCATCCCCTAAGTTACAGACACTTAAGTCTAACAACTCCATGGCTCAGGCAATGAAAGGTGTCACCAAAGCCATGGCTACCATGAACAGACAGGTGGGTAAGCTCCATGCCAGTTCAGCTGCAGAAGTCTTTTAAACTGCTCCATTTGAGTCTACACCATACTGGCCAAACATCTGCATTGCATTCAGAAGGTCACACTTTCAATCCCTGATAGCAGCGATTTGCCTAAAATCCTGGAGACCCAATGCCAGGTACAGTAGATTAGGCATCTGGAACTAGGAGTCCAAATAATTTGACTTGGCAAAAGGCAGCTTTCTAAATGCTCTTTCTTGTAATAGTATGTGTGCATTGCTGTTTTGATATTACACATAGTCTTTGTTTAGAGACTGCCTTGTTTAGCGACCATTTGCATTTAAGACTGATGAAGTAACTTTGCCATCAGTCCTTGCATTTACAACCTTTGCAGGTCTGTAAAGCAAAGGAAAGCAAAAGTGAGATCATAAACATAGTTTTGGTTTTATTAGTGACCACTTCACTGAACAACTGAGTTGTCAGTCCCAATTGTGGTTTCTAGATGAGTACTACCTGTAAAACTGTTTTTCAGAATAGGATGAAATTGGAATTGCTTAAAGAGATTTAAACAATGGTGATAGGTTATGAGTGGCTAGGTGGAAAATGTAGTATTTTAAATTGACTAGTGCAGAGAATGTGCCATTTAAAGTATTATAACAGTTTACAGATACTGTCAGGGCCCCAAATCCCTATTGTTTTGCTTGCATATATCCTTTTGTGCTTTTGTTTTGGGGCCTGCCATTTTGCTGGGGGCAGGGGGGATATTTGCTTGTGCTTGGGATAACTTTCACTTTCTATTTTTCCTCTCCTGCCTCTATTCACTTGAGAAAGGAATGTGTCTCCCTTATCAGGGAGACGGTTACAGAGAAACAAAACTGGAGAATGCAGCCAACCATGCCAATTACCCGCACATCGTTGCCACCTGTGGATTGGCTGGAATTCAAATGGAGACTATGACTCTGGTGGGAGGAGGAATATTGATGGTTTAACTATACCGTTTCAGTGGGATTGTCCCCAGATCTCGCCTTGACTTCCCTACTGTCACTAACCCCTAATAAAAGTTTCCTTTTGAGACAATGCCTGCTTCAAGAGTTCTGCTTCCTTGGGTGGTTAGCTGAGGTGGGTCCTTACAGATACTTTTTTCAGTTCAGCAGCTGACTTGTTTTTTCTTACAGGATTCTCCAGACTGGATGTAAGGTGTCCTGAGCTATTCTCACTATCACTTCTTCAATTAATACTTTTTTAAAAAAAAATTAACATTCAATCTCTTAGTAACAGTAATCTGTTACTCTAGTGATGTTATTCTACCCACTGTTACTCATGCCCTGGTCACCTCCAGAATGGATTTGTTGTGGCCCTGACCCCCAAGCCTGTCCTACCCGAGGAAGAGGACTCTGAGGATGATGGGGAGGAACTGGCAAGGCCTCCCTCTCCGGGACCCTCCCCTCTGGCAAGGCCTCCATCTCCATCTCCAGCAGCCTGTGATTAGCCAGGCTGGGAGTGAGCCAGAGCAGCTGCAGCAGATGGAGAGCAGCAGAGATGAATCATGGCTAGATCCCTGAGAATGGCGCAGAGCCAAGCGTTTACAGCAGCGTAGGAAGAGTAGGAGGGTCAGGGATTAGCTGAGTCACTGAGCCACACCCCACAAGGTACAAAAGGGGGTGTGGCTGCTGTCAGGACTTTGTGACGAACAATAATTTAAATCAACTTCTGGTCACATCTTCGGAAGTCTGTCGGATTTATTATCTGTTTGAAACCCTGGCCTGAATTCTTGACAACACTTCTGTACTTCTGTTTCTGGACTGTTTGCTTGTACTCATTTTGAGTAATTTTTTGGAAGTTATCTCATTCCAGCGGACGCTTGAGGTAACGAGCCTATTTTGGCTGACTGTTTGTATTTTGCTGCCAAGGCCTTACCAGAAGGCAATTACTAAAGCCTGAGGAATTAACCCTTGCTAGTCGTGCCTGCTTGTCTGTCTGTTTGTACCCGGGGGGGGGGGGGAAACAGAACAGGATTTCTGTAATGCACTCTACATGAAGAGCATCTGGAAGCTTCATTAGGTGCAGAATGCAGCTGTCTGAACACTTACGTGGGCCTCTAGGATGGCTCACATAACAGAGGTGTAATCTGTCTGGTTCTGGGTGCAATTCAGGGTGCTGTTTTTGACCTTTAAAGGCCTACATGGCATGGAATCAGGTTGAGTGGCTGTTTCTTCCCAGTTTCATCTACTCATCCCATCAGGTCCAGCAGAAGAGGTATGCTCTTTGTCTCATCTGCTAAGGAGGTCCATCTGGCGTGACCCAGGAGACATGCCTTTTGGTGCAGCTCCCAACCTCTGTAACATCATTCCCCATGAGGTGAGGTTAGCCTCATCTCTGTTAGCCTTCCAGAAAATGTTGAAAAGGTGCTTCTTCCATCAAACCTGGAGGTCCCATAGTGAGCCTGCAAAGTGATGAATGAGGCTAAATGATGGTTGTCCTCCTGCTATCTTGGAGGTCTTTTATGTTTTATTTTTGTTATTTATATCTTTTTAAAAAAATTGCAATACTGTTTTAATTGTTCGGCTTGTAAGCTGTCCAGAGTCACTTTTTGTGAGATTAGCAGTGATATAAATTTGCTAAATAAATAAAATATTCCCTTTCATTCCTTTCAAAAAGGTGAAAGGCAAGTGATGGTTTATTCCTTTTTCTGAGATTTTGTAACAGTGTGCCTTCTTGCCTTCTTTTAGCTCAAGTTGCCTCAGATCCAGAAGATCATGATGGAGTTTGAAAAGCAGTCAGAGATAATAGAAATGAAGGAAGAGATTATGAGTGATGGTATTGTTGATGCAATGGAAGATGTAGAGGATGAGGAGGAAAGGTAGCATTTTGGACAGGAAAAGCTATATTGATAAGGGTTGCATATTGGAGAAAAAGGCTGGCATCTGACTGATTGGTAGGAAGTGATAGGTTTTCAACCTTCAAATCCCTCCCTGAAACCCAGATCTGTGCACAGTAAAGCCAAGCATGTTAATTCAACCTGACGTTGAGACAGGATCTGAAAATTAATTAAGGGAAGTGGTGGATTAGCCATGCAGACAAGTGTATTTCATGTTCTTGCTTTCCATTCACGGTGATACTGTTGTCTCCCAGGTGTTAGATGAGCTAGGTCTGACAGTGACAGATGAGCTGTTGAGTATTTGCATGAAATGAAAATTAGGAAACAAGTATGGCAAGGAAAGAGACACCTGAACCACTTTGTGATTTGGCAGCCTTAGAAATTAAATGACTGAATAAATAAATAAGAGACCACAGCTCGTAAGTAGTAATAGTGTATACCTTTTTTAATGAAAATTATTACCACTTTTGATCAGTGATGTCATCAAAGTAAACAAATCCACGTGGTGGTGATTACGTCAGCAGGTCATGGCCCTATGCGGAAGTAACCGCCCTATTTTCAGATAAGGCGAGCAGAAGTGACGTGTTGGCTTAAGCCCATCAAGATAAGCAAGAGTAACCTAGCAGACCTATTTGCAGATAAGGCGTGTTTAACCTAACCCCCATCAAGAAGTCAAGGCAATCAAGCCTCTGGGTACATGATTAGTTTAACCCTAGACTAATTCTATGGGCATTCAAAACAAACAGAATAAGCTAAATAAAGTAAATAATTAACAGAGGCCTGTGTTTTTGGGAAACAAGCCCTACTTTGAGGAGCTGTGAACTAAAAAAATGCTTTTTTTATTTCTAATCATTCTAGCCTAATGATGCTTTTAATTTTTGTGGAGTTTTAGAAATCGGTGCCTCAAAAGCAGGGAAAAAAGGAGGCCCTAAAAGGCAGCCAGGGCTTGCATTTAACCCCCTTTTTTCTAAAAGGTATTTATTTCTAGGAGGTTTTAAAATCATTTTCTCGAATGCAGGGTGGGAAAAAAAAAACCATTTAAAACCCGCAGCTGATTTTTACCTTTGTAAAAATCTAAAGACACATATTTTGTCAATTGATCCCTCAAAGCCACATGTACATGTAAACGTATGAAGCACAGCCTTAATCAAATTTATTCTGCCCCCCTACAGCAAAAAGACAAGGAATATTAACAGGAATTAAAATGCTCACAAGAGGCAACCAGCCAGGTGGCAAGTAGACTTGTTTAGGCATGTCAGGGCTGCGAATCCGGGGCATGCGTGTTTGTGTCTGATAGTAAAAAAGGAGGTTAGGCCTTGTTCGGGACATGCCCGGGCATGTCATACCCCGTGTTTCTGGACAGGCGCAAGGCTCAAGGACATTTCATTGGAAGTGCAGGGGAGATTGTACAGGCAGGTCTGAACAGCTAGCGATTTAATTCCAGCAGTTTTTTTAAGATGGCAACCTCTGGTTCCAAAGCTGATTTTAAAACAACTGCAAAAGCTACCATCACATGGTCTGACACAAGGCCCCAGCTGGCAGAATGCAACAAAATCTGTTGCAGGGGTTATGATAAAGAATTTTTTTAATTCAGGCCTGTTTTGCCTGGCTGTAGCATGGTTTCTTGTAACTTTAACGATGAGGTGCAGAGTACTTACCGGACAGCCTGTGAAATGATGAATGATGCTACATTATCTCTTTGCAATGGTAAATAAAATATGGTTTTATTTATGTTAATGTAAATGCTGCTGGCGCTGATATCACACTAGCAGGATGTGCTTTATATTTTGCAGACTCCGAATTAATAACACCTAGACAGCAAACACTTCAAGACACCACTGATTTTATATTCCTGTGGTAATCGCTGTGGTCACAAAGCTTCTGCAGATTTTTCTGATCTAGACTATAACTGGGGTTCTGAGCTATCCCGGAGACCACGCTATCAACCCTGTGAGTTAAAAAGCTGCAATTTGTGTAAAGAGTGGCTTGCTTGCGACTGCGGACATGGATTGGGGGGTACAGGCAGGTCAACGTATTGTAAAATAGTGTGTTATGGGGGTTTATCTTCTGATTCTGATAGTGGTGATGAGGGGTATTTTTCTGATGGTGGAGCCATGCCACCCCTCTGAATTCTGTATAACCAATAAAAGACTATGTTAATGTCAACGGTTGACCATTTGTCAGTTTTCTTTCAGTATAATGATGCATGAAAAGTTTCTAAGCCGTATTTATTATACACCAGGATGTGTAGGTAGTTATGGAGGTGTGAATAGCCTTTTTCAGGAAGCTAGAAAACATGATAAAAACCTGACCATGAAACAAGTCAAGACGTGGCTGTCAGGGCAAGATGCTTATACGCTTCATAAGCCTGCAAGAATTAATTTTCCTAGAAATAAAACAGTAGTGTCTGGCTTAGATCATCAATGACAGGCTGACCTCATAGATGTCTCCAAGTTTTCTAAGGAGAACCATGGAAAAAATACATCTTAACAGTTATCGATGTGTTATCTAAATATGCCTGAGCCTCCCCTTTATCTGATAAAACAGGGAGGGAAGTTACAGCTGCCTTCCAGAATATCTTTGAAACAGGACGCGCACCCCGAAAAATACAGACAGATACAGGTAAAGAGTTCTTGACTATCCCGCTGAAGAAACTTTTAGAATGTTATGGCATTCATCATTTTGTCACTCGTAGTGAAACTAAAGCAGCCGTTATAGAGAGGTTTAATAGAACCCTAAAAAACAAACTCTGGAGATATTTCACAGCTAGAAATACACATCGGTATGTAGACATTTTGGCAGATACTCTTCAGGGGTACAATAGCACTTACCATCGTAGCATCGGGACTGCTCCTAATACCGTAAATTTGTCTAACGAAAGGGATGTGTGGATGAGGCTTTATGGGGTAGCTTTAAAAAGTAAAAGAAAGGAAAATGTCTTAAGGTGGGAGATCATGTCAGAGTATCCAGACTGAGGGGTAAGTTTGAAAAGGGCTATCAGCAAACCTATACAGATGAGATATTCATCATCAAAGAACTGGAGACAAGGGGGGAAAGAGTTGTGTATAGATTAAATGATTACATGGGTGACCCTGTAAAGGGGGCTTTTTACTTTGAGGAGCTCCAAAAGGTTCCTGCTGACCAACAGCGCATATACAGAATAGAGAAAATTATCCAAAAAAGAGGGTGGGGGAGACACAGAGAGTTTCTAGTCAAATGGACTGGCTGGCCAGAGAAGTTCAACATTTGGGTTAAGGAGACTGAAGTACAACATCTTTGATATGGAGGAGTTTTACATCACCCTACCCAGCAATGCATCAGCAGCAATTTCCCCCCAAAACAAAAATTCTAATTTTACTATTCAATTAGCGAGATCGTTGGATCTTTCAGGATCGTGGGAAGTAGGGCTAGCAGAGATACAGTATCCGCATAGTTGGCACACATTAACTTCACCTGGATATTTTGAAATTGCTAACGAGAGAAAGAGATGGCATTTTTCTTTGAGAAGTGGGTACTATAACAGCATTTGACATCTGTTAGAAACTATGAACAAGCTTATATCAAACGTCAAGGACGGACCTAAGACAACCCTACATTATGATTCAGTGGGTTGAAAAATTAATCTTAAAGGAGATGAACCGCACACCATTCTAGTTAGCGGAGAACTTGGACATCTGTTATGTATGTTCCCTGGATTCAGCACCTTATATGTTTACACAGACATTGTAGAGCTCCAGATAGTGGGCGACTTCTATGTGCCATTACTGCGCTGTGTGCCTGTGCGAGGGCAAGACAATGATTTTGTCACAATGACCTTTGACCCTCCACATTATGTACCAGTGAGCAAACATCACATCGATACCATTACTATAGAAATCAAAACTGACCAGGACAAAAACGTGCATTTTTATCACAGGAAGGTGATTGTCAAGCTTCATTTTAGGCCTCGGAAAAGTGAAGGATGGTTGTGATCAAGGAGCACGGGAACCCTCAAGACTATGTGGCTTACTACAGGGCACAAGCTGGTGGCGGCCTTCCAGGCTTCCGAGGAGCCCCCATTATGTACGGAACAGGTTTAGGGGGTCTGTTCCGTGGGCTTTTTCAAAAAGCAATGCCTTTTTTGAGGCGAGGATTAGAAATCATTAAGCCGCATGTGAAATCTGTTGCCAAAAACATTGCCAGAGATGTTGTGAGGCATCTTGTATGCCGTGTTGTTCAGAGGGGGCAGGATGGATCAGGGATGTTCATAGCCAGGAAGAATTATGCATTGGGCCCGCCTATTCCGTTTAAAAAGAGAAGACTTGTGAAAAAGCCCTGCCATAACAAGAGGAGACGTGTGCAGAAGAGGAAGCCCTGTGACAAGGAAGACATATTCTAATACAATATGTCATTTATTCATTCTGCTTCAGAGGAATGTATTAAATCAGAACTGGATCTTTTTCAACTGGCGCCTACACAGACCAGTATTGAAAACAGTGCCTATGTCGAGATCCCTCCTTTATCAGTGCTGACACCCAATGCTTCCCTAGAATTTTTTTATCACGGGTCATGGTGAGCATTACACGGATTTAAACAACACCCTGCTGTATGTGAGTTACAAGATTGTAAAGGCTGACGGGTCGGATATTGATGACGGGGCTAGGGTGGCCCTGACCAACTACCCCACAGCATCACTGTTTAATCAGCTGGATGTTACCTTGGGAGATCGGCTCATTACACAGAGCCATCATTACTATTCTTATTGGGCTGTGATTAAACTGATTCTAAACTTTGGTGGTGATGCGCTGGGTACCCAATTTACAGCTGGGGTTGGACCTCATGGAGAGTACTCTACTGACAGCCATTGGGAATTCCGGTTTCAAAGCGAGAGCAAGACACACGTCTGGTAGTCGTAAATGGGACCTGCTAGGGCCTCTGCATAGCGATCTGTTTTTTCAAGACAGACTGCTAATTAACGGCGTTGATGTGAAAGTCAAACACAAGAAGCAGAAATGAATTTTGCGTGAAGAAGGATGGCAATGAGAATTACAAAATGCAACTCTTGGCGGCTTCTCTGTTTGTAAAACATGTAAAAGTAGCCCCAGGAGTGCGCCTTGGTCATGCAGAAGTTTTGCTCACCTCCAATGCCAAATACCCCATTGATCAAGTGGGGATGAAGGTTTACACTATTCCTGCAGGTAGCCTTGTGTGTAATCAGGAAAATCTATTTCTGGGGCAGCTACCTAAACAATTAGTGATTGGGTTTGTGGACAATACATCTTTTAGTGGGGATTATGAAAGAAACCCGTTCAATTTTCAACACTGCAATGTCAATTTTTGCGCCTTGCATTGTGATGGCGAGCAGATTCCCGCAAAGCCTCTTCAGCCTGATTATGAGCACAGTCTTTTTGTGAGAGAGTACATGCAGATGGTGCAGGCCACAGGCAAAGGCATGAAAGACAGGCCGCTGTTAATCAGCCGGGAAGAGTTTAACCGAGGGTATACTTTGTATTGTTTTGACTTGAGTCCTGATCAGGGGTGCTCTGAGCACTATTCTTTGATCAGGAACGGTAACCTCAGAGCTGAAATTAGATTTGCACAACCCCTCCCCAACACCGTCAACATGATTCTCTATGCAATCTTTGAAAACCTTATTGAAATAAGTCACACAAGGAATGTGCTTTTTGATTATATGTGAGTATGGACACACTGCAACTCTGCCACTTGTTCTCTGGAAATACAGACTTTCTAGGGGTCTACCCTTGTGACCTGCTACCCCAGTGACAAATCTCCAAAAGACCTTTTGGATTAATTGTAAATACCCACCCTCACACTCTGCCTGGTGAACACTGGCTGGCCCTCTACTTCCCATCTCCTGGATATGGCGATTTTTTTTATTCTTATGGAAGACCGCCAGATAGCCCTGAATTTCCTAGCTCCATAGTGATGTTTTTAGAGCAACAAGCTGAGAAGTACACATTTCACCAACGTCAACTGCAATACCCCAGCGCTGTGACCTGCGGGCAACACTGTGCGTTTTTTCTACTGAACCGGACTAAAGGAGTAGACTATGAAAATATTTTAAAGAAGTACTCCAATGTCGATATTAAAAATGATCAAATGGTAAAGCTATTTGTAAAAACTATAAAGGTGGGAAAGGGACTTGGAACCTGTAACCGTCACCAGTGCATGCAGACATGCTTGCCTTACTGTAAAATAAAGAAAAAGACTTAAACGTTTTTACTTGTTTCACTGTATTTTTATTCATTTTACAAATTGAGCCAGTCACCAAAATTGAACCTACTTCTAGGGTTTAATGTCCAAGGGCTAGAAGGGGTACTGGTAAACAGAGGCTTCTGAGTCCCAAAAGGGGCTGTCATAACAGAGTCGGGGCTAGTAGCAGTTTCATCCTTAACAACCAGAAAATCTTTCAACTTTTCTATTTGCTCTTTAACAGCTGTAGACCCCAACACAGAGGTCAAAATTAACCTTATTGCTATTACCGCAGTTTAGTGTGATTCCCTTCACCTTTAGCACCGCTTCACCAAAGCATAAGCATACGTTTTGGGACTGGCCGCAACAAACTCTGTTATCGTAGTGTTTGGCGGAATCTCACTTGTCAGTTGACCTAAATAATTTAATTTAATTTAATTTAATTTATTAATATTTCTATACCGCCCTTCTCCCGAAGGACTCAGGGTGGTGTACAGGGCAAGAATAAAACACAAAGCTACAAAAATTAAAAAGTAATTAAATACATGCCCATAAAAAACAAAGTACATTAATAAAACCCCAATAAAATGATAGTAAAAACCCCACCAATCCCCCCTCAGGCCAGGCCGGCTTGTTCGAACAGGTATGTTTTCAGATCGCGGCGAAAGGAGCGAAGATCGGGCGCCGTCTGGAGCTCAACCGGTAACTGGTTCCATAGCTCCGGGGCGCCCACAGAGAAAGATCTCCCCCTGGGGGCCACCAATCTACATTCTCTGACCGGTGGCACCCTGAGGAGGCCCTCTCTGTGGGAACGCACAGGGCGGAGGGAAGTTGACGCCGGCACCCAAAGGAGGTGTCCACGCCCCCTCTCTACTTATAAAAATGACTGAATTGGTGTCATGGTACAGGCACCTATCGCCCAGCCCATCCAGTAGCCTGTATAATTCCAGCCGTGCATAAGCTGTTGTAAAGCTGGCAATGAATACATTAGTGCTGCAGCTTCCAAAAAAGCCAACACAGTGCTAGGCTGCATTAACAGAGGAATAGAATCAAGATCACATGAAGTACTAATACCACTTTACAATGCCTTGGTAAGGCCACACCTGGAATACTGCATCCAGTTTTGGTCACCACGATGTAAAAAAGATGTCGAGACTAGAAAGAGTACAGAGAAGAGCAACAAAGATGATTGGGGGACTGGAGGCTAAAACATATAGGGAACGGTTGCTGGAATTGGGTATGTGTAGTTTAATGAAGAGAAGGGTGAGGGGTGACATGATAGCAGTGTTCCAATATCTCAGGGGCTGCCACAAAGAAGAGGGAGCCAAGCTATTCTCCAAAGCACCTGAAAGCAGGACAAGAAGCAACGGATGGAAACTAGTCAAGGAGAGAAGCAACCTAGAACTAAGGAGAAACTTCCTGACAGTTAGAACAACTAACCAGTGGAACAACCTGCCTCCAGAAGTGGTGAATGCTCCAACACTGGAAGTTTTTAAGAAGAGACTGGACAGCCATTTGTCTGAAATGGTATAGGGTTTCCTGCCTTAGCAGGGGGTTGAACTAGATGACCTCCAAGGTCCCTTCCAACTTATTATTATTATTATTATTATTATTATTATTATTATTATTATTATTATTATTATTATTATTATTATTATTATTATATTATTATTATTATTATTATTATTATTATTATTATTATTATTATTATTATTATTATTGCATGTGCTTTTGGTGGGGTAGTTCTTGGCTGTTTTCCATGTCACAACGGCTGTCTCCGTATCTACAAACTCGCATGAAGAAACATCGTAATAGGGTACAAAAAGATATTTGAATAGTTCCTCAGGGTTTGTTACCACGGATGTGGACAGGTGATTGGTGCTCTGCCCAAACTTGCCCCACAGCGAGTTTAAGAAGAGTTTGGCAATCTGCCTTTTAGCAGGATTTACTTCAATGTGGTCACGTCGTAAGCAGACACCTTCCATCTTTTCATAATCCTGAATATATTGCTCTTTATCCTGTTCTGTTTTGCACCAGTCAGGGTAACCACTGGCTTCCTGTTTCTGTCTGAGATGCATGTTCATATAACCTGAAAGTAGCCCATTTGATGTTCTTTCAAAATGCCAGATCTCATAGATTTCAACAATTCTGTAACCTTTTTCTAAAGCTACATTCAATTCAACAGTACACCATGTCCCAGTCAGAGCTCTTTCCTCATCACTGTGTTTACAGGGGGTGGTTTGCAGTTTTTCTGTGCATATTCCGCACAAACTAAACATTAATTTGCCCCCTGATTTGTGGGGTAGGACAGGGAAATAGAGATTCCTTGGCAGGTACACTTTGACTTTGGCTAACCCAAAATATTGCTTTATGTCCCCAAAGTTTTGGTAGATGATTTGTGCATGGCCGATTGGGTACTCCTTGGTCTTATTCACAAAAGGGTGCAAACTGGTGAAATCGTAGTATAAGATTTGTTCACCAGGTTTTGTTTTGTAGTACAGGCATGTGGCATTTGTTCTGCCACCAAAAAAAGCATCTCGAGGATTCAAAGGAGTTGGGAGCTTATTCTCAACTAGGAACTGCTTCAAAGAGGTGTCAGCCTCCACCAAGGCCCTCCATTCGTGTTCCCAGATGCAGCGCACAGCATAACCCTGGCTCCTGAGGTACTCTTTTTAAATCCTAGTATGTTGAATCAAGTAATTTGTTGAAGTCTTTTTCAGAGTAGCAGACAGGGCACCCATGAAAAAAAACAACTGTGAAATTCAAAAGCTGTGGGAGTTCTGTTTATGACAGCAAAACCATCCAAAAAATATTTGCCTATTTGCTTTTCACACACACCCCCTTCAGAGCATGCTGAATACTGAGATTCTCAGTGTGCTCTATATGCATCAACCACTGAATTGCTGGAGATGAATACCTTTTCTGTGTCTTGTGATAACTGTCCAAAGGTGCTAATGCAATGGTATCGCTCTTCAAATACATGAACCGGTACTGTGCCATGCAGACAGATGCCAATGTGATATATTGGAAGGGGTCAATGCATCGAATCTCTGTCTCCTCAACAATATCCCCCCCACCCCTCTTGAGAAACTCAAGCTCAGTCATTTCCATCACCTGTTCCCTAAATCGAATACAGGCCTCTCTTAATATATCTACATCTTGTCTGCAATAGTAAGCCAGAGCCTTCTTTAGTTTAAACACTGTACCTGTATTAGCAGTGTGCCATTTCATGAATTCTTCTCTCTCCCCGGGAATCATGGTTTCAGGGCTATAATACTTTGCTTCAGGGAGTGGTCCCACATAGTCTTGATTGGCCATTGTATTGAACAAGTGGGGAAAATACCCTTTGCTGCCTTGAAACCCCATAGCTTTGGGTAATTTGCTTAATTTAAGGGGTAAAAATGAAAGACTATCAATAAACCGAATCTTATAATCTGGAAGGGTAATACACAGCAGTTTTCCCCCCGACTTATAAGTTCAACCCTAACCTTTTCACGGATCAGCTGTCTCAGTACTAGGTACCCGTCATAACCTTTGGAGTTGTGAGTGATAAAAGCACATCCTTTAAACTTAAGATTTATAAACTCCTTTACAAACTGTTCCAGGCATCTAACACCATAACAATCCCAACTCACAACATCTTTATCATACCAATCCTTCAACATATCCCTGGCTCAGACATAATTAGGTATATGGGTGCCTGTCTCTTGACAGCATTCAAAATCATAAATAATGTATCTTTCGCCAATTTGCAGTCGGACATGGCTTTTATACAGGCTGTTGATGTCACAAATTAATCCCATCAGAGTTAGTGAGTTCTTCTCGCCTTTTGCAAAACTGCCCCCCCCATCAAGAAAACCTGACTGGATAATATCACATGAGCTTTTGATTAAATTGTATCTCTGTGTTTAACACCTAACAAGGTTAAACAGAGGGCCAGCAAAAGAAAAAACATAATACATCTTTCATGTGATTTGTAAAGTACATTTTATTATAAATTTCATAGCGTTAACAGTTTCTTGTAATCAATTTCTGTTACATTCAGACATATGAACCTCTTCAGAGACAATGGCAATTCGGCTTCAATCTTTAACATTAGTGACAGTGGTTTACGGTTCTTCTCTATATGGTGTATGAATCTCTTGAGCTCACCAAGGGAATCCCGGGTGAAATATAAGTTATTCACTTTGTCAGAAATACTGATGATGACCCAGATAACATGGGGCATAGAAAGTCTAAAGCATAAGCTGTTAATAAGCTCTGTTTCACTGGTACCATCCGCATGTTCTTCATCTGATTGTAGACACCCCATTAAACAATGGCGTAATATTTTAATGATACACGCTTTCAGAATCTGAGGCATTCTGACATTTTGAGATTCCATCATTTCTAAAACAGGAAATAAGGTAGAATTAGTCTAGCTGTTTCAACTAATCAAAATACTGTTTCCTTAATTTTTATATTTACTTACCATTTGATGTTTTGCAGAATCTGCAACAAGGCTTGATAAGTTTGTTGTCTTCAATGAAGCCATATAGCTCAGGTCCTTTTCTTATTCTATGTCCACGCTTGGGAGGTTTGGGGGTCAAATTTACATCAAACAAATCTCCATCAGTATTTGCCATCTTAAAAAAACTGCTGGAATTAAATCGCTAGCTGTTCAGACCTGCCTGTACAATCTCCCCTGTGCTTCCAATGTCACGTCCTTGAGCCTTGCGCCTGTCCAGAATCACCGGGTATGACATGCCCGGGCATGTCCCGAACAAGGCCTAACCTCCTTTTTTACTATCAGACACAAACACGCATGTCCCGGATTCGCAGCCCTGACATGCCTAAACAAGTCTACTTGAAACCTGGCTTGTTGCCTCTTGTGAGCATTTTAATTCCTGTTAATATTCCTTGTCTTTTTGCTGTAGGGGGGACAGAATAAATTTTATTAAGGCCGTGCTTCGTACGGTTACATGTACATGTGGCTTTGAGGGATCAATTGACAAAATATGTGTCTTTAGATTTTTACAAAGGTACAAACCAGCTGCGGGTTTTAAATAGTTTTTTTTCCCCACCCTGCATTCGAGAAAATGATTTTAAAACCTCCTAGAAATAAATACCTTTTAGAAAAAAGGGGGTTAAATGCAAGCCCTGGCTGCCTTTTAGGGCCTCCTTTTTTCCCTGCTTTTGGGGCGCTGATTTTTAAAATTCCACAAAAATTAAAAGCATCATTAGGTTAGAATGTTTAGAAATAAAAAGCATTTTTTTTATTTCACAGCTCCTCAAAGTAGGGCTTGTTTCCCCAAAACACAGGCCTCTGTTAATTATTTACTTTATTTAGCTTATTCTGTTTGTTTTGAATGCCCATAGAATTAGTTTAGGGTTAAGCTAATCATGTACCCAAAGGCTTGACTGCCTTGACTTCTTGATGGGGGTTAGGTTCAACACGTCTTATCTGAAAATAGGTCTGCTAGGTTACTCTTGGTTATCTTGATGGGTTTAGCCCAACACGTCACTTCCGCTCGCCTTATCTGAAAATAGGGCGGTTACTTCCGCATAGGGCCATGACCTGCTGACGTAATCACCACCACGTGGGTTTCTTTACTTTTATGATGTCACTGATCAAAAGTGCTGATAATTTTCATTAAAAAAAGGTATACACTATTACTACTCTTGTATGATTCTTGTAAATCCCAGATGGTTAAAGGTTAGCATTATTTATATTCAATTGACTCTGGGTGACTCACAATATATGATCATAACAATCCAATACATCTAAAATGCAAAGTGATGTGGTCACTCTATAAAGACTAGCTTGTAGGATTTTAAGCATGACTTTACTAGCATGAGAAATGAGTGCAATGGTGCAATAGTTTGAACATTCTTTGGCACTGCCTTTCTTTGGAATTGGAATGTAAACTGATCTTTTCCAATCCTGTGGCCACTGTTGAGTTTTCCAAATTTGCTGGCAAATTGAGTGTAGCACTTTTACTGCACTGTCTTTTAAGATTTTGAATAGCTCAGCTGGAATACTGTCACCTCCATTAGCTTTGTTGTTGCTCAGCTTTTCTAAGGCCCACTTCACTTCACATTCTAGGATGTCTGGCTCAAGGTCAGTGACCACCTCATTGTGATTATCAGGGACGTTAAGCTTATTCTTGTATAGTTCTTCTGTGTAATTTTGCCACCTCTTCTTAATCTCTTCTGCCTCTGTTAGGTCCCTGCCATTTTGGTCCTTTATCATGCCCATTTTTGCATTAAACGTTCCCTACATCTCTCCAATTTTCTTGAAAAGATCTCTGGTCCTCCCTATTCTATTGTTTTCTTCTATTTCTTTGCACTGTTCATTTAAGAAGGCATTCTTATCTCTTCTAGCTATTCTCTGGAATTCTGCATTCAATTGGGCGTATCTTTCTTTGTCTCCCTTGCCTTTCGCTTCCCTCCTTTCCTCAGCTATTTGCAAAGCTTCCTCAGACAGCCATTTTGCTTTCTTGCATTTCTTTTTCTTTGGGATGGGTTTGGTTGCTACCTGTTGTACAATGTTGCAAACCTCTGTCCATAGTTCTTCAGGCACTCTGTCTATCAGATCTAATTCCTTAAATCTATTTGTCACCTCTACTGTATATTCAACAGGGATATGATTTAATTCATACCTGACTGGCCTAGTGCTTTTCCCTACTTTCTTTAATTTAAGCCTAAACTTTGCAACAAGAAGCTCATGGTCTGAGCCACAGTCAGCTCCTGGTCTTGTTTTTACTGACTGTACAGGTGAAACTCAAAAAATTAGAATATCGTGCAAAAGTTCATTTATTTCAGTAATGCAACTTAAAAGGGGAAACTAATATATGAGATAGACTCATTACATGCAAAGTAAGATAGTTCAAGCCGTGATTTGTCATAATTGTTGTTAAGGAATTTGTTGTGCAGAGGTCTCCTTGTGCTACCAAAGAGTTGCACAGACAAGGAAGGGTACTGAGAGCAGCAAGAGTCACACAGTAAGAGTACACTGAGTTGTAAAAGCAAAAAGTATTTTACTTTGAGGTGGTGTAAAAACAAAAATGCACAGTCAAAAATAAACAGTCCAGGTCATAAACAATAGCAACAGTCCAAGGAGTAATCCAAATACAAAGTCTTCTTACCGGTCCAGAGGTCAATACACAGTTCAGGTTTACAACAGTAGTAAACCAACAGCAGAGCAAAAACAGTAATAGTAGAGATCAGTGAATTCAGAGAGAGAGAGAGAAGCTACGTTCCTAGCTTCCTCTTATGGCCATGAGAACACTTACACACCCATTGGCCAATTAACATCTTAAAGCCATAGCATTATGGTTAATATATTTTCAACCCAACATTGTAGGCTAGCACCATATGCCTAACAATTGTGATGATTATGGTGTACAGCTCATGAAAACCCCAAATCCACAATCTCAGAAAATTAGAATATTACATGCAATCAATAAAACAAGGAGTGTACATAGAACAATATCGGACCTCTGAAACGTATAAGCATGCATATGTACTCAGTACTTGGTTTGGGCCCCTTTTGCAGCAATTACTGCCTCAATGCGGCCTGGCATGGAAGCTATCAGCCTGTGGCACTGCTGAGGTGTTATGGAAGACCAGGATGCTTCAATAGCGGCCTTCAGCTCTTCTGCATTGTTTGGTCTCATGTCTCTCATCTTTCTCTTGGCAATGCCCCATAGATTCTCTATGGGGTTCAGGTCAGGCGAGTTTGCTGGCCAATCAAGCACAGTAATCCCACGGTCATTGAACCAGGTTTTGGTGCTTTTGGAAGTGTGGGCAGGTGCCAAGTCCTGCTGGAAAATGAAGTCAGCATCCCCATAAAGCTTGTCTGCGGAAGGAAGCATGAAGTGCTCCAAAATCTCCTGGTAGACGGCTGCGTTGACCCTGGACTTAATGAAGCACAGTGGACCAACACCAGCAGATGACATGGCTCTCCAAATCAACATAGACTGTGGAAACTTCACACTGGACTTCAAGCATCTTGCAGTGTGTGCCTCTCCATTCTTCCTCCAGACTCTGGGTCCTTGGTTTCCAAATGAGATGCAAAAGTTGCTCTCATCAGAAAAGAGGACTTTGGACCACTGAGCAACAGACCAGGTCTGTTTTTCTTTAGCCCAGGTAAGACGCTTCTGACGTTGTTTGTTGTTCAGGAGCGGCTTGACAAGAGGAATACGACATTTGAAGCCCATGTCCAGGATCCGTCTGTGTGTGGTAGCTCTTGTTACACTGACTCCAGCCTCAGTCCACTCCTTGTGAAAGTCCCCAACACTTTTGAATGGCCTTTTCCTGACAATCCTCTCCAGGCTGCGGTCATCCCTGCTGCTTGTGCACCTTTTTCTTCCACACTTTTCCCTTCCACATAACTTTCTATTAATGTGCTTTGATACAGCACTTCGGGAACATCCAGCTTCTTTTGCAATTACCTTTTGAAGCTTTTTCTCCTTATGGAGGGTGTCAATGATGGTTTTCTGCACAACTGTCAGGTCAGCAGTCTTCCCCATGATTGTGATTCCTACTGAACCAGACTGAGAGACCATTTAAAGGCTCAGGAACCCTTTGCAGGTGTTATGGCTTAATTAGTTGATTAGAGTGGGACACTTTGAGCCTAGAATATTGCACCTTTTCACAATATTCTAATTTTCTGAGATTGTGGATTTGGGGTTTTCATGAGCTGTAAGCCATAATCATCACAATTATGACAAATCATGGATTGAACTATCTTGCTTTGCATGTAATGAGTCTATCTCATATATTAGTTTCCCCTTTTAAGTTGCATTACTGAAATAAATGAACCTTTGCACGATATTCATGTAAATGAGGGCAGATATGATATTGTTGCCATTACGGAAACATGGTGGGACGAAACCTACAAATGGAACACACAGCTAGAGGGATTTAAACTATTTAAAAGAAACAGACTAAACAAAAGAGGAGGAGGAGTTGCTCTATATATAAGAAATAACTTTATCTCTACAGAAATAGAGCACAACAATGATGAAAACTGTAAACGTGAAAGCATTTGGGTCAATATAAAAGGGGGAAAAATGACATTGCCATAGGTGTATACTATAGGTCGCCCAACCAAGCAGAGGAAATAGATGAACGTTTTGCTACTCAGCTAACTAAGGTATGTAAGAAGCACATCACAATAGTAATGGGGGACTTTAATTACCCTGATATCATCTGGGAGACAAACTCTGCACCAAGTGGAAGATCAAACAGATTCCTGTCAAACCTAGCAGACAACTTTCTCTCCCAAAAAGTAGAGAAGGGAACTAGGGGATTAGCCATATTGGATTTAATTCTCACAAACAGAGATGAAATGATAGAAGGTGTCGAAACCACAGGAACCTTGGGGGGAAGTGATCATGCAATATTGGAATTCAACATTCTGGAGGCACAAGCAATAGAACACAGCCAAACTAGAGTCTTGGACTTTAAAAGAGCTAATTTCAATAAACTTAGAGAGACCATGGGAAGAATTCCATGGATGAGAATCCTAAAGGGGAAAACAACTCAAGAAGCTTGGGAAATTTTGAAAAGTGAGATAATAAAGGCCCAGTCTAGTACAATACCAACAAAGAAGAAAAATAACAGCTCTCAAAAGAAACCAGCATGGCTGCATAAAGAACTCTCTGATAAATTGAAAGATAAAAAGGACAAGTATAAGAATTGGAAAGAGGGGCACATAACTAAGTCAGAATATCAGCAAATAGCCTGTGCCTGCAAAGATAAAGTGAGGAAAGCTAAGGCTCAAAATGAACTAAGGCTTGCGACCAAACTCAAAAATAACAAAAAATGCTTCTTTCAACATATAAAAAACAAGAAAAAAGTTAAGGAAATGATTGGTCCATTAGTGGGTGAAAGTGGCAAGAAGGTGACAAGCAATAGGGAGAAAGCAGAACAATTTAATTCGTTTTTTGCATCTGTCTTTACACAAAGGGAAAAAACAGTCCAACCTACCCAAACCAGTGCCATAAAAAACAGAATAGAAACACAAGTTAAGATAGGCAAGAAAATGGTAAGTGAGCACCTGTCCAGCCTAGACGAGTTCAAATCACCAGGACCAGATGGATTACACCCCAAGGTTCTCAAGGAACTGGCAGATGTGATCTCAGAACCACTGAACTATATTTTTCAAAGATCCTGGAGCACTGGGGAACTACCAGAGGACTGGAAAAGAGCTGATGTAGTTCCCATCTTCAAAAAAGGGAAAAAAATAGATCCAGGAAACTACAGACCTATCAGCCTGACCTCGATACCTGGGAAGATTCTGGAAAAGATAATCAAACAACAAATCAGCGAACACCTTGATGCAAACAAAGTCATCACTAAAAGTCAACATGGGTTTGTCAAAAACAGATCATGCCAGACAAATCTTATTACATTCTTTGACCAAGTGACAAAACTAGTGGACCAGTGGAATGCTGTAGATATAATTTACTTGGACTTCAGTAAGGCATTTGATAAAGTAGATCACAACCTACTACACTTGATAAGATAGAAAAATGTGGGTTAGATAGCATTACCACCAGATGGATTCGTAGCTGGCTGACAGGCCGTACTCAGCGTGTGGTCCTCAATGGAACCGCATCTACATGGAAGGAAGTGTGTAGTGGGGTGCCCCAGGGCTCTGTTCTGGGCCCAGTGCTCTTCAATATCTTCATTAATGATTTGGATGAGGGGATAGATGGGGAACTCATCAAATTTGCAGACAACACCAAGCTGGCAGGAATAGCCAATACTCCAGAAGATAGGCTTAAGATACAGAAGGATCTGGACAGACTCGAACACTGGGCACTATGTAACAAAATGAAATTCAATGGTGAAAAAAGGAAGGTTCTACATTTAGGCAGGAAAAATCAAATGCATAGGTATAGTATAGGTGGTACCTTGCTCAATAGTAGTAACTGTGAGAGGGATCTCGGAGTCTTAGTAGACAATCACTTCAATATGAGCCAGCAGTGTGCTGCAGCTGCCAAAAAAGCCAACACAGTGCTAGGCTGCATTAACAGAGGGATAGAATCAAGATCAAGTGAAGTACTAATACCACTTTACAATGCTTTGGTAAGGCCACACCTGGAATACTGCATCCAGTTTTTGTCACCACGATGTAAAAAAGATGTTGAGACTCTAGAAAGGGTACAGAGAAGAGCAACAAAGATGATTAGGGGGCTGGAGGCTAAAACATAGAGGGAACGGTTGCTGGAATTGGGTATGTGTAGTTTAATGAAGAGAAGGGTGAGGGGTGACATGATAGCAGTTTTCCAATATCTCAGGGGCTACCACAAAGAAGAGGGAGTCAAGCTATTCTCCAAAGCACCTGAAAGCAGGACAAGAAGCAACGGATGGAAACTAGTCAAGGAGAGAAGCAACCTAGAACTAAGGAGAAACTTCCTGACAGTTAGAACAATTAACCAGTGGAACAACCTGCCTCCAGAGGTGGTGAATGCTCCAACACTGGAGGTTTTTAAGAAGAGACTGGACAGCCATTTGTCTGAAATGGTATAGGGTTTCCTGCCTGAGCAGGGGGTTGGACTAGATGACCTCCAAGGTCCCTTCCAACTTATTATTATTATTATTATTATTATTATTATTATTATTATTATTATTATTATTATTATTATTATTATTATTATTTTTTGAGTTTCACCTGTATAGAGCTTCTCCATCTTGGAACAATCTCCAAAAGTTTCTTTAATTTTATTTTTAAAATGGCATAAAAAGAAAAGGAGGGAATTTGAGGGAAACAGTTCAAGGAAAAAGGATGTTTTAAAAATAAACAGGATAAGTGCACCAAAACCAAAGGACAAATTGTGAATTTTTACCGGAACAAAACATACCCATATATGGTAGCATGTCGGTTGTTGAGGCAACCTGAGTAGACAAAGGCAGAAATAATGTATGCCAGTTAGGCACTTCTGATAGATTGTAACCTTTGCGGGCCTATCCAATGGGACCAAAGGAGAGGGAAATGGGGCGTGGCGATAGGATGTACAAAAATGACTGCTCAACGTGGCTCACGTGTGGTCCATTGCTTGGGAACTTACTGCATGAAGTCTCGACTCGGATCCACCGCGCTTTACAAACCAAGGTAAAAACACCTAAATAAGTGTTAATACATCCTAAACACTTCAACGTGAAAAACTTTTGTAAAGCTTTAGCAAAAACCTCACTCATCTGCTAAAGCTTTACAAAAGTTTTTCACGTTGAAGTGTTTAGGATGTATTAACACTTATTTAGGTGTTCAAATTGCCAAAACTCAGAAGGGGTTTAGTCTCACACAAGGAGAGAAGATTGAACAACTGTTATATCACTGTAACATGGAGGACGCTAAGCCTGTGAGTATACCCATGCAAACTGATTTTCACATTTTGGCACATGAACCAAGTCCTGAGTTCGAAGATCAAACACTATATCGCTCAGTCATTGGGTCGCTGCTGTATATTAGTAGTTGGACTAGACCCGACATTGCACTTAGTGTTAATCTTTTATCACGACACGTAGGCAAGGCAAAACAGTTTCATTGGACATGTGTTAAAAAGTTATTGAGGTATCTAAAACACACTAAAGACATGAGGTTGTTGTTGGAACCCACACATACTGACTATGCAGAGTTATGTGTGGGTTCCAACAACAACCTCATGTCTTTAGTGTGTTTTAGATACCTCAATAACTTTTTAACACATGTCCAATGAAACTGTTTTGCCTTGCCTACGTGTCGTGATAAAAGATTAACACTAAGTGCAATGTCGGGTCTAGTCCAACTACTAATATACAGCAGCGACCCAATGACTGAGCGATATAGTGTTTGATCTTCGAACTCAGGACTTGGTTCATGTGCCAAAATGTGAAAATCAGTTTGCACATTTACAGTATTGAAGCTATTAACCTAAAAAGGAAAACTTTATCAGGATAGTGCCTGCAAAATGAAAGTCTGACTATTTTCCCTGAAAACTAAATCAAGGTAAAAATCACCTTTGTAGAGGGCGACGGACCGTGCTTCAGAGAATGCATGTTACACTTGCAGGAAGGCAAGAAAAAACACGACGCATAATCTTACTAAATACCTTTTACTTACAAAATATAAAAACTAAATATATATTATACAGAGCTAGCTAGCTTCATCCTAACGTAACAGTCAGTAACAGCAAAGTGAAAAAAGAACAATACAGATAATAACTCTGGGAACTTCTTCTAGACATGCGCACTAAACAGACTGAAACCATAACATAGCTAGTCATATGGGATTCACTATGGTTACTAGATAAGTTATCACAACAGGTGCAGAGAACAGGGGAAATGTACAGTTAGAAATGAACTTTTCTGACGAACAAAAAAAAACGTGCAGTGACATTCCCCTTCTTTCGTCAGCAAAGTGAAGACTCAGGTAAGGCACATCTTCTGACGCAGATACTCATGCTGGGCTGTAGGAAGTGGTTTGTTCAGCATGTCAGCAATTTGATCACGTGTAGGCACATACTGTAACGTCACAAAACCTTGTTTAACCAGTTGCCTTATGTTTTGATATCGGATGTCAATGTGTCTGGACCTTGAACCTGTAAAACGTGTTTTAGAAATATAAACCACAGATTCATTATCCTCCATTACTGTGATTGGTCGAATCGGATGTGTCCAGATCTCTGTGACTAAAGCATCAAACCAGGTTAAAGAATTGCATGCATCAGACACACAAGCATACTCAGCTTCTGTAGAGGAACAAGAAACAAAATTCTGTTTACGCACATGCCAGTAAACAGGACATCCATTTAAGAACATCATGTAACCTGAAGTACTTTTTCGTGACTTCTTATCACTCGCCCAATCTGAATCTGCAAAACAACATAACTCTGCATAGTCAGTATGTGTGGGTTCCAACAACAACCTCATGTCTTTAGTGTGTTTTAGATACCTCAATAACTTTTTAACACATGTCCAATGAAACTGTTTTGCCTTGCCTACGTGTCGTGATAAAAGATTAACACTAAGTGCAATGTCGGGTCTAGTCCAACTACTAATATACAGCAGCGACCCAATGACTGAGCGATATAGTGTTTGATCTTCGAACTCAGGACTTGGTTCATGTGCCAAAATGTGAAAATCAGTTTGCATGGGTATACTCACAGGCTTAGCGTCCTCCATGTTACAGTGATATAACAGTTGTTCAATCTTCTCTCCTTGTGTGAGACTAAACCCCTTCTGAGTTTTGGCAATTTGAACACCTAAATAAGTGTTAATACATCCTAAACACTTCAACGTGAAAAACTTTTGTAAAGCTTTAGCAAAAACCTCACTCATCTGCTTATTTGGACCAATATAAACAATGTCATCGACATAAACCAGAATTATCTCATACCTATTACCGGATCTTTTGGTAAACACGCATTCATCTGTTTCGGACGTAATAAAGCCCATTGAATTTAGTTTCTCAGAAAGACATAAGTACCACATTAAACCAGACTGTTTCAGACCATAAAGACTTTTGTGTAGAAACCAGGTATCCCCTTCTTGCTGTCTGAAACCTGGAGGACCTTTGACGTAGATGTCTTCATCAAGATCAGCGTGAAGATAAGCCGTTTCAACATCGAACTGAAAAACTTCCAGGCCAAGGATAGTTGCAGTGGCTAAAGCAATTTTCACACTTTCAGTCCGCACTGTGGGTGAGTATGTATTTGTATAGTCCTCAGGATAACGTTGAGCAAAACCCTGGGCTACGAGTCTGGCCTTGTACAACGACTCACCATTCGGCTTCTTTTTGATCCTGTAGACCCATCGAGTACCAATAACTTTCTTGTTTGCTGGAGGGCTCGCAGGCGTAAACACTTGGAGTTTCTTTAGACTGTCCATTTCAGCCTGCATTGCCTCAAACCATTTATCTTGTTCTGATTCAGGAAGATGTTTGATCTGTGTGAACTTCTCAGGTGGAAGTGTTACATTACAAATCAAAGGTACAGGTGTTTTTGTTACTTGCCACGAATACCGTTTTGGAGGAATTCCCTTTGTGGACCTCTTGGAACGTCTCGGGCCAACCGTCCATTCTTCTTCCGTGTCGTCCTCGTCTTCATCATCGTCGCCAGCAGCAACATCAGCGGCTTGCGAAGACGGAACAGTAGGTTGAGAAGAACTCGTGGAAGGAACATTCTCCTGTGATTCTTGATCAGGTTGCGTGGCATCAGCAACATCATCTCTAGGAAAATAAACTCCAGGATCGTTAGAATGAATCCTGGACCAGTCAGCATCTTCCTCAAAAGTAGCAGATTGTGAAACCACAATAACATGATGAGAGTCAATGTATTTGCTCCATTTTGAATTATCATCAATGCCCATAAATCTCATCCTTTTTGCTGCAGGACCCCCTTTCTTTCTTTGGGCTAAAGGAATATTCACCATAGCATAGGAACCAAAAATATGGAGATGTGAGAGATCAGGCTTGTGTCCATACAACATGAAATAAGGGGTCTGATTTATCGCACTACTCCAAATACGGTTGATGATATGGTTAGCATATTTGATAGCTTCACCCCAGTATGGAAGACTGAGGTTAGCATCTTCAAGGAGGCAACGCATCATGGTTTGCAAAACCCCATTTCTGCGTTCTGCCACCCCATTTTCAGCTGGAGTATAAGGAGCAGATGTCTGATGTACTATCCCATTCTTACGCATCCAGTCCTGGAAACGCTGAGACATGAATTCAGCACCGCGATCACTCTGGATTCTGGCAATGTTGACCTCGAATTGGGTATAGACAAGACTAGCAAAGTCTTTAAAGATCTGAAAGGTCTCAGATTTTTCTTTCATAGGATATACATATCCATATCTAGAATAATTGTCAACGATTGTCAAGAAATATCTTTTACCACCAAGTGTTGGTGCAAAAGGACCAACTATGTCAGTGTGTACCAAATCAAAAATGCGTGTTGACAGGCGTGTAGCGCGTTTTGGAATTGCTGCTGCTTTGGATTTGGCTTTCTTGCAGACAGCACAGTCCAAGAACACCTTACACCCCTTTAGATCCAAACCTCTTGCGAACTCTGGCATCTTCTTCAGAACACGGAAACTGGCATGACCCAATCTTCTGTGCCACTTATGGATACACCTGGAATGCAAAGGTTTACCTGTTAGTGAATTCTCAACTTTAGCATTTTTATTAGGAACCCCAGGCTTGCTGTGAGCAACCTGTGTCTTTTTTGTATTTTTATCATTATTAGGAACCTTTGGAGTAGCAACAGGATCTCTCTCTGAGACGCCTCTCTCTGGGCCTGTGCTCTTTGGAACGTGTATACTTGCCTGCTCTTGCTGCTTAGGCTTTGGTTTTAAGTAATAAACACCACCAATCACCATGGTTTCAGCAACAATATCTCCATCTTTGACTATATAACTTGCTTTTTCAAGATGGTGGACCTGAAAATGAGAAAACCTAGACAAATGACTCTGACTAAGCAAATTACTACTGGCAGACGGAACATAGTAAACGTTTGGAATGAGAGCACCGAGCTCTTCAATGTAGACAGTTCCTTTTCCCATGACCTGAACAGGATGATTGGAAAAAGAGTAAAGTTCACGAAGTTCAGGTTCAGGCTCGTGCATCTCAGTGTAAAGCTCTTTTCTGTAGGTAACATGTAATGCTGCTCCACTGTCCAAAGTCCAAAGAAGTCGTCTGTCGTACTCTGGTTGAGGCTGTGGATCGTTGGTCACAACCAATGTGACAAGTGGAGCTTGTGGATCATGCCTGGAACCACGACCACGACCTTGTCGTCCGCCTCTACCTCTGCCTCCTCTGGAATCTGTTCCTCTGGGCTGGTATGTGACGGGCGCTGGAACTCGTTGGAGACAATCCCGGGTGGCATGTCCCACACGATTGCAGATGTAGCATCTTGGCATCCTTGGAACGTAGGTCCTTCCACGGAAGGCACGCCTCGCTGAAGCTCTTGATGCAGGTGGTTCCCTTAAATGTGACGCAGCTTGCATAACTGCCTCTTCTTCAGCTAAAATCCTGCATACATGATCCACTGTGCGTTGAGCAATAGGCACTTGATTAATCTTGGAAATAGCATCTTTCCACTCATGATTCAAAGAATTGATGATAATGCTGATCATTTGAAAATCATCAATAGGATAGCCTTTTTCACCCAGTTCTTTTCTAATACCTTTCATTTTAGTCAAATGTGCTCCAATATGTTCACCAGGTTTTAATCTGGAACCATGGAACTCAGACAAAAGCAAACATGTAGACTCAATTGATGTAGGCCGATAACATGCCTCTAACTGAGTCCAAATTTGTTGGGCAGTTGCATCATGTGAAAACGTGAGCTGCAATTCAGTGTCCATTGACATCAATAATGTTGTGCATGCTCTATTATCCAAGTCCCATATGTCAGGAGTCCATGGCTGGGCAGGAGGATTAAACACCATCATGTGAGTACCTTCTCTGCGTAGCAAAAGTCCAACCTCACTGACCCATGCCCTGTAATTCTGTCCTGACTTCTTTAATTTTGAATCACCAGCCAGTGGTACAATGG
This sequence comes from Vipera ursinii, assembly GCF_947247035.1. Classification (NCBI taxonomy): domain Eukaryota; kingdom Metazoa; phylum Chordata; class Lepidosauria; order Squamata; family Viperidae; genus Vipera; species Vipera ursinii. The sequence continues at coordinate 25,775,269 of NC_139522.1, forward strand.
AAGGTGTTTGATGAGGAATATACAATTGAGGTACTGGCTGTGCAGGTTGTGCAATCCGACCATAACCTGCAGGGGGCACCAGTGGCGTCTGTGCCTGGACATGCGGCAGTTGCATGGAAGCTGCCGGTAGTCTTGGTGCTGGCTGTGACTGTCTTTGAGCTGCTATTCCACCCTGGCCAGCAGGAGGCGCTGGCGCTGGGGCTGATGCATTAGCATAACCTGCAGATGACACTGGCTTTCGCATATAAGAACCCGGTGGCAATTGCATGTGGGCTAAATATGGCTGTGCTCTGCCAGGTAGAGGGGCTTGCATAGAAGCAATATTAACAGGAGAAGCAACAGTAACAGGAATCCTAGCACCATCAGGGACTGGAGCCTCAGATAACGGCAGAAATCTTGTATCTCTGAGCAAAGACTCCTCCATAGACAATTGCGAGAGTAAGAGCTCCAATTCATGTCTTAATGCAGCTTCACCAGTAGATGGTGCTATAACATTTGCTTCAGGCATCACTGTGGCTCTGTATGTCCTTTGGGACAGCCCATAATCATGTGACATAGGAGCCTCCGGTTCCCAATCGTCTTGCATGACACTCAATGATGGGCGTGACTTTGGGTTTGGGGAAGAAGGAGGCAATATGGCTTCTCCTTGTGGGTGTGGCAATATGGCCGGTTCATGCTCATAATTCCTCTCATAGTGCTGAACCATTGACACATATTTCTTTGCCTGCTGCAAACGCCTTTCAAAAACCCCAATTAGTTCACAGTAGCCTTGCATAGCCCTATCTCGCATAGTTTCCTTGGGGCTTGAAGGGGCAGAAGGAATTTTCTTCGGCTGAACTTTAGGTTTCGCTCCAAGCCTTTGAAATTCATCTTGAGCCCCTGGAGTGTGAACATTTTCAAAAGCAGCTGCCAGGGAGCTTGGAAAAGTAGAAAAAGGAGTGACTGACCTTGCATCGTGGACAGGAGCAGGTGCGTCTTCTCCAAGGCGTGTGGCCGAAGCTATCGGAGTTCTTAAGGTCGAAGGGAGCTGCCCCACAGAAAGACTCCTTTCCAGCCGTGGCTTCCTTCCTGACATGTTTCAGCAGTTAATCACCGCTGCCCCACTAGCACTAACTAACTGATAACAGCCGCAGAAACATGCATCTCCAAAAACATAAATCAAACCATCCTCGATACCAAAATGTCAAGGTAAAAATCACCTTTGTAGAGGGCGACGGACCGTGCTTCAGAGAATGCATGTTACACTTGCAGGAAGGCAAGAAAAAACACGACGCATAATCTTACTAAATACCTTTTACTTACAAAATATAAAAACTAAATATATATTATACAGAGCTAGCTAGCTTCATCCTAACGTAACAGTCAGTAACAGCAAAGTGAAAAAAGAACAATACAGATAATAACTCTGGGAACTTCTTCTAGACATGCGCACTAAACAGACTGAAACCATAACATAGCTAGTCATATGGGATTCACTATGGTTACTAGATAAGTTATCACAACAGGTGCAGAGAACAGGGGAAATGTACAGTTAGAAATGAACTTTTCTGACGAACAAAAAAAAACGTGCAGTGACACAACGTGGCTCACGTGTGGTCCATTGCTTGGGAACTTCCTGCATGAAGTCTCGACTCGGATCCACCGCGCTTTACAAACCACTTTTCTATTTTCTGCAGAATAAATTCTTTTCTTACCAATCCAATTTTGTTGGTGTTTTAATTCCATTTCCAACAGTCGGACTCCCCTAAAGAGAAAGCAGTTCCTGAAAATAACAAGTACAGATACACATTAGTATTTCACTAATTCTCTATTCTATCGCCTGGAGGTTCTCTAGGTTTTTGGGGATGTTTATCATGAAACCTCTGTATTAATCTATCTGGCTTTACAACTTTACTCTTCACTCATGTAGCCTCGGAAAAAGGATAACCTTTCCATTGAACTAAGTACTGTAATTTCCCCTTATACAATCTAGAATCAAGAATTTGTTTTATTTCATAATGGGTGTCACCCTCTACCACAGACATGTCAAACACAAGGCCCGGGGGCCAGATCCAGCCCGTGAAGTGGTTTCATGCGGCCCGCGAAGCCATCCTGGAAACAGTGAGGGAACGGCCCCCACTGCCTTGGCACTGGCCCAGAGACCCTCCTCCTGCCAGAGACCCTCAGATCTGTCCCACTCCTGCCCAGGCCCCCATAGGCACCCTTGATGCGAACGATGTAGAGCTGGCCATGCCCACCCAGTAGGCCATACGCACTTTAGCCACGCCAACCCAGTAGGCCACGCCCACCCAGGCCACAGCCACCCGGCCCCCTGAGAGCAACTGCAATGCTGATGCGGCCCTCAATGAAATTGAGTTTGATACCCCTGCTCTACCATAATGGGACCTGGCGCAGTTCAAGGTACTGGTCTCAATGTTGATTCTACAACTGGTTTCAATAAACTGCAGTGGAAAACTGGATGTATTTGTCACTGCGTGTTTTTTTAGTTTTGCCAGCTCTCTGCACCTGTGTTATTATCTTATCATGTAACCATAGTGAATCCAGCTATGTCCAGCTATGTTATGGTTTCAGACTGTTTTGTGCGCATGCCTAGAAAAAGTTTCTCACAGTTACTACTTTACTTTTCTCTTCTGCCTGATGAGAGAATGTAGTCAGTTTAGGTCTTTTGTTTTCTCATTAAAGGTTTTACAATAGAACATGCCTTGGATTTCTTTTCTTTGATATTGAACCACGGTCCATCCTCCTCTGGCCAGAATGTTAATTGTTCCGCAACATTTGGTAGCAGAGGATGGTTTGTTTTTATTTTCAAGATTTATTGATAGGCATTTAGCCAGGCAGTTAGTCCGGCACTGAGGAGGCTGTGATTAATTGCTGCAAAATATGCTGAGGAAAAGGAGAAAGAAGAAGGCCAGTTATCTCTCTGCTGAGGATGAGGCAGCCGTTTCACAGAGAGATCTCCCTTCACGTTTACAGACTCCGTTGGCATCGGCTACACGTCTTGGAGAAGCAGCCTCTGAGCCAAGGTCAGTTTCACCATTTTCTGTTTTTACAGACTCTCAAGCTGATGCCCCAGTTGTAACCTCTGCTCATGGGGATCAGGCTGATTATGAGAGATTTGGTGCTAGACCTAAGGCTTCACTAGGGAAGGAAGTGATGTATTATCCTCCAAGCCCTGAGAGAACTGTGCAGGAGAAGGCTTTGCAAAGTTATTATGAACAAATTGAAGTTTTTGAGCAGGAGCTGCTAAACGCAAAGTTGTGTGCAGCATGGTATGAAAAGCATGGGAGAGCCTCTGCTGGCATTCAGTTTTCAGAATTCGCCATTTTGCCTCCCTCTACACAAACAAAGCCACACCCACAAGGGATCGCCATTTTGCCTTCTTCCTCAAAGACAGAGGCACGCCCACAGTGGAATCTTGTGTCAGACGAATGGGAGCCTGACTGCCTTCTGTGTCAAATGACACGTGAGGATACAATGGTGCCTGAATCTAATGTTATAGCACCATCTGCTGGTGAATCTGTTTTACAAGATGCGTTTCAAAGAATGCAGAATGCATTTTCACAGATGTCCCTTCAGCAGGCATTGCTCCAAGCTGCCACGCCTCCTCATTCATTGGGAGCTTCAGCTAGAATGCCTATTAATACTGCTACTATTTAGGTTCCTGTCTCAGATGGAGCAGAGCAGCCTTCACCCCAAGTGCAGCCTCCACTGGTTCCTCAAATACAAAGGCCAGTGCTAACTGCAGGCCAACTTACTGTAGCAGCTCAAGCGCCAGCACCTTCTGCTGGCCAGGGTGGCATTGCAGCTCAAGTACAGCCACCCACAGCACCAGTACCTGTAGCAGCTTCAATGCAACTGCCGCAGGCCCTGGCACAGGTGCCACTGGTGCCCCCTGCTGGTTATGTCCGGATGGCACAGACTGCACAACCAGCGCCTCCTGCAGGCCAAGTCCCATTTGCACAACCTGCACAGCCAGTGCCCCAATTGCATGTTCCTCAACAGGCACCCTCTATTGTACCACTGGCTGGTGATTCAAAATTGAAGCGGTCAGGACAGAATTACAGGGCATGGGTCAGTGAAGTTGGACTTTTGCTTCGTAGAGAAGGTACCCATGTGATGGTGTTTAATCCTCCTGCCCAGCCATGGCCTCCTGACATATGGGACTTGAATAATAGAGCATGCACAACGTTATTGATGTCCATGGACACTGAATTGCAGCTCACATTTTCACAAGATGCAACTGCCCAACAAATTTGGGCTCAATTAGAAGCATGTTACCGGCCTACGTCCATTGAGTCTACATGCTTGCTTTTGTCTGAGTTCCATGGTTCTAGATTAAAACCTGGTGAACATATTGGAGAACACTTAACTAAAATGAAAGGAATAAGAAAAGAACTGGGTGGCGGAGCCAGCTGTCAGAGCAGGTGGCTGTGTGAACCGATTTCTCTGTCACACACAACCTCTCACCCAGTGTTCGCAGGGGCTTTTCGGAGCCCTAGGAGGTCCTGTACGGACAGCCGAAGTTGCAGGCGTCCCGGAGAACCTACATGTGCGGCGGCTCGTGTCGGAGATCCGGAGAAAGCCTGATGCGAGCGAACTGGGGAGAAGGAGGCCATTAATGGCCAACATGAAGATCTGACAGAGGGACGGAGCCAGCACGGAACTAGCGGTACAACGGTAGAACGGAGCTGACGGAAAGTATATCTGAATATATATATTCGAAAATATCAGAAAGCGCTTGGGAAAGAGACTCTGGCTTGAAGTGGGTGCCTCACGGAGAGGGAACAAGCGGCGATAGAAGCACTGAGAGAAGGCGTTAGACGAGAGTGACAAGAAGAGGAAGCCAGGAAGTTATTAGACTGTAAACTAGCTGTGGAAACTGCTGTAAACTGTAAATTAGCCGTGAATGCAGACGAAACGACAGAAAAGCAACAGGGCAAAGATTACCTTTGGAGCCTCGGAGCCTCGGAGAGTGAGCCTTTGAAAAACCGGGCGTGGAAAGTGAACTGTTTGGACTGTCTTGGTAAATTTTGAACTTTTGAAACTTTGCTCTATTTGCCACGGGTGGTTAATGGACTTAAGATGGAGTAAGTGACATAGCAACTTAGTAACTGAAGTCTGGATAGTGAGACACCTACTGGTCTTTGGTGGCAGAGAAAGACATAAAAGGTGCCAATTTCAGAGCCGGAAATGAAATAGGAACGTGATTTTGAACATATCTAGATAAATATATTACATAATTTTATTATATAACCTGTTTAGTTGGTAATAAGTATCTGGCTGTAATTGTTATACATAACCCTTCGTTATATAGTTAAAAGGTTTATATAAGGCTAAAGGAAGTAAATACTTGTAAAGCGTGTTTGTGATGAAGCAACCTGGTTAAATATGACAAGTATTCCGAGTCTAAGTCTAGCGCAGGTAAGAAGACGGCAACACAGGGGCAAGGGATGTCCTCAAGCCCTTCTAGTCAGAAATCCATAGAGGACATGTTGCAAAGGGAAAGATCAAATTCAAATTCTTTTAAAGATTTACAAGCCCTCTTACAAAATATGCATGAGGCAATGACCAGAAATCATGAGGAGATGAAGAAAGAAATAGCTCAAATAAGGAACGATACTGGTGAACTTAAGGGGAAAATCCAAGCGATAGATGATAAATTTGAAGGGATTCAACAACAATTAATTAAAAATGAACAAAGGTTACAAGATATGGAAGCTAGAATGGAAAAAGAGGAGAAGAGAGTTGAGGATCTAAATGAAACACTACTTCAGGCAAATAAGGAGTTAGAGACAACAGTTATTTTTCTGGAAGCGGAAAAGGCTGCTCATTACCTACGTTTCCAAAATGTTCAAGAAAAAAGAGGGGAAGATTTGCTGGATATGATGGCAGAATTAATGGCAAAGGCACTTGGTTTAGGGAAAGAGGAAATGTTGGCGGAAATTGACGAAACATACAGGGTTCAAACTAACTATGCGAGGAGACACAACCTCCCTAAAGAAGTACATGTAAGACTGGTTAAAAAATCAACCCGGGATGAACTTCTGCATAGATCAAGAGAGGAGCCATTAGAATTTCGAGGACAACAAATAACTATTCTTAAACAGATACCTAGAAGGATGAGGGATTTGAGACGCGGCTATCAATTTTTAACAACGAAACTGATTAGTGAAAATGTGAACTTCAGATGGCTAACTCTAGAAGGTATTTTAGTTACGTGGCAGGATAGAAGGTACAGATTGGATTCGATAGAGAAGGCAGAAGATTTTTATAAACTCCACTTTAATAGCCAGGATGAAGTAGAAGTAGAAGATCAAGACGGAAGGGACGTAAGAGAAAGAGACACAAGACGGATAGTTTTGGAAGGGAAAGCTTTAGGAACAGAGGATAGAAGGAATAAACCTGGAGAGTCCACAGAGTTACATGGAGTCAGAGATAAGGATGCGAGAGAGCCCCGAATTACGAGATCTACAAAAACTAGAAATAAGTAAAACAAAGGGAGATGAGTGTAGAATTTTGTCAACGGATTAAACTCGCCAGTGAAAAGGCGGAAACTTTTTAATAAGCTCATTAGCCAACAATTAGATATCGTTGCAATCCAGGAAGTCCATATAAAGGAACAACAAAAACATTTACTAGCCCAACCAAAATTAGGGAACTTATTCATTTCATTAGACCGACAAAAGAAAAAGAGAGGGGTGGCATTATATGTAAATCAGAAATTGGCAGCCAAACAAATTTATAATGACAAAGAGGGTAGAATATTGATAGTTGAGGTTGAAATAAACCATAGGAAGGTGATGATGGTAGAGATATATGCCCCAAATCGCAATCAAGAACAGTTTTTCAAGACACTACATAATAAGATATGTAGCATAGATTATGATGAGATCTGCTTGCTAGGAGACTTTAATGCTATTTTAGATACGAATCTGGACTATATGGGCAAGATGATTAGGAAAAAGAAAAGAAGAACTTTACCGAGATCTTTTTTTAATTTGGCTAGAGACTTAAACATTCAGGATGTTTTGAGGGAGAGAAACCACAAGGCAAGACAATATACATATTACTCTAATCGGCAAAATTCATGGTCTAGAATTGATATGGTATGGATGACAAAAGAAATCAACTCCGAAGTTGAAGAGGTGTGTATTGAGACAGGCACTTGGGCAGACCATAACCCCATGAAATTTAGCTGGAAAGGTTCAAAAAAAATATCTAGATGGACCTTACAAAGATCAATCTTAAAAGAAAATGATTTTAAATCAAAGATGGAGAGAGAATTAGATCTCTTCTTCAAGGAAAATAAAGTTGAAGACACCTCTGTACAAAATAACTGGGACACAGCCAAGGCAATAATGAGAGGAGTAGCAATGGCATATATGATAAATAAGAACAAGGGGAAACAACAACAACGGAAAAGGTTAGAAGGGGAATATAAAAGTTTAGAAACAATACTCCAACAAGACCCACAAAAAAAGAATATCAGACAATCAATGGATTTGATTAAACATAAGCTTAATATTCTAGATAAAGACAAACTAGCACAACAAATGAGAGGCATAAAACAAAACTTTTTTGAAAATGCAAACAAACCGGGCCGATGGCTCACATATAAATTGAAAAAACAAAAAGAGAAAAGCTGGATTAGTAAATTATGTGATGACAAAGGGAGAATACACTATCAGGAAGAGGAGAAAAAAACTATAGCCCAGGAATTTTATGAGCGATTATACAAAGAAGATAGTCAGATAATCGTGGAGAAAGTGGAGGAATGTTTCCAAAAAGCTAAACTACCTAAGGTTACAGAGGATATTAGAAATATGCTGAACAAAGAAATTAGGTTGTCTGAGGTGATAAAAGCCATTAACGAACAAAAAAACAATAAAGCATCGGGTCCTGACGGTCTCCCGATAGAAATCTATAAGGAACAACAAAATATTTTAGCACAACCCTTACTGGAGGTGTTTAATGCGATATTAGAAGATGCAAGAACGCCTAAATCTTGGTCTGAGGCAAATATAGTTCTCATCCCGAAAGACAATACTGATCATACATCAATTCAAAATTATAGACCTATATCGCTACTCAATTCGGATTATAAGATATTTACATCAATCATAGCTGAACGACTTAAACGATTCCTGAATGACTTTATACATGAATGGCTTCCTTGCTAAGAGGCAAACTAAACATAATATTAGAGTAATACTGGATACGTTAGAGTATTACGAACTACACAGCGGACAACAGATGGCGTTACTATTTCTAGATGCCCAGAAGGCTTTTGATAATGTGAAATGGTCATTTTTATATCAACAACTCAATTTTATGGATATGGGTGAAAAATTTATAAACATAATTAGGGCAATCTATACTAACCAGGAAGCAAAAGTCATTATTAATGGGGAAACATCTAGGAAATTTCAAATCCAAAAGGGAACACGGCAAGGTTGCCCTTTATCTCCACTGCTGTTCATACTGACACTAGAAGTCCTAACGAGAATAATTAGAAATGACCCACAGATAAAAGGATTAGCTATTAAAAAGGAAACTTTTAAACTCCAAGCATTTGCGGATGATCTGGTCTTCATCATGGAGGACCCATACCACACGGGACCAAAATTACTGGAAGAATTAATTAAATATGGTGAAGTTGCTGGATTGAGAATAAATAGACATAAGACTAAGATGATTGTTAAAAATATGACTAACAAACAAAAAGAAAAATTGGCTGGAATTATGGACATAGAAATAGTCAAAAAAATAAAATACCTAGGAATTAATATCACGGCTAGATGCACCTCACTTAAAGAAGATAACTATGATAAAATAGTAAAACAAATAAAAGATGATTTGGAAAGATGGGGAAACCTGAAACTTTCATTATTGGGGAGAATTGCGGTTATCAAGAAGAATGTCCTGCCCAAAATCTTGTTCTTGTTCCAAAATATTCCAATACAACTTGACTCTAAATTCTTTCGAAATCTGAACAAACTATCACTAAATTTTGTTTGGCAAGGGAAAAAACCAAGAATCAAAATGAAATACTTGCAGGATACAAAGGAAAACGGGGGTTTTGGATTGCCAGACTGGGAGTTATATTATCATGCTGCGGCGTTAAATTGGATTAGAAAATGGATAATTTTGAAAAATAGAAGATTACTGACTTTAGAAGGCCATGATTTACAATTTGGTTGGCATGCCTTTTTATGGACTGAGAAACAAGGATTATCTTCACACTTTCAAAAACATTGGATTAGGCAAGCATTATTTAACATCTGGAACAAAATTAGAACTCACAATTATACTAAAATACCAGTCTGGCTATCCACTCTCGAAGCGATTGTTTACCCAAATCTATTTGATTTGGGCAACATAATTTCATATAAGGATATCATGAATGATGAGGGGGAATTGAAGTCTAGAAATGAATTAGATTTACAAGGAATAAAACTAGATTGGTGGGCCTATTTACAGATTCAATCAAGATTCGGAAAGGATAAAAAAGAATGGGGGATAAATACCCAGGAAACGGCCTTGGACAAAATATTATTGGGCCCAGATAATAAACAGATAAAGAAATTATATAATTTGCTTCTGGGATACAAGTTGTTCAAGGAACAAGTGAAGGACCCTATGTTGACTTGGGCTAAAAATCTGGGACATGGCATTGATCTTGATACATGGCAAACACTCTGGGACAGAAATAAAAGAATAGCATTGGCTTCATCTTACAAAGAAAACCTATTCAAAATGTTCTATCGATGGCATCTTCCTCCAGCACGTTTAGCCAAAATGTATAAGACAGTATCTCCCAAATGTTGGAAGTGCTCCGAAGAACTAGGTACATACTTTCATACGTGGTGGTCCTGTAGCAACTCACAAAGATTTTGGCAAATGATTTGGGCATGGCTAAAAGAAATATTAAGACATGAAGTTGAGTTCAGTCCAGAATTTTTCCTATTGGGCATAACAAAAGAGAAATACCCTAAAGACGAGTTGTATCTGATGATTCACATTATTACAGCAGCAAGAATGTCATTTGCCCAGAATTGGAAAAGGAGTGAAATTCCAGTACAAAACGAAGTAATAAGGAAAATTTGGGAATGCGCAGAAATGGATAAATTAACGTTGGAAATTAAAAATAAAGACCAATCAGGTTACTACAAAATTTGAAATAAATTTTATCTTTGGCGGGAACAAAAGGAAGGTCTCTATTAGAACTTATAGATTGGTTGATTGTTCTAAGTATTGTATTATATTTAATTGATTTGTATCTTAAGTGTATTTTATGTGTACATATATATATATATGAATATTGTAGACAAGAAGGTATGTCAGTCCGTTTGTACCGTGTCCAATGTTTTAAATAATAAATTTAATAAAGAAATTTTTTTTAAAAAAGAAAAGAACTGTGTGAAAATGGCTATCCTATTGATGACTTTCAAATGATCAGCATTATCATTAACTCTTTGATTTATGACTGGAAAGATGCTATTTCTAAGATTAATCAAGTGCCTATTGCTCAACGCACAGTGGATCATGTATGCAGAATTTTAACTGAAGAAGAGGCACTTATGCAAGCTGCGCCACATTTAAGGGAACCACCTGCATCAAGTGCTCCTGTGAGGCATCCCTTCCGTGGAAGAGCCTATGTTCCAAGGATGCCAAGATGCTACACCTGCAATCGTGTGGGACATGCCACCCGGGATTGTCCCCAACGATTTCCAGCGCCCGCCATGTACCAGCCCAGAGGAACAGATTCCAGAGGAGGCAGAGGTAGAGGCGGATGACAAGGTCGTGGTCATGGTCCCAGGCATGATCTGCAAGCTCCACACAAGTCATTGGATCATTGGCTTTAACCAATGATCCACAGCCTCAACCAGAGTACGACAGATGCCTACTTTGGACTTTGGACAGTGGAGCAGCATTACATGTTACCTACAGAAAAGAGCTTTACACAGAGATGCATGAGCCTGAACCTGAACTTCGTGAACTTTACTCTTTTTCAAATCATCCTGTTCAGGTCATGGGAAAAGGAACTGTTTATATTGAAGAGCTCGGTGCATTCATTCCTGATGTTTACTATGTACCATCAGCTAATAGTAGTTTGCTTAGTCAGAGTCACTTGTCTAGGGTGTCAAAATTCCAGGTCCATCATCTCAAAAAAGCAAGTTATGTAGTTAAAGATGGAGATATTGTTGCTGAAACAATGTTGATTGGTGGTGTTTATTACATAAAGCCAAAGTCTAAGCTGCAAGAGCAGGCAAGTATACCAGTTCCAAAAAGGGAGAGCACAGGCCCAGTGAGAGATGTCCCAGAGAGAGATCCTGTTGCTACTCCAAAGGCTCCTAAAGCCAACAAGAAGACAAATAAGACACAGGTTGCTCACAGCAAGCCTGAGGTTCCTAATAAACATGCTAATGTTGAGAATTCACTAACAGGTAAACTTTTGCATTCTAGGTGTATCCATAAGTGGCATAGAAGATTGGGTCATGCCAGTTTCTGTGTTCTGAAGAAGATGCCAGAGTTCGCAAGAGGTTTGGATCTAAAGGGGTGTAAGGTGTTCTTGGACTGTGCTGTCTGCAAGAAAGCCAAATCTAAAGCAGCAGCAATTCCAAAACGCGCTACACGCCTGTCAACATGCATTTTTGATTTGGTACACACCGACATAGTGGGTCAGAGCAAGATAAATGGTTTGAGGCAATGCAGGCTGAAATGGACAGTCTAAAGAAACTTCATGTGTTTACACCTGCAAGTCCTCCAGCAAACAAGAAAGTTATTGGCACTCGTTGGGTCTACAGAATTAAAAAGAAGCCAAAGGGTGAGTCGTTGTACAAGGCCAGACTTGTAGCCCAGGGTTTCGTTCAACGTTATCCTGAGGACTGTACAAATACCTATTCACCCACAGTGCGGACTGAGAGTGTGAAAATTGCCTTAGCCACTGCAACTATCCTTGGCCTAGAAGCTTTCCAGTTTGACATTGAAACGGCTTATCTACACGCTGATCTTGATGAAGAAATTTATGTCAAAGGTCCTCCAGGTTTCCGACAGCAAGAAGGGGATACTTGGTTTCTACACAAAAGTCTTTATGGTCTGAAACAGTCTGGTTTAATGTGGTACTTATGTCTTTCTGACAAACTAAATTCCATGGACTTTATTAAGTCCGAAACAGATGAATGCGTGTTTACAAAAAGATCTGATAATAGGTATGAGATAATTCTTGTTTATGTTGATGATATAGTTTATATTGGTCCAAATAAGCAGATGAGTGAATGTTTTGCTAAAGCTTTACAACAATTTTTCACATTGAGGTCTTTAGGACATATTAACACTTATTTAGGTGTTCAAGTTACCAAAACTCAGAAGGGGTTCAGTCTTACACAGGAAGATAAGATTGAACAACTATTGCATCACTGCAACATGAAGGACGCTAAACCAGTGAGTATACCCATGCAAACCGACTTTCACAACTTGACACATGAACCAAGTCCTGAGTTCGAGGATCAAACACTTTATCGCTCAGTCATTGGGTCACTGCTATATATTAGTAGTTGGACTAGACCTGACATTGCACTTAGTGTTAATCTCCTATCACGACACGTAGGCAAGGCAAAACAGTTTCATTGGACATGTGTTAAGAAATTATTGAGATATCTAAAACACACCAAAGACATGAAGTTATTCTTAGAACCCACACATACTGACTATGCAGAGTTATGTTGTTATGCAGATTCAGATTGGGCAAGTGATAAGAAATCACGTAAAAGCACTTCAGGTTCTTTGATGTTTTTAAATGGATGTCCTGTTTACTGGCATGTGTGTAAACAGAATTTTGTTTCTTGTTCTTCTACTGAAGCTGAATATGCTTGTGTTTCAGGTGTATGTAATTCTCTAATGTGGTTTGATGCCTTAGTCACAGATATCTGGACACCTCCGATTCGACCAATCACTGTGATGGAAGACAACGAATCTGTGGTTTATATCTCTGATAATCACTTTACAGGTTCCAGGTCTAGACACATTGACATCCGTTACCAAAACATAAGACAAGCAGTTAAACAAGGTTTTGTCAAATTGCAGTATGTGTCTACACATGACCAAATTGCTGATATGCTGAACAAACCACTTCCTACAGCCCAACACGAGTACCTGCGCAAGAAGATGTGCCTTATCTGATTTTCTGCTTTGCTGACAAAAGAAGGGGATGTCACTGCGTGTTTTTTTAGTTTTGCCAGCTTCGCTCATTTCTATCTGTACATTTTCCCCTGCTCTCTGCACTTGTGTTATTATCTTATCATGTAACCATAGTGAATCCAGCTATGTCCAGCTATGTTATGGTTTCAGACTGTTTTGTGCGCATGCCTAGAAAAAATTTCTCACAGTTACTACTTTAGTTTTCTCTTCTGCCTGATGAGAGAATGTAGTCAGTTTAGGTCTTTTGTTTTCTCATTAAAGGTTTTACAATAGAACATGCCTTGGATTTCTTTTCTTTGATATTCACCATGCAAATGAACCACGGTCCATCCTCCTCTGGTTGGAATGTTAATTGTTCCGCAACAGTATTTCCCTCAAGAGTCGTGGGAGCTTGAAGGTTTATGATTCTTACAATAGGGATGGGTCCAATAAATTTAGGTCCTAGCTTTTTACAGGGTAGCTTTAATCTTAGTATTTGGTTGAGAGACAGACTTTCTCCCCTATATGAAACGGTTTCTGGGGAATCACTTCTTATCTGCTTGCTCTTTTTGAATCTTTGTGGCTTTGGCTAAGGCATGTTTGACGGTTGTCCAAGCACTCTGCAGTGAATCTACCCACTCAGTGTTTGTGAGGAGGGGGGCTCTTGAGGATATTCAGGCATGGGAACGAACTCGCTGACTGTAGCCACTTTGAATGGAGTAAGTCTGGTACTGCTGTACACAGTGTTGTTGTATGCCACTTCAGCAAAAGGCAGGAGATTTGCCCAACTAGTTTGCTGATAGTTAACATAGCATCTCAGGTATTGTTCCACCATTGCATTCGCTTGTTAAGCAGCTCCATTCGTATTTGGATGAAAAGCCGAGCTGAGCCCCTGGGTGGAGCCAATCAGCTTCATGAACTCCCGCCAGAATTTTGCTGTGAATTGGACCCCTTGCTCTGGTATAATTCTTCTTGGTGCTCCATGGAATTGGTAGATGTGTTTTAAAAACAGCTTTGGCAGTTTCTGGGTGGAGAGAAGACCAGGGCAGGGTATAAAGTGAGCCTGCTTTGAGAAAAGGTCAATAACAGTCCATATTACAGTATTTCTGCTATTTTCAGGGAGTTCTACGATGAAGTCCATTGCGATTTCCTCCCAGGGCTGGGATGGTTCTGCAACATGCTGTAATAGTCCAGGGGGTTTCCTGGTCTTTTCTTCATGGCAGCACAAATTGCACAGCTCTTTACATAGCTTTCAATGTCTTTTTTCATTTCTGGCCACCAGAACTGCCGTCTTACTAAGTGTAAAGTCTTTAGAAACCCAAAGTGACCAGCTTGCTTGGCATCATGGCTTCGTTGTAGGGGTTGGACCCTGAGAGTGCTAGGAAGGTACAATTTGGAACCTTTCCATGCTAATTCATCTCTATAGGTTAAGAATTGCCTGTTGTCTCTGAACCAGGGGTCGGATTTCAGTTTGGTTCTGAGTTTCTGGGTCAAGCTGCTGTTGAGGTCAGGGGATTGTTTTTGCACTCAATGACTAGTGGTGACTTGAGAGGCTTTCTGTGGAGAGGGGATGATAGCATTGACCACTTCCTCATGATGGCTTTTATAGTGTGGCATTCTAGACAAGGCGTCAGCTAGGAAGTTCTTCCCTCCAGAAATGTACCTTAGAGAGAAGTTAAAACAATTTAAATATTGCGCCCATCAACCCTGTTTGGGGGATAACTTCTGCAGGGTTCTAAGTGCCTCAAAGTTCTTATGGTCAGTCCACACTTCAAATGGTATCTTACTTCCCTCTAGGAAATGGTGCCAGGTTAGCAATGCCCATTGCACAGCAAATGCCTCCTTCTCCCATACAGCCCATCGCCGCTCTGTGTCAGTGAGTTTCCTGGAGGTGTAAGTGCATGGTTGCAGGTCCCCCTTGTTGTTTTTCTGAAGAAGGACTGCCCCCACTGCAACATCGCTGGCATCCACTTGGATGATGAACTGCTCCTCAGGGTTAGGATGTTTGAGGACTGGTTCTCCCACGAACAACCTTTTAAGCTGTTCAAAAGCTGCTTGGCATTCTATAGTCCATTTTAAAGGCTGGCCGGGATGGGGTCCCCCCCATTTACCTGTTTTCAAAAGTTCAGTAATTGGTAGAGCTATTTTAGCGAAGGAGGGAATGAATTGCCGGTAAAAAATAGCAAACCCCAGAAAGCTCTGTAGTTGCTTACAAGTCCAAGGGGGTTGCCATTCAAGAACAGCCTTGACTTTTTCTGGGTCCATCTCCACCCTTTCGTTTGAGATTTGGTACCCTAGTTAGTCAAGGCATTTCTGATGGAACTCACATTTTGATAGCTTGATGTAAAGGTTTGCATTAATGATTATTTGAGTGCTTCGTGAACCAGCTTGACATGCTCTTCCATTGTTTCTGTAAAGATGAGGATGGCGTCAAGGTAACACTTCATTTATCAGCTGCATAAACACAGCAGGAGTCCCCTGGAGAACAAAGGGCATCACTTTGAATTGGAAACTCCCCAACGGGCAATTAAAGGCAGTTTTCCATTCATCTCCCTCCTTAATTCTTACTTGGTAGTAAGCTTCCCGTAGATTTAGCTTAGTGAAGATCTTCCTCTTAACTAGGTTAGTTAACATGTCCTTCATAAGGGGAGTGGGAACCCAAGGACAAGCTGATAACATTTTAGCGAGCTGTAGAGCTAAGGGGAAAGCCCATGCTTTAAGCTAATTGGGGAATGTGATTTATGACAGTTTATTGGGAGTGGGAATTGCACTTTGTTACTTTGTATCAGGGGGAAGGGAATTTAGTTTTTGGGTTCAACTATGTAGTGCCGGTACTTTGTTTCCCGAATAAAAAGATTCTTTAAGGTAAACAATGCCTTGAACTTCTTTTGAAGGGTTTCATCTATCAGAACCATGACACCAATGTTCTCTTGCTACACTCAGCTGGTTTTCTCACCAGTTCTACTTTCTTGGGCTGTTTCCCTTCCTCTCTGGGGTGCTCCTGAGACCATTTTTTCATGATCATTCACTCTATGGCTTTCTCCCAATAGATCCTTGGACCCCACTAAGCTAGCCAGTCCAAGCCTAGGATCATATCTTCAGGCATTTTCAGAGGAACCACAAAATGAATAGTTTCCTGGTACTCCCCCATCTCCAGCTGCACTGGCTCGGTCAGGAGAGAGGCAGCCCCTCCCTTGATCAGTGAACTATTTACATGCTCGAACCTGACAGGCCTCTTTAACTTCCTTACACATAGCCCCAACCTTTGCACTACTGTTTTATTAGGCAACAAGAGCAACCTGAGTCTATGAGCGCTTTCACTACTCCCTCCGCCCCCGACCAGAGAGCCATGATGCTTACTTTGAATTTAAGGTGATTTATGGGTCCACTCACCATCTGATCATCCTCTCCCTCACTCTCACTGTCATACAGGACCATTTGAGGCTCCTTTTCTGTTGGAGTTCGATCCCCTCCACTACCTGGAGAGGAGTCCTCAATGACCCTGATTGCCACACATGATTTTTCTTTTCCCTTCTTAGGCGGCTTCTTCAGCTTTGCAGGAGCTGGTGCTGCAGGGGTTTTGCAGGGTGCTGGCGCCGGGCACATCGCAGGTTGGTGGTGCTCCTGACCGCAGCAGAAGCACAGGATAGGTTTCCTCGCAGGTGCACCGGCCGTGGCTGCTGGTGGCTTTCTTCCCAGAGACCATCTCTCCTGGGGAACCTGGTGCTCTCACCATAATTGCACAGAGTTAAATCCAATTCCACTGTGGTGACTAACTGGTACCAGTCGTCAAGCCGATTTGGGATGCCTCTGGCCAGGCACAGTTGGAATAGATCGCGACTCAACCCCTCACAAAAGAATTGAGTTAGAAGCTGTTCTGGCCAGTGCCTCAGCCTCCCTGCAATTCTTCAGAAGTCACGGATGTACTCGATCACTGGCCTGGCCCCTTGTCTAATTCTCCTGACTTCCATTTCTGCCTGTTGATTCTGTGCGGGGTCTCCAAAACGCGCCTGAAGACCCCCCAGTAGAGCATCTGGTGTTGCTAGTTTGGGAGCATCGTCAACATGGAGGATGGTCACCCATTCTGCTGCTTCTGCTTCAAGATTAGCCATGATGACATCTACTTGGGCTGTCTTGTCTGGGTAGTCATTCCCATAACAATCAAGGTGGGCCCAGACATGGTTCAGGAAGAATGCCAACTTCTCAGGGCTTCCGTCAAATATCACTCTTAAGGGTGGGTGGCTGAAGTAGTCAGGGTGCTGGTGCCAGCTGAGGTGCCTGTAATCCCCTTTCATCAGCTTGGTACCACCCCATCTGAGCCCCAGGCTGGGGTCCTGGCTGCAGCTGTCCCCCCAGCATCCCAAGGTAAAGGCCCAATGCTGGCAGTGGTGGCTGCCAGCTAAATCACCCCAGCTGGGGAGCAGGAGCAGTTGGCATGTGGTAAAGTGGTTGGTTTGGGCTAAGACTCAGCAGGGGTGTCAATACAGATGGCTGATCCACTCCTCCTTTCATCGCTGTAGCCGCAGCCCCAATTGGATACTGGTGCATGAGGATCGGCACCAATGTCAGGCTAGGGGTTGATCCCAGTCATGGCCTGAAGTCTAGGGGTATGGTCGGTTCTCTCCCCCCTCCCCCCCAGATGTCCAGTCTGCTGAACTTCTGCCTCAGCTGTTCCAATGACTGGCTGCCACACCACAACAAGTATCGACCTGTCTTTCCCATTCCCTCAGCAGCCCTCTGCTTCCACCATTCAACTCCTCCTTCCCATTCAGGTTGAGGACGATGTGATCGGAACTCAGCTTCTACAGCTCTCCGCATTGTCCAATAGAATTCACAATAATTGTTATCAGAAGCATTCTCTGTTCACCAGAACTTTCACTTCTCTAGCTTTTTCACAATGATAAACCACTTGTGGATTCCACTCTCTCCCCATCTCCCCTCCCCACTTTGTAGGCAAGCTAAAGGCAAGCAGTGGTCCTAAAGGCAGCCGGGTTCATAGCTTGACAGAGTGACTCTTATGCCAATTCTACTGTAATGGGTCAGGTTGAAACAGTCAGGCAGAGTTGGTCCCCAAAGAATCTGGCCCCATGTCATGAAGGGTGTATAGGTGGCAATCGGCACCTTGACTTGCATCTGGAAGCATCCTGGAAACCATTGCAGCTGGTGGAGCAGAGGTACAACATGAGTGGACCAAGGTGCACAAATAACTGCTTGCACTGCCACTTTCTGAACCAGCTTCCAAATGCTCTTCAAGAGCAGCCGCATGTAGACTGCATTGTTTTAATGTATTTGGGAGATGACCAAGGCATGTGTGACTGTGAGAGAACCTCCTGGTTCAGGAAAGGGTGCAAGTGGTGCATAAAATGAAGTTGTACAAAAGCTTTCATGGCCATGGCTGCCACCTGTTCCTTGAACTGGAGCTGTGAATCCAAGAGGATACCCTGATTTCTCACCAGTTGTGTTTGGGGTACTCCAATCCTATGGAATTGGCCTCAGAGGAAGAAAAGCCAGCACAACACCATGCCCCTTCTCCCAACCCTCAGCACCAGAAGACTTCCATAATCAATATCAAAGGCTGCTGAGAGCTAAGGAGATCAAAGATGCACCATCTCCATTCTTTTCCTTCCAGAGGTCATAAGTGTGATCAACGCGATGGTTAATGACATAATGTGATATGTGAAACTTTGCCCATTTTGATGACAACAAGCCATAGTTAACCTAACCATGGTAAGTATGATACATAAACCCCACATGTACAATAATCTTGATGCCACACACGGGCAGAGAGAACTGGGAATGGAAGGGAGAATGGTCTTACTGGGTTGTTGCAAACTTTACTCCCTTCCTTGGATACTGTATATGCTTTCCACTGGTGGTTCTCTGAGCATGGCACGAGGAAAGAAAACTGAACCCTCAGCAGCCCTCGTTGATGCAGATGCCAATTTGGGGAAGTGGTTAAAAACCTACGGCAAGACTAGAAGAGCAGTGCCCAGTTCCCTTCCCCTCTTCAGCCACTTCTGGTGTTAGGATTACAACTCTGCTGTGGTAGGGAGTCCTAGCTTTGTAAGCTTGTGTGAGGTTGACTGTGGGTGGTATAAGTGGGGGAAAGAAGGGTTAAACCAAGCCATGTGGTGCTCTTATATACCCCTTTGATTTAAAAGAACTTTCAGCCTCACATGGCAAAATTATGGAGCAAAATGTTTTTTTTCCTACCATGAAAATGCCTCATTTCCACAAGACTGGATAGCTTGGGATCTAAAGGAAGTTTCCTTCTGAAGGGGTGGAGGGTAGGAGTGGGTGACATTCCCTACTACCCCATGTTCTTCTGATGATGTCATCATGGAGGAGGGTGAGCCAGGGGAAGAACAGGTGGTACCTTGGCTGATATCCCTGCGGTTCAGAAGTGGCCAAGGACTTTCTGACTCTTTCTCGGTAAAGCTTTATATAAAGCCCTGCCCCTGCAGGCAGGCAGGCCTCCCCATTGCATCTGTTTATCTCTTGTAATAAATGCTGTAGATTTGTATTGAGAGTTCCTCTGGCATCCACTGTTGCCCCTGAAATGACGTATTGAAAATGGCCCCTGACCACTGTCTGTGGTCCTAAGGAACCCAGCATTGCACCTTTGTTTCTCTTTTTAGTGCAGATGGTGACCTTTGGAGTGGGACACATTTTATGCTAGAAATGTGGACAGATTGCCTTAGTTCTAAACATTTTCCTTTTGAGTCTGGTAGGATTTGAAAACCATTGTTAAGTGTCTTCTTACTCTCTACATATACCATGTTTGAAAATATGGAATCAGTGAGTTGTAGACAAGATGGGGGAGGGGGTTAAAGCAAAGAGAAGACTCCTACAAATTTGGTTTAGAGCAGAGAGCACTGAGGAAGTACCTACTTATACAGTGCAAAATTAAGCAGAATTAAGCAGAGTTGGATGGGATATTGGAGGTCTTCTAGTCCAATCCCCTGCTCAAGCAGGAGATTCTATACTGTTATGTATTAGGCTTTTTAGGAACACCTAAAGCTTTGTATAAAAGTCACCACCAGGAGGCGTTGAACTGTAACTGTTTGGCGGGAAGCAGTTTCGGCGGGAAACAGAGGTTCAATCCGATTGGTTGGCAGTGCAACTGGCCAGGTACTGGCCAGGTATATAAAGAGTGCAGGTAGCCCCTATTCCCCAGTATGGTCACTTCCACCTAATTAAGAGCTGTTATGCTGTACTCATCAGCCTGGCGTCCTTCCTACTCTCCAGAACCCACTACACAACAGTGGCGATGAAGGTGAGATTCTGCTTTGCCTTAAAGAGCTGAATTCACGAGGGGATTCATGTGCTGGAGGAAAGAGGCATCTTTCCCCCCCCCTTCTATGGCCGGCTAGTCACCACGCTAGCGGCCACACATACTCAGAACCAACCATCTGAGTCGGCGGAGCAGGATCCGAGACAAGAGGAAGAAGATGCCAAAAGTCGGCCAGCCCAGAGAATTCGACATCCGCCATCCCGAACGGTGGCCATCACACCTGGGGCAAGTCGAGAACTACCTCTGGGCGAACCAAATCGCCGAGGATGGCCTAAAAGCGGGGACCTTGCTTTGCATAAGTGGGCCTGCCACATTCGATTTGGCCGAAAGCCTATTTGCACCGACGCCGATCAAAACCGTCTCATACAGAGACCTCACGCAAAAGTTGAATGGGCATTTCAAGCCCCGAATGTCCGAGCTGGCCTGGCGGTTCCATTTTGAACAGAGGGTACAACAGCTGGGTGAATCTGCGTCGGAGTTCATCGTGGCATTGCGACAGGCCGCCCGCCTCTGCAAGTTTTCTAACCTGGACGAGAGACTACGGGACAGGCTTGTGTGCGGCCTAAGAGACAAGCGACTGCAACAGAGGCTTTTCGCAAGGCTCGATATAACTCTCCAAGATGCTCAAGATGAGATCTTGGCCGATGAGGCGGCCGGAGGCGCGGTGCAAGCGGTACAGACTCCCCTGCCCAGCAGCCCAAAGGAAGCAATACACTATGAAGGCACTACGTATGGCGAGCACACAGACGAGGAAGAAACCGACATAGACCAGATACAGTGAAAAACGGAACGGGATTGACGACGCGAGCACAGGGAGAGCCAGCAGAAGGCAGCTCCCTCCCCGAAATGCAGAGGCTGCGGAGGCAACCACCCATGGGTGAACTGCAAGTTCCGGTTGGCCCCGTGTCGGGCCTGTGGAAAATTGGGCCACATCACAGCAGTCTGCCGTAGCCATTTCCGAGAGGGCCTACCCAAGCGACAGTCGGAGAACTCGTCGTGGAAAGGTACGGGGGCCCAGAGCTCGACAAGCATGGGGTTTTTCAAAAGCCGCAGGGCCATCTGCCGAACCGGGGCCCACCGGCCGCTTAAACCCAAACTAAAATTGGAAGTCCATTTACAAGGCATTCCTTGTAAAATGGAGCTAGACTCCGGCTCTGCAGTCTCAATTATTTCCGAACAGACATTTAAACTTGTTTGCGGCCAGAGCAAGCGGTGGGTTAAATTGAGGTCCTCCAGTATCATGTTAATCGATTTCCAAAATGCCCCAGTAAAAGTTAAGGGGGAGGCCACCCTTTCCGTGTGGTTTAAGAGGTTTCAGGGGCACTTGGATGTTATCGTAGTCGAAGGCCATAGAACCAGTTTAGTCAGGTTGGACTGGTTTGAGGCATTGGGCATTGTAATATCTGGCATACACAGGTTGCAGGGAAACAACATTGAATCTGTCTGCAAAGAGTTTGCAGACGTATTCGATAGTAAGCTGGGAACATACACAGGGCCCCCCATTTCATTTAAATTAAACCCCAGTGTCTTACCCATTAGAATTAAACCCAGGAGAGTCCCCTTCGCACTCAAGCACAAAATTGAAAAAGAGCTAGACAAACTAGTAGAACAGGGGGTCCTGCAGCTGGCAGACGGGGGAGAGTGGGAGACCCCGATAGTCACCCCCCTCAAAGCTAACGGGGAGATCCTTATCTGTGCCGATTATAAATGCACACTAAATAGGGCCCTAAACCAGCCACGTTCTCGCTTCCCTCCAAGGCGGCACCATCTTTGCTAAACTAGACCTCGCGCAGGCGTACCAGCAGCTGCCAGTCACCACGGAGACAGCAGCAGCACAAACAATTGTAACTCATAAGGGAGCCTTCAGAGTTAACCGCCTGAAGTTTGGAGTAAGTGTAGCGCCAGGAATTTTTCAGGAGGTAATGGAGCGAACACTTAAGGGCATCCAAGGTGTATGCCCTTATTTTGATGATGTCCTAATTGCTGGAGAAACAGAGGAAGTGTTAGGAGACAGACTTAGGGCAGTTTTAAAGAGGCTTCGCTCTGCAGGTCTCAAGCTAAAAAGAGACAAATGCAGCATAGGGGTTGCATCCACAGAATTTTTGGGGTTCAGAATTGATGCCAAGGGGATTCACCCCACAGAATCAAAAGTGAAGGCAATTAAGATGGCCCCAACTCCCAAAAACAAGGCAGAACTGCAAGCCTTTCTGGGATTATTAAACTTTTACCATTCAGTCCTACCCCACAAAGCAGCCATAGCTGAACCCCTGCATAGGCTCCTTGATAAAAAGCTGCATGGAAATGGACCAATGTCCATGACAAAAGATTCCAGGACCTAAAGGCTCTACTGTCCAACAAGTCCACAGTCACCCATTTCATTGAAACAAAGCCTATCTGCATTGCTTACGATGCTTCACCTTATGGAGTGGGAGCAGTGCTAAGCCATCTGGAGGAAAATGGTACACAGGTTCCCATAGCCTACTACTCTAGAACCTTGTCAGGGGCAGAGAGGAACTATGCACAGATAGACAAGGAAGCCCTGGCAATAGTGGCTGGGGTCAAAAAAATTCCACGACTATCTGTATGGTAGGGAATTCACAGTGTTTACGGAGCATAAGCCTCTATTAGGCTTATTCACCACTGACAAACAAACCCCACAAATACTCTCCCCTAGGATGCTCAGATGGTCCATATTCTTATCGGCTTACAATTTTAAACTGATTCATAAGCCAGGGAAAGAAATGGGCCATGCAGATGGATAAAGTAGGCTACCCCTAACATAGAACCAGATCTGGCGCTCGCTGCACAGATACTGGCAATCCAAGAGCTACCGGAATGCCCTCTCCATGCAAGGGACGTTGCAGCTGAGACAGCCTCAGACACAATCCTGAGCAGAGTTCAGTCTTGGGTATTCACAGGGTGGCAGGATAAAAGTCCAGACTCGGAATTCCAAGCGTATTTTGTAAGGAGGCATGAATTGTCTGCACATAAAGGATGCCTGTTATTATAGGGTTATTATACCATCAACACTGAGAGAGAGAGTTCTGCAGTCTCTACATGAAGGGCACCCTGGCATAGTTCGCATGAAGGCTTTAGCAAGGAGCTACCTTTGGTGGCCAGGGTTAGATAAGACAGTGGAAGAGCAGGTACATGGATGCTACACTTGTCAAAGGTCCAGACCTGAGATGCCCCAAGCGCCTGTCCACAAATGGGAGGCAACACATACACCTTGGTCCAGGGTCCATATAGACTACTCTGGTCCATTCCAAGGACAGCTTTTCCTAATAGTAGTAGATAGCCACTCAAAATGGCTGGAGGTAGTGCCAGTCCCAAATATGACCACGGCCAGAACAATCCAAGTGCTCAGGAGACTTTTTGCCACACATGGTCTGCCTGACATTGTGGTATCAGATAATGGGGCTCAATTTACTGGCCAGGTATATAAAGGTACTGGCCAGGTATATAAAGAGTGCAGGTAGCCCCTATTCCCCAGTACGGTCACTTCCACCTAATTAAGAGCTGTTATGCTGTATTCATCAGCCTAGCGTCCTTCCTACTCTCCAGAACCCACTACACAACATATACCATTCCAGACAAGTGGCTGTCAAGTCTCTTCATAAAATCCTCCAGTGATGGAGCACTCACAACTTCTGGTGACAAGCTGTTCCACTGGTTAATTGTCCTCACTGTTAGGAAATTTCTCCTTAATTCCAGGTTGCTTGTCTCCTTGATTATTTTCTATCCATTGTTTCTTGCCTTGCCTTCTGGTGCTTTGGAAAATAGGTTGACCACCTCTTTGTGACAGCCCCTCAAATATCGGAACAGTGTTATCATGTCACCCCAGTCCTTCTTTTCACTAGACTAGACATATCCAATTCCACCAACCGTTCTTCATATGTTTTATCCTCCAGCCCCCTAATCATCTTTGTTGCTTTTTTCTGCACTCTTTCCAGAGTCTATAATATGGTGACCAAAACTGGATGCAGTATTCTAAGTGTGGTCTTACTAAGGCTTTATAAAGAGGTACTAATACTTCATGTGATCTTGATTCTATCCCTCTGTTAATGCAACCTAGGATTGTGTTGGCTTTTTTAGCTGTTGCTGGACAGTGCTGGCTCATATTTAAGTGATTGTCCACTAGGACTCCAAGATCCCACTCACAGTTACTGCTGTTGAGCTAAGTTTCACTTAGCCTGTACCTGTACATTTGGTTTTTCTTGCCTAAGTGTAAAACCTTACTTTTTTCTACCTTGAATTTCATTTTGTTTGATAGGGCCCAGTGTCCAAGTCTATCAAGATCCATATGGATTTCGTGCCTACTTTCTCGGGTGTTAGCTATTCCTGCCAGTTTAGTGTCATCCACAAATTTGATGAGTTCCCCTTCTATTCCCTCGTCTAAATTGTTTATGAAGTTGTTGAAGAGTACGTGGCCTAAAACAGTACCTTTGGGCTCCCCACTGCTTACTTCCCTCTATGTAGATGTAGTTCTATTAAGGACTACATGTTGAATGTGGTCTGTCAGCCAGTTACAAATCCATCTGGTGGTGATTCTGTCTATCCTACATTTTTTTTAGCTTACGAAGAAGTAGGTTGTGGTCTACTTTGTCAAATGCCTTACTGAAATCCAAGTATACTATGTACACTGCATTTTGCTTGTCCACTATGACCACGATGAGCATTATATTGTCACAAGGATTATACATACCCTAGACCATGGGTCGGCAACCCGCGGCTCTGGAGCCGCATGTGGCTCTTTCAGCCTTCTACTGTGGCTCCCAGTCCTCCTCCACCATTTGCAGAGACAGAGACAGAGAGAGGCACTTGTGCTTCCCTTCTCTCTCTCTCTCTCTGATCTTCTGCTCACCTGGCCAGTTGGCCTCACACTGTTCTCTGACAAGCTGACAAGCTTATTGGGCGGGCTCCCTACCCTTGCTGCATCTCATCAGGAAGCAG
Organism: Vipera ursinii; assembly: GCF_947247035.1. NCBI lineage: Eukaryota > Metazoa > Chordata > Lepidosauria > Squamata > Viperidae > Vipera > Vipera ursinii. The sequence goes on from NC_139522.1 coordinate 25,800,695, forward strand.
CAGAAAGCAGCAGCTCTCTCTCTCTCTCTCTCTCTCTCTCTCTCTCTCTCTGTGTCACACACACACATACACTTTTACTTACTTAGTGGGGGAAGAGGACTGACAGACCAAGGGCAGGAGAGAGCCAGCCCAATAAGAATGTGTGTCAGCTTGTCAGAGAACAGCATGAGAGAGAGAAAGAGAGAGAGGGAGAGGAAAGAGAGAGAGAGAAAGAAAGAGAGAGAGAGGGAGGGAGAGGAAAGAGAGAGAAAGAGAGAGGGGAAGAAGAAAGAGAGAGAGATAGAGAAAGAGAAAGAGAGAGAAAGAGAGACAGAGAGAAAGAGAGACAGAGAGGGAGAGGAAAGAAAGAGAGAGAGAGAGAGAGAGAGAGAGACAGAGAGACAGAGAGACAGAGGAAACAGAGAGAGAGAGAGAGAGAGAGAGAGAGAGAGAGAGAGAGAGAGAGAGAGAGAGAGAGAGAGAGAGAGAGAGAGAGAGAGAGAGAGAGAGAGAGAGAGAGAGAGAATATATGTTGTCCTTACTGGACTTTTAGTAAAGAACGTTTAATGAAATATTTTGATTTTTTTTAAATGAAGAGATGAGGTATGGGGATAATTATGCTGTATTTAAAGATGGTAGATAAGCTACTAAAATTGTTTTCACCTGTTGGAATGAAGGAGAAAGTTTTTTCCCCCTCTTTCTGTGGAATAAAAATTTGTTTTCTTTGTAGCAGTTCATTGATTTCATAAATGCAACACGCTATATTTTTTATACATAACATAAAGGTAAAAAAGTATATATACAGTGTTATCTTCATTTTAGATGTCAAAAGGGATTTGTGGCTCCCAATGTTTTATTTTCTGTGAGAAATGGGTCCAAGTGGCTCTTTGAGTGTTTAAGGTTGCCGACCCCTGCCCTAGACTATACATACACTATATGGCCACTATGACCACTATATGGTCCACTATAAGCTGTGAGATTCAGTAGGCTAAAGTGATAGCTTTGATCTTAGTTGCAAGGGAATTCACCTGTCCTTTATAAAACTGGCTTTTAAATCCAGCAATCCTGATAGCTGTGTGGAGATATTAGGGGCAGAAAAGGACTGAAAGAGAGGAATGTTTCCCTTGAGTGCAGCCTGTGGGTGTCCCATGGGAAACTGAGTGCCTCCTGTGGAACCAGGATGCTGGATGAGAGGCTATTTGGCTGATCCAGCAGGAATGCTTTTGTGATACTAGAATCCAAAAGAGGGTATGTACAATTGTGCCAGGGAATTGTTCAGATGGAGTTGGAGCTGAGTTGAAGAGCTCCAGAAGATGAAGGAAATTTGTGAGGCCTGCTGAATAAATCAAATGTTCCTTGGGGTATAAAGACAGCCGCAACCTAGCTTCATTGTAGAAAGTAAATTAGTTGGAGGAATTATTTTTCTGGGTTCTCCTCTGTTTTTGTCCATCTGGTGTCTACTGACTCTGTGCAAATGATCCAAGGAGGTTGATTTTCTTTTTCCTTGTCTTTATTTTTAATTACTATTTTTGGAGGAGGGATGCTTCTGGTCCCCAGGATCCAAGGTGGAATCTCATCTGAGCTCTGAGTTGTATCAGCACAGTATCTAGGGTGTCCCAGGGATGGTGGAAATGGTGGTACTGAAGGATGCCTGGTCATGGGATGGGTTCGGTAGCCTGTTTGATGTAAAGCTCTTTTGTATATTTATTTTTCCTTAAGTGCTACTGCACAAAGCAAATATGGCAAAGGTGGAGATCCCAAAAATCTGGGAAGATGATGCCATTTATGGAAAATAACAAACACAACATCTGTATATCTCTGGCTTGTTATCACTTCTTGACTACAAAGTTAATCGACAAAGGAGTAAACTTTAGATGGTTAATGCCAGAAGGGATCTTAATCAATTGGAACAATACAAGATATTGATTGGATTCAGTTTGGAAAGCAGAAGACTTTGATGAAAGAAACAGAGCATTCCTGGATGAAAGAGTACAACATTAACAAGAGGATAGAAAAGACCGGAAGCAGACAGAACAAAAAACAGAGGAAACAACTATACAAATAGAAGGAGAGAAAGAGAAGACAGACTAAGAGGGTGAGGGAATGGCAAGAGAACATAGGACCATGAGATCGACAAGACCTAAATATAAGTAAACAAAATGGAGAAAAAAACCCGAATGTTTTTCAGTGAACATAAATGGACTGAACTTCCCATCAAAAAGAAACAAAATCTTTTAAAAATTACAGAAATTAAATATTGATATAATTTGTTTGCAAGAGACACATATAAAAAACAATACTACAAACTTTTGGAATACCCAAAAATTGGGAAACTGTATTATGCATCAGCACAACCGAAAAAAAAGGAGTAGCTGTATACGTCAAAGAGACAATAGATTCTAAAATGATTTATTCAGATGAAGAAGGAAGAATTGTGATGGTATAAATATTTTTACATCAAAAACAAACCCTTTTGGTAGTAATATATGCACCAAATAATAAGCAAGAAGAATTTTATCAAAATCTTCATAGAAAAATAGTAGAAATGGAGTATCAAAATATTTATTTGCCTAGTAGGAGATTTTAGCACAATAGTAGATGGGACATTAGACTATAGTAAAAGTAGCAAAACAGGAAAAAGTGGAAGAAAAATATTACCTAAGACTTTTTTTTAAATGATAGAGGAAATTGGAGTACAATATATTTGGAGAGAAACTAATTCAGAAAAACTACAATACACATTCTATTCGAATAGTCATAAATCTTGGTCCAGAATTGATATGATTTGGATGACGCCTGAATTAAGGACCAATATGCAGGAGATTGAGATAGAATTAGGCACATGGGCAGACCATAACCCTTAAAAATGATATGGAAAGGAATACAAAAAAACCCAAGATGGACCTTTAACCAATCCATATTAAAAGAAAAAGAATGTATAGAACTAGCATCAAAAGAAATGGAGTTCTTTTTTTAAAGAAAATAAAAAAGAAGATACAACGGGACTTCCAGGTGGCTCTCCAGCGTCGCGGACGGTTGGAATCGACCGCTGGCCCTTCGTTTCTGTTTAAACTGCTGAGCAGCCGACAATCAGCTGCTCCACGGTGTGAAAACCCCACTCCTCGGGTGAAGAGGGGAGGGGGAGTTCCCAGGTAGGGGTAGAGCCCCCTTAGAGCCCCAGAGTGTTTGTTCTGGGGCTTGAAGGGTGAGGGCCCCCCCAAAGCCTGGGAGTCTCCGGAGCGGAGGACTCTTCTGCTGTTAGCAGAACAAGACGCTGAATCCACTCCTGCCGGATTTGATTGACATCTAGAAACATTGTTGCAGCAGAACAGAGACAGGAGTCATATAAACAGCAAGTACAAGGCTTTAACCCTCGAAAAACAATTCTTTTTTCGTCCTGCTTACTATTTGGAAAAGAAAGGGAAAATGGCATCTGAGTGAATAGGGAGGAGAGAGGGGAAGAACTTTTTTTCCTTTTTTATAAGAGGTGAAGGGGTTTTTCCCTTTTTTTTCCCTCTCTCACTTTTTTTTTATAGTGAAAGTGTTTGCTGGGAGATTGAGGAGGAATTGGACTTTAAATTTGCTCTGCCTGAAATTACAAGATGTGGTTTTAGTTCTTAAAGGAGAAGAGAAGTGAAAGTGTGAACGAAGAGTTAAGTGCCTTTAAAATGGCTTCTAAGCCTCCTAGAATCCCTGTTACTAAAAGTGCAGGGACATCGCCTGTTCAGCAATCTGGACTGCAGTCTTTGACATCATCCCCTGCAGCTTCTCCACCTGTAATGTTAAAGGACCTGCAAGATGCCTTAAAAGTGGCTTTAGCCACTCAGTCTGAAAAAATAACTGAAAAAATAACTGAACAGGTGGCTGAGCTTATTGAGGAGAAGAACAAGGAAATGCGGGAGGACATTCTCTTAGCACTTCAGGGGCTGGCAGGATGTATTGAGACTTTGAATGAACGGGTGGAAGAAGTGAAACAAAATAATTTGTTGTTGGAGGCTAAAATGGGTGAAGCTGAATTTAAAATGGATAAAACGGAGGAAGAGGTTCTGTTGATACAGTATAGAGATATGGAGTTTGCCCTAAGGATCAGAGGTTTGAAAGAGAATTCTCAGGAGAACTTGCAAGAGATGTTGGTGGATGCTTTGGCACCTATTTTGGGGTTTAAACCCAAAGAATTCTTTGGGGAGATAGATAAAGTCTTCAGAGTTAACTCTTGGATTGCCAGGCAGAGGAAATTGCCAAGAGATGTGGTGGAGTATTTTACGAAGAGGAGGATAAGAAATGAGATTATCCAAATTTTTTATAATAAGAGATTTACAATTGCTGGTCAAGAGGTGTTGATTCTGAAAGAGATTCCCCCAAAAGTTTTGAGAAAAAGGAAAGAATTTGCTTTTTTGGCAGAAGAATTGAAAAAACAACAGCTTCAGTTCAGATGGGAGATTCCAATGGAGATTGTGGTGAATTTTGCTGGAATAAGATATCGTCTTAATACAGTTTTGAAGGCATGAGATTTTTATACTAATGTATTGAAAGCAGGTTCACCGCCCTCTACAGAAGATAAAGAAGGAAAGGATGAAGGAGTACAACAGTTACAAGAAAAACAGCAATCTTCAGAAATTGTGCAACCCTTGGCTTTAGCAGAAGAAACTTCGACTCAAAGAATAACACGGGCTGCATCTAGACGTAAGGCACAACAACAACAATGGCAACAGGATCAATGTTTGATGATTACAACTCAAGAATCAAGTGAAGCAGTGGGAGGAGCGAGGCTGAAGAGGCAGATTTCTGAAGATCTTCAGGCGGCGCTCCGGAAGCTTCAAGTCGCAAAGGATGGCGACAAAATTCCTGTCCTGGAATGTTAATGGCTTGAATTCACCACAAAAGAGGAAGAAAATATTTCAGTATTTGAAACATTTTAAAAATGATGTTGTATGTTTGCAAGAGACGCATATTCGCGTATCTGATCAGAAATATTTGATAAATCTGAGACTGGGTACACAATTTATTGCATCCGCTCCAGAGAAGAAAAATGGTGTAGTAATATATGTGAAGAAGGGTTTGATAGCCAAATCAATAGAAGCAGATATACAAGGAAGATATATTATTATTGAACTTTTGATTGAAGGGAATTAAATACTTTTAATTGGAATATATGCTCCTAATCAACAACAAGAAGAATTTTATAAATTGCTACATAACAAAATAATTCAATGGGACTACAAGTCTTGTATTTTAATGGGAGACTGGAATGGTGTGATGGACACGCAGAAGGATAAGAAAGGTTTTTTTTTAAAATACTCCTAATCATGCTAGATTGCCTAGATCTTTTTTTGATTTGAAAGATGATTTGGAATTGAGAGACATTTGGAGAGAAACGCGGATGAAAAGGATTTTACTTTTTTTTCTGACAGACATCAACCTTTTTTGAGGATTGATTTTATATTGATTACTAATGATTTTTTTCTAGGATTAAGAAGATCAAGATATGTCCAAGAACTTTATCGGACCATAGTCCAGTTTGGATGGAATTGGATAAGGGTAACGGTGAGAGAAGATCATGGAGATTAAATGAAAATTTATTTAGATATGTAGAAAATGTGGAAGAATGTAAAAAACAGATGAAAGAATTTTTTATTATGAATATGCACAAAGGCACCTCTATTGAAATGGTATGGGATGCAAGTAAAGCTTACATGAGAGGTGTCTTGATATATCTGAATAATAAATATAGACGTAGAATGGAACTTAAGCGTAAAGAAATAGAGGAGAAAATAAAGAGGAAAGAGAAAGCCTTTACTATGGATCCATCTGATAAGAGGCTAAAAGAATCAATTAATTTGTTAAGAAGTCAGTTTGATATGCTAATGGCGGACCAGGTGGCAACTAATTTAAGATATGCTAAACATCATATTTTTAACAATGCAAATAAACCTGGCAGGTGGTTAGCTTATTTATTAAGGAAAAAAAGATCTCATCATATAGATAAGATAGAATATAGGGGTAAAGAAGTATTTCAGCAAAATCTTATTAAAAAGGCCTTTGTTGAATTTTATTTGAAGTTGTATGCAAGGGATAAAAGTCAAGGTGTAGACAAAAAAACTAAGATATTGTCTAAAATATGACTATAGAACAAAAGGTAGCTTTAGAAAAACTAACGGGATTTGAAATAGTTAAAAAGGTTAAATATTTGGGGGTATATCTTTCAGCTTCAAATACTAAATTATACAAGAATAATTATGAATTTTTATGGTCAAAAATACAAAAAGAGCTTGATAGTTGGAGAAAATTACAACTGTCTTTATTGGGAAGAATTGCAGCTGTGAAAATGAATGTTTTACCAAAATTTTTATTTTTATTTCAAATGATACCTATACTTAAAAAAGATTCAAATTTGGAGGAATGGCAGAAAGGTATTAATACATTTATCTGGGCAGGGAAGAGACCGAGAGTTAAATTTAAGATAATGGAAGATGTACGTGAAAGAGGTGGTCTCATAGTGCCCAATCTTAAATTATATTATGAGGCGGCAGCATTATCCTCAATTAGTGATTGGTTTAATTTAACACAAAGGAGTTTATTGAATATTGAAGGGTGTGATTTGTTATATGGGTGGCATGCTTATTTATTGTATGATACAAAAGTGGATAAAGTTTTTAAAACACATATATTAAGGTCTGCCTTGTTGAGAGTTTGGAAAAAATATCAATACAAGTTGAATTATAAAATTCCTATTTGGGCAATACCTAAACATGCAATAGAAAATATAAATGTGGGATTTAAACATGATGTGATAACATATAAAGAAATTCTTAGATTGGAAAAGAATGAATGGCAACTGAAGTCTTTTAATATTTTAAAAGAAGAAAAAATAGTACAAACTTGGTTTCAGTATGGGCAGTTACAGGCTAGATGGAAAGAAGATCAGAAAATTGGTATTTCAATATCAGATGGGAATTTGGTAAAGCAAATTAGAGATTAAAGTCGAGCGCATATAAGAAGGATATATACTGTAATGCATTGATAGAAATTGATTCAGAAGCGGAATTGGTTAAGGATTGTATGATAAAATGGGCCCAGAACTTTCAAGAACCAATTATAATGGACACTTGGGAGAAAATATGGGTAAGGAATGTCAAATTCACACAGGCACAAAATTTAAGGGAGAATTTTTACAAAATGTTTTATAGATGGCATTTAGATCCCAAAAAATTAGCATGTATGTATCCAAATTGTCAGCCAAAATGTTGGAGATGTGGTTGTGATGATGCAACGTATTATCACGTATGGTGGACTTGTAAAAATGTTAAAGCTTTTTGGATTAAAATTTGGTGGAATATGCAGAAGATTTTTAAGAAAAAGATAAGATTTTTACCACAATTGTTTTTGTTGGGTATTATCACTGATTGTACTGCTATAGAAACCAAATTGATGCTGAATTTAATAACAGCTGCAAGACTTTTGGTAGCGCAATACTGGAAGAAGGAGGACCTGCCTACTATTGAAGAATGGACTTTGAAAGTTTCGAACTTGGCAGAAATGGCTAAAATCTCGACATATGTGAAAGATCATTCGCAACAGAGATATATAGTGGAATGGAAAAGATGGATTGATTTTATTGAGAACAAATATGGGACTACAAAGTATCATTTAGCATTTGAATAGTTATTAGTTATTGTAATTAGAGGCTATATTATTTTTCTTTTCTATGGTTAAGGAGAGTTAAAGTGTGATAAGGTTTAAAGAGTAATTATAGTAATTAGAATATTTTAGAGTAAGATTGTATGATGTAATACCCTGTATTCAGCTCTGGGAAGTTGGGGTGGGTGTTGGGATGGAAGGGATGGGGAGAGGGGTGGGGTAGATGGGGTATATCTTTTAAAAATGTATTTTAAAACTTTTCAATAAAAAAAGAAGATACAACATTACAAAATGTATGGGATACAGCCAAATGATATTTTAGAGGTGTAGCTATAACATATATGGTGGAAAAAAAACAAAGAAAAAAGACAACAACATATACTGTTAAGGGAAGAATTTTAAAAAATAGAATTAGAACTACAAATAAATCCACAAAAGAAAATACTGAAAAAACAAATGGAAATAATAAAACATAAATTAAATTTAATGGAATCAGAAAAATTGGCACAGCAAATTAAAAGAGCAAAACAATTTTTTTTGAAAATGCAAATAAACCAGGAAGATGGTTAGCCTAAAAACTTAAAAAACAGGAGAAAAAAACTGATAAATAATTTAATAGTCAAAAAAGGCTGTTTACAATTTGAAAATGAAGAAATTAAAAAGATAATTAAAGAATACTATCAGAAACTGTATGATATAGAAGAAATTTCATGGGAGAAAACAATTCAATATATGGAAAAAATAATTTACCAAAAATCTCAGAAAACTTTAAAATTATTTTAAATAATTTTAAATAACAATGATGGAATTGACAGAGGCTATAAGAAGACAAAAAAAAGAAAAAACACTGGGACCAGATGGGCTACCGGCAGGGTTGTCAAAATGCCTACAAGATGCACTAAGTGCACCATTGAAAGAAGGGGGGGTGGTTTGGGGTGGGTGGGTTTTGGGGATATGTATTGTAAAATCTTTTTTTGTAAAACTCTTTAATAAAAAAAGAAAGATGTGTGTAATGAACTTTTGTTGGAGGCTAAACTCCCAAATACATGGACAGAAGCAAATATTACTTTAATCCCAAAAGAAGATTCAGGTTTGACACAGATAAAAAACTACAGACCGATATCATTATTAAATATGGACTATAAAATCTTTACTTCAATAGTAGCAGAGAGACTGAAAAGATTTCTAACTGAATTTATACATCCAGATCAAAATGGATTTCTACCAAAGAGACAAATCAAAAATAACCTAAGAGTTATAATGGACATATTGGAATATTGTGAAATGCATCCAGGGAAACAACTGGCACTAGTATTTTTAGATGCTCAAAAGGCATTTGATAATGTTTCCTGGCAATTTATGACTCAACAACTAAAAACAATGGACTTTGGACAAAACTTTATAAATATGATTGAAACAATATAACAAACAAACAGCAAAAGTGACTGTAAACGGAGATTACACAGAGAACTTTGAGATAAGAAAAGGTACAAGACAAGGATGTCCACTATTTCCATTGTTATTTATCCTAACTTTGGAAGTTTTGAATAGAAATATTAGGCAAGACACAGAAATTAAAGGACTAGAAATAAAAGGTGAAACTTATAAAATGCAAGCATTTGCAGATGACTTGGTATTCATCCTAAAGGAACCTTTAGAGATGATTCGTAAATTACTGGAAAAGATAGAACAGTATGGAGAGATAGCAGGACTGAAAATAAACAGAGAAAAAACTAAAAAAACTAAAGTGATAAACAGATAAACAAAAAAAAGTCAGAAAAAATAGAACTACAAATAGTCAAAAAGGTAAATACTTGGGAATACATCTAACAGTAAGATGTTCAATGATAAAAGAAGATAACTATATAAAATAACTGAATCAAATAAAACTGGACCTGGAAAAATGGAAAAACTTGCAATTGTCAATGTTAGGAAGAATTTCCATGGTGAAAATGAATATATTACCAAAAATATTGTTTTTATTCCAAACAATACCTATAAAACTAGAGAGAATTTTTTTAAATTATTTCTTCCTCTGATGGTATTTCTTCATTCTTCCAGTGTTGTGCAAATATGATTCTTGCCACTGTTATCACATGTAGAATCAAGTATATACTTTGTTTATCAATCTTTTCTGGCATTATACCTAATAAAAATAGTTCAGGCTTAAAATCTACATGTTTTCCCAACATCTTTTCTAGCCAAGTATGTATTTTTGTCCAATACCTCTTTGCTTTAACACATGTCCACCATACATGATAATAAGTACCTGACTTGTGTTTGCATTTCCAACATCTATCTGACATATTTTTAAACATTTTTGCTAATCTTGCTGGTGGCAAATGCCATCTATAAAACATTTTATATAGGTTTTCTTTGTAAGAAGTTAACATTGTCAATTTATAATTTCTTTCCCACAAGTTTTGCCATTTTTCTAATTCTATATTATAACCAAAGAAAAATAAGAAACAGAATACTTTTAAACTTGGGACTTATTTTATCAATGGCTGGAGAAAAGAATAAAGGATTAGGAATTTATCTTTATCTTTATCTTTATTAGACTTATATACCGCCCTTCTCCCGTAGGACTCAGGGCGGTTCACAAGGTTTTTTAAAATAACAATACAACAATTACAAAAATTAAGAACAGTTAAAATGATTACATTTAGACCTTGAATAAATATAAAACCCCAATTAAAATCCAATTAAAACCCCAATTAATACTCTCAGTCCAGGCTAGAAAGCTCAAAGAGCCAAGTCTTCAGGTCCTGGCGGAATGAGCGAAGGTCAGGGGCAGTCCTAAGCTCTACGGACAGCTGGTTCCAAAGGGCAGGCGCACCCACAGAGAAGGCCCTCCCCCTGGGTATTATCTGCCAGCAATCTTTTACCGGCGGTACCCTGAGAAGACCCTCCCTGTGGGAGCGCACAGGACGAAGGGAGCTTGATGCCGGCAGCAGGTGTTCCCTCAGATATCCTGGACCCAAGCCATTTAGGGCTTTATAGGTCATCACCAGCACCTTGAATCTCACCCGGAGGGCAACCGGAAGCCAATGCAGCTCGCGGAGCAGAGGTGTTACATGGGAGTATCGGGAAACCCCCATCACAACTTGCGCGGCTGCATTCTGCACCAGCTGAAGCCTCCGAGTGGTCCTCAAGGGCAGCCCCATGTAGAGAGCGTTGCAGTAGTCCAATCGGGAGGTCATGAGCGCATGAGTTAAATTAATTAAATGTCTATTAGTGAATGATAACTCAGACAACACGTTTGTTGAATAAGTACTACTGAATTGTATGAAAAAATAATAAAAACTTTATATATATGTAAAAAAAGACTCCTGGGCCATTTTTTGTTTCCAATCTTGCAGCTTGTTTATCTGTTTTTTCTCTTTTTCTTTTTTCAGTCTATATGCTAACCATCTCCCCGGCTTGTTGGCATTTTCAAAGAAGTTCTGTTTAGCCCTTTTAATCTGTTGGGCCATCATTTCCGTCTCGGCTAGATTTAATTTATCTTTTATTATCTCCATTTGTTTTTAAGTGTTTTCTTTTGTGGGTCTATTTGTAATTAACAACAACTTTATTGATTAGCCCTTGGGCCATATCAAAGTACAAAGTTCCAGCAACAAACCGTCACCAAAACTAGATAAAAGCAATCCGAAATGGAATTTGATAAAATACAATTTAAAATGGAATTAAAATACAATTTAAGTTAAAATAGTAATAAAATGCAAATTTAAGATATGGATAAAATATGGAAACATTATATTTCGGAGTCGCCCTTACAATCTACCCCAATCAGTCCCACATATGCAGATCTTAACTGGATCATTTTGTTCAAATACTGTGCTACGTTGGATGTTATTTTCAAGTTCTGGCCGGACATAAGGTAAGTTATTTTGATATGGGGATCCCAATGGGTCATTCGTTTGGTATATAGACCAAGATACCTGTCTCTCACCCTCTTATACAAACAACAGTCAAATAGGATGTGAGCCAGGTCCTCTACCTCTGCCGCTCCGCAAATGCAGAGATGCTCATTGTACGGTATAGCATGAAATCTCCCATATCTGACCATTGTATCAAGCTGTTCGAATCTCGCTCTCGTAAATATCTCCCTAAGATGTTTTGGGAGTTGTAACTTCAAATAACTGTCCACTTGAAAAGTACATTTGTATTTACTCAGCCATTTCAAGTTACCCACCTTACTAAGGATAGCTATATCAGTTTGTGCTTCTATATCCTTAATTCTTTGGGCAACTCTTTTTTTAGATTGTTCTCCTGTTACGCAAGAAACAGGAAGGCCACAGCTTCTTACAAAATTTGTTAGTTTGGTGATCCAGGAGATTTGTGATTGCAGTTTTATTTGCTCTAGTAGGCATAATTTGGGGAGTCTATCAGTCTCCATTTCATTAACTTTGCACCAGTAGTTATAAGCTCTAATTTTAGATAATGCCTGAATTGTATGAATTCCCAATTCAGCTCTAACTGCTGCAGCAGATGTTCTTGGATCTACACCCAAAATGCATCTCAGATGCTGGGACAGTGTTCGTTCTAAAGCTGTGGTTGAATAAAGACCCCAAATTTCTGCTCCATACAAGAGCATTGTTGTAACCTTAGCCTTATAAACTTTGAGTAGTGGAGCTAGGGACCCTGGGTAACTATGGTTCTTTAGTTTGAGCAATAAATTCAAACGGGGTTTTGCTCTAAATGTACTTCGTTGATGATGGCAGGCCCAAGATCCAGTCTTGGAAAAAGTTACTCCCAAATATACAAAGGTATTAACCTGTTCAATTGGTTCACCGTCTAATTGCCACTTATGTCTCTGATGGTTTCTTCCAAACACCATTATTTTCGATTTGGATTTGCTAATAATTAGGGAGTTATCCTGGCAATAAGAGCTGAATCTTCTTAATAGCCTACGTAATCCTACTTGTGAGTATGATAATAAAATCATATCATCAGCATAAAGCAAGCTGTTACAGTAAGTATTTTGGATCATCGGCATGTGTACCATGGTATCCTTCATTAACCCTGGCAAATCATTGATGTATAAATTAAATAATAATGGGGCCAGGATACACCCTTGCCTTATCCCTTTATTTGTGTGAATCCTGTTAGTCAGGGCCCCATTAACCCCATACCGCACCCTCAAACAGGTACTTGTGTAAAGGGCTTTAATCAAAGCCAGAAGTCTGGGTTCTATTTTAAGAGATGTCAATTTACTCCATAGTACGTCTCTATTTACCATATCAAATGCTGCTGTAAGATCTATAAAAGCAGCAAACAGGGGTCTCCTCTTATAGGCATATTTGGCAATTAGATGGTTCAAAACAAAGCAGTTATCAATAGTAGATCTATTCTGTCTAAAACCTGCTTGTTCTTCTGTGAGGATGTTGTTTTCCTCTACCCAGATTTCAATTCTGTTCAAAAGGTACCTAGCATATATTTTTGCTACAATGTCAATCGGGCTGATGGGCCTATAATTACTAGGATCCTTTTTATTCCCTTTTTTATATATAGGGACAACTATTGCCATCTTCCACCCGTCTGGTATATGGCAGGTGTTATTTATGTGTGTAAAAAGACCTGCTAATACAGGGCCCCACCAGTTGGGAAATTTCTTAAATAATTCTGCTGGTAAAAAATCCTCGCCTGGGGCTTTATTGCTCTTTAAGCTTTTAATGATGGACTGTATCTCCTTTTCTGAGACTAGTGGCCAAGGGGGGAGAGTTCTAGGATTTACCAAATCACTGTTTAAAAATAATTTCTTTACCGGTTCGGTGGGGGCAAACAAGCACTGATAATAATTCTCCCAGTCCGCGGCAGAGATTGGTATGTCAAATGCAAATCTCCGTTCCTTCAGAATACCTGCTACTGAGTGCCAAAATAATACTGAATTATGACTTCTGGCAGCCAACTCAAGTTCTGACCAGATTGAAATGGCAAAACGTTTTTTCTTTAATGTTATAGTTTTTTTATATTCCCTTCTTGTGTGCAGCATCTTAGCTTGTATATGGGCAGTAGGATTCCTCTGGGCAAGCCTCATGGCTGCCTTCAATTTCTTTTTCTGTCGCTGGCAATCAGGATCAAACCAGCGAGGTCTACCCACTTGGGCTCTTTTTGTAGTAGGTTTAGCTGTTAGGTGTTTCTTCAGTATGTTACACAGATTGGAGAATGCATTGAAGGCTGACATCCAGTCAGTAGTAGATGACTGTATTGTTCTAGCCCACTTAGTAGCATTCTCTGTTTTAAGGCATTCTAATATTGCCTTAGTATCAACTTTGGCCCAAATTAACCTTTTATTTTGGGTCACCTCTACCTTTTTGGTGAGCCATCTGTCAGCCATGTTATATGGTCTTAAATCTGAGCGGACTCGCAATGTCACACTTACAGGCTGATGGTCGCTATTGTCGCTAAGGTGTACTGTGACCTCTGAGAAGAGGTCAGCCTTATCTCTAGACACACAAAAGAGATCCAGTACACTACTTGAATTGGCTGAGTGGTATGTATAAGGGTATGTATAATTCTTGTCCTTACCTCCCAAAATTTGGAGATTACCCTTAAAAATTAAGGAGACTAGGAGCAGGCCAGCGGCATTACTTTTACAGTCTCTTGAGAGCCACTGAGGATGGTTATCAAAGAACTCCCCTGGGATTCCCTTCTTCTGGGCAAGCTCATACAGAGAGGGACCCAGTCTAGCGTTCAGATCTCCTAATAATACCACTATGGACTGAGGGTACAATATAGATATATCTTCTAAGATAACTTCCAAGCCCATCCAATATTCAAAATTATAGTGCTGGGATGTGCTTGGAGGAATGTACACATTTACCAATATTAACTCAAACTGGTCATATTCAAATTTGACAGCTAGAAAGTACGGATACTTATCTTTGTTATATAATTTCTCTCCCTGCCATTGCAACTCTTCCTTTATAAGAATGCATAGCCCACCAGAGGGTCTCCCTTTGTTCTTTGTTTTTAGGGCTGGGGAGGCCCATCCCTGAAAGCCTGGCAATTGTACTGGTTCATCCACTTCGGTTAGCCAGGTTTCTTGAAAGGCTATTACGTCAAATCTAGAAAGAAAGCTCATTAGTCCACTATCAACCATCCTTTTCCAGCCAGCTATGTTCCAGGTCATCAACTGTATGGGGTTCTCAGAAGCAACGTGGTCTGACTTGGTTGATTGGCTGGATGGTGGAAATGCCAGATGTCAACTTGACAATGGAGCTGGGTCAATATCATCTAAGCTTCCCATATAAACACAGTTGTGAGGTTCGTGGGTTGCAGAACTTGTTGTTGCTCCTCTATATCTCGGTTGCCAGTGTGCCTCTGCTCTTGCTCCAAGAATGCTTTTTTTTCCAAAGAGCAGGTACTCTGGCTTAAGTCTATAAATGTAGATTTTTGTCCATTTTTGGAGGGGCATGGCTGAGGGTTCATCTTGTGGAGAGATGTTGTGGGAACTTCTAAATCAGATGAGGATGGAAGCTGGATTATGTCCTTAGTGTTTGTCAGCTTAGGGGGCACTGTGTGATGAAGCCCTTTGTCTTTCGGTTGTTTCTCAGAGGCTGGGTCAGTCAGTGCAGTTACTCCACTCTCAGCCTGTGTGACAACACCTTTTTTACTGTTGAGGTAAAGGCAGATTGTTGATTAAATATCTTGTCACAAGGTTGCGTGTTAAATTAAATAGAGGCTTTGCTGTAGATTGGGTTGTTGTCAGTGCCTCTTTTAGGTCGTCCAATCTTTGAATGATGTTAACTTCCTCAGGTTCTATTTGTAATTCTGATTCTAACTTTCTGAATTCTTCCTTCAACTTTAACTGTTGTTTCTTTTCTTTATTCTTTTTAGTGTTATAGGTTATAGCCAACCCTCTGAAATATGCTTTAGCCATATCCCACACATTTTGAAGCAATGTTTCTTCTTTCTTGTTTATTTTGAAGAAAAAATCCATTTCCTTTGTCGCTAGTTCCTTTGTCGCTATTTTAACATGGCTTAAAGAATGGATAATTCTTAGAGAAAAAAGACTATTATACCTAGAGGGGCATGACCTACAAATTGGTCGGCATGCCTTTCTGTGGTATGGGAAGAATAAACCACTTTATAAGAAATGCACTTCTTTCAGAATGGGAAAAAATAAAAGCAAAAATTTATATTAAGATAACTGGATGGCTTTCAACAATGGAAGCTTTTGCTTACCCAAATTTAATTAATTACGACAAAGTTGTGACTTATAAAGATATTTTGGACAATGAAGGAAAATTGAAAGACAGACAAGATTTACAAGAACAAGGTATTGATCTATCATGGTGGCCATATCTGCAAATTCAAACGAGATATGAAAAAGATGCTAAAACAATGGGATTCTATAAAGAACAGATATAATTTGATCAGATACTGTTAAAAACAGATGAAAAGTTGATTAAGAAACTCTATAAATTTCTGTTAAACATAAAGATGGAGGAAGAAAAGTAAAAGAAACAGTGGTAATATGGGCAAAGAACTTTGGATATAATATAGAATTAGAAGACTGGCAAAAGTTATGGGAAAGAAATGTTAAATTAACTAAAGCAGTGGCATATAAAGAAAACTTATATAAAATGTTTTCCAGATGGCATATGACACCAGTGAAATTGGCAAAAATGTTTAAAAATATTTCAAACAAGTGTTGGAATTGCAAACAAAGACCACGTACTTATTACCATATCTGGTGCACATGCCCTAAAGCTAAAAGATTTTAGTCAAAAATACATTTATGGTTGGAGAAAATGACTAAAAAACAAATAGACTTATTTAAGCCAGAATTATTTTTGTTAAGAATAATAGGAGCAAATTATGAGAAAGATTGTATATATTTAATTCTACATGTACTAACTGCAGCAAGAATTGTATTTGCTCAACATTGGAAAATTTAACAACTGAAGAAGTATTAATTAAGAAAATTTTAGTGTGTGCAGAAATGGACAGTTTGACTTTAAAGATAAAAAAGAAAGAAGACTCAGTGTATTTTAGAACAAGGGATAATTTCTATCAATGGCTAGAAACATGAGTTAGAGAGAAAGGAATGTAATACGTATGTAACTCTGAATATATATTAGTAAGAAGAAGACTATCGAGTGATTAATTAACATATTGTTTATGATAATTAACTATTATCTATTATTTTTTGTTAAACACATGAACCAGACATTATGCTGTTTGCTAAATATTGAGAATGTTATTTGGAAAAACCCTAACCCCAACCCTAATCCTAACCCTAACCCAAATCCCAACCCCAATCCCAATCCCAATCCCAATCCCACCTCATTCCTAACCCTATAAAAACTAATAAAATTTTAATAATAATAATAATAATAATAATAATAATAATAATAATAATAATAATAATAATAATAATAATAATAAATGTGGTTGTTAAGTGAATCCATTTTACCCAATGAGTGTTTTTTGTTGAAAATGGCAAGTAAATGCTGAAAACAAGCAAAAAACATTGAAAGTTATGGTCATGTGACTGCTGGACACTGCAAACAGCTGTAACCTGGTTGCCAAATGCCCAAAATGTGATCACATGACTTTGCATGTGTGTGTGTGTGTCTGTCGTAACTTCAAAATGGGGTCATAAGTAGCTTTTGGGGGATTTGTTATAACTTCAAATGATTGCTAAGCAACTAGTCATAAGTCAAGGACTATCTGTAGTTCATATAGCACAGTGAATTTCAAGTTTGTCAGCTGTGACAACTCAGACCAAGTGTGTTTGCTGGTTGCTTCATGGGTCAGGAATCTCAGTAAATTAAGTAAGCTATGGTTAAATAGGAACATAGACAATGTCTCCATGCCAAGAAAAACTTCAGCAATTGGTTTCTGTGTGTAAAAGAGTAAAAGCAGGAGATTACAGTGTTCATTCTCTGCCCTTATACAACCTGAACATTTTAAAGGTAAATACTGGTATTTAACAGGATTACTTGCAGTGATTTCATTTTCTTTAATCCACAGTTGTTGGAGGAATTATAGAACTTCAAACAACCCCATTTTCTTAGTTTTACATACTATCCTCACTTCATTAGGGCATCATTTACCTGCTTTTGAAGTTGGTTGCTCCTCTGACCTGTGTTATGTACGGGGATGAATGAAACAAAAGCTGCGGCTCACTGACTCCATCAGGTGGCGCTGTACTATGTCGGGATTGGCTGGATAGCGTGCGGCGGGAAAACCAAATAAAGGGATTGGCCATGAGCATACCTGGCCAGGTATATAAGGTGCACCGGTAACCCCTATTGTTCCGTTCAGTACTCCCACTAATAAAGAGCTGCCATGCTGAAACCTTTGTCTGTCATATTGCCATGCGGCCGAGAACCCACTACACAATAGTGGTGACGATGATGGGATCCTGTTTCTCCTGAGGAGCTGAAGTCACTAAGGATTGGAGGAAAGAGGCATCTTTCCCCGAACCATCTACGGCCAGCCAAGCGAGCACTTGCGGTCAAAGTTGAGAAACAGGACACACCATGGCGTAATTCGGACAGGTTCCGCCGTTCAACACCCGTCACCCTGAGAGATGGGCTTCACACCTGAGCCAGGTAGAAGCGTTCCTGCGGGCTAACTGGATCACCAACAACACTCAAAAAGCAGCAGCCCTGACCTCTTTGAGTGGCCCAGCAATCCACGATCTGGCCGTTAACCTGTGCGCGCTGACGGAGATCGAGGACGCATCATACAAGGACATTGTAGAGAAGCTGAAAAACCACTTTAAGCTGCGAATGTCTGAACTGGCTTGGCGAGGTCAGTTCGAGCAGCGGTGGCTACGGCCAGGTGAGTCGGCTTCTGAATTTATCACAGCCCTGCGGGAAGCTGCTCGCCTGTGCAAATTTAGCAAACTAGAAGAAAGGCTGCAAGATCGCATGGTTAGGCGGGCTCCGGGACAAACGGCTGCAGCAGCGACTGTATGCCTGACCGACTATCACACTCCAAGATGGTCAGGATGAGTTCTTGGCCAGCGAAGCCGCCGGTGAAGCAGTCAACATGACCCATCAAGCCTGACCCAGCAGCCCAGGGGGTTCCATTCATTCCAGAGAGGCTGCGAATGGCGAAAGCAGGGGCGCGTTGGAGGAGGCTGAGATTGATGCAATACTTCAAAAGCAAGGAAGACATCACACGCGGCATGACAACAATGGAAGCCAGCGGAAGCCCACAACGGCCAACAAATGTACCAAATGTACCGGCTGCAGCTGCAGAGAAACCGTCCCAAAGTGTGCCAGTTGCAGAGGAAATCATCCAAGAGCGAACTGCAAATTCCGAACCGCAAAGTGCCGGTCCTGCGGCAAGACGGGGCACATTGCAGCTGTCTGCCGGAATCGCACGCGGCACAGCCTGTATGAACTTCAATCGATGGACGCGTGGCCAAAAGGTACTGAGTACCCTCAGCTCACCTCTACCAATTTTTTTGAGAGTAGGAAGACCGTGTCTCACACGGAAATCCACCAGTTGCTAGCACCAAAAATCAAATTAGAGGTCTGTTTGCAAGTTGTACCTTGCAAGATGGAACTCGACTCCAGGTCCGCAGTATCCATAATTTCTTACGAGACATATAAAGCAGTTTGCGGCCGGAGCAAACGGTGGACTCCATTGAAGCCCACCAGCATTCAGTTATCCGATTTCCAGCATGCCCCTATTAAGGTCAGGGGAAAGGCCACCATGTTAGTGGGGTTCAAGGAGTTCCAGGGTCCCTTGGACGTCCTGGTAGCCAAGGGCAAGAGAACCAGTTTAGTAGGGCTGAATTGGTTTGGGGCTCTGGGAATAGGGATCTCAGGGATCCATAACACTTCCCAGTCCAAAAGCCTCGAATCCGTCTGCAAAACGTTTGCAGACGTATTTGATGGCAAGCTTGGTAAATACACAGACCCCCCCATTAAATTTAAGCTGAACCCTAATGTCCTTCCCATGAGAATTAAGGCATGAAGAGTCCCCTTCACTCTCAAGCACAAGATTGAGAGCGAATTGGACAAATTAGTGGACCAGGGGGTGTTAGAACCAGTAGAAGGGGGAGAGTGGGAGACCCCAATAGTCACCCCACTTAAAGCTAATGGGGAGGTTAGAATTTGTGTGGATTATAAGGCCACGGTGAACCGGGCCCTGAATCCACACGCTTACCTGGTTCCGACGGTAAGTCACGTCAGATCCGGCACCTGCTGAACAGATAATGGCCATCCAGGATCTACCAGAATGTCTGCTCCATGCTAAGGACATTGCTGCTGGTACCACAGTTGACAAGGTCATGAGCAGGGTACAGGCATGGGTAGCTTCAGGGTGGCAAGCGAAGAGTCCAGGCCCAGAATTTCAGGCATTCTTCATGAGGAGGCATGAGTTGTCTTCTCATAAGAGATGCCTATTGTGGGGGAGCAGGGTCATCATTCCTGAGAAACTTAGGGATAGAGTTTTACAGTCACTACATGAGGGACACCCTGGCATAGTCAGGATGAAGGCGTTAGCCAGGAGTTACTTGTGGTGGCATGGCCTTGATAAGGCTATAGAGGAACAGGTAGCGGGATGTTACACATGCCAAAGGTCAAGGCCAGAACAGCCGCATGCTGTACACAAGTGGGAGGCGACACACAAACCGTGGTCTAGAGTACACATTGATTATGTGGGCCCTTTTCAAGGTCAGATTTTCCTAGTGGTAGTTGACAGCTACTCAAAATGGCTAGAGGTAGTACCAGTTACTAGCATGACCACGGCCAAGATGGTCCAGGTGCTCAGGGGACTCTTTGCTACGCATGGCCTTCCTGATGTGATAGTTTCGGATAATGGCCCGCAATTCACATCTGCTGATTTCCAGGGTTTCACGAGGGCCAACTTGATTAGACACGTCACCTCTGCGCCCTTCCACCCGTCGTCCAACGAGTAAGCAGAACGTATGGTGAGGACGACCAAGGACACATTAAGAAGCATCATCAGTGGAGACTGGCACCAAAGGTTGGCCCAATTCCTTCTTGCACAACACAACACACCGTGTACAACCACTGGTAAGAGTCCTGCAGAACTGTGTTGGGGCAGACGGCTCATCACTAAGTTGGACAGACTCCAACCGGACAGAGTGGCCACAGAGGTGGAACAACCCTTTCCCACCAGGAAACTACACACTGGCAATCTGGTTTGGGTCAGAAACTATGGGCTGGGACATGTGTGGATTCAGGGGGTGGTGGTTGATAGAACGGGGCCTTTGTCTTACTTTGTAGAGGTGGAGGGGGGCCGTCAGGTCAGATGACACATAGACCAAATCAGGAAGCGGGCTCCTGAAAGGTCACAGGTCGACTGGCCCACCCAACCAAAAACAATGGGTTCTGGAATGGAGGAGGATCTCACGGACACTGAACTGATACCAGAGAGTTCGGGCAGGGCTGAACAACAACAAGAACAATAGGCCCTGGCCCACCAGGACAATGTGGTCATTAAGCCCCAGAGCCAGGACTCAACTTATGACGAGGCTGTCCAGGAAGGGGAGAAACCCCTGAGACAGTCACCCAGGGC
This sequence comes from Vipera ursinii, assembly GCF_947247035.1. Taxonomy (NCBI): domain Eukaryota; kingdom Metazoa; phylum Chordata; class Lepidosauria; order Squamata; family Viperidae; genus Vipera; species Vipera ursinii. Next base: position 25,821,827 of record NC_139522.1, read on the forward strand.
TCATAGGCCACCTGCCTATTTGGAGGACTATGTAAGGATGTAAGGAAGGTCTCAACGTGTCTAATCATCACTAGTGAAATATGTGTTAGGAAAAAAATGTTTATTGTTTGTTATTATGGGGGAAGGGGTGTTATGTACGGGGATGAATGAAACAAAAGTTGCGGCTCACTGACTCCATCAGGTGGCGCTGTACTATATCGGGATTGGCTGGATAGCACGCAGCGGGAAAACCAAATAAAGGGATTGGCCGCGAGCATACCTGGCCAGGTATATAAGGGGCACTGGTAACCCCTATTGTTCCGTTCATTACTCCCACTAATAAAGAGCTGCCATGCTGAAACCTTTGTCCGTCATATTGCCATGCGGCCGAGAACCCACTACACAATAACCTGGTTATTTTCCTGAGTACCATTTGAGCTACAGTACGTGTTACATGTAACCCAGCATACTTTTTGAGAACTATTTTTGAGAAATACAGGGTGAGAAATACAAATGGGAGCGGCAACAAGAAATTGTGGGGTTGAACATTCCTGTTCAGGGTTCCAGCCAGCCATGTCCTTACCTGAAATAATACATTCAATTTCTCCTCCCCTTTGATTTTTATCCTTTATTTTCCAACAATAAGCTAGTATTATTCAGTGGCCACTGAGAATATTCAGACCCTAATGGATAGTGGCCAAGTTCAAGGGCAGGCAATTTAAAATTTTAAATGTATTTTTAAAACAAGTTTTTAAAACAGTATGATTAACATTTTTTTAAAGATCATATTATATAGAAACTATATATTATATAAAAATGATGTGATTTTGATGAAGAGACCTATTATATAATAAAAGAAATGGTGAAAAAGAAATCCTATGTTACCTAGACAGGAAAAAAATGGGGAAAAACAAAAGGAAAGAAAAAACCCTCAAAAGAGTGTTAGGCAATTTTGTGCTTTTTAGATGTTTTGGACTTTGAGTCTTATGGGATTGCAAAGTTCTGTTTTCAAAATGTGTGCCCAATATCAGCTTCTTAGCCCAGTTAAAAGTATTGGAGTAGAGTAGTTTGAAAACAAAAGCTTGTAAACAAAAGGAGGAAGGTGGGTGTGCCATCTTCTCTCTGCACATGAGATCATTTGTGGTGATGGAAGCATTGAGTCATGTACTGTATTGTGCAACATGGAAGCAAAACTCTTGTGTTGCTTTGGAACTGACTGCATTCTTCTTTTCTGGCTGTGCAAAAGTGTCTCAATTCTAATTCCATTTCCATTCCATTTTAGTCCTGCTATTTCTCTGCCTTTCCCTGGGCTTTGTGTTCCTTCGTGGTTGAATACATCTCAATTGAAAAGCCCCAGAGCTGCAGTTGGAATCTAGAATTTTATTCCATTCATGCGCATTTTTAAACAATTTGGCGATGGTACAGATGTCCTGCCCCCAATACCTTGTAGGTGTTGGGCTACAGTTCCCATCAGGTCCAGCATAACAAAGTATGTAATTTATGGTGTTTGTTGTGGAGTGCCAAATGGGTAGATGGCTGAAGAGCAGCAGGCAGAAGCCAATGAACCTCACATAAGCTGAGCTCATGTGCTGTCAGTCTTGGTTTGTTGAATAAATCACTTTTGCCTGGATTCAGACATAAACAACACTTAATAAAGCACAGTGGTTGGACTTGTATGACATACTGTAACACCTGTTGGAAGTAAAATCTGGTCCAGTTCCAAGCCAGGAGAAAGACTCAGGAGAAATAAATTTGGAGCCAAGGTGCAGGAAAGGAGGTCTCCATTTATTTAGGAATCAGAAGCAAAGTAACATAGCATCAGTTCTGGGACAGCTGACAACCTGGTCTGGTGAGTGGATGGACTTTTATATTGTTTAGGGGCTGTGTGATTGAGATTTGTGGGCTTTTGGGGCAATAGGTTTCAAGTGTGTGTCTTTGGTTATTCTAATTGTGGTGGCTTGGTTTCTATTGTGGCTAAGAGGTCATGCCCTGTCCTTGAGGTTGGGTGGGGGTGTAATGTATTGGGTGTCAATGCTGCAAACACTGACATGTTTTTGCACTGACAATATAAGTTTACGTTTAAGTTTAAGTTTTATTAAATTTTTATACCGCCCTTCTCCCGAAGGACTCAGGGCGGTGAACAGGGCATATAATAAAAATGTTGCGCTGAGCGACTGATCAGGGTTCTGGCCTCAACTCTTAGAGCCCCGTAACAGGGGTGAGAATTTAGAGGGACCCTCGCAAGGGTGAACACCTTGAATATGGAAGGATCTTGCCCTTTGCCACCGACCCAGTGTGCCGGACGTTCCAACGGTCACACGTGGGAACTGCGATAGCTCAGGGACAGAGTCCTAGGACAAACTGAGGCACCAACACAAGTTTGTTCAAGGTGAGAGAGCACAGAGTGCCCGGGGTGGATGTTTTTTTGCCCCCGAACAGCTTTGCACACCCTCTTTTTATTAGGCAGTTTCATCAGGGAGGGGGAAACACACTCATGAGGGAGCAACATATGGAAGGTCAAAGGAAAACATAACTCATTGCATACATCTGCTAATGAAGAGGGCAAAGGTCATTACAGGAAACAATAAAGCGTAGTTGCTAACAGAGAAGACAAGAATTATCACAGGAATGCATAACTTGAAAAGCATAACTTAAAGCAAGGCCAATTATAAAAGACAAGTCTTGTTATATACAATTATAAATGAAGCAGGGGACAAAGGTTATCACAGGAAGACATGACTTGAAAGACATAACTTGAAGCAAAGATAATTACAGGAGACAGGAAGCCATATCTTGAGGCATGGGAAATTACATGAAACAAGTCTTGTTATATACAAGTGTAAAGAGATTTATCACTACAACTCAGGAATGCAGAACTTTGTAACTTTTAATATAGGAATCAAAAAGGTCTTTTGGAGTCTGGGATAACTACATAAAAATACAAAAATACAAAAGTTAAAATAGAATTAAATAATGCCCAAAATAAAACAATAAAAATATACAAATAATTAAAACCCTAAATTAACTTCCCATCAGGCCAGGCCAGCTTGTTCGAATAAGTGGGTCTTTAACCCTCGCCGGAAGGAGCGGAGATCCGGTGCCATCCGGAGCTCAACCGGCAGTTGATTCCACAGAGCCGGGGCGCCCACAGAGAAGCCCCTCCCCCTGGGGGCCACCAGCCGGCACTCCCTGACCAGAGGCACCCTGAGGAGGCCCTCTCTGTGGGAACGCACAGGGCGGAGGGGAGTTGACGCCGGCAGCAGGTGGTCCCCGAGGTATTCCGGACCCATGCCATGTAAGGACTTAAAAACCATCACTAATTGGATAATGTGATTTATGACGTGTAAATAAGGGTGGGAATTGTGTATGATACGATAGGAAGATTTCAGATTCTGGCACTCCTCCATGAGTGCCGATGTTTCGTTTCATTATTAAGACTTTTTAGATAAACAGTGCCCAAATTTAGTTTGAACTGTCTCATTAATCGGAACCATGACATCAAGCCAGATTCTCACTTCTTTCAAACAACCTGCCACTGTCTCTGGCCTTGAGAGAAGCTGGCAAAGATTCAGGGGAGAATCTTTATCATGGGAAAAGAGAATCAGCTTGGAGACGGAGACCTGACAGCTGCTGACAGCTCAGAGCAGGAATTAACAGACAGCATGCTGTGGGAAGATGAGTTTTTGCAGGACTCCCATTTGGGGGCAGAATCTGAGCAGTTAGCAGCGGTTAGATGGTCGTCAGGCTGGAACCACTCCAGTGGAGACTACACACCCCTTGAGACTGTACTGCCGGAGCCCCCAAAAGCAGAATGGTGGAGAGCTGCCAGACCATCTTCCACTGAGAATTTGGGTGAGTGGAAAATCCTGTCTGCAGACCAGACTGCCTGCCAGCCCCAAGGAGTCCACTGCCAAGCCCTCCAGACCCACAGAGACAGAGGACCCCAGCCTGGGGCCTCTGCAGCAATGGGAGGTTGGTGAACCCCCACAAGTGAAAGGCCAACAACCTCTGAGCTTGCCCCAGCTAATAGAAGCCTTGCAACAGCTGGGGGTGGTGCAGAAGCCTGGAGATCAGAAGCTGGTGGAAAGACAACAGCAAGGGTGGCAGCAGCAGGACCCGAACGTGCAACCCCTGAACATACAGCAGGATCAGTGGGGCCAGCAGCAGTGGGGGCCCTGGCAGCCATTAAATCAACAACCAGAGTGGGGCCAGCAGCAACTGGAGACACAACAACAGCAGTGGGGCCCCCAGCAACCATTTAACTAACAACCAGGGTGGGACCAGCAGCAATGGGGGCCCCAGCAACCAATGATGAGCCCACCCTTCAGAGCAACCTTCGATGGGGACCCAGAGAAACCTATTTTCTTCCTCAACCAAGTATGCTCTCATTTGAATCGCTGAGCCCATCTCTACCCGGACCCAGGTGCTATGGTCGATGTGATTGGGTCCAGCCTAGAGGGAAAAGCATCTGAATGGTTGAACAATTTATATAACGAGCAGGCCCCTGAGTTGGAGGACCCCCACCTTTTCCTTCTGGGGCTGAGGGAATGATTTGAGGACCCATCCATTGCCGGCCTGCCCTGAAGTATGTGTGGGAGTTTCGAAAGATGGCTGGTCGGATAGAGAGAGGGCCTGAGTAATCCATAATTGATCTTTTTAGAGAAGGGTTAGACGACCACCTTTCTCTGGCATGTATCTACTGAGCTGTACCTGACCAACTGCATGAATGGTACCAGGCAGTGGTGAAATTAGATGTTCAGCTCGACCGCTATAAGAAGCCTCTCCTCCCTGAAGCTGAGCCAAGGTCAGAACAACCTGAATGGCAATTACCCCCACGAAAATCTCTAGCTACTGTGATGACTGAAAGACCCAGGCCACCTGTAGGCCCGGCATTTAAGTGTTTCTGATGCGGACAGCAGGGTCATCGAGCAGTGAAATCAGCAATCCCCTTCCCCCAACAGCAGAACAGACCAGGACCAGTAGTGAGAAAGAAACCTGCACAGAGGCTAATGGGAGAGAAATCCAACCGGATGACGCAGGAACCTGTTGCCCAGGTCACATCCCCCACACAGGAGGACACCAGAACTCAGGCTGAACCCACCCCCATTCTACCCTCTTTCAACAGCGATGACAAAGGAGAGAACGACCCGATGGTGAGCCGACACGTCCCACCTTTCTCGCTACCTGCCAAGCTCATAATCCCTAAGTCGGGTACGCAGGTAGATTTAAACGTGCTAATTGATTCTGGATGCTCCCAATGCATTATTAGCTTGCCATTTGCCATGAAACTGGGCATACGAGCAAAACTGCTCTCCAAACCTGTGAGGTACAAGCAAGATGATGGCTCCCTGATTGGAGGGACTTTAGTCACGCAATTAACAGAGCCCCTATGCCTAGAAATAGGTGAGCACTGGGAATTTATTTGCTTCCTGGTGGCTCCAAAAATGACTGGGACTGTGATCTTAGGATTAGCCTGGCTGGACAAATGGAAACCGTTTATCTGGTGGGAGAAAGAAATGAGAACTGTGAGACTACGCATAGGGCCTGACCCCCCCCCCATTGATTCAACAGATGTTACAGGGAATTTTAGCCCACCCAATGAGTGAGCGCACATGGCTACCTCACAGCCACCAGGCTAGCCGCTCATCCCCAGTGAGTACCGGGACCTAGCGGAAGCATTTAGTGAGAAAGAATGCGATACCTTGCCTCCTCACCGTCCCAATGATTGTTCCATTGAACTGTTGCCGGGGGCCAAACTTCCACGATCAAGAATGTACACTATGTCCCCCCTTGAAATGGATGAGATGCAGCGATATGTGGATACAAACCTAGCATGCGGATTCATCGAGTGGGCCAAGTCACCCATGGGTCCCCTGTGTTGTTCAAAGAGAAAAAGGATGGGTCTCTTTGTCTCTGCGTAGACTATAAGAGCCTTAATGCTGTGAATGTGGAAAATAAATACCCTCTCCCCCTCCTGAAAGACTTAGTAACCCACCTGGCGAAGGGGAGTGTCTTCACTACATTGGACCTGAGAGAAGCATATTACCAGGTGAGAATAAAGGAGGGGGATGAGTGGAAGACAGCCTTCAACTGCCCCTTGGGAAACTACCAGTTCAAAGTCATGCCATTTGGACTGCAGGGCCCCCCAGCCGTATTTATGCAGTTGATCAATGAGGTCCTACATGATCACCTATACAAAGGGGTCCTGGTGTATCTTGACGACATCCTGATATACAGTACAAATATGATTGACCACATAAAACTGGTCAGAGAAGTGTTAAAGAAACTATTGAATGCCAAAATTTATGTCAAATTGTCGAAATGTGAATTTCACTAAATTATCTTGATTATCTTGGCTATAGAATTTCCGATAAGGGCATCGAAATGGACCCAGCCAAAGTGAAAGCTATAATCGAATGGCAGCCCCCAAAGACTCGCAAACAGCACCAGAGCTTCCTAGGGTTTGCCAACTTCTACCATCAATTCATTCCCTCTTTTGCCGAGATTGCTCTACCCCTTACAGAACTACTCAAAACGGGCAACGGAGGGGGAAAACCACGACCTGGCCAACCACTAGCATGGACTATCAGTTGTCAGAAAGCTTTTGAGAATTTAAAAAGACTATTTGCAGCTGAACCGGTTCTAAAGCACCCCTGCCCAGGGGAGCCCTTCGTAATTGAAGCAGACGCCAGCGACATGGCAGTTGGAGCTGTGTTACTGCAAAAGAATAAAAGTGGGGTTCTGCAACCTTGTGCCTACACCTCTAAGAAATTCACAAGACAGTCTGGGAGAAGGAGGCCTTCGCAATTAGGTGGGGTCTATTAAACGCGGTGGCTCAGTGGGTTAGGACACTGAGCTTGTCGATCAGAAGGTCGGCAGTTTGGTGGATCAAATCCCGAGTGCCGCGTAGCAGAGTGAGCGCCTGTTACTCGTCCCAGCTTCTGCCCACCTAGCAGTTCGAAAGCACGTAAAAATGCAAGTAGAAAAATAGGGACCATTACAGTGGGAAGGTAACAGCATTCCGTGCTAGTCATGCCGGCCACATGACCACGGAGACATCCTCGGACAAGCGCTGGCTCTTCGGCTTTGAAACGGAGATGAGCACCGGCCCCTAGAGTCGGAAACGACTAGCACGCATGTGCGGGGGAACCTTTACCTTTACCTTATTAAACTGGCGACACTATTTAGAAGGGAGCAAGGTGCCTTTTGAAGTATGGACAGATCACAAAAATTTAGTGGCACTAAAAACTCCCCACAAATTGTCCCCAAAGCAAGTGCAATGGTTGCAGTACTTTAACCATTTTAACTTTAGTTTAGTTTAGTTTAGTTTAGTTTTATTTAATTTATATACCGCCCTTCTCCTTGGTGGGGACTCAGGGCGGTTCACAGGGCATATATAAAAAAAGACAATACAAAAATTAAAAAAAGATTAAACCCGTGCCCAGTTAAAAACAGTGAACAAGTCTAAAACAACTATTAAAACCCATCCCCGTCAGGCCAGACCAGCTATTTCGAATAGGTGGGTCTTCAGGTCACGACGGAAAGTTCGGAGGTCTGGTGCCATCCGGAGCTCCACCGGCAGTTGGTTCCATAATGCCGGAGCGCCCACAGAGAAGGCTCTCCCCCTGGGGGTCACCAGTCGGCATTCCCTGACTGGCGGCACCCTGAGGAGGCCCTCTCTGTGGGAACGCACAGGGCGGAGGGGAGTTGACGCCGGCAGCAGGTGATCCCTGAGGTATCCCGGACCCATGCCATGTAGGGACTTAAAGATCGTTACCAAAACCTTGAACCTCACCCGAAAGACAACTGGTAACCAATGCAGCTCGCGGAGCAAAGGTGTAACATGGGAGTACCGGGAAACTCCCAAGACAACTCTCGCGGCCGCATTCTGTACCAGTTGGAGCCTCCGAGTGGTCTTCAAGGGAAGCCCCATGTAGAGAGCATTACAGTAGTCAAGGCGAGAGGTCACGAGCGCATGAGTGACCGTACACAGGGCATCCCGGTTCAGATAGGGCCGCAACTGGCGCACCAGGCGAACCTGGGCAAAAGCCCCCCTAGTCACGGCCACTATATGATCTTCCAGGGTAAGTCGTGAATCTAGGAGGACTCCCAAGTTGCGAGCCCTATCCACGGGGGGTAAGAGCTCACCCCCCATAGAAAGAGATGGAACATTTTGAATGTCCCGGGATGCCGGAATGTACAGCCACTCAGTCTTGTCAGGGTTGAGTTGAAGTCTGTTCCTCCCCATCCAGACCCGAACCGCCTCCAGGCAACGGGACATCACAGCGAGGGCATCACTGGGGTGGTTTGGGGTCGAAAAGAAAAGTTGGGTATCATCGGCATACTGATGATACCCAACTCCAAAACCACGAATGATCTCACCCAGCGGTTTCATATAGATGTTGAACAGGAGAGGCGAGAGAACCGACCCCTGAGGAACTCCACAAACGAGAGACCTAGGGGCCGATCTCTGCCCCCCTGCCAACACCGACTGCGTGCGTCCCAGAAGATAGGAGGAGAACCACTGAAGAACTGTGCCTCCCACTCCCAATCCCCTGAGACGCCGCAGCAGGATACCATGGTCGATGGTATCGAAAGCCGCCGAGAGGTCTAATAGGACTAGGACAGAGGAATGTATGTACTTTAAAGTACATACCGGGAATGTATGTACTTTAAAGTACATACCGGGAAGGAAAAACGTCCTAGCTGATGCACTATCCCGATTGCCAAAGTACAAAAGCGAACATGAAGAGGTCTACGAGGCAATTATACCCAGCTCACAACCTGTGGCACAACTCACACCTCGCAGAACCCCTAATCCTGATGACCCAGGAGTGAAGAAGATAAAACAAGAGCTCCTTACCGATCAATGGTTCAAAGATAACCAAACCTCCCTAACATGCAGGGATGGTTTTGCATACATGGGGAAAAAATTGTATCTACCTGAAACCCTCTGTCTCAATGCTCTCAAACACAGCCATGATGTAAAACAGGCTGGGCACTTTGGATATTTAAAAACTTTACATCTTATCCGCCGGCAATTTTGGTGGCAGGGGATAAAACGAGATGTGGAAAACTATGTCAAGAGTTGTACCGTACGTGCCACTATGAAAAGAATTCCAGGGAAAACCCCTGGGCTACTGCAGTTGGTAGCTGACCCTTCTCAACCATGGGAAGAAATAGCTATGGACTTTATTGTAGACCTACCCAACAGTAGAGGAAATACTGTCATCTGGACTGTGATAGGTCTGTTTTTGAAGCAGGCTCACTTTATCGCCTGTAAAGGACTCTCATCTGCACAACAACTGACTAAATTGTTCCTGAAATGTATCTACTGACTGCATGGTGCCCCTAAGCGAATAATTTCTGATAGAGGAGTCCAGTTCACAGCAAAGGTTTGGAGGAATTTCCTTAAATTAATTGGATCATCTCAAGGCTTATCATCTGCTTTTCATCCAGCTACCAATGGGGCTGCAGAATCCGCTAACAAAATGGTGGAGCAATACCTCAGATGCTATGTTTCCTACCAACAGACAAACTGGACTGACCTCCTCCCTTTCGCCGAGGTGGCCTACACTAATTTTGTTCACAGCAGCATTGGCTACAAGCCTTTCAGAGTAGCCACACGAAAAGAGTTCAGCCCGATGCCTGACTATCCTCAGGTGCCCTCTGCTTCCCAGACACTTGATCAATGGGTGAGGGGGTGGGAAGAGGTTTGGAGAAACACAAAAACGGCATTAAAAAAGACTTCTGAGACTTATAAAAAACAGGCTGATAAAAAGATGGGAAAAATCACCCGGTTTTCCATTGTAGCTTACTGAAACCTTTTCGGGCCTCCACTTTAAGACCTCCCCCTAAGAAGGCACCTGGACCCCTCATAGTAGAGGGTCAGACCCATTATGAAGTGAAATGTATTCTTGACTCTAGAATCTTTAAGGGAAAATCGCAGTACCTAGTACAATGGAAAGGATACCCATTGTCTAAAGCCATTTGGGTGAAATCTAGCGATGTGAAAGCTGACAGACTCATCAAAAGGTTTTATGAGAAACACCCCAAGAAACCAAAAGCCAGCTCCTAACTTGTGTTTGTTTACATTACAGGATCTGTTATTTTGTAAGGGGGGCCGGATGTCAATGCCGCAAACATTGACATGTTTTTGCACTGAGAATATAAGAGGCAGCCTTTTACTTTAACTGCTTCGCTTTGAATCCCTGAAGGGGGGTAAATGTCAACCAGGTGTTTTGAGAAGATAAGAAAAAGCCTGCGTACAGAAAGGGAAGTGAAACTTCATATGTAAAACTGATTGGACAATGTGATTTATGATGTGCAGATAAGGGTGGGAATTGTGTATGATACGATGGGTCTAGGGGAGGAGATTTCAGATTCTGGCACTCCTCCATGAGTGCCGATGTTTCGTTCCATTATTAAGAATTTTTATATAAATAATGCCCGAATTTTGTTTGAACTGTCTCATTAATCGAAACCATGACATCCGGATTTTACTTGAACTGCTTTCACGTGTCTTTTGAATGCTGCGTAAGGTTGCTCAATTTAGGTGTCTGTGTAACGGTCGCTGACTAGCCAGACATGCAGTCTCCAAGAAGATCATTGGATGATTTGGGGCGGGAATGGGTTCCTTTAAATCTATTGGCCGCCGCCTAGTGGCCAACCATATAAGTAGCTGTGCAGAAGCCTCTGATTCAGTTCTGTTCCTGTTAGCCAAAATAAAGCAATGTTCCTGTTTGAAACCTCTCGTCTTGTTTCCTGCCTCCAAAGAACTCACTACACAACAGGGGGAATGCAAATTTGAGTGGCATTGTCTTTATATGCTTAATATATTACTGTGTTTCCCCAAAAAGACAACCTACCCCGAAAATAAGCCCTAGCTTGATTTGATTTTTGGGTGTGGGTCTAATATAACCCTACCCCGAAAATAAGCCCTAGTTTTGGGGTGAGGCGCATGCCTAAAAATCAAGCTGGGGTGGTGGTGGAGCTATCCCACATGCCCCGCACTTGGTTACCATTGCAACCAGGCCTCCCATGCCCCAACACCTGCCTCGTGCGCGACACTCACCGGCACCTGCTCCGACGCACATCTCCTTCACCGACGTCCTCGGCGGGGCCCAGGCTGCGTCTGTATCCCACCGGCTGCGGCAGTGACAGCGGCCTGCTGAAAACTGCGCGCCTCCACACGTGCGCGCTGAGCTGGCTGGAGCCTCGGCGGTGCGCGCGTGCGCTGTGCAGCCCGACCTCGACCTGCCGGCTACGGTGGCCTCGCAGGGTCTTGGGCCCGGCCTCGTCCTGCCGGCTACGGTGGCCTCACAGGGCCTTGGGCCCGGCCTCATCCTGCCGGCTACGGTGGCCTCGCAGGGCCTTGGGCCCGTAACAGCTGTGGACCCGGCTCTCGCGGCGCTGGCGGACAAGGCACACCAGACTGGGGCCCGGGAGCTGTTGAAACGGGGGAGCGAAGCCCGTCTCCGAGGCAATACGGCCGGGGGCTCACCGGTCCTGTGAAGGGGGAGTGAGCAGCAGGGTGGAGCAGCACTTGAAGCGTCGGGAAGGAAGGTGCCGTTTCTGGGGACGGGTGTGGGGGTGGCATCTGGCGGCGACGGAGCGGGCGTACGCGAGGGAACTCACCTGGGGGGTGGAGGGTGCCGGGTGTCGGGACGTGTCACAAAGGGAGGTGCTTGGGAGGAACGGGCGTTAAGTAAGGGATGGGCGGATGTGGGTGCGGTCGGGTGGGCCGTGGGCGTGTACATGCAATGTGTATTTAACAGCGTTGGATGCGGGTAGCAGCCAACGCTGGCTTTGTTCTTTTTGGAGTTTGTTTGCTTCTGCTCAATAAACCGTTCCTGAGAACTCAGCACTCGTCTCGGTTGCTTGATTTTTCCTGCTCTCCGGACGAGGTTTGAGACCTCGCCAGCCCACTTCTGTGGCTGCTTGCTGCCGCTCATGCATGCGCATTACCCCTGGCCTCCATTTTGCCATCAGAGGCCTTCAGGAAATGCCTCTATAGCTGAGAGTGGAGCTCTGGATTGACACATGTGTCACCCCTGGGCTCCGTTTCGCCGTCAGAGGCCTTCAGGAAAGGCCTCTGCAGCTGAGAACTGAGCTACGAACTGATGCGCATGGTGCCTCCTGGAGTCCAGGGCGGGCGCTGTGCATGCATCAATCTGGAGCTTGGTTCTGATGGTCCTTCAGAGTCAGTCTTTGCAGCAGAATCATAGGGCCCTCCTTTGATAATATTACCAGAGAGACCTTAATTTGGCAAATGCAAAAATGCAAGAAGAAAGAAGAAAAGATTTGGACTGAAAGATTCAGAGGGATTTTCAACCCATCTTTCTTCCCCTCACTCTGAAAAGTATAATGAATGATGGTTCCCCATTTCTAAAAGGAGATGCTTTGTGCAATGTACAGCAGTCATTTTAACATGCCAAATTAGTCAGACAGGAAGCTTCATCAGTTCAACTGTAAGACAGCTCACAGAGGGTTCTCACAAGTCATCAGTCAACACTGCAGGCAATGGATTAGACTGGCTGAGCAGAGGCCATGTAGAAGGAGGAGCTGCTGGCTTCCTCTGCCCTGTTGCTTCCCATCACTTCCTTGGAAGCCTTGTGACAAACTGACCTATCAGAACTGTGCTGCAAACATGCCGAACTGAAGTCATGTTAAAACATCCATATCGTAACCTCTATATATCATACAACAAAATGTTGCAAAGTGTACCAACCTTCCTCTTTACTTTATGCTGCTGTTCAGACTACTTTGCACCCTTGGCTAATCTTTGAAAAAACAAGGATCTTGTCCAAAGATGGCTGTGCAGTTTCCTGCAAATTTTTTTTGGGGGGGGCACACAAACCTTGTATGGAAGCCATTCAAAGTGACTAAATTAGACCAGCAAAATGCTCTGGACATGGTATACTTAGACTTCAGCAAGGTGTAGAAAATAACTGTAACCTCCAAAGCCTAAGCCAATGGGGCCATGGGGGAGGGAATGGGGCGTCGCGATAGTGTTAGGAATTGTTGTGCAGAGGTCTCCTTGTGCTGGCAAAGAGTTGCACAAACAAGGAAGGGTACTGAGAGCAGTAAGAGTCACACAGTAACCACAAGAGTACACCGAGTTGTGGAAACAGAAAGTATTTTACTTTTGAGGTGGTGTAAAAACAAAAATGCACGGTCAAAAAGAAAAAACAGTCCAGGTCATACACAATAGTAACAGTCCAAGGAGTATTCCAAATACAAAGTCTTCTTACCAGTCCAGAGGTCAATACACAGTTGTTCAGGTTTACCACAGTAATAAACCAACAGTACAGCAAAACAGTAATAGTAGAGAGAGCAGTGAATTCAGAGAGAAAGAAGCTACATTCCTAGCTTCCTCTTATGGCCATGAGAACACTTACACACCCATTGGCCAATTAACATCTTAAAGTCACAACATCATAGTTTATATATTTTCAACCCAACTATGTAGGCTATCACCATATGCCTAACATTCTCCCCTTTGGGTAGAATAATATATAACCTCTTACAATCTTATGCCAATTCTTTCACAACTAATATTGTGTTTCACAGCACTTTGGACTTTAGTGAAATGATCTGCAATATTTGCATCAGATGAACAATATTCCAGTTGTATTAATTTGTCTTTGACACATTGTCTTACATTCAGGTAACGAAGATCTGTTTGTTTGGATCTTGTTCTGACTGCAGCATTGTTTGCCATCTTTATCGCAGCTTGATTGTCCTCATATATGATAAATGGATCTTTTACAGTTAAACCCATATCCAACAATAATTGTTTGTACAGTAGCAGTTCTGTACATAACACTGACAGACATGAGAATTCAGCTTCCATTGTAGACAGGCTTATGTGCTTTTGTCTGATGGACTTCCATCCAATTAAAGCATCACCCAACATTATAGCCAACCCTGAAGTTGATTTACGAGTGCTTGTCTCTGAGGCAAAACTCGCATCTGCATATGCTATAAGGATTAACTCACGATTTGGCTCTAAATATAACGAGTAGTGAATAGACTGCTTCAAATACCTCAAAACCCTTTTAGCTGCTTGCCAGTGTCTCACAGTTGGTTCATTATTGTATCTGGCTAATTGGTTGACACTAAAAGAGATATCAGGTCTAGTCCAATTACTCAGATACATAAGACTACCTATTAAAGATTGGTACATAGTCTTATCAAATACAGGACTCTCAACATTAGTGTCCTTAAAATCCATAGCCATTGGAGTTTTTGCTGGTTTTCAAAGTTCCATATTATATCTCTTTAATAACTGAGATATTTTACTGGCTTGCGAAACATTAAAACCTCTATTTGTCTTTACAATATCTAACCCCAAATAGTGGCTTATTTCCCCAAGGTTCCTAATTGTAAATTTGTTTTGCAACCTTGAAATAATGTTCTGTGCTTCTAGCTCAGTTTTCGTTATGATTGCAATATCATCTGTGAATAATAGAAGCAAAGATAACACTCCATTGTGTTCTCTCCTAAATAAACATGGATCAGCATCACTGGCTACAAAACCTATCGCACTCAACTCATTGACTATACATTTGTTCCATTCGTAACCTGATTGTTTTAATCCATATAGGCTTTGTTAAGGAATTTGTTGTGCAGAGGTCTCCTTGTGCTACCAAAGAGTTGCACAAACAAGGAATGGTACTGAGAGTAGTAAAAGTCACACAGAGAAATACACTGAGTTCTAAAAGCAAAAAGTATTTTACTTTGAGGTGGTGTAAGAACAAAAATGCACAGTCAAAAAATAAACAGTCCAAGTCATAAACAATAGCAACAGTCCAAACTACAAAGTCTTCTTACCGGTCCAGAGGTCAATACACAGTTTAGGTTTACAACAGTAGTAAACCAACAGCAGAGCAAAAACAGTAACAGTAGAGATCAGTGAAATCAGAGAGAGAGAGAAGCTACGTTCCTAGCTTCCTCTTATGGCCATGAGAACACTTACACACCCATTGGCCAATTAACAACTTAAAGCCATAGCATTATGGTTAATATATTTTCAACCCAACATTGTAGGCTAACACCATATGCCTAACAGGCTTTTCCTTAATTTCCAACAATCATGGTCTCTATCATTGGTCAATCCTTGTGGAGTTTTTAAATAAATAGTATGTTGCAATGGAGCATGTAGGTATGCAGTTTCCACATCCACATTTATTTATTTTTATTTATTTTAATTCCATTTATATCCCGCCCTTCTCCAAAGACTCAGGGCGGCTTACAAGCTTAGCAGTAGCCTTCATTCTATGTATATCCCTGCTTATTAGGGCTTTCACACACACCCCAAGCGGCATTATTACAAAGTCAGCTTAATTGCCCCCAACAATCTGGGTCCTCATTTTACCTACCTCGGAAGGATGGAAGGCTGAGTTAACCTTGAGCCTGGTGGGATGCGAACCTGCACTAATTGCAGGCAGCTGGTGTTACTTAAGGAGGCATTAGCCCACTGCTCCACCAAGGCTATTGGTTTTTAGCCGCCCACACTAAAGCCGCTCTTAAAGTAGTTGCCCTTAGACTGGGTGCAAATACCTCATCATAATCCTCAGTAGTTTGGGCAAAACCTTGTGCAACCAAAGGTGCCTTATGGATTACAGTTGGATCAACACCCTTCTTTATCTTATATATCCATTTGCAACCTATAGCTTGCTCACCAGGAGGCAGTTTTGCTTTTTCGTAGACCTTAGGATCCTGCAAAGACTTTAACTCCCTGTTCATTGCAGCTTTCCATGACTTCTGTTCTTTTTCAGGATACATCCTGATTTCATCATAGTTAGAAGGCTCTAACCCAACTTGGCATATTACACTGGCTTCATAACGATCTGGTGGCCATCTTTCACGCGTTGAACGCCTAGGTATTACAGGGCTTTGTACTGGTGTTTCCTCTGTTTCCTCCTTTATCTCCCCTATCGCATCTTCCTCTTTTAAAGGTATAGGAGATGTCTTATTATTTCTAGATATGTCATCAGAGGAGTCCTCAAATACTAGAGGATCTGTGTTAACTGTTTCTTGTTCTAATCTATCCCAACCAACGTGCTCAAGGAATTTGGCACTAGCATTACTATATACATTGGTGGTGCCTTGTTCCCAGAAACAATAGGATCTATGATTAGATTCATAACCCACAAAGTATAATTGCCTAGCCCTATGTTGGCCTTTACTCCTGAGTTGTGCAGGAATGTGGACCCATGCTGGGGTGCCAAACGTGTGCAGGTAATCAAGGTTTGGTTTTTTACCATGCCATAATGTATATGGTATTTTACCAGTAGAAGAATTAACCACTACATTTAGAACATGGTTTGCACATTTTGCTGCCTCCCCCCACAGTCTATCTGTTAAGCCAGAATCTTTTAACATTGTTCTCATCATGGCTTGTAACGTTGGCCCACGTCTCTCAACAAATGCATTATGTTGAGGCCTATAAGGAGCTGAACGTTTATGCTCAATGCCAGCTGATTCTAGCATATCTACAAACCGCTTGTTTGTAAATTCAGTACCATTATCAGTTATTATGCACTGAACCGTTTGCTTTGTTTTCCTCTCAACAAACTTAAGCCAGTTTGAAAAATATTGGAAAGTGTCTGCCTTTGACTTAAGCAGATAACAAAAACCATAACGAGAGTAATGATCAAGAATACTTAAAATATAACATGATCCTCCTAAACTAGGCTTCATGGGTCCAATTAGATCTGCAAATACAACTTCCAAAGGGACAGTGGTCTTGAAACCGTTTAACCTGTTTGCAGGAGTTGCCTTACTCTTTTCCTGATTACAGGCATTGCAATTCAGGTATTTCTTACATGGCTTCAGTATTATGCCTTGTACTAACTCAACTGTTCTACGTAGTAAGTTAAAGTTCACATGCCCTAACCGCCTATGCAGTAAATGTATGCACTCATCATGCGGCTTATTGTTCTCACATATAGAGTTAGCATTAACCGTACTAACCAGGTTACCAGTGAGAACAAACAAACCATTTTTTAGGTTAGCAATTACACAGGTTCCATTCCTTTCTATCATACATTTCTCCCCTTTGAACGTTACCACAAACCCAACCTTAACCAATTCCCTTATGGATAAAAGGTTAAATCTTAGCTTAGGTATATACAACATAGGTAACTGTTCATCAATGTATGGACAATATTTATTTTATTTATTTATTTTATTGGATTTATATACCGCCCTTTCCCGAAGGACTCAGGGCGGTTTACAGGGTAATTAAAACATTGATACAAAAATTAAAAACAATTAAAAAACATTAAATTTAATCCCTAAAAAAATATAAAACCCCAATTAAAAACTCTCAGCCTGGGCCGGAGAGCTCGAAGAGCCAGGTCTTCAGGTCCCGGTGAAATGAACGAAGGTCGGGGGCGGTCCTGAGCTCCGTGGGCAGCTGGTTCCAGAGGGCAGGCGCACCCACCGAGAAGGCCCTCCCCCTGGGTGTTACCCGCCGGCAATCTTTAACCGGCGGCACCCTGAGAAGGTCCTCCCTGTGGGAGCGCACTGGACAAAGGGAACTTGATGCCGGCAGCAGGTGTTCCCTCAGATATCCCGGACCCAAGCCATTAAGGGCTTTATAGGTCATCACCAGCACCTTGAATCTCACCCGGAGGGCAACCGGAAGCCAATGCAGATCGCGGAGTAGAGGTGTTACATGGGAGTATCGGGAAACCCCCATCACAACTCGTGCGGCCGCATTCTGCACCAGCTGAAGCCTCCGAGTGGTCCTCAAGGGCAGCCCCATGTAGAGAGCGTTGCAGTAGTCTAAATGGGAGGTCATGAGCGCATGAGTGACTGTGCGTAGAGCATCTCGGTCCAGGTAGGGTTGCAACTGGCGCACCAGGCGAACGTGGGCAAAAGCCCCCCTGGTCACGGCTCCTATATGATCTTCAAAATTGAGCCGTGAATCCAGGATGATGCCCAAGTTGCGAGCCCTATCAACGGGGGGGGGGGTAAAACCTCACCCCCCATCGTTAAAGAAGGAATAGTCTGGTTAACCCGAGATGCCGGTATGCACAGCCACTGAGTTTTGGCAGGATTCGGGGTGGAGAAAAAAAGTTGGGTATCATCAGCATACTGATGATACCCCACCCTGAAACCCTGAATGATCTCACCCAGCGGCTTCATATAGATGTTGAACAGGAGGGGAGAGAGAACCGACCCCTGAGGGACTCCACAAACGAGAAGCCTTGGGGCGGATCTCTGCCCTCCCGTCAACACCGACTGCGAGCGGCCCAGGAGATAGGAGGAGAACTACCGTAAAATGGTGCCTCCCACTCCCAACCCCCTGAGACGTCACAATAGGATACCATGGTCAATGGTATCAAAAGCCGCTGAGAGATCTAATAGGACTAGGACAGAGGAACAACCCCTGTCCCGAGCCCCCCAGAGATCATTCACCAGCACGACCAATGCCGTCTCCGTGCTGTGCCCGGGCCTGAAGCCCGATTGGTACGGGTCCAGATAATCAGTTTCCTCCAGGAACAGAGGAAACTAATGCGCCACCACACTCTCAACAACCTTCGCCAAAAAGTGAAGGTTGGAGACCGGACGATAGTTATTTAAAACAGCCGGGTCCAGGGCAGGCTTCTTGAGGATGGGTCTCACCACCGCCTCCTTCAAGGCGGCGGGGAAGATACCCTCCTTCAAGGAAGCAGTTATTACTGCCTGGAACCAGCCTCGTGTCTCCTCCCGGGCCGCATAAACCAGCCAGGAGGGGCACGGGTCCAACAAACAGGTGGTGGAGCTCAGCTTCCTCATCATCCTGTCCACATTATCAGGGGAAACAGGATCGAACTCAGTCCAGATAGCATGCTCAAGACCGTCCGATTCCTCCACATCAGACTCTGCCCAGTCAGAGTCCAAACTGGCCCAGATCTGAGCGATTTTGTCCATCAGATGATGACTAAATTCCTTGGCCCTTCACCAGAGGCCTTCATCCTCCAACCATTGGCCAGTGAAACATGTTGATTGCTGTTTTTCAAACGAGCAAACCTCTCTTTAACTTTGGTGATACATTGTGAAGCCCCACTATCAACCACCCACAGCTCATTCTTTCTGGATGTTGGTTCACCAGAAACAGCCAAACCAATGCCCTTCTTTGCTTTCCCACCGCTATTCACATTCTGTTTTCTACCCTTTCTACAGAATTTGGCTATATGCCCTCTAACACCACAAGAATAACATTTCTTGATGTTGTAAGCAGTGGTAAATTGCTGCTTCTCTAGTGGCTGTGACTCTCTCAGCTGGTCTCTGTCATGCCTTCTTCTGGACTCTTCCAGCAGTCTCGCAGTAATGTTAGCCAAAGTCAGTTCCTCTCTTGTCAGGACTTCCAAAGATGAAACATACTCGTCATAACTTTCATCCAAAGAGGACAGAATAATATAGACCTGATGCAACTCTGAAAAAATCAGCTCTTTTTCATGAAGGTCTTAAAAAGTTGCCTTCATGTAGTTCAAATGGGTCAACATATCTCCATTCTTTTGCAGATGAGTTCTAAACAGCTTACATGTAAGGTGTATATGTGTACCCACACTGTCACGAACATAAAGCCTTCGCAAAATGTCCCAACAGTTAGCAGCAGACTCCTCACCATGAATATGGACAAGCTGCTGGTCATTCAGTGTTAGTCCAATGATGCAAAGTGCCTTTTCATTGTTACGTTTAAAGTCATCTGTCTTCTTTGCATCATCCTCATTGTCTGGATTCCAAGCAGTACTATCTGGTGGGTTATTAACTACAGTCCATAGTCCTTCCCTGCGCAAAAGCAAGCAACATTTTGTGGACCAGGTAACATAGTTTGTCCCATCCAACCGGGTTATCCAGGAGATGCCAGTTGACTGTTCTTGTGCCATTGTTACACCAGATAGCTAACACAAACTCAGCTAGGATACTGTGTGTGCTAACTCTCAGTACAGGGCTGGGCCCATAGCCAGTGTTAGGAATTGTTGTGCAGAGGTCTCCTTGTGCTAGCAAAGAGTTGCACAAACAAGAAAGGGTACTGAGAGCAGTAAGAGTCACACATTAACCACAAGAGTACACTGAGTTGTGAAAACAGAAAAGTATTTTACTTTTGATGTGGTGTAAAAACAAAAATGCACGGTCAAAAAGAAAAAACAGTCCAGGTCATACACAATAGTAACAGTCCAAGGAGTATTCCAAATACAAAGTCTTCTTACCGGTCCAGAGGTCAATACACAGTTGTTCAGGTTTACCACAGTAGTAAACCAACAGTACAGCAAAACAGTAATAGTAGAGAGAGCAGTGAATTCAGAGAGAAAGAAGCTACGTTCATAGCTCCCTCTTATGGCCATGAGAACACTTACACACCCATTGGCCAATTAACATCTTAAAGTCACAACATCATAGTTTATATATTTTCAACCCAACTATGTAGGCTATCACCATATGCCTAACAGATAGGATGTATAATAATATGTGATTTTGGAATTTGGGGTGTGGTTCAGTGCTTGGCTACATTGCATTGTTTGCCTTCCTGAATCCACCATGCTTTGCAAACCGTTACTTTTTTTTAGACTTTGTTGTAAAGTCTAATAAACTTCTTTTCTATTTGTAACTCAAACAGAGTGGATTTCAATTTGTGTCTATTTTTGTGTCTAACAATTTTTGGTACCGAAACCCGGGACTCAACAGGATTTTGTTCAGGACTCCTTAACTTGGAGGACGGCGTGGAAGGCATGCCCTGTCGAGTTTGACAGTCCAGTTTCGAACTCCAGGAGCGGTGAGTGCCGAGCAAACCTTAGAGCCCTACGAACCTAAATAGAGGTTGCAAATAGAAACGAAGGGAGAGGGAACCAGGAATAGAGATTGCCAGCCTCAGGAAAAACTGGGTAACTTCATGCACGGACCTAGGTGAGTAAAATCTGGGGTGGCCAGATGAAAACCACCTAGGCGGTTGGGGGAGGACTGGGTAGGACTGTTTGAATCTGAGATATGTGAGAGGAGTGCATGAGACGTCCCAAGTACCACAGGGGTAGCAAGACGAAGTGAGAGTTGACCCTTCAGTATTTGCCATACCCTCACGAGAGGATTGGTGGAGAAAAAGGGGGAAGCAGCAGCTTGGTGAAGCAAAAGGTGGTCTCATTAGATTGGTAAGGATAAGATAACAGTACGATAAACCAGTATGGGCAATTCTCAGAGTGTTCCCGGAAAATAAATGTGTGAAGAAAATTAGGAAAAATCCCAAACTAAATATAGATAAAGAGAATCCTTTGGGACTCTTATTAATGGGTTGACTGCATGTGTTGGGGGCCTCATAGGCAGGGAAAGATCAGTCATGGGCAATAAGGCCAGTAAGGGGATAAGGTGTCCCCTGGAAAGTCCCTTAGGGCAAGTTTGGCAAAGGTACCATGATTCAATATTGTTATTTTGAGTGGCCAAGAAGTCCTATTAAAAGCACTAGTGCATTTTGCTCAAAATATGGAATTTTTAAAAATTGGCTATGTCAAGCATTAAACATATATGTTAATAAAAGAAGTTTATATGCCTGTTAGATTCCAGGCAGTGAATACTTCATTTTTGTTAGAGGAGTGTGGAGGTAGTGTATCTGTCTCTATCTGTGTTGTGTCTAATAACAATAAACAAAAAGGCCTTATTTAAAAATGTATGGTTTGCCTGGAGAAAGTATGAAATGAAATTTTTGTATGTGATATTGTTTATGCAAGCAGTTAGAATGGAAGTGAATGAGTTAATCTACTGATATGTAAATGTGTGTGTGTGTGTGTTAACCCTCAAACCCACCTACCCCACCACCCCCACCCCATCCCAGGCTGTGAAAGGAACAGTAAACTGCAGATTTGATTGTTGTAAAAGAAAAAGAAAAGCAATAGCAAATGTTTGCATGAGATGAGTTTCATGGAGGATGTGTGAGAGAATTTATGGAAAATGCATGTGAAGGAGAGCAAACTAATTTTTTTTAGTGGTGAGATTTTTGCAAAATTTCTTTTACCTTTTCTCCCCTCCAGTCTCTTTCTCCCCCCTCCCCGCTGTGTTACTTTAAGAGTGAGAGAGGGAGAAAGAAGGGTGGTGGTGGTCGTTTTAACTTTTTTTTTTCTTTGCTTAGAATTCCAGTTTGAGGAAGGGGGGTGGATGTGAAATTTAATGCCCACTCTTACAGTTTCAGCTTGCAATTTTTTTACTTGAACGAGGAGAGAGTAATTGTTGGACAATCTTCTTTGGAAATTGAGTTTTAGTTAGACCTATATATTTATTTATCAACCAAAAGAAATTACTTTGAATTGTTTTGCTTAGATTTGTAAGTTTTAACCTACTTGATGGAAGTTTGTTCCCATCTGAATGGAATCTGATTACATTGGAATTTGACAACTTTATATTAAAAGCAATATTAAAGTTTGATATAGGACTATTTCAGTAACTCAGAATAACTCATTAAGCTTTTTGTGGAGTTGCAGGACACATTGATGGAGGATGATATCTGGGAGAATTGGGGAATTGTGGTTCTGTCCTTGTTTGGAAGAGGGAAGGAGTTGAGAAGATTTTTAGGATTGTGAATGGCTATGTTGTTTTGACTAACATTTGTATGCTAAACTATTAGAGAAAGAGGCAGCCAGTAGCATTTTTGTCTAAAATTGTCTTGGTGGTTAGCATTTCTTATTAAGTGTGGGTAATTTTTAAATCAGATCAGCCGAAAGGAGGTAAACACTTGTTCATAGATGACTTTATGCTTTACAGCAGGCTCTGAGTGTTGTGACTCAGGGCCAGCCTGTGGGTCCGACAGCCGGCTCCGACGTATCGGAGGACTCAGATGAGGGGGAGGAGGGAGACGAACCGGCTGATGATGGTTTGGAGGCTTTGCAGAGTCCTCAGCCGGGGACCTCTTCTCAGCTGCGTGAGCCCGAGAGTGCGGAGGATGATGACCCACAGCTGGCCCTGTTCAAGGACGCCCGACGCAGGAGGCAGTCGAGCAGGAACAAACAAAGAAAGGCTATGGGACTCCTCGGGAGGAGGCACAGGGAGACCACGCCCTGAGCTCTCTATAAAAGGAGTGTTTGGGGAGGGGCTGGTTGCTGAAAGCAACTTTTCCGCTTGAGAAGACAAGCTCTAGTGTTTTTGTTAACTGCGTAATTAAATCTTGGCAGAAGCCTTTTAGCCTTGGACGCTCTCCAGTCTCTTCTTTCTGATAAGGGGTTTGTTAGAAGAGGGCTGGTTCAGAACAGTTTGCTTTCAGCCTCCCACCCCTTACAACTACGATGGAGCAGCTTCTTGCCGAGAATGCTCAGCTCACCCAGCAACTCACTTTGCTGGCAGCTCAAGTGGGGCAACTACAAGCCCAGGTACATGCTGCACCCCCACCCAGGAGGAAATGTCAGATAGCTATGCCGGATAAATTTGCTGGCAATCCAGAACTGTTTCCTGCCTTCCTGGGACAATGCCAGCTTTTTATCAGCGTGAGAGCAGCTGATTTCCCCACTGACCGAGATAAGGTGGGTTTCGTGTTGAGCCTTCTGTCGGGAGATGCAGCTCGTTGGGGCACGCCTCTGTTGGCACAGCCTAGCCCTTTGTTGGATAACTTTGGGGGGTTTTGTGACCATATGCGCCTCATGTATGAGGACCCAATTAAGGCGCAGACGGCCACCCGACGCCTGAAAGCTTTGAGGCAGGGTCAGCGCCCCCTACAGGCCTACATCAGCGATTTCCGGCTGCTTAGCCAGGATTCCGCCTGGAATGAGGCTGCGCTCATGGATGCCTTCCAGGATGGCTTGTCGGAGGAGATGTTGGATGAGCTGGCCCGCGTGGACATTCCCTCAGACCTGAATGGGCTGATCCATCTTTGTCTGCGGATCGATGCCCGGCTGCAGCAGCGAAAGAGTCGCCGTGCCACCCCACAGACCCCTGCCGCTCCTGTTGTGCGTGAGCCCCCAGTCCAGAGGGAGGAGCCAATGGAGCTGGGTGCCGCCAGGTCCCGTCTATCGGAGACGGAAATGGACAGACGACGATCGGGGGGGTTGTGTTTTTACTGTGGGGACCCTGGACATTTGGCTGCTTCTTGCCCGAAGAAGCGTCAGCGGGCGTCAGTGATCAAGCCTGCCCCGAGAAAGTCCCCTGCTTTGCTGTCGGGAAACGGCCCGAGCCCGATCTAGACGGTGTGAAAGATCGGGCGACCCACAACGACCACGCCGAGCGACGCCGTTCCGACGGTGCCTGTGAACCTCCACGGCATTTGATTCTGGAGGCACGTCTGATCCTTCCTGGCAAGCCAGAGGGGATTCCGGTCCATGCCTTAATTGACTCTGGGGCTACCACTAACTTTATGGATTCGGCCTTTGTGGCCAAATGGGCTGTTCCCCAGTGTCCAGTGGATCCGCCCATGCTTGTGGAGACCATCGATGGTCGAGTGCTCCTGTCCGGGCCTATTACGGCCGCCACGCAACCCGTGTGTATGGCCATCAGTACCCATGTGGAGGCCATTCAGTTCTACGTCACTTCGGATCTGCACTTCCCCGTGGTCTTGGGACTGGCGTGGCTCCGGGCGCATGATCCACAGATCTATTGGTCTCAGAACTTGGTCACCTTCCCAAGTTTGCAGTGCGTGGACCACACCCGCCATATCTGTGCCGGCCAGGTGGAGGGTTCCCCAGGGGTTTCCTTGCCTCCCGAACTGTCCGACTTTGCTGACGTGTTCAGCGAGTCAGAGGCGGACCAATTACCCCCGCACAGGCCCTACGACTGCTCCATTGACCTAGTCCCTGATGCGCCTCTCCCAGTGGGGCGTTTGTACTCCATGTCGGAGCCCGAGTTGGCTGCATTGCGGGACTTCCTGACAAAGAATTTGGCTCGTGGTTTCATCCGGCCCTCGTCCTCGCCAGTGTCTGCGCCCGTGCTCTTCGTCAAAAAGAAGTCGGGCGAGTTACGGCTTTGCTGTGACTACCGGAAACTCAACGCCATCACGGTGCGTAACCGCTACCCGCTGCCCCTCATCCCCGAGCTCTTGGACCGACTCCGGGAGGCTAAGATCTTCACGAAACTGGACCTGCGTGGAGCTTACAACCTCGTCAGGGTTCGGCCGGGTGATGAGTGGAAGACGGCGTTTGGTACTCGCTATGGACATTTCGAGTACACGGTGATGCCGTTTGGCTTGACCAACGCCCCCGCTGTGTTTCAGCATTTTATGAACGATATCTTTCGGGATCTGTTGGACCAGTTTGTCGTGATTTACCTGGACGACATCCTGATTTACTCCCCGTCGCGTGAAGCACATCATCAGCATCTCCGTCAGGTCCTGCAGCGCCTCCGGGAACATCGGCTGTTTGCCAAGTTGGAGAAGTGCCAGTTCTACCAGGTGACCATCGATTTCCTGGGTCACCGCATTTCTCCTGAGGGCATCGCCATGGAGCCGAGTAAAGTCGAGTCGTTGCAGAGTTGGCAACCCCCGCGTCGCGTGAAGGACGTTCAGCGACTCCTTGGATTTGCCAACTACTATCGGACATTCATCCCTGGCTTTGCTGCCTTGACAGCCCCCCTCACCCGGCTCCTGCAGAAGAAGACTCGGTTCCAGTGGAACGCCCCCGAACAACAGGCGTTCCAGGCTTTGAAGGACGCCTTCATGAAGGAGCCCATCTTGAAACATCCCGACCCGCAATGGCCGTTTGTCGTGGAGGCGGACGCCTCCGACATTGCCATTGGGGCCGTGTTACTCCAGGCGACGACGCCCAGCGGTACCCTTTTCCCTTGCGCGTATCACTCTCGGAAATTGAACCCCTCGGAGCGCAACTATACCATCTGGGAGAAGGAGCTGCTGGCCATCAAGGCGGCGTTCGAGGCTTGGAGGCATCATCTGGAGGGGGCGCGGCATCAGATCGAGGTCCGGACGGACCACAAGAATCTGGAAAGCCTGCAGACCGCTCGGAATTTGAATCAACGCCAGATCCGGTGGTCCCTCTTCTTTGCGAGGTTTGACTTCCGGGTGCGGTACATACCAAGCGGGCACAACCAGAGAGCGGATGCTCTGTCCAGAAAGCCCGAATACACCCGAGCGGAAGACAAGCTTCCGCCCAGGACAGTGATCCCCGTCGAGTCTTTTGCTGCGGTGCGGGAGCCGGTGGATATACGGGCTCGGATCCGGGAGGCGCAGCAGCAGGAGGCGTGGGTGGCTCAGCGGAAGGAAGAGGTGGGGCCAGATTCGCCTTGGTCGGTCGCGGATGGACTCCTGTATTATCGTGACCGGCTCTATGTTCCAGGAGGGCCACTCAGGGGACTCGTCCTCAGCCAATGTCATGATAACCTGGCTGCGGGGCATTTTGGCCTGTTCAAGACTCTGAACTTGGTCTCCCGTACTTTCTGGTGGCCCCGAGTCCGACACGATGTCCAGTCTTATGTCACCTCCTGCATTCCTTGCAGGCAGGCCAAGTCAGCGACAGGGGCCCCGCCTGGTTTACTGCAGCCCTTGCCAACACCCAAGAGACCCTGGGGGGCTGTGTCCATGGACTTTCTGACGGATCTACCCCCATCCTCCGGCTTCACGACAGTGTTTGTGGTGGTGGACATGCTGACCAAGATGGCGCACTTCATCCCTTGTCGCGGCTTACCGTCAGCTCGCGCCACTAGTCGCATGTTCATCCAACAGGTGTTCCGGCTGCACGGCCTTCCCGATAGAGTCGTCTCCGATAGGGGGGCCCAGTTTACAGCCCGCTTCTGGCAGGAGTTGATGCGGGCGTTGGACATTAAGGTTTGCCTCTCGTCCGCGCATCATCCACAAACCGACGGGGGTACCGAGAAGGTCATCGGCATCTTAGAGCAGTATCTGCGCTGCTACGTTAACCTGCAGCAGGACAATTGGGTGGACTATTTGGCCATAGCCGAGTTTGCCTTTAACAACTCGCAGCACACCTCCACGCAGATGACACCGTTCTTGGCCAACGTGGGTTATCACCCCCGGTTTTTCCCCCTTTCTCCCGTGGACTCATCGGAGCCGGCAGCGAACGAATTTATGACGGAGTTACAGGCGATCCATCGGTTGGTGCGACGGCAGCTGGAGAAGGCCAAGGCCGACTACAAGAGGTTCGCCGATCGGTCGAGAAGGGATACGCCTCCACTATCGGTGGGGGATCGGGTCTGGCTGTCCACCAGGAACCTACCATCCACTCGGCCGGCGAGGAAGCTGGACCACCGTTACCTTGGACCGTTCCCAGTCGAGGCCGTCATCAATCCGGTCGCCTATCGTTTAACTCTGCCACGTTCCCTGCGCGTGCACCCCGTCTTCCATCGGTCCTTGTTGGTCCCCGAACAACCGGCCTGTCCACTTCGCCAAGCGGAACCTCCCCCATCAGGAACTCGTGATGGAGGCAGCACCCCCGAGTACGAGGTCGCCAGCATCAGGGATTCCCGCTGGCTGAAAGGTCGCTTCCAGTACCTGATCGAGTGGAAAGGGTACGGGCCGGAGGACTTCACATGGGAAGACGCGACCGCCGTTCATGCCCCTGCGTTGGTGACTGCTTTTCACGAACAGTTCCCATCCCGACCGCATCCGGATCGGCAGACCCGGGGGAAGGGCCCTGCGGTGCGGGATAGTGTTGTGACTCAGGGCCAGCCTGTGGGTCCGACAGCCGGCTCCGACGTATCGGAGGACTCAGATGAGGGGGAGGAGGGAGACGAACCGGCTGATGATGGTTTGGAGGCTTTGCAGAGTCCTCAGCCGGGGACCTCTTCTCAGCTGCGTGAGCCCGAGAGTGCGGAGGATGATGACCCACAGCTGGCCCTGTTCAAGGACGCCCAACGCAGGAGGCAGTCGAGCAGGAACAAACAAAGAAAGGCTATGGGACTCCTCGGGAGGAGGCACAGGGAGACCACGCCCTGAGCTCTCTATAAAAGGAGTGTTTGGGGAGGGGCTGGTTGCTGAAAGCAACTTTTCCGCTTGAGAAGACAAGCTCTAGTGTTTTTGTTAACTGCGTAATTAAATCTTGGCAGAAGCCTTTTAGCCTTGGACGCTCTCCAGTCTCTTCTTTCTGATAAGGGGTTTGTTAGAAGAGGGCTGGTTCAGAACACTGAGGTTGTTAATAAGGGAAAAGAAGAATATACACTGACTCCAAGTATGCTTATGGAGTCTTGAAAACTTTGGAGAAGAGAAATGTAGAGGATTCATTAATAGTAAAGGGACAGAGTTGGCTTATGTAAAGTTGATAGTGGAAGTAGAAAAGACAGAAGTTACGCCAGAGTGGCAGAAGAGAAGGGAAGGAATGGATAATAGAAGGAAGAAACAGGAAAGTTGTTTTTAAGTTGGTTTGCACAGACTTGTGAATTGTATGCATTAAAATTGCTGAAAGCAAGGAGACACTCCACTAACGGGGTCAGCTCAAAAGTGTGAATTGTATGCCTTAACACAAG
The DNA here is from genome assembly GCF_947247035.1 of Vipera ursinii. NCBI lineage: Eukaryota > Metazoa > Chordata > Lepidosauria > Squamata > Viperidae > Vipera > Vipera ursinii. Next base: position 25,850,198 of record NC_139522.1, read on the forward strand.
CCTTAGAATGTTGAAAGAACAAGAATGTACCGGTACTATAGAAATATGGAAACAGAGAAACATGGGAAGTAGAAGAAAATGAGAGGTGGATGTTGCAAGATGGGAGACGGATGTTGAAAAGAAAGGAAAAAGCAATAGCTAGGACACAGAAGCAGCCACTGAAGGGGGGGGGAGGGTTGCAAGGGATGATTGATACTTTTCTAAAACAGGATGGTTGTATTTATACTTTAGTTAAACAAATCTGTGATAAATATATGATATGTAAACAAGTAAATAAAAAGCTCTATAACATCTAGTGGTGAGGCTATTTCAATGCATTCAAGTTGAATTTAAATTACCTCAAGTAGGGGAAATTCCACAATATGAAACTTGTTAGATGTTTTTGTGCCAGCCATGGCAGTTCCCCAAAAAGGTCATCAGATGGGAGCAAAGAGGCATCTTTGCTCCCACTGGTGGGTCAGGGGTCCCCGGCCCCTGCAGCCCCATTGGAGAGAGTTAATTGGTAAGGGAGGGGCTGAGGACCCCCATAAAAACCTCTGCTCAGGGGCTGCTCTCTCTCTCTCTGCTCTCTTTGTTCTCGCTTCTGCTTGCTTGCTTGCTGATCCATGAGCTCAACCCAGGCATGGATGCCTCCATGCCATGGAACTCTTTCTATTTACTTTATCGTTAAATAAAGCTTTGACTGATTGCATCCCTGCATGCTGCCTTTTACTTGGAAGCACCTTAACGAACCATTGATCTCGTGAGGCCATCTCACAAATTGGTAGCAGAGAGGATGGTTTAAGGCAACGCTTCCAAGCCAGCAGCTACAAGCAAGATGCCTGGAGGTTCCAGCAAGAACCCATTTGAAACGGATGGCAGGAGATCCCCAATTGTGACCAGGAGTCTTCAATCAAGGACGGCAGCCCTGCATCCAGCCCCTGATGCATGCTTCGAACCAGGGACCCCTTCGCATGCCTCCCTACAGCTGCAAGCCACAGAGGGAAGCATGGAAAGCTTACAGTCCTCCCAAGACTGCCCAGACGCAGCGGAAGCGGCCCGGGACCAGGCCAAGCGCCGCATGGACCAGATGACTGAAGAGGAACACGAGGAGCTGCTCCTAATACTCCTTGCAGCACAAAGGACGCCACAAGCCTCTCCACGAGGGATGCCAGCGCAGGGGGCCTCTGGACACCGGGTAAGTCCTTCCCCAGCACCCACGAGGCCCCCTAACATGGCACCGGCCACCCTGAGGGACCCCGGGGCCCCGGAGCTTTTGGCGGGAAATTTCCTGCCAAACTGTAATCTGCAGCTTCTGGGGCCAACCGGAAACAAGATGGCGGCCCCCAGGACACCCACTTGGCTTGATAGGCCTCAGCCAAGCCTCCAGGCCCAGCAATCGGTGGCAGTCAGCCGAAGCGGCACAGAAACCGCCCGGTCTTCCCCACCGGAAAGCCTCAAGGCCTATGATGGCTTCGAAGCCTGCCCAGCCGAGCCTACTGCAGCAGAGATTGGAGCAACTATCCGGACCCTGGTTGCGGCCCTGGAGGCCAAAACGACCGCAGCCTCGACATCAGGGGTAGCCAGCCTCCCTCGCTATCCCCAGGAACCTCCCGGAGGAGCTCCGAGGCCTCCAACCCTCTTCCCGGGGCCTAACTACCGAGAGGCGTCCGGCCTGGAGCCTCCCAGCTACGTCTTGCAATGCCAGAGGTCCCCCAGTGAACCCCTGGGCCCCTGGTGAGTGTTCCAGTGCTGGGGGGGCTTCAGGAGGAATCTTCGGGGCTTCAGCGGCCTTCAGCCCCTCTTCAGGCCCAAATCCCGGCCTGCAGGCCTAGGCCTGAGCCTGGCTTAGAGACAGAGAGAGAAACGTCCGCTCTCTCCGCCCCCTGGGCTCAAATGAATTCTGAGCATGCTCAGTCGGAGCCATCCAAAAATCAGAGAAAAATACCACCACCTGCCAGCAGAGGGATCCCTCTTCCATTCACCTCAATGGAGAGCTCTAAGATGTATAGAAATGGACAAAGAGCTGGGGAAAATCTCTTTCATTCCCAGATCTCTTCATCTACTTCTGCATTCTCAAATAAATTTGAAAGACTGCGCCTTGGGGGGGAAAATTTCAGCAGCTGGAATAAAGAAGTGCAGATATGTCTATTAGAGCAAGGGACTCTAGAGATGGTTCTGGACCCCCCACCTCTTCCCTGGGGACCCCAAGAAGAGTGGTATCATAGGAAAGCATATACCACTCTACTGAGCTCACTGGATGCTAACTTGTACTCCAGCATTCCAGATGGGCTCACGGCTGGTGAAGTTTGGCGGTTATTATACAATTTATTCAACAGTGACACCATCGGTTCGATCACCAGACTCACAACTGAGTTTTACACCACCAGGCTGAGGTTTGGGGCTAACATGGCTGAGCACCTGGGAAAATTGAAGGCGCTCAGGGCAGAACTGATGTTCAGAGACTACCTTGTACCTGAGGCGAACATGGTCGCCGTCATTCTGGCTTCCCTGGACAAAAATTGGAGCAGTTTCATTGTTTCACTGGAGGGGACAACAAAGGAAATCATGACTCTGTCCTACCTCACAGGGAGGCTCATTGAAGAAGACAGGAGGCAAAGAGATGCAGGAGAATATGCCAGAGCCACCACCCAGCGAGCCAGCAGGAGGCACCACAACTCAGAGCAGGTTAATGCTCTACTTAAGTGTTTCATCTGTGGCTCTGAGGGGCATCTGCAGAAGGACTGCCCGCATCAACAACAAGGCCCCAAGCATGGTCCCAATCAAGGAAGGGGCAAGGGGCAAGGAAGGGGGTGTGGCAGGGGCAAAGGTAGTGCCAAGGGCAATTTTGTGCATACTTGTGCTCTCACCCCCACCACAAAGGCTGATAGTCCCACTGACCTATGGTTACTGGACTCTGGAGCTTCATCTCACATTACCAATATGAAACAAGGGTTTAAAAGGTTAAAGAAAATTAACTCATCTGTCAAGGTGGCCAATGGTGATAAGGCTTTGGTTGTTGGGGAGGGCACTGTCTCTGTACCCGGACTAGGAAATGTTGAAGGGGTATTACATGCTCCCTCCATTGCCAACAATCTGTTAAGCATTATCAAATTATGTGACGATGACAAGGTGGAAGTTTTATTTCGCAAAGGGGGAGGTCACGTCACCCGGAACCAGAGGGTCATTGGAAGTATTGCCATCATAAATGGTTTGCCATACTTCTCCCCCGAGAACCCAGCCACAAAGGACAGTCCACCGGGTGCCACCTCAGAAGGGGCCTGCGCACGGAAAGATAGAAAACAGCCAGCCCCAAGGCTGTCTAAGGAGCGCAAGGCCGAAGCAGTTGCACCCAAGCCACCTCAGCCACCCCCACGGCTTTCCAAGGGCAGTGTGGACAAGAAACCCGAATCTCAGCAGGCACCTAAAGCACCGCTCAAGGCAACCAGAGCCAAGAGGGTGTCAGTGGGGAAGCCGCTCCACGATAAGTGTGCCCATCTCTTACACCGAAGATTAGGTCATGCGAGCTTCCCTGTGGTTAAAAACATGGGAGAGTTTGCTGAGGGAGTCCAGCTCAAGGATTGTGAGGTGTTCCTAGACTGTGCCATCTGTAAGAGGACAAAGAGGAAGGCTGCCCCCATCCCTAAGGTGTCACTGCGTAAGACCCAATACCCGTACCAACTAGTACATGTTGATTTGGTTGGGCCATTCACACCATCAATAGGGAAAAGACAGTATTTTCTCACTGCCGTTGATGATTTTTCACAGAAAAATCCGAAGCTTTTGACGCCATAAGATCACTGTACAACTTTGTAGAGACCCAGTATAAGACCAAGATCGCACAACTGCAGAGCGACCGCGGGGCTGAGTTCATGTCCCGAAAATTCCAGGACTGGGTAAGGCGTAAGGGCATCCGACATTTTCTTACAGCGCCCTTCACTCCTGCTCAGAACGGCGTGGCAGAGAAAAGAAATGGAATCCTGCAAACTATGGTGCGTAGTCTGATTGCGGACGCTGGGGTCGCAGAATCATACTGGGCAGAGGCGGTGCACTACGCCAATTACACCTTAAACCGCACCTGGAGCAGCGTTGTGGACCAGACCCCATATTTCCTAGTCCATGGTAGGAAGCCAAGTCTGGGACACTTGCATGTGTTTGGCTCCTATGCTTGGGTGCACATCCCCAAGCAGCTGCGGAAAAAGGGGAGATCTGTCTCCCAGAGACTGAGGTTCTTGGGCTATGCTCCTGGCTCCAAGGCTTACCGGTTCCTGGGAGAGGGGGGCAGGACTGTGACTTCCCAATCTGCCTCCTTCGAAGAGGACTCCAATTGGACCCAGATCCATTCAAATGATCTGAGCCCATATGTCAACCGACCCAGCAAGGACACACCGACCACGACATCACCTGAGATGACCACATACCCTGCCACCAACGAAAGTGAGGAACAAGACGAAGATGTCATCCTACCTGGTTCAGATGGGGAGGATGAGCGGTCCAGTCCCAAGGGGGAAGACACGCCGTCTTCACCCCCAGCGACGCCTCAAAGACCCATGATGCCCAGCACCTGGGACCGAGGGTCTACACGTCCCAATTATGAAATGCCAGCGGACGTGGAACCCGCAGAAGAAAAGGGCAGTGAGTGGCAGAAGGTCAGGAGAACAAAGCGGTCCAACAAAGTGATCCCGCCAAAGAGAATCGACATTGGGCACATCGCGTCCATCAACAGCGTTGTGGTCACCCCAAAATCCTTCTCTGACATCCAGGAGCTGCCAATCGAAGAACAGGAGAAATGGCAGCTCGCGATGGAGCAGGAGATGGCGAGCCTGAAAAAGCTCAAGGTCTTCACCCCCCAGTAACCACCAAAGGAGAGGAAAATCATTGGCACAAGGTGGGTTTTCAAGGCCAAACCACTTGCCAATGGCCTCTACCTGTATAAGGCCCGTTTGGTAGCTCAGGGGTTCACCCAGCGCTACATGGAGGACTACGGGGAGACCTACTCTCCAACCGTCCGAGCAGAGAGCGTCAAGGCCGCCCTCGTAACTGCAGCCACTCTGGGGGAGGAAGTCTTCCAATTCGACATCCAGACGGCTTACCTCCACGCCAACTTGGACCGGCAGATCTATGTGAGGGCCCCTCCTGGCTACCAGCAGGAGGGGGGAAACACATGGCTGCTCCGAAAAGGGTTATATGGCCTCAAGCAGTCGGGGAAACTATGGTACGACTGCCTTAGAAAAAGTTTAGAGCGAGTTGGTTTCAGTGCATCCCATGCAGATGAATGTGTTTTCATACACAACTCCAAGGGTACCACAGAACGGGTGTTAGTTTATGTGGATGACCTCCTATATATAGGGCCTGACAAGGAAGGGTGTGATAAATTTGCCAAGGCCCTGGGGGAAAAGTTTACCCTGAAGTCTTTAGGGCGGGTTGACAGGTACTTAGGTGTGCACATCTTGGCCACTAAGGAGGGGTTCGCCCTATCTCAAAAAGAAAAGATTGAGGAGTTATTGGCCAAATGCAAAATGGCAGAATCTAACCCAACGCATAGCCCGATACAAAGTGACTATTACAATCACACTCACAAGGACGGTCCTGAGTTCACAGATAATAAGCTTTACAGATCTGTGATTGGCTCCTTGCTATATATCAGCAATTGGAGCAGGCCTGACATAGCCTTAGCTGTGAATCTACTGTCCAGGCATGTGGAACACCCAAAGGAATTCCACTGGACTGCTGTTAAGAGGGTACTTAGGTACCTCAGAGGCACGACCGATGCTCTCCTTGTGCTGGAACCAGAGAAGGGGAAGACGGCCCAGCTCTCCGCTTACTCGGACGCAGACTGGGCTTGCGACACTAAGAGTAGACGGAGCACCTCTGGTTTCCTCATATTGCTAAATGGCTGTCCTATCCATTGGCATGTTAGGCAGCAGAAATTTGTTTCTTGCTCCACGGCTGAGGCGGAATATGCCAGCCTGTCGGACACGGCCAATGATTTGATTTGGTTCGATGCTCTGATAACGAGCATCTGGGCACCTCCTCCTCTGCCCATCCAAATTCAAGAGGATAATACGGCTGCAATTGCAATCTTGGGGGCATATGCAGTGGGCTCTAGGTCCCGCCACATAGACATACGCTATAAAAATGTCAGGCAGCTTGCCAAAATGGGGTTTATACATGTTGAGCATTGTAATACAACTGACCAGATAGCTGACCTGTTCACCAAACCTGTTCCCATTGACCGGCACAACCTTCTGTGTAAGCGTTTGTGTTTGGCCTTCTAAACGTGTATATGCATGTCTATGAAACCTGCTTGCCCCCTCACATACATTCACTGGTCCCTGTCATTGGCTGTCAAGAAGGGGAATTGTTAGATGTTTTTGTGCCAGCCATGGCAGTTCCCCAAAAAGGTCATCAGATGGGAGCAAAGAGGCATCTTTGCTCCCACTGGTGGGTCACGGGTCCCCGGCCCCTGCAGCCCCATTGGAGAGAGTTAATTGGTAAGGGAGGGGCTGAGGACCCCCATAAAAACCTCTGCTCAGGGGCTGCTATCTCTCTCTCTGCTCTCTTTGTTCTCGCTTGTGCTTGCTTGCTTGCTGATCCATGCTCTTTTCATGTAAGCAATCACCTGTACCTAAAGCATGAAACATTTGCTTTTATATAACTAATTTCCCAATATAAAGCACCTACAAAGCTGCTTCCACATAAACAAATATGTAGAGGCTCAACTCTACAAAATCTAGCCAAATTTCTTGCCAAACAACTACAGCCTTACGCAAATTCCATCACCTCACGCGTACAAAACTCATTCCAATTCATAGAGATCATAAGTAAACTAAACTTACAGCCCTGTGACCTACTTGTGAGCTTTGATGTCATATCCCTCTTCACCCAAGTGCCAATCAAAGAAGCCTTGACAGCTATCCTAAATAAATACAACACCCCCAAAACACATCCTAGATCTGACCAACCACTGCCTATCAAACACATACTTCATCTACAATGGACAAAGATACAAACAAATGGAAAGAGCACCCATGGGATCACCCCTTTCACCTGTCATCGCAAACCTCTACATGGAACACTTTGAAACCCTCGCTCTAGAAAAATCCAACCACAAACCCAAACTCTGGCTCAGATACGTAGATGACACCTTCGTAATCTGGCCACACGGCAAAGAAAAACTGGATGACTTCCTCACACACCTCAACAGCCTACACCCCAAAATACAATTCACCATGGAAACAGAAGCTAACAATCAACTTCCCTTCCTTGATGTCTTAGTCTACAAGAAATCCAACGGCTCCCTAGGACACACTATCTACCATAAAAAAACACACACAAACCGCTACCTGAACGCACTCTCACACCACCACCCAGCACAGATCAACTCCGTAGCCAAGACACTCATCTCCAGAACAAAACACCTAGCTGACAAACAACACCTAAAAACCGAACTACACACTCTCACTAATGTACTAACAGCCAACGGATTCCAAAGAAACATGATTACCAACTTAATCCGAAGAGAGACACCCACAAAAATCCAAGACAGAGAACAAGAAAATGACAAAGCCCTCCTCCCATACTTAAAAGGGACCACAGACAGAATCAGCAAGATCCTCCAAAAACACAACATCAAAACAGCATTCTGCACAGACAGAAAAATATCCACCATCCTAAGAAACCCCAAAGACATAATTGGGTTAGAAAACCAAGGAGTATAAGAAATCCCATGCACCACCTGCCCCACCACATACATCGGACAGACCAACAGAAGAATAAGTGCACGCATTGAAGAGCACAGGAACTCACTCAGAAAGGGAGAACAAACTCCATCCCTGTTCCAACACTTTATTTATTTTTATTTTATTTTTTTATTCCATTTATATCCCGCCCTTCTCCGAAGACTCAGGGCGGCTTACAAGCTTAGCAGTAGCCTTCATTCTATGTATATGCCTGCTTATTAGGGCTTTCACACACACCCCAGCGGCATTATTACAAAGTCAGCTTAATTGCCCCCAACAATCTGGGTCCTCATTTTACTTTAAAGCCACGGGACACAAAATTGATTTTTAAAAAGCCAGAACTATCGCCAAAATTGAACATTTTAACAACAGAATAATCAGAGAAGCCATCGAGATAGAAAAACGCCCCCACAGCATGAACAAACGAGATGATACCTCTCGCCTACCAGCCATTTGGAAACCTGCCTTGATTGACAGACGAGTCCCAACCACCAAGAATGATACTAGACCCAAACTCATGATAACATCACATGACATCACCACCACACAACCATTCAAAAAGCAAATCCGAACCCACAACGATAACGACACACAACCACAAAACAGAAACCTAACTACAGCTGCAACATTAGCCACTTTAAAACCCTCCAAACCACACAATAAGCAAACTGACACCCACTATAAAAACATGGCACCACCACAAACACGGAGCCGAACAAAAGCAGCACAACTCACCAGTTCAGGTCTAAGTCTGGCAGCTGAGACCAGCCCATCCACTCAAAACACATTCCCACCCAATCAGAACACAGCTAATCCCCCACCCAATCAGAGCACACCTCCACCCCATCAGAACACAGCCAAGCCTCCACCCACAGAACACACCCCCACTGGCAGTTTAAACAAGAAGAAAAAACAGCCACTATTACACACTTCTCCCAGAAGAACGAAGCTGAAGTCACCAGCCTGAGGATGACGGATGAGATTTTGTTGAAACGTTGCCCTGATACCTCCAATTCTATGTGGGGAAAAAACCCGAATGACCAATATATTTGGTCATTCGGGTTTTTCCCCGCGTAGAATTAAAGGTGTAGGAGCAACGTTAACGTCAGATACCCAGAGACAACTACATCCCCCAAAAATGGATGCGCGACAACTCAAAGAAATATGGCAGACCTCAACAAACAGACCGGTGATGCGCTCCATGAGCAGAGTGCAGTATAAATGCGATCTCTCCACCTCAGCGTCTCCATCCTGATGATGTTGGCAGTTAGCCAACAAAAGCTTGATTTTTTAGCAATAAAAACTGTTTTAGTTTTTTAATTCAATCCCAGTGTTTGTTTGTTTGTTAATTTTAACATGCCTGGGATTTGCATTTTTAATCTTATCAAGGAATATATATATACCGTATTTTCCGGCATATAAGATGACTTTTTAACCCATGAAAATCTTATCAAAAGTCGGGGATCGTCTTATACGCCCAGTCGTCTTATACGCCGGAAAATAGTACATAAATCAATCGAGCGCCCCCATTCTTGCAAAGCAACTTCAAGCCTCCTTACTCCAGTCCCCCCTCCAACGTGACCCTCCCTTCCCACCCCCAATAGCCTCTAAGCCCCTTCCCCTCCCCCTTGCAAACGCCAGACCCCGGGAGTGGCAGGAAGCCCCTCCCCCTCGCCCAAGCGGCATCTGAGCATAAGCAGAGTTGCCCTGCTTATGCACTGCTACCCACTATCTCTCCCAGCAGCCTGGACAGTGGTACTTGGCGGCCTGGCGCCCCTCTCGCCCGCAGACCATGCAGCGGCCCTCACCAGCTAGCCTCGGCATGGCCGCCCCAAGCCCGGCTCTCCAGCGTGTCTTCCGGGCCCACCTGGCCGACTGCCTCCCGGGCGGGGCTTGGCTCCAGACACGGCGGCTGCTCTGTCTGCAAATGCACTCTCAAAGCTGGATCGTGCTTGGCTGTGCAGGCTGCCGAAAGGCGGGGACTCGGAGTTCCCGCGGTGGTTGAGGCTTCTGGTGTGCCGTTTGCAGAGTCTGGCCTGGAAGAGCATGTCGTGTGAACGCAGGGTGAGTGGAAGGAAAAACCCCTTTGGGCTTCAAAAGGGTGGCTTTGCACCATCTGTATCAGACGGGGCTGAATCGGGCTTGTGTCGGACACTTGGCAAATGGCATGTAAGTATTTTCCGGCGTATAAGATGAAAAATCTTGAAAATCTTCTCAAAAGTCGGGGGTCGTCTTATATACCCAGTCGTCTTATACGCCGGAAAATATGGTATATATATATAATCAGCCCAGGTTCGAATCTCAGAAGGGTATGGCTGACTGATGAAAACAAATAAGTTTGAAATGCATATCAGTCTCCCTTTAATTCTTTGTTAGCAATCTAAAAAAAAATAATTACACAAATATGAGCTGTCACTGTTGTGACTACTGCCTGTCGATGGCCTTCAGTTAGGCTGAAACAGGAAATAAAGATTTGTCCCATGTTTGGGGCCCAGCAAGGTAATCTAAATAGTTAACTAGCATTTAACACATATATCCCTTGCTTCTCAGCTAACAAAGTGAGATAGAGCTTGTGGCCTAGAGGTAAAAACAACTGCCTAATGTGCAATCAGCCCAGGTTCGAATCTCAGAAGGGTATGGCTGACTGATGAAAACAAATAAGTTTGAAATGCATATCAGTCTCCCTTTAATTCTTTGTTGGCAATCTAAAAAAAATTACACAAATATGAGCTGTCACTGTTGTGACTACTGCCTGTCGATGGCCTTCGGTTAGGCTGAAACAGGAAATAAAGATTTGTCCCATGTTGGGGCCTAGCAAGGTAATCTAAATAGTTAACAAGCATTTAAAACACACACACACACATATATATAACCACAGGTTCTCTCTTGCTTTGTTAGCTTTTTTGCAAGGGGAGAAATATGTGTCATATGTTAACTCTTTAGATTACCTTGCTAGGCCCCAAACATGGGGCAAATCTTTATTTCCTGTTTTCAGCCTTATCTCAAAGGCCATCGAACAGGCTGTAGTCACACCGGACAGTTCATATATTTGTATAAATTAATAAAGATTTGCCCCATGTTTGGGGCCTAGCAAGGTAATCTAAAGAGTTAACATATGACACATATTTCTCCCCTTGCAAAAAAGCTAACAAAGCGAGAGAGAACCTGTGGCTCAAGAAGTAAAAACACTGCCTAACGTGCAAGCAGCCCAGGTTCGAATCTCAGAAGGGTATGACTGACTGATGAAGACTAATGAGTCCGAAATGCATATCAGCCTCCCTAAATTCTTTGTTAGTAATTTATACAAATATATGAACTGTTCGGTGTGACTACAGCCTGTTCGATGGCCTTTGTCTAAAGGATTTAATTTTGCAGTCGCTCCCAAACACATTCCCACGGAAACCATTATATGCAGAGTCGAATCCAGCCTGACCAAAATTAACCCTGATGACGCCAACAAAATCAGACTCGAAGTTACCAACATCCTCTGCACCAGCAAACCACCCAAAAGCAACTTACCCAAAGAGGAACAGACAGCACTACTTAACCTAAAAAATGACACCAGCATAATCATTCTGCCAGCAGACAAAGGCAACGCCACGGTGGTAATGAACTCATCTGACTACCATACCAAATTATCCAACCTACTCCGAGACTCCACATACAAACTCCTCAAGACAGATCCCACCACCTACCTGGAAAAAACCACAAAATCCAAAATAAAAGCCACCCCCATCAGTGAAGAGATCCAGAAAACAATCATTCCCAGAGAAAACTCTATAAAAAGGAAAAGGTTCCCCCGGACATGCGTGCTAGTCGTTTCGAACTCTAGGGACCGGTGCTCATCTCCGTTTCAAAGCCGAAGAGCCAGCGCTTGTCCGAGGACGTCTCCGTGGTCATGTGGCTGGCATGACTAGACGCCAGAGGCGCACGGAACGCTGTTACCTTCCCACCGTAGTGGTCCCTATTTGCCTACTTGCATTTTTACGTGCTTTCGAACTGCTAGGTTGGCAGAAGCTGGGACAAGTAACAGGCGCTCACTCTGCTACGCGGCACTCGGGATTCGACCCGGCAAACTGCCGACCTTCTGATCGACAAGCTCAGCGTCCTAACCCGCTGAGCCACCGCTTTATACTCTTTATACTCTTTATAAAGTATCAAAGTGTAACTGTCACTGCGTGTTTTTTTTAGTTTTGCCAGCTTCGCTCATTCCTAAGTGTACATCTCTTTCTGCTCTGCACCTTATCTTATCTTGTAACCATAGTGACTCCAGCTATGTCCAGCCAATGTTTTGGTTTTAAACTGTTTTGTGCGCAGGCCTAAAAAAAGGTTCAGTTTCTGTTTTACTTTCTCCTTCTGCCTCATGAGAGAATGTGGTCAGTCTAGGTCTTTTGTTTTCTCATTAAAAGTTTTACTATAGAATATGTCTTGGATTTCTTTTCTTTGATATTGACCATGCAGATGAACCACGGTCCATCCACCTCTGGTCGGACTGTTAATTGTTCCGTGACAGTAACACAATGCCAGATCCTGTCTTCTATTTCCACAACCGATCATGTCCTAGTAAAAACTCCTTTTGGACAAGAGCTGGCTCCAAGAGTTCTTTATTTTCCTAAGATGTGGATTGGGGTGGGTCCTGACAGTAGACAGTATCTGCTATAAGAGTCAACCTGGAAGGGAAAACCTTACCGGGGGACTTTGCAATAAATACAATGTCTGACGACAAAGCAAGAGAGGACGGAAGCCCCACTGAAGGGGAGTCTTCCTGCCAAACAAAATCCCAGGAACGGTGGGAAGCTGAAGCGTCATAGTCCTCTGGGGGGGAGCAGCACGACCGAAAACCCCGGTGGTCGATGGGCGTTGGAAGGAAAAGTGAGTGGGAAAAGGCATCGGGGAAGTGGTCCCGAGGCGGAGTGACCACCAACCGAGATGGAGACAAGAGATGGAGAGCTCCCTGCATGTCAGTGAAGAGGAGCGGATCCTAGAGAAAGCTATTGACCTGATGAAGACAAGCCTTAGATCACTAAGAGAGGAGAAAGCTGAGTACCGCAGCAGCGCCTGGAGCCACAACTGGAAAGACAATGGAGGGGATCCGGTACCTGCAACACCGGGGCCGTCCACTGGAACAGGAGTTGCTGCCTCAGTAGTACCCCCCAGAACCACAGATGGGGATCAGGACGGGAGGCACAGACAATGATCCAGTCAAAGATTTCTGCCCCTGGAAGCAAAATTCAAGGGGAAGCCATCACATTTGGGGTTTTTCCTAACCCAAGTCCTCAGCTATAAGGAAGAATATGGACGGGACATCCCCAGTGGCAAAGCCCGTATCCGCATTGTGCAATCCGCCCTGGACGGACCGTCTGCAGACTGGGTGGTGAACCTACATGACTCCAATGCCACAGAACTCAATGATTTCAACCGATTCATGGCATCCTTGAGGTGGCAGTTCAAGGATCCTTTGGCTGACCGTAAGGCCCAGGAGAGAATCAAAACGGTGAGGCAGGGCAGACGGGCGGTGGCTGAATATACCCAAGAATTCTGAGCCATTGCCAACAAGCTGAACTGGCCAGAAGTTATCCTCCTTAGCCATTTTAAAGACGGGCTAAACTACGACCTGTATGATGCTTGCCTGCCTCGAGGAGACCCACACCATCTCGATGACTGGTATGTCCTGACGGAGGAGGTGGAAATAGACCTACTGAAGAGACACCACCGAGGAAAACCATGGGGCCACCCACCACCCGAGCAAACACACGAGGGGGAAAACCCACCATCCACAGCTAAAAAGTCAACAGGCTGTTTCAATTGTGGGAGAGAGGGCCACCGCGCCGCAGAATGTTGCTCAAAAGCCCCACAGCGTAAAACAGAGGCATCACTTCCCAAGAAGTTAGGGAAGTCCCAAGGCAACCCTAAAGAATCTTCCATGAAGGGGACAGAGGCGGTAGAGTCCACAACCCCTGCCAAGAACTGGGATTGGATTCCGACCTACACCGCAGGGGCGGTGGACACCTCGGAAGACAGCTCAGAGGGAGAACCATTGGTAAGTGGATCCATTCCACCCATTCTTAAGACAGTGACTATATTAGCTTCCTCTATGCCTGAAGCTGTCAAAGTAAAAGCACTAATAGACTCTGGTTGCACCCGCTGCCTCATCAGCCCGACACTGGTGGGGAAATTCAGCATCCCAGTGAGGAGGCTAAAACAACCAATCTCCTTTAGTCAATTAGATGGGTCAATAGCAGGGAGGGGACCAGCTACCCTAGCCAATTTACCAATTCACCTATCCCTGGGGTCTCATGAGGAAGACATAACATTTATAGTGGCCCCAGGCATGGAATGCCCATTGATTTTAGGACTGGAATGGTTGAAGAAATGGAACCCCGGGATAAATTGGAGGACAACTGAACTCTATTTCCCAGAGGGGGAGCAGAAAAGTTTAAAACCCCAAAGCATACCCCCAACCTGGAGAGAGGAGACAGCATCAGTGGGGGAAGAGAAGGGGTTACCGGAGATACCGGAGGAATACAGGGACCTCACTGAGGTTTTCAGTGAGGAACGGGCAGATGAGCTTCCCCCCCACCGCCCTACAGACTGTGCTATAGAATTCAAACCCGGGGCAAAACTCCCAAAGCCCAGGATGTATGCCATGAGCCCAAAGGGAATGGCAGAAATGGAAAGATTCATAAAGAAAAACTTAGAAAGAGGTTTTATCGAGCCTGCCAGACCTAAAGTGGCCGCCCCGGTTCTGCTCAGGGAGAAGAAGGACAGTTCTTACCGCTGTTGTATAGATTACAGAAATTTGAACACAATTAGTGAATGTAATCTGTACCCCCTACCCCTAATGAAGGACATGCTATCCCACCTATCGAAAGGAAGGATTTTTACTAAACTAGACCTGAGGGAAGCATATTACCGTATTAGGATTAAGGAAGGAGATGAATGGAAGACTGCATTCAACTGCCCATTGGGTTGCTACCAGTTCAAAGTACTGCCATTTGGACTGCAAGGGGCCCCCGCAGTCTTCATGCAATTAATTAATGACATGCTAAGAGAGCACCTATATAAGTGGGTCCTGGTTTACCTAGATGACATCCTTATCTTCACTGAGACCAAAGAGGAATATATTAACCTAGTCAGAGCAGTCCTGAAAAAGTTGCGAGCTGCCCACCTATATGCTAAATTATCGAAGTGTGAATTCCACCAGGAAAGAATTGACTATCTGGGATATCGCATATCCCCAGAGGGCATAGAAATGGACCCTGAGAAAGTCAGGGCAGTATTAGAATGGGCACCCCCCCTGCACACGGAAGCAATTGCAAAGCTTCCTGGGGCTTGCAAATTTCTACCGCCAATTCATCCCTTCATTTGGCCAAATAGCCATGCCCCTCACAAACTTGTTGAAAATGAAAGGGGGGTCCCCTGTGAAAGCCAGCCAGCCTCTGAAGTGGACAATGGAATGTCAAGCAGCATTTGAGAGGCTAAAGAGACTTTTTTCTGCTGAACCTGTCCTGAGACATCCAGATCCCGACAAACCTTTTGTAATACAGGCAGATGCGAGCGATGTAGTGGTAGGAGCCGTATTACTACAGGAAAATGAGGAGTGGGCATTGCAACCATGTGCATATACATCCAGAAAACTCACGGAAACAGAACAACATTGGCCCATATGGGAAAAGGAAGCGTTCTCATTGAGATGGGCATTAATTTGTTGTTGTTGTTACCTGTGAAGTTGTGTCCGACCCATCACGACCCTATGGACAACGTTCCTCCAGGCCTTCCTGTCCTCTACCATCTTCTGGAGTCCATTTAAGCTCACGCCTACTGCTTCTGTGACTCCATCCAGCCACCTCATTCTCTGTCGTCCCCTTTTTCTATTGCCCTCAATCTTTCCCAGCATTAGGCTCTTCTCCAGTGAGTCCTTCCTTCTCATTAAGGTGGCCAAAGTATTTGAGTTTTAGCTTCAGGATCTGGCCTTCTAAAGAGTAGTCAGGGTTGATCTCCTCTAGGACTGACTGGTTTGATCGCCTTGCAGTCCAAGGGACTCGCAGGAGTCTTCTCCAGCACCAGAGTTCAAAGGCCTCAATTCTTTGGCGCTCAGCCTTTTTTATGGTCCAGCTTTCACTGCCATACATTGCAACTGGGAAGACCATAGCCTTGACTATACGCACTTTTGTTGACAGGGTGATGTCTCTGCTTTTTAGTGTGCTGTCTAGATTTGCCATGGCTTTCCTCCCCAGGAGCAAGCGTCTTTTAATTTCTTGGCTACAGTCCCCATCTGCGGTGATCTTGGAGCCCAGGAAAATAAAATCTGTCACTACCTCCATTTCTTCCCCATCTATTTGCCAGGAATTGAGAGGACCGGATGCCATGATCTTGGTTTTCTTAATGTTGAGTTTCAACCCAAGTTTTGCACTCTCCTTCTTCACCTGCAACAAGAGGCTCTTTAGTTCTTCATCAATTTCTGCCATTAGAGTGGTATCATCTGCATAGCTTAGGTTGTTGATATTTCTTCTGGCAATCTTAATTCCAATTTTTGATTCATCATTCATTAATTACATGGCGCCAGTTCCTGGAAGGAAATAAAATACCCTTCCAGGTCTGGACAGATCACAAAAATTTGGAAGTACTAAAAACGCCCAGGAAACTCACTCCTAAGCAAGCCCGCTGGTCCCAACATTTTCACCGATTCAATTTCACTCTCAAACACTTACTGGGGGGGAAGAACTTCCTGGCAGACGCATTATCTCGCATGCCCCAATATAACAGCACACGGGTTACTGACTTTAAACCACTTGTGCCTGAACAACAACTGGTAGCACCAGTCACCACCAGGGCACAAGTAAAAATGAAGGCGAAGGTGGATAGCCAAACTGGAATAGAATTCCGAAAGTCTTTGGAAAGCGATGAATGGTTCCAGAAAAATAGACATGTGTGCACAATTAAAGATGGGCTACCTTGGGTGGGTGAGAAGTTATACATACCTGCCACCCAGAGGATCAATTTCATGCAACTGTGCCATGATACAAAATCAGCAGGACATTTCGGGTTTGTAAAAACCTTACACTTAACTAAAAGGCAATTTTGGTGGCCATCCATGAAAAAGGACATAGAAAGCTATGTGGGCAGCTGTCAAATTTGCGTGATGGCTAAGAGGCTGCAAGGGAAGTTGCCAGGACTGTTACAAGCAGTGGCGAACCCCTCAGCCCCATGGAAAGAAATAGCCATGGATTTTATCGTGGAACTACCAGAAAGCAACAGAAACACCGTAGTCTGGACTGTCACAGATCTGTTCTCTAAGCAAGTACATTTCATACCTTGCCAAAAACTCCTGACTGCAAAAGCATTAGCAAAACATTTTGTACAGCATATTTACAGATTGCATGGGGCACCACAACACATCATATCTGATAGAGGGGTGCAATTTACGTCGGCATTTTGGAAAGAATTTTTATCCCTTTTGGGAACCACCCAAGTACTGACATCTAGTCATCACCCTCAATTGAATGGCCAATGTGAAAAATCTAATTCAGTACTTGAGCAATATTTAAGATGTTTTATTAATTTCCAGCAAACAAACTGGACGGACCTACTGCCTTTTGCAGAAGTGGCATATAATAATGCAGTCCACTCCAGCACAGGTTACACTCCTTTTCAAGTAGCTACAGGTCAAAGTTTCAACCCCATACCAGAACTAACCCCAAAGGAACCGGTAATTCCAGAACTAAAGGAATGGATTGCTCAATTACAAAACATCTGGCCAATCATTAGGAAAGCGTTAGAAGATGCTAGACAAGCATACAAGACACAGGCAGACAAAAACAGAGCCGATCCCACACCATTCAGGGTGAGAGAGATGGTATATTTATCCACAAAATACCTTAAATCACTCCAACCCTGTAAAAAACTAGGACCAAAATATATTGGACCTTTTCCAATTAAAAGAATCATAAACCCAGTAACAGTTGAATTAGGACTACCCAAAAATCTTAGACAAATACACCCAATCTTTCACTGCAGTTTAATAAAGAAAGAACAACAATCACCCCTACGAACAAAAACCCCACCACCTCCACCTCCCATCATGGTGGAAGGAGAACAACATTTTGAGGTGAAAGAAACTTTAGATTCCAGAAAACACCACAGAACGATCCAATATTTAGTGGCTTGGAAACACCTCCCCTCCTCAGAAAATGAGTGGGTCAATAAACTCCACGTTAAAGCACCAAAGTTGCTTAAGAGATTTCATACAGAATATCCGAACAAACCGGGTTAACATTTATATTTTTCCCCTACAGATGGACCTATCTTTTTTTAAAAGGAGAGCAGACTGTCAGAATCCATTTATATCCCATTGATAAATGTATGTCTAAAATATTATACCCCTCCCTGGATTCTGCCATTTTCCCGAGGGGAGAAGAGAAGATGTTTATTCAGCCTGCCTGTAGGCTGTCTTCAAAGACCAGGGAAAACCTTTTGAACTGAGGACAACAAAGGGAGGGAAGGGAGAAGGAGATATGGTTTGTATCTCCATTTGAATCTGAAAAGGAAGGAGGCAATAGTCATAAAGGCACGGGAAGATCCCTCTTTCCCACGAAAGGGTTTGACACCTAAGTTTAATTGATGTGGGTCTGACCAAATGGGTTTGAGGGGAGGGGGTTGAACCGGGAACTCTTTATAAAGTATCAAAGTGTAACACAATGCCAGATCCTGTCTTCTATTTCCACAACTGATCATGTCCTAGTAAAAACTCCTTTTGGACAAGACCTGGCTCCAAGAGTTCTTTATTCTCCTAAGATGTGGATTGGGGTGGGTCCTGACAGACAGGCCCAAAGTTACCCAGGTGGCTTCATGCCCAAGACAGAACTAGAATACAGTATTCTGGGTGTGTTTTTTTTAGACTGTTACCTTAACCATATACCAAACTGGCTGACTGCTACTGTGTTTTAGTATAACAATAATCAGATGCAGCTCATGTCAGGATTATATTGTGTTTTGCACAGTATGTTAGATGCTACAGGAGAATTGTTTCTGAAATCTTGATCTGCTTATTTTGTTTTATAGATGGCCATTCTCCAAAGCATCCCATAAGACCAGACCGATACACTACTGATCTTTGCAATGCATTCTGACCTACAAATGAAGTTTAAAAGCCTTGTCTTTACATCTGGTAATGTTAATTTTCTTAATCTTATAATACAGGCATGTCAAACTCACGACGTCACATGACATCGCGCGATGTATCACAACTTTTCCCCATTGCCAGCAATGGGGTGGGAGCAGTTTTGTCGTGACGCATCTGCCCCACAGGCCGGCCGTTTGACATGCCTGATATAATAGTTCCTTTTTTTCAAAAGGTATGAGGCTGAAAGCAATCCCATAACAACTTGAACAAAGTCTTGCAGATGAAGAAAGAGACTAGACCTGGCTGGGATTGTCTTTTCTGCAGATGTGCAGAAGATGCAAACAGGCTGATAAAATGCAACTATTTAAGATGTCCTTTCTCTTTGCAAAGCATGGTCATCCTTTAGAGATGCTAGAAAGATTTAGAGTTTAGACTGAAAACTGACTAATTAAATGCTGTTTTCATTCTGCAGAATAAGCTTCCAAATAACAGCAAACAAGGCCTACCCCCCTACCCCACCCAGAGTCCATTTTAAAGGAGAGAGAAAAATGGGAAAACAGATGCTTTTGGCTTATCTGCAGCTTGCTTGCTAGTTAGCTGTTTCTGACATCCTTAAAAGCTAGTCATCCTGATTTAAAGGAAGGGGTTTTGGAATCAAAAGATATGGAGTATGGAGGTTATGTTGATACATTTATTATTTTAAAATTAGCTGCTGTGTATCAATGTCTTAGCAAACTGCAGTATCTGATTGATGCTGTCTGGGCTCTGAAACTAAGCAGTCTCAGTCAGTACTTCTGTGGGGGACCTTCATAGAGTCCCAGGGAAAGAAGCCAAACAGGAAGGAAAGAAAAAAATCTTGGGAGAAGATCAAAGTACAGTAAACCTCTTCCAAACGTGGATGTGTTACTGCATCCCACTAGGTGGCATTGTGAAGCCAGTTAATTAAACAGTAATTTAATAGGGGAAAAAAGCAAACATCCATATTCTGTGCTCAGAATTTTACCTGTGTGGATGCTGGGCAATCTGCCATTTATTTCCATTTTCTTAAGGATTGTTTCCTTCTGTATGACTTACAGTTGGGAACCTAGCCAATTTGCTGCTCTATCTGCTGGGTTTTGCTTTGCCAAAACAGCACCTGCTTGTTGGCAGCTGTCCACATGCCTGGGAAATTAATTGCAGGGAGTGTGAGCTGGATGAGAGCAACAAGCAGTGCAGGCAAACTCAACCCAAGTCAAGACTAGATGAAATAAGAATTTAATCCCAACTCAAGGAACCCTAAAATTCCTCATAATTAAGTAAATTCTTAAATAGGGAACCTGTGAACAAGACTTTCCAAGATGATTTTCAGAAACCTGTACCTACTGGACAACAGAATAAACTCAATCAATAGCATGATTTATCATGGTCTGGCTTCGTACATGATGCTAAGCTATAAAAAGATTTGTTCAGTTTTGGGTTAGTGTGATGTGTAAATCCAGCAATTGGAATATATAAATCAAGATTTATGGATTAACATTGTCACTGTGTCTTGCTCAATACTTTATGGTTAAAATGAACCATAGGCTAGTCTAGAAATGTACATTATTTGCATTTGGTGTGGGCAAAACTGCTTCAGAGCCAATATCGGCACCTTTGCTGGACACACAATGGATGTTATTTGGTGAACAGGCCATCCCTGTGTGGGAAGAATCCAGAGAAAGAAATATTTTGGGAAATATTAAAAAGGCAGAATATATTTCCCCAAATGATTTTAAAGGCAAAAACCAACACACACACACACACACACACACACACACACACACCAAGTCTCTCTGCCCCAGACAGAAACCAGGTCTGCAGAAGTGCAGATGTGGTAATCTTGTCAGAAAGATTGGAGTCAGGAAACTGGGATTAGGAAGAAAGATCCCTAGAATCAACAATCCTTCACCCAAAAAATCCCAAACAGGATATAGTCGTCAGCCACAGCCCCAGGGAAGCAGGATATGACCTTTGGGACATAATAGGATTAACCCACCACCATCAGAATACCAGAAAGGCACACTCAGACTCAGGTCAAAGTTCATGCCACAGGAACAACTCCAAACAAAAGCTCAAGAAGATATAAAAACCCACTCCCTACTACATATGCTTTCTCTTTTCTTCCAGAGCCATCTTTCTGTCTGGCTCTCCTCTTCAATAAACTACAACCTTCTTTCTAAAGCAGTCTCCATGTTGTTTATTCCTGGCTTGGACTGGACCCTGATGAAGACTGTTATGTACATAGGGGATGTTACACAGATATAAGCCACTGACACCACCAGGTGGCAGGGTGCCCTGTCCGGATTGGCAGGGTAGTCTTTGGCGGGAAATCCAGATATTCGGATTGGTTCCAAGTATACCTGGCTAGGTATATAAGTGGGGCAGTTGCCCCTTTGTTTGCCCAGTCTGTGCCACATCAATAAAGAGTTGGAATGCTGACTCTTGTTGTCCAGAGTCGTCCATCTTGGCCATGTGGTCCGGAGCCCACTATTTAACAAAGACTTTTCCTTCAACACCTGGTGGCCATTTTGTGTTGCATGATAGGCTTAAAAATATTCCAAATGAATGTATGGCTCCCAAATGTTTACTCACCACAGGGCTAAATAAAAGTGGGTAATATTTGGATCCAAAGAGGGACAAAGGTGTCTGGGCTCTCACTGCATCTGCAGACAGCTTCTTAGATAAGCCTCCTCCTGAGTAGCTATTGCTTCCATGTCACCTGCTGATAGGGCATGACCACACTCAAAATAAGCATCTATCAGATGATAAACTAATAAGGACATTCCCCTATTCCCTATCAGTTCCTCAAGATGCTCTTTAGGACATCAGGCCGGTCCTTTGTTCTGTAGATCATAGAATATCAGAGCTGGAAGGTCTTCTAGTCCAGGGCTTTTCAACCTTTTCACCCATTGTACCACTTTTAGGATATGGCAACATCCGAGTACCACCAGTCGCCTAGCAAGGTGTCAAAAACTTGATGACCAAAAAAAAACCCAAAACGAAAAAAGTGATGAAGTACAGGTAGTCCTCGACTTACAACAGTTTGCTTAGTGACTGTTTGAAGTTACAATGGCACTGAAAAAAGTGCCCTCCAAGCCGCAGCCAAGCAAGACACCAGCCTGCCTGCCTGGCGGCGCTCTTCCTCCTGTCTGAGGTTTTCATTCTTGTGAGCATTTCTGTTGAGGATTGGCAGCGGTGGTGGGGAGGGGGTGTGTTTGGTTTTTATTCCCCCCATCTGTTGGGTGGTTGCAGCAGGTTTTGGTCACTTCACATGACCCTGGGACACTGTGACCATCATAAATATGAATCAGTTGCCAAGCATCTGAATGTAAATCACAAGACACTGGAGATGCTGCAACATTCCAGCTGATCGGCGCTTCTTCTGGGCTCAGAAGCACCAGGATCAGCGCCGAGCTCCAGCTGGAGCCTGGTGCTGATCCTGGCGCTTCCACTGAGCCCTGACAGCCCCAAAGAAGTGCTGATCCTGGCACTTCTGCTGAGCCCTGACAGCCCTGCAGCTCCAGCCATCTCTCGCTCAGGCTTGTGTGGTGCTGCCACCGGTTCAGCTCATTCCCCTCCCCCACTACCACTTTTCTAGGATGGTCGCATACCACCTGACAGGTGCCAATGTACCACAGGTGGTACCCGTACCACTGGTTGAAAAGCCCTGTTCTAGTACAACCCCCTGCTCATGCAGGAGACCCTATACCATTTCAGACAGGTGGTTGTCCAGTCTCTTCTTAAAAGCCTCCATTAATGGAGCACCCACAACTTCTGAAGGCAAGCTGTTCCACTGGTTGATTGTTCTCACTGTCAGGAAATTTCTCCTTAGTTCTAGGTTGGATTTCTCTTTGATTGGTTTCCATCCATTGTTTTTTGTCTTACCTTCAGGTGCTTTGGAAAACAGGTTGACCCGTTCTTTGTAGCTGCCCTTCATATATTGCCACAAAAATAGAATACCAGTTTTCCATAGATTTATTTTTTATTGAAAGAATCTGAGAAATAATGGAAATGGGGACCCTGAGATGCTCCAACAAATATATTGGCAGACACAGGTTGGCTCTTCCTGGCTATCCATATTATTTAAACCCAATCAATGGGTCATCACACTTATACACTTTCACGTCTCTCATGATGCTGAATCTGTAGAACATGTCTATAGGAGCCACTGTTTAGCTCTATAGTTATGTTGTAGCTCTCCTCTACCTCCAGTTTCACTAAACTCTTGGAGGTAATGGATATGAGCTTCTCTATGAATTCCTCATTGTCTTCAGTATCATCCAGATTCTCAGCAGAATTGACATCTTGCTTACCAGCAGCATCTGAGGAGAGAAAGAGAGGGATATTAAAAGAAGCTATTGCAAAGCAGATATCAAGTTCTAGTTTATCTTAGCATTGATTGGGAAATTGAATGTGGTTTACAAAAGTTATATTGTCTGATTTCAGCTGAGAAGAGTCTGGGCATTCAATGATCCAATTTTCTTTCCACTGGGATTTTACATCAAAGTTAGTATTATGCAACTGCTATGCAGATATCAGTGGGAAAAGGTTAAAGCCAGAAAAGGTTTGAAACAATTTTACTCTTCTTTAAATGGAGATTAAAACTATCTTCCTATATTTGCAGTTTGATCAGCATCAGCATTTCAAATGTATGTATATGAGTGTGTTCATTGCCTTAATTAACCCCAAAATGGACTAAGGCAGGGCTTTTCAACCAGTGCTATGGGTACCACCTGTGGTACATTGGCACCTGTCAGGTGGTACACGACCATCCTAGAAAAGTGGTAGCGGGGGAGGGGAATGAGCTAAACCAGTGGCAGCACCACACAAGCCTGAGCGAGAGATGGCTGGAGCTGCAGGGCTGTCAGGCCTCAGCGGAAGTGCCAGGATCAGTGCTTCTTCGGGACTGTCAGGGCTCAGTGGAAGCGCCAGGATTAGCAGCAGGCTCCAGCTGGAGCTCGGCACTGATCCTGGTGCTTCTGAGCCCAGAAGAAGCACCGATCAGCTGGAATGTTGCAGCATCTCTAGGGTCGTGTGATTTACATTCAGATGCTTGGCAACTGTTTCATATTTATGACGGTCACAGTGTCCCAGGGTTATGTGAAGTGACCAAAACCTGCTGCAACCACCCAACAGATGGGGGGAATAAAAACCAAACACACACCCCTCCCCACCCCCGCTGCCAATCTTCAACAAAAATGCTCACAAGAATGAAAACCTCGGACAGGAGGAAGAGCGCCACCGGGTGGGCAGGCAGGTGTCTTGCTCGGCTGTGGCTTGGAGGGCACTTTTTTCAGTGCCATTGTAACTTCAAACAGTCACTAAGCGAACTGTTGTAAGTCGAGGACTACCTGTATTCATCACTTTTTTCCTTTTTTTTTTTGGACATCAGGTTTTTGACACCTTGCTAGGCGACTGGTGGTACTCGGATGTTGCCATATCCTAAAAGTGGTACAATGGGTGAAAAGGTTGAAAAGCTCTGGACTAAGGAACAAGACCATAATATTAAGGGAGCAGTACCTAGAGTACTTTGCTATATGCGTAAGACCTTTACAAAGACTTTCTGAGTACTGATCCAGTCATAAAAGCAGTAGTAAGACTGTTTCTCAGTTGTATCTGTAAATGAATTAATTTCTTTCATGAAGGTAAGGTAAAGGTAAAGGTTCCCCCGCACATGCGTGCTAGTCATTTCCAACTTTAGGGGCCCGTGCTCATCTCCGTTTCAAAGCCGAAGAGCCAGCCCTTGTCTGAGGACATCTCCGTGGTCATGTGGCCGGCATGACTAGATGCCAAAGGCGCACGGAATGCTGTTACCTTCCCACCGTAGTGGTCCCTATTTTTCTACTTGCATTTTTTACGTGCTTTCGAACTGCTAGGTTGGCAGAAGCTGGGCCGAGTAACAGGCGCTCACTCTGTTACACGGCACTTGGGATTCGACCTGCCAAACTGCCGACCTTCTGATCGACAAGCTCAGCGTCCTAACCCACTGAGCCACCGCGTCCCTTCCTTTCATGAAAGTACTAAATTAAAATTATTACTATGTATTTCAAAATGAGAGCAGTACATTTACATTTGCACTAAACCATAGTGTGATTTGTTTGGTTTTGACTTGTGTGAACTTATTTGGTCATGCAATAAATGTTGGTTCAGCAAACAATACAGTATGTAAACTAGTCATTATTAACATTATGCATTTTTGTTGTTATAATTTTAACACTGTTGAGGAGAACCAGTATTTGTGGTGTTTTGTCTTCAGGTGCCTGGGTAACTTTATATTTTAGGGTATTGTGAACCACAGTTTGGGAAGAGCATAACTTCATGCTCTGTGTCAGGAAAGCAATTCAGCCTCATTTGAGAAATATCTTTCTCCTATTAGTGTGTTTGGAAGCCTTTGTGGTTTCCTCAACCTAATAATCCATTGTAAGGAAAATAAATAAATCCAATACTATGGGTTTATACAGGTGAAACTCAAAAAATTAGAATATCGTCCAAAAGTTCATTTATTTCACTAATGCAACTTAAAAGGGGAAACTAATATATGAGATAGACTCATTACATGCAAAGCAAGATAGTTCAAGCCCTGATTTGTCATAATTGTGATGATTATGGCTTACAGCTCATGAAAACCCCAAATCCACAATCTCAGAAAATTAGAATATTGTGATAAGGTGCAATATTCTAGGCTCAAAGTGTCCCACTCTAATCAACTAATTAAGCCATAACACCTGCAAAGGGTTCCTGAGCCTTTAAATGGTCTCTCAGTCTGGTTCAGTAGGAATCACAATCATGGGGAAGACTGCTGACCTGACAGTTGTGCAGAAAACCATGATTGACACCCTCCATAAGGAGGGAAAGCCTCAAAAGGTAATTGCAAAAGAAGTTGGATGTTCCCAAAGTGCTGTATCAAAGCACATTAATAGAAAGTTATGTGGAAGGGAAAAGTGTGGAAGAAAAAGGTGCACAAGCAGCAGGGATGACCGCAGCCTGGAGAGGATTGTCAGGAAAAGGCCATTCAAAAGTGTTGGGGACTTTCACAAGGAGTGGACTGAGGCTGGAGTCAGTGCATCAAGAGCCACCACACACAGACGGATCTGTGCTTCAAATGTCGTATTCCTCTTGTCAAGCCGCTCCTGAACAACAAACAACATCAGAAGTGTCTTACCTGGGCTAAAGAAAAACAGACCTGGTCTGTTGCTCAGTGGTCCAAAGTCCTCTTTTCTGATGAGAGCAACTTTTGCATCTCATTTGGAAACCAAGGACCCAGAGTCTAGAGGAAGAATGGAGAGGCACACACTGCAAGATGCTTGAAGTCCAGTGTGAAGTTTCCACAGTCTGTGTTGATTTGGGGAGCCATGTCATCTGCTGGTGTTGGTCCACTGTGCTTCATTAAGCACCAAAACCTGGTTCAATGACCGTGGGATTACTGTGCTTGATTGGCCAGCAAACTCGCCTGACCTGAACCCCATAGAGAATCTATGGGGCATTGCCAAGAGAAAGATGAGAGACATGAGACCGAACAATGCAGAAGAGCTGAAGGCTGCTATTGAAGCATCCTGGTCTTCCATAACACCTCAGCAGTGCCACAGGCTGATAGCTTCCATGCCAGGCCGCATTGAGGCAGTAATTGCTGCAAAAGGGGCCCAAACCAAGTACTGAGTACGTATGCATGCTTATACTTTTCAGAGGTCCGATATTGTTCTATGTACACTCCTTGTTTTATTGATTGCATGTAATATTCTAATTTTCTGAGATTGTGGATTTGGGGTTTTCATGAGCTGTACGCCATAATCATCACAATTATGACAAATCATGGCTTGAACTATCTTGCTTTGCATGTAATGAGTCTATCTCATATATTAGTTTCCCCTTTTAAGTTGCATTACTGAAATAAATGAACTTTTGCATGATATTCTAATTTTTCAAGTTTCACCTGTATAGCAAGCAGATTTCACAATCTGGGCTCTCATAAATATAGTTCACTGCCTTATTTATCGCAACCCTTAAAAGTGTTTCTCAACTTTGGCGACTCTTTTTTTTTAATTAAAAAGTTTTAGAATACATTTTATCTTTAACAAACAACAAAAAAAAAGAAAAAAGAAAAAGAAAAAAAACCCCAGCCCCCTTCCCTCCCACCCTCCCCAACCCTCCTCAACCCCACCCTCCCTTTCCCCTTCCCCCCCCCCCCACTTCCCAGAGCAGAATACAGGGTATAAAAATACAAACAATCATAATCTAGCTTACGCAAACAATCCTGAACTATATAGACCAGACGTGTCAAACACAAGGCCCGGGGGCCGAATCCGGCCCGTGAAGTGGTTTCATGCGGCCCGCGAAGCCATCCTGGAAACGGTGAGGGAACGGCCCCCACTGCCTTGGCCCTGGCCCAGAGACCCTCCTTCTGCCAGAGACCCTCAGATCTGTCCCACTCCTGCCCAGGACCCCATAGGCACCCTTGATGCGAACGATGTAGAGCTGGCCATGCCCACCCAGTAGGCCATACGCACTCTGGCCACGCCCACCCAGTAGGCCATGCCCACCCAGGCCACACCCACCCGGTCCCCTGAGGGCAACCACAATGCTGATGCGGCCCTCAATGAAATTGAGTTTGACACCCCTGATATAGACTATCGAACTTTAACTCATATAGATAAACTCCAAACATATATATATACATCATATCAATAATTATTCAAAAACAAGATAATACTTTCCAATCTACCCAATAAAAACAATCACAAATAAAACAATTTATATCAATTGTCTAAAGCTGTTCTTCTTCCCAACTAAGCTTTAAATTCATATTATCCTGATATATTATACAAATTAAAATACCATAGATTACTTCCAAACTTAAAATTTTTTTATATAATCACATCATTCTTATATTCTTATATTCTATTACCTACTCCAATATTGCCCATAAAAGTATTACAAATTAATTTCAATCACACATAAAACAATTTATATCAGTTTTATAAAACTATTCTTCTATCCAACTAAACTTTAACATACTAAAACCAAGTTTATACAACCTTTCCTTCTCCTAATGTATTATACAACTTAAAATACCATACATTACCTTCTAGGCTTAAAACTTTCCATCCAAATAACAAAGCATAACCTACAGAGTATCAATAAACACTACTACAAATCTTCCCAATTAAATTTTCATAATCATCTTAAAACTAAAGCAACACAAAATATTATATAATTATTTTATAAGGGTGAAAAATGAATCCCCAAATACTTAATCCTTCTAGCATCCTTATTACATTATTATCTCTTGCAATTATGCAACTAAATCCTCAGGTTTGCTTCATTCTTCCAGAAGCAGCACACCTCTTCCAATTTCTGGCCTTCTCCCGTGGTGATAAAATTTGACCCACTCCTGTAGCTTTCACATCTGTCTGCGTTAACCCTTCAACATCTTGTGGATTCTCTCTGGAACGTTGAGGCTCTCTGTCACCTTTTTTCTTTGTAGACTCCAAAGACGGTATGGGGACTGCTTTTAAAACATTACTGTAAAAGTCACGTGCCTGAATCACCGTGGTAAGACAATGCCTCGTACCTTCATAAGTCACCACCATACCCTCTGGTATTTGCCATCTAAACTTAATATCACGTCGTCTCAATTCTTGTGTCAAAAAAGCAAATTCCTTCCTTTTTCTTAAAATTCTTGCAGGAATCTCTTTTAAAATCAAAACTTTTTGCTCATCCATTACAAAATCAATATTATAGGAGGCCTGGATAACTTCATTTCTAATCTTTCTCTTTGTAAAATAAACCACCACATCTCTGGGTAATTTCCTTTGTCTTGCAATCCACAAATTAACACGGAAGATTTTATCTATATCTTCCATTATTTCATCTGCTGGTCGCTCCAACATCCCTTCCAAAACCTCAGAAACCATTTTCGTCAAATTTTCCTTAGGATTTTCTTTTAGGCCTCTGATTCTCAAAGCAAACTCCATCTGAGAATACTGTGTCGAAATCAAATCATAATCCATTTTCTCTATCACATTTTAAGTTTCTGTCATTTTGGCTTCCATTCTGATATCATTTTGAACAAGATCTTCCACTCTTTCATCCAAAATCTCAATGCTTTTAGCCAAATTTGACATTACAGATGTGATGTCTGCTCTCATTTCTGCTAATTTCTCTGTAAACGTCTCCTCCAACTTTTTCTCCATTATCTCAACAAATTGTTGCATTTGCTTTTCCATAGTCTCTTGCAGCAAACTCTGCAAATCTTTTACTGTAAAAGCTGATACAGATTCAGATGCAGAGGACAATGAAGTTTTCACCGAAGACTGCTGCCTCAGGGCAGGAACTTTAGAAGATATAGCCGCCATTTTCACCCTCTATTGTTAACTACGCACTTTCACTTGCAAATTCAGCAAAGTCCATTGAGTTAAAGATCAAAACATCATCTTCACCAAAATCTCCTGCATCGCTCTGCCTGCGTCCTCGTTCTCAAAGGCTCTTCCTTGCTAGCAGGGATGGTTGCGAACGCCCTGTTCTGCTCCAAAAAACCCGGAGCAGAGACGCCTTGCAGTCCGGAGCATGCCCAGGCTTCGGGGGAGCTCAATCCTTCCGCCACCAAAACTCTAAGTTCTGGCGGCCCCGGAGAGCTCTACCCCTACCTGGACGCTCACCCCCTCCTCTTCTCCCAAGGTGGGGGCTTCCGAGCCACTGAACAGCTGATCGATGCTGTTTTCGGCAGCTCTACGGAGCCGCGAGGCTGACAGCCAAGAAATGGCTGCCTCCGGCGTCGCCTTGCCATCCAGAAGCCAACTTTGGCGACTCCTAAGATGTGTGAACTTTAATTCCCAGAATTTTCCAGCCAATATGGCTAGCTGGGGAATCCTGAGAGTTGAAGTCCATATATGCTAAAGTAGCTAAGATTGAGAAACACTGCCTTAGATAAGTTTCACCTTCCCAGAAGATGAGCTGGAATGTGCTGAATCTTTTTTTTTTTGCCGCTGGAGGGAATGTAGGAAATGCAAATACAAATTCTCATCATCAAGGTCAATAGCCTCTCTGATTTGGAATTATGGAAGCTGTGATGGAAGAAATCTTCTGGTGCACAGTAAAATGGGAGGGGGAGCAGCTGTGGAACAGGAACATATAAGGGAAACCTTCACTGGATTGATAACCAGTCCCTTCTAAAGTATGGTTGCTGAGGTAACTTAAAGCCTCTTCCTTAGGGACTGAGAATGCCTGTGTAGGAAGTCAGCAATCCCCCCCATGAGACGGAAATATTTTGGGGGATATTAAAAGGCAGAATATTATATTTCCCCAAAGGAATAATAAAAAAAATCTTAGGCAGAAACCATCCCCCCGCAAGTCTCTCTGCCCCAACCAGAGGCCAGCTTTTAGAAATGCAGATTTGGGGCCACCTATTCATAAGCAAAATGCCTTCAGCCCCAGCCCCAGAGAAGGTTCGAGCTGATGGGATTAGAAAAACAAAGACTCCAAGGAACATGACCTTTAGGATGATTAAACCACCGCCATTAGAATACCAAAAGGGCACACTCAAGCTCAGGTCAAAGTACAAAGCCACAGGAACAGGAAGAACTCCAACACAAAAGCCCAAGAAGGTATAAAAACCCACCACTCCCAGCTCCATTTTGTCAGCTATCCCAGAACCACATGCTGTTGGTTCTGTTCTTCAATAAATTAACCTTCTTTCCAGCCTCCATTTTATTCCCAGCTTGGAAGTGAAACTGATTTTTCTTTCAATACCCGCATCCCTTCTTTTTAACTAATTGAGGTTTACGGTATATCGCTGGCTATTGCCTAAGATTAAAATCAGCCCACACCTGCTTTCAAAGACCTCCTTGGGAGGAAAAAAAAGACAGAGAAGCTTTTTTGTTACATACTCTCCTTTATTTGAGAATTTCAGACTTGGGTTTTACAAGCTTCCCAAGGGGCTCAATGCCAGTGTCTTCAGCAGATGGCTGCTGTCTTTCTCCATGAGTTCCTTTCTTGGCGGGGGGAGGTAGGCATGCACTCAGCACAAGAGGACTCAAGTCACCAGTGGGAGCAAACAGACAACCACCAGATGGACTTGAGCCAGCTGAATGACACCCTTCCACCATTGCGCACTTGTCGGGGGCGACATTCCGTGCCACTTGCATGTGTCTGAGTGACTGACTCTGCAGTTTCGAGTTCCAGGAAAACCTTCAGAGAACTCAGTTCAAATAGCGCTGGAAAAACATTATGGTTTGTAGTGAAAAACCAGAAACCAGTAGCAATGAGAAATCCTAGTTGTCAACTCTACAATGAGAAGGTGTTTTGTTAGTCAAAATAATCTTATGTCCCATGAGAACCAAGGTCATCTGCTGCTCCCGAGGCTAGGCGTTGCATAAAAAGCCCACCAAATAAGTATATTGGGGAATGTAGTTGCTTGCATAGTTTTGTGAGTGGGTCCTTAACTTTTTAATTGAGCAATTGTTGTTTGTGTATTCAGACTTGGTTTCACTTTTGACCGTGCTGATACTTTGTAACTAATAAACCTGTTCTTTGACGAACTTTCAAACCTCGGAGTTCTGTTTTATTCATCTCTGTCTGTCAGAACCATGACATTAAACCAAGTCTCTTAAAACTTAAATTTTCTTTCGGGGTGCTGGCCCTGACTGCCTACCCATCTTTTGGGAGAGTGGTAAAGACTCAGTGAAGATTTGATGATGGAGGAAAAGAGTGGAGCCATTGCCGGCCACAACAGAACTCCAGCTGTTGGAGCACAAGCAGCCGCTCCAGCCACCGAGGAGGCGTCAGTGGCAGGGGCTCAGCCAAAGTCCCAGTTGATCCAACCTGGGAAGCTGGTACCACAGGGGGGAACTAGGATCCTAGCAGATCTCTATCAAGCCAAAGCTGCCCCTCAGTGCAGAAGCACTCCTGTTGCCGCTGAAGAGGAACTCCTGTTGCTGCTGTCCCAGGGGTTTTCGTCCACGGCATGCCAGAAGGGCAAGGGATCGATTGGAGGGGATGACTCCGGAGACTGGAAGTTCCAGTCCACAGTCCACAGCCCCTCACTCGGGCAGCTGAAGGAAGTTCAGCAGATTGGAGGTAAAATACGGTTTCCGTTGCCCAGGATGTGTGCGCCGTGGGGGGGAATGCCAAGGGCTACCCATCTCTTCCCCCCCCTCACCGGAGTCCCAGCCCGACTGTGGGAGCCCGTGCTGCCTCACCTATTCCCCAGCCAGCTGTGATGTCGAGCCCTGTATCCCAACCAAGCCCGCTGCCGCAGCCTCAAACTACCAGTCCAGGAGCCCAGCCAAGGGAAGTCTGGAGGGTGGTTCGACCATGTCCCCAGAACCAACAAGCAGCTCAGCAGCAAGTGCAGGCAGCCCCACCATGATTTGAGCCACCTCCCAGCAAGCCCACCTTTGATGGGGACCCCGTGAAGCTATCCTTCTTCCTGAACCAAGTGTGGGCTCATCTAGATTGCTACGCTTATGCCTACTTGGATGATGCCGTGGCAGCCAATTTGTAGGGGGAAACGGCCAACTGGTTGACCAACCTCCATGATGAAGGGGCTCCTTAGCTGTAGAATGCTAACCTATTCGTGGAGCAACTGAGAGGTCATTTTGAAGATGAATCCCAGACCCTTTTGGCCGAGAAAGAGATCCATCGTCTGAAGCAAAAAAAAAACAACCCACCTCGCTAAGGAATACGTTCATGAATTCAAGTGAGTTGCTGGTCGACTAGGGCAGTAACCAGAACGATCGTTGATCAGCTACTTCAAGCAGGGGATAGACCGTGAACTACTCCAAGCCTACATCATTTGGGGCTTCCCTAACCAATTGCGTGAGTGGTACAGCATGGCGGTGATGCTGGACATCGAATTGGATCGCCACAGAAAGCCAGGCACAGGCGAACGCAAGCCACTGTGTGCCCAGGAGAAGCGCCTTTTTGGCCGACATTCCCAAGCCAACACGACCACCAGCATCCCCCAAGCACCAGTCAGAACTCCAATCAAATGCTACCGATGTGGCCAAATGGGTCACCATGCTGTGGAGTGCCTAGCACCCAGCACCCAGCACCCAGGCCAGAAGCACACCAGCTGCCACCTCTAAGCCATGAAAAAAACCCCAGAGGAGGGAGAGAGAAGACAAAGTGGGCACGGCAGAACCCAGCTGTTGGACGCCACCCTCCTGCTGAGTCCGAGGCAAGAGCCCAGCCAGAGCCATTGCAGATGCTGGCACCCTATGACAGTGATGAGGAAGGCAAGGAAAGGAATGTATGGCATTTGAAGCCGTATAATATCTTAAGAGAAGAAAAGATTGTACAAACTTGGTTTCAGTATGGGCAATTACAGGCCAGGTGGAAAGAAGACCAGAAAATTGGTTTTTCAATGACTGATGAAAATTTGGTAAAGCAAATTAGAGATCAAGGTCAAGCACATATTAAAAGGATATATCTTGCATTGATAGAAATTGATTCAGAGACAGAACTTGTTAAAGACTGTATGATAAAGTGGGCTCAGAATTTTCAAGAAGTTATTACAATGGATATTTGGGAAAAGATTTGGGTAAGAAATGTAAAATTTACGCAAGCTCAAAACTTAAGAGAGAACTTTTATAAAATGTTTTATAGGTGGCACTTAGATCCTAAAAAATTAGCAAGTATGTATCCGAACTGCCAGCCTAAATGTTGGAGGTGTGGCGGTGAAGATGCAACGTATTTTCATATATGGTGGACCTGTAAAAAGGTTAAAGCTTTTTTTATTAAAATCTGGTGGAACATGCAAAAGATATTTAAGAAAAGGATAAAGTTTTGTCCGCAATTGTTTTTATTGGGCATTATTACTGATACTACTGTTGTGGACACTAAGTTGATGTTGAATTTAATTACGGCAGCAAGACTTTTAGTAGGGCAATATTGGAAGAAGGAAGAACTGCCGACCATAGAAGAATGGACTTTAAAAGTTTCCAACCTGGCGGAAATGGCAAAGATCTCAGCGTACTTGAAAGACCATTCGCAACAGAGATATATTGTAGAGTGGAAAAAATGGATTGATTATATCCAGAATAAATATGGGACTAAAAAGTTTCATCTAGCATTTGAATAAGTATTGATGTGATATTTATATTGCTTGTAGTTATTTTATAAGAGTTAAAGTGCGATAGATTTAACAGTTTATTGTTGTTTGCATAAGGTAGATTATGATTGTTTGTATTTTTATACCCTGTATTTAGCTCTGGGAAGTCAGGGAGGGGGGAGGGGGAGGTGAGGGAGGTTTTGGGGAGGGTTGGGGAGAGGGGAGGGGGTTGGGAGGGGTTTTGTTTTGTTAAAAAATGTATTATAAAACTTTTCAATAAAAAAAAGGAAGGCAAGGAGGATCTGATGGTAAGTCAACCCATCCCACCTTTTGCCATCCCCAAGATAATAGTACCCCAAAACGGGGCCCAAATGGACTTAAATGTGCTAATAGACTCAGGTTGCACCAGGCACCTAATTAATCTACCCACAGTGCTCAAGCTGGGGATTTGGGCAAGGCTGTTGCCCCTAGCCTTGAGATTTGAACAAGCTGACGGGTCCCTTATTGGCGGTGCACCTGCCACGCACCTGACAGAACCAGTGCAATTGGAAATGGGCCAGCACTGGGAAATCATTGTTTTGTGGTGGTCCCAAAAATGACTGAGGCTGTTTTTGGGTCTGTCCTGGCTCAACAAGTGGCGCCCAACCATCTGGTGGGAGAATGGAGTGAGGAACTTAAGATTCAGGGTAGGTCCCTTCTCCCCTGCCACCACCAGTGATAGATTGCTGGAAATATTCTAGCCTGCCTTTTTTAATATTTCCCCAAATGTTTCATTCTCTAAGCGGGGGTGGGTGGGTGTTACTCACTCCCTACAGCAGGGGTGTCAAACTCAATTTCATTGAGGGCCGCATCAGCATTGCGGTTGCCCTCAAGGGGCCAGGTGGGTATGGCTAGGGTGGACGTGGCCTACTGGGTGGGCGTGGCTAGAGTGCATATGGCCTACTGGGTGGGCATGGCCAGCTCTACATTGTTCGCATCAAGGGTGCCTATGGGGGCCTGGTCAGGAGTGGGACAGATCTGAGGGTCTCTGGCAGAAGGAGGGACTCTGGGCCAGGGCCAAGGCAGTGGCTGGCGGCCGTTCCTTCACTGTTTCCAGGATGGCTTCGCAGGCCACATGAAACTACTTCACGGGCCGGATCTGGCCCCCGGGCCTTGTGTTTGACATGCCTGCCCTACAGTATGTTATGGAAATATTAAAGGCACTGTCCTTAACCCTGAGGAGTCTGTGTTGTTCACACATGGTGGGGGAAAATGCTTTGGGATTAAGATGATAGGACTTCCGGTGGCGACGCGACGCTGAAGACAGCCACCTCTGGGCTGTCCGCTCTGCGGCTTCGTAGAACCGCCGAAAACAGCGCCAATCAGCTGTTTCGGCTGTTCGGAAGTCCCCTCCTCGGGAGAAGAGGAGGGGGTAAGGCCCCAGGTAGGGGTTGAGCTCTCCGGGTCCGCCTGAGCTTTTAGTTTGGGCGGCTGAAGGATCGAGCCCCCCCGAAGCCTGGGTTTGCTCCTGGCTGCGCAGCGTTTCTGCTCCGTGTTTTTGGGAGCAGAACCAAGCGTTAGCAACCACCCCTGCCAGCAGAAAGGACTTTTGAGTGTGAAGATGCAGGCAGAGCGATACAGGAGATCAAGGTGAAAGTGGATTTTTGTTCTCTAGTTCAACGGATTTTATGGACTCTGAAAGTGAAAGTGCGTAGCAAGTGAAAGTGGGGGAAGATGGCGGCTAAATCTTCCAAAGTTCTCAGGAGTGCGGGGGCTTCCCCGGTGCAACAGTCCTCGCTGCAAGCCTTATTGCCTCCTGCACCTGCTCCGGCACTGATGGTTAAAGATCTACAGGACGCTTTGGAAAAGCATTCACAACAAATAGCAGATATTATAGATGAAAAGATGGAAAAGCTGGAGGAGAAGTTTACAGCAATGAGGGCAGACATCTTGCCTGCACTTCAAGGTATGGCTTTATGTATTGAATGCTTGGACGAAAAAATGGAAGATCTTGGCCAAAATAATTCCAGATTAGAAGCAAAAGTATTAGAGACTGAAAATGTGGTGGATAAAATGGACGGTGACTTGACTCTGGTCCAGTACCACCAGATGGAGTTTGCTATCAGAATCAGAGGCTTAAAAGAGAACCCTAAAGAAGATTTAAAGCAGATAGTCTCTGAGGCTTTGGAAGGGGTACTGGGACAGTCAGCAGCTGAAATTGAGGGAAATATAGACAAAATCTTTTGTGTGAATTCATGGATTGCAAGGCAAAGGAAGCTACCTAGAGATGTGTTTGTCTACTTCACAAAGAGAGCAATCAGGAATGAAGTTATCCAAGTTTCTTATGATACTAAGCTTGTGGTTGCTGAGCAAGAAGTTTTGGTTTTAAAAGAGATTCCTCCAAGAATTTTAAGGAGAAGGAAAGATTTTGCTTTTCTGGCACAGGAACTTAAGAGACGTGATATCAAGTTTAGATGGGAGATACCAGTGGGTATGGTGGTGATGCATGAAGGTACGAGGCATCGTCTTGTCACAGTGATGCAGGCACGAGATTTTTTCAGCAATGTTTTAAAAGCAACCCCTTTACCACTTTTGGAATCTACAAAGAAGAATGGCGAGGGAAAGCCTCAAGATGCTGAAGGAATAACGCAGGCAGATGAGAAAGCTACTGGAGTGGATCAAATTACAGTTTCATCGGAAGATGCCAGAGATCAGAGGATGACGCGTGCTGCCTCGAAACGAGCGAGACGAGAGCAAGAGGAGGATCAACAGAAAGTTATGGAACCTTCAAAGCGTACCTATAGTGAAGCTGTGGGAGGGGCGCAGCCTAAGGAAGTTAAGGGACTCCTGACAGACGTGTTCCAGAAGCTTCGGGTCGCTAAGGATGGCGATTAAGTTTTTAACCTGGAATGTTAATGGCTTAAACTCACCACAGAAGAGAAAGAAAATTTTTCAATATTTAAAACAATTTAAGACTGATGTTATTTGTTTGCAAGAAACACATATTAGGGCTATGGACCAAAAGTACCTATTGAACTCTAGACTGGGTACACAATTTATTGCTTCTGCAATGAATAAGAAGAATGGAGTGGTTATCTATGATAAGAATACTATGACAGCGGAGTTAATAGAAGCAGATAAACAAGGAAGATATGTTATAATAGATTTGTTGTTAGAAGGCAAAAAAAAACGCTTCTGGTTGGACTGTATGCTCCTAATCAACAAGCTGATTTTTATAGTTCATTACACAGCAAGATTACTCAGTTGGATTATAAATCTTTTATTTTTATGGGAGATTGGAACGGTGTCTTGGATGTAAAACTGGACAAGTGTAGATCTTTTAGGCGTACTCCAAGCCACGCTAGATTGCCTAAATCTTTTTTTGAGATGAAGGATGATTTGGAGTTGCGAGACATTTGGAGAGAAAGACATTTACAAGAAAAGGATTATACTTTTTTTTCTGATAGACATCAATCTTTTTCCAGGATTGACTTTATATTAATGACTAATGATTTTTTTCCAGGATTAAGAAGAGAAAGATTTGTCCAAGAACTATGTCTGATCACAGTCCAGTCTGGTTAGAGATTGACAAGGATAATAGAGATAGGCGCTCTTGGCGTCTAAATGAGAACCTGTTTAGAAACGTGGAAGAATGCAAAAAACAGATGAAGGACTTCTTTGAAACTAACATGAATAAGGGTACCTCTATGGACATGGTTTGGGATGCTAGCAAAGCTTATATGAGAGGGGTGTTAATATATATGAACAACAAATACAGACATAACTTGGAATCTAGGAGGAAAGAATTAGAGAATGAAATTAGGGAAAAAGAAAAGGCCCTAATTTTGAATCCATCGGATGTGAAGATCAAAGAGGTTATTAATTTGTTAAGAGGACAGTTTGACAAGTTGATGGCTGACCAGGTGGCAACTAACTTACGGTTTGCTAGGCATAATACTTTTTGCAATGCCAATAAACCAGGCAGATGGTTAGCTTACATGTTAAGGAAGAAGCAAAGGGCTTCTAATATAGATAAAATAGAACATAAGGGTAAGGTTGTGTATCAACAGGATCTTATTAAGGAAGCTTTTGTGGACTTTTATTCTAAATTATATGCTAAAGATAAGATCAACGAAGCAGATATTGATGTATATTTGAGGACTGCTAACATCCCGGTTCTTACACAAGAACAAAGGGAAGAGATTAATCAATTGATAACAGAAGAAGAAATTCTTTTAGCAATTAAACAATTGAAGGTGGATAAAGCGCCAGGCACGGACGGACTGACTGCGGTGTATTACAAAGACCTACA
Source organism: Vipera ursinii (assembly GCF_947247035.1). NCBI lineage: Eukaryota > Metazoa > Chordata > Lepidosauria > Squamata > Viperidae > Vipera > Vipera ursinii. The sequence goes on from NC_139522.1 coordinate 25,888,396, forward strand.
ATTGGAGATGATAAAGCCATTAAGGGAATTGTTTCAGACAATTCAAAGGGGAGGAAGGGTGCCTCCGTCTTGGAGAACTGCTTTTATTTCTCTGATTCCGAAGAAAGATCAGGATGTCACTCAAGTAAGAAACTATAGACCAATATCACTTTTGAACACGGACTACAAGATATTTGCTAAGGTTTTAGCTAACAGATTGATGAGGGTTTTGCAACAGATAATTCATGGGGACCAAACTGGGTTCATTAGTGGCAGACAAATGAAAAATAATGTGAGGCATATAGTAGACTTGTTGGAATTTTTGGAAAGGAACAACCAGATCCCTGCGGCGCTGATTTTTCTAGACGCCGAAAAAGCCTTTGATCAACTGGATTGGCAATTTTTGATCAAAGTATTAGATAAAATGAATTTTGGGGATAAATTCTTACAACCAATTAGGGCATTATATCACAAACAAACAACCCGAATAATAGTAAATAATAGTTTGACTGAAGTATGTAATATTGAAAAGGGCACAAGACAAGGGTGTCCGTTATCACCTTTATTATTTATTTTAACATTGGAGATATTATTGATTAAAATACGGAATTCGGAAAAAATTAAGGGAATTCAAATTAGAGATCAGGATTATAGACTGAGGGCGTTTGCAGACGATCTGGTTGTTACGGTGACCCAGCCAAAAAATTCTGTTGTGGACCTGATGGAGATAATAATGCAATATGGGAAGGTTTCTGTATTTAAGGTTAATGTACAAAAAAGTAAAATATTGGCCAAAAATATGACAGTATTGCAAAAGGCCCTTTTAGAAGGGTTAACTGGATTTGAGATTGTTAAAAGGGTTAAATATTTGGGGGTGTACTTGTCACCCTCAAATGCAAAGTTATATAAAAATAATTATGAAAAGCTATGGGGAAAAATTCAAAAAGAATTGGAAAGTTGGAAAAAATTACAATTGTCTTTATTGGGAAGAATTGCAGCAGTGAAAATGAATGTTTTGCCTAAATTTCTATTCTAATTTCAAATGATACCTATTCTTAAAAAAGACTCAAATTTGGAGGAATGGCAAAAGGGTATCAATAAATTTGTATGGGCAGGGAAAAGGCCACAAGTTAAATTCAAGATTATGCAGGACACGCGTGAAAGAGGTGGTCTTAAAATGCCCAACTTTAAATTATATTATGAAGCTGCTGCATTGTCAGCGATAAGTGACTGGATTAATTTAACACAAGGGAGATTATTAAATCTTGAAGGCCACGACTTGTTATTTGGCTGGCATGCATATTTATTGTATGATAAGAAGGTAGATAATGTGTTTAAGGTACATATTTTAAGACAGGCATTGCTGAGAGTTTGGAAAAAGTACAGACATAAGCTAAACTACAAGATACCTTTATGGGCAATACCGAAACATGCAATAGAAAACATAAATGTTGGGTTCAAACATGATGTGACTACATACAAGGAAATCTTAAGTTTGGAGAGGAACGTATGGTGTTTGAAGCCGTACAACTTTTTACGAGAAGAGAAGATTGTTCAAACTTGGTTTCAATATGGTCAATTACGGGCCAGGTGGAAAGAAGACCAGAAAATTGGCTTCTCAATGACTGATGAAAATCTGGTAAAGCAAATTAGAAATCAGGGTCCAGCACATATCAAACGGATATATCTTGCATTGATAGAAATTGACTCAGAAACAGAACTTGTTAAAGATTGTATGATAAAGTGGGCTCAGAATATTCAAGAAGTTATTACAATGGACACTTGAGAAAAGATCTGGGTGAGGAACGTAAAATTTACGCAAGCTCAAAATTTAAGAGAGAACTTTTACAAAATGTTTTATAGGTGGCATTTAGATCCTAAAAAGCTTGCAAGTATGTATCCGAACTATCAACCTAAATGTTGGAGATGTGGTGGCGAAGACGCAACGTATTTTCATATATGGTGGACCTGTAAAAAGGTTAAAGCTTTTTGGATTAAAATCTGGTGGAATATGCAGAAGATATTTAAGCAAATGATAAAGTTCTGTCCGCAATTGTTTTTATTGGGCATAATCACGGATACTACTGCTGTGGACACTAAGTTGATGTTGAACTTAATTGCGGCAGCAAGACTTTTAGTAGGTCAATACTGGAAGAAGGAGGAACTGCCGACTATAGATGAATGGACTCTAAAAGTTTCTGACCTGGCGGAAATGGCAAAGATTTCGGCTTATTTGAAAAACCATTCGCAACAACGTTATATTATGGAGTGGAAAAAGTGGATTGATTACATCCAGAACAAATATGGGACTAAAAAGTTTCATTTAGCATTTGTATAAGTTTTGATGTGATATTAGTATTGCTTGTATTCATTTTACATGAGCTAAAGTGCGATAGACTTAATAGTTTATTGTTGTTAACATATGGTTGTTTATGATTGTTTTTACCTTTATACCTTGTATTTAGCTCTGGGAAGTCGGGGAGGGGGGAGGGGGGAAGGGGAGCGGGGAGGGTTAGGGAGGGGGGAGGGATTGTTAAAGATAAAATGTATTGAAAAACTTTTCAATAAAAAAAATGATAGAGGGATTTTTCTTCTGTTTTTGCCTAAATATGCAAATTAGATTTATAAGTTAGCATGCCAGCCATGGTCTATGTAGAAAGCAGAATTCTTCCTACTTAGGGGGAAGACTACCATACCAAGAAATCCTTGAACTGCAGATTAGAACAGGGAGGTGTTTTTTTTCTTTAAAACATCCTGGGGAATGGCTGTGGCAGCCCACTTCCATATCATGCCAAGGAAAGGGCCTAGATTCAGTCATATATGTCACCAGTAGTTTAGTTTGACTTAAAATGAATTTTATTCATGTTTAAACTTTACCTACCCATCCTAAAATATAGCTGGCTGCACATTTAAATATTGACCAATTACACAATAGGTTTATAGAGCCCCAGGTTCAAAACCTCCTGAAGCCACAGAAATTCACTATGTGGCTGGGCCAATAATTCTGAGTTCAACCCACCTCACAGGATTCAGTTGTGGGGATAAAATGAAGGGCTTACCCATGTAAGCCACCTTAAATTCTTGGAAGGTTGGCTAAATAAATACAAACAAATGTATACCGATTTGGAGTACTGATGGAGGCAGTATTTGATCTGTAAGCTTCTTTGCATCCAGCTGGCTACTGTTAATGTTAAATAGGATCCTGAAAAACAAAATCAGCACTGTTCTGAAAATATTGTGTGTTTTTTAAAAGCTGCTGCTGAAAATAAATAAAGATGGGTCCCAGCACCAAACCAGTGTAGTTAACTATTTTGTGCTTCATTATGCAATTTGCATATTACTTATTGAAAATATTAGAGTGATTTATTTTCAGTAACCATTGCATGTGGTACATACTGTAGGTGGTCTGAATGCACCCTCTTGTGGTGAGATGAAATACTGAATAAGTGAAGGCAAACAGTTATTATCATAGGTTTGATGTGTTAAATTTATGTGCAGCTATTCATTGTGCCAAAATGGTAACATGAGTAGCAACTATGGCAGCAAGGCTGTGATAAATAAGTCCTCTGATAAGCAAGTTACTAAGTTACTAAACCTTACTTATACCTATGAAACCCTCGTATCACATTTAAATGTATGCTTAATGCCCCAAACCTCATGAGGCAGAAATTTTGTCTTACACTGATTTTGAGGTTAAGTACAGGGTGATAGAGGGCTGATTGATCTTCAAAGGTCTGGACTTTTGTTCCTAGAACAGTACATTTTCTAGTTGTCTTCTGTTCAACACCTACATGAAACCACTGGATATCTTCATAAATCTAATAGGGGATTGCAGCTATTGTATACTCTTGACTGAACTCCTTCTATCTGAGATGGTTGTCCTCTCCCACCTAGTATGCAGCTTCAAGAGGGTTGCACACAAAGCACTGAGAGAGGAAGGCTACAGCTACATAACCAGCCAGATCAGCCAAATTAACCTTAATGATCAATGGGGTGACATTGATAGATGTTGCAGCCAGATCACCCTCACATACCCTTCATAAATCATGACCCTGGGCCAGCTGAGTCACATGGCCAAAGTCCTAGCTGAGTGCCTGATGTGGAGGAACAGGTTCAATCCTGACAGAATCAGGATGTACCCCCCCCCTTCTCAGGATGTTCCATAATTAACTTTTAGTGGGTTTCCACTTCCCTATTTGGGCTTGTTGTGCAATCTGGGGGCCCTCTCAGACTGCAACCTGCTCAAAGAACAGGTGGCACCTGTGGGCCAAGAGGGACTTTGCACAGGTATACTTAATGTGACAGTTGTGACCTTTCCTGGACTGGGACACCTTTCATGTCCTGGTTATCTCCCATTATGGCTTACCGTAATGCACTCTAAATAAGCCTGCTGTTGAAGACCATCTTGGAGCTACAGATGATACAAAATCTGGCGGCACAGGTAGTGTTGGTAATGTTGCATTATACTCATATGACCCCACTGCTTCACAAACTGTGCCAGTTACCAGTCAGCTTGCAGGAGCAATTCAAGGTGCTGGTGATCAATTTTAAAGATTGCCTGGTATGACCGGACAGAGTGGCTGTGCTTTGGGCCCTGTCTATTAAACCAGTGTTTCTTAAAAGTGTGGTCCTCTCAGGGGGTCTGCAAAAGTAAAATTGTTTGCCAGCCTGTGTTGAAAAATAATGCAATATTAAAATCCCATCAAGCAATTTTAAGAAGTGGTAGCAACAGTGAATGTGTCAATTTTAATTTTTAATATGGTCAGCTTCAATAAATATAACCCATACAAACAAAAGCTCTTTTGGGTCCTCTATAATTTTTAAAAGTGGGAAGGGATCCTGAGAGAAAAAAAAAGCTTCAGAAACACTGCATTAAACAATGTCTGTTCTGTACCAACCTGCTACTGGCCCTGCAGAAAAGGCAGGGACAACCCCTTTACAAACGGCAAGAGGCTGGAATTACGCCTGCCAAATTTATAGCTACAAAAACAAACAAGACATGAACCAAGAAACAGGAGCTTTAAGAAACAGGAACTATCCAAGCGGTTGCCTTCAGCAAACCAGCCCTCCCACACATTCCCCTTATATAGAGTTCAGGGCGTGGCTTCTCTCTGCCTCCTTCCGAGAAGCCCCATTGCCTTCCTCTGTTTACTCCTAATTGACTGCCTCCTGCGTCGGGCGTCCTTGAACAGGGCCAGCTGTGGGTCATCTTCATCCACGCTGTCAGGCTCACACAGCTGGGTCTCCGTGGTGACCAAGTGGGAGGGGCCTGGCTGAGGGCTCTCATCAGCAAGATCTTCAGCCCCCTCAGCAAGGTCTTCAACACCCCCCTCCTCCTCCTCTGAGTCGTCCGACCCAACTGCCGAACCCACAGGCTGACCCTGAATCACAACAATGTCATCTTATGGGAACCAGGAAGTATGCCTTCTCTGTTGCAGTGCCTGCTCTCTAGAATGATGGTTCTCTAGAGGGTCATGTAGCCTACACCTTTGTGATGTTTAGAAAACCTGGTTATATTCTCCTTGGGATAAGTTAATTGAGAAGAGAGGGCTTACATATGTTATATCTTCCAAACAGCTTTGTATACTCTTTTTATAGTTGGCCAGAGTTCTGCTTATGCCTGCAAATAACCTTTAGATTAAGAAAAAAATGTCTGACCCACTAGAACCCCACAATTGCCTCATGTAGGCCCTATCCTGATAACAAAACAAAAAAAATATTCCAAGGGCTGGCAATTCTGAAAGCAAGAAAATATCAATCAGTATCAAAATTCCTTTTGTTAATTAATTGGGTACTAAGTGTTGATCTTGCCTGGCAAGAAGAAAAATGAATGAGAAAAAGATTAAATGAAAGTGAATATTCTGCTCAGCAAGGAAAAAGAAAAAATAATAGGATCAGGGTAGCTCTTGTGAGATGGGTTTTCTGGATGTTATTTTCCTGAGTATGAAAGATGCATTTTTCCCCAGATCATATCAAGAATAATAAAATCTAGGACAGGGGTGTCAAACTGGCGGCCTGCAGGCTGGATGCATCACACACAGGCCATGCCCACCCCAGCTCCGCAAAAGAAAAAAAGGTCACGTCACGTGATGCTATCAAGTTTGACACCTGTGATCTAGGAAACCACAATGTTCTTAATTTACTTGGTTTCAATTAATGAAAAAGCTTCAGTATTGCAGCCCTCATGTGAATGAACTAGTTTTCATATGACACTTGTGATGAACTCCCTCATTTAAAGTGTGAGCATAAACCTTAACAATCCTAAATGTCTAAGTGTATGTTTTTTCTGGGTTTGCCTGCTTCCTTTATGAAGCTATTAAATTCTACAGAAAAGTTCCTTCTGAAGATGCCTTGTTGACTGTTAAAGCCTTTCTTTTCTGGTAAAAGGGCCAGCCATCTTTTGTATTGCTGCAATGTACTACCTCCCAAACTCTGTTGGGCTTTCTCTCTACATTTAAAAAAAATTGTAAAAAGATGACATTTTTCTCAGTATTTCATTTTTAGTTAATTTTAGTACTAATTTTAATGTACGTATCTACTGTTACTTGCTTTCAGTATTAGTTTAGTTAGAAAAGCAGAATTTGAACTGAATACTTGACTAGGTTTTTGCAGCTAAGGTGTAAACCAAATAAATTATATTGTGACTTAATTTATAAGCCCAGTTACCAAGGCATTAAATCAATGTCTTGTTAGTATTTTGAACCACAAACTAGCTATACACATTTTAGTCTGGTATGCTTTGCAAACCTACTACTGTGTACCCAGACATGGGCATTCCACAACTTTCTTCTTCTAGAATGTCAAGAGGCTTGATAACCTGTTAAATTGTTCAAGACTGTTACGAAGACCGACTTCCGGTGGCGGCGCGACGCCGGAGACAGCCTTTTCGGGCTGCCCGCGGCTCAGCTGAGTAATTTTCACCCGAAACAGCGCCGATCAGCTGTTCAAGTGAATTTGAAGCCCCCTCCTCGGGAGAAGAGGAGGGGGTGAGGCCCCAGGTAGGGGTCGAGTTCTCCGGGGCCGCCTGAGCTTAAAGCTTGGGCGGCTGAAGGATTGAACTCCCCCGTAGCCTGGGTTGCTCCCAGCTGGTCAGCGTCTCTGCTCCGGATTTCTTGGAGCAGAGCCAGGCGTTTGCGACCACCCCTGCCTGAAGGAAAGACTCTGGAATAAAAGGAGCAGGCAGAGCGGTACAAGAGGAAAAGGTGAAGAGGATTATTATATTTTACTCTCGAGCTTAATGGACTTTTTGAACTTAAAGTGAAAGTGCGCCACAAGTGAAAGTAAAAGATGGCGGCTAAACCTCCTTCAAAAACTCTTCGGAGTGCTGGAACTTCTCCGGTGCAACAGACATTGTTGCAAGCCTTGCTTCCTCCTGCTGCATTGACATCGAAGGATTTAGAAGATGCCCTTGAAAAGCATGCCCAGGTAATTTTAGTAACATTGAGTGATAAACTGGCAAAAATGGAGGAGAGAATAGAAGAGAGGATGGAAGAGAAATTTAGTGCGATGAGGGTAGACATTTTGTCTACAGTGGAAAGTGTGGCTGAATGTGTACAAGGTTTGGAAGAAAAAGTGGAAGATTTGACTCAAAAAAATGCTGAATTAGAAGTTAAGGTATTGGAGAATGAAGACAAAGCGGACAGAGAGTTAAGCCTTGTTCAGTTTCACCAGATGCAGTATGCTATCAGAATTAGGGGCTTAAAAGAAAATGTTAAAGAAGATTTAAAGCAGCTGATTTCTGAAGCCCTGGAAGCAGTATTGGGTCAGCCAGCAGCTGAAATAAAGGGATGTATGGATAAAGTTTTTCGTGTGAATTCATGGATTGCCAGACAGAGGAAGCTACCTAGAGATGTGGTGGTTTACTTTACAAAGAGAGAAATTAGAGATGAAGTTATTCAAGCTGCCTATGATACTAAAGTAGTGGTTGCTGATCAAGAAGTTTTGGTCTTAAAGGAAATTCCTCCAAAGATTCTAAGGAGAAGAAAGGACTTTGCATTTTTGGTGCAGGAACTTAAACAACGTGACATAAGGTTTAGATGGGAGATTCCAGTTGGGCTGGTGGCGATGCATGAAGGTAAAAGATATCGTCTGGTTACTGTGGCACAGGCGCATGAATTCTACAATAATGTTCTAAAAGCAACCCCACTATCACTTCTGGAAGCTGCAAAGGGATCTGGAGAAGGAAAACCTCAAGAGGCCGAAGATGGACAGACAGAGGAGAAAGGTGCAGGAGGGGATCAAACTATAATTTCATTGGCTGATGCTGGAGAGCAGAGGGTGACGCGTGCTGCTTTAAAAAGAGCAAAAGAAATAAAAGAACAAGACCAGCAGAAGATTATGGAACTTTCAAAGCGCACTTACAGCGAGGCAGTGGGAGGAGCGCGGCCCAAAGGAGGCAGGGCCATTGATGAGGTGCTCCAAAAGCTTCGGGGCGATAAGAATGGCGACTAAATTTTTGACTTGGAATGTTAATGGATTAAATTCACCTCAGAAGAGAAAGAAAGTTTTTTTATATTTAAAACAATTTAAGACTGATGTTATATGCTTGCAAGAAACGCATATTAGGGCTATGGACCAAAAGTTTTTACTGAACTCAAGACTGGGTACGCAATTTGTTGCCTCTGCAATGAATAAGAAAAATGGAGTGGTTGTTTATATTAAAAGTGCTATAACAGCGAACTTAATTGAAGTAGATAAGCATGGAAGATACGTAATGATAGACTTGTTGCTAGAAGGCAAAAAAACGCTTTTAGTTGGACTGTATGCTCCTAATCAACAACAACAACAGGCTGACTTTTTTAGCTTACTTTACACAAAGCTTACTCAGTTGGATTACAAATCGTTTATTTTTATGGGGGATTGGAATGGCGTTTTGGACGTACAGATGGATAAGGCTGGTTTTTTTAAGCGTATTCCGTGTCATGCCAGGCTGCCTAAGTCTTTTTTTGAAATGAAGGATGATTTGGAATTGCGAGACATTTGGCGTGACACACACCCGCATGAAAAGGATTATACTTTTTTTTCTGATAGACATCAATCTTTTTCTAGGATCGACTTTATTTTGCTGACTAATGATTTCTTTTCTAGGATTAAGAAGATAAAGATTTGTGCAAGAGCTATTTCTGACCATAGCCCAGTATGGTTAGAGATTAATAAGGATAACAGAGATAGGCGCTCGTGGCGCGTAAATGAGAATTTGTTTAGAAACCAGGAAAATGTGGAAGAGTGTAAACAGCGAATGAAGGATTTTTTTGAAATTAATATGAATAAGGATACTTCCATGGATATGGTCTGGGATGCTAGCAAGGCCTATATGAGAGGAGTGTTGATATATATGAACAATAAATATAGACGTACGTTGGAAGCTAGAAGGAAACAATTGGAGAATGAAATTAAGGAAAAGGAGAATGCTTTGATTTTGAATCCATTGGATGTGAAGACTAAGGAGGCTATTAAGCTATTAAGAGGACAATTTGATAAATTTATGGCTGATCAAGTGGCAACCAATTTGAGGTTTGCCAGGCATAATACTTTTTGCAATGCTAATAAGCCAGGTAGATGGCTAGCTTATAGACTAAGGAAAAAGCAGAGGGCTTCTAATATAGACAAAATTGATCACAAGGGAAAAATGGTGTTTCAACAGGATTTTATTAAGGAAGCCTTCGTGGATTTTTATTCTAAATTATATGCTAAGGAGAAGATTAATGAAAAAGATATTGATGAATATTTGGAGAATGCTAGCATCCCGGTGCTTACACAAGTACAAAAAGAGGAGATTAATCAACTGATTACAGAAGAAGAAATATTTACAGTAATTAAGGAGTTGAAGGTAGACAAAGCGCCAGGTACAGATGGTTTGACTGCGGCCTACTACAAAAATTTACAATTAGAGATGGTTAAACCATTAAAGGAATTGTTCCAGACAATCCAGAGAGGGGGAAAGGTGCCTCCATCTTGGAGAACTGCTTTTATCTCTTTGATTCCGAAAGAAGACCAAGATGTTACTCAAGTTAAAAACTATAGACCGATATCATTATTAAATACAGACTATAAGATATTTGCTAAGGTGTTGGCTAATACTGTAGATTGATGAGGGTTCTGCAACGGGTGATTCATGGGGATCAAACTGGGTTTATTAGTGGTAGGCAAATGAAAAATAATGTGAGGCATATAGTAGATGTGTTGGAATTTTTGGAAAGGAACAACCAGGTCCCTGCGGCGCTAATTTTTTTAGACGCTGAAAAAGCTTTTGATCAATTGAATTGGCAATTTTTGATGAAAGTTTTAGACAAAATGAATTTTGGGGATAAATTTTTGCAACCAATCAGGGCATTATATCAAAAACAAACAGCCCGAATAATAGTTAACAATAGCCTGACAGAAGTATGTAATATTGAGAAGGGCACAAGGCAAGGGTGTCCGTTATCGCCCTTGTTATTTGTGTTAACATTGGAGATATTATTGGTAAAAATACGAAATTCAGAAAGAATTAAGGGTATACAGATTAGAGATCAGGATTATAGGTTGAGAGCGTTCGCAGATGATCTGGTTGTTACAGTGACCCAGCCGGAGAGTTCTGTTGTGGACCTGATGGAGATAATAATGCAATATGGGAAGGTTTCTGGATTTAAAGTTAATGCACAGAAAACTAAAATTTTGGCTAAAAACATGACAGCATCGCAAAAGGCCCTTTTAGAAGGGTTAACTGGATTTGAGATTGTTAAAAGGGTTAAATATTTGGGGGTGTTTTTGTCGCCCTCTAATACAAAATTATATAAAAATAACTATGAAAAATTATGGGGAAAAATCCAAAAAGAAATGGAGAGTTGGGAAAAATTGCAATTGTCTTTGTTGGGGCGAATCACAGCAGTAAAAATGAATGTCCTGCCTAAATTTTTATTTTTATTTCAAATGATACCGGTTCTTAAGAAAGATTCTAATTTGGAGGAATGGCAGAGAGGTATCAACAAATTTGTTTGGGCAGGGAAAAGGCCACGAGTTAAACTTAAGATTATGCAGGATACTCGTGAAAGAGGTGGTCTTAAAATGCCTAATCTTAAATTATATTATGAAGCTGCTGCGTTAGCAGGTATAAGTGATTGGATTAATTTGACACAAGAGAGATTATTAAATCTTGAGGGCCACGACTTGTTGTTTCGTTGGCATGCATATTTGTTGTATGATAAGAAGGTAGATAGTGTGTTTAGAGTGCATATTTGAAGACAGGCATTGCTGAGAGTTTGGAAGAAGTACAGACATAAGTTAGATTGTAAGATACCATTGTGGGCAATTCCAAAACACGCAATAGAAAATATACATGCTGGTTTCAAACATGATGTGACTACGTACAAGGAGATTCTAAGCTTGGAAAGAAATGTTTGGTGTTTGAAGCCATATAGTCTCTTGCGAGACGAGAAGATTGTTCAAAATTGGTTTCAATATACTCAGCTACGGGCCAGGTGGAAAGAAGATCAGAAAAATGGTTTTAAAATGACTGATGAAATCTGATGAAGCAAATTAGAAATCAGGGACCAGCACATATTAAACGGATATATCTTGCATTGATAGAGATTGATTCAGAAACAGAACTTGTTAAGGATTGTATGATAAAATGGGCCCAAAATATTCAGGAAGTTATCACAATGGACACGTGGGAAAAGATTTGGGTGAGGAACGTAAAATTTACACAAGCTCAAAATTTAAGAGAGAACTTTTATAAAATGTTTTATAGATGGCATCTAGATCCTAAAAAGCTTGCAAGTATGTATCCGAATTATCAGCCAAAATGCTGGAGATGTGGTGATGAAGATGCAACATATTTTCATGTATGGTGGACTTGTAAAAAGGTTAAGGCCTTCTGGATAAAAATTTGGTGGAATATGCAGAAGATCTTCAAGCAAAGGATAAAGTTTTGTCCGCAATTTTTCTTGTTGGGAATAATTACGGATGCTACGGTTGTGGACACTAAATTGATGTTAAATTTAATTACGGCGGCAAGACTTTTGATAGGTCAGTATTGGAAGAAAAAGGAACTGCCGACCATAGAAGAGTGGACTTTAAAGGTCTCCGACCTGGCAGAGATGGCGAAGATTTCGGCTTATTTGAAAGATCACTCGCAAGAACGCTATATTATGGAATGGAGAAAATGGATTGAGTTTATCCAGAACAAGTATAGGGTCAAGAAGTTTCATGTAGCATTTGAATAAGTCTTCTTTCTTTTTTTTTCTTTTTCTATTTTAGCTTTTCTATATATATTTAATAGTACTAAGGTTTGTTTTATCCTATATAAGCTAGAGAGTGATGGATTTTAGAGTTTATGGTTTTTAGTATATGGTTGTTTATGATTGTTTTTTTTATATATATACCTTGTATTTAGCTCTGGGAAGTCGGGGGGGGAGGGGGGGAGGGGGGAGAGGGAGGGGGGAGGGAGAGGGGAGGGGGAGGGGGGATTGTTAAAGATAAACTGTATGTTAAAACTTTTTAATAAAAAAAAAGACTGTTACCAAGACCTAACTTTTGTTCCCCCCTATCTATTCTAAACTTTAGTAGTAGCTATATATCCAGTACTGTATCTGAATAAAGCAGCATGAAACTGAGAAAATCAAGAGTAACAATACCACCTAAGCTGAATTCTTTATTCTTGTTCCACCAAAGCTCTTCACCTTAAAAAGGGCCTTAAGTCAGTAGCCGAGTGAACAACCTGCTTCTCAAGTTGAATGAATGGCAGAAATCTTGAAGAGCCTACTTTATATTTTCTTACCCCAACTCAGTAACAGTTAAATATTTAAAAAAACTGACCAAAAAAGCACTGCAGAATCTTAGCCAAGTTATAGTTATAGTTATAGTTATAGTTTATTTGATTTATATACCGCCCTTCTCCTTGGTAGGGACTCAGGGCGGTTCACAGGGCATATATAAAAAGAAAGACAATACAAAAATTAAAAAAGGATTAAACCCATGCCCAATTAAAAACAGTAATACAAATTTAAAAAACAATTAAAAACCCATAATCCCCCATCAGGCCAGACCAGCTAATTCGAACAGGTGGGTCTTCAGGCCCCGACGGAAAGTTCGGAGGTCTGGTGCCATCCGGAGCTCCACCGGCAGTTGATTCCATAATGCCGGAGCACCCACAGAGAAGGCCCTCCCCCTGGGGGCCACCAGTCGACATTCCCTGACTGGCGGCACCCTGAGGAGGCCCTCTCTGTGGGAACGCACAGGGCGGAGGGGAGTCGATGCCGGCAGCAGGTGGTCCCTGAGGTATCCCGGACCCATGCCATGTAGGGCCTTAAAGATCGTAACCAACACCTTGAACCTCACCCGAAAGACAACTGGTAACCAATGCAGCTCGCGGAGCAAAGGTGTAACATGGGAGTACCGGGAAACTCCCAAGACAACTCTCGCGGCCGCATTCTGTACCAGTTGGAGCCTCCGAGTGGTCTTCAAGGGAAGCCCCATGTAGAGAGCATTACAGTAGTCAAGGCGAGAGGTCACGAGCGCATGAGTGACCGTACACAGGGCATCCCGGTTCAGATAGGGCCGCAACTGGCGCACCAGGCGAACCTGGGCGAAAGCCCCCCTAGTCACGGCCACTATATGATCTTCCAGGGTAAGCCGTGAATCTAGGAGGACTCCCAAGTTGCGAGCCCTATCCACGGGGGGTAAGAGCTCACCCCCCATAGAAAGAGATGGAACATTTTGAATGTCCCGGGATGCCGGAATGCACAGCCACTCAGTCTTGTCAGGGTTGAGTTGAAGTCTGTTCCTCCCCATCCAGACCCGAACCGCCTCCAGGCAACGGGACATCACGGCGAGGGCATCACTGGGGTGGTTTGGGGTCGAAAAGAAAAGTTGGGTATCATCGGCATACTGATGATACCCAACTCCAAAACCACGAATGATCTCACCCAGCGGTTTCATATAGATGTTGAACAGGAGAGGCGAGAGAACCGACCCCTGCGGAACTCCACAAACGAGAGACCTAGGGGCCGATCTCTGCCCCCCTGCCAACACCGACTGCGAGCGTCCCAGGAGATAGGAGGAGAACCACTGAAGAACTGTGCCTCCCACTCCCAATCCCCTGAGACGCCGCAGCAAGATACCATGGTCGATGGTATCGAAAGCCGCTGAGAGGTCTAATAGGACTAGGACAGAGGAATATCCCCTATCCCGCGCCCTCCAGAGATCATTCACCAGAGCGACCAATGCCGTCTCCGTGCTGTACCCGGGCCTGAAACCCGATTGGTAGGGGTCCAGATAATCCGCTTCATCCAGGACCAGAGGGAGCTGATGCGCCACCACACTCTCAACAACCTTCGCAAGAAAGCGAAGGTTGGAGACTGGACGAAAGTTGTTCAAAACGGCTGGGTCCAGGGCAGGCTTCTTGAGGAGAGGTCTCACCACCGCCTCCTTCAAGACGGTGGGGAAATAACCCTCACTCAGAGAAGCAGATATAACCGCCTGGAGCCAGCCTCGTGTCCTCTCCCTAGCTGCATAAACCAGCCAGGAAGGGCACGGGTCCAACAAACATGTGGAGGAGCTCAGCCTCCTCATAATCCTGTCCACTTCATCAGGGGTCACAGAATCAAACTCTTCCCAGATAACATTGACAAGACCGCCCGTGTCCTGATCGCCCGACTCTGCCCAGCTGGAGTCCAAACCGGTCCGAATCCGAGCGATTTTATCCGACAGATGTTGACTTAATTCCTCGGCACGACCTTGCAAGGGATCCTCCCTCACCTCCTGATTAAGAAGTGAGCGAGTCACCCTAAACAAGGCGGCCGGGCGATTATCTGCGGACGCGATGAGGGTGGAGAAGTAATTACACCTCGCCACCCTCATCGCTGCGAGATAAGACCTAATATAGGTTCTTAACCGCAACCGGTCGGGTTCGGATCGGCTAGACCTCCAGCAGCTCTCTAGGCCCCGTTTCCGACGCTTCATCTCCCGGAGCTCCGCGGAAAACCATGGAGCTCGCTGGGATCTGCGCCGGGTCAGGGGCCGCAAGGGTACAACCCGGTCAAGTGCCTCAGCGGCTGCCCTTTCCCAGGCTTCCACTAAGGCATCAGCCGAGCTGTGAGCAGTGGAGGCAGGTGGGGACCCCAGCGCCGCTTGGAATCTATCAGGATCCATTAAGCGTCTGGGGCGGTACCATCTAATTGGCTCCGTACCCCCACGGCGGGGGGTGGCAAAGCGGAAGACCAGCCGCAGGAGATGATGATCGGTCCATGACAGGGGCATAATAAATGGAGAGCCCCCACCTAGATCATCCAACCACCGTCTAGATAAAAAAATCAGGTCAAGGGTGTGGCCTCCCTCATGAGTTGGCTCTGAAATTACTTGCGTCAGGTCCATGGCCGCCATGGAAGCCATGAACTCCCGAGCTAGCTCAGATGAACCTCCCAGGGATGGTAGATTGAAGTCTCCCAAAACTATAAGATTGGGAAACTCAACCACCAAACCCGAGAGGATATCGAGCAGCTCGGGCAGGGCTGCCGCTGTGCGACTAGGCGAAATGTACACCAGCAGCAAGCCCAACTGCGCCCCAGGACCAAATCTCATAAAGAGAGACTCACACCCGACTATCTGAGGAACGGTGGTCTCCCGCGGACATAAGGTCTCCCTAATGGTAACCGCCACTCCCCCACCCCTACCTTGAGCTCGTGGCCGGTGTAGCACCCGGAAGCCTGGTGGGCAGAGGTCAACCAAAGGGACCCCACCCTCTAGGCCCAACCAAGTCTCCGTGATGCAAGCCAGGTCCGCATGCTCACCCTCAACTAAATCCCTAACGAGGGGAGCTTTATTAACCACGGACCTGGCATTCAGGTACACCAGCCGGAGCTCAGGAGGCTGCACATCCCCGCTCCCGGGACCTCGGGAAAGAACCAGAGGGTCGGAGCGCCTCACCGCTTGTAGACAGCGGAGACGGCCCTCCCGGTAACGATATGGCCCCCTGTCTATCCGCCTGCTGCCTTTCCCCGTCGTGGGAATTGGTAATCCCACGACCCGCTCATGAGCCCCAGATGTAACCACAACCCGCTCCCCCCGAACGCCGTCAGACCCAGGCCTGGCCTGCAACAAAGTTGTTTGGCTACCCCCCACCGCCAGACAACCACTACCCCCCACCCCCCTCCCCAACCCCCTAAAAAATTTGACTAAAAAATTAACCAGGGGCCTCTTGTTAGATTTATATCGAGAACCCCTGGCCTTTCCCGGCCATCTCTCAGGGTCCCAATAATTGGGCCCCTCATCGAGACTAGGGATAGAAAAGAAGGCGGGACGCACCCAGGAGAGGGGGGCACCCCTGAGGGCGAGTAAGTCCGTATCGGAATATCGATGCATCCAGTCAGCAAGTCCAGAGAGGGCAGTCCAATAGTTAAAACCAACAGGAGGATCGAAGGAAAGGAGTGGGACATTTGGGCCATCCACCAACCGCCACTTGGTTGGATGCTCCCAGGGGCATACCACAACCCGTCCTCTCACAACGGGGCGCGAGTCTGCCTCCGGGGATGGTCCAAAATGCCCACCCTGGGTGGGGCAGCACCCACAGAGCTCCCACCTCTATGGGGCTGCCGATGTAAAACAGGCCACTCTCCCACTGTGAGAAATATTTAACATTATTGCATAAAAAATGTGATCTAGCCTATATATCAGACATGTCAAACACAAGGCCCGGGGGCTGGATCCGGCCCGTGAAGTGGTTTCATGTGGCCCCCGAATCCATCCTGGAAACAGTGAGGGAACGGCCCCCACTGCCTTGGCCCTGGCCCAGAGACCCTCCTCCTGCCAGAGACCTCAGATCTGTCCCACTCCTGCCCAGGCCCCCATAGGCACCCTTGATGCGAACGATGTAGAGCTGGCCATGCCCACCCAGTAGGCCATATGCACTCTAGTCATGCCCACCCAGTAGGCCACGCCCACCCTGGCCACACCCACCCAGCCCCCTGAGGGCAACCGCAATGCTGATGCGGCCCTCAATGAAATTGAGTTTGACACCCCTGCTATATATGATGGTACACTGAAAAATACAACTGAAAAAGAGCAAAGGTGCATCAAAACAGTCTTTTATTGTCCTTCCAGCTCACAAGGTTCTTTGATTCTCTTGTGTTTGTTAGCACCAGGAACTAAGGTCCACTCAGGAAAAAATGTACTTCTGCACATGATAAAAGGGCTATAATGGAACAGGACGTAGCCATAAAAGCCATTGTAGCTGGACAATGCAGTCTATAGTAGCTCATAAAATTGTCTCCTATATTATCAAGCAGTCTCAAACCTCAATGTCCCAAATTTTCTATTTTACAAAAGGATTATGCTATTTCACAGCAGTATGGTCCACAGAAGGGAAATGGAGATCAGCTGCCCATTAATCACATTCCTGTCTAATAGAATGGGTAGAAGACCTGGCTACCATAAACAATATTCTTACAATTAGGCTGCACATCCATTTCTTTTTTGCCAGAACAAAATGTTTTAAATACAGGGATGGATTTGGGTAAGAATAAAAGACTAGGCTGGTGCACTCTCTTGTGTGCAGTATTTATGGATGCCGAGAGGCATGGCACAGGGATTATTGTAGCTGCAGGGATAGAAGCAGCAGTGGCAGACCACATGGGATGAGGAAGAAGAATAGGAAAGGACATGCTTTGGACCAGCAGGCAAGGGGCTGAACCCAGCTATTTGTTGAAAAAGTTTGTCCTGAGGAACCCAAGCAGAACTCACTTGGAGAGTTGACCAGTATGTTCTGAAGATGTCTAGGTCGAAATCACCCAATCTAGCCCCATCTTATTCTTTGTAGAAATCTGATTGTTCCTGACCAATACTCTGGTCCAGGCATGTGGGGCAGCTGTTTTTTTAGAAGGTGTGAACAAGTTGCATATTTGGTACTGTTTGCACAATCTGAATGGAAGGAAGTCCTTGGGATACAACTGGGCTTTGTAAAACCTGCACCATTTGAGGAGTGCTGTTGCTTTCAACAGCAGCTTGACTGTTATCTGGGCTACTTACTTGCAGGGTCGGTACACTCTCCAGTACCTGGAAAGTCTTTTCTCCCTGTGCACTGCGGATAATCAACAGATTCTGCCCAGTCCCTGCGCTACCATCTGTACTATGTAACTGGAGGCCAGACAGTTCCTGCAGAGTCTGGATGTTCTCTACTTCCTGAACACACAAACGGCTTTGTTCTCCACCTGCCGTCCTCAACATTAATACATTTTGAACCCCTTCTTCAGTCTGCAGAGTCTCAAAATGCATGTCTTGCACACCCTCAAGTTTCTCAACCTCTCCTTCAGGCCCTAGCAGTTCCTCTCCTGGAGAATTCTGTACAACAATCAGGTTCTGGGTTTCTTCTTCCATGCTGGATTCCTGTTGGAGGTCCACTTCAGAGAGCTCATGTGAGCTAGACAAGGCAGTTCCAATCTCATTCATTTCCTGAGCTTTGCTCAGAGTCTGAAGTAGGGCTCTGGCCATCTCTTCTGAAGGCTGAAGCTGTTGCCCTTCCTGGGAAGACATAAGCTCCTGGATCTGATTTGTACTATCCAACTGTTGAGAAGAAGCAAGACCTTGGATTTCAACACTGTTCACCGACTGATTTGACTGAGGCAAAGTTTGAATCTGAAGAGAGTTGGCCTTCTGGAAAGATGTCAAGGTTTGGATCTGAAGAGAGCTTACTTGTTGGGAAGGCTGGAGTTTTTGGAGCTGCAGGGTCCCCACCTGCTGGGAGGATGTTACAGCCTGAAATTGCACAGTATTCATCTTTTGTGAAGGCTGAAGTGTTTGGAACTGCACTGTGCTAGCTGGTGGACAACTGGACAGACCCTGGATCTGCATAGTGTTTGCTGATTGGGCAGCAGGCAAACTCTGAATCAAAACAGTGTTCTGGGGTAGAGGCAGACTTTGAATCTGTACAAGACCAGTCTGTGGAGAGTTAGGAACAGCCTGGATCTGAATTGTGTCTGTTTACTGGGCAGTAGGCAAGGTCTGAATTTGTAGTGTGCCACTTTGCTGGGCAGTCAAAAGGTTTTGGAGTTGCTGAGGTAGAGTTTGAATCTGGATAGCACTTGTTGATGGATTGGGTGGTATATATGGTGTCTGCACTGTGCCCACTTGCTGTTCCAGCAAACTCTGGACCACCATAACATTCTGTCCATTGGTCTGCAGTCCTGGTGACCACTGGATTTGC
Source organism: Vipera ursinii (assembly GCF_947247035.1). Classification (NCBI taxonomy): domain Eukaryota; kingdom Metazoa; phylum Chordata; class Lepidosauria; order Squamata; family Viperidae; genus Vipera; species Vipera ursinii. The sequence continues at coordinate 25,907,552 of NC_139522.1, forward strand.
ACATTAGGGATAGGCTGCATATGGGCTTCAGTGGTATTGGGCATTAAAATAATATTCTGGTCGCTAGATACTGGTGAGGGGTGGGGTTCTGACACAGGCTTCTTCCCCTTACTTTGACGGAGTAGGACAGGTTTGTTTGGAGTAGTGGAAGCACTTGACACCAGGGTAAAAGTTGTTGCAGCAACAGGTGTAGTCGTTACCATCTGTGGAGTGGGCAAAAGGATGAGTTTGGGGGGTGAACTTTGGAGAGGTGGCTGCTGCTGCTGCACACTGGGAATGAGTTGCAATCCCTGAGCTCTCTGCACTAGCAAGAAAGTTTGACTGTTAGAAGAAACAGCTGGGGATAGGCTGCCACTTAACTCCACATTCAGAGTGGCCTGAACATTGGGCATGATTTGTACCTCCTGGGTGGCAGCAGGTGAGGCAGCAATTGTGTGATTGGCTGCTTCACTGCTGTTATGGGTATGCAAATGACGCTGTAGGTAAGATGCCATGACAAAAGCCTTACAACAAACTGGGCACTGGAAGGGACGTTCCTGGGAGTGCGTCAGTGCAGTGCCAAGTTGGATGAGTGAGTGAATGCCTTGCCACAGTCCTGGCAGCAATAGGGCCTCTCACCAGTGTGCACCTGCTGATGCTGCCGGAGGTTGGAGGTCTGGGTGAAAGCCTTGCCACAAGTCTGGTAGGCAAAGGGATGCTCCCCTGTATGTAGCTGCTGGTGCCGATGAAGGCATGAGGTATTCTTAAAGGCTTTCCCACAATCCTGGCAGGTATATGGGTGCTCTCCAGTATGCTGGTGTAAATGGTATTGGTATTAAGAGGCCCATTTGAATGCCATCCCACAGGTGGGGCAGATGAAGGCATGCAGCCCTGTATGCACCCGCTGGTGAATGCGCAGCAGTGATGAGTGCTTGAAGGCCTTGCCACACTCACTACAAGCATAGGGGCGCTCACCTGTGTGATCACAGAGGTGATAACGCAGCCCTGAGGAGCCCTTGAATGACTTCCCGCATTCTCCACACACATATGGTTGCTCAGGTGGTGGTGGAGGTGGTGTCATGGCTGTAGGCACTGGCTCAGCCTGTGCTGGACAGGTCACTTCAGCTTCCTCCAGCCTCTGTTCAGCTGGGGGATGTGAACACTGGTGGCCCAATAAACTGGCCAGTGCAGGGAAGGAGCGTTCACACACCACACAGATGTATGTGCGATCTGATGAATGTTGGCTCTGCTGATGCCTTGCTAAACCTGCCACACTCTTGAAAGTCTTGCCAAACACTGAGCAAGATACTGAGGGTGTGGGAGATACTACAGGTGCTGTCTCCTCCTGCGCTGAAGGTGATGGCATTTCTGGCATAGGTAATGGCTCTGTTGGGGCCAAGTGCGTTTCTTGGTGACTTAACAGTTGCCCTTGCAAGGGAAAAGTAAGATGGCATATACTACATCGAAACACCATCTCTACTGTGTTAGTTGGCTCCTCCAAGAAGAGCTGTGCTGGAGGTGAAACACAGCATGAGTCTCCAGGTGTTGCTGCAAATACTGTAGGTGTCACATGCAAAAGCTTTACCACAAAGAACACAGATGTGAACAGAACGGGCAGTGTGTGCTGATCGGCAATGCAGTGCTAGGTTAGGTGAGTGTGTGAAAGCTTTACCACAGTCTTGGCATCGATAGGGTCTCTCACCAATATGCACTCGCTGATGCTGTCATAGGTTTGTGGACTGGGTGAAAGCCTTGCCACAGATAGGGCAGACATAAGGACGCTCACCTGTATGTGTGTGGCAGTGACGTCGCAAGCTAGAAGAGTTCTTAAAGGCCTTATCACATGCTGGACAGGGATAGGGGCGTTCTCCAGTATGTTGGTGCAGGTGATACTGGTAATGGGAAGACCACTTAAAGGCTTGGCCACAATAAGCACATGTAAGAGCACGCAGACCAGTATGTACACTCTGATGGATCTGAAGCAAGGATGACCGTTTAAAGGCCTTGCCACATTCACCACACTTACAGTATATGGTCGCTCACCCGTGTGTCCACGCTGGTGATACAGCAAGGCCGATGAACCTTTGAAAGCCTTGGGGCATTCTGAGCACTTGTAAGGCCGCTCGTCTGTGTGAGTCCGCTGGTGATGGATGAGCTGCGATGACCATTTGAACACCTTGCCACATTCTAAGCATTCATATTGATGATTGCCACTGCTGCTACCAGGACCTCCACCTGTTGGGACCACTGCGGGCACTGCTGCTGCCTGCATCTCTATCTGCTGAGCTCCCACCATTGCCGTAGATTTCACCTGCTGGAGAGAATCAGTATTACCTGCTTGTCACAACCATCACTAACATGTCAGTGAGTCTTATGCATATCCACAGCAAAATATGTCACTGACTGACTTGCAATTCAATATTTTGCATGTATCTATCAAAAACCAGATTGTAATCTGAGATATAATCAAAATCTTCCCTACGTGATCTTTCCCTACTCCATATACTTTGCCCCAGAACTTATATAAGGTAAATAAGCAATACTATCTAAAAGTTTACGGAACTGATGTTTTCTACCATCATCTTCCAAGGAAGTCCTCTGCTACTGGCAAAAGCCAAAAGCCCAGAAAAGGAGATAAAATATATTCCTAGCCCTGGCTGTTAAGGCACAGAGACAAATATTAACACTGGGGTTATTTTCCCAAACAATTACCTTGTAACTTCAGAGTTGCACCAATGTATACAGCTACAGCAGCCTGGGAAGCAGGTATTTTCTATCTTCATCTCTTATAATACAGTTATTCTAAATTTATTACACCACAACGTATTATTCTAGCAGCCTATTTATGGATTAAAAATGCTAATTCACATGTAAATTGCATAAATAATCTCTGAAACTTGAATATAAGATGAAATAACAGCAACTATGTTTATTATAACAAGAAAAGGGAAAAAGCATATTCAAACATAACATGGGTGCAGTATTTTAATTGATAATACTAAAGCTGAAAGAGGGATCTGGGGGAAGGGAAACAAAACTGACAAGAAAGGATATACTACTCAGACATAACATCTTGTTCATTTGTAGAAATTGGTAGGCAACTAAAAAGCAGGTAAGAGCTGGCTACTAGTGCCGAACAGTCTGATTAAGTTGGAGGAGTTGGAATGGGGCAAATCCAGACCCTTTCCAGCCAGAGTTTAGACTATGGCTGAGTATTTCTTCATACTATCAAAAAGGTACCTGTGAAGCTGGTGAGTCACAATTCCTATCATATCTCACTTTTGGCCAAACTTGGAAAGGCAAACAGGGCTGAAACACAGATCTGGAGCCACAATTTCCCAATTCCTGTATTATACAAAAACCCAATAAACTGGTCTTTAAATGTATGCATGCATGCTCACACACATAAACACAGATGAAATAGGATTCTTGAAGATGTAAAATCTTTAACCAATGTCCCAATTCCCAACATTCACATAATACTTTAGAAGCCCAATGGTACTGAAGCTCAGAAAAAGAGGTAGAGGGTGAGTAAAGCGTGCATTTTCCCTCTGAGTTTAATTTCTCTCTCCCACCTTTCAAATTTTGCACAGGCCCTATTTTAAGCAATGTCCAGCCTCATAACACTGTGAAGAGGACAAGCCATTCTTTTCTCTCCCAGTTTTCTGCATTGTGCCATGCATGAGGTGCTGTTCTCAAATGTATTGAACTCCAGGTTCAGCAGTTCAGTGTATGCATCTCCAATTTGGAGCCTCCTAGAAGTGTTGGACTGCAGCCTGCATCCTCCACCAGGCATCACAATGCAGGGGGCACTGATGGGAGTTGTAGTCCATCTGAAGGGCGCCAAGTTGGAAAATGGTGGCTCAAAGGACACAGAGCCGACTTTGAGCCTGGTCTTAGAAGGGCTTGTTGGTGAATATCTTGTGAATCGCTAGATAAGAAGGAATTCCACATCCATGTGTCCCTCAATTACAGCCCTTCCTATTGCCTCTAATATTGTAAGATAAAGAAACATCCTGTAATTAAAATCGCCTTCGCTATTTCTCCACCTGACCGCCTTGGGAACAAGCAAATATTCTGTCGGAGGAAGAACATCCCCGTTTATGACATGCCCCTTTAAAGAAAGAGCCTCTCCTTTAAGGAACCGAGCTCCGCCGCCCCTCCCCCTTCACTGCAGTTTGACCTCGCGACGTCTTTTTTCTCTTATCCCCTGCCATCCCACTAATAATCTGTGTTTTCTCCTCACCTGGGCCTCATGGGAGAGCGGCCACGGGGCTATGGGGGGAGGGGCACTCCCTCCACCCTCCTAATGGCTAGGGGCGCAAGACACCCAACCTTTACCTTGCTCACACTGCAACGCTGGCCAACCCCACCCCTTTGCTCCTCTGCCATTGGCTACTCAGAACATTTTGGGAGTTGGGAGATGCCAGTGGGGATTGTGGTGAATTATTCTGGAGAAAGATATTGTCTTTATACAGTAGAGAAGGCACGTGATTTTTATTCTAATGTATTGAAAGCAGGCTTACCGTCATCCTCAGAAGAAAAAAAAGGAAAGGAAGAAGGAGAGCGACAGTTACAAGAAATAGTTTCGGAGGCTGTGCAATCCTTGGCTTTATTTAAAGATCTTAAGATTCAAAGAATGACACGGGCTGCAGTTAGATTTAAGGAATAATAATAATAGTAGTAGTAGTAGAGATTAATGTAGGACTTTGATAGAAATAAGATTTAGAAATGGAACTTGTTAAAGATCGTAGGATAATCAAGATCTAATAATGGTGCATATTTGGGGATGGTATTTACAGTAGATCTTAAAAATTAGTATGTATGTATTTAAATTGCTAGTCTAAATGTTGAAGATGTGGCTGTGATGATGCAATGTATTATTATGTATGGTTGAATTGTAAAAGATTACAATTTTAAAAGTTAAAGTAATTTAGTGGAATATGTAAGATCTTTAAGAAAAAGATATTGATAACTAATAACTATAGTAGAATTTTTGGTACTGTTTTATTGGAAGAAGGCTGATTTGTTTATTATAGAAGAATGGATTTTGAAAGTTTTGAATTAGATAGAAATGGTAAAATTTGGAATATGTGAAGAATATTTGTAATGGAGATATATTATGATGTTTAAGGAGAGTTAAAGCGCGACTGGATTTAAAGTATAGTTATAATTAGTATATTTTAGATTAAGATTGTGAAAATAATACACTGTATTCTGCTTTGGGAAGTTGGGGGGGCTGGGGGAGGTAGGGGTATTGGGTGGGTTAGGGGTAGGGGGGAATGGGGTTTATGTTCAAAAATGTACTTTAAAACTTTTTAATTAAAAAAAAAGAATATTTTGGGAGTTGTAGTTTAAATGCAACTCTTTTGCCATCTTGGAAGTGGGCACGTGATCGCGAAGTACTGTATGTGCTGGAGGACCAAGAGAGGAAGCGGTTTGTCTGCTAGTTCGATGTCAGGCCACTACATGATCGACCCGCAAATTTGGGCGGGCACGGAAATACTATGGTGTGATAAGATTTCGGATATTAAGAACACATCAACCCACAGCTGGGTTGATGGTGATGCATGAAGGTAAAAGGTACCGTTTGGTTACTGTGATGCAAGCGCGTGATTTTTACAATAATCTCAAAAAGAGCATGCATTGATTTTAGACAATACATCCTGTTTCAAAGTATCAGAATCATTGTTTGAACATAAAATATGTATGCATGTGTTGAAGGAAAAGTCTTCATCATGGTTCAGTCCAAGCTGGGAATAAACAACATGGTGACTGCTTTAGAAAGAAGGTTGCAGTTCATTCATGAGGAGAGCCAGACAGGAAGATGGCTCTGGAAGAAAAGAGAGCACATGTAGGGAGTGGGTTTTTATACCTTCTGGAGCCTTTTGTTTGGAGTTGTTCCTGTGGCATGAACTTTGACCTGAGTCTAGATGTGCACTTTGGCATCTGTGGGTTAATCCTATTATGTCCTGTCTTAGAGTTTGGGTGGGGTATGTAGATTTTAGGTGTCTGTCTTCCTAAGCTTCTAGCTTGGAGCCTCCAACCTTCTTGGATTATTTACATCTGCATTTCTACAGAGCTGGTTTCTGCTTGGGGGAGGGAGACTTGGGGCTATTAAGAAAAACTGGGTATACTTTTCTGCCTCTTTAATATTCTTTGAGGAATATATATTTAATATTCTTTGAGGAATATATATTTACAAAGTATCACAACTGTGGGAACGGCCAGAATTTGGTCTCCCAAGAATTTGGCTTTTGACCTTTCAGCCTTTCCGTGCTTTTCTAGTTGGGCCTCTCTGTAGCTTCAGTGAGGGCACACTCTCCTGGCTAGGAGGGGGGCTTGGCATGTGGGAGGTTTGGGAACGCTATGATAAAGACTTCACATGCATCTTATGCTATCTTGTTTTTGTGTGATCTCATAAGCACCTGAGTATCCAATTATTTCTGTGTATCCTGGTTGTGAGAGACTGATGTAATCTTTATTGGAGGTGAATAAAAGTTCAGCGGGCAGTGGACTCTCCAGAGTTCTTTTGGAGATGAGGCTGCCCTGCTGGTTCAGGACAACTCTATCGACCCGGGTCTGAATTCCTTTCCCTTCGTCTTAATTCTTTTCCCTTCATCTGGTGTCCCCGCGTGTGAGGCTGTGAGGCCAACTGTAACTTCTAGCTTACCTTCGCTCGGCAGGAGCTAAACGAACGCGTTCAACTTTTCATTCCCTCTGAGGAATCAACGAGGTAAGTATGGGGACTTCTCTTTCAACAGGACAGAAAAAACAGGTATCTGATCTTTGGAATTTGTTGACAAGGACTACGCAAACGGTTAAAGTTTATAAGGAGGATGTAGAAGAACTAGTTAAGATTATTGGTAAGTTATGCCCTTGGTATCCTGCAGATGGATCTCTTAATCCCAAAGATTGGCAAGAAATTGGGAAAAATTTGCATCGGGCTGCAACCACTCCAATATCAGTACTGCACACTTGGCAACTTTGTGGTAGAGCTATTGTTGAGTGGTCCAATCCTCTCTTGTACCCTCCAAAATTAATAATTCCTGAGGCACCAATTCTGTATCCCCCAGATCCTCAGCCACCACTGTCTCATAATAATTCTTCTCGGCAGTGGAGCTCTGAGAGTCAGCAAAATTCAGACTCTCCTCAGCCTCAAACACAGACTGCTTTTCAGCAAATGATGCAGTCTGCATTGGTCTCTGAAAATTCAGAGGACGTCCAGGAGGCATTGCCATTAATGACTGTCTGCCCTGTGGTCCGAAATGCTCAAAACCAGCGAGTCCATGAGTCTGTCCCATTTGCAGTTTACAAAGAGCTGAAAAGAAGTGTTACAGAAAATGGGTTGCAAAGCAATTTCACCCGGGGGCTTTTGGATGGTTTGCGAGGTAATAACAACATGTGCCCCTGTGATTGGCAATCAATGGTAAAGGCTATGATGACTCCTGCACAGTATGTATTGTTTTTGCAAGAATGGCGTGATCTGGCTAATATTAAGGCTATGGAAAATCTTGGGCAACAGCTGGCAATCGATGTTGATATGCTGCTTGGGGAAGGACAATATGCAACCACTGCACAGCAGATCATAATGCCAGCCATCGCCTTTCAACAAATTGGCCAGCTAGTCAAAGATGCCTGGTATCGTGTCCCAGACAGCGGGACGCCTTTAGGGTCATTTGCAAATATTCGTCAGGAAGCAGGTGAGTCCTATATGTCTTTTGTTAATAAATTACAGAGAGCTATAGAACGACAGGTTCAAAATGAAACTGCTGCTGACGTTTTGATGAAACAATTGGCATATGAAAATGCTAATCAGGACTGCAAAACAGCTCTGAAAGCAATTTATTCCAAACCTGAGACTACCATTGCTCAGATGATTAAATTATGTCAGAACATTGGAACTGAATCCCATAAGACAGAACTTTTGGCCACAGCTCTTGCCGCTGTAGTTCATCCAGCCAAAGACAAAAAATGCTTTGCTTGTAGAAAATTTGGGCATTTTCAAAAAGAATGTAGATCAGTGCCACAGAATTCAGGCCAACCAAAAAAGCCTTGTCCAAAATGTGGCAAGGGATTCCACTGGGCAAATCAATGCTGGTATCAAAATATATACCAAAGGACTGGGCCTCTAAAAAGGCAGTCGGGAAACTGGATAGCGGGCCGTCCTCCAGCCCAGGGCCAAAGGAGGGTGATGCCGGTATCACTAAGCCAGGATTCGACTCCTTACAACCACGAGGCATTGAACAATTAACTCATGCCACTACAGGGAGTGCTGGCTTTGATCTCACTACTGTAGAGCCCTGTGAGTTCCAATTTCCACAACAGGTTTATAAGATACGGGCCAATGTTAAGGGACCTTTGCCAGCAGGAACCTTTGGACTTTTATTGCCACGCTCTAGCACTTCTCAAAGAGGTCTCTTTGTGATCCCTGGTGTTATTGATAGTGACTATACAGGACAACTAATCATACAGGCTTGGTCTAATTTGCCTCAATCGCTACCCTCTGGAGAGCAAATAGCTCAGCTTGTCATTGCCCCTGAGAAGGTTCAAAATAAACCTCCTTTTTTATATTTAGGTCTTCGGATGCTTCAATCTTCTTTTTCTCCTTTTGTTCCGGCTCTGCGCATTCCATCTCATTTTACTCTGGTACAATTGCAAAGCTTTTTAGGACATCTGAACTGGGCTAGACCATTTTTAGGGTTAACTACTGCTTTGTTGCGTCCACTTTTTATTGCTTTGCAAGGTCATTTAACCCCTGACGCACAGATTCCAGTCTCCACAGCGATGCAACATTGCCTTCATCAAATCAATTCTGCCTTTCGCAAAGTTATGGCTAACAGAGCTTCTCTTTTAGGATTGTTGCAGCCAACTGCTATCTTATTTTTTCCTGAAATGCTTAAATCTATCTGCATTGTAGAATGGTTGTATTTACCACACACACCAGCAAAAAATGTATCTCCTGTGGAAGTGTTATTTTCTGACCTTTTAATGAAGGTACGGCATCGTGCACTTCAGTTAACTGGTTTTGATCCTTTAGTCATTCATTTACCTTGTACCAAAGATCAGCATAATTTCTTTATGCAAATGTCTAATGCTTACGCAATTGCTTTTGTAGATTATGTGGGAGCTGTATTGTTTAACCCCCCCAAGGACCAACGTTTGACTTTATTACAGGAATTACCTTTTGTTTTTCAATCTGCACAGGTTTTTACCCCTCTTCCTAATGCTATTACATTATTTACAGATGGATCTCGTACCCGTGAGATGCTTGTTTGGCAAATTAATGGAAAATGGCAAACTAAGTTCACAGCTTCTCAAACCTCAGCCCAGCGTGCTGAACTTTCTGCAGTGATTTTAGCCTTTCAATTGCATGATTCTATTCCTTTTAATCTTGTTGTGAACAATCTTTTTAATCATATGGCATTTGCTTATTTGTCTCCACTTTTAGATCGTAATTTGCTTTCTTTATTCCTTACTTTTCAAACTCTTTTGCGTGACCGAACTATTCCATTTTTTGTTGCTCACATTCGCTCCCATACAGGTTTTTCTGATACTATTTCTGATGGCAACCACAGAGCAGACGCTGCTTTACATTCTCTTAAGGTGGCTCCACTTTTTACTGACCCTTTAACTAGCCATTCCTTTTTTCACCAGAATGCTAAATCTCTTCGTGCTACCTTTAACATTCCACTTTCTCAGGCTTGTGATATTATCTCAGCCTGTCCTCCTTGCTCCTCTTCCCCCCTCTCTTTTCCCTTTGATGCTGTTAACCCCAGAGGAACTGAAGCCAATGCCCTTTGGCAAATGGATGTTACTCACGTTCCACAATTTTCTCCAGCTTCCTATCTTCATGTTTGCATTGACACATATTCTGGTTATGTGTGGGTTACCCCCCTTCGCGGGGAAACTACCTCTCATGTAATTCAGCACCTTCTCGCTGCCATGGCTGTCATGGGACGACCACTTGTTTTAAAGACTGACAATGCTCCTGCATATACTTCTAATGCTTTTTCTCAATTTTGCAGAACTTGGGATATTTCTCTCCGACATGGCATTCCATGCAATAGCTCAGGCCAAGCTATAGTGGAACGTGCACATGGTACATTTAAAGCTTTGTTGTTTAAACATTTTAAAGAAAGGGGAATTACTCCCTCAGATCTTAAAACCTTAATTCCAGCATTGTTGTTTACTTTGAATCATTTAACTATCACTAATCAAGCTTATATTCCTGCAGAGAGACATTTTAGGAAGGAGCTTTCCCTGGAGCGACCACAAGTGCTATATAAGGAGCTGCCCGAACCAACCTGGAAGGGACCAGATGAATTGATTACTTGGGGAAGGGGTTTTGCATCTATTCTTACTCCCACAGGACCGGTGCGGGTGCCTGCCAGATGTGTGAAGCCATTCCGAGCCAAACATGAGCTGGCACCAGAAGCTGAGCAGTCCACTCCCAGAGTTCAATCCAGCCCTGACATTGAACCTGAACCCGGTGGGTGAAACACCACGAAGTCTTGAAGGCGTAAAAGACCTTCGCGGCCAGCAGGATTCCTGTCGGCATTTATCACGCTCAACTTAACATCAATTCAGCGCTTGGACTGTTGCTATGTTTTTTTTATTTTTTATTCCTTTAGCTGTAGGAATTCATGAAGATTTAGCAGATAGAGGACAATTCAATTTGTAGCTGCAACTGGCCAATATTTCTGGTCAGAGTAATTTTTTGCTTAAAAATGCCTGCCTCTGCTCATGAAGTCACTAGCTCTTGCATTGTTCCTGTCTGTGCTCCAGCTACTGTTATTCAAAATTATACTCTTTTTGCCAATTTTAATATATCTACTACTTATGATACTATGTATTCTTGGGGCTTTCCAACTTATAGACTTAGGAAAATGCTTTTTCTATGGCTACTAGATTTAGCTTCGCTTAAACATTTATTTGTTTATGGTATTTTAACTATAGTTATATTGATTAGTTTGTGTTGCTGTATCCAATGTATTCTCTCTTTGCTGGCATTGTGCCATTCGCTTTTTGTTAAACGATCTCACACCTCTACCTTCAATGCCAAAGATTTACATGTTATGCAAGCTTATCTCAAACATTCTGCTTCTGTCATTACACAAAAAAAGGGGACATGTGGGAACGGCCAGAATTTGGTCTCCCAAGAATTTGGCTTTTGACCTTTCAGCCTTTCCGTGCTTTCCTAGTTGGGCCTCTCTGTAGCTTCAGTGAGGGCACACTCTCCTGGCTAGGAGGGGGGCCTGGCATGTGGGAGGTTTGGGAACGCTATGATAAAGACTTCACATGCATCTTATGCTATCTTGTTTTTGTGTGATCTCATAAGCACCTGAGTATCCAATTATTTCTGTGTATCCTGGTTGTGAGAGACTGATGTAATCTTTATTGGAGGTGAATAAAAGTTCAGCGGGCAGTGGACTCTCCAGAGTTCTTTTGGAGATGAGGCTGCCCTGCTGGTTCAGGACAACTCTATCGACCCGGGTCTGAATTCCTTTCCCTTCGTCTTAATTCTTTTCCCTTCAACAACTAACATCAACCTTAAGCATAATAAAATCCCTTCACCCTTTTAATATTTCCTTCTCGGGGGGGGGGCTGACTTCCCACAAATCCCCCCTTTGTGCCATAAGTGTGTGAATGACACACTGGCACAAGATTAAAATTGATCTGATCAGGGAGACTTGATAAACAAGCTTTAAACTGTTAAGCCAAAAGAAGAAGAAGACACTAATGGAGGCAGCAGAAAAGAATCCCTGCAGTGGCTCCCAAAAGGGGAGCTTCCAACCCATACAGTTCTAAAAGTCAGGGCAAAAAATTTGTTAGGTGGAAAAGAAATTTATAGTTTTCAATAATCTGTGCCAATTATTTTCAAATGTTGGATGTCACTTTGAGCTTCCAGTCAGGTTTGCACATTCCTCCCAAAATTCTTCACAGCCATGGCCTTCATCAGTACATAACCACTGGCTGCCCATTTTCAAGGGTAGTTTCCTGCCTTAGCTCATAGTTCAGTTCATCCAAGTTAATGATGTCCAATTGAGGTTAGCCAGTATGCAAGCCAGGCTATTAAATTTTCTTTTTTTTAATTAAAAAGTTTTATAAAAGTTACAATATTATCCCATCCCCAACCCACCCCTAAACCCCCCTCCCCTCCCCCACTTCCCAAAGCTTATTACAGGGTTACAAATATAAAATAATCATAATCTAACTAACATTAACCAACTATATAAATAACCAAATACATAATGCACTTTAACCCGTCTATAACATAATTACAAACAATCTAAAAGTATCCAACTTATACTAATACAATAATAATGCCGTATAATATATATATTATTATAACTAATGATAACAATAATAAAAATCTTAAGTTATAACAATCTAGAATTTACTCATAAGCTACCACTCGGAGGCTCCAACTGGTACAGAATGCGGCCGCGAGAGTTGTCTTGGGAGTTTCCCGGTACTCCCATGTTACACCTTTGCTCAGCGAGCTACAGTAGGTTACCAGTTGTCTTCCGGGTGAGATTCAAGGTTTTGGTTATGATCTTCAAGTCCTTACATGGCATGGGTCCGGGGTACCTCGAGGACCACCTGCTGCCGGCGTCAACTCCCCTCCGCCCTGTGCGTTCCCACAGAGAGGGCCTCCTCAGGGTGCCTCCGGTCAGGGAATGTCGACTGGTGGCCCCCAGGGGGAGGGCCTTCTCTGTGGGCGCTCCGGCGCTATGGAACCAACTGCCGGTTGAGCTCCGGATGGCATCGGACCTTCGCTCCTTCCGGCGCGGTCTGAAGACCCACTTATTTGAACTAGCTGGTCTGGCCTGATGGGGAACGTTAGGGTTTTTAATGGGTCTTTTATTGTTATTGTAATTTTTAATTGGGCACTTGTTTAATTCCTTTTTAATTTTTGTATTGTTATTTATATATGCCCTGTTAACCGCCCTGAGTCCTTCGGGAGAAGGGCGGTATACAAATTTAATAAAAGTAAAGTAAAGTAAAGTAAAGTAAATGGAACTTTTTGGTCCCATATTTTTTCTGAATATAATCTATCCATCTTCTCCAAACCGAAATGTATCTTTCTTGTGAATGATCCTTCAAGTAAGCAGAAATCTTAGCCATTTCTGCTAAATTTGACACTTTAAGCGTCCATTCCTCTATAGTAGGCAGGCAATCCTTCTTCCAATATTGCCCTACCAATAACCTTGCAGCTGTTATCAAATTCAACATCAAGTTAATTTCTTTAGTATCACCATCTGTAATAACACCCAATAAAAATAATTGTGGGGTAAACTATCTTTCTCTTAAAAATCTTTTGAATGTTCCACCAAATTTTAATCCAAAAAGCTTTTATATTTCTACAAGTCCACCAAATATCAAAGTAGGTAGCATCCAAACTACCACATCTCCAACATTTGGGCTGTAAATTAGAATACATACAAGACAGCTTTTTAGGGTCCAAATGCCATCTATAAAACATTTTATAAAAAATTTCTCTTAAATTTTGGGCTTAAGTAAATTTTACATTTCTAACCCAAATTACCTCCCACACATCCAATGGAATCGGTTCTTGAATACTTTGAGCCCACTTTACCATGCAATCTTTGACCAATTCCGTTTCCGAGTCCAATTCTATTAAAGCATTATAAATTCTCTTTATGTGCGCTTGAGTTTGATCTTTAATCTGTTTTACCAAATTTTCATCCATCAGCGTCAAACCAACCTTCTGGTCTAACTTCCACCTGGCTTGCAATTGAGTATACTGAGACCAAGATTGTACAATATTTTCTTGTTTTAACTCGACTAGCGACCTTAATTGCCAGTCACTCCCTTCCAATCTAAGTAATTGCTTATAAGAAATCATATCCAAATTCACACCCATAGATACCCCCTCTATTGCGTGTCCAGGAATCCCCAAAATTGGTATTTTATAATTTAACTTATAATAATACTTTTTCCAAACACGCAATATAGCACTTCTTAAAATGTGGGATTTAAAAGTCCTATCAACTTTTTTATCATAAATCAAATATGCATGCCACCCATATAATAAATCCCATCCCTCAAGATAAAGTATACTTTTATTAGTTAAATTAAGCCAATCACTAACCAATGTTAAAACCACTGCATCAAAATATAATTTCAAATTAGGCACCTTAAGTCCTCCTCTTTCCCGAGCGTCTTGTAAAATCTTAAGTTTAACTCTCGGTTTTTTCCCCGCCCAGATAAATTTATTAATACCCTTCTGCCACTCATCCAAATTAGCATCTTTTTTCAAAATAGGTATCATTTGAAACAGAAAAAGAAACTTTGGTAAAACATTCATTTTAACAGCTGCAATTTTTCCCAACAAAGATAATTGTAGTTTTTTCCAATTATTTAAATCCTTTTGTACTTTTAATCATAACGTCTCATAATTATTCTTATATAATTTCACATTAGAAGCTGTAATATATACCCCCAAATATTTAACCTTTTTCACAATTTCATAACCTGTCAGTTTTACTAACGTATCCTTCTCATTCATAGTCATATTTTTAGATAATATTTTAGTCTTATTATTATTCACCTTAAAGCCCGAAACTTTCCCATATTGTTTTATAATTTCCATCAAATCTATGACCGATTGAATCGGTTGAGATAATGTAACAACCAAGTCATCTGCAAATGCTCTTAATCTATAATCATTCTGTTTTATTTTTATTCCCTGAATTTTAGTTGATTCCTGAATTGTAATCAATAAAATCTCCAATGTTAAAACAAACAATAATGGTGACAGAGGACACCCTTGTCTTGTACCTTTTTCAATTTTAAAAGCATCTGTTAATCCCCCATTAATTATAATTTGCGCTGATTGTTGTTGATATATAGCCTTAATAGATTGCAAAAATTCATCCCCAAAGTTCATCTTTTCCACAACTTTCAGTAAAAATTGCCAATTCAATTGATCAAAGGCTTTTTCAGCATCCAAGAATATCAATGCCGCAGGGACTTGGTTATTCTTATCCAAATACTCAATTAAGTTAACTAATTGTCTTACATTATATTTCATATATCTTCCAGTTATAAATCCAGACTGATCTGCATGAACCATCTGTTTCAAAACTGACATTAATCTATTTGCCAATATTTTTGCAAAAATCTTATAATCTGTATTTAAAAGCGATATAGGTCTATAATTCTTAGGCTGAGTAAGATCTTGATCCTCCTTTGGGATCAACGATATAAAAGCCCTTTTCCAAGATGGAGGCACCTCTCCTCCAACCTGGATATTATTAAATAGTTCCTTTAAAGGTTCTACCATCTCTGTAAGTAAAGTTTTATAATAAATTGCTGTTATGCCATCTGTACCCGGAGCCTTACCCACTTTTAACTGTTTAATTGCTGAAATAATTTCTTCAGAAGTAATTAAACAATTCATCCCTACCCTTTGTTCATGTGAGAGCATATTAAATTGCTCTTTCAACAAATTTATTGAAGTCCTTAATCTCTTATCTAATGGATTCAAAATAAAAACTTTCTCCTTCAATTTAATCTCTTCTTCCAATTCTTTACGTTTTTGCATCTGCTTACGCCTATAACCATTGTTCATATGAATCAAAATCCCCCTCATATAAGCTTTACTGGCATCCCAAACCATATCAATCGGTGTTCCTTTATGCATATTCAGAACAAAAAACTCTTTCAAATAATCTTTACATTTTTCTGAAAGTACATCATATCTAAATAAATTTTCATTCAATCTCCAAGATCTTCTTATTCCATCTTCCCTAAATAATTCCATCCATACAGGACTATGGTCCAATAACGTTCTAGGAAAAATCTTGACATTCTTGACCCTGGAAATAAGATCACCAGTAACTAAAAAAAGTCAATTCTAGAAAATGATTGATGCCTATCTGAAAAGAAAGTAAAATCTCTATCCTCCAAGTTCCACTCCCGCCAGATATCTCTTAGTTCCAAGTCTTCTTTCAAATCAAAAAAACTTTTAGGCAATCTAGAATAGATAGGAGAGTCTTTAGATGACCTCTTCTTGTCCTTATTTGAGTCCAAAACACCATTCCAATCACCCATCAAGATAACAGATTTATAATCCAATTGAGTTAGCCTATCATGTAAAAACTTGTAAAACTTTCCTTGCTGTTGATTAGGAGCATATAATCCAATAATGAGAATCTTCTTGCCTTGTAACAATAGTTCAATAATAACATATCTTCCCTGTGGATCAGATTCAATTAATGTAGCAGATAAGTCTCTTCTAAAATAGATAACCACTCCACTCTTTTTATCTGTAGCAGATGCTATAAAATGAAGTCCCAACTGAGAATTAATCAAGTATTTTTGATCTTTTGCACAAATATGAGTTTCTTGTAGGCAAACAATATCATTTTTATGTTGCTTCAAATAATGAAACACTTTCTTTCTTTTTTGTGGTGAATTTAAGCCATTAACATTCCATGTCAAAAGCTTTATCGCCATCCTCAGCGACCTGGAACCTCTGGAACGCCACCTGGAGATCCGCAGTTGGTCTCTTCGGTCGCGCCCCTCCCACCGGCTCCATAATAACAGGGCCTTGTATCATAGGCCCAGAATCCATCTTCTGTTTCTGTTGTTCCTTTTCTCTCCGCTTATGTGCCGCACGTGTCATTCTCTGGTCTTTTGGGTCAGCCTTTAGCATCAAACTCTGTTTAGTGGGTTCAGCCAATTGTGCCTCTCCAACAAACTGTGCTGATGCACCTTCAACTTGTTGTTTATCTTCTTCCACTCTCTTAGGCAATGGAGATGGTGGTGAACCTGCTTTCAGGACATAAGTATAAAATTCTTTAGCCTTAGCAATCGTATTAAGCCTGTATCGTGTCCCTGCATGACTCACCACTATTCCAATAGGGATCTCCCATCTGAACTGAATTTGTCGATTTTTAAGTTCATCAGACAAAAAACCAAAATCCTTCCTTTTTCTCAACATCTTATTTATTTTATTTATTTATTTATTTATTTAAATTTATATACCGCCCTATTCCCGTAGGACTCAGGGCGGTTTACAGGGAAAATTAAAAGTTAAAATACATCACATACAATTAAAAATGATTAAAACTAAGATTAAATTAATCCCTGAACTTAACTAAAACCCCATTAATTAAATAATTAAAACCACTCAGTCTGGGCCAGACAGCTCAAAAAACCAAGTTTTCAAGTCCCTACGAAATGAGCGAAGGTCAGGGGCGGTCCTAAGCTCCGTGGGAAGCTGGTTCCAAAGGGCCGGCGTGCCCACAGAGAACGCCCTTCCCCTGGGAATAACCCGCCGGCATTCCTTAACCGGCGGTACCCTAAGAAGGCGCTCCCTGTGGGAGCACACAGGACGATGGGAAGTTGATGCCGGCAGCAGGTGTTCCCTTAGATAATCCGGACCCAAGCCATTTAGAGCTTTATAGGTCATTACCAGCACCTTGAATCTCACCCGGAGGGCAACCGGAAGCCAATGCAGCTCACGGAGAAGAGGTGTTACATGGGAGTATCGGAAAACTCCCATAACAACTCGCGCAGCTGCATTCTGCACCAGCTGAAGCCTCCGAGTGGTCCTCAAGGGCAGCCCCATGTAGAGAGCGTTGCAGTAGTCTAGCCGGGAGGTCACAAGCGCATGGGTGACTGTGCGTAGGGCATCTCGGTCCAGATAGGGCCGCAACTGGCGCACCAGACGAAGCTGGGCAAAAGCCCCCCTGGTCACGGCTGCTATATGATGTTCAAAATTGAGCCATGAATCCAAGAGGACGCCCAAGTTGCGAGCCCTATCGACGGGGGGTAACACCTCACCCCCCCCATCATTAGTGGTGGAACAACCTGGTTTATCTGAGATGCCGATATGCACAGCCACTCAGTCTTGGCAGGATTGAGTCAAAGCCTGTTTCTCCCCATCCAAACCCGGACCGCTTCCAGGCAACGGGACATCACGTCGAGTGCATCACTGGGTTGGTTTGGGGTGGAAAGAAAAACTTGGGTATCATCAGCGTACTGATGATACCCCACCCCGAAAACACGAATGAGCTCGCCCAGCGGTTTCATGTAGATGTTGAACAGGAGGGGAGAAAGGACCGACCCCTGAGGGACTCCACAAACGAGAGACCTCGGGGCGGACCTCTGCCCTCCCGTCAACACCGACTGCGAGCGGCCCAAGAGGTAGGAGGAGAACCACCATAAAAGGGTGCCTCCCACTCCCAACCCACTGAGACGCCGCAGTAAGATACCATGGTCGATGGTATCGAAAGCCGCTGAGAGATCTAAAAGGACTAGGACAGAGGAACATCCCCTGTCCCGAGCCCGCCAGAGATCATTCACCAGTGCGACCAATGCCGTCTCCGTGCTGTACCCGGGCCTGAAACCCGATTGGTACAGGTCCAGATAATCAGTTTCCTCCAGGAACAGAGGAAGCTGATGCGCCACCACACTCTCAACAACCTTCGCCAAAAAGCGAAGGTTGGAGACCGGATGAAAGTTATTTAAAACAGCCGGGTCCAGGGCAGGCTTCTTGAGGAGGGTCCTCACCAGCGCCTCCTTCAAGGCAGCGGGGAAGATACCCTCCTTCAAGGAAGCAGTTATTACTGCCTGGAACCAGCCTCATGTCTCCTCCCGAGCTGCATAAACCAGCCAGGAGGGGCAAGGGTCCAGTAAACAAGTGGTGGAGCTCAGTCTCCTCATAATCCTGTCCACGTCATCGGGAGAAACAGGGTCGAACTCAGTCCAGATAACATGCTCAAGACCGCTTGATTCCTCCATGCCAGACTCTGCCCAGTCAGAGTCCAAACCGGTCTGGATCTGAGCGATTTTGTCTACCAGATGATGACTAAACTCCTCAGCCCGACCCTGCAAGGGTTCCTCCCTCACCTCCCGATTAAGGAGAGAGCGAGTCACCCTAAACAGGGCGGCCGGGCGATTATCTGCGGACGCGATGAGGGCAGCGAAGCAATTAGACTTCGCCGTCCTCATCGCAGTGAGGTAAGACCTTGTAAAGGCTCTTAGTCACAATCGGTCAGATTCAGACCGGGTGGACCTCCAACCGCTCTCTAGACCGTCTCCGACGCTTTATCTCCCGGAGCTCCACAGTAAACCATGGAGCCCAACGGAATCTGTGCTGAGTCTGGGGTCGCAAGGGTACAACACGGTCGAGTGCCTCGGTAGCCGCCCTTTCCCAGGCATCAACCAAGGCATCGACCGGGCTGTGAGTGAGGGAGATAGGTAAGGACCCAAGCGCCATCTGGAACCGTTCTGGGTCCATTAGGCGCCTGGGATGGAACCATCTGGTTGGTTCCACAGCCCGGCAGTGGGGGGTGGCACAATGGAAGACCAGCCGCAGGAGATAATGATCGGACCATGACAGGGGGATAACAGATGGCGAGCCCCCTCCCAAATCATCCAACCATTGTCCAGATAGAAAAATCAGGTCAAGGGTGTGACCCGCCCCATGAGTCGGGCCCTGAATTACTTGGGTCAGGTCCATGGCCGTCATGGAAGCCATGAACTCCCGAGCTAACTCTGACGACTCTCCCAGGGAAGGCAGGTTGAAGTCGCCCAGAACTATAAGTCTGGGAAACTCCACCGTCAACCCTGAGAGGGTGTCGAGCAGCTCAGGCAGGGCCGTTGCCACACAGCTGGGCACCAGGTATGTTAGCAACAGACCCAACTGAGCCCGAGGGCCACATCTCATGAGAAGGGACTCACTCCCGCCTATCTGGACAACAGTGGTCTCCCGCGGACATAAGGTCTCCCGTATAACCACCGCCACCCCACCCCCCTGCCCTGAGCCTGAGACTGGTGTAGCACACAGAAACCCGGAGGGCAAAGTTCAACCAGAGGGACACCGCCCTCTGGGCCCAACCAGGTCTCCGTAATGCATGCCAGATCCGCGTGTTCCTCCTCGATCAATTCCCGGACGAGGGGAGCCTTGTTCACCACGGATCATGTTAGGAGGTATTTCTTTCAAAATTATAATATCTTGACCTGCAATTTGAAATTTCTGTTGATAAAAGGCCTGGATAATCTCATTTCGAAGTGACCTCTTAGAGAAATAAATCACCACATCTCTAGGTAAATTCTTCTGCCTCGCAATCCAGGAATTGACCCTGAAAATTTTTTCCACCTCCCTTGATAGCTCCTTAGGATCCCATCCCAAGATGGGAGCAATGACCTTAATCACGTATTCCAGTAAATCCTCATGGGGGTTTTCTCTCAACCCTCTTATTCTCAGAGCAAATTCCGTTTCTTTAAATTGTGAAATCACCAGCTCATCCTCAGTTTTGTCTATTTTATTTTCTGCTTTAGCAATTCTATTTTCAAGTCTGTCACTATTTTCCACAACCTCATCCATGCGGTCATCTAAACGTTCAATATGTGCAGCCAGCCCTTGAAATGCAAGCAAAATGTCTTCTCTCATCTCTCTATTTTTAAGTTCAAGAAGATCAGCTACCTCTTCCTTTATTTGTAAAGTCATTTCTTGTGCCTGCAACTTCAAAGCATCCTGCAGGTCTTTAAGTGTAAGTGCTGGTGGTGGAGGAGAGGGTGGAGGGGATCTGGGTTTTACACTAGGCTGAATGACAGGAGAAGAGATTGAGGTTTTAGAAACAGCAGGAACTGCCTGCCGTCTTGAAGCCATTTTCACTTGCTACAAATCACTTTCTCTTACCACTTTCACTTTCCCTCTGCACTCCAGAGGGAAAAAAAATAAAAATAAAATCCAAAAAAGAAAGGGAAATAAACTCTTAATAGCAATAATAATAAAAAAGAGGAAAAAATCCAGTATATTATTTAAATTTTAACAAAGTCCTTGTAATTTATTCTTTTAAAAAGAAAAAACATTTCGGCGCCTTTTTCTTTCTTTCTTCAAAGTCTGATTTATGAGTGGAGAAGATTAAAGCACCTCGAATCAAGAATCAGGCTGGAGCTTTACTGAAGGTACGTGAAAGAGATAGACTCAGTGTGATTATGAATGGTGTGTGTGTGTGTGCAGCTACTAATATAAAACAGGCAATACAAACATTCTGGACAATTTTTCCTCCCACTAGACAGAAATCCAAGGTGTTCAGTACTTGCTGTGCCAACTATTCCCAAATGCCATCACTCCATAAATACATTCAAATGCTTAATTACAACACAAATGGGGCAAGAAAGAAAACCTTAAAATGAGTTTCCACCCTCCCCCCATAGTCTTCCTAATTTTCTTCTGAGGCTTCACGTGGGGACCAATGGCTCCAGAACTCCTTCCTTCCTCTGCAGCTTTCACAGGCATCTGGGGGAATGGTAGGACTTGGGAAGATCTGTTCCACTCTGGTTGCATGGTGGCCTTTAGTGGATGGCTGGATTCAAAACCCAGTTCCATAGCTCAAATGGATGGAGGCAGCATCTGGGTCAGTGTGCTCTGCTTCCAAAGGTTTTGGGGGGGTGTCATCTGTGTAGGGCTGAAAGACATGAGAACAAGATCTCCTCCCCCCTTTCTGAGTGAACTCTCCCAGGAGAGGCAGACAACGGCATGGAGAACAGAGGATAAGAAAAGGAGAAGTAGAATTTGGGGGGGGGGGTAGCTTGCAGACAGAGTTTGAAAAAGGCATTAATACTGCAGTGGTTAAAGAAACAGATGAGATGGGGACAACACAGATGAGGACAAAAGAGGCTGGATTCTGGTAAGAGAACATCAAAATGAAAGGTCTCACTTCTGGAATTGAACATTTGCAACATGTTAGAGAGGACTTAAGAACTTGCAACTTGAAAATGCTGGTCATGTTTCAGGAAAATGATAGACAGATAAAACCCATTTACAACACACAATAAATGCAAGAGTGACATTTTTCTAGCAGATGAACTTAAAACTTTCCCTCCTGCTAACTTTGGGCTGTTCTTAAGAGTACAAAGAGAGAAAGAAAGAAGAAGAAAAAACATTTTCCTTCACTCTGTTTGTTGGCCAGACAAACAAAGTGAGGGTATTTTCCTTTTGGTGGCTTATTTTAAGCAGAATTTCTAGCAGAATTTTAAAATTCTTTTCTCTTTGTATTAGAGACAATTAACAGTCACATTTACCTCACACACAAAGACTTTGACACACATATATACATAAAGACAAGGAAAAGAACAGAAAAGGAAACAGAACTCTTAGTTTTACACATCCTAGTCACTCCTACCATAAATCTCAGTTAACTCAAATTAGGGAAGGCCCAAACATACCACATGGTTGCATAGAGAGAAAAGAGAGAGAGAGAGAGAGAGAGAGAATCACTATTTCTTATTTTCCCTTCAAGTACCTTTATTTAGCCAAATTTGTTTCCTAGCAAAGCCCTGAGCAAAGTCCATTTTGTTTGCATAGTTTCTCTACCTATCTCTTTTTCATACCTGCCTGAACGGGTAGCTGATTCCCGTCCCAGGCCTCAAGCAAGCTTTTACTGGGGAGCCTATCTCAACCCTTGAACTTGAACACCCCATGATTCCCTTATTCCTGATGCAGGGGTTCACTTCAGTTCTATCGGGTCTGGCGCACTGAAGCCTCCTAGTGAGACTTCCACCTTTCACCACAGTTTTGGGTCAAAAAGGGACCCATGGAGGACTCTGGATCCCTCACAGAGTACTGGATGCTCCTTTAGGGATCTACCACTACGGTTTCAGACGCAAAAGGGATCTGTTGAGGACTCTTCTGCTCCCCTGCAGAAGGTACGGGACACTCTCTTACTGGATTTACCTTCACTTTTCACCACCACTGTTTGTGGACTTCAAATGTCCGGGAGGACCTCTGCTTGCTTTCCAGAAGTAAGGGATGCTCCTAGCCCAGGGCTTAATTTCTTAACTTCGGGCTTTTCTTACAGGGCCTAACCAGCTGGTTGCCCAAATCCAATTCTCTCATTCTCTCATTCCATTTTCACACAGCCTCTCTCCTTTCCCTAACAAAAGGTCCTGCGCTCTGGCCAAACCCCCATGCTTTCCAGGGTCTGCCACTTGAGCAGATCCTTTCTGTGGTTAGGAAAGACCAGAGGGAGCAAAATCCAACTGTGATTGGGAAAAGGGTCTTCTCAGTCACTCTCTCTCTCTCTCTCTCTCTCTCTCTCTCTCTCTCACACACACACACACACACACACACACACACACAAACACACACACACATTTCCTTTGTTCCCCTGGGCTTTAAAGTTAAAAGTTAGAGGTACTCACCTTCATCTTCTTTCCAAAGTAGCCATTGAGCTCAAACCCAAAACTCCCTTTACTACCGTGGCTCCACATGGGCAGGTCCT
Source organism: Vipera ursinii (assembly GCF_947247035.1). Taxonomy (NCBI): domain Eukaryota; kingdom Metazoa; phylum Chordata; class Lepidosauria; order Squamata; family Viperidae; genus Vipera; species Vipera ursinii. The sequence continues at coordinate 25,930,801 of NC_139522.1, forward strand.
GGGAAACCCATCCACAGACACAAGGGGTCTGCTGCCGGCAAGATGGGGCTTACCAATCTCACTCCATTGGAGGGGTTAGCTTGGAGTCCCATCCTGGGTGCCAAATTGTTGAAGGAAAAGTCTTCATCCTGGTTCAGTCCAAACCGGGAATAAACAACATGGCAACTGCTTTAGAAATAAGGTTGCAGTTTATTGAAGAGGAGAGCCAGACAGGAAGATGGCTCTGGAAGAAAAGAGAGAGAACACATGTAGGGAGTGGGTTTTTATACCTTCTGGAGCCTTTTGTTTGGAGTTGTTCCTGTGGCATGAACTTTGACCTGAGTCTGGGTGTGCCCTTTGGCATCTGTGGGTTAATCCTATTATGTCCTGTCTTAGAGTTTGGGTGGGGTATGTAGATTTTAGGTGTCTTTGTCTTCCTAAGCTTCTAGCTGGAGACCTCCAACCTTCCTGGATTATTTACATCTGCATTTCTACAGAGCTGGTTTCTGCTTGGGGGAGGGAGACTTGGGGCTATTAAGAAAAACTGGGCATACTTTTCTGCCTCTTTAATATTCTTTGAGGAAGCATAATATTCTGCCCTTTTAATATTTCCTTCTTGGGGGGGGCTGACTTCCCACACATGCTTGTGTTATGTGCTCCTGGCTACTTTCCTTTGCAACCAGTAGCAAACTTGCCTGACCAATAACTAGCCAAGACACAGTGAAGGCCTTTTGTTTCATTTATTGCAATAAGCAGGAAGAAACCATCAACAATTGGTTCTCTCCAAAGTTCATCATCTCAAATCAACATCTTTATACATTCCCTACACCAGCTGCCCATCCCTCTTCGTTCCCCCTTGGTTGAGGTACTATGAGGTTAAATTCTCTCTGACCACATTCTACATATTTCCTGCTTCTCTCCCCAAACACTAAATCATACATTGCATGTGCATTTAAATGAGCAAGGTATGCAAGGTGTGTCAGATAATATTCAATAGCATATTGAGCATGCTCTTTTAACTTGCATTCAAGTTCTTAAGTTAGGGCTCCAATCTTTCTGAAAGAATTATCACACCTGCATTTCTACAGACCTGGTTTCTGCTTGGGGCAGAGAGACTTGGGGGTGGTGGTTTCTCCCTAAGATTTTTCATTATTCCTTTGGGGAAATATAATATTCTGCCTTTTTAATATTCCCCAAAATATTTCTTTCTCTGGGGGGCTGACTTCCCACAGGTTCTTTCCTGTTATTTAGTTCCTTTTAGTTTCCCTGTTATTCAGTTCACTTAATTTTGTCTTTCCTGTTTTTCAATTCATTTTGTTTTACCTGCAGTTAGACTCTGCAGTTAAGCTAGCCTTTCTCCTTCTGGTTTCTGGAGGGCTTTCCCTGAATGACTGGATTGACTGCCATCTCTTCATGGTTGGTGGGGCTTCCCTCCTTCTTTGTCGCCTCTCCGGGGTAACTTTAGGCCCATTTAGGTTCCCCAAACAGAAAGAAATTGGTTGTAGGGTGCGAAGCACCACAATCGCTCAGCTACTTGCGCTACTGCGCAAAACCGGAAGCCCCACACAACACATCTTATAAGCCCAGGCCCAATCATGCAAATACAGACTGCATCATTGGTAATATTCACACCTCTAAAGCAGGGCTTTTCAACCAGTGGTACAGGTACCACCTGTGGTACATTGGCACCTGGCAGGTGGTATGCAACCATCCTAGAAATGTGGTAGCAGGGGAGGGGAATGAGCTGAACCAATGGTGGCACTGCACAAGCCTGAGCAAGAGATGGCTGGAGCTGCAGGGCTGTCAGGGCTGAGTGGAAGTGCCAGGATCAGCGCCAGGCTCTAGCTGGGACTCACCACTGATCCCAGCATGTCTGCTGAGCCCAGAAGAAGTGCCGATCAGCTGGAATGTTGCAGAATCTCCAGGGTCTTGTGATTTACATTCAAATGCTTGGCAACTTATTCATATTTATGACAGTCACAGTGTCAAATAATCAAATAATTCTTCATCAAATAAGTCTTCCTCTATTTTTGTGTATGTTATTTGAAACAAGAGAAACAATTTAGTTAAGGTATTTTTGTAAGAACTAGCCCGTTGAAATTTATTAAACAGCCTCCCTGTTTAGTGTCATCTGCAAATTTGATGAGTTCCCCTTCAATTCCCTCATCTAAGTCATTGATGAAGATATTGTTTTACCTTTAAGCTAGGTATTTCCTCTAACAGCTAATTCCTCTTACTGCTAATTCCTCTTACAATTTTAAATTTTGAAGAACTTTTATTTCCTCCTATCACTTGTATGTTATGTATAGCAAAATTCATGAGTGGTGGCTTTTTCCAAAGATAGCTAGGATTTTTATTTATACAATTTTAAAGGAGTTGGAATCCTTTGACAAATAATGAAGAGAGTGTCAGGACCTACTTCAAGCCACATCTTAAGAAAGCAGAACTCTTGGAAGCAATTTCTTCCAAGCAGGAACTTTTATTGAGAATAGGAGATAACAGGCATAACAGACAGGATCTGAGATTTCCCGCGCAACGCAGTAGATTATAGTGTTTCCAACCAGGACACCCCCCCCCAATGGATTGACTGCCCGATGTGGGATAGCCAATCCCCAAGTGTTAAGTCCATTGTGAGAAGAGGGGAGATAAGTTTGCACAGCAAGGGTTGGCGGCTTCTTCACACCTTTCTCTGGGAGCGTGGACATATATTATATTCCTTATTCTCCTTTGTTCTTAATTGACAGTTTAAAAGATAGAGTTCAGAGAGAGAGATAACGCAGGAAACAGGATACAGACCCAATAAACAAAATAATTGTAGTGAAGGGAGGAAGTGAAAGCAATAGCAATAGCCCTACAGGCACATCCCCCCTCCCCCTTGGAAACATGGCAAAACCCAGGAGAGGTAGAATAAAATAGAAACGAAATGAAATAAACTAGGAATGGGTTTTGACAGAGAGGTTTAATGTTCACACAACACATCTTTTTAAAAAATATATATTTCATTGATTTTTTTAACATACTTTTTTAACATAATCACCTTAATATTTGGTAAACAGCATGTTGTCTGGGTTTATATTTAAAAACAATAAATAACAATTAGTTTCTATAATTCTATAGTCCACATAGTAGCTTTGCTTGATTTTCTCTTCTTCCAATGACATTCTCTTTTACCAACCTTGAATTAATACAATTCTTATTTTGATAAATAACAATTAAATATAGACATTTTTCTAATATTTCTGCAAATAATAAACACATCAGTATAAAGCTTCTTTTCTAAGTTATAATCTTGATTGCCTCATCATAGATCCTGTTTACAAAATTCTTATTTAAATTTGTTTTCCTCACAATGTTCAAAACATTCTTACTGGTTGAGATTTTCTCAAAGTTAATTACACTTAAATATTTAAGTCTTTTTCCTCATACAGGCCATCCCAACACTTTTACATTTCTCATGTCTTAAAAAAAAGAGAGAGAAGAAAAAGAAATAAGAATATAGTATACTACTTAAAATACATGTCCCTCTTAAGCTAATGTACATTTATATCCAGAATTTTTCACTTTAACCATATTCAAACATATGTTTAACCTTTAAATGTTCCATGTAATAAATCCAATTATCTAATCTTTTAGATCTATTCAAAACATTTTTATCCATTGAAGTTTTCTCAAGATCAATTACACTTAAGTATCTAAAACATTTCCTTTATATAAACCATCCCAACATTTCTCATGTCAAAAAAAAAGAAAAGAAAAAAGAAAAAAAGAAAAAATACTTTGTTACTTGAGGGGCTCATCCCTCTTAAACTAAAATTCATTTGTATCCAAAATCTTTCTATTTTTTTTAACCATTTTCAAACAGATGTTTAATTTTTAAATAGTCCCTCTGATAAGTCCCAACATCTAATTTATTCATTCTCACTTTAGCAATTTTTTTTGTCAAACATCTTTCCTGATCAATATGCTCTGCTGAATTAAAGAGTCTTCCCATAGTCTTGTAGATGTTGTTGTAGGTACAAAAGGCAAATCAAATAAGATGTTTTTATGGGAAGGTTTCACCCCTTCGTATTCATTTTAAAAAATTCCTTTCTTTCTCTCTTAATTTCTCTTATTATTTTTTGTCTGTCAAGTTCTCGTAGTTCTCCTGACAGCTCTGTAATCCATTTTGTCAAATCTTTTTTCTTGTCCTCAAACTTATCTTGTGATCTTATAGTATAACTTATCTTTTCCATGTCCAATATTTCCTGCAAGTTTTTTTCCACCTGGTTAAGTCATACTTCCTTCTATTGTTAAGTTCCATCTTTAAATCTCTTTCCTCTGGTTTACATTCAGTTGTCTGTTTTATCTGCTTGCTCTCTATTTTTATTTTTTGAGAGATTTTTTGTTGTAAATTTAAATTGGAGATGTATTCATTTATATTTTCAAAGTTATTATTAATTTCCTTGTGGTTTGAGATCATTGTTGTTTGAATTAGTTGCAACATAGCATAAATCTCCTCCTGGAAAGTGTTTATTATTTCTTGGTATATTCTTTCTGCAGATCTCTGATTTTCCATGATAGCCAGAAATCAGGGTTTTCCTTTCTCTGCAAACAACTTTAGAGTCACAATTGAGTAGGTATTTATAATCCAGAAAGGTCAATTTCCCCCCCCCCCTAAAGTTTATAATTCTCGCTTTGTAGATAGCCCAAAATGTTTTCTTTTTTGTCACAGCTGTTCTCCATTATTAAGACATTGAAGGTCACAAAACCAAGTTATCTTTTCCTGGGCTTTGCCAGTTCCTATATTGGAGCAACTACTATTGTATATTTTCATGCATCACTAGATGTAAGCACCAGTTCATTTTTCAGTTTTCAAAATAAACAATTACTATCTTTTGTTTTTATGACTTAAAAAGAAAATCTTAACAAATTCCACCAATTTCAAACTTGTCCAGATTTAGGTCTTATATTCATTTCATTTTGATATATTCCTGTCCCCCATAAAAAGTTTAATTCACCGCTTCTGTCTGTAGGAGGGTGGGGAAAAAATCCCCCTCCTTCTCACTTTCGGAGGCTTTTTGTTTCTTGGGTTTTTTTCCCAGGAAATCAATTATCAAGTAGAAGCAATAAAATCAATGTTCTTACCCAGTTCCAATCATGTTGTTTATAGTCAGCTTAAAATATTGCTTTTGGGCTTCGGCTGCTTGTAGCTTGGGCTAGACCATGGGTTGGCAACCTGCGGCTCTGTAGCTGCATGCGGCTCTTTCAGCCTTCTCCTGTGGCTCCCAGTCCTCCTCTGCCATTTGCAGAGAGAGAGAGACAGACAGAGACAGAGACAGAGAGAGGCACTTGCATTTCCCTTCTCTCTCTCTCTCTCTCTCTCTCTCTCTCTCTCTCTCTCTCTGCATGTAAAAAAGAGAGTGGCCTCACGCTGATCTCTGACAAGCTGACAGAATGTGTGTCAGCTTGTCCAAGAACAGCGTGAAGCCAGCTTGCCAGGTGAGCAGAAGATCGGAGAGAGGGAGAGAGAGAGAGAAGGGGAGAGAGAGAAAGAGGGAGGGAGAGAAAGAGAGGGAGGGAGAGACACACAGAGAGAGAACTCATGCACAGCAGCCTCTATTTCTTTTAAATTAAACCATCCTAGAAAAGTGGTAGCAGGGGAGGGGAATGAGCTGATCCGATGGCAGCACCATGTAAGCCTGAGTGAGAGATGGCTGGAGCTGCAGGGCTGTCAGGGCTGAGTGGAATTGCCAGGATCAGCACCAGGCTCTAGCTGGGGCTCACCACTGATCCCAGTGCTGATCAGCTGGAATGTTGCAGTATCTCCAGGGTCTTGTGATTTACATTCAAATGCTTGGCAACTTATTCATATTTATGATGGTCACAGTGTCCCAGGGTCATGTGAAGTGACCAAAACCTGCTGCAACCACCAAGCAGCCGGGGGTGGGGGGATAAAAACCAAACACCCCCCCACCCCCACTGCCAATCCTCAACAGAAATGCTCACAATGAAAACCTCGGGCAGGAGGAAGAGCGCCGCCAGGCAGGCAGGTGTCTTGCTCGGCTGTGGCTTGGGGCGCACTTTTTTCAGTGCCATTGTAATTTCGAACAGTCACTAAGCAAACTGTTGTAAGTCGAGGACTACCTATACTTCATCACTTTTTCCCTTTTTTTTGGTCATCAGGTTTTTGACACCTTGCTAGGCGACTGGTGGTACTTGGATGTTGCCATATCCTAAAAGTGGTACAATGGGTGAAAAGGTTGCAAAGCCCTGCTCTAAAGAACTCTAGCAGCTAGGCCAGACATCCCCAACCTTTTGGGCACCAGGGACCGGTTCCATGGAAAGAGGTTTTTTCTCAGACCAGTGGGTGTGTGGTTTTGTGTGCTGCCTGCATCTTGTGGATGGGGCTGTTGAAAGAAAAAACTTCATCAGGGCCCAGTCCAAGCCTGAAATAAACAAAATGGAGACTGCTTTAGAAAGAAGGTTGTAGTTTATTGAAGAGCAGAACCAGACAAAAATGTGGCTCTATGAAAGCTGACCACATGTAGCTGGGAGTGGTGGGTTTTTATACCTTCTTGGGTTTTTGTGTTTGGAGTTGCTTCCTGTTCCTGTGGCATGAACTTTGACCTGAGCTTTTCAGTGTGTCCTTTCTGGTATTCTGATGGTGGTGGGTTAATCCTATTATGTCCCAAAGGTTACAGTATATCCTGCTTCTCTGGGGCTGTGGCTGATGACTATGTCCTGTGTTGGATTTTTTGGGCGAGGGGTTGTTGGTTCTAGGGATCTTTGTCTTTCTAATCCCATCAGCTCCAAGCTTCACGGCTACAGTCTTTCTGAAAGGATTATCAAATCTGCATTTCTAAAAGCTGGCCTGCTTGGTTTCTGCTTGGGGGAGAGAGACTTGGGACTGTCTTTGCCTAAGATTTTTCATTATTCCTTTAGGGAAATATATAATATTCTGTCCTTTTTAATATTCCCCAAAATATTTCTTTCTCAGTGTGTGTGTATGTGACTTCCTGTGCAGATTGGTTGCTGGCATGCCGCGGACTGGTGCTGTTCCACGGACCAGATGCTGGGGACCCCTGAGCTAGGCACCAGGCAAATAGATACTTTGTTTCATTCATGAGTACCCAAATCCACAAACAGACTGCTGAGAGCCACAGTCTTTTACAAAGCAGACAGATAAAAGACCCCTTTAAATTTACATTCCCATCTGCCTTCAAAAGACAGGACATAACACCTTAGCCACAATACAAGAGCAATAGCAACAATTTGACACATCTTCACAAACACATTCAAGGAATATTTTACAACCCAAATTATTTCAATTTCAAAGCCCTAGAATTATATAAAAATCCATGCCAAATATTGAATGTTATTGGGGGAAACCCCAACCCTTACCCTTAACCTTTACTGTACCCTATCCCAAATCCCCATTTCCCTACCCTCCTTTTTAACCCTATAAAAACTAATAAAAAAATTTTCAAAAAAAATCCATGCACTCATCAGGTTACTTTGTCAGTTGTCCCAGAAATGAACGTTGCTGCCTCTATCGTTTCTGAACCCCAAATAGAGACCTCTCTTCCAGCAGCTGGCTTTGTGGCTTCATTTGATTGTGACAGCACCTTTGCTCTCCCGGCTGGGTAAGTGAGCCTGATTTCTTCCAACAATCTGTTCCATTCTTCATTAAATTTATTAAGGTTGTGTTCAATGCAGCTTCTTGTAGCTCTAATTGGTAATTAACTTTTTTAAGTGGTAGTCACATATTGGTGTATTACAATACAGGTAGTCCTTGACTTACGAGCACAACTGAGTCCAAAATTTCTGTTGCTAAGTGAGATAGTTGTGAGTTTTGCCCATTTTACAACCTTTCTTGCCACAGTTGTTAAGTGAATCACTGCAGTTGTTAAATTAGTAACATGGTTGTTAAGTGAACCTGGATTCCCCATTGACTTTGCTTGTCAGAAGGTCATAAAAATGATCACATGATCCTGGGACACTGTAACCATTATAATTATGAGTCAGTTTTCAAGCATCTGAATTTTGATCATGTGGCCATGGGGTTGCTCTGTCGTGTGAAAAATGGTCATAAGTCACTTTTTTCAGTGATGTAACTTCAAACAGTCATGAAATGAACTGTTGTACAGTAAGTCAAGGACTACTTGTATTTTACACTAAATATTACTAAGGTGTGGCTGATGGACTGGAGGGAGGGGCTTTTGCTGTTAATGTGTTGATAGCATTAATGGAGAAACATTTAAAATACATTTAAAATAAATAGGAAAATAATTAGGCAGAGAAAATGTATCACTTTAGTTGTAAGGAGTGGAATTAGAACTCAGAATAAATACATTTCTAGTGTGCACATAGCCTTTCTGGCTTGTCCACAGCAAATCTGGGCTAAAGCTAATTAAGCAATTATAAAAAAATAAAAATAAAATAAAAAACAGTTAAGGACTATATTGTAGAAAAGCTGAGAAGCCATTATGAAAGATTTTGTGACTGTTGTGCATCAAAAGTTAATTCTATTTATACTGAAATCAATGTTTTAATTTTGCCCCTTTTTCTGTTGCCCAAATTAAGCAATGGGCTTCATGGTTTCCTCCTTTGGATGGGAGAGTTTCCATTTGTTTGCTGTTTTGACAGAAGACAAATAAGATACCAAGTTATTTTCCTTTGACAATGTAAAGATTATCCCACACCTGTTATATTTCCAAGCTGTGTTTCATGTTGCTTGCCCTATCAATGTCCTGAGAAATGCTTATTTGTAATCTGCTGTGATATGGATCAGTATGATTGGATGCAGGGTGCTTACTTTGGACACAGAAATTGAATTAAATGGCAATGCCATCCTCCTTTTCTGTTCTGTTTTGTGATATTCTGAGATTGCTTTCAGTTCCATCAATATGCTCACAAACAACTTTAACACATTTCTTCTTCTCTCTCTCTTTCAGTCCCTTTCTAGGGCAGAGGAAAGATGACCTCGGTAACTTGCTGAGTTGTCCTAGCAGTTAGCTATTAGCCTACTGGAAGAGATCCAGCATGATCCAGGACTGAGGTGTGAAAGCATCATTGACAAGAGATTACACAAACACTTTTGCTGTTACACAACAGCCTTTTGCTGTTTTCCTAACTAGTGATCAGGAAGTCAGAATGTCAATTGTGAATAGACCAGCAGAATCTACATTTCACTGCAGAACATCTGGCAGAGATTATATAGTCCCTACTGGATTTTAAAAGTTTTGAAAGTTGTTATAGTGCCCGCCAGAATCAACTTTCCCCCCCTCTTAAACTGTTTCTATGCATGTTTATCTAGAGTAGGAATTCTAGTCTTGCATGTCTAGAATGAATAGAGGAACCAATTATCCAGATTATTTTATTCTGAGTAAATCTATACAAAATAAAATTGTACACTCACCCCTTTCCCTGGAAAACAGAATGCTTGTAGGATTTTTTTCCTGTTCATCTTGCTACATATAGAAATTTTTAGAAGAATCATAGAGTTATACAGTACATTCAGAAAGTATTCAGACCCCCTTCAATTTTGTCAATTTTAGAATAGAATAGAATAGAATAGAATAGAATAGAATAGAATAGAATAGAATAGAATAGAATAGAATAGAATAGAATAGAATAGAATAGAATAGAATAGAATAGAATAGAATAGAATAGAATAGAATCTGGAAGGGACCTTGGAGGTCTTCTAGTCCAGCCCCCTGCTCAAGCAGGAAAACCTATACCATCTCAGACAAGTGACTGTCCAGTCTCTTCTTAAAAACCTCCAGTGATGGAGCGCCCACGATTTCTGAAGGCAAGCTGTTCCACTGGTTAATTGTCCTCACTAATTGGAAGTTTCTCCTTAATTCCAGGTTACTTCTCTCTTTGATCAGTTTCCAACCACTGTTTCCTGCCCTCTGGTGCTTTGGAGAATAATTTGACCCCCTCTTCTTCATGGCAGCCCCTCAGATACTGGAATACTGCTATCATGTCACCCTATTTCTTCTTTTCTTTAGACTAGCCCAGGGGTTGGCAACCTTAAACACTCAAAGAGCCATTTGGACCCCTTTCCCACAGAAAACACTGGGAGCCACAAAACCCTGCTGCTTCCCTGCCCAGCACCCCACCGCTGCTGCTGCTTAACTCTCCTCCTGCACGGAGCACCCTGCCGCTGCTGTTTTCTTCGTCTACCTCCCCTGCATGGAGCACCCTGCTGCTGCTGCTTTTCCCTCCTACCTCCCCTGCACAGAGTGCCCTGCTGCCACAGCTTCTTCCTCCTACCTCCCCTGCACGGAGCACCCTGCTGCCGCCACTTTTCTCTCCTACCTCCCCTGTGCAGAGCGCCCTGCCACTGTGGCTTTCCCCAGCAGCAAAGGTGGAGTTTGGGAGGCAGCAGCAGGGCATAGCCCAGGCATGGCCCAGCAGCAAAGCTCGTCCTTCCCACTCAAGAGGCCCCCAGTGGCTCTTCAGCTCCATCTAAGTTGAAGAAACTGGTGGCACAGCAGAGGGATTGCTCTCAAACAATAAGAGCCAGGTGCGCTGCTCGCTTGTGTGCACCCGTCTTATTGAGAGCAATCCCGCTGCTACGCCTCCACTTTCTTCAACTCAGATGGAGCAGAGTGTTGAGGAGAATGAGGAGGGGAAGAGTGGTGAGGCTTTTTGCCAGCCAGCCGGCCAGGTGAGGGGTAGGTCGGGCGATGGTGGCTGGCTGGCTGGGGGGGATCATGGCCACTGGGGGGAATCTGACAAGCCTCATGGCAGCGTAATTGGCAGCTTCCCCCACCCAGCCCATTTCCCTGGCTCCATACAAGATGCTTGGCAGAACACACACACACACACACACGTGCCCCCGATTGGACCCGCCTTATTGAGAGCAATCCCGCTGCTGTGCCTCCACTTTCTTCAACTCAGATGGAGCAGAGTGTTGTGGAGAATGAGGAGGGGAAGAGTGGTGAGGCTTTTTGCCAGCCAGCCGGCCAGGTGAGGGGTAGGTCGGGCGATGGTGGCTGGCTGGCTGGGGGGATCATGGCCACTGGGGGGAATCTGACAAGCCTCATGGCAGCGTAATTGGCAGCTCCCCCCACCCAGCCAATTTCCCTGGCTCCATACAAGATGCTTGGCAGAACACACACACACACACCCGTGCCCCCGATTGGACCCATGTGGCACCTTCTTTCCAGCTCCGATGCAGTCTTCCGCCACTTCCTCCGCTGCCGTGTGCAGTCTTCCAAACAAAGGAAGCTTGTGGACAGTCCCACAAACTTCTTTTGTTGGACTGCCCACAAACGTCTTTTGTTTGTGGGACTAAAAAAAAGTTCAATCAATCGATTCCAACTTCATGAGGTCTTTTTTTTCTGTGAGAAGTTGAAATTGATTGATTGAACTTTTTTTTTTAGGTGGCGGAGGACTGGGAGCCACAGAGGGTTGCTGTCCCCTGGACTAGCCAAACCCAAGTCCTGCAGCCATTCTTCATATGTTTTAGTCTCCAGGCCTTTGATCATTGTAGTTGCTCTTCTCTGAACTTTTTCCAATGTCTCAACTTCTTTTTTGTAGTATGGTGACCAAAATTGGTTGCAGTATTCCAGGTGTGGTCTCACTAGGGTTTCATTTTTTTTTAATAAATATTTTATAAATTTTCTATTTTTACAATCAAGTGCCTAATAGACAACATGATGACTGAGTCCATTAGTAATTCCGTGGTACATGTAAGCTGCTTCAAACGAAATCCAATATTACACCCTCCAATACATCCTCTCTTCTTCTGGTAATAAACAGTTTTTCACACTAAGCAAATACAATTCTTATTGTTGTTAGTAAATAAACAGTTGTATATCAACATTTGTTACATTTTTCTAATAGTGTCAATAATATCAGTTTAGAATATCTTTTCCAACCAAAATGTATCTTAATTGCATTTGCACTCAATATCCGTTTATTAAGTCCATATCCTATTTTTCCCCTTCATGGATTACTGCCTTGTCGTGGCGAAGGGGCTTGCATAATTCAATGAAGCTATGAGCTATGCCGTGAAGGGCCACCCAAGACGGACAGGTCATAGCCGAGAGTTCTGACAAAACGTGATCCACTGGAGAAGGAAATGGCAACCCACTCCAGTATCTTTGCCATGAAAACCCTATGGACAGTACCAAAAGGCAAAACGATATGATGCTGGAAGATGAGCCCCTCAGGTCGGAAGGCGTCCAATATACTACTGGGGAAGAGCAGAGGGCTAGTACTAGTAGCACCAGAAAGAATGAAGCGACTGGGCCAAAGCCGAAAGGACGCTCAGCTGTGGATGTGTCTGGTGGTGAAAGGAAAGTCCGATGCTGTAAAGATTTTTTCTCCATAGGAACCTGGAATGTAAGATCCATGAATCAAGGAAAGCTGGACGTGGTCAAACAAGAGATGACAAGACTGAACATCGACATCTTAGGCATCAGCGAACTAAAATGGAAAGGAATGGGTGAATTTAATTCAGATGACCATCAGGTATACTACTGCGGGCAAGAATCCCTCAGAAGAAATGGAGTAGCCTTCATAGTCAATAAAAGAGTAGGAAAAGTAATACTGGGATACAATCCTCAAAATGACAGAATGATCTCAGTTCGAATCCAAGGCAAACCATTCAATATCACAGTAGTCCAAGTCTATGCCCCAACAACCAGTGCTGAAGAGGATGAAATTGACCGGTTCTACAGTATGAAGCCCTACAGCACCTTATAGAACTAACACCAAAAAATGATGTCCTTATTTTATTTTATTTTATTTATTTTTAATTCCATTTATATCCCGCCCTTCTCCGAAGACTCAGGGCGGCTTACAAGCTTAGCAGTATCATCATGGGGGATTGGAATGCTAAAGTAGGAAGCCAAAAGATAACTGGAATAACAGGCAAGTTTGGCCTTGGAGTACAAAATGAAGCAGGGCACAGGCTGATAGAATTTTGTCAAGAGAATACAATGGTCATAGCAAACACTCTTTTCCAACAACCCAAGAGACGGCTCTACACATGGACATCACCAGACGGTCAACACAGAAATCAGATTGACTATATGCTCTGCAGCCAAAGATGGAGAAGCTCTATACAGTCAGTAAAAACAAGACCAGGAGCTGACTGTGGCTCAGACCATGAGCTTCTCCTTGCAAAGTTTACGCTTAAACTGAAGAAAGTAGGGAAAAGCACTAGGCCACTCAGGTATGAATTAAATCATATCCCTGTCGAATATACAGTAGAGGTGACAAATAGATTTAAGGAATTAGATCTGATAGACAGAGTGCCTGAAGAACTATGGACAGAGGTTCGCGACATTGTACAACAGGTAGCAACCAAAACCATCCCAAAGAAAAAGAAATGCAAGAAAGCAAAATGGCTGTCTGAGGAAGCTTTGCAAATAGCTGAGGAAAGGAGGGAAGCGAAAGGCAAGGGAGAAAAAGAAAGATACGCCCAATTGAATGCAGAATTCCAGAGAATAGCTAGAAGAGATAAGAATGTCTTCTTAAATGAACAGTGCAAAAAAATAGAAGAAAACAATAGAATAGGGAGGACCAGAGATCTTTTCAAGAAAATTGGAGAGATGAAGGGAACGTTTAATGCAAAAATGGGCATGATAAAGGACCAAAATGGCAGGGACCTAACAGAGGCAGAAGAGATTAAGAAGAGGTGGCAAAATTACACAGAAGAACTATACAAGAATGAGCTTAACGTCCCAGATAATCACAATAAGGTGGTCACTGACCTCGAGCCAGACATCCTAGAATGTGAAGTGAAGTGGGCCTTAGAAAAGCTGAGCAACAACAAAGCTAGTGGAGGTGACAGTATTCCAGCTGAGCTATTCAAAATCTTAAAAGACAACGCAGTAAAAGTGCTACACTCAATTTGCCAGCAAATTTGGAAAACTCAACAGTGGCCACAGGATTGGAAAAGATCAGTTTACATTCCAATTCCAAAGAAAGGCAGTGCCAAAGAATGTTCAAACTATCGCACCATTGCACTCATTTCTCATGCTAGCAAAGTCATGCTTAAAATCCTACAAGCTAGACTTCAGCAGTATGTGGATCGAGAACTACCAGAAGTACAGGCAGGATTTCGAAGAGGCAGAGGAACTAGAGATCAAATTGCCAACATACGCTGGATCATGGAGAAAGCTAGAGAGTTCCAGAAAAACATCTACTTCTGCTTCATTGACTATGCTAAAGCCTTTGATTGTGTGGATCATAACAAACTGTGGCAAGTCCTTAAAGAGATGGGCGTACCAGACCATCTTATTTGTCTCTTGAGAAACCTATATGCAGGTCAAGAAGCAACAGTGAGAACTGGACATGGAACCACTGATTGGTTCAAAATTGGGAAAGGAGTCCGGCAAGGCTGTATACTGTCGCCCTGCCTATTTAACTTATATGCAGAGCACACCATGAGAAAGGCAGGGCTAGATGAATCAAAAGTTGGAATTAAGATTGCCGGAAGAAATATCAACAACCTAAGATACGCAGATGATACCACTCTAATGGCAGAAAGTGAAGAAGAACTAAAGAGCCTCTTGTTGCGGGTGAAGAAGGAGAGTGCAAAACTTGGGTTGAAACTTAACATTAAGAAAACCAAGATCATGGCATCTGGCCCTCTCAATTCCTGGCAAATAGATGGGGAAGAAATGGAGGTAGTGACAGATTTTATTTTCCTGGGCTCCAAGATCACTGCAGATGGGGACTGTAGCCAAGAAATTAAAAGACGCTTGCTCCTGGGGAGGAAAGCCATGGCAAATCTAGACAGCACACTAAAAAGCAGAGACATCACCATGTCAACAAAAGTGCGTATAGTCAAGGCTATGGTCTTCCCAGTTGCAATGTATGGCAGTGAAAGTTGGACCATAAGAAAGGCTGAGCGCCAAAGAATTGAGGCCTTTGAACTCTGGTGCTGGAGAAGACTCCTGCGAGTCCCTTGGACTGCAAGGCGATCAAACCGGTCAGTCCTAGAGGAGATCAATCCTGACTGCTCTTTAGAAGGCCAGATCCTGAAGCTAAAACTCAAATACTTTGGCCACCTAATGAGAAGGAAGGACTCACTGGAGAAGAGCCTAATGCTGGGAAAGATCGAGGGCAATAGAAGAAGGGGACGACAGAGAATGAGGTGGCTGGATGGAGTCACTGAAGCAGTAGGTGTGAGCTTAAATGGACTCCAGAAGATGGTAGAGGACAGGAAGGCCTGGAGGAATGTTGTCCATAGGGTCGCGATGGGTCGGACACGACTTCGCAGCTAACAACAACAACAACAATCCTATTTTTGCTTTTTTCAATTTTAATTTCCCATCCATGTTTAAAATATCCCAATCATTTATAATTTCAAAACAAGTTATATTTGGGTAACCAAAAGCTTCCCTTATTCAAAGTTCTTAGCATATTTTTATTTCCCTTTTCATACCAAAATATATTCTAATTACAAATCCTATCTATCTAGTTATAATAATACTTCTATTTCTAGCAACCTATTCTTAACCATATTGAAACATCTAATTAGTAATATAACATCTCCTCTAATGGGTCAAAGCTTCTGTTTCCTTCAGTCTTACTCTAGTTTTCTTCCTTTGCTAACTAACTTTCCAAGTCAGTGCATTTGGATCATCAAATAATTCTTCCTCTATTGTTGTGTATGTTATTTGAAACAAGAGAAACAATTTAGTTAAAGTATTTTTGAAAGAACTAGTCCGTTGATGTTCATTAAACAGCCTCCCTTCTTCTCCAGTTCCCCACATTTCTGTTAACAGCTCTATCTTCCATTCCATCAGCTCTCCTTCCTTTTCCTCTAGTATGTTCTGAAATCTTGGTTTGTAGAATGTCTTTTCCATTTCCAATATTATTGTTGTGTTTTCTAAGTCTTCATTTGTCTGAGTCTGGTCGTTTCTTTCTTTAGATCCTCAATTTTTGTGTCAGCATTCTCTAGTTTTCCTTCTATTTTCTGGGTTATTATTTCCTTCTCTGTAGTTATTTTCTGAGTTTGTAGATTTAAATTAGAAAATTGTTCTTTTATCTCTTTTGTGTTAGTTTTAATCTTATCATGAGCTAAAGCAAATGTTTCTTATATTAATTTCAACATGGAGAGAATTTCTTTCTGTGGTTCATTAGTATTTTCTTGGTGGTATGTCAAACTGAGGCTTCTGGAGACAGATGTTAAGGATGGTTTCTTACCATTTAGAGCTAAGTATGGAACATCCATTTTATTTTTTTGTAAGTGGCCTTTATAAATTATCCAACCAACTAGCTGTTCTTAAACCTCCCCTAAGCACATATAAGTAAAATTCAGTTTTTTCTGTCCAATGAGAAATATATCCTTTCTGTCCAGGGAGAAGAAAGAACCATTAAAGGTTGTTTATCAATCAAGATTTATAATCCAAAATGTTCCATCATATCAGGCAATAGTGTATGTTTCTTTTACAGGAAAATAGTTCCACAATACAGTTCTGAAAGTCAATATTTGTGTTCATAGTTCAGACAGGCCAATTTTAGAGTAGTATTATTGTGTCTGCCACACAGATAAGCAGCCCCCAAGTCTGTTCCTTTTTCTCAGCTACAATTCACAAAAATAAAAGCTTCCAAGGGCAGCCAGAGTCTTATCTAATTCTGGGCTTCAAGCCAGGTTTCTTTTAGGCATAATAAGTTGTAGTGCCATAATTCACCACTAGATGTACCATTGTCCCAGTCCCAAAGAAAACTGCAGTTGAGTGCCTGAATGACTACAGACCTGTTGCATTAACGTCTGTAGTCATGAAATGCTTCGAAAGACTGGTTCTCCAACATCTTAGGACATGCCTCCCACTGGATTTTGACAAACATCAATTTGCCTACAGGGGGAACAGGTCAACAGATGATGCCATAGCTACTGCTTTACACTCTGTAGCAAGTCTGAAAGCTATGTCAGGATACTTTTTGTTGATTATAGCTCGGCTTTCTTTTTTTTTAATTAAAGAGTTTTACAAAAACAAAATTTTACAATATATCCCCAAATCCCTCCCACCCCAAACCCACCCACTCCCCCCCCACTTCCCAGAGCTAAATACAGGATTATAGTTACAATAATCATATTCTAAATAAAAATTATGCATAATATACAATTAACCAAATTCATAATGCGCTTTAACTCTCTTTTAACATAACTACAAACAACGTACCAATAACAATATCCCACTAAAATCTACTCATAAGCTAAATGGTACTTTTTGGTCCCATATTTGTTTTGAATATAATTTATCCATCTCCTCCAAACTGAAATATATCTTTCCTGTGAATGATCCTTCAGATAAGCAGAAATCTTAGACATTTCTGCAAGATTCGAAACTTTAAACACCCATTCTTCTACAGTGGGCAAACTATCCTTCTTCCAATATTGTCCCACCAGTAACCGTGCTGCCGTTATCATGTTCAACATCAAGTTAGTTTCTTTAACATCACAATCTACAACAATGCCCAATAAAAACAATTGCGGGGAGAACTTTATCTTTCTCTTAAAAATCTTTTGAATGTTCCACCAAATTTTAATCCAAAAAGCTTTTATATTTCTACAAGTCCACCACATGTGAAAATAGGTAGCTTCTAAACTACCACACCTCCAGCATTTAGACTGTACATTAGGATACATATTGGACAGCTTCTTGGGATCCAGATGCCATCTATAAAACATTTTATAAAAATTTTCTCTTAAATTTTGAGCCTGGGTAAATTTAACATTTCTGACCCAAATTATCTCCCAGGTGTCCAGCGAAATTGGTTCCTGAATATTTTGTGCCCACTTTATCATGCAGTCTTTAACCAGTTCCGTTTCCGAATCCAATTCAATTAAAGCATTATATATCCTCTTTATATGTGCACAATTTGAATCTCTAATTTGCTTTACTAAATTTTGATCTGTAGTTGTGATGCCAACCTTTTGATCTGACTTCCACCTAGCTTTCAATTGGGTATATTGAAACCAAGAGTAACTTATGTTTTCTTGTCTTAACTCCTCTACTGGTTTAAGTTGCCAATCATTCCCTTGCAATCTAAGTAGTTCCTTATAAGAAACCATATCCATACTCACTCCCATAGATACGCCCTCTATCGTGTGTCTAGGAATTCCCCAAATCGGTATTTTATAATTTAACTTATAATAATACTTTTTCCAGACACGCAATAAAGCACATCTAAGAATATGGGATTTAAAAGCCCTGTCTACCTTCTTATCATAAAGCAAGTATGCATGCCATCCATATACCAAATCCCATCCCTCAAGATGAAGTATTCTCTTGTTAGTTAGATTAAGCCAATCACTAACCCAGGTCAAGGCAACCGCATCATAATACAATTTCAAATTCGGCGCCTTGAGTCCCCCTCTTTCCCTGGCATCTTGTAAAATCTTGAATTTAACTCTTGGTTTTTTCCCCGCCCAGATAAATTCGTTAATACCCTTCTGCCATTGATCAAGGTTGGCATCCTTTTTCAATATAGGTATCATCTGAAACAGAAAGAGAAACTTTGGTAGAACATTCATTTTAACAACTGCAATTCTTCCCAGTAATGATAATTGTAATTTTTTCCAATTATTTAAGTCCCTTTGTACCTTCAACCATAGTGTTTCATAATTATTCTTATACAATTTTACATTTGAGGCTGCAATATATACTCCTAGATATTTAACCTTCTTCACTATTTCAAAACCTGTTAATTTAGATAACATATCCCTTTCACTCATAGATAAATTCTTGGATAGTATCTTAGTCTTATTACTATTCACCTTAAACCCAGAAACCTTACCATACTGAGTTATAATTTCCATCAAGTCTATAACCGACTGTAACAGTTGGGATACTGTCACAACCAAGTCATCAGCAAAAGCTCTCAATCTATAATCATTCTGTTTTATTTTAATTCCCTTTATCAAAGAGGACTCTCAAATTTTAATTAGTAAAATCTCTAATGTTAAAACAAACAATAATGGTGATAGGGGACAACCCTGTCTTGTACCTTTTTCAATTTTAAAAGTCTCTGTTAATCCCCCATTAACTATAATTTGTGCGGTTTGTTGTTGATATATAGCTTTAATAGCATGTAGAAAACCTTCTCCAAAATTCATCTCCTCAACAACTCTTAATAAAAATTGCCAATTCAATTGGTCAAAGGCTTTCTCTGCATCCAAAAATATCAATGCTGCAGAGACTTGGTTGTTCTTATCCAAATATTCAAGCAAGTTAACAATTTGTCTTACATTATATTTCATATACCTCCCAGATATAAATCCCGATTGATCACTATGAATCATTTGTTTCAAAACTTGCATTAATCTATTAGCCAATACTTTAGCAAAAATCTTATAATCTGTATTTAAAAGCGATATAGGTCTATAATTTTTAGGTTGAGTAAGATCTTGATCCTCCTTTGGGATCAACGATACAAAAGCTGTCCTCCATGATGGAGGAACTGCGCCTCCAGTCTGAATTTCATTAAACAAAATCTTTAAGGGTTCAATCATTTCAGGCAACAACTTTTTATAATAGATTGCTGTTAATCCATCTGTTCCCGGAGCTTTGCCCAATTTCAACTGTTTAATAGCTAAAGAAATTTCTTCTGATGTAATTGGGCAATTCATCTCAAGTTGTTGTTCTTGTGAAAGTCTTGGAAAATGAGCTCCCTGTAAATACTTGTCTACATCTAAAGCTTGTATATTCTCTTTAGAATATAATTTCGAGTAAAAATCTAGAAAACTCCTCTTAATCAAATTTTGTTGGTAGACTTCTTTTCCTTTATATTCTATTTTGTCTATAGTACGTAATTTCTGTTTCTTCCTTAATTGATAAGCCAACCATCTACCAGGCTTGTTGGCGTTACAAAAAGTATTGTGTTTGGCATAACACAAATTAGTTGCTACTTGATCAGCCAATAGCATATTAAATTGTTCTTTCAATAAATGTATTGAGATCTTTAAATTATTATCCAATGGATTCAAAATGAACTTTATCTCCTTAGTTTTAATCTCTTCCTCAATATCTAAACGTTTTTGCACTTGCTTACGCCTATAAGCATTATTCATATAAATCAAAACCCCTCTCATATAGGCTTTACTAGCATCCCAAACCATTTCCGTCGAGGTACCTTTATGCATATTCATGACAAAAAATTCTTTCATATGTTCTCTACATTTCTGCAAGAACAAGTCATTTGTAAATAAATTCTCATTCAGCCTCCAGGATCTCCTACTAGTGTCTTCAGCAAAGAACTCCAACCAAACAGGACTATGGTCAGACATTGTCCTAGGAAAAATCTTAACGTTCTTAACCGAAGAGGAAAGATCAGTAGTAATCAAAATGAAGTCAATCCTTGAAAAAGATTTGTGTCTATCCGAAAAAAAAGTAAAATCTCTGTCTCTCATATTCCTTTCCCGCCATACATCTCTTAATTCCAGATCTTCCTTCAAATCAAAAAAAAGCTTTAGGCAATTTTGAATTAAAAAAGTTTTTAGAAGATCCCTTCTTATTTTCAGATGGCACCAAAACCCCATTCCAGTCCCCCATCATAATAACAGATTTGTAATCCAGTTCAATTAGTCTCTGATGTAAAAATTTAAATTTTTTTTGCTGTTGCTGATTTGGAGCATATAATCCAATAAGAAGAACTTTCTTTCCTTGTAATGTTAATTCAATACTAACATATCTCCCTTGTTTATCCGATTCAATCAATCTTGCTGAAAAGTCTTTTCTTAAGTAAATAACCACTCCAGCCTTCTTGTCCGGAGCAAAAGATGCAAAATGTGTTCCCAATCGGGAATTAATCAAATATTTTTGATCTTTTAATGCAATATGTGTCTCTTGTAAGCAAACAATGTCATTTTTATGTTGTTTCAGATAAAAAAATACTTTCTTTTCTGTGGTGAATTTAACCCATTAACATTCCATGTCAGGAACTTCACCATCTCTGGTGACCATGAGCCTTTGGAACAAGGCCTGAAGATCAGCTGTTGCTCTCTTAGGACGTGCTCCTCCCGCAGGCTCTGAAACAACCGCATCTTGTGTAGCTGGACCAGTTACAGGCTTTTGTTTTTGCTCTTTTTCCATACGCTTATGTGCAGCTCTTGTCATCCTCTGTTCTTTTAGATCTTCCTTTAATGCCAAACTCTGCTCCATGGCCTCCGGCTTCTGCGTCTCCTCAAGGGGCAGTAACATTGCCCCTTCACTCAATTGTTTATCATCTTGTCTAGCTTCTGTTCTTTTAATTCGGGGAGATGGTGGTAAACCTGCTTTCAGGACCTTAGTGTAGAAATCTTTTGCTTTTAAGATTGTATCCAGTCTGTATCTGGTCCCTGCATGATTTACCACAATTCCAATAGGTATTTCCCATCTGAACTGGATTTGTCGCTTCTTAAGCTCATCAGACAAAAAGGCAAAATCTTTCTTCTTTCTAAGAATTTTGGAAGGTATCTCCTTTAAAATCATAATATCTTGGCCTGCAATCTGAAATTTTTCCCGATAAAAGGCCTGGATAATAGAATTTCTGGTTGATCTCCTGGAAAAATAAATCACTACATCTCTAGGTAGACTTTTTTGCCTAGCAATCCAGGAGTTAACCCTAAACATCTTATCCATTTCCTTAAGTAGTTCTTCAGGTTCCCATTTCAAAACAGGAGCCACTGCTTGTGCTATTTCCCATTCCAGATTTTCTTTAGGATTCTCTTTGAGGCCTCTGATACGCAAAGCAAACTCCATGTTCTTATATTCTGATATAATAACCTCGTTTTCTGTTCTGTCAATCTTGGCCTCTGCTCTATCAATCTTCTGTTCAGCATCAATAATTTTATTTTCCAAGTTCTCCACATACTCCATAACTGAATCCACACGAACATCCAGGCGTTCTATATGTGCAGCTAAGCCCTGGAGTGCAAACACTATATCTTCCCTCATCTGGTTGTTTTGATTCTTTATTTCTTGTTGCAAAACTTGCGTTGACTGCATCACAACTTGATGGATGTCTGTCAGTGTAAATGCAGGAGGTGGGAGAGAGGGTGGTTGTACTGTAGGTTTCATCGAAGTCTGCCCTGCAGCTTGTGGTATAGGTGAGGAGATAACATTCTTAGAGAGCGGGGGCCCTCCCCCATGTCTCGCAGCCATCTCTTAAGTTTCAATTTCCTCTTTCACCCAGCAGAATCAAAGTTCAAAAGAAAAAAAAGGGGGGGGAGAAGAAATAACAATTGTCTCAAAGTTCTTAATCTTCAATAAGAAGAATAGGGAACAGGCTTTCAAATACACAAAATCCGATACTGGATAAAGTCAGTTGCAAATTGTATCTCTTGCTTTGTAGCAAAATATAACAATTTTCAAACACAGTCTCTTCACACAGGAGAGAAACATTCCAGCGCCATTTTTACTCCATTTCAAACTTGAAACTTGAAGAAGATAATGAAACTGAGTTAAAGTTGAAATCCAATTTATAAATTCAGATCTTCCTGCTTTGCTCTGCCTGCTTTCCAAAGGAACAAAATACTCACAGTCCCCTCTAAGCAGCAGGTGTAGTTGTCGCGTCTTGTTCCACTCCTTTTGGAGCGAAAACGTCCTGGGAGCGGAGAAAGCCTGGGCTCCGAGGGGGCTCACCCTGTTATCCCCCAAACTGCTTGGGAGAATCACAGGGGAGCTCTACCTCTATCCAGGCAGGCTCGCCTCTCCCTCTTCTCCCAAGGAAGAAGCTCCAGCGCCGCGGAACAGCTGATTTTCGCTGCCTCCGGGCGTTTTGACGCTTCCCAGGATCGGGCGGCTTCAGAACGCCGCCATTCAGCGTGGCAGCGCTACCGGAAGCTCGATTATAGCTCGGCTTTCAATACCATTTTGCTGAGCACTCTCATTGAAAAGCTGACTGACTTGAAATTTCCCCCCTCCATCTGCGATTGGATTCAAGACTTTCTCAGAGACCAGTTACAAACAGTGAGGGTCGGATCTGCTTTATCCACCCCGCTGAAGCTTTGCACCAGCTTGCCACAGGACTGCGTGCTTAGCCCCTACCTGTACTCATTGTACACATATGATTGTGTATAATCCGACCCATCTACTGTGATAATTAAGTTTGCAGATGATACTACTGTAGTGGGTCTTATTACAGGTGGGGATGAGACAGCATACAGGGGGGAGGTACAAAAACTATCCATATGTTGTTGCAACAACAACTTGCACCTGAACATCGGCAAGATGAAAGAGATGGTGCTAGACTTCCGGAGGAAAAAGGAGGAACCTGCCCCACTTTACATCAGGGGGGACTGTGTGGAGAGAGTTTCCTCCTTTAAATTTCTGGGAGTCTACCTCTGTGAAGATCTTACCTGGAAAGTTAATACAACCCAGGTGGCCAGAAAGGCCCAACAGAGACTTCACTTTCTCAGGGTCTTGCAGAAGAACAGGGTAGAACAACGGCTAATGACCTTCTTTTACCGGTCTACTATAGAGAGCGTCCTCTCGTACTGTATTGTGGTTTGGTATGCTGGTCTGACAGCTGTGTATAGGAAAGTATTACAGAGGATGGTGAGCACAGCACAAGACATTGTTGGCTGTCCCCTGACACCACTGGATGACATTGCCAGGGCTCGCTGCCTTGGAAGAGTGAGGAAAATTCTCAGGGATGACTCACACCCTGGACGGTATCTCTTTACTCTCCTACCATCGGGTAGGAGATATAGGAGTATAGCCAGCTGTACCAACAGGCTGAAGAATAGCTTTTATCCATGGGCTGTTAGGCTTTTGAATAGGAAATAATTTTATAAACTTTATGCATGATTGACTTGTGAGGCCAGTGTGTTGTGCAATTAGCTCACATGGTGTAATAAGATGGAGGGTTTGTGTCATTGTGAGTTGGGGGTGGGGGCACTCAGGGAGGCTCAGCCAATCTCAATGTATACATGGTTGTACTTTGACAATAAAGGTTCATTCATTCATGTCATTAATGCCATTTTTTCAGTTTATATATATATTAATTCCAAATTAGTCTTGTAGGTTTCTCCATTTTTCCCAAGTAATTAATTCACCGCTTTTCTTTTCCTGAGGGAATGGGGTGGAAATTCCCTTTCCCTCCTCATCGGGGGGAGTGATTTGGGCAGATTTTCAGGAAGAGGTCTTAAAGTCATAAAGAGAGGCTCAGGTCTCACCCAGTTTCAACCACATTGCTGTAAGATTGATTGTTAGTGCTTGTTGTCTTCTGTTGACAGCAGCTTCTGACTGGCTACACCAATGTAGCCAGTCTTTCCCCCGCTGGTTTGGAGGGCTTCCTTGGATCAAATGGGAGGGCTGCCATCCCCCGCAATCAATGAGTTTCCCCTCCTTCCTTGTCGCCTCTACGGGGCAACTTTTGACCCTTTCCATGGTCCCACAGTGGGGCGAAATTAAACACAAAAGACGGAGCCCCATCTTCCTGTGTCTGCATCACCACGACGTCAAACCCAGAAGCCCGTCTCACTAGGGTTTTATAAAGTGGTATTTGTTGTGATTCATGGTCAGCCTGTGGGTTCGGCAGTTGGGTCGGATGACTCAGAGGAGGAGGGGGGTGTTGAAGACCTTGCTGAGGGGGTTGAAGATCTTGCTGATGATAGCCCTCAGCCAGGCCCCTCCCACTTGGTCACCACAGAGACCCAGCTGTGTGAGCCTGACAGTGTGGATGAATATGACCCACAGCTGGCCCTGTTCAAGGACGCCCGACGCAGGAGGCAGTCAATTAGGAGTAAACAGAGGAAGGCAATGGGGCTTCTCAGAAGGAGGCAGAGAGAAGCCACGCCCTGAATTCTATATAAGGGGAATGTGTGGGGAGGGCTGGTTTGCTGAAGGCAACCGCTCGGATAGTGTTTCAAAGCTCCTGTTTCTTGGTTCGTGTCTTGTTTGTTTTTGTAGTAATAAATTTGGCAGGCGTAATTCCAGCCTCTTGCCGTTTGTAAAGGGGTTGACTTTTCTGCAGGGCCGGTAGCAGGCTGGTACAGAACAGTTTGCCTTCAGCCTCCCACCCCTTACTAATATTATGGAGCAGCTACGTGCTGAGAATGCCCAGCTCACCCAGCAACTCACTTTGCTGGCAGCTCAGGTGGCTCAACTGCAAGCTCAGGTTCATGCTGCACCCCCACCATCACCCCCACCCAGGAGAAAATGCCAAGTTGCAATGCCGGATAAATTTACAGGCACTCCAGAACTGTTTCCTGCTTTCCTGGGACAATGCCAGCTCTTTATCAGCGTGAGAGCAGCTGATTTCCCCACTGACCGGGATAAGGTGGGGATTGTGTTAAGCCTTCTTTCGGGTGATGCAGCTCGTTGGGGCACGCCTCTGCTGGCTCAACCTAGCCCATTGTTGGACATTTTTGTGGGGTTTTGTGATCATATGCATCTGATGTATGAGGACCCTATTAAGACGCAGACTGCTACTCAACGCCTGAAAGCTCTGAGGCAGGGTCAACAGGGCTATATCAGCGATTTTCAGCTGCTTAGCCAGGATTCCGCCTGGAATGAGGCTGCGCTCGTGGATGCCTTCCAGGATGGATTGTCGGAGGAGATGTTGGATGAGCTGGCCCGTGTGGATATTCCCTCAGACCTGAATGGGCTGATCCATCTCTGCCTGCGGATCGATGCTCGGTTGCAGCAGCGAAGGAGTCGCCGTGCCACCCCACAGACCCCTGCAGCCCCTGTTGTGCGTGAGCCCCCAGTTCAAAGGGAGGAGCCAATGGAGCTGGGAGGCATCATCTGGAGGGAGCGCGGCATCAAATCGAGGTCCGGACGGACCATAAGAATTTGGAAAGCCTGCAGACCGCTCGGAATTTGAACCAACGCCAGATCCGGTGGTCTCTTTTCTTTGCGAGGTTTGACTTCCGGGTTCAGTACATACCTAGCGGGCACAATCAAAGAGCGGATGCTCTGTCCAGGAAGCCCGAATATTCCCGAGTGGAAGACAAGCTTCTGCCCAGGACAGTGATCCCCGTTGAGTCTTTTGCTGCGGTGCGGGAGCCGGTTGATATACGGGCTCGGATCCGGGAGGCACAGCAGCAGGAGGTGTGGGTGGCTCAGCGGAAGGAGGAGGTGGGGCCAGATTCTCCTTGGACGGTCACGGATGGACTCTTGTATTATCGTGACCGGCTCTACGTTCCGGGAGGGCCACTCAGGGGACTCATCCTCAGCCAGTGTCACGATAACCCGGCGGCGGGGCATTTTGGCCTGTTCAAGACCCTGAACCTGGTCTCCCGTACCTTCTGGTGGCCCCGGGTCCGACACGACGTCCAGTCCTATGTTACCTCCTGCATCCCATGCAGGCAGGCCAAGTCAGCGACAGGGATTACTGCAGCCTTTGCCGACACCCAAAAGACCCTGGGGGGCTGTGTCCATGGACTTTCTGACGGATTTACCCCCATCCTCTGGTTTTACGACAGTGTATGTGGTGGTGGACATGCTGACCAAGATGGCGCACTTCATCCCCTGTCACGGCTTACCGTCAGCCCGCGCCACTAGTCGTATGTTCATTCAGCAGGTGTTTCGGCTGCACGGCATCCCTGATAGAGTCGTCTCTGATAGGGGGGCCCAGTTTACAGCCCGCTTCTGGCAGGAGTTGATGCATGCGTTGGATATCAAGATTTGCCTCTCGTCCGCGCATCATCCTCAAACTGACGGGGGAACCGAGAAGGTCATTGGTATCCTGGAACAATATCTGCGCTGCTATGTCAATCTGCAGCAAAACAATTGGGTGGACTATCTGGCCATAGCTGAGTTTGCATTTAACAATTCACAGCACACCTCCACACAGATGACACCGTTCTTGGCCAATGTGGGATATCACCCCCGGTTTTTCCCCCTTTCTCCCGTGGACTCACCGGAGCCGGCAGCGAACGACTTCATGGCAGAGTTACAGGCGATCCATCGATTGGTGCGACGTCAGTTAGAGAAGGCCAAGGCTGATTACAAAAGGTTTGCTGATCGGTCAAGACGGGATACGCCTCCACTATCGGTGGGAGATCGGGTCTGGTTGTCCACCAGGAACCTACCGTCAACACGGCCGGTGAGAAAGTTAGATCACCGATATTTAGGACCGTTCCCAGTCGAGGCTGTCATCAATCCTGTCGCCTATCGCTTAACTCTGCCACATTCCCTGCGCGTGCACCCAGTCTTTCATCGGTCTCTGTTGGTCCCCGAGCAACCGGCCTGTCCACTCCGCCGAGCGGAACCTCCCCCATCAGGACCTTGTGATGGAGGCAGCACCCCCGAGTACGAGGTCTCCAGCATCAGGGATTCCCGTTGGCTGAAAGGCCGTTTCCAGTACCTGATTGAATGGAAAGGTTACGGACCAGAGGACTTCACCTGGGAAGACGCGACCGCCGTTCATGCCCCTGCATTGGTGACCGCTTTTCATGAACAATTTCCATCCCGACCGCATCCGGATCAGCAGACCCGGGGGAAGGGCCCTGCGGTGCGGGATAGTGTTGTGATTCAGGGTCAGCCTGTGGGTTCGGCAGTTGGGTCGGATGACTCAGAGGAGGAGGGGGGTGTTGAAGACCTTGCTGAGGGGGTTGAAGATCTTGCTGATGATAGCCCTCAGCCAGGCCCCTCCCACTTGGTCACCACGGAGTCCCAGCTGTGTGAGTTTGACAGTGTGGATGAAGATGACCCACAGCTGGCCCTGTTCAAGGACGCCCGACGCAGGAGGCAGTCAATTAGGAGTAAACAGAGGAAGGCAATGGGGCTTCTCGGAAGGAGGCAGAGAGAAGCCACGCCCTGAACTCTATATAAGGGGAATGTGTGGGGAGGGCTGGTTTGCTGAAGGCAACCGCTCGGATAGTGTTTCAAAGCTCCTGTTTCTTGGTTTGTGTCTTGTTTGTTTTTGTAGTAATAAATTTGGCAGGCGTAATTCCAGCCTCTTACCGTTTGTAAAGGGATTGCCTTTTCTGCAGGGCTGGTAGCAGGCTGGTACAGAACAGTATTCATACTTCGTGTGATCTTGATTCTATGCCTCTGTTTATACAACCCATGATTGTATTAGCTTTTTGGGCTGCTGCTGCACACTGCTGCTTCATAGTCAAGTGATCGTCCACTAGAACTCCAAGGTCCCTCTCACAGTTACTGTTTTTGAGCCAGGTCTCACATAATCTATACTTATATCTTTGATTTTTCCTACCTAAATGTAAAACTTTGCTTTTCTCCCCATTAAAATTAATTTTGTTGGATAGGGCCCATTGTTCAAGTTTGTCAAGATCTTTTTGGATCCTGAGCTTGTCTTCTGGGGTGTTGGCTATTCCTGCCAGTTTAGTGTCATCTGCAAATTTGATGAGTTCCCCTTCAATTCCCTCATCTAAGTCATTGATGAAGATGTTGAAGAGTACTGGGCCTAAGACGGAACCTTGTGGTACCCCACTGCTTACTTCTCTCCATGTGGACATGGTACCATTGAGGACCACTCATTGAGTACGGTTTGTCAGCCAGCTACAAATCCATCTGGTGGTGATGTTGTCTATTCCACCTTTTTCTAGCTTACCAAGCAGTAGATTGTGGTCTACTTTGTCAAATGCCTTAGTGAAATCTAAGTATACTATGTCCACAGCGTTTTGCTGGTCTACTAATTTGGTCACTTTATCAAAGAATGAAATAAGATTGGTTTGGCATGATCTGTTTTTAAAAAACCTATGGTGGCTACCAGTTATAACTTTGTTTGCTTCTAGTTGTTCACAGATCTGTTTTTTGATTATCTTTTCCAGTATCTTCCTGGGTATTGATCTTAGACTGGTTGGTCTGTACTTTCCTGGGTCTATTTTTTTCCCTTTCTTGAAGATGGAAACCACATCAGCCCTTTTCCAATCCTCAGGTACTTCCCCGGTGCTCCAGAATTTTTGGACAATATGGCGCAATGGTTCTCAGATAACATCTGCCAGCTCCTTCAAAACTCTGGGATGTAATCTGTCAGGTCCTGGTGATTTATATTCGTCAAGGTTGGATGGGTGTCCTCTTACCATTTTCTTGCTTATTTTAATTTTTGTTTCTAGTTTGTCTTTCGCAGTATTATTTTTTTTTGTATCTTGGGCTATAATTTCTTTTTGTGTGAAGACTGATGCAAAGAATGAGTTGAGCAGCTTGGCTTTCTCCCTACTGCCTCTTACTTCCTTGCCATCTTCTCTCTTTAGTGGACCTACAGTTTCCTTGACTTTTTTCTTGTTATTAATATTATGAAAGAAACTTTTTTTAATTATCCTTGATTTCTGTTGAAAATCTTTGTTCATTCTGAGCCTTTGCTTTCCTGACTTTGTCTTTGCATGTTCTGGCTGTCTGCTGATAATTGGTCTTAGTTATATTTCCCTCTTTCCATTTTTTGTACTTGTCCTTTTTGTCTTTCAGTTTGTTGGAGAGATCTTTGTGCAGCCATGCTGTTTTCTTCTTGACTGACTTGTTTTTCTTTTTCAGTGGTATTGTGCTGGACTGGGCTTTTATGATAGCATATTTCAGAGTTTCCCATGCTTCTTCAGTTGTTTTTCCCTTTAGGATTTTCATCCATGGAATCTTTCCTAGGTTCTCTCTGAATTTGTTAAAATCATCTCTTTTGAAGTTTAAGACACTGGTTGAATTATTTTCTATTGCTAGTGTTTGCATTATATTGAATTCCAGTATGACGTGGTCACTTTCCCCCAAGGTTCCGGCAACTTCAACTCCCTCTATCACTTCTTCTCTATTAGTAAGAATTAGGTCCAGTATAGCTTTACTTCTAGTTCACTCCTCTTCCTTTTGGATGACAAAGTTGTCAGCTAGGTTGGTTAGGAATCCGTTTGATCTCCTGCTTGCTGCAGAGTTTGTCTCCCAGTTGATATCTGGGTAGTTGAAGTCTCCTATTACTACTGTGGTATGCTTCCTACATACATTTGTTAACTGGTGGGTAAAGAATCCATCTATTTCTTCTGATTGGTTGCATGGCCTGTAGTATACCCCCGTGGCAATGTCACTTTTTTTCCTTTTATATTGACCCATATACATTCTGGAGAGATTTTATCTTGGATCATGGGCATTTCTGTAGATATGCAGTATTCTCTTACATATAGTGCAACTCCCCCTGCTCTTTTTGTAATTCTGTTTCTTTTGAACAATTTGTATCCATCCATCAGTCCATTCCAGTCATGAGTTTCATCCCACCAGGTTTCTGTTTCTATGTCGTTCCCACCCTTGTGTACTATTGCTTCTAGTTCGCCCTGGTTCTTCCCCAAGCTTTAAGCATTAGTATATAAACATTTAAGACTTTTATGCCTGTCCGTGGGTGTGTTTCCTTGATCTTCTGATTGTTGTTTGATTTTTTCTCTTTTTTCTTTTTTTTATTGAAAAGTTTTACAATTTTTACATTTTTAAATACAATGAACTCCCCCCTCCCCCTCCCCTCTCCCCAACCCTCTCCTCCCCTCCCCTCCCCCCTCCCCGACTTCCCAGAGCTGAATACAGGGTATAATAATACAAACATAAACTAAAATATGCTAACAACAAAAATAAAACACTAAGTTCTATCGGACTTTAACTCTCCAGAATCATAATATTAATAATAATAAAGTAATAAATAACTAATCATACATCATAAAAATCCACTACTTATTCAAATGCTAAATGAAACTTTTTAGTCCCATATTTATTTTGAATATATTCAATCCATCTTCTCCATTCCACAATATATCTCTGTTGCGATTGGTCTTTCAAATATGCCGAAATCTTTGCCATTTCCGCCAAGTTGGAAACTTTCAAAGTCCACTCTTCTATAGTCGGCAATTCCTCCTTCTTCCAATATTGTGCAACTAAAAGTCTTGCCACCGTAATTAGATGCAACATCAACTTAGTGTCTATAACAGTAGTATCTGTAATAATACCCAATAAAAACAATTGCGGAGAAAACTTTTCTTAAATATCTTTTGCATATTCCACCAAATTTTAATCCAAAAGGCTTTAACCTTTTTACAAGTCCACCATATATGAAAATATGTTGCATCCTCACAACCACACCTCCAACATTTGGGCTGGCAGTTCGCATACATGCTTGCTACTTTTTTAGGGTCTAAGTGCCACTTATAAAATATTTTATAAAAATTCTCTCTTAAGTTTTGGGCCTGTGTAAATTTAACATTTCTAACCCAAATCTTTTCCCAAGTATCCATTGTTATAACTTCTTGAAAATTCTGGGCCCACTTTATCATACAATCTTTAACAAGTTCCGTTTCTGAGTCAATTTCTATCAATGCATAATATATCCTTTTAATATGTGCTTGACCTTGATCTCTAATTTGTTTTACCAAATTTTCATCAGTCATCGAAAAGCCAGCTTTCTGGTCCTCTTTCCATCTTGCCTGTAATTGCCCATACTGGAACCAAGTTTGTACAATCTTTTCTTCTTTTAAAATATTATATGGCTTTAATTGCCATACATTCCTTTCTAGACTTAAAATTTCCTTATATGTAGTCTCATCCTGTTTGAATCCCACATTTATACTTTCTATTGCATGTTTAGGTATTGCCCAAATTGGTATCTTATAATTTAACTTATGTCTATACTTTTTCCAAACTCGCAACAGAGCATACCTTAAAATATGTATCTTAAACACATTATCCACTTTCTTATCATACAATAAATATGCATGCCAACCAAATAACAAATCATGACCCTCAAGATTTAATAATCTCCCTTGTGTTAAATTAAACCAGTCACTTATCGATGACAAGGCTGTTAGATGTTTTGTGCCAGCCATGGCAGTTCCCCAAAAAGCCTCTTTGCTCCCACTGGTGGGTCAGGGGTCCCCGGCCCCTGCAGCCCCATTGGCGAGAGAGTTTTATGGTTAGGGAGGGGCTGAGACCCCCCATAAATACCTCTGCTCAAGGGGCTGCTCTTTGTCTAGTCTAGCTATGCTTGCTTGCTCTCTGTTCTCTTTGTTCTCTCTTCTGCTAGCTTACAATCCAGGCATGGAGGCCTCCATGCCAGAAAACTCTTTCTATTTACTTTATCGTTAAATAAAGCTTTGAATGATTGCATCCCTGCGTGATGCCTTTTTACTTGGAAGCACCTTAACGATCCATCGACCTCGTGAGACCGTCTCACAAATTGGTAGCAGAGGATGGTTTAAGGCAACGCTTCCAAGTCACGCAAGATGCCTGGAGGTTCAAAGAACCCATTTGAAACAGATGGCAGGAGGTCCCCGATTGTGACCAGGAGTCTTCAATCAAAGACGGCTGCCCTCCATCCAGCCCCTGACGCAAGCTCCGCTCCAGGTGAGAGCACAGATGACCTCTATTCCCCCAGAGGACCCAGCTCAGCGCCAGGGACCCCTTCGCATGACTCCCTACAGCTGCAAGCCACAGAGGGAAGCATGGAAGGCTACCCAAGACTGCCCAGACGCAGCGGAAGTGGCCCGGGCCGAAGACAAGCGCCGCGTGGGGCAGATGACTGGACAGGAATGCGAGGAACTGCTCTTAACGCTTCTTGCAGCTCAAAGGACGTCACAAGCCTCTCCACAGGCGATGCCAGTGCACGAGGCCCCCTAACATGGCGCCGGCCACCCTGAGTGACCCCGGGACCCCAGGGCTTTTGGCATGAAATTTCCTGCCAAACTGTGACCTACAGCTTCCTGGGGCAACCGGAAGCAAGATGGCGGCCCCTAGGACACCCACATGGCCCGATATTGATAGGCCCCAGCCAAGCCTCGAGGCCCAGCAATCGATAGCATCCAGCCGAAGCAGCATGGAAACCCCCTGGTCCTCCCCACCGGAAAGCCTCAAGGCCTATGATAGCCTCAAAGCCTGCCCAGCCGAGACTGCTACAGCAGAGCTTGAAGCAGCCATCCAGGTCCTGGTTGCGGCCCTGGAAGCCAAAAGGACCGCAGCCTCAACATCGGGGGTAGCCAGCCTCCCTCGCCAACCCCAGGGGGCTCCCGAAAGAGTTCCAAGGCCTCCAATCCTCTCCCCGGGGCCTAACTGCTGGGAGGGGTCCGTCCTGGGGCCTCCCAACTACGCGCCCAGACGCCCTGCTTGCCAGATGGTCTTCGGGGGGGCTCCGGATGAGGCCCCCTCCTCCAGCAACGTCTTCAGCCGCCTCCAGGATCTTCAGGACCAGCGATGGGCTTCTCAGGGCAATCCGTGCAATCCAGGCAATCCATGTGTCATCCAAGCTCCATCCTGCGATCTTCGCCCCCCGGTGAGTGTTCCAGTGCCGGGGGGGCTTCAGGAGGAATCTTCGGGGCTGCTGTAGCCTTCAGTCCCTCTTCCAAACCAAATTCCGGCCTACAAGCCTAGGGCTGGGCCTAGCACAGAAGCAGAAAGCTCTCTTTCCGCCTCCCAGGCCCAAATGAGCTCTGAGCATGCCCAGTCGGGGGCATCCAAAAATCAGAGAAAAATACCACAATCTACCAGCAGAGGGGTCCCTCTTCCATTCAGTTCAATGGAAAGTTCACAGATCTATGAAAATGCATATAGAGCTATGAAAGATTCTCCCCCTTCTGCTCCTGCATTCTTAAATAAATTCGAGAAACTGCAACTTGGGGAGGGAAATTTCAGCAGATGGAGTAAAGAAGTGCAGATGTATCTATTAGAGCAAGGGACTCTAGAGATGGTTCTGGACCCCCCACTTCTTCCCTGGGGACCCCAAAAAGAGTGGTATCATAGGAAAGCATATACCACTCTACTGAGTTCACTGGATACTAACTTGTATTCCAGCATTCCAGATGGGCTCACAGCTGGTGAAGTTTGGCAGTTATTATACAATTTATTCAACAGCAACAGCATCGGTTCGATCACCAGACTCACAACTGAGTTTTACACCTATAGACTCAGATTTGGAGCTAGCATGCCTGAACACCTGGGAAAGTTGAAAACACTCAGGGCAGAACTGATGTCCAGAGACTACCTTGTACCTGAGCCTAACATGGTCGCTGTCATTCTGGCTTTGTTGGACAGAAGTTGGAGCAACTTCATTGTTTCACTGGAGGGGACAACGAAGGAAGCCATGACTCTATCCTACCTCACAGGCAGACTCATTGAGGAAGATAGGAGATGGAGAGATGCAGGAGAATACGCCAGAGTCACCACCCAGCATGCCAGCAGGAGGCACCACAGCTCAGAGCAGGTTAATGCTCTACTTAAGTGTTTCATCTGTGGCTCTGAGGGGCATCTGAAGAAGGACTGCCCCCATCAACAACAAGGCCCCAAATGTGGTCCCAATCAAGGAAGGGGCAAGGGGCAAGGAAGGGGGCGTGGCGGGGGCAAAGGTTGTGCCAAGGGCAATTTTGTGCATACTTGTCCTCTCACCACCACCACAAAGACTGATAGCCCCACTGACTTATGGTTACTGGACTCTGGGGCTTCATCTCACATTACCAATATGAAACAAGGGTTTAAAAGGTTAAAGAAAATTAACTCATCTGTCAAGGTGGCCAATGGAGATAAGGCTTTGGTTGTTGGGGAGGGCACTGTTTCTGTACCCGGGCTGGGAAAAGTTGAAGGGGTATTGCATGCTCCCTCCATTGCCAACAACCTATTAAGCATTATCAAATTATGTGACGATGACAGGGTGGAAGTTTTATTTCGCAAAGGGGGAGGTCATGTCACCCGGAACCAGAGGGTCATTGGAAGTATTGCCATCATTAATGGTTTGCCATACTTCTCCCCTGAGAACTCAGATGGGGCCTGCGCACGGGAAGAGAGAGAGCCCCCACAGCCAGCCCCAAGGCTGTCTAAGGAGCGCAAGGCCGAAGCGGTTGCACCCAAGCCACCTCAGCCAGCCCCACGACTTTCCAAGGGCAGTGTGGACAAGAAACCCGAATCTCAGCAGGCACCTACAGCACCGCTCAAGGCAACCAGAGCCAAGAGGGTGTCAGTGGGGAAGCCGCTCCACGATAAGTGTGCCCATCTCTTACACAGAAGATTAGGTCATGCGAGCTTCCCTGTGGTTAAAAAGATGGGAGAGTTTGCTGAGGGAGTCCAGCTCAAGGATTGTGAGGTGTTCCTGGACTGTGCCATCTGTAAGGGGGCAAAGAGGAAGGCTGCCCTCATCCCTAAGGTGTCACTGCGTAAGGCCCAATACCCGTACCAACTAGTACATGTTGATTTGGTTGGGCCATTCACACCATCCCTAGGGAAAAGACAGTATTTTCTCACTGCCGTTGATGATTTTTCACGATACGGCCACGTGTATACCCTCACAGAAAAATCCGAAGCCTTTGACACCATTAAATCACTGTATGACTTTGTAGAGACCCAGTATAAGACCAAGATCGCACAACTGCAGAGCGACCGCGGGGCAGAGTTCATGTCCCGAAAATTCCAGGACTGGGTAAGGCGTAAGGGCATCCACCATTTTCTTACCGCGCCATTCATTCCCTCTCAAAATGGCATGGCAGAGAAAAGAAATGGAATCCTGCAAACTATTATGTGTAGTCTGATTGCAGATGCTGGGGTCGCAGAATCATACTGGGCAGAGGCGGTGCACTACGCCAATTACACCTTAAACCGCACCTGGAGCAGTGTTGTGGACCAGACCCCATATTTCCTGGTCCACGGTAGGAAACCAAGTCTGGGACACTTGTGTGTGTTTCGCTCCTACGCTTGGGTGCACATCCCCAAGCAGCTGCGGAAGAAGGGGAGATCTGTCTCCCAGAGACTGAGGTTCTTGGGATATGCTCCTGGCTCCAAGGCCTACCGTTTCCTGGGAGAAGGGGGCAGGACTGTGACTTCCCAATCTGCCTCCTTCGAAGAGGACTCCAATTGGACCCAGATCCACTTGAATGATCTGAGCCCATATGTCAACCGACCCAGCAAGGACACACCAACCACGACATCACTTGAGACGACCACATACCCTGCCACCGACGAAAGTGAGGAACAAGACGAAGATGTCATCCTACCTGGATCAGATGGGGAGGATGAGTCGTCCAGTCCAAAGGGGGAAGACACGCCGTCTTCACCCCCAGCGACGCCTCAGAGACCCGCGGAAGAAAATGGACATTGGGCACATCGCGTCTGTCAACAGCGTTGTGGTCACCCCAAAATCCTTCTCTGACATCCAGGAGCTGTCCATCGAAGAACAGGAGAAATGGCAGCTCGCGATGGAGAAGGAAATGGAGAGCCTCAAGAAACTCAAGGTCTTCACCCCCCAGCAACCACCAAAGGAGAGGAAAGTCATTGGCACAAGGTGGGTTTACAAGGCCAAACCACTTGCCAATGGCCTCTACCTGTATAAGGCCCGTTTAGTAGCTCTGGGGTTCGCTCAGCGCTACATGGAGGACTACGGGGAGACCTACTCTCCAACCGTCTGGGCAGAGAGCGTCAAGGCCGCCCTCGTAACTGCAGCCGCTCTGTGGGAGGAAGTCTTCCAATTCGACATCCAGATGGCTTACCTCCACGTCAATTTGGACCGGCAGATCTACGTGAGGGCCCCTCCTGGCTACCAGCAGGAAGGGCGAAATACATGGTTGCTCCACAAAGGGTTATATGGCCTTAAGCAGTCGGGGAAACTATGGTACGACTGCCTTAGAAAAAGTTTAGAACGAGTTGGTTTCACTGCGTCCCATGCAGATGAATGTGTTTTCATACGCAACTCCAAGGGTACCACAGAACGGGTGTTAGTTTATGTGGACGACCTCCTATATGTAGGGCCTGACAAGGAAGGGTGTGATGAATTTGCCAAGGCCCTGGAAGAAAAATTTACCCTGAAGTCTTTGGGGCGGGTTGACAAGTACTTGGGTGTGCACATCTTGGCCACTAAGGGGGGGTTCGCCCTATCTCAGAAAGAAAAGATAGAGGAGTTATTGGCCAAATGCAAAATGGCAGAATCTAACCCAACGCGTAGCCCGATACAAAGTGACTATTACAATCACACTCACAAGGACGGTCCTGAGTTCACAGATAATACGCTTTACAGATCTGTGATCGGCTCCTTGCTATATATCAGCAATTGGAGCAGGCCTGACATAGCTTTAGCTGTGAATCTACTGTCCAGGCATGTGGAACACCCAAAAGAATTCCACTGGACTGCTGTTAAAAGGGTACTTAGGTACCTCAGGGGCACGACCGATGCTCTCCTTGTGCTGGAACCAGAGAAGGGGAAGATGGCCCAGCTCTCCGCTTACTCAGACGCAGACTGGGCTGGCGACACCAAGAGTAGACGGAGCACCTCTGGTTTCCTCATATTGCTAAATGGCTGTCCTATCCATTGGCATGTTAGGCAGCAAAAATTTGTTTCTTGCTCCATGGCTGAGGCGGAATATGCCAGCCTGTCAGACACGGCCAATGATTTGATTTGGTTCGATGCTCTGATAACGAGCATCTGGGCATCTCCCCCTCTGCCCATCCAAATTCAAGAGGATAATACGGCTGCAATTGCAATCTCGGGGGCATATGCAGTGGGCTCTAGGTCCCGCCACATAGACATACGCTATAAAAATGTTAGGCAGCTTGCCAAAGAGGGGTTTATACATGTTGAGCATTGTAACACAACTGACCAGATAGCTGATCTGTTCACCAAACCTGTTCCCATTGACCGGCACAACCTTCTGTGTAAGCATTTATGTTTGGTCTTCTGAACGTGTTTATGCATGTCTATGACACCTGCTCACCCCCTCACACACATTCACTGGTCCCTGTCATTGGCTGGCAAGAAGGGGAATTGTTAGATGTTTTGTGCCAGCCATGGCAGTTCCCCAAAAGGTCATCAGATGGGAGCAAAGAGGCTTCTTTGCTCCCACTGGTGGGTCAGGGGTCCCCGGCCCCTGCAGCCCCATTGGCGAGAGAGTTTTATGGTTAGGGAGGGGCTGAGACCCCCCATAAATACCTCTGCTCAAGGGGTTGCTCTTTGTCTAGTCTAGCTATGCTTGCTTGATCTCTGTTCTCTTTGTTCTCTCTTCTGCTAGCTTACAATCCAGGCATGGAGGCCTCCATGCCAGGAAACTCTTTCTATTTACTTTATCGTTAAATAAAGCTTTGAATGATTGCATCCCTGCGTGATGCCTTTTTCCTTGGAAGCACCTTAACGATCCATCGACCTCGTGAGACCGTCTCACAAAGGCAGCAGCCTCATAATATAAATTGCCAGTCCAATTGATCAAAAGCTTTTTCAGCATTCAAAAACATCAGCGCTGCGGGGATCTGATTATTTCTTTCCAAGAATTCCAATAGATCTACAATATGTCTCACATTATTCTTCATTTGTCTGCCACTTATAAATCCAGTTTGATCACTATGAATCACTTGTTGCATTACCTTCATTAATCTGTTGGCTAAAATTTTTGCAAATATCTTATAGTCAGTATTTAAAAGCGATATTCGTCTGTAGTTTTTGGCTTGGGTAGCATCCTGATCTTCCTTCGGGATCAACGAAATAAAGGCAGTTTTCCACAATGGAGGCACTCCTCCTCCCAATTCAATTGTCTTAAACAATTCTCTTAAAGGTTCCACCATTTCTAACTGTAAATTTTTATAATAAACGGCAGTCAAATCATCAGTTCCCAGTGCTTTACCCACTTTTAATTGTTTAATTGCTAGAAAAATTTCTTCGTCAGTTATCAATTGGTTCATCCCTTCCTTTTGTTCTTGCGTAAGAACAGGAATATTAGCTTTTATCAAATATCCATCTATATCTACATCTCTAATCTTATCTCTAGCATTTTATTAGCATTACAAAAAGTGTTGTGTCTAGCATACCGTAGGTTAGTTGCCACTTGATCTGCCATTAACATATCAAACTGACCCCTTAGTAAAGTAATTACCTCTTTGATCTTCCCATCAGATGGATTCAGAATTAAAGCCTTTTCTTTTTCCTTAATTTCATTCTCTAATTCTTTCCTCTTAAATTCCAATTTACGTCTATGTTTATTATTCAAATATATTAATACACCTCTCATATAAGCTTTACTTGGATCCCAAACCATCTCAATAGAAGTACCTTTATGCATATTAATTTTAAAAAATTCTTTCATCTGCTTTTTACACTCTTCCACATTTTCCTGATATCTAAACAAATTTTCATTTAAACGCCAAGACCGTCTGTCTCCATTATCTTTCTCTATCTCCAACCATACTGGACTATAATCAGATATAGTTCTTGGACAAATCTTGATCTTCTTAATCCTAGGAAAAAAATCATTAGTAATTAATACAAAGTCAATCCTGGAGAAAGATTGATGCCTGTCGGAGAAAAAAGTAGTCTTTTTCTTGCAAGTTCCTTTCTCTGCAAACATCTCTCAATTCCAAGTCATCCTTCATCTCAAAAAAAGATTTAGGCAGTTTAGCATGACTTGGCGTGCTTTTAAAAAGACCTCCCTTGTCCATTTGTACATCCAAGACGCCATTCCAATCTTCCATAAAAATACAAGATTTATAATCCTGCTGAATAATCTTGCTGTGTAATAAATTGTAAAAATCTCCTTGCTGTTGATTAGGAGCATATAATCCAACCAAAAGCGTTTTCTTGCCTTCTATTAATAATTCAATTATAACATATCTTCCTTGTTTGTCTGCTTCAATTAAACTCACTGTTAAAGTATTCTTGACATAAATAACAACTCCATTTTTCTTATCAGGCGCAGAAGCAATAAACTGTGTGCCGAACCTAAAGTTTACCAAGTACTTTTGATCAACCGCTCGAATATGTGTTTCCTGTAAGCAAATAACATCATTTTTAAATTGCTTTAGATATTGAAATACTTTCTTTCTCTTATGTGGTGAATTTAGACCATTAACATTCCAGGTTAGAAGCTTTGTCGCCATCTTTTGCGACCTGAAGCTTTTGGAGCGCCTCTTCCAACATCACCTGCACTCTCTTTGGCTTCGCTCCTCCCACTGCTTCACTGTAAGTAAGTTTTTGAGATGCAATCATAACTCTCTGCTGTTCTTGCTCTTGTCTCATTCGTCTAGCTGCAGCGCGTGTCATTCTTTGGTCTCTGACCTCCTCCGTTGGTACTGAAATCTGATCCACTCCTCTAGCTTTCTGGAATTCTCCATCTTTCAACTGCGTAACTCCTTCAGCACCTTGTATACTCTCACTTTGTGGTTGACGCTCTCCTTCGCCATTCTTCCTTTTAGATTCCAGAAGTGGTATGGGGCCTGCCTTCAAAATATTGGCATAAAAATCACATGCCTGTAAAACTGTGAGAAGGCGGTATCTCGTGCCTGCATGCATCACCACCATAACTACTGGAATCTCCCATCTGAACTGGATATCCCGTCTTCTTAATTCTTCTGCCAGAAAAGCAAATTCTTTCCTTCTCCTTAAAATTCTTGGAGGAATCTCTTTCAAAATTAAAACTTCTTGCTCTGCAACTGTAAATTTATTATTATAAAAGGCTTGAATAACCTCATTTCTAATTGCTCTCTTTCTAAAATAAACCACCACATCTCTAGGTAGCTTCCTTTGTCTTGCAATCCAGGAATTAACACAAAATATTTTATCTATATCCACCATAATATCTTCTGCTGAGCGCCCCAGAACCTGTTCAAGAGCTTCTGAAACTACTTTTTTCAAATTTTCCTTAGGGTCTTCCTTCAACCCTCTAATTCTCACAGCAAACTCCATCTCTCTATGCTGGACCAATAATAAATCGTCATCAATCTTTTCCATCACTGTTTCAGCATCCGTCATTTTGGCATCTAATCTCATATTATTTTGACTAAGTTCTTCCACTTTCTCATCCAGACGTTCAATACAAACAGCCATGCCTTGAAATGCAAGTAAGATGTCTGCCCTTATTTCTGTATTCTTCTCCTCAATAAGCTCAGCTAATTGCTGAGATTGCTTTTTCAAAGCCTCTTGCAAAACATCCTGCAGATCTTTTATTGTCAAGGCTGGTGCAGGTGCAGGTGCCGGAGGGGGGGCATTAAA
Source organism: Vipera ursinii (assembly GCF_947247035.1). Classification (NCBI taxonomy): domain Eukaryota; kingdom Metazoa; phylum Chordata; class Lepidosauria; order Squamata; family Viperidae; genus Vipera; species Vipera ursinii. Next base: position 25,971,580 of record NC_139522.1, read on the forward strand.
GCCTGTAATGAAGATTGCTGAACTGGCGAAGCCCCCGCGCTTCTAGGAACTTTAGTTGACTTGGCAGCCATTTTCACCCACTTAATTCTATTGCGCACTTTCACTTTCCCTCCACTTAAAAGTCTCCACAAAGATTACTGAGTTAAAGTTCAAATACTTGCTCTGATAGCATTCTCCTGCACAGCTCTGCCTGCATCCAAGTAATCCAAAATTCACTCTCGCTGGCAGGGATGGTTGCAGTGTCCTGCTCTGCTCCAAAGCCTTGGAGCAGAGGCGTCCCGGAGTCCGGAGCAAACTCAGACTTTGGGGGGGCTCAACCCTTCAACCACCAGAGTTTCAACTCTGGCGGTCTGGGGGAGCTCTACCCCTGCCTGGGTGCTCACCCCCTCCTCTTCTCCTGAGGAGCGGGCTTCCGAGCCGCCAAACAGCTGATCATCGCTGTTTTAGGCGGCTCTACGGAGACAGCGGGGCTGACAGCCAAAATAGCTGCCATCAACGGAGCCTTGCCACCAGGAAGTCCCCTCTTTTTTCATCACTCCCTACCTCATTGTTTGATTTGTTTTCTTGGGATTTGAGATTGGTTTTTTGTTGTAGAGATTCTAAAGATTGGTCAGCCTTCCCCTTCAATTTTAGTTTAAAGCCCTTCTAATGAGTTGTGCCAGTCTTTTTCGGAGTACATTTCCCCCCCATTTTTGTGAGGTGCAGCCCATCCCTTTTTGTTATGCTGCAGCCTGATTCTACAGTTGTTGACATTCATTTTTTTCCTCATTAAACTACACTCAGTACCCCATAATGGACAAAGTGAAAACAGAACTTAAAAAATGTCTGTAAATTTATTACAAAGAAAAAAAACCTGAAATATCACATTGGCATAAGTATTTAGACCCTTCACTCAGTACTTTGTTGAAGCACCTTTGGCAGCAATTACAACCTGGAGTCTTTTTGGGTGTTCTGTACCAGCCAGCTACCGGCCCTTCAGAAAAAGCAGGGACAACCCCTTTACAAACGGCAAGAGGCTGGAATAAAGCCTGCCAAATTTATTAATATAAAACAGACACCAACCATGAAACAGGAGCTATGAAACAGGAACTATTCAAGCGGTTGCCTTCAGCAAACCAGCCCTCCCACGCATTCCCCCTTAAATACAGTTCAGGGCGTGGCTTCTCTCTGCCTCCTTCCGAGGAGCCCCATTGCCTTCCTCTGTTTACTCCTGATTGACTGCCTCCTGCGTCGGGCGTCCTTGAACAGGGCCAGCTGTGGGTCATCTTCATCCATGCTGTCAGGCTCACACAGCTGGGTGTTCTGAACCAGCCTGCTACCGGCCTTGCAGAAAGGCAACCCCTGTATAAACAGTAGAGACTGGAGAGCGTCTGAGGCTGGAAAGCGTCTGCCAAGATTTATTACACAAACAACAGATCAAGAAACAAAACACTGGAACTAGAATCCTCAAACAGAACGGTTGCTTTCAGCAACCAGCCCTTCCCCAAACACTCCTTTTATTTAGAGTTCAGGGCGTGGCCTCCCTGTGCCTCCTCCCGAGGAGTCCCACAGCCTTTCTCTGCTTGTTCCTGCTTGACTGCCTCCTGCGTCGGGCGTCCTTGAACAGGGCCAGCTGTGGGTCATCATCCTCCGCACTCTCGGGCTCGCGCAGCTGAAAAGAGGGCCCTGGCTGGGGGCTCTGCGAAGCCTCCAAGCCATCATCAGCAAGTTCGTCTTCAACACCCTCCTCCTCCCCCTCATCTGAGTCATCCGAGACATCCGAGCCAGCTGCCGGACCCACAGGCTGGCCCTGAATCACAACACTATCCCGCACCGCAGGGCCCTTCCCCCGGGGCTGCCGATCCGGATGCGGTCGGGATGGGAATTGTTCGTGAAAAGCAGTCACCAACGCAGGGGCATGAACGGCGGTCGCGTCTTCCCATGTGAAGTCCTCCGGCCCGTACCCTTTCCACTCGATCAGGTACTGGAAACGACCTTTCAACCAACGGGAATCCCTGATGCTGGCGACCTCGTACTCGGGGGTGCTGCCTCCATCACGAGGTCCTGATGGGGGAGGTTCCGCTTGGCGGAGTGGACAAGCCGGTTGTTCGGGGACCAACAGGGACCGATGGAAGACTGGGTGCACGCGCAGAGAACGTGGCAGAGTTAAACGATAGGCGACCGGATTGATGACAGCCTCGACTGGGAACGGTCCAAGGTAACGGTGGTCCAGCTTCCTCGCCGGCTGTGTGGACGGTAGGTTCCTGGTGGACAGCCAGACCCGATCCCCCACCGATAGTGGAGGCGTATCTCGTCTCGACCGATCGGCAAACCTCTTGTAGTCGGCCTTGGCCTTCTCCAGCTGCCGTCGCACCAATCTATGGATCGCCTGTAACTCCGCCATGAAGTCGTTCGCCGCCGGCTCCGGTGAGTCCACGGGAGAAAGGGGAAAAACCGGGGGTGATAACCCACATTGGCCAAGAACGGTGTCATCTGCGTGGAGGTGTGCTGCGAGTTGTTAAAGGCAAACTCGGCTATGGCCAGATAGTCCACCCAATTGTCCTGCTGCAGGTTGACGTAGCAGCGCAAATACTGCTCCAGGATACCGATGACCTTCTCGGTACCCCCGTCAGTTTGAGGATGATGCGCGGACGAGAGGCAAACCTTAATGTCCAACGCACGCATCAACTCCTGCCAGAAGCGGGCTGTAAACTGGGCCCCCCTATCGGAGACGACTCTATCGGGGAGGCCGTGCAGCCGAAACACCTGTTGGATGAACATGCGACTAGTGGCGCGAGCTGACGGTAAGCCGCGACAGGGGATGAAGTGCGCCATCTTGGTCAGCATGTCCACCACTACAAACACTGTCGTGAAGCCGGACGATGGGGGTAAATCCGTCAGAAAGTCCATGGACACAGCCCCCCAGGGTCTCTTGGGTGTTGGCAAAGGCTGCAGTAAACCAGGCGGGGCCCCTGTCGCTGACTTGGCCTGCCTGCATGGGATGCAGGAGGTGACATAAGACTGGACGTCGTGTCGGACTCGGGGCCACCAGAAGGTACGGGAGACCAGGTTCAGAGTCTTAAACAGGCCAAAATGCCCCGCTGCCGGGTTATCATGACACTGGCTGAGGACGAGTCCCCTGAGTGGCCCTCCTGGAACATAGAGCCGGTCACGATAATACAAGAGTCCATCCGTGACCGTCCAAGGCGAGTCTGGCCCCACCTCCTCCTTCCGCTGAGCCACCCACGCCTCCTGCTGCTGCGTCAACATATATCAACCGGCTCCCGCACCGCAGCAAAAGACTCGACGGGGATCACTGTCCTGGGCAGAAGCTTGTCTTCCACTCGGGTATATTCGGGCTTCCTGGACAGAGCATCCGCTCTCTGATTGTGCCCGCTTGGTATGTACCGAACCCGGAAGTCAAACCTCGCAAAGAAAAGGGACCACCGGATCTGGCGTTGGTTCAAATTCCGAGCGGTCTGCAGGCTTTCCAGATTCTTGTGGTCCGTCCGGACCTCGATTTGATGCCGCGCCCCCTCCAGATGATGTCTCCAAGCCTCGAACACCGCCTTGATGGCCAGCAGCTCCTTCTCCCAGATGGTATAGTTGCGCTCCGAGGGGTTCAATTTCCGAGAGTGATACGCGCAAGGGAAAAGGGTACCGCTGGGCGTCGTTGCCTGGAGTAACACGGCCCCAATGGCAATGTCGGAGGCGTCCGCCTCCACGACAAACGGCCGTTGCGGGTCAGGATGCTTCAAGATGGGCTCCTTCATGAAGGCGTCCTTCAAAGCCTGGAACGCCTGTTGTTCTGGTGCGTTCCACTGGAACCGAGTCTTCTTCTGCAGGAGCCGGGTGAGGGGGGCTGTCAAGGCGGCAAAGCCAGGGATGAATGTTCGATAGTAGTTGGCAAATCCAAGAAGTCGCTGAACATCCTTCACGCGACGCGGGGGTTGCCAACTCTGCAACGACTCAACTTTACTCGGCTCCATGGCGATGCCCTCAGGAGAAATGCGGTGACCCAGGAAATCGATGGTCACCTGGTAGAACTGGCACTTCTCCAACTTGGCAAACAGCCGATGTTCTCGGAGGCGCTGCAGGACCTGACGGAGATGCTGATGATGCACTTCACGCGACGGGGAGTAAATCAGGATGTCATCCAGGTAGATCACGACAAACTGGTCCAACAGATCCCGAAAGATGTCGTTCATAAAATGTTGAAACACAGCGGGGGTGTTGGTCAGGCCAAACGGCATCACCGTGTACTCGAAATGTCCATAGCGAGTACCAAACGCCGTCTTCCACTCATCACCCGGCCGAACTCTGACGAGGTTGTAAGCTCCACGCAGGTCCAGTTTCGTGAAGATCTTAGCCTCCCGGAGTCGGTCCAAGAGCTCGGGGATGAGGGGCAGCGGGTAACGGTTGCGCACCGTGATGGCGTTGAGTTTCCGGTAGTCACAGCAAAGCCGTAACTCGCCCGACTTCTTTTTGACGAAGAGCACGGGCGCAGACACTGGCGAGGACGAGGGCCGGATAAAACCGCGAGCCAAATTCTTTTCCAGGAAGTCCCGCAATGCAGCCAACTCGGGCTCCGACATGGAGTACAAACGCCCCACTGGGAGAGGCGCATCAGGGACTAAATCAATGGAGCAGTCATAGGGCCTGTGCGGGGGTAATTGATCCGCCTCTGACTCGCTGAACACATCAGCAAAGTCGGACAGTTCGGGAGGCAAAGAAACCCCTGGGGAACCCTCCACCTGGCCGGCACAGATATGGCGGGAGTGGTCCACGCACTGCAAGCTTGGGAAGGTGACCAAGTTCTGAGACCAATAGATCTGTGGATCATGCGCCCGGAGCCACGCCAGTCCCAAGACCACGGGGAAGTGCAGATCCGAAGTGATGTAGAACTGGATGGCCTCCACATGGGAACTGATGGCCATACATAATGGTTGCGTGGCGGCCGTAATAGGCCCGGACAGGAGCACTCGACCATCGATAGTCTCCACTAACATGGGCGGATCCACCGGACACTGGGGAACAGCCCATTTGGCCACAAAGGCCGAGTCCATAAAGTTTGTGGTAGCCCCAGAGTCAATTAAGGCATGGACTGGAATCCCCTCTGGCTTGCCAGGAAGGATCAGACGTGCCTCCAAAATCAAATGCCGTGGAGGTTCACAGGCACCATCGGAACGGCGTCGCTCGGTGTGGTTGTTGTGGGTCGCCCGATCTATCACACCGTCTAGATCGGGCTCGGGGCGTTTCCCGACAGCAAAGTAGGGGACTTTCTCGGGGCAGGCTTGGTCACTGATGCCCGCTGACGCTTCTTTGGGCAAGAAGCAGCCAAATGTCCAAAGTCCCCACAGTAAAAACACAACCCCCCCGATCGTCGTCTGTCCATTTCCGTCACCGATAGACGAGACCTGGCGGCACCCAGCTCCATTGGCTCCTCCCTTTGGACTGGGGGATCACGCACAACAGGGGCGGCAGGGGTCTGTGGGGTGGCACGGCGACTCTTTCGCTGCTGCAGCCGGGCATCGATCCGCAGGCAAAGATGGATCAGCCCATTCAGGTCTGAGGGAATGTCCACGCGGGCCAGCTCATCCAACATCTCCTCCGACAATCCATCCTGGAAGGCATCCACGAGCGCAGCCTCATTCCAGGCGGAATCCTGGCTAAGCAGCCGGAAATCGCTGATATAGGCCTGTAGGGGGCGTTGACCCTGCCTCAGAGCTTTCAGGCGTCGGGTGGCAGTCTGCGTCTTAATTGGGTCCTCGTACATTAAGCACATATGGTCACAGAACCCCACAAAGTTATCCAACAAAGGGCTAGGTTGTGCCAGCAGAGGCGTGCCCCAACGAGCTGCATCCCCCGAAAGAAGGCTTAACACGAATCCCACCTTATCCCGGTCAGTGGGAAAATCAGCTGCTCTCACGCTGATAAAAAGCTGGCATTGTCCCAGGAAGGCAGGAAACAGTTCTGGATTGCCAGCAAATTTATCCGGCATTGCTATCTGACATTTCCTCCTGGGTGGGGGTGCAGCATGTACCTGAGCTTGCAGTTGAGCCACCTGAGCTGCCAGCAAAGTGAGTTGCTGAGTGAGCTGAGCATTCTCGGCACGTAGCTGCTCCATCGTAGTAGTAAGGGGTGGGAGGCTGAAAGCAAACTGTTCTGAACCAGCCTGCTACCGGCCTTGCAGAAAGGCAACCCCTGTATAAACAGTAGAGACTGGAGAGCGTCTGAGGCTGGAAAGCGTCTGCCAAGATTTATTACACAAACAACAGATCAAGAAACAAAACACTGGAACTAGAATCCTCAAACGGAACGGTTGCTTTCAGCAACCAGCCCTTCCCCAAACACTCCTTTTATATAGAGTTCAGGGCGTGGCCTCCCTGTGCCTCCTCCTGAGGAGTCCCACAGCCTTTCTCTGCTTGTTCCTGCTTGACTGCCTCCTGCGTCGGGCGTCCTTGAACAGGGCCAGCTGTGGGTCATCATCCTCCGCACTCTCGGGCTCGCGCAGCTGAGAAGAGGGCCCTGGCTGGGGGCTCTGCGAAGCCTCCAAGCCATCATCAGCAAGTTCGTCTTCAACACCCTCCTCCTCCCCCTCATCTGAGTCATCCGAGACATCCGAGCTGGCTGCCGGACCCACAGGCTGGCCCTGAATCACAACACTGGGTCTCAGTCGTGACCAGGTGGGAGGGGCCTGGCTGAGGGCTCTGCGGAGCCTCAAGGCCATCATCAGCAAGCTCTTCAACACCCCCCTCCTCCTCCTCTGAGTCGTCCGACCCAATTGCCGAACCCACAGGCTGACCCTGAATCACAACATTGGGTATGATGCAACAAGCTTTCCACACCTGGATTGGCAGATTTTCTGCCATTCGTCTTTGCAAATCCTCTCAAGCTCAGTCAGGCTGGATGGTGACTGTTGGTGGACAGCCATTTTCAGGTCCCTCCAGAGATGTTCAATAGGATTCAAGTCAGGAAGGTGTGTGGAATATGTTCAGTTACTTGAGTTATTTAATAATAAATGCAGGATTAAAATAAATAAATAAATGAAAAAGAACTTTGAACAGAGACAAAATGAAAGCAATGAAAATCTAAAAGAAACGGAGAGAAGAGAAAAAAATGAGAATGAACTATGACAATGATGATGAAAGTAGACACAAAGAACTCAAGGAAGATAGAGCGACAAGAGCGACAAGATCAAAACATAGGCAGTAATGTGGAAATATTAACAATATTATCATTAAATGTAAATGGACTAAACTCCCCGGCTAAGAGAAATATAATTTTGAATAAGCTCAGTAAGAAAAACTTAGACATAATAATTTTACAAGAAACACATATAAGGAACCAAGACCAAGATCTACTAAACCACTCTAAGCTAGGAATCAAATCTGTATCGCTTTCACAGCAGAAGAAAGGAGGAATAGTGATATATGTTAAAGAAAGAATCCCAGCAAAACAAATCTATCGAGATGAGGAAGGTAGAATACTGATCACTGAAATTTCCCTGAATAAAAAAAAGGTCGCCCTGGTAGGAATTTATGCCCCCAATGAAAAACAAAGACAATTTTATAAGAAACTGCATAAGGTTATTGCCGATATTGAATATGAGAACATTTGTTTAATTGACGATTTTAATGCAATTATAGACAGAGAATTAGACTATAAGAGTGAGGAAGTAAAGAAACGAATCAGAAGAATATTACCTGGTACTTTTTTAAAGGGACGTGGTGGCTCAGTGGGTTAGGACGCTGAACTTGTCGATCAGAAGGTCGGCAGTTTGGCGGGTCGAATCCTGAGTGCCTGTTACTCGTCCCAGCTTCTGCCAACCTAGCAGTTCGAAAGCACGTAAAAATGCAAGTAGAAAATAGGGACCACTACAGTGGGAAGGTAACAGCATTCCATGCGCCTTTGGCGTCTAGTCATGCCGGCCACATGACCACGGAGACGTCCTCAGACAAGCGCTGGCTCTTCGGCTTTGAAACGGAGATGAGCACCGGCCCCTAGAGTTGGAAATGACTAGCACACATGTGCGGGGGAACCTTTACCTTTACCTTTTTACTACTTTTTTAAAATGGCAGAAGAATTAAATATTCAAGATAGTTGGAGGAAGAGAAATCTGAAGGAAAAGCAATTTACATATTATTCAGGGCGGCACCAATTGTGGTCCAGAATTGATATGGTCTGGACAATGAAAGAATTAAATTCAGATATTGATGACATAGTAATAGACATTAATACTTGGGCAGACCATAATCCCATTATAATTAAATGGAAAGAACAGAAGACAACAAGGAGGTGGACTCTAAAAAAGGCAATCCTAAACCAAACAGAATTTAAGCATAAGATGGAAGAACAAATGCGGATATTCTTCCAGACAAATAAGAAAGAGGAGACTAGCACTCAAAATTTATGGGACACGGCCAAGGCCATTATGAGAGGAACTGCAATTGCATACATGGCCATTGAATATAAAAAGAAAAGGCGATATCAAAAAAGTTTAGAGGAAGAACACAAAAAATTAGAATTAGAACTACAAAAAACCCCCACAATGTAGAGACCTAAAACAACTAGTTTTAAATAAGCATAAATTGAACATTATAGAAAAGGAAGAAATGGTGACTTCCTGTTTGGCAGCTGTCGGGACAACTGGGAAAAGCCGGTGCTCGGCTTTCCAGCTTGGTTTTTGTTCGTCTAGCCACCCTTAAAGGGTCGAAAAGTTGCCCTGGAGGGGCAATGAAGGAGGAGAGATACTTCAGGAGCTCAGATCAGGGGGCACCCGATCGGAGCGAACTGTAGGACCCTCTGAAAAAACGAAGAAAAAGTCGTCTCCAGCAGGAAGGAAAGGAATATAAATCAGCTGATTCTCAACTGCATGCTGAAGCTGGGTGAGCAAGAATTTTTCTTTCCTTCTCCTTGAGGATTATAAATGTTGTGCCCCTGATGGGAAAGGGCTGAAAAGTAAAGACTTCCAGAAGGATTAAAGTTAAAAGTGGCAGGTAATTACAAAGAAGGGGAAAGACTCTTTGTTAAAAATATCGGACATTGATAAATAAGCCAAGGAGGACATCTAGTGGCGAAAGAAGAACAAAATTTCTGATATATTGTGAGAATTGAAAAAATTGTTGTTGATTGAAGTAACCTTGTGAGGAAAAGACTCTTCAAAGTTACTTTTATTGAATTTGGCTAAATCTAAACAGATGTTGTTTTGGCTTTAGATTGTAAGCTGTAAAATGACTTCATCAAATATTACCAGACTTATGAAGAAAACCTCTTCTGCACCCTCAGTAGGACAACTAGTCCTACAACACAGGGATCTATTGAAGCAATGCTGCAACGTGAAAAAATAAGGACTGCTCAAAGTGAAACACAGACTTCATTAAAATTCCTTCAAGAACTTATGTTAAAAAATCAAGAGGCATTGGAAAGAAACCACCTGGAAATGCAGGAAAATCACAAAGAAATACAAAGTAAACTTGAGAAAGTAAGTGAAGAAATTTTGGATATAAAGGGAAAATTTGAAGCTCAGAATCAAATGATAATTAAAAACCAACAGAAAATACACAAAATTGAAGAAAAAACAGATGAGAACGATAAAAAGATAGAAATGTTATTACAAGAAAATGAAAAACTAGAGAATGCAATTAAGACTTTAGAGATGGAAAAAGCGGAACATTATTTAAGATTTCAAAATATCCCTGAGGATAGAGAAGAAAACATAGTGGAGGTGATTATTGACATCCTGGAGGAGGCTTTAAAGGCAGAACGAGGAGGAATTCAGCTAGAGGTAGATGAGATATTTCACTTCAATTCAAGCTACGCAAGAAGAAATAAATTGCCAAGAGAAGTACATGTACGGTTTACAAAGAAGACAACAAGAGATAAAGTACTACGGAAAGTTAGAGATGAGCCAATGCAATACAAAAATAAAGAAATTGTGGTCTTAAAGCAGATACCCAAGAGAGTTAGAGACACACGAAGACAGTATCACTTTCTGACCATGAAGCTGATTGCCAATGGTATAAACTTCAGATGGCTGATGCCGGAAGGCATCTTAATAAACTGGAACAATACAAGATATAGATTGGACTCAATTTGGAAGGCAGAAGATTTTGAGTATTAGAGGTCTGAAAGAAAATCCACAAGAAAATTTGGAGGAAATAGTGGCAAAAGCTGTGGCACCTATTTTGGGTTGGCGAGTTGAAGATGTTATATTGGAAATAGATAAAATATTTCACGTCAACTCTTGGATTGCTAGGCAAAGAAAATTGCCAAGGGATGTGGTTGTTTATTTTACAAAGAGAACGATCATAAATGCGATTATTCAAGCTTTTTATAACAACAGATTTAAAGTGGCTGATCAAGAGGTTTTAATTCTGAAAGAAATTCCACCAAAAATTTTAAGAAGAAGGAAAGAATTAGTTTTTCTGTCAGATGAATTAAAAAAACGACAGATTCAGTTTAGATGGGAGATACCAACCAGGATAGTGGTGAATTATGTTGGTACAAGGTATCATCTTAATACAGTTCTTGCGGCCCGAGACTTTTATTTTAATATACTGAAGGCAGGCTCACCGCCATCCCCAGAAATTAAAAGGAGAGAGGAAAAAGAAGTGCGACAGACACAATTGGAAGGTACACAACGAGATGAAGGAATCAGCTCGCTGATTTCAAAAGAAGTACAGCAAACTTTGGAAATTGCACAGCCCTTAGTCCCATTAGAAGATCCAAGGGCTCAAAGAGTGACACGAGCTGTGACTAGACGCAAGGAACAACAACAACAACAGAAACAATATTCTACAATTACAACTCAAGAATCTACTAATACAGAAGCAGTGGGAGGAGCGAGACCAAAGAAGCAGATGTTTGTGAATCTGCAAGACATGCTCCGAAAGCTTCAAGTCGCAAAAGATGGCGACAAAGTTTCTGACATGGAATGTTAATGGTTTAAATTCACCGCAAAAGAGAAAGAAAATATTTCAGTACCTGAAACAATTTAAAAATGATATTATATGCTTGCAGGAAACGCATATTCGTGTAGCTGATCAAAAATATTTGATAAACTCTAGATTGGGTATACAGTTTATTGCATCTGCTCCAGAAAAGAAAAATGGTGTAGTCATTTATGTGAAGAAGAATCTGACAGCCAATCTAATTGAAGCAGATAAACAAGGACGATATGTTATAATTGAACTCTTAATAGAAGGAAAGAAAATACTTTTAATTGGACTATATGCACCTAATCAACAGCAAGGAGAATTTTATAAACTTCTACATAACAAAATAATTCAATGGGATTATAAATCATGTATTTTAATGGGAGACTGGAATGGAGTGCTGGATACTCAAAAAGATAAAAAGGACCTTTTAAAACTACTCCAAATCATGCTAGATTACCTAAATCCTTTTTTGATATGACAGACGATTTGGAACTGAGAGATGTTTGGAGAGAACGAAACATGGATGAAAGAGATTTTACTTTTTTTTCTGATAGACATCAATCCTTTTCCAGGATTGATTTTGTATTAATTACTAATGATTTTTTTCTAGGGTTAAGAAGATCAAAATATGTCCAAGAACCTTATCAGACCACAGTCCTGTATGGATGGAATTGGACAAGGGAAAGGGAGATAGGAGATCTTGGAGGTTAAATGAAAATTTGTTTAGATATGAAGAAAATTTGGAAAAATGTAAAAAACAAATGAAAGAATTTTTTTGTTATAAATATGCATAAGGGTACACCCATTGAAATGGTTTGGGATGCAAGTAAAGCTTATATGAGAGGAGTGTTAATATATATGAATAATAAATATAGACGTAGATTGGAATATAAGCGTAAAGAATTAGAGGAGGAAATAAAGATGAAAGAGAAGGCTTTTATTTTGGATTCATCTAATAAAAGGCTGAAATAAGCAATTAATTTGCTAAGAGGGCAGTTTGATATGCTGATGGCAGATCAGGTGGCAACCAATTTACGATATGTCAAACATAATACTTTTTATAATGCTAATAAGCCATGTAGATGGTTAGCTTATTTGTTAAGGAAAAAACAAAAATCACGTAACATAGATAAGATAATATAAGGATAAAGAGGTGTTTCAGCAAAATCTTATTAAAAAGGCTTTTAGTGAATTTTATTCTAAATTATATGCGAGGGATATAACTCAAGGTTTAGATATAGATAGGTATTTACAAGAAGTGAATATCCCTATACTTACACAGGAGCAGAGGGAAGGGATGAACCAACCAATAACTGCTGAAGAAATTATTTTAGCAATTAAACAATTAAAAGTGTTAGAATATTTGGAAAGAAATAATCAAGTCCCTGCAGCGCTTATTTTCTTGGATGCTGAAAAGGCGTTTGATCAATTGAATTGGCAATTTTTATTTATAGTTTATAGTTTATTATTATATTTGTATACCGCCCTTCTCTCGAAGGACTCAGGGCAGTGAACAGGGCACATATAAAATACAAAATACAAAAGTTAAAAGAGAATTAAATACAAAGCCCGAGCTAAAACAATAAATAATAATGTAAAAAACCACAATAAAAACCCCAACACATCTCCCATCTGGCCAGGCCGGCTTGTTCAAATAAATAGGTCTTCAGATCGCATCGGAAGGAGCGAAGGCCAGGCGCCATCCGGAGCTCAACCGGCAACTGATTCCATAAGTCCGGGGCGCCCACAGAGAAGGCCCTCCCCCTGGGGGCCACCAGACGACATTCTCTGACCGGTGGCACCCTGAGGAGGCCCTCTCTGTGGGAACGCACAGGGCGGAGGGAAGTTGACGGCGGCAGCAGGTGATCCCTGAGGTACTCCGGACCCATGCCATGTAGGGCCTTGAAAACCATTACCAGAACCTTGAATCTCACTCGGAAGACAACTGGTAGCCAATGCAGCTCGCGGAGCAGAGGTGTAACATGGGAGTATCGGGAGACTCCCAACACAACTCTCGCGGTTGCATTCTGTACCAGTTGGAGCCTCCGAGTGGTCCTCAAGGGAAGCCCCATGTAGAGAGCGTTGCAGTAGTCCAAACGACTACTGTCCAAACGACTAACAAAGATGCATGAGTGTCCGAGAAAATCCAGGAGAGGCAGTCCCATAATTGATAAATCAGTTAGGAGGATCAAAACAGAGGATAAGTGGGTATCTGGACCATCACCCAGTTTTAGAGAAGATGGAGTTTGGCGATAAGTTTTTAAAACCTATTAGGGCAATATATCAGAAACAAAAAGCTCAAATAATAATTAATGGTAGTTTAACAGAAGTTTGTAAAATTGAAAAGGGTACAAGACAGGGATGTCCGTTGTCACCATTGCTGTTTGTTTTAACATTGGAAATATTATTGATTAAGATACGTGACTCAAATAAAATAAAGGGAATTAAAATTAAAGATCAAGATTACAGATTGAGAGCATTTACAGATGACTTGGTTATTACATTAGCTCAACCGACTCATTCGGTTATAGATTTAATGGAAATAATTTCGCAATATGGGCAAGTTTCTGGATTTAAGTTTAATAGACAAAAAACTAAACTTTTGTCTAAAAATATGACTATGGAACAAAAGGTATTTTTAGAAAAATTAACAGGATTTGAAATAGCTAAAAAGATTAAATATTTGGGGGTATATCTTACAGACTCAAATGTGAAATTATATAAGTGAGGAATAGGTCAATTTTAGATGAAGGAGTGAAACTAAGCCAAGGGGAGAGTAAGGAGCAGAAACAAACAGAAGAGAGGACCCAAGGAGCAACCGCACAAACAGAAGAACAGAAAGAGGAAGATGACCAAAAGGGCAAGGATGAAGGACTTGCCAGAGAACAAAGGACTACTAGATCTACCAGACTTAAATATAAATAAATGGAAATGGAGAAAGAAAATGGAATCTTCTCAGTAAACATAAATGGACTGAATTCCCCAATTAAAAGAAATATGATTTTTAGGAAGTTACAGAAATTGAATTTAGATATAATCTGTTTGCAAGAAACGCATATAAAAGAACAATATCATAAATTATTGGAATATCCAAAAATTGGGAAACTTTATTATGCATCAATGCAACAGAAAAAAAGAGGAGTCGCTATATACATTAAAGAGATAATAGATTCTAAAATGGTATATTCAGATAAAGAAGGAAGAATTTTAATGGTAGATTTCAATGCAATAATAGATGGAAAAATTGGCTATAAAAGTAAAAAAGCAGGGAAAAGTGGAAGAGGAAGATTACCTAAGACATTTTTTGATATGTCGGAGGAAATCGGAATTCAAGATGTTTGGAGGGAAGTTAATCCACAAAAATTGCAATATACTTTTTATTCAAATAGCCAAAAACCTTGGTCAAGGATTGATATGATTTGGATGACTGATGATGTGAGAATGAACGTACAGGACATTGAAATAGAAACAGGCACATGGGCAGATCATAACCCTTTGAAAATGACCTGGAAAGGAATACAAAAAAGGCCAAGATGTACTTTAAATCGTTCCATATTAAAAGAAAAAGAATGTATAGAGTTAACAAAAAAAGAAATGGACTTCTTGTTCAAACAAAATAAAAACGAAGACACAACAGTACAAAATGTATGGGATACAGCTAAAGCATACTTTAGAGGTATAGCTATAACATATATGGCAAGGAAAAATAAACAGAGAAAACAGCAATATGTATTATTAAAAGAAGAATTTGGAAAGTTAGAATTAGAACTGCAAAAAAATCCACAAAAAAAGACTTTGAAAAGAGAAATGGATATAATAAAACATAAATTAAATCTGTTAGACTCAGAAAAAGTGGCAGAACAGATAAAAAGAGTGAAACAACATTTTTTTGAAAATGCCAATAAGCCGGGAAGATGGTTAGCTTATAAACTTAAAAAACAGGGGGGGGAAAAGATACATAATTTACTCAATGGGAAAGGTTATTTACAATATAAAAATGAAGAAATAAAAAAGATAGTTAAAGAATTCTATAAGGAATTGTATGACAAGGAGGAGACTTCAAGAGAGAAAACTGTAAAATATCTGGAAGAAAGTAATCTTCCAAAGATTTCAGAGACATTTAAAATTATGTTAGAT
This sequence comes from Vipera ursinii, assembly GCF_947247035.1. Taxonomy (NCBI): domain Eukaryota; kingdom Metazoa; phylum Chordata; class Lepidosauria; order Squamata; family Viperidae; genus Vipera; species Vipera ursinii. The sequence continues at coordinate 25,986,636 of NC_139522.1, forward strand.
GAAGGGGTTACAATAATGGAAATATCAGAGGCCATAAAGAGACAAAAAAAAATGGGAAAAGGGCAGGTCCAGATGGGCTTCCGGCGAAGTTATATAAAAATTTACAAGAGATACTAAGCGAACCATTGAAAGACGTTTGTAATGGACTTTTATTAGAAGCTAAAATGCCAACGACGTGGATTGAAGCAAATAAATTTAATACCAAAAGAAGATTCGGATTTGACCCAGATTAATAACTATAGACCGATCTCATTGCTAAATGTGGATTATAAAATTTTTACTTGAACAATGGCAGAGAGATTGAAAAAATATTTAGTTGAATTTGTACACCCAGATCAAAATGGCTTTTTACCAAAGAGACAAATTAAAAATAATCTAAGAGTGATAATAGATGTATTAGAATACTATGAGTTAGGTGTACGAACAGAGGGCCGTATCGACATCCGGGAGGGCATCTCCGCTATTTACAAGCGGTGAGGCGCTCCGACCCTCTGCTTCCGCCCCGAGGTCCTGGGAGCGAGGATGTGCAGCCACCTGAGCTCCGGCTGGTGTACTTGAACGCCAGGTCCGTTGTTAATAAGGCTCCTCTTGTCCGGAATCTGGTTGAGGGTGAGCATGCGGACCTGGCTTGCATCACGGAGACTTGGCTGGGCCCAGAGGGTGGTATTCCTCTGGTTGATCTTTGCCCACCAGGTTTCCGGGTGCTACACCGGCCTCGGGCTCAGGGTAGGGGCGGGGGAGTGGCGGTAGTTATGAGGGAGACCTTGTGTCCGCGGGAGGCCACCGTTCTCCAGATAGTCGGGTGTGAGTCTCTCCTCCTGAGATGTCGTCCTGGGGCGCAGTTGGGCTTGCTGCTGGTGTACCTTTCGCCTAGTCGTGCAGCAGCAGCCCTGCCTGAGCTTCTAGACAGCTTCTCGGGGTTGGTGATTGAGTTCCCCAAACTTATAGTTTTGGGTGACTTCAATCTACCATCCCTGGGAGGATCATCTGAGTTAGCTCGGGAGTTCATGGCTTCCATGACGGCCATGGACCTGACGCAAGTAATTCATGGACCGACTCATGTGGGAGGACACACACTTGACTTGGTTTTCTTATCTGGATGGTGGTTAGATGATCTTGGTGGGGGCTCCCCAATTGTTATGCCCCTGTCATGGACCGATCATCATCTCCTGCACCTGGTTTTCTGTTTTGCCACTCCCCGCCTGTTGTGATTCAGGGTCAGCCTGTGGGTTCGGCAGTTGGGTCGGACGACTCAGAGGAGGAGGAGGAGGGGGGTGTTGAAGAGCTTGCTGAGGGGATTGGACAGCTTGATGAGAGCCCTCAGCCAGGACCCTCTCATCTGGTCACGATGCAGACCCAGCTGTGTGAGCCTGACAGCGTGGATGAAGATGACCCACAGCTGGCCCTGTTCAAGGACGCCCGACGCAGGAGGCAGTCAATCAGGAGTAAACAGAGGAAGGCAATGGGGCTCCTCGGAAGGAGGCAGAGAGAAGCCACGCCCTGAACTGTATTTAAGGGGGAATGCGTGGGAGGGCTGGTTTGCTGAAGGCAACCGCTTGAAAAGCTCCTGTTTCTTGGTTCGTGTCTTGTTCTATTTGTTTTTGTAGCAATAAATTTGGCAGGCGTAATCCCAGCCTCTTGCCTTCTTGTAAAAGGGGTTGTCCCTGCCTTTTCTGCAGGGCCGGTAGCAGGCTGGTACAGAACACTGCCGTGGGTGTGTGGAGCCAACTAGATGGTACCACCCCAGGTGCTTAATGGACCCTGATAGGTTCCAGGCAGCGCTGGGGTCCCCACCTGCCTCCGTTGCTCACAACTCGGCGGATGCCTTAGTGGAAGCCTGGGAAAGGGCAGCCATGGAGGCACTTGACCAAGTTGTACCCTTGCGGCCCCTGACCCGGTGCAGATCCCAGTGAGCTCCATGGTTTTCCGTGGAGCTTCGGGAGATGAAGCGTCGGAGACGGGGCCTAGAGAGCTGTTGGAGATCCAGCCGATCCGAATCCAACCGATTGCGACTAAGAACCTATATTTTATATTATTTATTTATTTATTTTAATTCCATTTATATCCCGCCCTTCTCCGAAGACTCAGGGCGGCTTACAAGCTTAGCAGTTAGGTCTTATTAGGTCTTATCTCGCAGCGATAAGGGCGGCGAGGTCTAATCACTTCGCTACCCTTATCGCGTCCGCAGATAACCGCCCGGCCGCCCTGTTTAGGGTGACCCGCTCCCTCCTTAATCAGGAGGTGAGGGAGGAACCCTTGCAGGGTCGTACCGAGGAGTTTAGTCAACATCTGTCGGACAAAATCGCTCGGATTCGGACCGGTCTGGACTCCGACTGGGCAGAGTCTGACGATCAGGACACGGGCGGTCTTGTCGATGTTATCTGGGAGGAGTTTGATCCTGTGACTCCGGAGGAAGTGGACAGGATTATGGGGAGGTTGAGCTCCACCACATGTTTATTGGACCTGTGCCCTTCCTGGCTGGTTTATGCGGCTCGGTACGGAACACGAGGCTGGTTCCAGGCTGTTATAGCTGCCTCTTTGAGTGAGGGCAGTTTCCCCGCCGTCTTGAAGGAGGCGGTGGTGAGACCTCGCCTCAAGAAGCCTGCCTTGGACCCAGCTGTGTTAAATAACTTTTGTCCGATCTCCAACCTTCGCTTTCTTGCAAAGGTTGTTGAGAGTGTGGTGGCGCATCAGCTCACTCTGGTCCTGGATGAAGCGGATTATCTAGACCCGTACCAATCGGGTTTCAGGCCCGGGTACAGCATGGAGATGGCATTGGTCGCTCTGGTGAATGATCTCTGGAGGGCCCGGGACAGGGGATATTCCTCTGTCCTAGTCCTATTAGACCTCTCAGGAGCTTTCGATACCATCGACCATGGTATCCTGCTGCGGCGTCTCAGGGGATTGGGAGTGGGAGGCACAGTTTTTCAGTGGTTCTCCTCCAAATCTCCTGGGACGTTTGCAGTCGGTGTTGGCAGGGGGGCAGAGGTCGACCTCGAGGCCTCTCGCTTGTGGAGTTCCTCAGGGGTCGGTCCTCTCGCCTCTCCTGTTCAACATCTACATGAAACTGCTGGGTGAGATCATTCGTGGCTTTGGAGTTGGGTATCATCTGTACGCTGATGATACCCAGCTTTTTATTTCGACCCCAAACCACCCCAGTGATGCCCTCGACATGATGTCCCGTTGCCTGGAAGCGGTTCGGGTCTGGATGGGGAGGAACAGGCTTCAACTCAACCCCGACAAGACTGAGTGGCTGTGCATACCAGCATCCCGGGATATTCAGAATATTCCATCTCTTTCTATGGAGGGTGAGCTATTACCCCCCATAGATAGGGCTTGCAACTTGGGAGTCCTCCTAGATTCACAGCTTACTTTGGAAGACCACATAGTAACTGTGACTAGGGGGGCCTTCACCCAGGTTCACCTGGTGTGCCAGTTGCAGCCCTATCTAGACCGGGATGCCCTGCCTACGGTCACTCATGCGCTCGTGACCTCTCATTTAGACTACTGCAACGCTCTCTACATGGGGCTGCCCTTGAGGACCACTCGGAGGCTCCAACTGGTACAGAATGCAGCCGCGAGAGTTGTGTTGGGAGTCTCCCGATACTCCCATGTTACACCTCTGCTCCGTGAGCTGCATTGGCTCCCAGTTGTCTTCCGAGTGTGATTCAAGGTTCTGGTAATGGTTTTCAAGGCCCTACATGGCATGGGTCCGGAGTACCTTAGGGATCACCTCCTGCCAGCATCAACTTCCCTCCGCCCTGTGCGTTCCCACAGAGAGGGCCTCCTCAGGTATGAGTTGGGCCAACTCCAAAGGGAGAGACCAGATCCAGAAAACTCTATTTTGGAGGGTTTCCGTGACCTGCGGGAACATAAATATGTTTTTCTTCTTCAAATTTGAGCTCTATCTGTAATTTGCACTTTTCCTGGTATATGGGATTTTTCCTAACAAATGCGAGTTATCTCATCTGTCCCTTTTGAGTTGGCCCAGGGAATAACTTGCATATGTTAGGAAAAATCCCATATACCATGAAAAGTGCAAATAACAGATAGAGCTCATATTTGAAGAAGAAACACATATTTATGTTCCCCCAGGTCAGGGGGAACGCTCTGGTCTTTCCCTTTGGAGTTGGCCCAACTGATATCTCGCATTTGTTAGGAAAAATCCGTTATACCATCAATCGTGCAAATTGCAGATAGAGCTCAAATTAGAAAAACAAAGATATATTCATATTCCCACGGTTCAGGGAAGCCCAAAAAAACATGAATTTTCCAGATCTCATCTTTCCTTGTGGAGTTGGCCTAGGACATATCTCGCATTTGTTAAGAAAAATACCTTATACCATTAATAGTGCAAATTGCAGATAGAGCTCGATTGTGAGCTCTATCCCGAATTTGCACGATTCATGGTATAAGGGATTTTTCCTAACATATGCAAGTTATGCCCTGGGCCAACTCCAAAGGGAAAGACAGGTCCCAAAATCTCATGTTTCTTTGGGTTTCCGTGACCCGGGGGAAAATGAATATGTGCTTGTTTTTCGAATTTGAGCTCTATCTGCAATTTGCCCTTCTCATGGTTTAAGGGATTTTTCCTAACAAATGCGTGTTATGCTTTTTGCCAACTCCAAAGGGACAGATCAGATCCAAAAACTCACATTTCGTAAGGTTTCCCTGACCCAGGGGAGCATGAATACTTCTTTGTTTTTCGAATTTCACCTCTATCTGCAATTTGCAATATTGATGATATAAGGGATTTTTCCTAAGAAATGTGAGATATGCCCTGGGCCAACTCCAAAAAGACAGATCAGATCCCCAAAACTCAACTTTTTTGGGCTTCCCTGACCTAGGGGAACATGAATATGTGCTTGTTTTTCGAATTTGAGCTCTATTTGCAATTTTCATTTCTCATGGTATATGAGATTTTTCCTAACAAATGCAAGTTATGCCATGCGCCAACTGCAGAGTGAAAGATCAGGTCCCGAAAACTCAAGTTTTTTTGGGTTTCCCTGACCCGAGTGAACATGAATATGTCTTTCTTCTTCAAATTTGAGCTCTATCTGTAATTTGCACTTTTCATGGTATAAGGGATTTTTCCTAACAAATGCGAGTTATGCCCTGGGCCAACTCGACAGGGAGAGATCAGATCCGAAAAAGTCATTTTTGGGGGGGCTTCCCTGACCCGGTGGAACATAAATATGTCTTTGTTCTTCAAATTTGAGCTCTATCTGCAATTTGCACTTTTCATAGTATATGGGATTTTTCCTAACAAATGCAAGTTATGCCATGGGCCAACTGCACAGGGACAGATAAGATCCAGAAAACTCATGTGTTTTTGGGTTTCCCTGACCCGACGGAACATGAATATGTCTCTGTTTTTCGAATTTGAGCTCTATCTCCAATTTTCACTTCTCATGGTATAAAGGATTTTTCTTGACAAATTCGAGATATGCCATGGCCAAACTCCAAAGGGAGAGATCAGATTCCGAAAACTCATGTTTTTGTGGGCTTCCCTGACCCGGGAGAACATGAATATGTGCTTGTTTTTCGAATTTGAGCTCTATCTCCAATTTGCACGATTGATGGTATAAAGGATTTTTCCTAACAAATGCGTGTTATGCCCTGGGCCAACTCCAAAGGGACAGATCAGATCCTAAATATTCATGTTTGTTTCGGCTTCCCTGACCCAGGGGAATATGAATATGTGTTTCTTTTTTGAATTTGAACTCTATCTCCTATTTTTATAGTATAATGGATTTTTCCTAACAAATGTAAGATATGTCCTTGGCCAACTGCCCAGGGACAGATCAGATCTGGCGAATTCATGTTTTTTTGCGCTTCCCTGAAGTGGGGGAATATGAATATGTGTTTGTTTTTTGAATTTGAGCTCTATCTCCTATGTGCACTTTTCAAGGTATAATGGACTTTTACTAACAAATGCAAGATATGAGTTGGGCCAACTCCAAAGGGACAGATCAGATCCTAAATATTCATGTTTTTTTGGGCTTCCCTGACCCAGGGGAATATGAATATGTGTTTTTTTTTAGAATTTGAACTCTATCTCCTATGTTCACTTTTTATGGTATAATGGATTTTTCCTAACAAATGCGAGATATCAGTTGGGCCAACTCCAAACGGAGAGACCAGATCCAGAAAACTCTTTATTTGGAGGGTTTCCCTGACCTGGGGGAACATAAATATGTGTTTCTTCTTCAAATTTGAGCTCTATCTCCAATTTTCACTTGTCATGGTATATGGTATTTTTCCTAACAAATGCGAGATATGCCCTCAGCTAACTCCACAGGGACAGATCAGATCTGGAGAATTCATGTTTTTTGGGCTTCCCTTAACTGGGGGTATATGAATATGTCTTTGTTTTTCGAATATGAGCTCTATCTATTATGTGCACTTTTCATGGTATATGGGATTTTTCCTAACAAATGCGAGTTATACCCTGGGTAAAAAGGGACAGATCAGATCCTAAATATTCAAATTTTGGGGGGTTTCCCTCACCCGAGAGAACGTGAATATGTCTTTGTTCTTCAAATTTGAGCTCTATTTGCAATTTGCACAATTGATCGTATAAGGGATTTTTCCTAAGAAATGTGAGATATGTCCTGGGCCAACTACACAGGGACACATCAGATCCCAAAAACTCATGTTTTTTTGGGTTTCCCTGACTTGGAGGAACATGAATATGTCTAGTGCAAATTGCAGATATAGCTCAAATTCGAAAAAGAAAGACATATTCATATTCCCCCAAGTCAGGGAAAACCAAAAATCATGAGTTTTCAGGATCTCATCTGTCCCTGTGGTGTTGGCCCAGGGCAAATCGTGCATTTGTTAGGAAAAATCCCTTATACCATCAATATTGCAAATTGCAGATAGAGGTCAAATTCAAAAAACAAAGACATATTCATGTTCCCCCGGGTCAGGGAAACCGAAAAAAACATGAGTTTTTGTGATGTGATCTGTCCCTTTGGAGTTGGCAAAGGGCATAACTTGCATATGTTAGGAGTTTTCTGGAGCTTATCTGTCCCTGTGCAGTTGGCCCAGGACATATCTTGCATTTGTTAGGAAAAATCCCATATACCATGAAAAGTGCAAATAGGAGATCGAGCTCAAATTTGAAAAACAAAGACATATTCATGTTCCCCCGGGTCACAAAAACCCAAAGAGATTTTTCCTAACAAATGCGAGATATGCCCTGGGTCAAGTCCAAAAAGACAGATCAGATCCCAAAAACTCAACTTTTTTGGGCTTCTCTGACCCAGGGGAACATGAATATGTGCTTGTTTTTCGAATTTGAGCTCTATTTGCAATTATCATTTCTCATGGTATATGGGATTTTTCCTAACAAATGCAAGTTATGCCATGCGCCAACTGCACAGGGAAAGATCAGGTCCCGAACATGAATATGTCTTTCTTTTTTGAATTTGAGCTCTATCTCCAATTTGCACGATTGATGGTATAAAGGATTTTTCCTAACAAATGCGAGATGTCTCCTGGGCCAACTGCACAGGGACAGATAAGATCCAGAAAACTCATGTATTTTTGGGTTTCTTTCAGCCAACGGAACATGAATATGTCTCTGTTTTTCGAATTTGAGCTCTATCTCCAATTTTCACTTCTCATGGTATAAAGGATTTTTCTTGACAAATTCGAGATATGCCGTGGCCAAACTCCAAAGGGACAGATCAGATTCCGAAAACTCATGTTTTTGTGGGCTTCCCTGACCCGGGAGAACATGAATATGTCTTTGTTTTTCGAATTTGACCTCTATCTGCAATTTTCAATATTGATGGTATAATGGATTTTTCCTAACAAATGCGAGTTATACCCTGGGCCAAGTCGAAAGGGACAGATCAGATCCTAAATATTCATGTTTTTTGGGCTTCCCTGACCCAGGGGAATATGAATATGTGTTTGTTTTTCGAATTTCGAATTTGAACTAACTAACTATGTTCACTTTTCATGGTATAATGGATTTTTCCAAACAAATGCGAGATATGTCCTGGGCCAACTGCACAGGGACAGATAACATCCAGAAAACTCATGTATTTTTGGGTTTCCCTAACCCAGGGGAACATGGATCTCTCTTTGTTTTTCGAATTTTAGCTCTATCTGCAATTTGCACTTTTCATGGTATAGGGGATTTTTCCTAACAAATGCGAGATATGCCCTGGGCCAACTCCACAGGGACAGACCACATCCAGAAAACTCTTTTTGGAGGGCTTCACAGACCCGGGGGAACATAAATATGTGTTTGTTCTTTAAATTTGAGTTCAATCTGCAATTTGCACTTTTCATTGTATAAGCAATTTTTCCTAACAAATGCGAGATATGCTCTGGGCCAACTCCACAGGGACAGATCAGATGCTGGGTTTTTTGGGTTTCCCTGACCCAGGGGAATATGAATATGTCTTTCTTTTTTGAATTTGAGCTGTATCTGCAATTTGCACTTTTCATGGTATATGGGATTTTTTTTTAACAAATGCAAGATATGCCATGCGCCAACTGCAGAGTGAAAGATCAGGTCCCGAAAGCTCAAGTTTTTTTGGGTTTCCCTGACCCGAGTGAACATGAATATGTCTTTCTTCTTCAAATTTGAGCTCTATCTGTAATTTGCACTTTTCATGGTATAAGGGATTTTTCGTAACAAATGCGAGTTATGCCCTGGGCCAACTCGACAGGGAGAGATCAGATCCGAAAAAGTCATTTTTGGGGGGGCTTCCCTGACCCGGTGGAACATAAATATGTCTTTGTTCTTCAAATTTGAGCTCTATCTGCAATTTGCACTTTTCATAGTCCCATATTTGTTCTGGATATAGAATTTTCCAGATCTCATCTGTCCTTGTGGAGTTGGCCTAGGACATATCTCACATTTGTTAAGAAAAATACCTTATACCATAAATAGTGCAAATTGCAGATAGAGCTCGAATGTGAGCTCTATCGCGAATTTGCACGATTCATGGTATAAGGGATTTTTCCTAACAAATGCGAGATATGTCCTGGACCAACTGCACAGGGACACATCAGATCACAAAAACCCATGTTTTTTTGGGTTTCCCTGACTTGGAGGAACATGAATATGTTTTTGTTTTTTGAATTTTTCCTAACAAATGCATGATATGCCCTGGGCCAACTCCACAGTGACAGATGAAAGCCCGAAAACTCATGTTTTTTTGGTTTTCCCTGACGGGGGAATACGAATATGTCTTTTTTTTTAATTTGAGCTCTATCTCCAAATTTCACTTTTCATCATGTATGAGATTTTTCCTAACAAAAGCGAGTTATACCCCGGGCCATCTCCAAAGGGGCAGATCAGATCCTAAATATTCATGTTTTTTGGGCTTCCCTGACCCAGGGGAATATGAATATGTGTTTGTTTTTCGAATTTGAGCTCTATCTCCTATGTGCACTTTTCAAGGTATAATTGATTTTTCCTAACAAATGCGAGATATGAGTTGGGCCAACTCCAAAGGGAGAGACCAGATCCAGAAAACTCTATTTTGGAGGGTTTCTGTGACCTGCGGGAACATAAATATGTGTTTCTTCTTCAAATTTGAGCTCTATCTGTAATTTGCACTTTTCATGGTATATGGGATTTTTCCTAACATATGCAAGTTATGCCATGGGCCAACTCCAAAGGGAAAGATCAGGTCACAAAAACTCATGTTTTTTTGGGTTTCCGTGACCCGGGGGAACATGAATATGTCTTTGTTTTTCGAATTTGAGCTCTATCTCCAAGTTCCACTTTTCATGGTATATGGGATTTTTCCTAACATATGCGAGATATGCTCTGGGCCAACTCCACAGGGACATATCCGAACCAAAAAACTCATGTTTTTTGGGCTTCCCTGAACCGGGGAACGTGAATATGTCTTTTTTTTCGAATTTGACCACTATCTGCAATTTGCACTATTGATGGTATAAGTGATTTTTCCTAAGAAATGTGAGATATGCCCTGGGCCAACTCGACAGGGAGAGATCAGATCCGAAAAAGTCATTTTTTGGGGGGGCTTCCCTGACCCGGTGGAACATAAATATGTCTTTGTTCTTCAAATTTGAGCTCTATCTGCAATTTGCACTTTTCATAGTATATGGGATTTTTCTTGACAAATTCGAGATATGCCATGGGCCAACTGCACAGGGACAGGTAAGATCCAGAAAACTCAGGTGTTTTGGGGTTTCCCTGACCCGGGTGAAAATGAATATGCCTTTGTTTTTCGAATTTGACCTCTATCTGCAATTTGCAATATTGATGGTATAAGTGATTTTTCCTAGGAAATGTGAGATATGCCCTGGGCCAGCTCCAAAGGGAATGATCAGATCCCAAAAACTCAGGTTTTTCTGGCTTCCTTGACCCAGGGGAACATGAATATGTGCTTGTTTTTCAAATTTGAGCTCTATCTGCAATTTCCACTTTTCATGGATTTTTCCTAACAAATGCGAGTTATACCGTGGGCCAAGTCGAAAGGGACAGATCAGAGCCTAAATATTCATGTTTTTTGAGCTTCCCTGACGTAGGGGAATATGAATATGTGTTTGTTTTTCGAATTTGAGCTCTATCTCCTATGTGCACTTTTCAAGATATAATGGATTTTTCCTAACAAATGCGAGATATGAGTTGCGCCAACTCCAAAGGGAGAGACCAGATCCAGAAAACTCTATTTTGGAGGGTTTCCGTGACCTGCGGGAACATAAATATGTGTTTCTTCTTCAAATTTGAGCTCTATCTGTAATTTGCACTTTTCATGGTATATGGGATTTTTCCTAACATATGCAAGTTATGCCCTGGGCCAACTCCAAAGGGAAAGATCAGGTCCCAAAAACTCATGTTTTTTTGGGTTTCCGAGACCCGGGGGAACATGAATATGTCTTTGTTTTTCGAATTCGACCACTATCTGCAATTTGCACTATTGATGATATAAGTCATTTTTCCTATGAAATGTGAGATATGCTCTGGGCCAACTCCACAGGGAAGGATCTGATGCAGGAAACTCATGGTTTTTTCGGTTTCCCTAACCCAGGGGAACATGAATATGTCTTTGTTTTTCGAATGATAGGCGCCCCCTGGGAGCCCCTCACAAGCCTTATGGCTTGCTGAGATGGGATTGGGGTTATGTCGAGGGGCAGTGTGGCAACGCGGAGGCTGACGAAGCCGGCAGCGGTCTATTTGGATTTGTGTTGTTCGAGCGACCGGCTGCTGGCTGCTGGCCCTGCTACCTTCCGGCTGCTTCCTCCCGCCGTTTTTTACTTTCTCCGGAGTGTTTGGGCTGCTCATATCTGGCGTGGTGCTCCCTGCTGCTTTCGGGCCATCCGGGCCACTTTGGTTGTTCTCGGGCCGGCTCGGGCTGATGAGGAGGACGCCCGTCGGTGAGGAGTGTGCCCGTGAGGCCCGTTGGGCTGTCCGGTCGGCGGCGGTGATGATGGCGGCGGCGGCGTGGGTGGTGGCCTTGGCGCGGGTAGCAGCCTGCGCGACGATTTTTTGGGCCGCGCTCGGCGGTGATGGCGATGGCGGCGGCGGCCTGGGTTTGGCGGCGACGGTGACGACGATATGCTCCGGACGCTCGGGAATTCACCAGCTGGCTTTAGGGCCATTTTTGTTTGTGCCGGCGTTTCTGAGACTATTGCCCCGTCTGCGGGGGCCGGCTGCTGACTCTGGTGCCTTTGGGCTTTTGATCTTTTCGCCGGCGGCGGGACTTCCATGTGGCCCCAAGCCGCCTTGGCCCGCTTTGGTGGTGGTGTCGCCCTCGGGCCGTTTTGGCGGTGGAGAGGGCGACTATTATTATTCACCTTGGCGACGATGGTTGACCTATACCCTTGCTTCAGGCCGCCTCTTATGGCGACGGCGTCTTCGGACCGCTTGGGTGGCGAAGAGGACGACCGGGAGTTATCTTACCGGAGCAAGGACGACATGGGGCTCTTGCATCGTGTATCATCTTCGGACTGCTTTTGCAGTGACGCCGGTGATTCAGACTATTTTTATTCTGGCCTGCCTACCCTCCTTGCCTTGGATACACTTTCTTACCATCTGCCTGCCTACCCTCCCCCCTCTCCCTTTGGACTTTCGACATACCTGGGTATCGGCCACGGTGGGAGAGTGGCTGGACTTCTCCATTTGCAACCTCATAGAGGTGGGAGCTCTATGGGGTTTGCCTACCCAGAGGATACCTGGTCCACCCCCAGGAACGGAGTCTCAAACCGTTGTGAGAGAACGGGCTGCGGCCTGTCTTGGGGGCCACCCAACTGAGTGGCAGTGAAGTTGGGTGGGGATCCAGACTTCTGTCATGTTCAATCCTCCCATGGACAACTAAGGGATGCCTATCCTGGACTGTTTGGACTTTTTTATACTTATGCGGCAATATACGAGCACGCGTTTGTACGCCCTCAGGGGTGCCCCCCTCTCCTGGGTGCGACCCGCCTCCTTAAACGTTTATAACCTTGATGACGGGCCCGAGTCTTGGGTCTCTGAGAGATGGCTGGGCAGGGGCAGGGGCTGTCAATGTAAATCTAGAAAGCCTCTGATTATTTTTTTATCTAAATTTTTTATAGGGCTAGGGAGCGGGGTGGGAGATAGCGGTTGTTTGGCTATGGGGGGTGGCCGATCTACCATGGTTCAGACCAGACTTGGGTCTGATAGCACGGGGGGAGAACGGGGTGGTGTTGTCGCCGGGGCTCATGAGCGGGTCGTGGGATTATCAATTCCCACGACGGGGAATGGCAGCAGGCGGATAGACAGGGGGCCGTATCGCTACCGGGAGGGCCGTCCCCGCTACTTGCAAGCGGTGAGGCGCTCCGACCCTCTGCTTCTTCCCCGAGATCCCGGGAGCGAGGATGTGCAGCCTCCTGAGCTCCGGCTGGTGTACCTGAATGCCAGGTCCGTGGTTAATAAAGCTCCCCTCGTTAGGGATTTAGTTGAGGGTGAGCATGCGGACCTGGCTTGCATCACGGAGACTTGGTTGGGCCCAGAGGGTGGGGTCCCTTTGGTTGACCTCTGCCCACCAGGCTTCCGGGTGCTACACCGGCCACGAGCTCATAGTAGGGGTGGGGGAGTGGCGGTTACCATTAGGGAGACCTTATGCCCGCGGGAGACCACCGTTTCTCAGATAGTCGGGTGTGAGTCTCTCTTTATGAGATTTGGTCCTGGGGCGCAGTTGGGCTTGCTGCTGGTGTACATTTCGCCTAGTCGCACAGCGGCAGCCCTGCCCGAGCTGCTCGACATCCTCTCGGGTTTGGTGGTTGAGTTTCCCAAATTTATAGTTTTGGGGGACTTCAATCTACCATCCCTGGGAGGTTCATCTGAGCTAGCTCGGGAGTTCATGGCTTCCATGGCGGCCATGGACCTGACGCAAGTAATTTCAGAACCAACTCATGAGGGAGGCCACACCCTTGACCTGATTTTTTATCTAGACGGTGGTTGGATGATCTAGGTGGGGGCTCTCCATTTATTATGCCCCTGTCATGGACCGATCATCATCTCCTGCGGCTGGTCTTCCGTTTTGCCACCCCCCGCCGTGGGGGCACGGAGCCAATTAGATGGTACCGCCCCAGACGCTTAATGGATCCTGATAGATTCCAAGCGGCGCTGGGGTCCCCACCTGCCTCCACTGCTCACAGCTCGGTGGATGCCTTAGTGGAAGCCTGGGAAAGGGCAGCCACTGAGGCACTTGACCGGGTTGTACCCTTGCGGCCCCTGACCCGGCGCAGATCCCAGCGAGCTCCATGGTTTTCTGCGGAGCTCCGGGAGATGAAGCGTCGGAAACGGGGCCTAGAGAGCCGCTGGAGGTCTAGCCGATCCGAACCCGACCGGTTGCGGTTAAGAACCTATATTAGGTCTTATCTCGCAGCGATGAGGGTGGCGAGGTGTAATTACTTCTCCACCCTCATCGCGTCCGCAGATAATCGCCCGGCTGCCTTGTTTAGGGTGACTCGCTCACTTCTTAATCAGGAGGTGAGGGAGGATCCCTTGCAGGGTCGTGCCGAGGAATTTAGTCAACATCTGTCGGATAAAATCGCTCGGATTCGGACCGGTTTGGACTCCCGCTGGGCAGAGTCGGGCGGTCAGGACACGGGCGGTCTTGTCAATGTTATCTGGGAAGAGTTTGATTCTGTGACCCCTGAGGAAGTGGACAGGATTATGGGGAGGCTGAGCTCCTCCACATGTTTGTTGGACCCGTGCCCTTCCTGGTTGGTTTATGCAGCTAGGGAGAGGACACGAGGCTGGCTCCAGGCGGTTATATCTGCTTCTTTGAGTGAGGGTTATTTCCCCACCGTCTTGAAGGAGGCGGTGGTGAGACCTCTCCTCAAGAAGCCTGCCTTGGACCCAGCTGTATTGAACAACTTTCGTCCAGTCTCCAACCTTCGCTTTCTTGCGAAGGTTGTCGAGAGTGTGGTGGCGCATCAGCTCCCTCTGGTCCTGGATGAAGCGGATTATCTGGACCCCTACCAATCGGGTTTCAGGCCCGGGTACAGCACGGAGACGGCATTGGTCGTGCTGGTGAATGATCTCTGGAGGGCTCGGGATAGGGGATATTCCTCTGTCCTAGTCCTATTAGACCTCTCGGCGGCTTTCGATACCATCGACCATGGTATCTTGCTGCGGCGTCTCAGGGGATTGGGAGTGGGAGGCACAGTTTTTCAGTGGTTCTCCTCCTATCTCCTGGGATGCTCGCAGTCGGTGTTGGCAGGGGGGCAGAGATCGGCCCCTAGGTCTCTCGTTTGTGGAGTTCCTCAGGGGTCGGTTCTCTCGCCTCTCCTGTTCAACATCTACATGAAACCGCTGGGTGAGATAATTCGTGGTTTTGGAGTTGGGTATCATCAATACGCCGATGATACCCAACTTTTCTTTTCGACCCCAAACCACCCCAGTGATGCCCTCGCTGTGATGTCCCGTTGCCTGGAGGCGGTTCGGGTCTGGATGGGGAGGAACAGACTTCAACTCAACCCTGACAAGACTGAGTGGCTGTACATTCCGGCATCCCGGGAAATTCAAAATGTTCCATCTCTTTCTATGGGGGGGGTGAGCTCTTACCCCCCGTGGATAGAGCTCGCAACTTGGGAGTCCTCCTAGATTCACGGCTTACCCTGGAAGATCATATAGTGGCCGTGACTAGGGGGGCTTTCGCCCAGGTTCGCCTGGTGCGCCAGTTGCGGCCCTATCTGAACCGGGATGCCCTGTGTACGGTCACTCATGCGCTCGTGACCTCTCGCCTTGACTACTGTAATGCTCTCTACATGGGGCTTCCCTTGAAGACCACTCGGAGGCTCCAACTGGTACAGAATGCGGCCGCGAGAGTTGTCTTGGGAGTTTCCCGGTACTCCCATGTTACACCTTTGCTCCGCGAGCTGCATTGGTTACCGGTTGTCTTTCAGGTGAGGTTCAAGGTTTTGGTCATGATCTTTAAGTCCTTACATGGCATGGGTCCGGGTTACCTCGGGGACCACCTGCTGCCGGCATCAACTCCCCTCCGCCCTGTGCGTTCCCACAGAGAGGGCCTCCTCAGGGTGCCGCCAGTCAGGGAATGCCGACTGGTGGCCCCCAGGGGGAGGGCCTTCTCTGTGGGCGCTCCGGCATTATGGAACCAACTGCCGGTGGAGCTCCGGACGGCATCAGACCTCCGAACTTTCTGTCGTGGCCTGAAGACCCACCTATTTGAATTAGCTGGTCTGGCCTGACGGGGGATTATGGGTTTTAAATTGTTGTTTTTAGATTTGTATTACTGTTTTTAACTGGGCATGGGTTTAATCTTTTTTAATTTTTGTATTGTCTTTTTTATATATGCCCTGTGAACCGCCCTGAGTCCTTACCAAGGAGAAGGGCGGTATACAAATTAAATAAAACTTGAAACTTGAAACTTGAATTTGAGCTCTATCTCCAATTTCCACTTTTCATGGTATATGGGATTTTTCCTAACATATGCGAGATATGCTCTGGGCTAACTCCACAGGGACATATCCGAATCAAAAAACTCATGTTTTTTTGGGCTTCCCGGTACCGGGGAACGTGAATATTTCTTTCTTTTTCGAATTTGAGCTCTATCTCCAATTTCCACTTTTCATGGATTTTTCCTAACAAATGTGAGTTATGCCCGGTGCCAACTCCACAGGGAAAGATCAGATCCCAGAAACTCATGTTTTTTTTGGTTTCCCTGACCAGGGGGCACATGAATATGTCTTTGTTTTTCAATTTGACCTCTATCTGCAATTTGCAATATTGATGGTACAAAGGGATTTTTCCTAACAAATGCGAGATATGCTCTGAGCCAACTCCACAGGGATAGATCAGATGCCGAAAACTCATGTTTTTTGGGTTTCCCTGACCCAGGGGAATATGAATATGTCTTTCTTTTTTGAATTTTAGCTCTATCTGCAATTTGCACTATTGATGGTATAAGTGATTTTTCCTAAGAAATGCGAGATATGCCCTGGGCCAACTCCACAGGGACAGACCAGATCCAGAAAACTCTTTTTGGAGGGCTTCCCAGACCCAGGGGAATATGAATATGTCTTTTTTTTTAATTTGAGCTCTATCTCCAATTTTCACTTTACATCATATATGGGATTTTTCCTAACAAAATAAAGTTATACCCCTGGCCATCTCCAAAGGGACAGATCAGATCCTAAATATTCATGTTTTTGGGCTTCCCTGACCCAGCGGAATATGAATATGTGTTTGTTTTTCGAATTTGAGCTCTATCTCCTATGTGCACTTTTCAAGGTATAATGGATTTTTTCTAACAAATGTGAGATATGAGTTGGGCCAACTCCAAAGGGAGAGACCAGATCCAGAAAACTCTTTTTTTGGAGGGTTTCCGTGACCTGCGGGAACATAAATATGTGTTTCTTCTTCAAATTTGAGATCTATCTGTAATTTCATTTCATTTCATTTATTTGATTTCTATACCGCCCTTCTCCCTAGGGACTCAGGGCGGTTCACAAGGCATATATAAATAGCTATACAAAAGTTAAAAGAGAATTAAACCATGCCCAATTAAAATACAACAATAATAGAATAATAAAAACCAATTGAAAACCCATATTCCCCATCAGGCCAGACCAGCTAACTCAAACAAGTGTATCTTCAACCCGCGACGGAAGGATCGGAGGTCCGATGCCATCCGGAGCTCAACCGGCAGTTGGTTCCATAATGCCGGAGCACCCACAGAGAAGGCCCTCCCCCTGGGGGCCACCAGTCGACATTCCCTGACCGGAGGCACCCTGAGGAGGCCCCCTCTGTGGGCACGCACAGGGTGGAGGGGAGTTGACACCGGCAGCAGGTGGTCCTCGAGGTATCCCGGACCCATGCCATGTAAGGACTGAAAGATCATAACCAAGACCTTGAACCTCACCCGGAAGACAACTGGTAACCAATGCAGCTCGCGGAGCAAAGGTGTAACATGGGAGTAGCGGGAAACTCCCAAGACAACTCTCACGGCCGCATTCTGTACCAGTTGGAGCCTCCGAGTGGTCTTCAAGGGAAGCCCCATGTAGAGAGCATTACAGTAGTCAAGGCGAGAGGTCACGAGCGCATGAGTGACCGTGCACAGGGCATCCCGGTCCAGATAGGGCTGCAACTGGCGCACCAGGCGAACCTGGGCGAAAACCCCCCTAGTCACGGCCACTATATGATCTTCCAGGGTAAGCCGTGAATCTAGGAGGACTCCCAAGTTGCGAGCCCTATCCACGGGGGGTAACAGCTCACCCCCCATAGAAAGAGATGGAACATTTTGAATGTCCCGGGATGCCGGAATGCACAGCCACTCAGTCTTGTCAGGGTTGAGTTGAAGTCTGTTCCTCCCCATCCAGACCCGAACCGCCTCCAGGCAATGGGACATCACAGCGAGGGCATCACTGGGGTGGTTTGGGGTCGAAAAGAAAAGTTGGGTATCATCGGCATATTGATGATACCCAACTCCAAAACCATGAATGATCTCACCCAGCGGTTTCATATAGATGTTGAACAGGAGAGGCAAGAGAAACGACCCCTGAGGAACTCCACAAACGAGAGACCTAGGGGCCGATCTCTGCCCCCCTGCCAACACCGACTGCGAGCGTCCCAGGAGATAGGAGGAGAACCACTGAAGAACTGTGCCTCCCACTCCCAATCCCCTGAGACGCCGCAGCAAGATACCATGGTCGATGGTATCGAAAGCCGCCGAGAGGTCTAATAGGACTAGGACAGAGGAATATCCCCTATCCCAAGCCCTCCAGAGATCATTCACCAGAGCGACCAATGCCGTCTCCGTGCTGTACCCAGGCCTGAAACCCGATTGGTAAGGGTCCAAATAATCCGCTTCATCCAGGACCAGAGGGAGCTGATGCGCCACCACACTCTCAACAACCTTCGCAAGAAAGCGAAGGTTGGAGACTGGACGAAAGTTGTTCAATACAGCTGGGTCCAAGGCAGGCTTCTTGAGGAGAGGTCTCACCACCGCCTCCTTCAAGACGGTGGGGAAATAACCCTCACTCAAAGAAGCAGATATAACCGCCTGGAGCCAGCCTCGTGTCCTCTCCCTAGCTGCATAGACCAACCAGGAAGGGCACGGATCCAATAAACATGTGGTGGAGCTCAGCCTCCCCATAATCCTGTCCACTTCATCAGGGGTCACAGAATCAAACTCCTCCCAAATAACATTGACAAGACCGCCCGTATCCTGATTGCCAGACTCTGCCCAGCTGGAGTCTAAACCGGTCCGAATCCGAGCGATTTTATCCGACAGATGTTGACTAAATTCCTCGGCACGACCCTGCAAGGGATCCTCCCTCACCTCCTGATTAAGAAGGGAGCGAGTCACCCTAAACAGGGTGGCCGGGTGATTATCTGTGGACGCGATGAGGGTAGAGAAGTAATTACACCTCGCCACCCTCATCGCTGCGAGATAAGACCTAATATGGGTTCTTAACCGCAACCGGTCGGATTCAGATCGGCTAGACCTCCAGCAGCTCTCTAGACCCCGTTTCCGACGCTTCATCTCCCGGAGCTCCGCGGAGAACCATGGAGCTCGTTGGGATCTGCACTGGGTCAGGGGCCGCAAGGGTACAACCCGGTCAAGTGCCTCAGTGGCTGCCCTTTCCCAGGCTTCCACAAAGGCATCCGCCGAGTTGTGAGCAATGGAGGCAGGTGGGGACCCCAGCGCCGCTTGGAATCTATCAGGATCCATTAAACGTCTGGGGCGGTACCATCTAATACGCTCCGTACCCCCATGGCGGGGGGTGGCAAAACGGAAGACCAGCCGCAAGAGGTGATGATCGGTCCATGACAGGGGCATAATAAATGGAGAGCCCCCACCAAGATCATCCAACCACCGTCCAGATAAGAAAATCAGGTCAAGGGTGTGGCCTCCCTCATGAGTTGGTTCAGAAATTACTTGCGTCAGGTCCATGGCCGTCATGGAAGCCATGAACTCCCGAGCTAGCTCAGATGAGCCTCCCAGGAATGGTAGATTGAAGTCTCCCAAAACTATAAGTTTGGGGAACTTAATTTGCACTATTGATGGTATAAGTGATTTTTCCTAAGAAATGCGAGTTATGCCCTGGGCCAACTCCAAAGGGAAAGATCAGATCCCAAAAACTCAAGTTTTTCTGGCTTCCTTGACCCTGGGGAACAGGAATATGTGCTTGTTTTTCGAATTTGAGCTCTATCTACAATTTCCACTTTTCATGGATTTTTCCTATCAAATGTGAGTTACACCCTGTGGGACAGATCAGATCCCAGAAACTCACATTTTTTTTGGTTTCCCTGACCAGGGGGCACATGAATATGTCTTTTTTTTCCAAATTTGACCTCTATCTGCAATTTGCAATATTGATGGTACAAGGGATTTTTCCTAACAAATGCGAGATATGCTCTAGGCCAACTCCACAGGGATAGATCAGATGCCGAAAACTCATGTTTTTTGGGTTTCCCTGACCCAGGGGAATATGAATATGTCTTTCTTTTTCGAATTTGAGCTCTATCTGCAATTTGCACTATTGATGGTATAAGTGATTTTTCCTAAGAAATGTGAGATATGCCCTGGGCCAACTCCACAGGGACAGATCAGATCCAGGAAACTCATGTTTTTTGGGCTTCCCTGACCCAGGGGAATATGAATATATCTTTTTTTTTTAATTTGAGCTCTATCTCCAATTTTCACTTTTCATCATATATGGGATTTTTCCTAACAAAAGCGAGTTATACCCCGGGCCACGTCCAAAGGGACAGATCAGATCCTAAATATTCATGTTTTTTGGGCTTCCCTGACCCAGGGGAATATGAATATGTGTTTGTTTTTCGAATTTGAGCTCTATCTCCTATGTGCACTTTTCAAGCTATAATGGATTTTTCCTAACAAATGCGAGATATGAGTTGGGCCAACTCCAAAGGGAGAGACCAGATCCAGGAAACTCTTTTTTTGCAGGGTTTCCCTGACCCGGGGGAACGTAAATTTGTGATTGTTATACAAATTTCAGCTCTATCTGCAATTTGCACTTTTCATGGTATATGGGATTTTTCCAAACAAATGCGAGTTATGCCCAGGACCAACTCCACAGGGACAGATCAGATCCCAAAAACTCATGTTTTTTTGGGTTTCCCTGACCCAGGGGAACATGAATTTGTCTTTGTTTTTCGAATTTGATCTCTGTCTCCTATTTTTATGGTATAATGGATTTTTCCTAACAAATGCGAGGTATCAGTTGGGCCAACTCCAAAGGGAGAGACCAGATCCAGAAAACTCTTTTTTTGGAGGGTTTCTGTGACCTGGGGGAACATAAATATGTGTTTCTTCTTCAAATTTGAGCTCTATCTGTAATTTGCACTTTTCATGGTATATGGGATTTTTCCTAACATATGCAAGTTATACCCTGGGCCAGCTCCAAAGGGAAAGACAGGTCCCAAAAACTCACGTTCTTTACGGTTTCCCTGACCCAGGGGAGCATGAATACTTCTTTGTTTTTCGAACTTCACCTCTATCTGCAATTTGCAATATTGATGGTATAAGGGATTTTTCCTAAGAAATCTGAGATATGCCCTGGGCCAACTCCACATGGACAGACCAGATCCAGAAAACTCTTTTTGGAGGGCTTCCCAGACCTGGGGGAACATAAATATGTGTTTGTTCTTCAAATTTGAGTTCAATCTGCAATTTGCACTATTGATGGTATACGTGATTTTTCCTAAGAAATGTGAGATATGCCCTGGGCCAACTCCACAGGGACAGATCAGATCCAGGAAACTAATGTTTTTTCGGCTTCCCTGAACTGGGGAATGTGAATATGTCTTTCTTTTTCGAATTTGAGCTCTATCTGCAATTTGCACTATTGATGGTATAAGTGATTTTTCCTAAGAAATGCGAGTTTCCCAGACCTGGGGGAACATAAATATGTGTTTGTTCTTCAAATTTGAGTTCAATCTGCAATTTGCACTTTTTATTGTATAAGTAATTTTTCCTAACAAATGCGAGATATGCTCTAGGCCAACTCCACAGGGATAGATCAGATGCCGAAAACTCATGTTTTTTGGGTTTCCCTGACCCAGGGGAATATCAATATGTCTTTCTTTTTCGAATTTGAGCTCTATCTGCAATTTGCACTATTGATGGTATAATTGATTTTTCCTAACAAATGTGAGATATGCCCTTGGCCAACTCCACAGGGGCAGATAAGATCCAGGAAACTCATGTTTTTTGGGCTTCCCTGACCCAGGGGAATTGGAATATGTCTTTTTTTTTTAATTTGAGCTCTATCTCCAATTTTCACTTTTCATCATATATGGGATTTTTCCTAACAAAGATATGCCATGCGCCAACTGCACAGGGAAAGATCAGGTCCCGAACATGAATATGTCTTTGTTTTTTGAATTTGACCTCTATCTGCAATTTTCAATATTGATGGTATAATGGATTTTTCCTAACAAATGCGAGTTATACCCTGGGCCAAGTCGAAAGGGACAGATCAGATCCTAAATATTCATGTTTTTTGGGCTTCCCTGACGTAGGGGAATATGAATATGTGTTTGTTTTTCGAATTTCGAATTCAAACTAACTAACTATGTTCACTTTTCATGGTATAATGGAGTTTTCCAAACAAATGCGAAATATGTCCTGGGCCAACTGCACAGGGACAGATAAGATCCAGAAAACTCATGTATTTTTGGGTTTCCCTAACCCGGGGGAACATGGATCTCTCTTTGTTTTTCGAATTTGAGTTCAATCTGCAATTTGCACTTTTGATTTTATAAGGAATTTTTCCTAACAAATGCAACATATGCTCTGGGCCAACTCCACAGGGACATATCAGATGCTGGGTTTTTTGGGTTTCCCTGACCCAGGGGAATATGAATATGTCTTTCTTTTTCGAATTTGAGCTCTATCAGCAATTTGCACTATTGATGGAATAAGTGATTTTTCCTAACAAATGCGAGATATGCCCTGGGCCAACTCCAAAAAGACAGATCAGATCCAGGAAACTCATGAATATGAATGTCTTTTTTTTTAAATTTGAGCTCTATCTCCAATTTTCACTTTTCATCATATATGGGATTTTTCCTAACAAAATAAAGTTATACCCCGGGCCATCTCCAAAGGGACAGATCAGATCCTAAATATTCATGTTTTTGGGGCTTCCCTGACCCAGGGGAATATGAATATGTGTTTGTTTTTCGAATTTGAGCTCTATCTCCTATGTGCACTTTTCAAGCTATAATGGATTTTTCCTAACAAATGCGAGATATGAGTTGGGCCAACTCCAAAGGGAGAGACCAGATCCAGGAAACTCATGTATTTTTGGGTTTCCCTAACCCGGGGGAACATGAATATGTCTTTGTTTTTTGAATTTTAGCCCTATTTGCAATTTGCACTTTTCATGGTATAAGGGATTTTTCCTAACAAATGCGAGATATGCCCTGGGCCAACTCCACAGGGACAGACCAGATCCAGAAAACTCTTTTTGGAGGGCTTCCCAGACCTGGGGGAACATAAATATGTGTTTGTTCTTCAAATTTGAGTTCAATCTGCAATTTGCACTTTTTATTGTATAAGTAATTTTTCCTAAGAAATGCGAGATATGCCCTGGGCCAACTCCACAGGGGGCACATTTCCACTTTTCATGGATTTTTCCTAACAAATGTGAGTTACACCCTGTGGAACAGATCAAATCCCAGAAACTCACATTTTTTTTGGTTTCCCTGACCAGGGGGCACATGAATATGTCTTTGTTTTTCAAATTTGACCTCTATCTGCAATTTGCAATATTGATGGTACAAGGGATTTTTCCTAACAAATGCGAGATATGCTCTAGGCCAACTCCACAGGGATAGATCAGATGCCGAAAACTCATGTTTTTTGGGTTTCCCTGACCCAGGGGAATATGAATATGTCTTTCTTTTTCGAATTTGAGCTCTATCTGCAATTTGCAATATTGATGGTATAAGTGATTTTTCCTAGGAAATGTGAGATATGCCCTGGGCCAACTCCACAGGGACATATCCGAACCAGAAAACTCATGTTTTTTTGGGCTTCCCTGAACCGGGGAACGTGAATATGTCTTTCTTTTTCGAATTTGAGCTTTATCTCCAATTTCCACTTTTCATGGATTTTTCCTAACAAATGTGAGTTATGCCCTGTGCCAACTCCACAGGGAAAGATCAGATCCCAGAATCCCAGAATATGTCTTTGTTTTTCAAATTTGACCTCTATCTGCAATTTGCAATATTGATGGTACAAAGGGATTTTCACTTTTCATTATATATGGGATTTTTCCTAACAAAAGCGAGTTATACCCCGGGACATGTGCAAAGGGACAGACCAGATCCAGAAAACTCTATTTTGGAGGGTTTCCGTGACCTGCGGGAACATAAATATGTTTTACTTCTTCAAATTTGAGCTCTATCTGTAATTTGCACTTTTCATGGTATATGGGAGTTTTCCTAACATATGCAAGTTATGCCCTGGGCCAACCCCAAAGGGAAAGATCAGGTTCCAAAAACTCATGTTTTTTTGGGTTTCCGTGACCCGGGGGAACATGAATATGTCTTTGTTTTTCGAATTTGAGCTCTATTTCCAATTTCCACTTTTCATGTTATATAGGATTTTTCCTAACATATGCGAGATATGCTCTGGGCCAACTCCACAGGGACATATCCGAACCAGAAAACTCATGTTTTTTTGGGCTTCCCTGAACCGGGGAACGTGAATATGTCTTTCTTTCTCGAATTTGAGTTCTATCTCCAATTTCCACTTTTCATGGATTTTTCCTAACAAATGTGAGTTATGCCCTGTGCCAACTCCACAGGGACAGATCAGATCCCAGAAACTCATTTTTTTTTGTTTCCCTGACCAGGGGGCACATGAATATGTCTTTGTTTTTCAAATTTGACCTCTATATGCAATTTGCACTATTGATGGTATAAGGGATTTTTCCTAAGAAATGTGAGATATGCCCTGGGCCAACTCCAAAGGGAGAGACCAGATCCAGGAAACTCATGTATTTTTGGGTTTCCCTAACCCGGGGGAACATGAATATGTCTTTGTTTTTCGAATTTTAGCTCTATTTGCAATTTGCACTTTTCATGGTATAAGGGATTTTTCCTAACAAATGCGAGATATGCTCTGGGCCAACTCCACAGGGACAGATCAGATGCTGAAAACTCATGTTTTTTGGGTTTCCCTGACCCAGGGGAATATGAATATGTCTTTCTTTTTCGAATTTGAGCTCTATCTGCAATTTGCACTATTGATGGTATACGTGATTTTTCCTCAGAAATGTGAGATGTGCCCTGGGCCAACTCCACAGGGACAGATCAGATCCAGGAAACGCATGTTTTTTGGGCTTCCCTGAACCGGGAAATGTGAATATGTCTTTCTTTTTCGAATTTGAGCTCTATCTCCAATTTCCACTTTTCATGGTATATGGGATTTTTCCTAACATATGCGAGATATGCTCTGGGCCAACTCCACAGGGACATATCCGAAACATAAAACTCATGTTTTTTGGGCTTCCCTGAACGGGGGAACGTGAATATGTCTTTCTTTTTCGAATTTGAGCTCTATCTGCAATTTGCACTATTGATGGTATAAGTGATTTTTCCTAAGAAATGTGAGATATGCCCTTGGCCAACTCCACAGGGACAGATCAGATCCAGGAAACTCATGTTCTTTGGGCTTCCCTGACCCGGGGGAATTTGCACTTTTCATGGTATATGGGATTTTTCCAAACAAACGCGAGTTATGCCGAGGGCCAACTCCACAGGGACAGATCAGATCCCAAAAACTCATGTTTTTTTGGGTTTCCCTAACCCGGGGGAACATGAATTTGTCTTTGTTTTTCGAATTTGATCTCTGTCTCCTATTTTTATGGTATAATGGATTTTTCCTAACAAATGCGAGGTATCAGTTGGTCCAACTCCAAAGGGAGAGACCAGATCCAGAAAACTATTTTTTGGAGGGTTTCCCTGACCTGGGGGAACATAAATATGTGTTTCTTCTTCAAATTGCAGATAGAGCTCAAATTAGAAAAACAAAGATATATTCATATTCCCACGGTTCAGGGAAGCCCAAAAAAACATGAATTTTCCAGATCTCATCTGTCCTTGTGGAGTTGGCCTAGGACATATCTCGCATTTGTTAAGAAAAATACCTTATACCATCAATAGTGCAAATTGCAGATAGAGCTCGAATGTGAGTTCTATCCCGAATTTGCACGATTCATGGTATAAGGGATTTTTCCTAACAAATGCGAGATATGTCCTGGACCAACTGCACAGGGACACATCAGATCACAAAAACCCATGTTTTTTTGGGTTTCCCTGACTTGGAGGAACATGAATATGTTTTTGTTTTTTTGAAGTTGACCTATATCTGCAATTCGGAATATTGATGGTATAAGGGATTTTTCCTAACAAATGCATGATATGGCCTGGGCCAACTCCACAGGGAGAGATGACAGCCCGAAAACTCATGTTTTTTTGGTTTTCCCTGACTTGGGGGAATATGAATATGTCTTTTTTTTAATTTGAGCTCCAACTTTCACTTTTCATCATATATGAGATTTTTCCTAACAAAAGCGAGTTATACCCCGGGCCATCTCCAAAGGGACAGATCAGATCCTAAATATTCATGTTTTTTGGGTTTCCCTGACCTAGGGGAACATGAATATGTGCTTGTTTTTCGAATTTGAGCTCTATTTGCAATTTGCACTTTTCATGGTATATGGGATTTTTCCTAACAAATGCGAGTTATGCCCTGGGCCAACTCGACAGGGAGAGATCAGATCCAAAAAATTCATTTTTGGGGGGGCTTCCCTGACCTGCTGGAACATAAATATGTCTTTGTTCTTCAAATTTGAGCTCTATCTGCAATTTGCACTTTTCATAGTATATGGGATTTTTCCTAACAAATGCGAGATATGCCATGGGCCAACTGCACAGGGACAGATAAGATCCAGAAAACTCATGTGTTTTTGGGTTTCCCTGACCCGACGGAACATGAATATGTCTCTGTTTTTCGAATTTGAGCTCTATCTCCAATTTTCACTTCTCATGGTATAAAGGATTTTTCTTGACAAATTCGAGATATGCCATGGCCAAACTCCAAAGGGACAGATCAGATTCCGAAAACTCATGTTTTTGTCGGCTTCCCTGACCCGGGAGAACATGAATATGTCTTTGTTTTTTTGAATTTGAGCTCTATCTCCAATTTTAACTTTTCATGGTATAAGGGATTTTTCCTAACAAATGCGAGTTATGCCCTGGGCCAACTCCAAAGGGAAAGATCAGATCCCAAAAACTCAAGTTTTTTGGACTTCCTTGACCCAGGGGAACATGAATATGTGCTTGTTTTTCGAATTTGAGCTCTATCTGCAATTTGCACTTCTCATGGTATAAGGGATTTTTCCTAACAAATGCGTGTTATGCCCTGGGCCAACTCCACAGGAACAGACCAGATCCAGAAAACTCTTTTTTGTAGGGCTTCCCTGAAACGGGGGAACTTAAATATGTGTTTGTTCTTCAAGTTTGAGCTCTATTTGGTACAGATCAGGTCCCGAAAACTCATGTTTTTTCCTAACAAATGCGAGATATGCCCTCAGCTAACTCCACAGGGACAGATCAGATCTGGAGAATTCATGTTTTTTTGGGCTTCCCTGAACCGGGGGAATATGAATATGTCTTTGTTTTTTGAATTTGAGCTCTATCTCTTATGTGCACTTTTCCTGGTATATGGGATTTTTCCTAACAAATGCGAGTTATACCCTGGGCCAACTCCAAAGGGACAGATCAGATCCTAAATATTCATGTTTGTTTGGGCTTCCCTGACCCAGGGGAATATGAATATGTGTTTCTTTTTCGAATTTGAACTCTATCTCCTATTTTTATAGTATAATGGATTTTTCCTAACAAATGCAAGATATGTCCTTGGCCAACTGCACAGGGACAGATCAGATCTGGCGAATTCATGTTTTTTTGCGCTTCCCTGAACCGGGGGAATATGAATATGTGTTTGTTTTTTGAATTTGAGCTCTATCTCCTATGTGCACTTTTCAAGGTATAATGGACTTTTACTAACAAATGCAAGATATGAGTTGGGCCAACTCCAAAGGGACAGATCAGATCCTAAATATTCATGTTTTTTTGGGCTTCCCTGACCCAGGGGAATATGAATATGTGTTTTTTTTTAGAATTTAAACTCTATTTCCTATGTTCACTTTTTATGGTATAATGGATTTTTCCTAACAAATGCGAGATATCAGTTGGACCAACTCCAAAGGGAGAGACCAGATCCAGAAAACTCTTTTTTTTTTTATATTTTATGTTCCTTTAAAAAAAACCCCTTCCCCCTCCCTCCTCCCCCCCTACCTCCCCCCCTCCCCCCCTCCCTCCTCTCCCCCTACCTCCCCCCCTCCCCCCGTCCCCCCCCCGACTTCCCAGAGCTAAATACAAGGTATATATATAAAAAAGCAATCATAAACAATCATATACTAACAACTATAAATTCTAAAATCCATCACTCTCTAGCTTATATAGGATAAAACAAACCTTAGCAATATTAAATATATATAAAAAACTAGAAAAGAAAAAGAAAAAAAAACGAAAGAAGACTTATTCGAATGCTACATAAAACTTCTTAACCCTATACTTGTTCTGGATAAACTCAATCCATTTTCTCCATTCCATAATGTAACGTTCTTGCGAATGATCTTTCAAATAGGCCGAAATCTTCGCCATCTCTGCCAGGTCAGAAACCTTTAAAGTCCACTCTTCTACAGTCGGCAGTTCCTCTTTCTTCCAATATTGGCCTATCAAAAGTCTTGCTGCCGTAATTAAGTTCAACATCAACTTGGAGTCCACAACTGTAGCATCAACAATTATTCCCAACAAAAAAAATTGCGGACAAAACTTTATCCTCCGTTTAAAAATCTTCTGCATATTCCACCAAATTTTTATCCAAAAAGCCTTAGGATCTAAATGCCATCTGTAAAACTTTTTATAAAAGTTCTCTCTTAAATTTTGAGCTTGTGTGAATTTTACGTTCCTCACCCAAATCCTTTCCCACGTGTCCATTTTAATAACTTCTTGGATGTTTTGGGCCCATTTAATCATACAATCTTTAACAAGTTCTGTTTCTGAGTCAATTTCTATCAAAGCAAGATATATCCGTTTAATATGTGCTGGACCCTGATTTCTGATTTGCTTTATCAGATTTTCATCAGTCATTGTAAAACCATTTTTCTGATCTTCTTTCCACCTGGCCCGTAGCTGAGTATATTGAAACCAAGTTTGAACAATCTTCTCATCTCGCAAGAGGCTATATGGTTTCAAACACCAGACATTTCTTTCCAAGCTTAAAATCTCCTTGTACGTAGTCACATCATGTTTAAAATCAACATTTATATTTTCTATTGCGTGTTTTGGGATTGCCCACAATGGTATCTTACAATCTAGCTTATGTCTGTACTTCTTCCAAACTCTCAACAATGCCTGTCTTAAAATATGAACTCTAAACACATTATCTACCTTCTTATCATACAACAAATATGCATGCCAGCCAAACAACAAGTCGTGGCCCTCAAGATTTAATAATCTCTCTTGTGTCAAATTGATCCAATCACTTATTCCTGCTAACGCAGCAGCTTCATAATATAATTTAAAATTAGGCATTTTAAGACCACCTCTTTCACGAGTATCCTGCATAATCTTAAGTTTAACTCGCGGCCTTTTCCCTGCCCAAACAAATTTATTGATACCTCGCTGCCATTCCTCCAAATTAGAATCTTTCTTAAGAACCGGTATCATTTGAAATAAAAATAAGAATTTAGGCAGGACATTCATTTTCACTGCTGCGATTCGCCCCAACAAAGACAATTGCAATTTTTCCCAGCTCTCCATTTCTTTTTGAATTTTCCCCCATAATTTTTCATAGTTATTTTTATATAACTTTGTATTAGAGGGCGACAGAAGCACCCCCCAAATATTTGACCCTTTTAACAATCTCAAATCCAGTTAATCCTTCTAAGAGAGCCTTTTGCGAAGCTGTCATATTTTTGGCCAGGATTTTAGTTTTTTGTGTATTAACTTGAAATCCAGAAACCTTCCCATATTGTTTTATTATCTCCATCAGGTCCACAACAGAGTTCTCCGGCTGGGTCACTGTAACAACCAGATCGTCTGCGAACGCTCTCAATCTATAATCCTGATCTCTAATTTGTATACTCTTAATTTTTTCCGAATTCCGTATTTTAACCAATAATATCTCCAATGTTAACACAAATAACAAGGGCGATAACGGACACCCTTGCCTTGTGCCCTTCTCAATATTACATGCTTCTGTCAGGCTATTATTAACTATTATTCGGGCAGTTTGTTTTTGATATAATGCCCTAATTGGTTGCAAAAAATTATCCCCAAAATTCATTTTATCTAAAACTTTCATCAAAAATTGCCAATTCAATTGATCAAAAGCTTTTTCAGCATCTAAAAAAATTAGCGCTGCAGGGATCTGGTTGTTCCTTTCCAAAAACTCTAACACATCAACTATATGCCTCACATTATTTTTCATTTGCCTACCACTAATAAACCCCGTTTGGTCCCCATGAATCACCTGTTGCAGAACCCTCATCAGTCTATTAGCCAACACCTTAGCAAATATCTTGTAGTCTGTATTTAAAAGTGATATCGGTCTATAATTTTTAACTTGAGTAGCATCTTGGTCTTCCTTCGGAATCAAAGAAATAAAAGCAGTTCTCCAAGACGGAGGCACCTTTCCCCCCCTCTGAATTGTCTGGAACAGTTCCTTTAACGGTTATATCATCTCTAATTGTAGATTTTTGTAATAAGCCGCAGTCAAACCATCCGTACCTGGCGCTTTGTCCACCTTCAATTCCTTAATTGCTATAAGAATTTCTTCTTCTGTTATCAAATGATTAATCCCCTCTTTTTGTGCTTGCGTAAGAACCGGGATGCTAGCATTCTCCAAATATACATCAATGTCTTTTTCATTAATCTTCTCCTTAGCATATAATTTAGAATAAAAATCCACAAAAGCTTCCTTAATAAGATCCTGTTGAAACACAACCCTTCCCTTATGCTCAATTTTATCTATATTAGAAGCCCTTTGCTTTTTCCTCAGTCTATAAGCTAGCCAACTTCTTCAAATTTGAGCTCTATCTCCAATTTTCACTTGTCATGGTATATGGTATTTTTCCTAACAAATGCAAGATATGCCCTCAGCTAACTCCACAGGGACAGATCAGATCTGGAGAATTCATGTTTTTTTGGGCTTCCCTTAACTGGGGGAATATGAATATGTCTTTGTTTTTCGAATATGAGCTCTATCTCTTATGTGCACTTTTCCTGGTATATGGGATTTTTCCTAACAAATGCGAGTTATACCCTGGGCCAACTCCAAAGGGACAGATCAGATCCTAAATATTCAATTTTTGGGGGGGTTTCCCTGACCCGAGAGAACGTGAATATGTCTTTGTTCTTCAAATTTGAGCTCTATTTGCAATATGCACGATTGATCGTATAAGGGATTTTTCCTAAGAAATGTGAGATATGTCCTGGGCCAACTGCACAGGGACACATCAGATCCCAAAAACTCATGTTCTTTTGGGTTTCCCTGTCTTGGAGGAACATGAATATGTCTTTGTTTTTCGAATTTGACCTCTATCTGCAATTTGCAATATTGATGGTATAAGGGATTTTTCCGAACAAATGCACTATATGCCCCGGGCCAACTCCACAGCGACAGATGAGAGCCCGAAAACTCATGTTTTTTTGGTTTTCCCTGACTTGGGGGAATATGAATATGTCTTTCTTTTTCGAATTTGAGCTCTATCTGCAATTTGCACTATTGATGGTATAAGGGATTTTTCCTAAGAAATGTGAGATATGCCCTGAGCCAACTCCACAGGGACAGATCAGATCAAGGAAACTAACATTTCTTTTGGTTTCCCTGACCTTGGAGAACATGAATATGTCTTTGTTTTTCGAGTTTGAGCTTTATGTGCAATTTTAACTTTTCGTGGTAAATGGGATTTTTCCTAAAAAATGCGAGATATTCATGTTCCTCCAAGTCAGGGAAACCCCAAAAAACATGAGTTTTTGGGATCTGATCTGTGCCTGAGGAGTTGGCCCTGGGCATAACTCGCATTTGTTAGGAAAAATCCCTTCTACCATCAATCCTGGAAATTGGAGATAGAGCTCAAATTCGAAAAAGAAAGACATATTCATGTTCTCCCGGGTCAGGGAAACCCCAAAAACCATGAGTTTTCGGGACCTGATCTTTCCCTGTGGAGTTTGCCACGGGCATAACTCGCATTTGTTAGGAAAAATCCCATATACCATGAAAAGTGCAAATTGCAAATAGAGCTCAAATTTGAAGAACAAAGACATATTTAAGCTCCCCGGTTTCAGGGAAGCCAACCAAAAAAAGAGTTTTCTGGATCTGGTCTTTCCCTGTGGAGTAGGCCCAGGGCATAACATGCATTTGTTAGGAAAAATCCCTTATACCATGAGAAGTGCAAATTGCAGATAGAGCTCCAATTTGAAAAACAAGCACATATTCATGTTGCCCTTGGTTACGGAAACTGAAAAATCCAGGAGTTCCCTGGATCAGATCTTTCCCTGTGGAGTTGGACTAGGGCATATCTAACATTTCCTAGGAAAAATCACTTATACCATCAATAGTGCCAATTGCAGATAAAGCTCAAATTCGAAAAAGAAAGACATATTCATATTCCCCCAAGTCAGGGAAAACCAAAAAAACATGAGTTTTCAGGATCTCATCTGTCCCTGTGGTGTTGGGCCAGGGCAAATCGTGCATTTGTTAGGAAAAATCCCTTATACCATCAATGTTGCAAATTGCAGATAGAGGTCAAATTCAAAAAACAAAGACATATTCATGTTCCCCCGGGTCAGGGAAACCGAAATAAACATGAATTTTTGTGATGTGATCTGTCTCTTTGGAGTTGGCAAAGGGCATAACTTGCATATGTTAGGAGTTTTCTGGATCTTATCTGTCCCTGTGCAGTTGGCCCAGGACATATCTCGCATTTGTTAGGAAAAATCCCATATACCATGAAAAGTGCAAATTACAGATAGAGCTCAAATTTGAAGAAGAAACACATATTTATGTTCCCCCAGGTCAGGGGGAACGCTCTGGTCTTTCCCTTTGGAGTTGGCCCAACTGATATCTCGCATTCGTTAGGAAAAATCCGTTATACCATCAATCGTGCAAATTGCAGATAGAGCTCAAATTAGAAAAACAAAGATATATTCATATTCCCTCGGTTCAGGGAAGCCCAAAAAAACATGAATTTTCCAGATCTCATCTGTCCTTGTGGAGTTGGCCTAGGACATATCTCACATTTGTTAAGAAAAATACCTTATACCATCAATAGTGAAAATTGCAGATAGAGCTCGAATGTGAGCTCTATCCCGAATTTGCACGATTCATGGTATAAGGGATTTTTCCTAACAAATGCGAGATATGTCCTGGACCAACTGCACAGGGACACATCAGATCCCAAAAACTCATGTTTTTTTGGGTTTCCCTGACCCAGGGGAACATGAATTTGTCTTTGTTTTTCGAATTTGATCTCTGTCTCCTATTTTTATGGTATAATGGATTTTTCCTAACAAATGCGAGGTATCAGTTGGGCCAACTCCAAAGGGAGAGACCAGATCCAGGAAACTCTTTTTTTGCAGGGTTTCCCTGACCCGGGGGAACATAAATATGTGATTGTTATACAAATTTCAGCTCTATCTGCAATTTGCACTTTTCATGGTATATGGGATTTTTCCAAACAAATGCGAGTTATGCCCAGGACCAACTCCACAGGGACAGATCAGATCCCAAAAACTCATGTTTTTTTGGGTTTCCCTGACCCAGGGGAACATGAATTTGTCTTTGTTTTTCGAATTTGATCTCTGTCTCCTATTTTTATGGTATAATGGATTTTTCCTAACAAATGCGAGGTATCAGTTGGGCCAACTCCAAAGGGAGAGACCAGATCCAGAAAACTCTTTTTTTGGAGGGTTTCCCTTACCCAGGGAAATATGAATATCTCTCTTTTTTTTGAATTTGAGCTCTATCTCCAATTTTCACTTTACATCATATAAGGGAATTTTTCCTAACAAAATAAAGTTATACCCCAGGCCATCTCCTAAATATTCATGTTTTTTCGGCTTCCCTGACCCAGAGGAATATGAATATGTGTTTGTTTTTCGAATTTGAGCTCTATCTCCTATGTGCACTTTTCAAGGTATAATTGATTTTTCCTAACAAATGCGAGATGAGTTGGGCCAACTCCAAAGGGAGAGACCAGATCCAGAAAACTCTATTTTGGAGGGTTTCCGTGACCTGCGGGAACATAAATATGTGTTTCTTCTTCAAATTTGAGCTCTATCTGTAATTTGCACTTTTCATGGTATATGGGATTTTTCCTAACATATGCAAGTTATGCCCTGGGCCAACTCCAAAGGGAAAGATCAGGTCACAAAAACTCATGTTTTTTTGGGTTTCCGTGACCCAGGGGAACATGAATATGTCTTTGTTTTTCGAATTTGAGCTCTATCTCCAAGTTCCACTTTTCATGGTATATGGGATTTTTCCTAACATATGCGAGATATGCTCTGGGCCAACTCCACAGGGACATATCCGAACCAAAAAACTCATGTTTTTTGAGCTTCCCTGAATCGGGGAACGTGAATATGTCTTTTTTTTTCGAATTTGACCACTATCTGAAATTTGCACTATTGATGGTATAAGTGATTTTTCCTAAGAAATGTGAGATATGCCCTGGGCCAACTCGACAAGGAGAGATCAGATCAGAAAAAGTCATTTTTTGGGGGGGCTTCCCTGACCCAGTGGAACATAAATATGTCTTTGTTCTTCAAATTTTAGCTCTATCTGCAATTTGCACTTTTCATAGTATATGGGATTTTTCTTGACAAATTCGAGATATGCCATGGGCCAACTGCACAGGGACAGGTAAGATCCAGAAAACTCAGGTGTTTTGGGGTTTCCCTGACCCGGGTGAAAATGAATATGCCTTTGTTTTTCGAATTTGACCTCTATCTGCAATTTGCAATATTGATGGTATAAGTGATTTTTCCTAGGAAATGTGAGATATGCCCTGGGCCAGCTCCAAAGGGAAAGATCAGATCCCAAAAACTCAAGTTTTTCTGGCTTCCTTGACCCAGGGGAACATGAATATGTGCTTGTTTTTCGAATTTGAACTCTATCTGCAATTTCCACTTTTCATGGATTTTTCCTAACAAATGTGAGTTACACCCTGTGGCACAGATCAGATCACAGAAACTCACATTTTTTTTGGTTTCCCTGACCAGGGGGCACATGAATATGTCTTTGTTTTTCAAATTTGACCTCTATCTGCAATTTGCAATATTGATGGTACAAGGGATTTTTCCTAACAAATGCGAGATATGCTCTAGGCCAACTCCACAGGGATAGATCAGATGCCGAAAACTCATGTTTTTTGGGTTTCCCTGACCCAGGGGAATATCAATATGTCTTTCTTTTTCGAATTTGAGCTCTATCTGCAATTTGCACTATTGATGGTATAAGGGATTTTTCCTAAGAAATGTGAGATATGCCCTTGGCCAACTCCACAGGGACAGATAAGATCCAGGAAACTCATGTTTTTTGGGCTTCCCTGACCCAGGGGAATAGGAATATGTCTTTTTTTTTTTAATTTGAGCTCTATCTCCAATTTTCACTTTTCATCATATATGGGATTTTTCCTAACAAAGAAATGCCATGCGCCAACTGCACAGGGAAAGATCAGGTCCCGAACATGAATATGTCTTTGTTTTTCAAATTTGACCTCTATCTGCAATTTTCAATATTGATGGTATAATGGATTTTTCCTAACAAATGCGAGTTATACCCTGGGCCAAGTCGAAAGGGACAGATCAGATCCTAAATATTCATGTTTTTTGGGCTTCCCTGACGTAGGGGAATATGAATATGTGTTTGTTTTTCGAATTTCGAATTCAAACTAACTAACTATGTTCACTTTTCATGGTATAATGGAGTTTTCCAAACAAATGCGAGATATGTCCTGGGCGAACTGCACAGGGACAGATAAGATCCAGAAAACTCATGTATTTTTGTGTTTCCCTAACCCGGGGGAACATGAATATGTCTTTGTTTTTCAAATTTGAGTTCAATCTGCAATTTGCACTTTTGATTTTATAAGGAATTTTTCCTAACAAATGCAACATATGCTCTGGGCCAACTCCACAGGGACATATCAGATGCTGGGTTTTTTGGGTTTCCCTGACCCAGGGGAATATGAATATGTCTTCCTTTTTCGAATTTGAGCTCTATCTGCAATTTTCAATATTGATGGTATAATGGATTTTTCCTAACAAATGCGAGTTATACCCTGGGCCAAGTCGAAAGGGACAGATCAGATCCTAAATATTTATGTTTTTTTGGGCTTCCCTGACCTAGGGGAATATGAATATGTGTTTGTTTTTCGAATTTCAAATTTGAACTAACTAACTATGTTCACTTTTCATGGTATAATGGATTTTTCCAAACAAATGCGAGATATGTCCTGGGCCAACTGCACAGGGACAGATAAGATCCAGAAAACTCATGTATTTTTGGGTTTCCCTAACCCGGGGGAACATGGATCTCTCTTTGTTTTTCGAATTTTATCTCTATCTGCAATTTGCACTTTTCATGATATAAGGGATTTTTCCTAACAAATGCGAGATATGCCCTGGGTCAACTACACAGGGACAGACCAGATCCAGAAAACTCTTTTTGGAGGGCTTCCCAGACCCGGGGGAACATTAATATGTGTTTGTTCTTCAAATTTGAGTTCAATCTGCAATTTGCACTTTTGATTGTATAAGGAATTTTTCCTAACAAATGCGAGATATGCTCTGGGCCAACTCCACAGGGACAGATCAGATGCTGGGTTTTTTGGGTTTCCCTGACCCAGGGGAATATGAATATGTCTTTCTTTTTTGAATTTGAGCTCTATCAGCAATTTGCACTATTGATGGAATAAGTGATTTTTCCTAACAAATGCGGGTTATGCCCTGGGCCAACTCCAAAGGGAAAGGTCAGATCCCAAAAACTCAAGTTTTTTGGGCTTCCTTGACCCAGGGGAACAAGAATATGTGCTTGTTTTTCGAATTTGAGCTCTATCTGCAATTTGCACTTCTCATGTTATAAGGGATTTTTCCTAACAAATGCGTGTTATGCCCTGGGCCCACTCCACAGGAACAGACCAGATCCAGAAAACTCTTTTTTGTAGGGCTTCCCTGAAACGGGGGAACTTAAATATGTGTTTGTTCTTCAAGTTTGAGCTCTATTTGGTACAGATCAGGTCCCGAAAACTCATGTTTTTTCCTAACAAATGCGAGATATGCCCTCAGCTAAATCCACAGGGACAGATCAGATCTGGAGAATTCATGTTTTTTTGGGCTTCCCTGAACCGGGGGAATATGAATATGTCTTTGTTTTTTGAATTTGAGCTCTATCTCCTATGTGCACTTTTCAAAGTATAATGGACTTTTACTAACAAATGCAAGATATGAGTTGGGCCAACTCCAAAGGGACAGATCAGACCCTAAATATTCATGTTTTTTTGGACTTCCCTGACCCAGGGGAATATGAATATGTGGTTTTTTTTTAGAATTTGAACTCTATCTCCTATGTTCACTTTTTATGGTATAATGGATTTTTCCTAACAAATGCGAGATATCAGTTGGGCCAACTCCAAAGGGAGAGACCAGATCCAGAAAACTCTTTATTTGGAGGGTTTCCCTGACCTGGGGGAACATAAATATGTGTTTCTTCTTCAAATTTGAGCTATATCTCCAATTTTCACTTGTAATGGTATATGGTATTTTTCCTAACAAATGCGAGATATGCCCTCAGCTAACTCCACAGGGACAGAATAGATCTGGAGAATTCATGTATTTTTGGGCTTCCCTTAACTAGGGGAATATGAATATGTCTTTGGTTTTCGAATATGAGCTCTATCTCTTATGTGCAATTTTCCGGGTATATGGGATTTTTCCTAACAAATGCGAGTTATACCCTGGGCCATCTCCAAAGGGACAGATCAGATCCTAAATATTCATGTTTTTTGGGCTTCCCTGACCCAGGGGAATATGAATATGTGTTTGTTTTTCGAATTTGAGCTCTATCTCCTATGTGCACTTTTCAAGGTATAATGGATTTTTCCTAACAAATGCGAGATATGAGTTGGGCCAACTCCAAAGGGAGAGACCAGATCCAGAAAACTCTTTTTTTGGAGGGTTTCCCTGACCTGGGGAAACATAAATATGTGTTTGTTCTTCAAATTTGAGTTTAATCTGCAATTTGCACTTTTGATTGTATAAGGAATTTTTCCTAACAAATGCAAGATATGCTCTGGGCCAACTCCACAGGGACAGATCAGATGCTGTGTTTTTTGGGTTTCCCTGACCCAGGGGAATATGAATATGTCTTTCTTTTTCGAATTTGAGCTCTATCAGCAATTTGCACTATTGATGGAATAAGTGATTTTTCCTAACAAATGTGAGATATGCCCTGGGCCAACTCCACAGGGATAGATCAGATGCCGAAAACTCATGTTTTTTGGGTTTCCCTGACGGGGGAATATGAATATGTCTTTTTTTAAATTTGAGCTCTATCTCCAACTTTCACTTTTCATCATATATGAGATTTTTCCTAACAAAAGCGAGTTATACCCCGGGCCATCTCCAAAGGGACAGATCAGATCCTAAATATTCATGTTTTTTTGCTCTTCCCTGACCGAGGGGAATATAAATATGTCTTTCTTTTTCGAATTTGAGCTCTATCTGCAATTTGCACTATTGATGGTATAAGTGATTTTTCCTAAGAAATGTGAGATATGCCCTTGGCCAACTCCACAGGGACAGATAAGATCCAGGAAACTCATGTTTTTTGGGTTTTCCCTAACCCGGGGGAACATGAATTTGTCCTTGTTTTTCGAATTTTATCTCTGTCTCCTATTTTTATGGTATAATGGATTTTTCCTAACAAATGCGAGGTATCAGTTGGGCCAACTCCAAAGGGAGAGACCAGATGCAGAAAACTCTTTTTTTGGAGGGTTTCCCTGACCTGGGGGAACATAAATATGTGTTTGTTCTTCAAATTTGAGTTTAATCTGCAATTTGCACTTTTGATTGTATAAGGAATTTTTCCTAACAAATGCAAGATATGCTCTGGGCCAACTCCACAGGGACAGATCAGATGCTGGGTTTTTTGGGTTTCCCTGACCCAGGGGAATATGAATATGTCTTTCTTTTTCGAATTTGAGCTCTATCAGCAATTTGCACTATTGATGGAATAAGTGATTTTTCCTAACAAATGTGAGATATGCCCTGGGCCAACTCCACAGGGATAGATCAGATGCCGAAAACTCATGTTTTTTGGGTTTCCCTGACGGGGGAATATGAATATGTCTTTTTTTTTTAATTTGAGCTCTATCTCCAACTTTCACTTTTCATCATATATGAGAATTTGAGCTCTATCTGCAATTTGCACTATTGATGAATATGTGTTTGTTTTTCGAATTTCGAATTCGAACTAACTAACTATGTTCACTTTTCATGGTATAATGGAGTTTTCCAAACAAATGCGAGATATGTCCTGGGCCAACTGCACAGGGACAGATAAGATCCAGAAAACTCATGTAATTTTGGGTTTCCCTAACAAGGGGGAACATGAATATGTCTTTGTTTTTCGAATTTGAGTTCAATCTGCAATTTGCACTTTTGATTTTATAAGGAATTTTTCCTAACAAATGCAACATATGCTCTGGGCCAACTCCACAGGGACAGATCAGATGCTGGGTTTTTTGGGTTTCCCTGACCCAGGGGAATATGAATATGTCTTTCTTTTTCGAATTTGAGCTCTATCAGCAATTTGCACTATTGATGGAATAAGTGATTTTTCCTAACAAATGCGAGATATGCTCTGGGCCAACTCCAAAAAGACAGATTAGATCCAGGAAGCTCATTTTTTTGGGTTTTCCTTACCAAGGGGAATATGAATATGTCTTTTTTTTTTGAATTTGAGCTCTATCTCCAATTTTTACTTTACATCATATATGGGATTTTTCCTAACAAAATAAAGTTATACCCCGGGCCATCTCCAAAGGGACAGATCAGATCCTAAATATTCATGTTTTTTGGGCTTCCCTGACCCAGGGGAATATGAATATGTGTTTGTTTTTCGAATTTCAGCTCTATCTCCTATGTGCACTTTTCAAGGTATAATTGATTTTTCCTAACAAATGCGAGATATGAGTTGGGCCAACTCCAAAGGGAGAGACCAGATCCAGAAAACTCTATTTCGGAGGGTTTCCGTGACCTGCAGGAACATGAATATGTCTTTGTTTTTCGAATTTGACCACTATCTGCAATTGGCACTATTGATGATATAAGTGACTTTTCCTAAGAAATGTGAGATATGCTCTGGGCCAACTCCACAGGGAAAGATCTGATGCAGGAAACTCATGTTTTTTTCGGTTTCCCTAACCCAGGGGAACATGAATATGTCTTTGTTTTTCGAATTTGAGCTCTATCTCCAATTTCCACTTTTCATGGTATATGGGATTTTTCCTAACAAATGCGAGATATGCTCTGGGCCAACTCCACAGGGATAGATCAGATGCCGAAAACTCATGTTTTTTGGGCTTCCCTGACGGGGGAATATGAATATGTCTTTTTTTTAATTTGACCTCTATCTCCAACTTTCACTTTTCATCATATATGAGATTTTTCCTAACAAAAGCGAGTTATACCCCGGGCCATCTCCAAAGGGACAGATCAGATCCTAAATATTCATGTTTTTTTGCTCTTCCCTGACCCAGGGGAATATAAATATGTGTTTGTTTTTCAAATTTGAGTTCTATCTCCTATGTGCACTTTTCAAGCTATAATGCATTTTTCCTAACAAATGCGAGATATGAGCTGGGCCAACTCCAAAGGGAGAGATCAGATCCAGGAAACTCTTTTTTTGCAGTTTTTCCCTGATCCGGGGGAACATGAATATGTCTTTGTTTTTCGAATTTGAGCTCTATCTCCAATTTTCACTTGTCATGGTATATGGGATTTTTCCAAACAAATGCGAGTTATGCCGAGGGCCAACTCCACAGGGACAGATCAGATCCCAAAAACTCATGTTTTTTCGGTTTCCCTAATCCGGAGGAACATGAATTTTTCTTTGTTTTTCGAATTTGATCTCTGTCTCCTATTTTTATGGTATAATGAATTTTTCCTAACAAATGCGAGATATGCCCTGGGCCAACTCCACAGGGACAGATCAGATCCAGGAAACTCATGTTTTTTGGGCTTCCCTGAACCGGGGAATGTGAATATGTCTTTCTTTTTCGAATTTGAGCTCTATCTCCAATTTCCACTTTTCATGGTATATGGGATTTTTCCTAACATATGCGAGATATGCTCTGGGCCAACTCCACAGGGACATATCCGAACCATAAAACTCATGTTTTTTGGGCTTCCCTGAACCGGGGAACGTGAATATGTCTTTCTTTTTCGAATTTGAGCTCTATCTGCAATTTGCACTATTGATGGTATAAGTGATTTTTCCTAAGAAATGCGAGTTATGCCCTGGGCCAACTCCAAAGGGAAAGATCAGGTCCCAAAAACTGAAGTTTTTCTGGCTTCCCTGACCAGGGGGCACATGCATATGTCTTTGTTTTTCAATTTTGACCTCTATCTGCAATTTGCAATATTGATGGTACAAGGGATTTTTCCTAACGAATGCGAGATATGCTCTAGGCCAACTCCACAGGGATAGATAAGATCCAGGAAACTCATGTTTTTTGGGCTTCCCTGACCCAGGGGAATAGGAATATGTCTTTTTTTTAAATTTGAGCTCTATCTCCAATTTTCACTTTTCATCATATATGGGATTTTTCCTAACAAAGATATGCCATGCGCCAACTGCACAGGGAAAGATCAGGTCCTGAACATGAATATGTCTTTGTTTTTCGAATTTGAGTTCAATCTGCAATTTGCACTTTTGATTTTATAAGGAATTTTTCCTAACAAATGCAACATATGCTCTGGGCCAACTCCACAGGGACAGATCAGATGCTTGGTTTTTTGGGTTTCCCTGACCCAGGGGAATATGAATATGTCTTTGTTTTTCGAATTTGAGCTTTATGTGCAATTTTTTGGGCTTCCCTGAACCGGGGAACATGAATATGTCTTTCTTTTTCGAATTTGAGCTCTATCAGCAATTTGCACTATTGATGGAATAAGTGATTTTTCGTAACAAATGTGAGTTATGCCCTGGGCCAACTCCAAAGGGAAAGATCAGATCCCAAAAACTCAAGTTTTTTGGGCTTCCTTGACCCAGGGGAACATGAATATGTGCTTGTTTTTCGAATTTGAGCTCTATCTGCAATTTGCACTTCTCATGGTATAAGGGATTTTTCCTAACAAATGCGTGTTATGCCCTGGGCCCAATCCACAGGAACAGACCAGATCCAGAAAACTCTCTTTTTGTAGGGCTTCCCTGAAATGGGGGAACTTAAATATGTGTTTGTTCTTCAAGTTTGAGCTCTATTTGGTACAGATCAGGTCACGAAAACTCATGTTTTTTCCTAAGAAATGTGAGACATGCCCTCAGCAAACTCCACAGGGACAGATCAGATCTGGAGAATTCATGTTTTTTTGGGCTTCCCTGAACCGGGGGAATATGAATATGTCTTTGTTTTTTGAATTTGAGCTCTATCTCTTATGTGCACTTTTCCTGGTATATGGGATTTTTCCTAACAAATGCAAGTTATACCCAGGGCCAACTCCAAAGGGACAGATCAGATCCTAAATATTCATGTTTTTTGGGCTTCCCTGACCCAGGGGAATATGAATATGTGTTTGTTTTTCAAATTTGAGCTCTATCTCCTATGTGCACTTTTCATGCTATAATGGATTTTTGCTAACAAATGCGAGATATGAGTTGGGCCAACTCCAAAGGGAGAGACCAGATCCAGGAAACTCATGTATTTTGGGGTTTCCCTAACCCGGGGGAACATGAATATGTCTTTGTTTTTCGAATTTTAGCTCTGTTTGCAATTTGCACTTTTCATGGTATAAGGGATTTTTCCTAACAAATGCGAGATATGCCCTGGGCCAACTCCACAGGGACAGACCTGATCCAGAAAACTCTTTTTGGAGGGCTTCCCAGACCTGGGGGAACATAAATATGTTTTTGTTCTTCAAATTTGAGTTCAATCTGCAATTTGCACTTTTCATTGTATAAGGAATTTTTCCTAACAAATGCGAGATATGCTCTGGGCCAACTCCACAGGGAGAGATCAGATCCGAAAAAGTCATTTTGGGGGGGGCTTCCCTGACCCGGTGGAACATAAATATGTCTTTGTTCTACAAATTTGAGCTCTATCTGCAATTTGCACTTTTCATAGTATATGGGATTTTTCCTAACAAATGCACAGGGACAGATGAGAGCCCGAAAACTCATGTTTTTTTGGTTTTCCCTGACGGGGGAATAAGAATATGTCTTTTTTTTAAATTTGAGCTCTATCTCCAACTTTCACTTTTCATCATATATGAGATTTTTCCTAACAAAAGCGAGTTATACCCCGGGCCATCTCCAAAGGGACAGATCAGATCCTAAATATTCATGTTTTTTTGCTCTTCCCTGACCCAGGGGAATATAAATATGTGTTTGTTTTTCAAATTTGAGTTCTATCTCCTATGTGCACTTTTCAAGCTATAATGCATTTTTCCTAACAAATGCGAGATATGAGCTGGGCCAACTCCAAAGGGAGAGATCAGATCCAGGAAACTCTTTTTTTGCAGTTTTTCCCTGATCCGGGGGAACATGAATATGTCTTTGTTTTTCGAATTTGAGCTCTATCTCCAATTTTCACTTGTCATGGTATATGGGATTTTTCCAAACAAATGCGAGTTATGCCGAGGGCCAACTCCACAGGGACAGATCAGATCCCAAAAACTCATGTTTTTTCGGTTTCCCTAATCCGGAGGAACATGAATTTTTCTTTGTTTTTCGAATTTGATCTCTGTCTCCTATTTTTATGGTATAATGGATTTTTCCTAACAAATGCGAGATATGCCCTGGGCCAACTCCACAGGGACAGATCAGATCCAGGAAACTCATGTTTTTTGGGCTTCCCTGAACCGGGGAATGTGAATATGTCTTTCTTTTTCGAATTTGAGCTCTATCTCCAATTTCCACTTTTCATGGTATATGGGATTTTTCCTAACATATGCGAGATATGCTCTGGGCCAACTCCACAGGGACATATCCGAACCATAAAACTCATGTTTTTGGGGCTTCCCTGAACCGGGGAACGTGAATATGTCTTTCTTTTTCGAATTTGAGCTCTATCTGCAATTTGCACTATTGATGGTATAAGTGATTTTTCCTAAGAAATGCGAGTTATGCCCTGGGCCAACTCCAAAGGGACAGATCAGATCCTAAATATTCATGTTTGATTGGGCTTCCCTGACCCAGGGGAATATGAATATGTGTTTCTTTTTCGAATTTGAACTCTATCTCCTATTTTTATAGTATAATGGATTTTTCCTAACAAAAGCAAGATATGTCCTTGGCCAACTGCACAG
Organism: Vipera ursinii; assembly: GCF_947247035.1. NCBI lineage: Eukaryota > Metazoa > Chordata > Lepidosauria > Squamata > Viperidae > Vipera > Vipera ursinii. Next base: position 26,030,770 of record NC_139522.1, read on the forward strand.
GGAGAGATCAGATCTGGAGAATTCATGTTTTTTTGCACTTCCCTGAACCGGGGGAATATGAATATGTATTTTTTTTTAGAATTTGAACTCTATCTCCTATGTTCACTTTTTATGGTATAATGGATTTTTCCTAACAAATGCGAGATATCAGTTGGGCCAACTCCAAAGGGAGAGACCAGATCCAGAAAACTCTTTATTTGGAGGGTTTCTCTGACCTGGGGGAACATAAATATGTGTTTCTTCTTCAAATTTGAGCTCTATCTCCAATTTTCACTTGTCATGGTATATGGTATTTTTCCTAACAAATGCGAGATATGCCCTCAGCTAACTCCACAGGGACAGATCAGATCTGGAGAATTCATGTTTTTTTGGGCTTCACTTAACTGGGGGAATATGAATATGTCTTTGTTTTTCGAATATGAGCTCTATCTCTTATGTGCACATTTCCTGGTATATGAGATTTTTCCTAACAAATGCGAGTTATACCCTGGGCCAACTCCAAAGGGACAGATCAGATCCTAAATATTCAATTTTGGGGGGGTTTCCCTGACCCGAGAGAACGTGAATATGTCTTTGTTCTTCAAATTTGAGCTCTATTTGCAATTTGCACGATTGATCGTATAAGGTATTTTTCCTAAGAAATGTGAGATATGTCCTGGGCCAACTGCACAGGGACACATCAGATCCCAAAAACTCATGTTCTTTTGGGTTTCCCTGACTTGGAGGAACATGAATACGTCTTTGTTTTTCGAATTTGACCTCTTTCTGCAATTTGCAATATTGATGGTATAAGGGATTTTTCCGAACAAATGCACTATATGCCCCGGGCCATCTCCACAGGGACAGATGAGAGCCTGAAAACTCATGTTTTTTTGGTTTTCCCTGACTTGGGGGAATATGAATATGTCTTTCTTTTTCGAATTTGAGCTCTATCTGCAATTTGCACTATTGATGGTATAAGGGATTTTTCCTAAGAAATGTGAGATATGCCCTGGGCCAACTCCACAGGGACAGATCAGATCAAGGAAACTAACATTTTTTTCGGTTTCCCTGACCTTGGGGAACATGAATATGTCTTTGTTTTTCGAATTTGAGCTTTATGTGCAATTTTAACTTTTCGTGGTAAATAGGATTTTTCCTAAAAAATGCGAGATATTCATGTTCCTCCAAGTCAGGGAAACCCAAAAAAACATGAGTTTTTGGGATCTGATCTGTCCCTGAGGAGTTGGCCCTGGGCATAACTCGCATTTGTTAGGAAAAATCCCTTATACCATCAATCCTAGAAATTGGAGATAGAGCTCAAATTCGAAAAAGAAAGACATATTCATGTTCTCCCGGGTGAGGAAAACCCAAAAAACCATGAGTTTTCGGGACCTGATCTTTCCCTGTGGAGTTTGCCACGGGCATAACTTGCATTTGTTAGGAAAAATCCCATATACCATGAAAAGTGCAAATTGCAAATAGAGCTCAAATTTGAAGAACAAAGACATATTTAAGCTCCCCAGTTTCAGGGAAGCCAACCAAAAAAAGAGTTTTCTGTATCTGGTCTTTCCCTGTGGAGTGGGCCCAGGGCATAACACGCATTTGTTAGGAAAAATCCCTTATACCATGAGAAGTGCAAATTGCAGATAGAGCTCCAATTTGAAAAACAAGCACATATTCATGTTGTCCTTGGTTACGGAAACTGAAAAATCCAGGAGTTCCCTGGATCAGATCTTTCCCTGTGGACTTGGACTAGGGCATATCTAACATTTCCTAGGAAAAATCACTTATACCATCAATAGTGCAAATTGCAGATAAAGCTCAAATTCGAAAAAGAAAGACATATTCATATTCCCCCAAGTCAGGGAAAACCAAAAAAACATGAGTTTTCAGGATCTCATCTGTCCCTGTGGTGTTGGCCCAGGGCAAATCGTGCATTTGTTAGGAAAAATCCCTTATACCATCAATATTGCAAATTGCAGATAGAGGTCAAATTCAAAAAACAAAGACATATTCATGTTCCCCCAGGTCAGGGAAACCCAAAAAAACATGAGTTTTTGTGATGTGATCTGTCCCTTTGGAGTTGGCAAAGGGCATAACTTGCATATGTTAGGGGTTTTCTGGATCTTATCTGTCCCTGTGCAGTTGGCCCAGGACATATCTCGCATTTGTTATGAAAAATCCCATATACCATGAAAAGTGCAAATAGGAGATCGAGCTCAAATTTGAAAAACAAAGACATATTCATGTTCCCCCGGGTCACAGAAACCCAAAAAAACATGAGTTTTTGGGATGGGATGGGATCTGTCCCTTTTGAGTTGGCCCAGGGCATAACTTGCATATGTTAGGAAAAATCCCATATACCATGAAAAGTGCAAATTACAGATAGAGCTCAAATTTGAAGAAGAAACACATATTTATGTTCCCCCAGGTCAGGGGGAACGCTCTGGTCTTTCACTCTGGTCTTTTTTTTTAATTTGAGCTCTATCTCCAATTTTCACTTTTCATCATATATGGGATTTTTCCTAACAAAGATATGCCATGCGCCAACTGCACAGGGAAAGATCAGGTCCCGAACATGAATATGTCTTTGTTTTTCGAATTTGACCTCTATCTGCAATTTTCAATATTGATGGTATAATGGATTTTTCCTAACAAATGCGAGTTATACCCTGGGCCAAGTCGAAAGGGACAGATCAGATCCTAAGTATTCATGTTTTTTGGGCTTCCCTGACGTAGGGGAATATGAATATGTGTTTGTTTTTCGAATTTCGGATTCGAACTAACTAACTATGTTCACTTGTCATGGTATAATGGATTTTTCCAAACAAATGCGAGATATGTCCTGGGCCAACTGCACAGGGACAGATAAGATCCAGAAAACTCATGTATTTTTGGGTTTCCCTAACCCGGGGGAACATGAATATGTCTTTGTTTTTCGAATTTGAGTTCAATCTGCAATTTGCACTTTTGATTCTCTAAGGAATTTTTCCTAACAAAAGCAACATATGCTCTGGGCCAACTCCACAGGGACAGATCAGATGCTGGGTTTTTTGGGTTTCCCTGACCCAGGGGAATATGAATATGTCTTTCTTTTTCGAATTTGAGCTCTATCAGCAATTTGCACTATTGATGGAATAAGTGATTTTTCCTAACAAATGCGAGATATGAGTTGGGCCAGCTCCAAAGGGAGAGACCAGATCCAGAAAACTCTATTTTGGAGGGTTTCCGTGACCTGCGGGAACATAAATATGTGTTTCTTCTTCAAATTTGAGCTCAATCTGTAATTTGCACTTTTCATGGTATATGGGATTTTTCCTAACATATGCAAGTTATGCCCTGGGCCAACTCCAAAGGGAAAGATCAGGTCCCAAAAACTCATGTTTTTTTGGGTTTCCGAGACCCGGGGGAACATGAATATGTCTTTGTTTTTCGAATTTGACCACTATCTGCAATTTGCACTATTGATGATATAAGTGATTTTTCCTAAGAAATGTGAGATATGCTCTGGGCCAACTCCACAGGGAAAGATCTGATGCAGGAAACTCATGTTTTTTTCGGTTTCCCTAACCCAGGGGAACATGAATATGTCTTTGTTTTTCGAATTTGAGCTCTATCTCCAATTTCCAGTTTTCATGGTATATGGGATTTTTCCTAACAAATGCGAGATATGCTCTGGGCCAACTCCACAGGGATAGATCAGATGCCGAAAACTCATGTTTTTTGGGCTTCCCTGACGGGGGAATATGAATATGTCTTTTTTTTTTATTTGAGCTCTATCTCCAACTTTCACTTTTCATCATATATGAGATTTTTCCTAACAAAAGCGAGTTATACCCCGGGCCATCTCCAAAGGGACAGATCAGATCCTAAATATTCATGTTTTTTTGCTCTTCCCTGACCGAGGGGAATATAAATATGTCTTTCTTTTTCGAATTTGAGCTCTATCTGCAATTTGCACTATTGATGGTATAAGAGATTTTTCCTAAGAAATGTGAGATATGCCCTTGGCCAACTCCACAGGGACAGATAAGTTCCAGGAAACTCATGTTTTTTGGGTTTTCCCTAACCCGGGGAACATGAATTTGTCTTTGTTTTTCGAATTTTATCTCTGTCTCCTATTTTTATGGTATAATGGATTTTTCCTAACAAATGCGAGGTATCAGTTGGGCCAACTCCAAAGGGAGAGACCAGATCCAGAAAACTCTTTTTTTGGAGGGTTTCCCTGACCTGGGGGAACATAAATATGTGTTTGTTCTTCAAATTTGAGTTTAATCTGCAATTTGCACTTTTGATTGTATAAGGAATTTTTCCTAACAAATGCAAGATATGCTCTGGGCCAACTCCACAGGGACAGATCAGATGCTGGGTTTTTAGGGTTTCCCTGTCCCAGGGGAATATGAATATGTCTTTCTTTTTCGAATTTGAGCTGTATCTCCAATTTTCACTTTACATCATATATGGGATTTTTCCTAACAAAATAAAGTTATACCCCTGGCCATCTCCAAAGGGACAGATCAGATCCTAAATATTCATGTTTTTGGGCTTCCCTGACCCAGCGGAATATGAATATGTGTTTGTTTTTTGAATTTGAGCTCTATCTCCTATGTGCACTTTTCAAGGTATAATGGATTTTTTCTAACAAATGCGAGATATGAGTTGGGCCAACTCCAAAGGGACAGACCAGATCCAGAAAACTCTTTTTTTGGAGGGTTTACGTGACCTGCGGGAACATAAATATGTGTTTCTTCTTCAAATTTGAGATCTATCTGTAATTTGCACTTTTCATGGTATAAGTGATTTTTCCTAAGAAATGTGAGATATGCCCTGGGCCAAGTCCAAAGGGACAGATCAGATCTCAAAAACCCATGTTTTTTGGGCTTCCCTGACCCAAGAGAACATGAATATGTCTTTCTTTTTCGAATTTGAGCTCTATCTCCAATTTCCACTTCTCATGGATTTTTCCTAACAAATGTGAGTTATACCCTGTGCCAACTGCACAGGGACAGATCAGATCCCAGAAACCCAGGGTATTTTTGGTTTCGCTGACCAGGAGGCACATGAATATATCTTTGTTTTTCAAATTTGACCTCTATCTGCAATTTGCAATATTGATGGTACAAGGGATTTTTCCTAACAAATGCGAGATATGCTCTGGGCCAACTCCACAGGGATAGATCAGATGCCGAAAACTCATGTTTTTTGGGTTTCCCTGACCCAGGGGAATATGAATATGACTTTCTTTTTCGAATTTGAGCTCTATCTGCAATTTGCACTATTGATGGTATAAGTGATTTTTCGTAAGAAATATGAGATATGCCCTTGGCCAACTCCACAGGGACAGATCAGATCCAGGAAACTCATGTTTTTTGGGTTTCCCTGACCCAGGGGAATATGAATATGTCTTTTTTTTTTAAATTTGAGCTCTATCTCCAATTTTCACTTTTCATCATATATGGGATTTTTCCTAACAAAAGCGAGTTATACCCCGGGCCATGTCCAAAGGGACAGATCAGATCCTAAATATTCATGTTTTCTTGCTCTTCCCTGACCCAGGGGAATATGAATATGTGTTTGTTTTTCGAATTTGAGCTCTATCTCCTATGTGCACTTTTCAAGCTATAATGGATTTTTCCTAACAAATGCGAGATATGAGTTGGGCCAACTCCAAAGGGAGAGACCAGATCCAGGAAACTCTTTTTTGCAGGGTTTCCCTGACCCAGGGGAACGCAAATATGTGATTGTTATACAAATTTGAGCTCTATCTGCAGTTTGCACTTTTCATGGTATATGGGATTTTTCCAAACAAATGTGAGTTATGCCCAGGACCAACTCCACAGGGACAGATCAGATCCCAAAAACTCATGTTTTTTTGGGTTTCCCTGACCCAGGGGAACATGAATTTGTCTTTGTTTTTCGAATTTGAACTCTGTCTCCTATTTTTATGGTATAATGGATTTTTCCTTACAAATGCGAGGTATCATTTGGGCCAACTACAAAGGGAGAGACCAGAAGCAGAAAACTCTTTATTTGGAGGGTTTACGTGACCTGCGGGAACATAAATATGTGTTTCTTCTTCAAATTTGAGATCTATCTGTAATTTGCACTTTTCATGGTATAAGGGAGAGATCAGATCCGAAAAAGTCATTTTTGGGGGGGCTTCCCTGACCTGGTGGAACATAAATATGTGTTTCTTCTTCAAATTTGAGCTCTATCTGTAATTTGCACTTTTCATGGTATATGGGATTTTTCCACAGGGACAGACCAGATCCAGAAAACTCTTTTTGGAGGGCTTCCCAGACCCGGGGGAACATAAATATGTGTTTGTTCTTCAAATTTGAGTTCAATCTGCAATTTGCACTTTTGATTGTATAAGGAATTTTTCCTAACAAATGCGAGATATGCTCTGGGCCAACTCCACAGGGACAGATTAGATGCTGGGTTTTTTGGGTTTCCCTGACCCAGGGGAATATGAATATGTCTTTCTTTTTCGAATTTGAGCTCTATCAGCAATTTGCACTATTGATGGAATAAGTGATTTTTCCTAACAAATGCGAGATATCCCCTGGGCCAACTCCAAAAAGACAGATCAGATCCAGGAAACTCATTTTTTTGGGTTTCCCTTACCCAGGGGAATATGAATATGTCTTTTTTTTTTAATTTGAGCTCTATCTCCAATTTTCACTTTACATCATATAAGGGAATTTTTCCTGACAAAATAAAGTTATACCCCGGGCCATCTCCAAAGAGCGAACATAAATATGTGTTTGTTCTTCGAATTTGAGCTCTATCTGCAATTTGCACTTTTCATGGTATATGGGATTTTTCCAAACAAATGCGAGTTATGCCCAGGACCAACTCCACAGGGACAGATCAGATCCCAAAAACTCATGTTTTTTTGGGTTTCCCTGACCCGGGGGAACATGAATTTGTCTTTGTTTTGCGAATTTCAACTCTGTCTCCAATTTTTATGGTATAATGGATTTTTCCTAACAAATGCGAGGTATGAGTTGGGCCAAATCCAAAGGGAAAGATCAGGTCCCAAAAACTCATGTTTCTTTGGGTTTCCGTGACCCGGGTGAAAATGAACATGCCTCTGTTTTTCGAATTTGAACTCTGTCTGCAATTTGCAATATTGATGGTATAAGTGATTTTTCCTAAGAAATGTGAGATATGCCCTGGGCCAACTCCAAAGGGACAGATCAGATCCAAAAAACTCACATTTTTTTCGGTTTCCCTGACCCAGGGGAGCATGAATACTTCTTTGTTTTTCGAATTTCACCTCTATCTGCAATTTGCAATATTGAGGGTATAAGGCATTTTTCCTAAGAAAAGTGAGATATACCCCGGGCCAACTCCACAGGGACAGATCAGATCAAGGAAACTAATGTTTTTTTTTGTTTTCCCTGACTTGGGGGAATATGAATATATCTTTCTTTTTCGAATTTGAGCTCTATCAGCAATTTGCACTATTGATGGAATAAGTGATTTTTCCTAACAAAGGCGAGATATGCCCTGGGCCAACTCCAAAAAGACAGATCAGATCCCAAAAACTCAACTTTTTTGGGCTTCCCTGACCTAGGGGAACATGAATATGTGCTTGTATTTCGAATTTGAGCTCTATCTGCAATTTGTACTATTGATGGTATAAGTGATTTTTCCTAAGAAATGTGAGATATGCTCTGGGCCAACTCCACAGGGAAAGATCTGATGCAGGAAACTCATGTTTTTTTCGGTTTCCCTGACCAGGGGGCACATGAATATGTCTCTGTTTTTCAAATTTGACCTCTATCTGCATTTTGCAATATTGATGGTACAAAGGGATTTTCACTTTTCATTATATATGGGATTTTTCCTAACAAAAGCGAGTTATACCCCGGGCCATGTCCAAAGGGACAGATCAGATCCTAAATATTCATGTTTTTTTGCTCCTCCCTGATCCAGGGGAATATGAATATGTCTTTGTTTTTCGAATTTGAGCTCTATCTCCAATTTCCACTTTTCATGGTATATGGGATTTTTCCTAACATATGCGAGATATGCTCTTGGCCAACTCCAGAGGGACATATCCGAACCAAAAAACTCATGTTTTTTTGGGCTTCCCTGAACCGGGGAACGTGAATATGTCTTTGTTTTTCGAATTTCAACTCTGTCTCCTATTTTTATGGTATAATGGATTTTTCCTAACAAATGCGAGTTATACCCTGGGCAAAGTCGAAAGGGACAGATCAGATCCTAAATATTCATGTTTTTTGGGCTTCCCTGACGTAGGGGAATATGAATATGTGTTTGTTTTTTGAATTTCGAATTCGAACTAACTAACTATGTTCACTTTTCATGGTATAATGGAGTTTTCCAAACAAATGAGAGATATGTCCTGGGCCAACTGCACAGGGACAGATAAGATCCAGAAAACTCATGTATTTTTGGGTTTCCCTAACCAAGGGGAACATGAATATGTCTTTGTTTTTCGAATTTGAGTTCAATCTGCAATTTGCACTTTTGATTGTATAAGGAATTTTTCCTAACAAATGCGACATATGCTCTTGTTCAACTCCACAGGGACAGATCAGATGCTGGGTTTTTTCGGTTTCCCTGACCCAGGGGAATATGAATATGTCTTTCTTTTTCAAATTTGAGCTCTATCAGCAATTTGCACTATTGATGGAATAAGTGATTTTTCCTAACAAATGCGAGATATGCCCTGGGCCAACTCCAAAAAGACAGATTAGATCCAGGAAACTCATTTTTTTGGGTTTCCCTTACCCAGGGGAATATGAATATGTCTTTTTTTTTAATTTGAGCTCTATCTCCAATTTTCACTTTACATCATATATGGGATTTTTCCAAACAAAATAAAGTTATACCCCGGGCCATCTCCAAAGGGACAGATCAGATCCTAAATATTCAAGTTTTTTGGGCTTCCCTGACCCAGGGGAATATGAATATGTGTTTGTGTTTCGCATTTGAGCTCAATCTCCTATGTGTACTTTTCATGGTATAATGGATTTTTCCTATCAAATGCGAGATATGAGTTGGCCCAACTCCAAAGGGAGAGACCAGATCCAGAAAACTCTATTTTGGAGGGTTTCCGTGACCTGCGGGAACATAAATATGTGTTTCTTCTTCAAATTTGAGCTCTATCTGTAATTTTCACTTTTCATGGTATAAGGGATTTTTCCTAACATATGCAAGTTATGCCCTGGGCCAACTCCAAAGGGAAAGATCAGGTCCCAAAAACTCATGTTTTTTTGGGTTTCCGAGATCCGGGGGAACATGAATATGTCTTTGTTTTTCAAATTTGACCACTCTCTGCAATTTGCACTATTGATGATATAAGTGATTTTTCCAAAGAAATGTGAGATATGTCCTTGGCCAACTGAACAGGGACAGATCAGATCTGGCGAATTCATGTTTTTTTGCGCTTCCCTGAACCGCGGGAATATGAATATGTGTTTGTTTTTTGAATTTGAGCTCTATCTCCTATGTGCACTTTTCAAGGTATAATGGACTTTGACTAACAAATGCAAGATATGAGTTGGGCCAACTCCAAAGGGACAGATCAGATCCTAAATATTCATGTTTTTTGGGCTTCCCTGACCCAGGGGAATATGAATATGTCTTTTTTTTAGAATTTGAACACTATCTCCTATGTTCACTTTTTATGGTATAATGGATTTTTCCTAAAAAATGCGAGATATTCATGTTCCTCCAAGTCAGGGAAACCCAAAAAAACATGAGTTTTTGGGATCTGATCTGTCCCTGAGGAGTTGGCCCTGGGCATAACTCGCATTTGTTTGGAAAAATCCCTTATACCATCAATCCTGGAAATTGGAGATAGAGCTCAAATTCGAAAAAGAAAGACATATTCATGCTCTCCCGGGTCAGGCAAAACCAAAAAACCATGAGTTTTCAGGACCTGATCTTTCCCTGTGGAGTTTGCCACGGGCATAACTCGCATTTGTTAGGAAAAATCCCATATACCATGAAAAGTGCAAATTGCAAATAGAGCTCAAATTTGAAGAAGAAAGACATATTTAAGCTCCCCGGTTTCAGGGAAGCCAACCAAAAAAAGAGTTTTCTGGATCTGGTCTTTCCCTGTGGAGTAGGCCCAGGGCATATCTCACATTTCCTAGGAAAAATCACTTATACCATCAATAGTGCAAATTGCAGATAGAGCTAAAATTCAAAAAAGAAAGACATATTCATATTCCCCTGGGTCAGGGAAACCCAAAAAAACATGAGTTTTTGGGATGGGATGTGATCTGTCCCTTTTGAGTTGGCCCAGGGCATAACTTGCATATGTTAGGAAAAATCCCATATACCATGAAAAGTGCAAATTACAGATAGAGCTCAAATTTGAAGAAGAAACACATATTTATGTTCCCCCAGGTCAGGGGGAACGCTCTGGTCTTTCCCTTTCGAGTTGGCCCAACTGATATCTCGCATTTGTGAGGAAAAATCCGTTATATCATCAATCGTGCAAATTGCAAATAGAGCTCAAATTAGAAAAACAAAGATATATTCATATTCCCACGGTTCAGGGAAGCCCAAAAAAACATGAATTTTCCAGATCTCATCTGTCCTTGTGGAGTTGGCCTAGGACATATCTCGCATTTGTTAAGAAAAATACCTTATACCATCAATAGTGCAAATTGCAGATAGAGCTCGAATGTGAGCTCTATCCCGAATTTGCATGATTCATGGTATAAGGGATTTTTCCTAACAAATGCGAGATATGTCCTGGGCCAACTGCACAGGGACACATCAGATCACAAAAACCCATGTTTTTTTGGGTTTCCCTGACTTGGAGGAACATGAATATGTTTTTGTTTTTTGAATTTGACCTCTATCTGCAATTCGGAATATTGATGGTATAAGGGATTTTTCCTAACAAATGCATGATATACCCTGGGCCAACTCCACAGGGACAGATGAGAGCCCGAAAACTCATGTTTTTTTGGTTTTCCCTGACGGGGTAATATGAATATGTCTTTTTTTTTAATTTGAGCTCTATCTCCAACTTTCACTTTTCATCATATATGAGATTTTTCCTAACAAAAGCGAGTTATACCCCGGGCCATCTCCAAAGGGACAGATCAGATCCTAAATATTCATGTTTTTTGGGCTTCCCTAACCCAGGGGAATATGAATATGTGTTTGTTTTTCGAATTTGAGCTCTATCTCCTATGTGCACTTTTCAAGGTATAATGGATTTTTCCTAACAAATGCGAGATATGAGTTGGGCCAACTCCAAAGGGAGAGACCAGATCCAGAAAACTCTATTTTGGAGGGTTTCCATGACCTGCGGGAACATAAATATGTGTTTCTTCTTCAAATTTGAGCTCTATCTGTAATTTGCACTTTTCATGGTATATGGGATTTTTCCTAACATATGCAAGTTATGCCCTGGGCCAACTCCAAAGGGAAAGATCAGGTCCCGTGACCCGGGGGAACATGAATATGTCTTTGTTTTTCGAATTTGACCACTATCTGCAATTTGCACTATTGATGGTATAAGTGATTTTTCCTAAGAAATGTGAGATATGCCCTGGGCCAACTCCACAGGGAAATTTCTGATGCAGGAAACTCATGTTTTTTCGGTTTCCCTAACCCAGGGGAACATGAATATGTCTTTGTTTTTCGAATTTGAGCTCTATCTCCAATTTCCACTTTTCATGGTATATGGGATTTTTCCTAACATATGCGAGATATGCTCTGGGCCAACTCCACAGGGACATATCCGAACCAAAAAAATCATGTTTTTTTGGGCTTCCCTGAACCGGGGAATGTGAATATGTCTTTCTTTTTCGAATTTGAGCTCTATCTCCAATTTCCACTTTTCATGGATTTTTCCTAACAAATGTGAGTTATGCCCTGTGCCAACTCCACAGGGACAGATCAGATCCCAGAAACTCATGTTTTTTTGGTTTCCCTGACCAGGGGGCACATGAATATGTCTTTGTTTTTCAAATTTGACGTCTATCTGCAATTTGCAATATTGATGGTACAAAGGGATTTTTCCTAACAAATGCGAGATATGCTCTGAGCCAACTCCACAGGGATAGATCAGATGCCGAAAACTCATGTTTTTTGGGTTTCCCTGACCCAGGGGAATATGAATATGTCTTTCTTTTTTGAATTTTAGCTCTATCTGCAATTTGCACTATTGATGGTATAAGTGATTTTTCCTAAGAAATGTGAGATATGCCCTGGGCCAACTCCACAGGGACAGATCAGATCCTGGAAACTCATGTTTTTTGGGCTTCCCTGACCCAGGGGAATATGAATATGTCTTTTTTTTTAATTTGAGCTCTATCTCCAACTTTCACTTTTCATCATATATGAGGTTTTTCCTAACAAAAGCGAGTTATACCCCGGGCCATCTCCAAAGGTACAGATCAGATCCTAAATATTCATGTTTTTTGGGCTTCCCTGACCAACGGGAATATGAATATGTTTTTGTTTTTCGAATTTGAGCTCTATCTCCTATGTGCACTTTTCAAGGTATAATGGATTTTTCCTAACAAATGCGAGATATGAGTTGGGCCAACTCCAAAGGGAGAGACCAGATCCAGAAAACTCTATTTTGGAGGGTTTCCGTGACCTGCGGGAACATAAATATGTGTTTCTTCTTCAAATTTGAGCTCTATCTGTAATTTTCACTTTTCATGGTATAAGGGATTTTTCCAATCAAATGCGGGTTATGCCCTGGGCCAACTCCAAAGGGAAAGGTCAGATCCCAAAAACTCAAGTTTTTTGGGCTTCCTTGACCCAGGGGAACATGAATATGTGCTTGTTTTTCGAATTTGAGCTCTATCTGCAATTTGCACTTCTCATGGTATAAGGGATTTTTCCTAACAAATGCGTGTTATGCCCTGGGCCCACTCCACAGGAACAGACCAGATCCAGAAAACTCTTTTTTGTAGGGCTTCCCTGAAACGGGGGAACTTAAATATGTGTTTGTTCTTCAAGTTTGAGCTCTATTTGGTACAGATCAGGTCCCGAAAACTCATGTTATTTCCTAACAAATGCGAGATATGCCCTCAGCTAAATCCACAGGGACAGATCAGATCTGGAGAATTCATGTTTTTTTGGGCTTCCCTGAACCGGGGGAATATGAATATGTCTTTGTTTTTTGAATTTGAGCTCTATCTCCTATGTGCACTTTTCAAGGTATAATGGACTTTTACTAACAAATGCAAGATATGAGTTGGGCCAACTCCAAAGGGACAGATCAGATCCTAAATATTCATGTTTTTTTGGGCTTCCCTGACCCAGGGGAATATGAATATGTGTTTTTTTTTTGAATTTGAACTCTATCTCCTATGTTCACTTTTTATGGTATAATGGATTTTTCCTAACAAATGCGAGATATCAGTTGGGCCAACTCCAAAGGGAGAGACCAGATCCAGAAAACTCTTTATTTGGAGGGTTTCCCTGACCTGGGGGAACATAAATATGTGTTTCTTCTTCAAATTTGAGCTATATCTCCAATTTTCACTTGTAATGGTATATGGTATTTTTCCTAACAAATGCGAGATATGCCCTCAGCTAACTCCACAGGGACAGATCAGATCTGGAGAATTCATGTTTTTTTGGGCTTCCCTTAACTAGGGGAATATGAATATGTCTTTGTTTTTCGAATATGAGCTCTATCTCTTATGTGCAATTTTCCTGGTATATGGGATTTTTCCTAACAAATGAGAGTTATACCCTGGGCCAACTCCAAAGGGACAGATCAGATCCTAAATATTCATGTTTGTTTGGGCATCCCTGACCCAGGGGAATATGAATATGTGTTTCTTTTTCAAATTTGAACTCTATCTCCTATTTTTATAGTATAATGGATTTTTCCTAACAAATGCAAGATATGTCCTTGGCCAACTGCACAGGGACAGATCAGATCTGGTGAATTCATGTTTTTTTGCGCTTCCCTGAACCGGGGGAACATGAATATGTGTTTCTTTTTTGGATTTGAGCTCTATCTCCTATGTGCACTTTTCAAGGTATAATGGACTTTTACTAACAAATGCAAGATATGAGTTGGGCCAACTCCAAAGGGACAGATCAGATCCTAAATATTCATGTTTTTTTGGGCTTCCCTGACCCAGGGGAATATGAATATGTGTTTTTTTTTAGAATTTGAACTCTATCTCCTATGTTCACTTTTTATGGTATAATGGATTTTTTCTAACAAATGCGAGGTATCAGTTGGGCCAACTCCAAAGGGAGAGACCAGATCCAGAAAACTCTTTTTTTGGAGGGTTTCCGTGACCTGGGGGAACATAAATATGTGTTTCTTCTTCAAATTTGAGCTCTTTCTGTAATTTGCACTTTTCATGGTATATGGGATTTTTCCACAGGGACAGACCAGATCCAGAAAACTCTTTTGGAGGGCTTCCCAGACCCGGGGGAACATAAATATGTGTTTGTTCTTCAAATTTGAGTTCAATCTGCAATTTGCACTTTTGATTGTATAAGGAATTTTTCCTAACAAATGCGAGATATGCTCTGGGCCAACTCCACAGGGACAGATCAGATGCTGGGTTTTTTGGGTTTCCCTGACCCAGGGGAATATGAATATGTCTTTCTTTTTCGAATTTGAGCTCTATCAGCAATTTGCACTATTGATGGAATAAGTGATTTTTCCTAAAAAATGCGAGATATGCCCTGGGCCAACTCCAAAAAGACAGATCAGATCCAGGAAACTCATTTTTTTTGGGTTTCCCTTACCCAGGGGAATATGAATATGTCTTTTTTTTTAATTTGAGAACTATCTCCAATTTTCACTTTACATCATATAAGGGAATTTTTCCTGACAAAATAAAGTTATACCCCAGGCCATCTCCAAAGAGGGAACATAAATATGTGTTTGTTCTTCGAATTTGAGCTCTATCTGCAATTTGCACTTTTCATGGTATATGGGATTTTTCCAAACAAATGCGAGTTATGCCCAGGACCAACTCCACAGGGACAGATCAGATCCCAAAAACTCATGTTTTTTTGGGTTTCCCTGACCCGGGGGAACATGAATTTGTCTTTGTTTTTCGAATTTCAACTCTGTCTCCTATTTTTATGGTATAATGGATTTTTCCTAACAAATGCGAGGTATGAGTTGGGCCAACTCCAAAGGGAAAGATCAGGTCCCAAAAACTCATGTTTCTTTGGGTTTCCGTGACCCGGGTGAAAATGAACATGCCTTTGTTTTTCGAATTTGACCTCTGTCTGCAATTTGCAATATTGATGGTATAAGTGATTTTTCCTAGGAAATGTGAGATATACCCTGGGCCAACTCCAAAGGGACAGATCAGAAACCAAAAACTCACGTTTTTTCCGGTTTCCCTGACCCAGGGGAGCATGAATACTTCTTTGTTTTTCGAATTTCACCTCTATCTGCAATTTGCAATATTGAGGGTATAAGGCATTTTTCCTAAGAAATGTGAGATATACCCCGGGCCAACTCCACAGGGACAGATCAGTTCAAGGAAACTAATGTTTTTTTGGTTTTCCCTGACTTGGGGGAATATGAATATATCTTTCTTTTTCGAATTTGAGCTCTATCAGCAATTTGCACTATTGATGGAATAAGTGATTTTTCCTAACAAAGGCGAGATATGCCCTGGGCCAACTCAAAAAAGACAGATCAGATCCCAAAAACTCAACTTTTTTGGGATTCCCTGACCTAGGGGAACATGAATATGTGCTTGTTTTTCGAATTTGAACTCTATCTCCTATGTGCACTTTTCAAGGTATAATGGATTTTTCCTAACAAATGCGAGATATGAGTTGGGCCAACTCCAAAGGGAGAGACCAGATCCAGAAAACTCTATTTTGGAGGGTTTCCGTGACCTGCGGGAACATAAATATGTGTTTCTTCTTCAAATTTGAGCTCTATCTGTAATTTGCACTTTTCATGGTATATGGGATTTTTCCAAACAAATGCGAGTTATGCCCAGGACCAACTCCACAGGGACAGATCAGATCCCAAAAACTCATGTTTTTTTGGGTTTCCCTGACCCGGGGGAACATGAATTTGTCTTTGTTTTTCGAATTTCAACTCTGTCTCCTATTTTTATGGTATAATGGATTTTTCCTAACAAATGCGAGGTATGAGTTGGGCCAACTCCAAAGGGAAAGATCAGGTCCCAAAAACTCATGTTTCTTTGGGTTTCCGTGACCCGGGTGAAAATGAACATGCCTTTGTTTTTCGAATTTGACCTCTGTCTGCAATTTGCAATATTGATGGTATAAGTGATTTTTCCTAGGAAATGTGAGATATACCCTGGGCCAACTCCAAAGGGACAGATCAGAAACCAAAAACTCACGTTTTTTCCGGTTTCCCTGACCCAGGGGAGCATGAATACTTCTTTGTTTTTCGAATTTCACCTCTATCTGCAATTTGCAATATTGAGGGTATAAGGCATTTTTCCTAAGAAATGTGAGATATACCCCGGGCCAACTCCACAGGGACAGATCAGTTCAAGGAAACTAATGTTTTTTTGGTTTTCCCTGACTTGGGGGAATATGAATATATCTTTCTTTTTCGAATTTGAGCTCTATCAGCAATTTGCACTATTGATGGAATAAGTGATTTTTCCTAACAAAGGCGAGATATGCCCTGGGCCAACTCAAAAAAGACAGATCAGATCCCAAAAACTCAACTTTTTTGGGCTTCCCTGACCTAGGGGAACATGAATATGTGCTTGTTTTTCGAATTTGAACTCTATCTCCTATGTGCACTTTTCAAGGTATAATGGATTTTTCCTAACAAATGCGAGATATGAGTTGGGCCAACTCCAAAGGGAGAGACCAGATCCAGAAAACTCTATTTTGGAGGGTTTCCGTGACCTGCGGGAACATAAATATGTGTTTCTTCTTCAAATTTGAGCTCTATCTATAATTTGCACTTTTCATGGTATATGGGATTTTTCCACAGGGACAGACCAGATCCAGAAAACTCTTTTTGGAGGGCTTCCCAGACCCGGGGGAACATAAATATGTGTTTGTTCTTCAAATTTGAGTTCAATCTGCAATTTGCACTTTTGATTGTATAAGGAATTTTTCCTAACAAATGCGAGATATGCTCTGGGCCAACTCCACAGGGACAGATCAGATGCTGGGTTTTTTGGGTTTCCCTGACCCAGGGGAATATGAATATGTCTTTCTTTTTCGAATTTGAGCTCTATCAGCAATTTGCACTATTGATGGAATAAGTGATTTTTCCTAAAAAATGCGAGATATGCCCTGGGCCAACTCCAAAAAGACAGATCAGATCCAGGAAACTCATTTTTTTGGGTTTCCCTTACCCAGGGGAATATGAATATGTCTTTTTTTTTTAATTTGAGCTCTATCTCCAATTTTCACTTTACATCATATAAGGGAATTTTTCCTGACAAAATAAAGTTATACCCCGGGCCATCTCCAAAGAGGGAACATAAATATGTGTTTGTTCTTCGAATTTGAGCTCTATCTGCAATTTGCACTTTTCATGGTATATGGGATTTTTCCAAACAAATGCGAGTTATGCCCAGGACCAACTCCACAGGGACAGATCAGATCCCAAAAACTCATGTTTTTTTGGGTTTCCCTGACCCGGGGGAACATGAATTTGTCTTTGTTTTTCGAATTTCAACTCTGTCTCCTATTTTTATGGTATAATGGATTTTTCCTAACAAATGCGAGGTATGAGTTGGGCCAACTCCAAAGGGAAAGATCAGGTCCCAAAAACTCATGTTTCTTTGGGTTTCCGTGACCCGGGTGAAAATGAACATGCCTTTGTTTTTCGAATTTGACCTCTGTCTGCAATTTGCAATATTGATGGTATAAGTGATTTTTCCTAGGAAATGTGAGATATACCCTGGGCCAACTCCAAAGGGACAGATCAGAAACCAAAAACTCACGTTTTTTCCGGTTTCCCTGACCCAGGGGAGCATGAATACTTCTTTGTTTTTCGAATTTCACCTCTATCTGCAATTTGCAATATTGAGGGTATAAGGCATTTTTCCTAAGAAATGTGAGATATACCCCGGGCCAACTCCACAGGGACAGATCAGTTCAAGGAAACTAATGTTTTTTTGGTTTTCCCTGACTTGGGGGAATATGAATATATCTTTCTTTTTCGAATTTGAGCTCTATCAGCAATTTGCACTATTGATGGAATAAGTGATTTTTCCTAACAAAGGCGAGATATGCCCTGGGCCAACTCAAAAAAGACAGATCAGATCCCAAAAACTCAACTTTTTGGGGCTTCCCTGACCTAGGGGAACATGAATATGTGCTTGTTTTTCGAATTTGAACTCTATCTCCTATGTGCACTTTTCAAGGTATAATGGATTTTTCCTAACAAATGCGAGATATGAGTTGGGCCAACTCCAAAGGGAGAGACCAGATCCAGAAAACTCTATTTTGGAGGGTTTCCGTGACCTGCGGGAACATAAATATGTGTTTCTTCTTCAAATTTGAGCTCTATCTGTAATTTGCACTTTTCATGGTATATGGGATTTTTCCAAACAAATGCGAGTTATGCCCAGGACCAACTCCACAGGGACAGATCAGATCCCAAAAACTCATGTTTTTTTGGGTTTCCCTGACCCGGGGGAACATGAATTTGTCTTTGTTTTTCGAATTTCAACTCTGTCTCCTATTTTTATGGTATAATGGATTTTTCCTAACAAATGCGAGGTATGAGTTGGGCCAACTCCAAAGGGAAAGATCAGGTCCCAAAAACTCATGTTTCTTTGGGTTTCCGTGACCCGGGTGAAAATGAACATGCCTTTGTTTTTCGAATTTGACCTCTGTCTGCAATTTGCAATATTGATGGTATAAGTGATTTTTCCTAGGAAATGTGAGATATACCCTGGGCCAACTCCAAAGGGACAGATCAGAAACCAAAAACTCACGTTTTTTCCGGTTTCCCTGACCCAGGGGAGCATGAATACTTCTTTGTTTTTCGAATTTCACCTCTATCTGCAATTTGCAATATTGAGGGTATAAGGCATTTTTCCTAAGAAATGTGAGATATACCCCGGGCCAACTCCACAGGGACAGATCAGTTCAAGGAAACTAATGTTTTTTTGGTTTTCCCTGACTTGGGGGAATATGAATATATCTTTCTTTTTCGAATTTGAGCTCTATCAGCAATTTGCACTATTGATGGAATAAGTGATTTTTCCTAACAAAGGCGAGATATGCCCTGGGCCAACTCAAAAAAGACAGATCAGATCCCAAAAACTCAACTTTTTTGGGCTTCCCTGACCTAGGGGAACATGAATATGTGCTTGTTTTTCGAATTTGAACTCTATCTCCTATGTGCACTTTTCAAGGTATAATGGATTTTTCCTAACAAATGCGAGATATGAGTTGGGCCAACTCCAAAGGGAGAGACCAGATCCAGAAAACTCTATTTTGGAGGGTTTCCGTGACCTGCGGGAACATAAATATGTGTTTCTTCTTCAAATTTGAGCTCTATCTATAATTTGCACTTTTCATGGTATATGGGATTTTTCCACAGGGACAGACCAGATCCAGAAAACTCTTTTTGGAGGGCTTCCCAGACCCGGGGGAACATAAATATGTGTTTGTTCTTCAAATTTGAGTTCAATCTGCAATTTGCACTTTTGATTGTATAAGGAATTTTTCCTAACAAATGCGAGATATGCTCTGGGCCAACTCCACAGGGACAGATCAGATGCTGGGTTTTTTGGGTTTCCCTGACCCAGGGGAATATGAATATGTCTTTCTTTTTCGAATTTGAGCTCTATCAGCAATTTGCACTATTGATGGAATAAGTGATTTTTCCTAAAAAATGCGAGATATGCCCTGGGCCAACTCCAAAAAGACAGATCAGATCCAGGAAACTCATTTTTTTGGGTTTCCCTTACCCAGGGGAATATGAATATGTCTTTTTTTTTTAATTTGAGCTCTATCTCCAATTTTCACTTTACATCATATAAGGGAATTTTTCCTGACAAAATAAAGTTATACCCCGGGCCATCTCCAAAGAGGGAACATAAATATGTGTTTGTTCTTCGAATTTGAGCTCTATCTGCAATTTGCACTTTTCATGGTATATGGGATTTTTCCAAACAAATGCGAGTTATGCCCAGGACCAACTCCACAGGGACAGATCAGATCCCAAAAACTCATGTTTTTTTGGGTTTCCCTGACCCGGGGGAACATGAATTTGTCTTTGTTTTTCGAATTTCAAAGCTGTCTCCAATTTTTATGGTATAATGGATTTTTCCTAACAAATGCGAGGTATGAGTTGGGCCAACTCCAAAGGGAAAGATCAGGTCCCAAAAACTCATGTTTCTTTGGGTTTCCGTGACCCGGGTGAAAATGAACATGCCTTTGTTTTTCGAATTTGAACTCTGTCTGCAATTTGCAATATTGATGGTATAAGTGATTTTTCCTAAGAAATGTGAGATATGCCCTGGGCCAACTCCAAAGGGACAGATCAGATCCAAAAAACTCACATTTTTTTCGGTTTCCCTGACCCAGGGGAGCATGAATACTTCTTTGTTTTTCGAATTTCACCTCTATCTGCAATTTGCAATATTGAGGGTATAAGGCATTTTTCCTAAGAAAAGTGAGATATACCCCGGGCCAACTCCACAGGGACAGATCAGATCAAGGAAACTAATGTTTTTTTTGGTTTTCCCTGACTTGGGGGAATATGAATATATCTTTCTTTTTCGAATTTGAGCTCTATCAGCAATTTGCACTATTGATGGAATAAGTGATTTTTCCTAACAAAGGCGAGATATGCCCTGGGCCAACTCCAAAAAGACAGATCAGATCCCAAAAACTCAACTTTTTTGGGCTTCCCTGACCTAGGGGAACATGAATATGTGCTTGTTTTTCGAATTTGAGCTCTATCTGCAATTTGTACTATTGATGGTATAAGTGATTTTTCCTAAGAAATGTGAGATATGCTCTGGGCCAACTCCACAGGGAAAGATCTGATGCAGGAAACTCATGTTTTTTTCGGTTTCCCTGACCAGGGGGCACATGAATATGTCTCTGTTTTTCAAATTTGACCTCTATCTGCATTTTGCAATATTGATGGTACAAAGGGATTTTCACTTTTCATTATATATGGGATTTTTCCTAACAAAAGCGAGTTATACCCCGGGCCATGTCCAAAGGGACAGATGAGATCCTAAATATTCATGTTTTTTTGCTCCTCCCTGATCCAGGGGAATATGAATATGTCTTTGTTTTAGAATTTGAGCTCTATCTCCAATTTCCACTTTTCATGGTATATGGGATTTTTCCTAACATATGCGAGATATGCTCTTGGCCAACTCCAGAGGGACATATCCGAACCAAAAAACTCATGTTTTTTTGGGCTTCCCTGAACCGGGGAACGTGAATATGTCTTTGTTTTTCGAATTTCAACTCTGTCTCCTATTTTTATGGTATAATGGATTTTTCCTAACAAATGCGAGTTATACCCTGGGCAAAGTCGAAAGGGACAGATCAGATCCTAAATATTCATGTTTTTTGGGCTTCCCTGACGTAGGGGAATATGAATATGTGTTTGTTTTTTGAATTTCGAATTCGAACTAACTAACTATGTTCACTTTTCATGGTATAATGGAGTTTTCCAAACAAATGAGAGATATGTCCTGGGCCAACTGCACAGGGACAGATAAGATCCAGAAAACTCATGTATTTTTGGGTTTCCCTAACCAAGGGGAACATGAATATGTCTTTGTTTTTCGAATTTGAGTTCAATCTGCAATTTGCACTTTTGATTGTATAAGGAATTTTTCCTAACAAATGCGACATATGCTCTTGGCCAACTCCACAGGGACAGATCAGATGCTGGGTTTTTTCGGTTTCCCTGATCCAGGGGAATATGAATATGTCTTTCTTTTTCAAATTTGAGCTCTATCAGCAATTTGCACTATTGATGGAATAAGTGATTTTTCCTAACAAATGCGAGATATGCCCTGGGCCAACTCCAAAAAGACAGATTAGATCCAGGAAACTCATTTTTTTGGGTATCCCTTACCCAGGGGAATATGAATATGTCTTTTTTTTTAATTTGAGCTCTATCTCCAATTTTCACTTTACATCATATATGGGATTTTTCCAAACAAAATAAAGTTATACCCCGGGCCATCTCCAAAGGGACAGATCAGATCCTAAATATTCAAGTTTTTTGGGCTTCCCTGACCCAGGGGAATATGAATATGTGTTTGTGTTTCGCATTTGAGCTCAATCTCCTATGTGCACTTTTCATGGTATAATGGATTTTTCCTATCAAATGCGAGATATGAGTTGGCCCAACTCCAAAGGGAGAGACCAGATCCAGAAAACTCTATTTTGGAGGGTTTCCGTGACCTGCGGGAACATAAATATGTGTTTCTTCTTCAAATTTGAGCTCTATCTGTAATTTTCACTTTTCATGGTATAAGGGATTTTTCCTAACATATGCAAGTTATGCCCTGGGCCAACTCCAAAGGGAAAGATCAGGTCCCAAAAACTCATGTTTTTTTGGGTTTCCGAGATCCGGGGGAACATGAATATGTCTTTGTTTTTCAAATTTGACCACTCTCTGCAATTTGCACTATTGATGATATAAGTGATTTTTCCTAAGAAATGTGAGATATGTCCTTGGCCAACTGCACAGGGACAGATCAGATCTGGCGAATTCATGTTTTTTTGCGCTTCCCTGAACCGCGGGAATATGAATATGTGTTTGTTTTTTGAATTTGAGCTCTATCTCCTATGTGCACTTTTCAAGGTATAATGGACTTTGACTAACAAATGCAAGATATGAGTTGGGCCAACTCCAAAGGGACAGATCAGATCCTAAATATTCATGTTTTTTGGGCTTCCCTGACCCAGGGGAATATGAATATGTGTTTTTTTTAGAATTTGAACTCTATCTCCTATGTTCACTTTTTATGGTATAATGGATTTTTCCTAAAAAATGCGAGATATTCATGTTCCTCCAAGTCAGGGAAACCCAAAAAAACATGAGTTTTTGGGATCTGATCTGTCCCTGAGGAGTTGGCCCTGGGCATAACTCGCATTTGTTTGGAAAAATCCCTTATACCATCAATCCTGGAAATTGGAGATAGAGCTCAAATTCGAAAAAGAAAGACAAATTCATGCTCTCCCGGGTCAGGCAAACCCAAAAAACCATGAGTTTTCAGGACCTGATCTTTCCCTGTGGAGTTTGCCACGGGCATAACTCGCATTTGTTAGGAAAAATCCCATATACCATGAAAAGTGCAAATTGCAAATAGAGCTCAAATTTGAAGAAGAAAGACATATTTAAGCTCCCCGGTTTCAGGGAAGCCAACCAAAAAAAGAGTTTTCTGGATCTGGTCTTTCCCTGTGGAGTAGGCCCAGGGCATATCTCACATTTCCTAGGAAAAATCACTTATACCATCAATAGTGCAAATTGCAGATAGAGCTAAAATTCAAAAAAGAAAGACATATTCATATTCCCCTGGGTCAGGGAAACCCAAAAAAACATGAGTTTTTGGGATGGGATGTGATCTGTCCCTTTTGAGTTGGCCCAGGGCATAACTTGCATATGTTAGGAAAAATCCCATATACCATGAAAAGTGCAAATTACAGATAGAGCTCAAATTTGAAGAAGAAACACATATTTATGTTCCCCCAGGTCAGGGGGAACGCTCTGGTCTTTCCCTTTCGAGTTGGCCCAACTGATATCTCGCATTTGTGAGGAAAAATCCGTTATATCATCAATCGTGCAAATTGCAGATAGAGCTCAAATTAGAAAAACAAAGATATATTCATATTCCCACGGTTCAGGGAAGCCCAAAAAAACATGAATTTTCCAGATCTCATCTGTCCTTGTGGAGTTGGCCTAGGACATATCTCGCATTTGTTAAGAAAAATACCTTATACCATCAATAGTGCAAATTGCAGATAGAGCTCGAATGTGAGCTCTATCCCGAATTTGCATGATTCATGGTATAAGGGATTTTTCCTAACAAATGCGAGATATGTCCTGGGCCAACTGCACAGGGACACATCAGATCACAAAAACCCATGTTTTTTTGGGTTTCCCTGACTTGGAGGAACATGAATATGTTTTTGTTTTTTGAATTTGACCTCTATCTGCAATTCGGAATATTGATGGTATAAGGGATTTTTCCTAACAAATGCATGATATACCTTGGGCCAACTCCACAGGGACAGATGAGAGCCCGAAAACTCATGTTTTTTTGGTTTTCCCTGACGGGGGAATATGAATATGTCTTTTTTTTTAATTTGAGCTCTATCTCCAACTTTCACTTTTCATCATATATGAGATTTTTCCTAACAAAAGCGAGTTATACCCCGGGCCATCTCCAAAGGGACAGATCAGATCCTAAATATTCATGTTTTTTGGGCTTCCCTAACCCAGGGGAATATGGATATGTGTTTGTTTTTCGAATTTGAGCTCTATCTCCTATGTGCACTTTTCAAGGTATAATGGATTTTTCCTAACAAATGCGAGATATGAGTTGGGCCAACTCCAAAGGGAGAGACCAGATCCAGAAAACTCTATTTTGGAGGGTTTCCATGACCTGCGGGAACATAAATATGTGTTTCTTCTTCAAATTTGAGCTCTATCTGTAATTTGCACTTTTCATGGTATATGGGATTTTTCCTAACATATGCAAGTTATGCCCTGGGCCAACTCCAAAGGGAAAGATCAGGTCCCGTGACCCGGGGGAACATGAATATGTCTTTGTTTTTCGAATTTGACCACTATCTGCAATTTGCACTATTGATGGTATAAGTGATTTTTCCTAAGAAATGTGAGATATGCCCTGGGCCAACTCCACAGGGAAATTTCTGATGCAGGAAACTCATGTTTTTTCGGTTTCCCTAACCCAGGGGAACATGAATATGTCTTTGTTTTTCGAATTTGAGCTCTATCTCCAATTTCCACTTTTCATGGTATATGGGATTTTTCCTAACATATGCGAGATATGCTCTGGGCCAACTCCACAGGGACATATCCGAACCAAAAAAATCATGTTTTTTTGGGCTTCCCTGAACCGGGGAACGTGAATATGTCTTTCTTTTTCGAATTTGAGCTCTATCTCCAATTTCCACTTTTCATGGATTTTTCCTAACAAATGTGAGTTATGCCATGTGTAAACTCCACAGGGACAGATCAGATCCCAGAAACTCATGTTTTTTTGGTTTCCCTGACCAGGGGGCACATGAATATGTCTTTGTTTTTCAAATTTGACGTCTATCTGCAATTTGCAATATTGATGGTACAAAGGGATTTTTCCTAACAAATGCGAGATATGCTCTGAGCCAACTCCACAGGGATAGATCAGATGCCGAAAACTCATGTTTTTTGGGTTTCCCTGACCCAGGGGAATATGAATATGTCTTTCTTTTTTGAATTTTAGCTCTATCTGCAATTTGCACTATTGATGGTATAAGTGATTTTTCCTAAGAAATGTGAGATATGCCCTGGGCCAACTCCACAGGGACAGATCAGATCCTGGAAACTCATGTTTTTTGGGCTTCCCTGACCCAGGGGAATATGAATATGTCTTTTTTTTTAATTTGAGCTCTATCTCCAACTTTCACTTTTCATCATATATGAGGTTTTTCCTAACAAAAGCGAGTTATACCCCGGGCCATCTCCAAAGGTACAGATCAGATCCTAAATATTCAAGTTTTTTGGGCTTCCCTGACCCAGGGGAATATGAATATGTGTTTGTGTTTCGCATTTGAGCTCAATCTCCTATGTGCACTTTTCATGGTATAATGGATTTTTCCTATCAAATGCGAGATATGAGTTGGCCCAACTCCAAAGGGAGAGACCAGATCCAGAAAACTCTATTTTGGAGGGTTTCCGTGACCTGCGGGAACATAAATATGTGTTTCTTCTTCAAATTTGAGCTCTATCTGTAATTTTCACTTTTCATGGTATAAGGGATTTTTCCTATCAAATGCGGGTTATGCCCTGGGCCAACTCCAAAGGGAAAGGTCAGATCCCAAAAACTCAAGTTTTTTGGGCTTCCTTGACCCAAAGGAACATGAATATGTGCTTGTTTTTCGAATTTGAGCTCTATCAGCAATTTGCACTATTGATGGAATAAGTGATTTTTCCTAACAAATGCGAGATATGCCCTGGGCCAACTCCAAAAAGACAGATTAGATCCAGGAAACTCATTTTTTTTGGGTTTCCCTTATCCAGGGGAATATGAATGTCTTTTTTTTAATTTGAGCTCTATCTCCAATTTTCACTTTACATCATATATGGGATTTTTCCTAACAAAATAAAGTTATACCCCAGGCCAAAGGGACAGATCAGATCCTAAATATTCATGTTTTTGGGCTTCCCTGACCCAGGGGAATATGAATATGTCTTTCTTTTTCGAATTTGAGCTCCATCTGCAATTTGCACTATTGTTGGTATAAGTGATTTTTCCTAAGAAATGTGAGATATGCTCTGGGCCAACTCCACAGGGAAAGATCTGATGCAGGAAACTCATGTTTTTTTCGGTTTCCCTAACCCAGGGGAACATGAATATGTCTTTGTTTTTCGAATTTGAGCTCTATCTCCAATTTCCACTTTTCATGGATTTTTCCTAACAAATGTGAGATATGCCCTGTGCCAACTCCACAGGGACAGATCAGATCCCAGAAACTCATATATTTTTGGGTTTCCCTAACCCGGGGGAACATGAATATGTCGTTGTTTTTCGAATTTTAGCTCTATTTGCAATTTGCACTTTTCATGGTATAAGGGATTTTTCCTAAGAAATGTGAGATATGCTCTGGGCCAACTCCACAGTGACAGATCAGATGCTGAAAACTCATGTTTTTGGGGTTTCCCTGACCCAGGGGAATATGAATATGTCTTTCTTTTTCGAATTTGAGCTCTATCTGCAATTTGCACTATTGATGGTATATGTGATTTTTCCTAAGAAATGTGAGATATGCCCTGGGCCAACTCCACAGGGACAGATCAGATCCAGGAAACTCATGTTTTTTGGTCTTCCCTGAACCGGGGAATGTGAATATGTCTTTCTTTTTCGAATTTGAGCTCTATCTCCAATTTCCACTTTTCATGGTATATGGGATTTTTCCTAACATATGCGAGATATGCTCTGGGCCAACTCCACAGGGACATATCCGAACCATAAAACTCATGTTTTTTGGGCTTCCTTGAACCGGGGAACGTGAATATGTCTTTCTTTTTCAAATTTGAGCTCTATCTGCAATTTGCAGTATTGATGGTATAAGTGGTTTTTCCTAAGAAATGCGAGTTATGCCCTGGGCCAACTCCAAAGGGAAAGATCAGATCCCAAAAACTCAAGTTTTTCTGGCTTCCTTGACCCAGGGGAACATGAATATGTGCTTGTTTTTCGAATTTGAGCTCTATCTACAATTTCCACTTTTCATGGATTTTTCCTAACAAATGTGAGTTACACCCTGTGGGACAGATCAGATCCCGGAAACTCACATTTTTTTTGGTTTCCCTGACCAGGGGGCACATGAATATGTCTTTTTTTTCAAATTTGACCTCTATCTGCAATTTGCAATATTGATGGTACAAGGGATTTTTCCTAACAAATGCGAGATATGCTCTAGGCCAACTCCACAGGGATAGATCAGATGCCGAAAACTCATGTTTTTTGGGTTTCCCTGACCCAGGGGAATATGAATATGTCTTTCTTTTTCGAATTTGAGCTCTATCTGCAATTTGCACTATTGATGGTATAAGTGATTTTTCCTAAGAAATGTGAGATATGCCCTGGGCCAACTCCACAGGGACAGATCAGATCCAGGAAACTCATGTTTTTTGGGTTTTCCTTACCCAGGGGAATATGAATATGTCTTTTTTTTTGAATTTGAGCTCTATCTCCAATTTTCACTTTTCATCATATATGGGATTTTTCCTAACAAAAGCGAGTTATACCCCAGGCCATGCCCAAAGGGACAGATCAGATCCTAAATATTCATGTTTTTTGGGCTTCCCTGACCCAGGGGAATATGAATATGTGTTTGTTTTTCGAATTTGAGCTCTATCTCCTATGTGCACTTTTCAAGCTATAATGGATTTTTCCTAACAAATGCGAGATATGAGTTGGGCCAACTCCAAAGGGAGAGACCAGATCCAGGAAACTCTTTTTTTGCAGGGTTTCCCTGACCCGGGGGAACGTAAATATGTGATTGTTATTCAAATTTCAGCTCTATCTGCACTTTTCATGGTATATGGGATTTTTCCAAACAAATGCGAGTTATGCCCAGGACCAACTCCACAGGGACAGATCAGATCCCAAAAACTCATGTTTTTTTGGGTTTCCCTGACCCAGGGGAACATGAATTTGTCTTTGTTTTTCGAATTTGATCTCTGTCTCCTATTTTTATGGTATAATGGATTTTTCCTAACAAATGCGAGGTATCAGTTGGGCCAACTCCAAAGGGAGAGACCAGATCCAGAAAACTCTTTTTTTGGAGGGTTTCCGTGACCTGGGGGAACATAAATATGTGTTTCTTCTTCAAATTTGAGCTCTATCTGTAATTTGCACTTTTCATGGTATATGGGATTTTTCCTAACATATGCAAGTTATGCCCTGGGCCAGCTCCAAAGGGAAAGACAGGTCCCAAAATCTCATGTTTCTTTGGGTTTCCGTGACCCGGGGGATAATGAATATGGGCTTGTTTTTCGAATTTGAGCTCTATCTGCAATTTGCACTTCTCATGGTATAAGGGATTTTTCCTAACAAATGCGTGTTATGCCCTTTCCCAACTCCAAAGGGACAGATCAGATCCCAAAAACTCACGTTTTTTACGGTTTCCCTAACCCAGGGGAGCATGAATACTTCTTTGTTTTTCGAATTTCACCTCTATCTGCAATTTGCAATATTGATGGTATAAGGGATTTTTCCTAAGAAATGTGAGATATGCCCTGGGCCAACTCCACAGGGAGAGATCAGATCAAGGAAACTAATGTTTTTTTGGTTTTCCCTGACTTGGGGGAATATGAATATGTCTTTCTTTTTCGAATTTGAGCTCTATCAGCAATTTGCACTATTGATGGAATAAGTGATTTTTCCTAACAAATGCGAGATATGCCCTGGGCCATCTCCAAAAAGACAGATGAGATCCCAAAAACTCAACTTTTTTGGGCTTCCCTGACCTAGGGGAACATGAATATGTGCTTGTTTTTCGAATTTGAGCTCTGTCTCCTATTTTTATGGTATAATGGATTTTTCCTAACAAATGCGAGGTATCAGTTGGGCCAACTCCAAAGGGAGAGAGCAGATCCAGAAAACTCTTTTTTTGGAGGGTTTCCCTGACCTTGGGGAACATAAATATGTGTTTCTTCTTCAAATTTGAGCTCTATCTGTAATTTGCACTTTTCATGGTATATGGGATTTTTCCTAACAAATGCAAGATATGCCATGCACAGGGAAAGATCAGGTCCCGAACATGAACATGTCTTTCTTTTTTGAATTTGAGCTCTATCTCCAATTTGCACGATTGATGGTATAAAGGATTTTTCCTAACAAATGCGAGATATCTGCTGGGCCAACTGCACAGGGACAGATAAGATCCAGAAAACTCATGTATTTTTGGGTTTCTTTGAGCCGACGGAACATGAATATGTCTCTGTTTTACGAATTTGAGCTTTATCTCCAATTTTCACTTCTCATGGTATAAAGGATTTTTCTTGACAAATTCGAGATATGCCGTGGCCAAACTCCAAAGGGACAGATCAGATTCCGAAAACTCATGTTTTTGTGGGCTTCCCTGACCCGGGAGAACATGAATATGTCTTTGTTTTTCGAATTTGACCTCTATCTGCAATTTTCAATATTGATGGTATAATGGATTTTTCCTAACAAATGCGAGTTATACCCTGGGCCAAGTCGAAAGGGACAGATCAGATCCTAAATATTCATGTTTTTTTGGGCTTCCCTAACCTAGGGGAATATGAATATGTGTTTGTTTTTCGAATTTCAAATTTGAACTAACTAACTATGTTCACTTTTCATGGTATAATGGATTTTTCCAAACAAATGCGAGATATGTCCTGGGCCAACTGTACAGGGACAGATAAGATCCAGAAAACTCATGTATTTTTGGGTTTCCCTAACCCGGGGGAACATGGATCTCTCTTTGTTTTTCGAATTTTATCTCTATCTGCAATTTGCACTTTTCATGATATAAGGGATTTTTCCTAACAAATGCGAGATATGCCCTGGGTCAACTACACAGGGACAGACCAGATCCAGAAAACTCTTTTTGGAGGGCTTCCCAGACCCGGGGGAACATTAATATGTGTTTGTTCTTCAAATTTGAGTTCAATCTGCAATTTGCACTTTTGATTGTATAAGGAATTTTTCGTAACAAATGCGAGATATGCTCTGGGCCAACTCCACAGGGACAGATCAGATGCTGGGTTTTTTGGGTTTCCCTGACCCAGGGGAATATGAATATGTCTTTCTTTTTTGAATTTGAGCTCTATCAGCAATTTGCACTATTGATGGAATAAGTGATTTTTCCTAACAAATGCGGGTTATGCCCTGGGCCAACTCCAAAGGGAAAGGTCAGATCCCAAAAACTCAAGTTTTTTGGGCTTCCTTGACCCAGGGGAACATGAATATGTGCTTGTTTTTCGAATTTGAGCTCTATCTGCAATTTGCACTTCTCATGGTATAAGGGATTTTTCCTAACAAATGCGTGTTATGCCCTGGGCCCACTCCACAGGAACAGACCAGATCCAGAAAACTCTTTTTTGTAGGGCTTCCCTGAAACGGGGGAACTTAAATATGTATTTGTTCTTCAAGTTTGAGCTCTATTTGGTACAGATCAGGTCCCGAAAACTCATGTTTTTTCCTAACAAATGCGAGATATGCCCTCAGCTAAATCCACAGGGACAGATCAGATCTGGAGAATTCATGTTTTTTTGGGCTTCCCTGAACCGGGGGAATATGAATATGTCTTTGTTTTTTGAATTTGAGCTCTATCTCCTATGTGCACTTTTCAAAGTATAATGGACTTTTACTAACAAATGCAAGATATGAGTTGGGCCAGCTCCAAAGGGACAGATCAGACCCTAAATATTCATGTTTTTTTGGACTTCCCTGACCCAGGGGAATATGAATATGTGGGTTTTTTTTAGAATTTGAACTCTATCTCCTATGTTCACTTTTTATGGTATAATGGATTTTTCCTAACAAATGCGAGATATCAGTTGGGCCAACTCCAAAGGGAGAGACCAGATCCAGAAAACTCTTTATTTGGAGGGTTTCCCTGACCTGGGGGAACATTAATATGTGTTTCTTCTTCAAATTTGAGCTATATCTCCAATTTTCACTTGTAATGGTATATGGTATTTTTCCTAACAAATGCGAGATATGCCCTCAGCTAACTCCACAGGGACAGATCAGATCTGGAGAATTCATGTATTTTTGGGCTTCCCTTAACTAGGGGAATATGAATATGTCTTTGGTTTTCGAATATGAGGTCTATCTCTTATGTGCAATTTTCCGGGTATATGGGATTTTTCCTAACAAATGCGAGTTATACCCTGGGCCATCTCCAAACGGACAGATCAGATCCTAAATATTCATGTTTTTTGGGCTTCCCTGACCCAGGGGAATATGAATATGTGTTTGTTTTTCGAATTTGAGCTCTATCTCCTATGTGCACTTTTCAAGGTATAATGGATTTTTCCTAAGAAATGCGAGATATGAGTTGGGCCAACTCCAAAGGGAGAGACCAGATCCAGAAAACTCTATTTTGGAGGGTTTCCGTGACCTGGGGGAACATAAATATGTGTTTCTTCTTCAAATTTGAGCTCTATCTGTAATTTGCACTTTTCATGGTATATGGGATTTTTCCTAACATATGCAAGTTATGCCCTGGGCCAACTCCAAAGGGAAAGACCAGGTCCCAAAAACTCATGTTTTTTTGGGTTTCCGAGACCCGGGGGAACATGAATATGTCTTTGTTTTTCGAATTTGACCACTATCTGCAATTTGCACTATTGATGATATAAGTGATTTTTCCTAAGAAATGTGAGATATGCTCTGGGCCAACTCCACAGGGAAAGATCTGATGCAGGAAACTCATGTTTTTTTCGGTTTCCCTAACCCAGGGGAACATGAATATGTCTTTGTTTTTCGAATTTGAGCTCTATCTCCAATTTCCACTTTTCATGGTATATGGGATTTTTCCTAACAAATGCGAGATATGCTCTAGGCCAACTCCACAGGGATAGATCAGATGCCGAAAACTCATGTTTTTTGGGCTTCCCTGACGGGGGAATATGAATATGTCTTTTTTTAAATTTGAGCTCTATCTCCAACTTTCACTTTTCATCATATATGAGATTTTTCCTAACAAAAGCGAGTTATACCCCGGACCATCTCCAAAGGGACAGATCAGATCCTAAATATTCATGTTTTTTTGCTCTTCCCTGACCGAGGGGAATATAAATATGTCTTTCTTTTTCGAATTTGAGCTCTATCTGCAATTTGCACTATTGATGGTATAATTGATTTTTCCTAAGAAATGTGAGATATGCCCTTGGCCAACTCCACAGGGACAGATAAGATCCAGGAAACTCATGTTTTTTGGGTTTTCCCTAACCCGGGGGAACATGAATTTGTCTTTGTTTTTCGAATTTTATCTCTGTCTCCTATTTTTATGATATAATGGATTTTTCCTAACAAATGCGAGGTATCAGTTGGGCCAACTCCAAAGGGAGAGACCAGATCCAGAAAACTCTTTATTTGGAGGGTTTCCCTGACCTGGGGGAACATAAATATGTCTTTGTTCTTCAAATTTGAGTTTAATCTGCAATTTGCACTTTTGATTCTATAAGGAATTTTTCCTAACAAATGCAAGATATGCTCTGGGCCAACTCCACAGGGACAGATCAGATGCTGGGTCTTTTGGGTTTCCCTGACCCAGGGGAATGTGAATATGTCTTTCTTTTTCGAATTTGAGCTCTATCAGCAATTTGCACTATTGATGGAATAAGTGATTTTTCCTAACAAATGTGAGATATGCCCTGGGCCAACTCCACAGGGATAGATCAGATGCCGAAAACTCATGTTTTTTGGGTTTCCCTGACGGGGGAATATGAATATGTCTTTTTTTTTAATTTGAGCTCTATCTCCAACTTTCACTTTTCATCATATATGAGAATTTGAGCTCTATCTGCAATTTGCACTATTGATGGTATAAGTGATTTTTCCTAAGAAATGTGAGATATGCCCTTGGCCAACTCCACAGGGACAGATAAGATCCAGGAAACTCATGTTTTTTGGGCTTCCCTGACCCAGGGGAATAGGAATATGTCTTTTTTTTTTAATTTGAGCTCTATCTCCAATTTTCACTTTTCATCATATATGGGATTTTTCCTAACAAAGATATGCCATGCGCCAACTGCACAGGGAAAGATCAGGTCCCGAACATGAATATGTCTTTGTTTTTCGAATTTGACCTCTATCTGCAATTTTCAATATTGATGGTATAATGGATTTTTCCTAACAAATGCAAGTTATACCCTGGGCCAAGTCTAAAGGGACAGATCAGATCCTAAATATTCATGTTTTTTGGGCTTCCCTGACGTAGGGGAATATGAATATGTGTTTGTTTTTCGAATTTCGAATTCGAACTAACTAACTATGTTCACTTTTCATGGTATAATGGATTTTTCCAAACAAATGCGAGATATGTCCTGGGCCAACTGCACAGGGACAGATAAGATCCAGAAAACTCATGTATTTTTGGGTTTCCCTAACCCGGGGGAACATGAATATGTCTTTGTTTTTCGAATTTGAGTTCAATCTGCAATTTGCACTTTTGATTTTATAAGGAATTTTTCCTAACAAATGCAACATATGCTCTGGGCCAACTCCACAGGGACAGATCAGATGCTGGGTTTTTTGGGTTTCCCTGACCCAGGGGAATATGAATATGTCTTTCTTTTTCGAATTTGAGCTCCATCAGCAATTTGCACTATTGATGGAATAAGTGATTTTTCCTAACAAATGCGAGATATGCCCTGGGCCAACTCCAAAAAGACAGATTAGATCCAGGAAGCTCATTTTTTTTGGGTTTTCCTTACCCAGGGGAATACGAATATGTCTTTTTTTTTTGAATTTGAGCTCTATCTCCAATTTTCACTTTACATCATATATGGGATTTTTCCTAACAAATGCGAGTTATACCCTGGGCCATCTCCAAAGGGACAGATCAGATCCTAAATATTCATGTTTTTTGGGCTTCCCTTACCCAGGGGAATATGAATATGTGTTTGTTTTTCGAATTTCAGCTCTATCTCCTATGTGCACTTTTCAAGGTATAATGGATTTCTCCTAAGAAATGCGAGATATGAGTTGGGCCAACTCCAAAGGGAGAGACCAGATCCAGAAAACTCTATTTTGGAGGGTTTCCGTGACCTGCGGGAACATAAATATGTGTTTCTTCTTCAAATTTGAGCTCTATCTGTAATTTGCACTTTTCATGGTATATGGGATTTTTCCTAACATATGCAAGTTATGCCCTGGGCCAACTCCAAAGGGAAAGATCAGGTCCCAAAAACTCATGTTTTTTTGGGTTTCCGAGACCCGGGGGAACATGAATATGTCTTTGTTTTTCGAATTTGACCACTATCTGCAATTTGCACTATTGATGATATAAGTGATTTTTCCTAAGAAATGTGAGATATGCTCTGGGCCAACTCCACAGGGAAAGATCTGATGCAGGAAACTCATGTTTTTTTCGGTTTCCCTAACCCAGGGGAACATGAATATGTCTTTGTTTTTCGAATTTGAGCTCTATCTCCAATTTCCACTTTTCATGGTATATGGGATTTTTCCTAACAAATGCGAGATATGCTCTGGGCCAACTCCACAGGGATAGATCAGATGCCGAAAACCCATGTTTTTTGGGCTTCCCTGACGGGGGAATATGAATATGTCTTTTTTTTTAATTTGACCTCTATCTCCAACTTTCACTTTTCATCATATATGAGATTTTTCCTAACAAAAGCGATTTATACCCCGGGCCATCTCCAAAGGGACAGATCAGATCCTAAATATTCATGTTTTTTTGCTCTTCCCTGACCCAGGGGAATATAAATATGTGTTTGTTTTTCGAATTTGAGTTCTATCTCCTATGTGCACTTTTCAAGCTATAATGCATTTTTCCTAACAAATGCGAGATATGAGCTGGGCCAACTCCAAAGGGAGAGACCAGATCCAGGAAACTCTTTTTTTGCAGTTTTTCCCTGATCCGGGGGAACATGAATATGTCTTTGTTTTTCGAATTTGAGCTCTATCTCCAATTTTCACTTGTCATGGTATATGGGATTTTTCCAAACAAATGCGAATTATGCCGAGGGCCAACTCCACAGGGACAGATCAGATCCCAAAAACTCATGTTTTTTCGGTTTCCCTAACCCGGAGGAACATGAATTTTTCTTTGTTTTTCGAATTTGATCTCTGTCTCCTATTTTTATGGTATAATGGATTTTTCCTAACAAATGCGAGGTATGAGTTTGGCCAACTCCAAAGGGAGAGACCAGATCCAGAAAACTCTTTTTTGGAGGGTTTCCCTGACCTGGGGGAACATAAATATGTGTTTCTTCTTGAAATTTGAGCTCTATCTGTAATTTGCACTTTTCATGGTATATGGCATTTTTCCACAGGAACAGACCAGATCCAGAAAACTCTTTTTGGAGGGCTTCCCAGACCCGGGGGAACATAAATATGCGTTTGTTCTTCAAATTTGAGTTCAATCTGCAATTTGCACTTTTGATTGTATAAGGAATTTTTCCTAACAAATGCAAGATATGCTCTGGGCCAACTCCACAGGGACAGATCAGATGCTGGGTTTTTGGGGTTTCCCTGACCCAGGGGAATATGAATATGTCTTTCTTTTTCGAATTTGAGCTCTATCAGCAATTTGCACCATTGATGGAATAAGTGATTTTTCGTAACAAATGTGAGTTATGCCCTGGGCCAACTCCAAAGGGAAAGATCAGATCCCAAAAACTCAAGTTTTTTGGGCTTCCTTGACCCAGGGGAAGATGAATATGTGCTTGTTTTTCGAATTTGAGCTCTATCTGCAATTTGCACTTCTCATGGTATAAGGGATTTTTCCTAACAAATGCGTGTTATGCCCTGGGCCCACTCCACAGGAACAGACCAGATCCAGAAAACTCTCTTTTTGTAGGGCTTCCCTGAAACGGGGGAACTTAAATATGTGTTTGTTCTTCAAGTTTGAGCTCTATTTGGTACAGATCAGGTCCCGAAAACTCATGTTTTTTCCTAAGAAATGCGAGACATGCCCTCAGCTAACTCCACAGGGACAGATCAGATCTGGAGAATTCATGTTTTTTTGGGCTTCCCTGAACAGGGGGAATATGAATATGTCTTTGTTTTTTGAATTTGAGCTCTATCTCTTATGTGCACTTTTCCTGGTATATGGGATTTTTCCTAACAAATGCGAGTTATACCCAGGGCCAACTCCAAAGGGACAGATCAGATCCTAAATATTCATGTTTGTTTGGGCTTCCCTGACCCAGGGGAATATGAATATGTGTTTCTTTTTCGAATTTGAACTCTATCTCCTATTTTTATAGTATAATGGATTTTTCCTAACAAATGCAAGATATGTCCTTGGCCAACTGCACAGGGACAGATCAGATCTGGAGAATTCATGTTTTTTGCGCTTCCCTGAACCGGGGGAATATGAA
Source organism: Vipera ursinii (assembly GCF_947247035.1). NCBI lineage: Eukaryota > Metazoa > Chordata > Lepidosauria > Squamata > Viperidae > Vipera > Vipera ursinii. The sequence continues at coordinate 26,067,485 of NC_139522.1, forward strand.
TATGTATTTTTTTTTAGAATTTGAACTCTATCTCCTATGTTCACTTTTTATGGTATAATGGATTTTTCCTAAGAAATGCGAGATATCAGTTGGGCCAACTCCAAAGGGAGAGACCAGATCCAGAAAACTCTTTATTTGGAGGGTTTCCCTGACCTGGGGAAACATAAATATGTGTTTCTTCTTCAAATTTGTGCTCTATCTCCAATTTTCACTTGTCATGGTATATGGTATTTTTCCTAACAAATGCGAGATATGCCCTCAGCTAACTCCACAGGGACAGATCAGATCTGGAGAATTCATGTTTTTTTGGGCTTCACTTAACTGGGGGAATATGAATATGTCTTTGTTTTTCAAATATGAGCTCTATCTCTTATGTGCACTTTTCCTGGTATATGAGATTTTTCCTAACAAATGCGAGTTATACCCTGGGCCAACTCCAAAGGGACAGATCAGATCCTAAATATTCAATTTTGGGGGGGGTTTCCCTGACCCGAGAGAACGTGAATATGTCTTTGTTCTTCAAATTTGAGCTCTATTTGCAATTTGCACGATTGATCGTATAAGGGATTTTTCCTAAGAAATGTGAGATATGTCCTGGGCCAACTGCACAGGGACACATCAGATCCCAAAAACTCATGTTCTTTTGGGTTTCCCTGACTTGGAGGAACATGAATATGTCTTTGTTTTTCGAATTTGACCTCTATCTGCAATTTGCAATATTGATGGTATAAGGGATTTTTCCGAACAAATGCACTATATGCCCCGGGCCAACTCCACAGGGACAGATGAGAGCCCGAAAACTCATGTTTTTTGGTTTTCCCTGACTTGGGGGAATATGAATATGTCTTTCTTTTTCGAATTTGAGCTCTATCTGCAATTTGCACTATTGATGGTATAAGGGATTTTTCCTAAGAAATGTGAGATATGCCCTGAGCCAACTCCACAGGGACAGATCTGATCAAGGAAACTAACATTTTTTTCGGTTTCCCTGACCTTGGGGAACATGAATATGTCTTTGTTTTTCGAATTTGAGCTTTATGTGCAATTTTAACTTTTCGTGGTAAATGGGATTTTTCCTAAAAAATGCGAGATATTCATGTTCCTCCAAGTCAGGGAAACCCAAAAAAACATGAGTTTTTGGGATCTGATCTGTCCCTGAGGAGTTGGCCCTGGGCATATCTCGCATTTGTTAGGAAAAATCCCTTATACAATCAATCCTGGAAATTGGAGATAGAGCTAAAATTCGAAAAAGAAAGACATATTCATGTTCTCCCGGGTCAGGGAAACCCAAAAAACCATGAGATTTCGGGACCTGATCTTTCCCTGTGGAGTTTGCCACGGGCATAACTCGCATTTGTTAGGAAAAATCCCATATACCATGAAAAGTGCAAATTGCAAATAGAGCTCAAATTTGAAGAACAAAGACATATTTAAGCTCCCCGGTTTCAGGGAAGCCAACCAAAAAAAGAGTTTTCTGGATCTGGTCTTTCCCTGTGGAATAGGCCCAGGGCATAACACGCATTTGTGAGGAAAAATCCCTTATACCATGAGAAGTGCAAATTGCAGATAGAGCTCCAATTTGAAAAAAAAGCACATATTCATGTTGCCCTTGGTTACGGAAATTGAAAAATCCAGGAGTTCCCTGGATCAGATCTTTCCCTGTGGAGTTGGACTAGGGCATATCTAACATTTCCTAGGAAAAATCCCTTATACCATCAATATTGCAAATTGCAGATAGAGGTCAAATTCAAAAAACAAAGACATATTCATGTTCCCCCGGGTCAGGGAAACCGAAAAAAACATGAGTTTTTGTGATGTGATCTGTCCCTTTGGAGTTTGCAAAGGGCATAACTTGCATATGTTAGGAGTTTTCTGGATCTTATCTGTCCCTGTGCAGTTGGCCCAGGACATATCTCGCATTTGTTAGGAAAAATCCCATATACCATGAAAAGTGCAAATAGGAGATCTAGCTCAAATTTGAAAAATAAAGACATATTCATGTTCCCCCGGGTCACAGAAACCCAAAAAAACATGAGTTTTTGGGATGGGATGGGATCTGTCCCTTTTGAGTTGACCCAGGGCATAACTTGCATATGTTAGGAAAAATCCCATATACCATGCAAAGTGCAAATTACAGATAGAGCTCAAATTTGAAGAAGAAACACATATTTATGTTCCCCCAGGTCAGGGGGAATGCTCTGGTCTTTCCCTTTGGAGTTGGCCCAACTGATATCTCGCATTTGTTAGGAAAAATCCGTTATACCATCAATCGTGCAAATTGCAGATAGAGCTCAAATTAGAAAAACAAAGATATATTCATATTCCCACGGTTCAGGGAAGCCCAAAAAAACATGAATTTTCCAGATCTCATCTGTCCTTGTGGAGTTGGCCTAGGACATATCTCGCATTTGTTAAGAAAAATACCTTATACCATCAATAGTGCAAATTGCAGATAGAGCTCGAATGTGAGCTCTATCTCGAATTTGCACGATTCATGGTATAAGGGTTTTTTCCTTACAAATGCGAGATATGTCCTGGGCCAACTGCACAGGGACACATCAGATCACAAAAACCCATGTTTTTTTGGGTTTCCCTGACTTGGAGGAACATGAATATGTTTTTGTTTTTTGAATTTGACCTCTATCTGCAATTCGGAATATTGATGGTTTAAGGGATTTTTCCTAACAAATGCATGATATACCCTGGGCCAACTCCACAGGGACAGATGAGAGCCCGAAAACTCATGTTTTTTTGGTTTTCCCTGACGGGGGAATATGAATATGTCTTTTTTTTTAAATTTGAGCTCTATCTCCAACTTTCACTTTTCATCATATATGAGATTTTTCCTAACAAAAGCGAGTTATACCCCGGGCCATCTCCAAAGGGACAGATCAGATCCTAAATATTCATGTTTTTTGGGCTTCCCTGACCCAGGGGAATATGAATATGTGTTTGTTTTTCGAATTTGAGCTCTGGGCCAAATCCACAGGGACATATCCGAACCAAAAAAATCATGTTTTTTTGGGCTTCCCTGAACCGGGGAACGTGAATATGTCTTTCTTTTTCGAATTTGAGCTCTATCTCTAATTTCCACTTTTCATGGTATAAGGGATTTTTCCTAACAAATGCGGGTTATGCCCTGGGCCAACTCCAAAGGGAAAGGTCAGATCCCAAAAACTCAAGTTTTTTGGGCTTCCTTGACCCAGGGGAACATGAATATGTGCTTGTTTTTCGAATTTGAGCTCTATCTGCAATTTGCAACTCCAAAGGGAAAGATCAGGTCCCAAAAACTCATGTTTTTTTGGGTTTCCGAGACCCGGGGGAACATGAATATGTCTTTGTTTTTCGAATTTGACCACTATCTGCAATTTGCACTATTGATGATATAAGTGATTTTTCCTAAGAAATGTGAGATATGCTCTGGGCCAACTCCACAGGGAAAGATCTGATGCAGGAAACTCATGTTTTTTTCGGTTTCCCTAACCCAGGGGAACATGAATATGTCTTTGTTTTTCGAATTTGAGCTCTATCTCCAATTTCCACTTTTCATGGTATATGGGATTTTTCCTATCAAATGCGAGATATGCTCTGGGCCAACTCCACAGGGATAGATCAGATGCCGAAAACCCATGTTTTTTGGGCTTCCCTGACGGGGGAATATGAATATGTCTTTTTTTAAATTTGAGCTCTATCTCCAACTTTCACTTTTCATCATATATGAGATTTTTCCTAACAAAAGCGATTTATACCCCGGGCCATCTCCAAAGGGACAGATCAGATCCTAAATATTCATGTTTTTTTGCTCTTCCCTGACCGAGGGGAATATAAATATGTCTTTCTTTTTCGAATTTGAGCTCTATCTGCAATTTGCACTATTGATGGTATAAGTGATTTTTCCTAAGAAATGTGAGATATGCCCTTGGCCAACTCCACAGGGACAGATAAGATCCAGGAAACTCATGTTTTTTGGGTTTTCCCTAATCCGAGGGAACATGAATTTGTCTTTGTTTTTCGAATTTTATCTCTGTCTCCTATTTTTATGATATAATGGATTTTTCCTAACAAATGCGAGGTATCAGTTGGGCCAACTCCAAAGGGAGAGACCAGATCCAGAAAACTCTTTATTTGGAGGGTTTCCCTGACCTGGGGGAACATAAATATGTGTTTGTTCTTCAAATTTGAGTTTAATCTGCAATTTGCACTTTTGATTGTATAAGGAATTTTTCCTAACAAATGCAAGATATGCTCTGGGCCAACTCCACAGGGACAGATCAGATGCTGGGTTTTTTGGGTTTCCCTGACCCAGGGGAATATGAATATGTCTTTCTTTTTCGAATTTGAGCTCTATCAGCAATTTGCACTATTGATGGAATAAGTGATTTTTCCTAACAAATGTGAGATATGCCCTGGGCCAACTCGACAGGGAGAGATCAGATCCGAAAAAGTCATTTTTGGGGGGGCTTCCCTGACCCGGTGGAACATAAATATGTCTTTGTTCTTCAAATTTGAGCTCTATCTGCAATTTGCACTTTTCATAGTATATGGGATTTTTCCTAACAAATGCGAGATATGCCATGGGCCAACTGCACAGGGACAGATGAGAGCCCGAAAACTCATGTTTTTTTGGTTTTCCCTGACGGGGGAATATGAATATGTCTTTTTTTTAATTTGAGCTCTATCTCCAACTTTCACTTTTCATCATATATGAGATTTTTCCTAACAAAAGTGAGTTATACCCCGGGCCATCTCCAAAGGGACAGATCAGATCCTAAATATTCATGTTTTTTGGGCTTCCCTGACCCAGGGTAATATGAATATGTGTTTGTTTTTCGAATTTGAGCTCTATCTCCTATGTGCACTTTTCAAGGTATAATGGATTTTTCCTAACAAATGCGAGATATGAGTTGGGCCAACTCCAAAGGGAGAGACCAGAACCAGAAAACTCTATTTTGGAGGGTTTCCGTGACCTGCGGGAACATAAATATGTGTTTCTTCTTCAAATTTGAGCTCTCTCTGTAATTTGCACTTTTCATGGTATATGGGATTTTTCCTAACATATGCAAGTTATGCCCTGGGCCAACTTCAAAGGGAAAGATCAGGTCCCAAAAACTCATGTTTTTTTGGGTTTCCGTGACCCGGGGGAACATGAATTGTTTTTCGAATTTGACCACTATCTGCAATTTGCACTATTGATGGTATAAGTGATTTTTAGTAAGAAATGTGAGATATGCCCTGGGCCAACTCCACAGGGAAAGATCTGATGCAGGAAACTCATGTTTTTTTCGGTTTCCCTAACCCAGGGGAAGATGAATATGTCTTTGTTTTTCGAATTTGAGCTCTATCTCCAATTTCCACTTTTCATGGTATATGGGATCTTTCCTAACATATGCGAGATATGCTCTGGGCCAACTCCACAGGGACATATCCGAACCAAAAAGCTCATGTTTTTTTGGGCTTCCCTGAACCGGGGAACGTGAATATGTCTTTCTTTTTCGAATTTGAGCTCTATCTCCGATTTCCACTTTTCATGGATTTTTCCTAACAAATGTGAGTTATGCCCTGTGCCAACTCCACAGGGACAGATCAGATCCCAGAAACTCATGTTTTTTTGGTTTATCTGACCAGGGGGCACATGAATATGTCTTTGTTTTTCAAATTTGACCTCTATCTGCAATTTCCAATATTGATGGTACAAGGGATTTTTCCTAACAAGTGCGAGATATGCTCTGGGCCAACTCCACAGGGACAGATCAGATGCTGGGTTTTTTGGGTTTCCCTGACCCAGGGGAATATGAATATGTCTTTCTTTTTCGAATTTGAGCTCTATCAGCAATTTGCACTATTGATGGTATAAGTGATTTTTCCTAAGAAATGTGAGATATGCCCTGGGCCAACTCCACAGGGACAGATCAGATCCTGGAAACTCATGTTTTTTGGGCTTCCCCGACCCAGGGGAATAGAAGTATGTCTTTTTTTTAATTTGAGCTCTATCTCCAATTTTCACTTTTCATTATATATGGGATTTTTCCTAACAAAAGCGAGTTATACCGCGGGCCATGTCCAAAGGGACAGATCAGATCCTAAATATTCATGTTTTTTTGCTCTTCCCTGACCCACGGGAATATGAATATGTGTTTGTTTTTCGAATTTGAGCTCTATCTGCAATTTGCAATATTGATGGTACAAAGGGATATTTCCTAACAAATGCGAGATATGCTCTGGGCCAACTCCACAGGGATAGATCAGATGCCGAAAACTCATGTTTTTTGCGTTTCCGTGACCCAGGGGAATATGAATATGTCTTTCTTTTTTGAATTTTAGCTCTATCTGCAATTTGCACTATTGATGGTATAAGTGATTTTTCCTAAGAAATGTGAGATATGCCAGGGCCAACTCCACAGGGACAGATCAGATCCAGGAAACTCATGTTTTTTGGGCTTCCCTGACCCAGGGGAATATGAATATATCTTTTTTTTTTAATTTGAGCTCTATCTCCAATTTTCACTTTTCATCATATATGGGATTTTTCCTAACAAATGCGAGTTATACCCCGGGCCATGTCCAAACGGACAGATCAGATCCTAAATATTCATGTTTTTTTGCTTTTCCCTGACCCAGGGGAATATGAATATGTGTTTGTTTTTCGAATTTGAGCTCTATCTCCTATGTGCACTTTTCAAGCTATAATGCATTTTTCCTAACAAATGCGAGATATGAGCTGGGCCAACTCCAAAGGGATAGACCAGATCCAGGAAACTCTTTTTTTTGCAGTTTTTCCCTGACCCGGGGGAACATAAATATGTGATTGTTATACAAATTTGAGCTCTATCTGCAATTTGCACTTTTCATGGTATATGGGATTTTTCCAAACAAATGCGAGTTATGCCGAGGGCCAACTGCACAGAGACAGATCAGATCCGAAAAACTCATGTTTTTTGGGGTTTCCCTAACGCGGGGGAACATGAATATGTCTTTGTTTTTCGAATTTGAGTTCAATCTGCAATTTGCACTTTTGATTTTCTAAGGAATTTTTCCTAACAAATGCAACATATGCTCTGGGCCAACTCCACAGGGACAGATCAGATGCTGGGTTTTTTGGGTTTCCCTGACCCACGGGAATATGAATATGTCTTTCTTTTTCGAATTTGAGCTCTATCAGCAATTTGCACTATTGATGGAATAAGTGATTTTTCCTAACATATGCAAGTTATGCCCTAGGCCAACTCCAAAGGGAAAGATCAGGTCCCAAAAACTCATGTTTTTGTGGGCTTCCCTGACCCGGGAGAACATGAATATGTCTTTGTTTTTCGAGTTTGACCTCTATCTGCAATTTTCAATATTGATGGTATAATGGATTTTTCCTAACAAATGCGAGTTATACCCTGGGCCAAGTCGAAAGGGACAGATCAGATCCTAAATATTCATGTTTTTTTTGGGCTTCCCTGACCTAGGGGAATATGAATATGTGTTTGTTTTTCGAATTTCAAATTTGAACTAACTAACTATGTTCACTTTTCATGGTATAATGGATTTTTCCAAACAAATGCGAGATATGTCCTGGGCCAACTGTACAGGGACAGATAAGATCCAGAAAACTCATGTATTTTTGGGTTTCCCTAACCCGGGGGAACATGGATCTCTCTTTGTTTTTCGAATTTTATCTCTATCTGCAATTTGCACTTTTCATGATATAAGGGATTTTTCCTAACAAATGCGAGATATGCCCTGGGTCAACTACACAGGGACAGACCAGATCCAGAAAACTCTTTTTGGAGGGCTTCCCAGACCCGGGGGAACATTAATATGTGTTTGTTCTTCAAATTTGAGTTCAATCTGCAATTTGCACTTTTGATTGTATAAGGAATTTTTCGTAACAAATGCGAGATATGCTCTGGGCCAACTCCACAGGGACAGATCAGATGCTGGGTTTTTTGGGTTTCCCTGACCCAGGGGAATATGAATATGTCTTTCTTTTTTGAATTTGAGCTCTATCAGCAATTTGCACTATTGATGGAATAAGTGATTTTTCCTAACAAATGCGGGTTATGCCCTGGGCCAACTCCAAAGGGAAAGGTCAGATCCCAAAAACTCAAGTTTTTTGGGCTTCCTTGACCCAGGGGAACATGAATATGTGCTTGTTTTTCGAATTTGAGCTCTATCTGCAATTTGCACTTCTCATGGTATAAGGGATTTTTCCTAACAAATGCGTGTTATGCCCTGGGCCCACTCCACAGGAACAGACCAGATCCAGAAAACTCTTTTTTGTAGGGCTTCCCTGAAACGGGGGAACTTAAATATGTATTTGTTCTTCAAGTTTGAGCTCTATTTGGTACAGATCAGGTCCCGAAAACTCATGTTTTTTCCTAACAAATGCGAGATATGCCCTCAGCTAAATCCACAGGGACAGATCAGATCTGGAGAATTCATGTTTTTTTGGGCTTCCCTGAACCGGGGGAATATGAATATGTCTTTGTTTTTTGAATTTGAGCTCTATCTCCTATGTGCACTTTTCAAAGTATAATGGACTTTTACTAACAAATGCAAGATATGAGTTGGGCCAGCTCCAAAGGGACAGATCAGACCCTAAATATTCATGTTTTTTTGGACTTCCCTGACCCAGGGGAATATGAATATGTGGGTTTTTTTTAGAATTTGAACTCTATCTCCTATGTTCACTTTTTATGGTATAATGGATTTTTCCTAACAAATGCGAGATATCAGTTGGGCCAACTCCAAAGGGAGAGACCAGATCCAGAAAACTCTTTATTTGGAGGGTTTCCCTGACCTGGGGGAACATTAATATGTGTTTCTTCTTCAAATTTGAGCTATATCTCCAATTTTCACTTGTAATGGTATATGGTATTTTTCCTAACAAATGCGAGATATGCCCTCAGCTAACTCCACAGGGACAGATCAGATCTGGAGAATTCATGTATTTTTGGGCTTCCCTTAACTAGGGGAATATGAATATGTCTTTGGTTTTCGAATATGAGCTCTATCTCTTATGTGCAATTTTCCGGGTATATGGGATTTTTCCTAACAAATGCGAGTTATACCCTGGGCCATCTCCAAACGGACAGATCAGATCCTAAATATTCATGTTTTTTGGGCTTCCCTGACCCAGGGGAACATGAATATGTGTTTGTTTTTCGAATTTGAGCTCTATCTCCTATGTGCACTTTTCAAGGTATAATGGATTTTTCCTAAGAAATGCGAGATATGAGTTGGGCCAACTCCAAAGGGAGAGACCAGATCCAGAAAACTCTATTTTGGAGGGTTTCCGTGACCTGGGGGAACATAAATATGTGTTTCTTCTTCAAATTTGAGCTCTATCTGTAATTTGCACTTTTCATGGTATATGGGATTTTTCCTAACATATGCAAGTTATGCCCTGGGCCAACTCCAAAGGGAAAGACCAGGTCCCAAAAACTCATGTTTTTTTGGGTTTCCGAGACCCGGGGGAACATGAATATGTCTTTGTTTTTCGAATTTGACCACTATCTGCAATTTGCACTATTGATGATATAAGTGATTTTTCCTAAGAAATGTGAGATATGCTCTGGGCCAACTCCACAGGGAAAGATCTGATGCAGGAAACTCATGTTTTTTTCGGTTTCCCTAACCCAGGGGAACATGAATATGTCTTTGTTTTTCGAATTTGAGCTCTATCTCCAATTTCCACTTTTCATGGTATATGGGATTTTTCCTAACAAATGCGAGATATGCTCTAGGCCAACTCCACAGGGATAGATCAGATGCCGAAAACTCATGTTTTTTGGGCTTCCCTGACGGGGGAATATGAATATGTCTTTTTTTAAATTTGAGCTCTATCTCCAACTTTCACTTTTCATCATATATGAGATTTTTCCTAACAAAAGCGAGTTATACCCCGGACCATCTCCAAAGGGACAGATCAGATCCTAAATATTCATGTTTTTTTGCTCTTCCCTGACCGAGGGGAATATAAATATGTCTTTCTTTTTCGAATTTGAGCTCTATCTGCAATTTGCACTATTGATGGTATAATTGATTTTTCCTAAGAAATGTGAGATATGCCCTTGGCCAACTCCACAGGGACAGATAAGATCCAGGAAACTCATGTTTTTTGGGTTTTCCCTAACCCGGGGGAACATGAATTTGTCTTTGTTTTTCGAATTTTATCTCTGTCTCCTATTTTTATGATATAATGGATTTTTCCTAACAAATGCGAGGTATCAGTTGGGCCAACTCCAAAGGGAGAGACCAGATCCAGAAAACTCTTTATTTGGAGGGTTTCCCTGACCTGGGGGAACATAAATATGTCTTTGTTCTTCAAATTTGAGTTTAATCTGCAATTTGCACTTTTGATTCTATAAGGAATTTTTCCTAACAAATGCAAGATATGCTCTGGGCCAACTCCACAGGGACAGATCAGATGCTGGGTCTTTTGGGTTTCCCTGACCCAGGGGAATGTGAATATGTCTTTCTTTTTCGAATTTGAGCTCTATCAGCAATTTGCACTATTGATGGAATAAGTGATTTTTCCTAACAAATGTGAGATATGCCCTGGGCCAACTCCACAGGGATAGATCAGATGCCGAAAACTCATGTTTTTTGGGTTTCCCTGACGGGGGAATATGAATATGTCTTTTTTTTTAATTTGAGCTCTATCTCCAACTTTCACTTTTCATCATATATGAGAATTTGAGCTCTATCTGCAATTTGCACTATTGATGGTATAAGTGATTTTTCCTAAGAAATGTGAGATATGCCCTTGGCCAACTCCACAGGGACAGATAAGATCCAGGAAACTCATGTTTTTTGGGCTTCCCTGACCCAGGGGAATAGGAATATGTCTTTTTTTTTTAATTTGAGCTCTATCTCCAATTTTCACTTTTCATCATATATGGGATTTTTCCTAACAAAGATATGCCATGCGCCAACTGCACAGGGAAAGATCAGGTCCCGAACATGAATATGTCTTTGTTTTTCGAATTTGACCTCTATCTGCAATTTTCAATATTGATGGTATAATGGATTTTTCCTAACAAATGCAAGTTATACCCTGGGCCAAGTCTAAAGGGACAGATCAGATCCTAAATATTCATGTTTTTTGGGCTTCCCTGACGTAGGGGAATATGAATATGTGTTTGTTTTTCGAATTTCGAATTCGAACTAACTAACTATGTTCACTTTTCATGGTATAATGGATTTTTCCAAACAAATGCGAGATATGTCCTGGGCCAACTGCACAGGGACAGATAAGATCCAGAAAACTCATGTATTTTTGGGTTTCCCTAACCCGGGGGAACATGAATATGTCTTTGTTTTTCGAATTTGAGTTCAATCTGCAATTTGCACTTTTGATTTTATAAGGAATTTTTCCTAACAAATGCAACATATGCTCTGGGCCAACTCCACAGGGACAGATCAGATGCTGGGTTTTTTGGGTTTCCCTGACCCAGGGGAATATGAATATGTCTTTCTTTTTCGAATTTGAGCTCCATCAGCAATTTGCACTATTGATGGAATAAGTGATTTTTCCTAACAAATGCGAGATATGCCCTGGGCCAACTCCAAAAAGACAGATTAGATCCAGGAAGCTCATTTTTTTTGGGTTTTCCTTACCCAGGGGAATACGAATATGTCTTTTTTTTTTGAATTTGAGCTCTATCTCCAATTTTCACTTTACATCATATATGGGATTTTTCCTAACAAATGCGAGTTATACCCTGGGCCATCTCCAAAGGGACAGATCAGATCCTAAATATTCATGTTTTTTGGGCTTCCCTTACCCAGGGGAATATGAATATGTGTTTGTTTTTCGAATTTCAGCTCTATCTCCTATGTGCACTTTTCAAGGTATAATGGATTTTTCCTAAGAAATGCGAGATATGAGTTGGGCCAACTCCAAAGGGAGAGACCAGATCCAGAAAACTCTATTTTGGAGGGTTTCCGTGACCTGCGGGAACATAAATATGTGTTTCTTCTTCAAATTTGAGCTCTATCTGTAATTTGCACTTTTCATGGTATATGGGATTTTTCCTAACATATGCAAGTTATGCCCTGGGCCAACTCCAAAGGGAAAGATCAGGTCCCAAAAACTCATGTTTTTTTGGGTTTCCGAGACCCGGGGGAACATGAATATGTCTTTGTTTTTCGAATTTGACCACTATCTGCAATTTGCACTATTGATGATATAAGTGATTTTTCCTAAGAAATGTGAGATATGCTCTGGGCCAACTCCACAGGGAAAGATCTGATGCAGGAAACTCATGTTTTTTTCGGTTTCCCTAACCCAGGGGAACATGAATATGTCTTTGTTTTTCGAATTTGAGCTCTATCTCCAATTTCCACTTTTCATGGTATATGGGATTTTTCCTAACAAATGCGAGATATGCTCTGGGCCAACTCCACAGGGATAGATCAGATGCCGAAAACCCATGTTTTTTGGGCTTCCCTGACGGGGGAATATGAATATGTCTTTTTTTTTAATTTGACCTCTATCTCCAACTTTCACTTTTCATCATATATGAGATTTTTCCTAACAAAAGCGATTTATACCCCGGGCCATCTCCAAAGGGACAGATCAGATCCTAAATATTCATGTTTTTTTGCTCTTCCCTGACCCAGGGGAATATAAATATGTGTTTGTTTTTCAAATTTGAGTTCTATCTCCTATGTGCACTTTTCAAGCTATAATGCATTTTTCCTAACAAATGCGAGATATGAGCTGGGCCAACTCCAAAGGGAGAGACCAGATCCAGGAAACTCTTTTTTTGCAGTTTTTCCCTGATCCGGGGGAACATGAATATGTCTTTGTTTTTCGAATTTGAGCTCTATCTCCAATTTTCACTTGTCATGGTATATGGGATTTTTCCAAACAAATGCGAATTATGCCGAGGGCCAACTCCACAGGGACAGATCAGATCCCAAAAACTCATGTTTTTTCGGTTTCCCTAACCCGGAGGAACATGAATTTTTCTTTGTTTTTCGAATTTGATCTCTGTCTCCTATTTTTATGGTATAATGGATTTTTCCTAACAAATGCGAGGTATGAGTTTGGCCAACTCCAAAGGGAGAGACCAGATCCAGAAAACTCTTTTTTGGAGGGTTTCCCTGACCTGGGGGAACATAAATATGTGTTTCTTCTTGAAATTTGAGCTCTATCTGTAATTTGCACTTTTCATGGTATATGGCATTTTTCCACAGGAACAGACCAGATCCAGAAAACTCTTTTTGGAGGGCTTCCCAGACCCGGGGGAACATAAATATGCGTTTGTTCTTCAAATTTGAGTTCAATCTGCAATTTGCACTTTTGATTGTATAAGGAATTTTTCCTAACAAATGCAAGATATGCTCTGGGCCAACTCCACAGGGACAGATCAGATGCTGGGTTTTTGGGGTTTCCCTGACCCAGGGGAATATGAATATGTCTTTCTTTTTCGAATTTGAGCTCTATCAGCAATTTGCACCATTGATGGAATAAGTGATTTTTCGTAACAAATGTGAGTTATGCCCTGGGCCAACTCCAAAGGGAAAGATCAGATCCCAAAAAATCAAGTTTTTTGGGCTTCCTTGACCCAGGGGAAGATGAATATGTGCTTGTTTTTCGAATTTGAGCTCTATCTGCAATTTGCACTTCTCATGGTATAAGGGATTTTTCCTAACAAATGCGTGTTATGCCCTGGGCCCACTCCACAGGAACAGACCAGATCCAGAAAACTCTCTTTTTGTAGGGCTTCCCTGAAACGGGGGAACTTAAATATGTGTTTGTTCTTCAAGTTTGAGCTCTATTTGGTACAGATCAGGTCCCGAAAACTCATGTTTTTTCCTAAGAAATGCGAGACATGCCCTCAGCTAACTCCACAGGGACAGATCAGATCTGGAGAATTCATGTTTTTTTGGGCTTCCCTGAACAGGGGGAATATGAATATGTCTTTGTTTTTTGAATTTGAGCTCTATCTCTTATGTGCACTTTTCCTGGTATATGGGATTTTTCCTAACAAATGCGAGTTATACCCAGGGCCAACTCCAAAGGGACAGATCAGATCCTAAATATTCATGTTTGTTTGGGCTTCCCTGACCCAGGGGAATATGAATATGTGTTTCTTTTTCGAATTTGAACTCTATCTCCTATTTTTATAGTATAATGGATTTTTCCTAACAAATGCAAGATATGTCCTTGGCCAACTGCACAGGGACAGATCAGATCTGGAGAATTCATGTTTTTTGCGCTTCCCTGAACCGGGGGAATATGAATATGTATTTTTTTTTAGAATTTGAACTCTATCTCCTATGTTCACTTTTTATGGTATAATGGATTTTTCCTAACAAATGCGAGATATCAGTTGGGCCAACTCCAAAGGGAGAGACCAGATCCAGAAAACTCTTTATTTGGAGGGTTTCCCTGACCTGGGGAAACATAAATATGTGTTTCTTCTTCAAATTTGTGCTCTATCTCCAATTTTCACTTGTCATGGTATATGGTATTTTTCCTAACAAATGCGAGATATGCCCTCAGCTAACTCCACAGGGACAGATCAGATCTGGAGAATTCATGTTTTTTTGGGCTTCACTTAACTGGGGGAATATGAATATGTCTTTGTTTTTCAAATATGAGCTCTATCTCTTATGTGCACTTTTCCTGGTATATGAGATTTTTCCTAACAAATGCGAGTTATACCCTGGGCCAACTCCAAAGGGACAGATCAGATCCTAAATATTCAATTTTGGGGGGGGTTTCCCTGACCCGAGAGAACGTGAATATGTCTTTGTTCTTCAAATTTGAGCTCTATTTGCAATTTGCACGATTGATCGTATAAGGGATTTTTCCTAAGAAATGTGAGATATGTCCTGGGCCAACTGCACAGGGACACATCAGATCCCAAAAACTCATGTTCTTTTGGGTTTCCCTGACTTGGAGGAACATGAATATGTCTTTGTTTTTCGAATTTGACCTCTATCTGCAATTTGCAATATTGATGGTATAAGGGATTTTTCCGAACAAATGCACTATATGCCCCGGGCCAACTCCACAGGGACAGATGAGAGCCCGAAAACTCATGTTTTTTGGTTTTCCCTGACTTGGGGGAATATGAATATGTCTTTCTTTTTTGAATTTGAGCTCTATCTGCAATTTGCACTATTGATGGTATAAGGGATTTTTCCTAAGAAATGTGAGATATGCCCTGAGCCAACTCCACAGGGACAGATCTGATCAAGGAAACTAACATTTTTTTCGGTTTCCCTGACCTTGGGGAACATGAATATGTCTTTGTTTTTCGAATTTGAGCTTTATGTGCAATTTTAACTTTTCGTGGTAAATGGGATTTTTCCTAAAAAATGCGAGATATTCATGTTCCTCCAAGTCAGGGAAACCCAAAAAAACATGAGTTTTTGGGATCTGATCTGTCCCTGAGGAGTTGGCCCTGGGCATATCTCGCATTTGTTAGGAAAAATCCCTTATACAATCAATCCTGGAAATTGGAGATAGAGCTAAAATTCGAAAAAGAAAGACATATTCATGTTCTCCCGGGTCAGGGAAACCCAAAAAACCATGAGATTTCGGGACCTGATCTTTCCCTGTGGAGTTTGCCACGGGCATAACTCGCATTTGTTAGGAAAAATCCCATATACCATGAAAAGTGCAAATTGCAAATAGAGCTCAAATTTGAAGAACAAAGACATATTTAAGCTCCCCGGTTTCAGGGAAGCCAACCAAAAAAAGAGTTTTCTGGATCTGGTCTTTCCCTGTGGAATAGGCCCAGGGCATAACACGCATTTGTGAGGAAAAATCCCTTATACCATGAGAAGTGCAAATTGCAGATAGAGCTCCAATTTGAAAAAAAAGCACATATTCATGTTGCCCTTGGTTACGGAAATTGAAAAATCCAGGAGTTCCCTGGATCAGATCTTTCCCTGTGGAGTTGGACTAGGGCATATCTAACATTTCCTAGGAAAAATCCCTTATACCATCAATATTGCAAATTGCAGATAGAGGTCAAATTCAAAAAACAAAGACATATTCATGTTCCCCCGGGTCAGGGAAACCGAAAAAAACATGAGTTTTTGTGATGTGATCTGTCCCTTTGGAGTTTGCAAAGGGCATAACTTGCATATGTTAGGAGTTTTCTGGATCTTATCTGTCCCTGTGCAGTTGGCCCAGGACATATCTCGCATTTGTTAGGAAAAATCCCATATACCATGAAAAGTGCAAATAGGAGATCTAGCTCAAATTTGAAAAATAAAGACATATTCATGTTCCCCCGGGTCACAGAAACCCAAAAAAACATGAGTTTTTGGGATGGGATGGGATCTGTCCCTTTTGAGTTGACCCAGGGCATAACTTGCATATGTTAGGAAAAATCCCATATACCATGCAAAGTGCAAATTACAGATAGAGCTCAAATTTGAAGAAGAAACACATATTTATGTTCCCCCAGGTCAGGGGGAATGCTCTGGTCTTTCCCTTTGGAGTTGGCCCAACTGATATCTCGCATTTGTTAGGAAAAATCCGTTATACCATCAATCGTGCAAATTGCAGATAGAGCTCAAATTAGAAAAACAAAGATATATTCATATTCCCACGGTTCAGGGAAGCCCAAAAAAACATGAATTTTCCAGATCTCATCTGTCCTTGTGGAGTTGGCCTAGGACATATCTCGCATTTGTTAAGAAAAATACCTTATACCATCAATAGTGCAAATTGCAGATAGAGCTCGAATGTGAGCTCTATCTCGAATTTGCACGATTCATGGTATAAGGGTTTTTTCCTTACAAATGCGAGATATGTCCTGGGCCAACTGCACAGGGACACATCAGATCACAAAAACCCATGTTTTTTTGGGTTTCCCTGACTTGGAGGAACATGAATATGTTTTTGTTTTTTGAATTTGACCTCTATCTGCAATTCGGAATATTGATGGTTTAAGGGATTTTTCCTAACAAATGCATGATATACCCTGGGCCAACTCCACAGGGACAGATGAGAGCCCGAAAACTCATGTTTTTTTGGTTTTCCCTGACGGGGGAATATGAATATGTCTTTTTTTTTAAATTTGAGCTCTATCTCCAACTTTCACTTTTCATCATATATGAGATTTTTCCTAACAAAAGCGAGTTATACCCCGGGCCATCTCCAAAGGGACAGATCAGATCCTAAATATTCATGTTTTTTGGGCTTCCCTGACCCAGGGGAATATGAATATGTGTTTGTTTTTCGAATTTGAGCTCTGGGCCAAATCCACAGGGACATATCCGAACCAAAAAAATCATGTTTTTTTGGGCTTCCCTGAACCGGGGAACGTGAATATGTCTTTCTTTTTCGAATTTGAGCTCTATCTCTAATTTCCACTTTTCATGGTATAAGGGATTTTTCCTAACAAATGCGGGTTATGCCCTGGGCCAACTCCAAAGGGAAAGGTCAGATCCCAAAAACTCAAGTTTTTTGGGCTTCCTTGACCCAGGGGAACATGAATATCTGCTTGTTTTTCGAATTTGAGCTCTATCTGCAATTTGCAACTCCAAAGGGAAAGATCAGGTCCCAAAAACTCATGTTTTTTTGGGTTTCCGAGACCCGGGGGAACATGAATATGTCTTTGTTTTTCGAATTTGACCACTATCTGCAATTTGCACTATTGATGATATAAGTGATTTTTCCTAAGAAATGTGAGATATGCTCTGGGCCAACTCCACAGGGAAAGATCTGATGCAGGAAACTCATGTTTTTTTCGGTTTCCCTAACCCAGGGGAACATGAATATGTCTTTGTTTTTCGAATTTGAGCTCTATCTCCAATTTCCACTTTTCATGGTATATGGGATTTTTCCTATCAAATGCGAGATATGCTCTGGGCCAACTCCACAGGGATAGATCAGATGCCGAAAACCCATGTTTTTTGGGCTTCCCTGACGGGGGAATATGAATATGTCTTTTTTTAAATTTGAGCTCTATCTCCAACTTTCACTTTTCATCATATATGAGATTTTTCCTAACAAAAGCGATTTATACCCCGGGCCATCTCCAAAGGGACAGATCAGATCCTAAATATTCATGTTTTTTTGCTCTTCCCTGACCGAGGGGAATATAAATATGTCTTTCTTTTTCGAATTTGAGCTCTATCTGCAATTTGCACTATTGATGGTATAAGTGATTTTTCCTAAGAAATGTGAGATATGCCCTTGGCCAACTCCACAGGGACAGATAAGATCCAGGAAACTCATGTTTTTTGGGTTTTCCCTAATCCGAGGGAACATGAATTTGTCTTTGTTTTTCGAATTTTATCTCTGTCTCCTATTTTTATGATATAATGGATTTTTCCTAACAAATGCGAGATATCAGTTGGGCCAACTCCAAAGGGAGAGACCAGATCCAGAAAACTCTTTATTTGGAGGGTTTCCCTGACCTGGGGGAACATAAATATGTGTTTGTTCTTCAAATTTGAGTTTAATCTGCAATTTGCACTTTTGATTGTATAAGGAATTTTTCCTAACAAATGCAAGATATGCTCTGGGCCAACTCCACAGGGACAGATCAGATGCTGGGTTTTTTGGGTTTCCCTGACCCAGGGGAATATGAATATGTCTTTCTTTTTCGAATTTGAGCTCTATCAGCAATTTGCACTATTGATGGAATAAGTGATTTTTCCTAACAAATGTGAGATATGCCCTGGGCCAACTCGACAGGGAGAGATCAGATCCGAAAAAGTCATTTTTGGGGGGGCTTCCCTGACCCGGTGGAACATAAATATGTCTTTGTTCTTCAAATTTGAGCTCTATCTGCAATTTGCACTTTTCATAGTATATGGGATTTTTCCTAACAAATGCGAGATATGCCATGGGCCAACTGCACAGGGACAGATGAGAGCCCGAAAACTCATGTTTTTTTGGTTTTCCCTGACGGGGGAATATGAATATGTCTTTTTTTTAATTTGAGCTCTATCTCCAACTTTCACTTTTCATCATATATGAGATTTTTCCTAACAAAAGTGAGTTATACCCCGGGCCATCTCCAAAGGGACAGATCAGATCCTAAATATTCATGTTTTTTGGGCTTCCCTGACCCAGGGTAATATGAATATGTGTTTGTTTTTCGAATTTGAGCTCTATCTCCTATGTGCACTTTTCAAGGTATAATGGATTTTTCCTAACAAATGCGAGATATGAGTTGGGCCAACTCCAAAGGGAGAGACCAGAACCAGAAAACTCTATTTTGGAGGGTTTCCGTGACCTGCGGGAACATAAATATGTGTTTCTTCTTCAAATTTGAGCTCTCTCTGTAATTTGCACTTTTCATGGTATATGGGATTTTTCCTAACATATGCAAGTTATGCCCTGGGCCAACTTCAAAGGGAAAGATCAGGTCCCAAAAACTCATGTTTTTTTGGGTTTCCGTGACCCGGGGGAACATGAATTGTTTTTCGAATTTGACCACTATCTGCAATTTGCACTATTGATGGTATAAGTGATTTTTAGTAAGAAATGTGAGATATGCCCTGGGCCAACTCCACAGGGAAAGATCTGATGCAGGAAACTCATGTTTTTTTCGGTTTCCCTAACCCAGGGGAAGATGAATATGTCTTTGTTTTTCGAATTTGAGCTCTATCTCCAATTTCCACTTTTCATGGTATATGGGATCTTTCCTAACATATGCGAGATATGCTCTGGGCCAACTCCACAGGGACATATCCGAACCAAAAAGCTCATGTTTTTTTGGGCTTCCCTGAACCGGGGAACGTGAATATGTCTTTCTTTTTCGAATTTGAGCTCTATCTCCGATTTCCACTTTTCATGGATTTTTCCTAACAAATGTGAGTTATGCCCTGTGCCAACTCCACAGGGACAGATCAGATCCCAGAAACTCATGTTTTTTTGGTTTATCTGACCAGGGGGCACATGAATATGTCTTTGTTTTTCAAATTTGACCTCTATCTGCAATTTCCAATATTGATGGTACAAGGGATTTTTCCTAACAAGTGCGAGATATGCTCTGGGCCAACTCCACAGGGACAGATCAGATGCTGGGTTTTTTGGGTTTCCCTGACCCAGGGGAATATGAATATGTCTTTCTTTTTCGAATTTGAGCTCTATCAGCAATTTGCACTATTGATGGTATAAGTGATTTTTCCTAAGAAATGTGAGATATGCCCTGGGCCAACTCCACAGGGACAGATCAGATCCTGGAAACTCATGTTTTTTGGGCTTCCCCGACCCAGGGGAATAGAAGTATGTCTTTTTTTTAATTTGAGCTCTATCTCCAATTTTCACTTTTCATTATATATGGGATTTTTCCTAACAAAAGCGAGTTATACCGCGGGCCATGTCCAAAGGGACAGATCAGATCCTAAATATTCATGTTTTTTTGCTCTTCCCTGACCCACGGGAATATGAATATGTGTTTGTTTTTCGAATTTGAGCTCTATCTGCAATTTGCAATATTGATGGTACAAAGGGATATTTCCTAACAAATGCGAGATATGCTCTGGGCCAACTCCACAGGGATAGATCAGATGCCGAAAACTCATGTTTTTTGCGTTTCCGTGACCCAGGGGAATATGAATATGTCTTTCTTTTTTGAATTTTAGCTCTATCTGCAATTTGCACTATTGATGGTATAAGTGATTTTTCCTAAGAAATGTGAGATATGCCAGGGCCAACTCCACAGGGACAGATCAGATCCAGGAAACTCATGTTTTTTGGGCTTCCCTGACCCAGGGGAATATGAATATATCTTTTTTTTTTAATTTGAGCTCTATCTCCAATTTTCACTTTTCATCATATATGGGATTTTTCCTAACAAATGCGAGTTATACCCCGGGCCATGTCCAAACGGACAGATCAGATCCTAAATATTCATGTTTTTTTGCTTTTCCCTGACCCAGGGGAATATGAATATGTGTTTGTTTTTCGAATTTGAGCTCTATCTCCTATGTGCACTTTTCAAGCTATAATGCATTTTTCCTAACAAATGCGAGATATGAGCTGGGCCAACTCCAAAGGGATAGACCAGATCCAGGAAACTCTTTTTTTTGCAGTTTTTCCCTGACCCGGGGGAACATAAATATGTGATTGTTATACAAATTTGAGCTCTATCTGCAATTTGCACTTTTCATGGTATATGGGATTTTTCCAAACAAATGCGAGTTATGCCGAGGGCCAACTGCACAGAGACAGATCAGATCCGAAAAACTCATGTTTTTTGGGGTTTCCCTAACGCGGGGGAACATGAATATGTCTTTGTTTTTCGAATTTGAGTTCAATCTGCAATTTGCACTTTTGATTTTCTAAGGAATTTTTCCTAACAAATGCAACATATGCTCTGGGCCAACTCCACAGGGACAGATCAGATGCTGGGTTTTTTGGGTTTCCCTGACCCACGGGAATATGAATATGTCTTTCTTTTTCGAATTTGAGCTCTATCAGCAATTTGCACTATTGATGGAATAAGTGATTTTTCCTAACATATGCAAGTTATGCCCTAGGCCAACTCCAAAGGGAAAGATCAGGTCCCAAAAACTCATGTTTTTGTGGGCTTCCCTGACCCGGGAGAACATGAATATGTCTTTGTTTTTCGAGTTTGACCTCTATCTGCAATTTTCAATATTGATGGTATAATGGATTTTTCCTAACAAATGCGAGTTATACCCTGGGCCAAGTCGAAAGGGACAGATCAGATCCTAAATATTCATGTTTTTTTTGGGCTTCCCTGACCTAGGGGAATATGAATATGTGTTTGTTTTTCGAATTTCAAATTTGAACTAACTAACTATGTTCACTTTTCATGGTATAATGGATTTTTCCAAACAAATGCGAGATATGTCCTGGGCCAACTGTACAGGGACAGATAAGATCCAGAAAACTCATGTATTTTTGGGTTTCCCTAACCCGGGGGAACATGGATCTCTCTTTGTTTTTCGAATTTTATCTCTATCTGCAATTTGCACTTTTCATGATATAAGGGATTTTTCCTAACAAATGCGAGATATGCCCTGGGTCAACTACACAGGGACAGACCAGATCCAGAAAACTCTTTTTGGAGGGCTTCCCAGACCCGGGGGAACATTAATATGTGTTTGTTCTTCAAATTTGAGTTCAATCTGCAATTTGCACTTTTGATTGTATAAGGAATTTTTCGTAACAAATGCGAGATATGCTCTGGGCCAACTCCACAGGGACAGATCAGATGCTGGGTTTTTTGGGTTTCCCTGACCCAGGGGAATATGAATATGTCTTTCTTTTTTGAATTTGAGCTCTATCAGCAATTTGCACTATTGATGGAATAAGTGATTTTTCCTAACAAATGCGGGTTATGCCCTGGGCCAACTCCAAAGGGAAAGGTCAGATCCCAAAAACTCAAGTTTTTTGGGCTTCCTTGACCCAGGGGAACATGAATATGTGCTTGTTTTTCGAATTTGAGCTCTATCTGCAATTTGCACTTCTCATGGTATAAGGGATTTTTCCTAACAAATGCGTGTTATGCCCTGGGCCCACTCCACAGGAACAGACCAGATCCAGAAAACTCTTTTTTGTAGGGCTTCCCTGAAACGGGGGAACTTAAATATGTATTTGTTCTTCAAGTTTGAGCTCTATTTGGTACAGATCAGGTCCCGAAAACTCATGTTTTTTCCTAACAAATGCGAGATATGCCCTCAGCTAAATCCACAGGGACAGATCAGATCTGGAGAATTCATGTTTTTTTGGGCTTCCCTGAACCGGGGGAATATGAATATGTCTTTGTTTTTTGAATTTGAGCTCTATCTCCTATGTGCACTTTTCAAAGTATAATGGACTTTTACTAACAAATGCAAGATATGAGTTGGGCCAGCTCCAAAGGGACAGATCAGACCCTAAATATTCATGTTTTTTTGGACTTCCCTGACCCAGGGGAATATGAATATGTGGGTTTTTTTTAGAATTTGAACTCTATCTCCTATGTTCACTTTTTATGGTATAATGGATTTTTCCTAACAAATGCGAGATATCAGTTGGGCCAACTCCAAAGGGAGAGACCAGATCCAGAAAACTCTTTATTTGGAGGGTTTCCCTGACCTGGGGGAACATTAATATGTGTTTCTTCTTCAAATTTGAGCTATATCTCCAATTTTCACTTGTAATGGTATATGGTATTTTTCCTAACAAATGCGAGATATGCCCTCAGCTAACTCCACAGGGACAGATCAGATCTGGAGAATTCATGTATTTTTGGGCTTCCCTTAACTAGGGGAATATGAATATGTCTTTGGTTTTCGAATATGAGCTCTATCTCTTATGTGCAATTTTCCGGGTATATGGGATTTTTCCTAACAAATGCGAGTTATACCCTGGGCCATCTCCAAACGGACAGATCAGATCCTAAATATTCATGTTTTTTGGGCTTCCCTGACCCAGGGGAATATGAATATGTGTTTGTTTTTCGAATTTGAGCTCTATCTCCTATGTGCACTTTTCAAGGTATAATGGATTTTTCCTAAGAAATGCGAGATATGAGTTGGGCCAACTCCAAAGGGAGAGACCAGATCCAGAAAACTCTATTTTGGAGGGTTTCCGTGACCTGGGGGAACATAAATATGTGTTTCTTCTTCAAATTTGAGCTCTATCTGTAATTTGCACTTTTCATGGTATATGGGATTTTTCCTAACATATGCAAGTTATGCCCTGGGCCAACTCCAAAGGGAAAGACCAGGTCCCAAAAACTCATGTTTTTTTGGGTTTCCGAGACCCGGGGGAACATGAATATGTCTTTGTTTTTCGAATTTGACCACTATCTGCAATTTGCACTATTGATGATATAAGTGATTTTTCCTAAGAAATGTGAGATATGCTCTGGGCCAACTCCACAGGGAAAGATCTGATGCAGGAAACTCATGTTTTTTTCGGTTTCCCTAACCCAGGGGAACATGAATATGTCTTTGTTTTTCGAATTTGAGCTCTATCTCCAATTTCCACTTTTCATGGTATATGGGATTTTTCCTAACAAATGCGAGATATGCTCTAGGCCAACTCCACAGGGATAGATCAGATGCCGAAAACTCATGTTTTTTGGGCTTCCCTGACGGGGGAATATGAATATGTCTTTTTTTAAATTTGAGCTCTATCTCCAACTTTCACTTTTCATCATATATGAGATTTTTCCTAACAAAAGCGAGTTATACCCCGGACCATCTCCAAAGGGACAGATCAGATCCTAAATATTCATGTTTTTTTGCTCTTCCCTGACCGAGGGGAATATAAATATGTCTTTCTTTTTCGAATTTGAGCTCTATCTGCAATTTGCACTATTGATGGTATAATTGATTTTTCCTAAGAAATGTGAGATATGCCCTTGGCCAACTCCACAGGGACAGATAAGATCCAGGAAACTCATGTTTTTTGGGTTTTCCCTAACCCGGGGGAACATGAATTTGTCTTTGTTTTTCGAATTTTATCTCTGTCTCCTATTTTTATGATATAATGGATTTTTCCTAACAAATGCGAGGTATCAGTTGGGCCAACTCCAAAGGGAGAGACCAGATCCAGAAAACTCTTTATTTGGAGGGTTTCCCTGACCTGGGGGAACATAAATATGTCTTTGTTCTTCAAATTTGAGTTTAATCTGCAATTTGCACTTTTGATTCTATAAGGAATTTTTCCTAACAAATGCAAGATATGCTCTGGGCCAACTCCACAGGGACAGATCAGATGCTGGGTCTTTTGGGTTTCCCTGACCCAGGGGAATGTGAATATGTCTTTCTTTTTCGAATTTGAGCTCTATCAGCAATTTGCACTATTGATGGAATAAGTGATTTTTCCTAACAAATGTGAGATATGCCCTGGGCCAACTCCACAGGGATAGATCAGATGCCGAAAACTCATGTTTTTTGGGTTTCCCTGACGGGGGAATATGAATATGTCTTTTTTTTTAATTTGAGCTCTATCTCCAACTTTCACTTTTCATCATATATGAGAATTTGAGCTCTATCTGCAATTTGCACTATTGATGGTATAAGTGATTTTTCCTAAGAAATGTGAGATATGCCCTTGGCCAACTCCACAGGGACAGATAAGATCCAGGAAACTCATGTTTTTTGGGCTTCCCTGACCCAGGGGAATAGGAATATGTCTTTTTTTTTTAATTTGAGCTCTATCTCCAATTTTCACTTTTCATCATATATGGGATTTTTCCTAACAAAGATATGCCATGCGCCAACTGCACAGGGAAAGATCAGGTCCCGAACATGAATATGTCTTTGTTTTTCGAATTTGACCTCTATCTGCAATTTTCAATATTGATGGTATAATGGATTTTTCCTAACAAATGCAAGTTATACCCTGGGCCAAGTCTAAAGGGACAGATCAGATCCTAAATATTCATGTTTTTTGGGCTTCCCTGACGTAGGGGAATATGAATATGTGTTTGTTTTTCGAATTTCGAATTCGAACTAACTAACTATGTTCACTTTTCATGGTATAATGGATTTTTCCAAACAAATGCGAGATATGTCCTGGGCCAACTGCACAGGGACAGATAAGATCCAGAAAACTCATGTATTTTTGGGTTTCCCTAACCCGGGGGAACATGAATATGTCTTTGTTTTTCGAATTTGAGTTCAATCTGCAATTTGCACTTTTGATTTTATAAGGAATTTTTCCTAACAAATGCAACATATGCTCTGGGCCAACTCCACAGGGACAGATCAGATGCTGGGTTTTTTGGGTTTCCCTGACCCAGGGGAATATGAATATGTCTTTCTTTTTCGAATTTGAGCTCCATCAGCAATTTGCACTATTGATGGAATAAGTGATTTTTCCTAACAAATGCGAGATATGCCCTGGGCCAACTCCAAAAAGACAGATTAGATCCAGGAAGCTCATTTTTTTTGGGTTTTCCTTACCCAGGGGAATACGAATATGTCTTTTTTTTTTGAATTTGAGCTCTATCTCCAATTTTCACTTTACATCATATATGGGATTTTTCCTAACAAATGCGAGTTATACCCTGGGCCATCTCCAAAGGGACAGATCAGATCCTAAATATTCATGTTTTTTGGGCTTCCCTTACCCAGGGGAATATGAATATGTGTTTGTTTTTCGAATTTCAGCTCTATCTCCTATGTGCACTTTTCAAGGTATAATGGATTTCTCCTAAGAAATGCGAGATATGAGTTGGGCCAACTCCAAAGGGAGAGACCAGATCCAGAAAACTCTATTTTGGAGGGTTTCCGTGACCTGCGGGAACATAAATATGTGTTTCTTCTTCAAATTTGAGCTCTATCTGTAATTTGCACTTTTCATGGTATATGGGATTTTTCCTAACATATGCAAGTTATGCCCTGGGCCAACTCCAAAGGGAAAGATCAGGTCCCAAAAACTCATGTTTTTTTGGGTTTCCGAGACCCGGGGGAACATGAATATGTCTTTGTTTTTCGAATTTGACCACTATCTGCAATTTGCACTATTGATGATATAAGTGATTTTTCCTAAGAAATGTGAGATATGCTCTGGGCCAACTCCACAGGGAAAGATCTGATGCAGGAAACTCATGTTTTTTTCGGTTTCCCTAACCCAGGGGAACATGAATATGTCTTTGTTTTTCGAATTTGAGCTCTATCTCCAATTTCCACTTTTCATGGTATATGGGATTTTTCCTAACAAATGCGAGATATGCTCTGGGCCAACTCCACAGGGATAGATCAGATGCCGAAAACCCATGTTTTTTGGGCTTCCCTGACGGGGGAATATGAATATGTCTTTTTTTTTAATTTGACCTCTATCTCCAACTTTCACTTTTCATCATATATGAGATTTTTCCTAACAAAAGCGATTTATACCCCGGGCCATCTCCAAAGGGACAGATCAGATCCTAAATATTCATGTTTTTTTGCTCTTCCCTGACCCAGGGGAATATAAATATGTGTTTGTTTTTCGAATTTGAGTTCTATCTCCTATGTGCACTTTTCAAGCTATAATGCATTTTTCCTAACAAATGCGAGATATGAGCTGGGCCAACTCCAAAGGGAGAGACCAGATCCAGGAAACTCTTTTTTTGCAGTTTTTCCCTGATCCGGGGGAACATGAATATGTCTTTGTTTTTCGAATTTGAGCTCTATCTCCAATTTTCACTTGTCATGGTATATGGGATTTTTCCAAACAAATGCGAATTATGCCGAGGGCCAACTCCACAGGGACAGATCAGATCCCAAAAACTCATGTTTTTTCGGTTTCCCTAACCCGGAGGAACATGAATTTTTCTTTGTTTTTCGAATTTGATCTCTGTCTCCTATTTTTATGGTATAATGGATTTTTCCTAACAAATGCGAGGTATGAGTTTGGCCAACTCCAAAGGGAGAGACCAGATCCAGAAAACTCTTTTTTGGAGGGTTTCCCTGACCTGGGGGAACATAAATATGTGTTTCTTCTTGAAATTTGAGCTCTATCTGTAATTTGCACTTTTCATGGTATATGGCATTTTTCCACAGGAACAGACCAGATCCAGAAAACTCTTTTTGGAGGGCTTCCCAGACCCGGGGGAACATAAATATGCGTTTGTTCTTCAAATTTGAGTTCAATCTGCAATTTGCACTTTTGATTGTATAAGGAATTTTTCCTAACAAATGCAAGATATGCTCTGGGCCAACTCCACAGGGACAGATCAGATGCTGGGTTTTTGGGGTTTCCCTGACCCAGGGGAATATGAATATGTCTTTCTTTTTCGAATTTGAGCTCTATCAGCAATTTGCACCATTGATGGAATAAGTGATTTTTCGTAACAAATGTGAGTTATGCCCTGGGCCAACTCCAAAGGGAAAGATCAGATCCCAAAAACTCAAGTTTTTTGGGCTTCCTTGACCCAGGGGAAGATGAATATGTGCTTGTTTTTCGAATTTGAGCTCTATCTGCAATTTGCACTTCTCATGGTATAAGGGATTTTTCCTAACAAATGCGTGTTATGCCCTGGGCCCACTCCACAGGAACAGACCAGATCCAGAAAACTCTCTTTTTGTAGGGCTTCCCTGAAACGGGGGAACTTAAATATGTGTTTGTTCTTCAAGTTTGAGCTCTATTTGGTACAGATCAGGTCCCGAAAACTCATGTTTTTTCCTAAGAAATGCGAGACATGCCCTCAGCTAACTCCACAGGGACAGATCAGATCTGGAGAATTCATGTTTTTTTGGGCTTCCCTGAACAGGGGGAATATGAATATGTCTTTGTTTTTTGAATTTGAGCTCTATCTCTTATGTGCACTTTTCCTGGTATATGGGATTTTTCCTAACAAATGCGAGTTATACCCAGGGCCAACTCCAAAGGGACAGATCAGATCCTAAATATTCATGTTTGTTTGGGCTTCCCTGACCCAGGGGAATATGAATATGTGTTTCTTTTTCGAATTTGAACTCTATCTCCTATTTTTATAGTATAATGGATTTTTCCTAACAAATGCAAGATATGTCCTTGGCCAACTGCACAGGGACAGATCAGATCTGGAGAATTCATGTTTTTTGCGCTTCCCTGAACCGGGGGAATATGAATATGTATTTTTTTTTAGAATTTGAACTCTATCTCCTATGTTCACTTTTTATGGTATAATGGATTTTTCCTAACAAATGCGAGATATCAGTTGGGCCAACTCCAAAGGGAGAGACCAGATCCAGAAAACTCTTTATTTGGAGGGTTTCCCTGACCTGGGGAAACATAAATATGTGTTTCTTCTTCAAATTTGTGCTCTATCTCCAATTTTCACTTGTCATGGTATATGGTATTTTTCCTAACAAATGCGAGATATGCCCTCAGCTAACTCCACAGGGACAGATCAGATCTGGAGAATTCATGTTTTTTTGGGCTTCACTTAACTGGGGGAATATGAATATGTCTTTGTTTTTCAAATATGAGCTCTATCTCTTATGTGCACTTTTCCTGGTATATGAGATTTTTCCTAACAAATGCGAGTTATACCCTGGGCCAACTCCAAAGGGACAGATCAGATCCTAAATATTCAATTTTGGGGGGGGTTTCCCTGACCCGAGAGAACGTGAATATGTCTTTGTTCTTCAAATTTGAGCTCTATTTGCAATTTGCACGATTGATCGTATAAGGGATTTTTCCTAAGAAATGTGAGATATGTCCTGGGCCAACTGCACAGGGACACATCAGATCCCAAAAACTCATGTTCTTTTGGGTTTCCCTGACTTGGAGGAACATGAATATGTCTTTGTTTTTCGAATTTGACCTCTATCTGCAATTTGCAATATTGATGGTATAAGGGATTTTTCCGAACAAATGCACTATATGCCCCGGGCCAACTCCACAGGGACAGATGAGAGCCCGAAAACTCATGTTTTTTGGTTTTCCCTGACTTGGGGGAATATGAATATGTCTTTCTTTTTTGAATTTGAGCTCTATCTGCAATTTGCACTATTGATGGTATAAGGGATTTTTCCTAAGAAATGTGAGATATGCCCTGAGCCAACTCCACAGGGACAGATCTGATCAAGGAAACTAACATTTTTTTCGGTTTCCCTGACCTTGGGGAACATGAATATGTCTTTGTTTTTCGAATTTGAGCTTTATGTGCAATTTTAACTTTTCGTGGTAAATGGGATTTTTCCTAAAAAATGCGAGATATTCATGTTCCTCCAAGTCAGGGAAACCCAAAAAAACATGAGTTTTTGGGATCTGATCTGTCCCTGAGGAGTTGGCCCTGGGCATATCTCGCATTTGTTAGGAAAAATCCCTTATACAATCAATCCTGGAAATTGGAGATAGAGCTAAAATTCGAAAAAGAAAGACATATTCATGTTCTCCCGGGTCAGGGAAACCCAAAAAACCATGAGATTTCGGGACCTGATCTTTCCCTGTGGAGTTTGCCACGGGCATAACTCGCATTTGTTAGGAAAAATCCCATATACCATGAAAAGTGCAAATTGCAAATAGAGCTCAAATTTGAAGAACAAAGACATATTTAAGCTCCCCGGTTTCAGGGAAGCCAACCAAAAAAAGAGTTTTCTGGATCTGGTCTTTCCCTGTGGAATAGGCCCAGGGCATAACACGCATTTGTGAGGAAAAATCCCTTATACCATGAGAAGTGCAAATTGCAGATAGAGCTCCAATTTGAAAAAAAAGCACATATTCATGTTGCCCTTGGTTACGGAAATTGAAAAATCCAGGAGTTCCCTGGATCAGATCTTTCCCTGTGGAGTTGGACTAGGGCATATCTAACATTTCCTAGGAAAAATCCCTTATACCATCAATATTGCAAATTGCAGATAGAGGTCAAATTCAAAAAACAAAGACATATTCATGTTCCCCCGGGTCAGGGAAACCGAAAAAAACATGAGTTTTTGTGATGTGATCTGTCCCTTTGGAGTTTGCAAAGGGCATAACTTGCATATGTTAGGAGTTTTCTGGATCTTATCTGTCCCTGTGCAGTTGGCCCAGGACATATCTCGCATTTGTTAGGAAAAATCCCATATACCATGAAAAGTGCAAATAGGAGATCTAGCTCAAATTTGAAAAATAAAGACATATTCATGTTCCCCCGGGTCACAGAAACCCAAAAAAACATGAGTTTTTGGGATGGGATGGGATCTGTCCCTTTTGAGTTGACCCAGGGCATAACTTGCATATGTTAGGAAAAATCCCATATACCATGCAAAGTGCAAATTACAGATAGAGCTCAAATTTGAAGAAGAAACACATATTTATGTTCCCCCAGGTCAGGGGGAATGCTCTGGTCTTTCCCTTTGGAGTTGGCCCAACTGATATCTCGCATTTGTTAGGAAAAATCCGTTATACCATCAATCGTGCAAATTGCAGATAGAGCTCAAATTAGAAAAACAAAGATATATTCATATTCCCACGGTTCAGGGAAGCCCAAAAAAACATGAATTTTCCAGATCTCATCTGTCCTTGTGGAGTTGGCCTAGGACATATCTCGCATTTGTTAAGAAAAATACCTTATACCATCAATAGTGCAAATTGCAGATAGAGCTCGAATGTGAGCTCTATCTCGAATTTGCACGATTCATGGTATAAGGGTTTTTTCCTTACAAATGCGAGATATGTCCTGGGCCAACTGCACAGGGACACATCAGATCACAAAAACCCATGTTTTTTTGGGTTTCCCTGACTTGGAGGAACATGAATATGTTTTTGTTTTTTGAATTTGACCTCTATCTGCAATTCGGAATATTGATGGTTTAAGGGATTTTTCCTAACAAATGCATGATATACCCTGGGCCAACTCCACAGGGACAGATGAGAGCCCGAAAACTCATGTTTTTTTGGTTTTCCCTGACGGGGGAATATGAATATGTCTTTTTTTTTAAATTTGAGCTCTATCTCCAACTTTCACTTTTCATCATATATGAGATTTTTCCTAACAAAAGCGAGTTATACCCCGGGCCATCTCCAAAGGGACAGATCAGATCCTAAATATTCATGTTTTTTGGGCTTCCCTGACCCAGGGGAATATGAATATGTGTTTGTTTTTCGAATTTGAGCTCTGGGCCAAATCCACAGGGACATATCCGAACCAAAAAAATCATGTTTTTTTGGGCTTCCCTGAACCGGGGAACGTGAATATGTCTTTCTTTTTCGAATTTGAGCTCTATCTCTAATTTCCACTTTTCATGGTATAAGGGATTTTTCCTAACAAATGCGGGTTATGCCCTGGGCCAACTCCAAAGGGAAAGGTCAGATCCCAAAAACTCAAGTTTTTTGGGCTTCCTTGACCCAGGGGAACATGAATATCTGCTTGTTTTTCGAATTTGAGCTCTATCTGCAATTTGCAACTCCAAAGGGAAAGATCAGGTCCCAAAAACTCATGTTTTTTTGGGTTTCCGAGACCCGGGGGAACATGAATATGTCTTTGTTTTTCGAATTTGACCACTATCTGCAATTTGCACTATTGATGATATAAGTGATTTTTCCTAAGAAATGTGAGATATGCTCTGGGCCAACTCCACAGGGAAAGATCTGATGCAGGAAACTCATGTTTTTTTCGGTTTCCCTAACCCAGGGGAACATGAATATGTCTTTGTTTTTCGAATTTGAGCTCTATCTCCAATTTCCACTTTTCATGGTATATGGGATTTTTCCTATCAAATGCGAGATATGCTCTGGGCCAACTCCACAGGGATAGATCAGATGCCGAAAACCCATGTTTTTTGGGCTTCCCTGACGGGGGAATATGAATATGTCTTTTTTTAAATTTGAGCTCTATCTCCAACTTTCACTTTTCATCATATATGAGATTTTTCCTAACAAAAGCGATTTATACCCCGGGCCATCTCCAAAGGGACAGATCAGATCCTAAATATTCATGTTTTTTTGCTCTTCCCTGACCGAGGGGAATATAAATATGTCTTTCTTTTTCGAATTTGAGCTCTATCTGCAATTTGCACTATTGATGGTATAAGTGATTTTTCCTAAGAAATGTGAGATATGCCCTTGGCCAACTCCACAGGGACAGATAAGATCCAGGAAACTCATGTTTTTTGGGTTTTCCCTAATCCGAGGGAACATGAATTTGTCTTTGTTTTTCGAATTTTATCTCTGTCTCCTATTTTTATGATATAATGGATTTTTCCTAACAAATGCGAGATATCAGTTGGGCCAACTCCAAAGGGAGAGACCAGATCCAGAAAACTCTTTATTTGGAGGGTTTCCCTGACCTGGGGGAACATAAATATGTGTTTGTTCTTCAAATTTGAGTTTAATCTGCAATTTGCACTTTTGATTGTATAAGGAATTTTTCCTAACAAATGCAAGATATGCTCTGGGCCAACTCCACAGGGACAGATCAGATGCTGGGTTTTTTGGGTTTCCCTGACCCAGGGGAATATGAATATGTCTTTCTTTTTCGAATTTGAGCTCTATCAGCAATTTGCACTATTGATGGAATAAGTGATTTTTCCTAACAAATGTGAGATATGCCCTGGGCCAACTCGACAGGGAGAGATCAGATCCGAAAAAGTCATTTTTGGGGGGGCTTCCCTGACCCGGTGGAACATAAATATGTCTTTGTTCTTCAAATTTGAGCTCTATCTGCAATTTGCACTTTTCATAGTATATGGGATTTTTCCTAACAAATGCGAGATATGCCATGGGCCAACTGCACAGGGACAGATGAGAGCCCGAAAACTCATGTTTTTTTGGTTTTCCCTGACGGGGGAATATGAATATGTCTTTTTTTTAATTTGAGCTCTATCTCCAACTTTCACTTTTCATCATATATGAGATTTTTCCTAACAAAAGTGAGTTATACCCCGGGCCATCTCCAAAGGGACAGATCAGATCCTAAATATTCATGTTTTTTGGGCTTCCCTGACCCAGGGTAATATGAATATGCGTTTGTTTTTCGAATTTGAGCTCTATCTCCTATGTGCACTTTTCAAGGTATAATGGATTTTTCCTAACAAATGCGAGATATGAGTTGGGCCAACTCCAAAGGGAGAGACCAGAACCAGAAAACTCTATTTTGGAGGGTTTCCGTGACCTGCGGGAACATAAATATGTGTTTCTTCTTCAAATTTGAGCTCTCTCTGTAATTTGCACTTTTCATGGTATATGGGATTTTTCCTAACAAATGCAAGATATGCCATGCACAGGGAAAGATCAGGTCCCGAACATGAACATGTCTTTCTTTTTTGAATTTGAGCTCTATCTCCAATTTGCACGATTGATGGTATAAAGGATTTTTCCTAACAAATGCGAGATATCTGCTGGGCCAACTGCACAGGGATAGACCAGATCCAGGAAACTCTTTTTTTTGCAGTTTTTCCCTGACCCGGGGGAACATAAATATGTGATTGTTATACAAATTTGAGCTCTATCTGCAATTTGCACTTTTCATGGTATATGGGATTTTTCCAAACAAATGCGAGTTATGCCGAGGGCCAACTGCACAGAGACAGATCAGATCCGAAAAACTCATGTTTTTTGGGGTTTCCCTAACGCGGGGGAACATGAATATGTCTTTGTTTTTCGAATTTGAGTTCAATCTGCAATTTGCACTTTTGATTTTCTAAGGAATTTTTCCTAACAAATGCAACATATGCTCTGGGCCAACTCCACAGGGACAGATCAGATGCTGGGTTTTTTGGGTTTCCCTGACCCACGGGAATATGAATATGTCTTTCTTTTTCGAATTTGAGCTCTATCAGCAATTTGCACTATTGATGGAATAAGTGATTTTTCCTAACATATGCAAGTTATGCCCTAGGCCAACTCCAAAGGGAAAGATCAGGTCCCAAAAACTCATGTTTTTTGGGTTTTCCCTAACCCGGGGGAACATGAATTTGTCTTTGTTTTTCGAATTTTATCTCTGTCTCCTATTTTTATGGTATAATGGATTTTTCCTAACAAATGCGAGGTATCAGTTGGGCCAACTCCAAAGGGAGAGACCAGATCCAGAAAACTCTTTTTTTGGAGGGTTTGTCTTTCTTTTTCGAATTTGAGCTCTATCAGCAATTTGCACTATTGATGGAATAAGTGATTTTTCCTAACAAATGTGAGATATGCCCTGGGCCAACTCCACAGGGATAGATCAGATGCCGAAAACTCATGTTTTTTGGGTTTCCCTGACGGGGGAATATGAATATGTCTTTTTTTTTAATTTGAGCTCTATCTCCAACTTTCACTTTTCATCATATATGAGAATTTGAGCTCTATCTGCAATTTGGACTATTGATGGTATAAGTGATTTTTCCTAAGAAATGTGAGATATGCCCTTGGCCAACTCCACAGGGACAGATAAAATCCAGGAAACTCATGTTTTTTGGGCTTCCCTGACCCAGGGGAATAGGAATATGTCTTTTTTTTTTAATTTGAGCTCTATCTCCAATTTTCACTTTTCATCATATATGGGATTTTTCCTAACAAAGATATGCCATGCGCCAACTGCACAGGGAAAGATCAGGTCCCGAACATGAATATGTCTTTGTTTTTCGAATTTGACCTCCATCTGCAATTTTCAATATTGATGGTATAATGGATTTTTCCTAACAAATGCGAGTTATACCCTGGGCCAAGTCGAAAGGGACAGATCAGATCCTAAATATTCATGTTTTTTGGGCTTTCCTGACGTAGGGGAATATGAATATGTGTTTGTTTTTCGAATTTCGAATTCGAACTAACTAACTATGTTCACTTTTCATGGTATAATGGAGTTTTCCAAACAAATGCGAGATATGTCCTGGGCCAACTGCACAGGGACAGATAAGATCCAGAAAACTCATGTATTTTTGGGTTTCCCTAACCCGGGGGAACATGAATATGTCTTTGTTTTTCGAATTTGAGTTCAATCTGCAATTTGCACTTTTGATTTTATAAGGAATTTTTCCTAACAAATGCAACATATGCTCTGGGCCAACTCCACAGGGACAGATCAGATGCTGGGTTTTTTGGGTTTCCCTGACCCAGGGGAATATGAATATGTCTTTCTTTTTCGAATTTGAGCACTATCAGCAATTTGCACTATTGATGGAATAAGTGATTTTTCCTAACAAATGCGAGATATGCCCTGGGCCAACTCCAAAAAGACAGATTAGATCCAGGAAGCTCATTTTTTTGGGTTTTCCTTACCCAGGGGAATATGAATATGTCTTTTTTTTTGAATTTGAGCTCTATCTCCAATTTTCACTTTACATCATATATGGGATTTTTCCTAACAAAATAAAGTTATACCCCGGGCCATCTCCAAAGGGACAGATCAGATCCTAAATATTCATGTTTTTTGGGCTTCCCTGACCCAGGGGAATATGAATATGTGTTTGTTTTTCGAATTTCAGCTCTATCTCCTATGTGCACTTTTCAAGGTATAATTGATTTTTCATAACAAATGCGAGATATGAGTTGGGCCAACTCCAAAGGGAGAGACCAGATCCAGAAAACTCTATTTTGGAGGGTTTCCGTGACCTGCGGGAACATAAATATGTGTTTCTTCTTCAAATTTGAGCTCTATCTGTAATTTGCTCTTTTCATGGTATATGGGATTTTTCCTAACATATGCAAGTTATGCCCTGGGCCAACTCCAAAGGGAAAGATCAGGTCCCAAAAACTCATGTTTTTTTGGGTTTCCGAGACCCGGGGGAACATGAATATGTCTTTGTTTTTCGAATTTGACCACTATCTGCAATTTGCACTATTGATGATATAAGTGATTTTTCCTAAGAAATGTGAGATATGCTCTGGGCCAACTCCACAGGGAAAGATCTGATGCAGGAAACTCATGTTTTTTTCGGTTTCCCTAACACAGGGGAACATGAATATGTCTTTGTTTTTCGAATTTGAGCTCTATCTGCAATTTCCACTTTTCATGGTATATGGGATTTTTCCTAACAAATGCGAGATATGCTCTGGGCCAACTCCACAGGGATAGATCAGATGCCGAAAACTCATTTTTTTGGGGCTTCCCTTACGGGGGAATATGAATATGTCTTTTTTTAAATTTGAGCTCTATCTCCAACTTTCACTTTTCATCATATATGAGATTTTTCCTAACAAAAGCGAGTTATACCCCGGGCCATCTCCAAAGGGACAGATCAGATCCTAAATATTCATGTTTTTTTGCTCTTCCCTGACCGAGGGGAATATAAATATGTCTTTCTTTTTCGAATTTGAGCTCTATCTGCAATTTGCACTATTGATGGTATAAGTGATTTTTCCTAAGAAATGTGAGATATGCCCTTGGCCAACTCCACAGGGACAGATAAGATCCAGGAAACTCATGTTTTTTGGGTTTTCCCTAACCCGGGGGAACATGAATTTGTCTTTGTTTTTCGAATTTTATCTCTGTCTCCTATTTTTATGGTATAATGGATTTTTCCAAACAAATGCGAGGTATCAGTTGGGCCAACTCCAAAGGGAGAGACCAGATCCAGAAAACTCTTTTTTTGGAGGGTTTCCCTGACCTGGGGGAACATAAATATGTGTTTGTTCTTCAAATTTGAGTTTAATCTGCAATTTGCACTTTTGATTGTATAAGGAATTTTTCCTAACAAATGCAAGATATGCTCTGGGCCAACTCCACAGGGACAGATCAGATGCTGGGTTTTTTGGGTTTCCCTGACCCAGGGGAATATGAATATGTCTTTCTTTTTCGAATTTGAGCTCTATCAGCAATTTGCACTATTGATGGAATAAGTGATTTTTCCTAACAAATGTGAGATATGCCCTGGGCCAACTCCACAGGGATAGATCAGATGCCGAAAACTCATGTTTTTTGGGTTTCCCTGACGGGGGAATATGAATATGTCTTTTTTTTTAATTTGAGCTCTATCTCCAACTTTCACTTTTCATCATATATGAGAATTTGAGCTCTATCTGCAATTTGCACTATTGATGGTATAAGTGATTTTTCCTAAGAAATGTGAGATATGCCCTTGGCCAACTCCACAGGGACAGATAAGATCCAGGAAACTCATGTTTTTTGGGCTTCCCTGACCCAGGGGAATAGGAATATGTCTTTTTTTTTTAATTTGAGCTCTATCTCCAATTTTCACTTTTCATCATATATGGGATTTTTCCTAAAAAAGATATGCCATGCGCCAACTGCACAGGGAAAGATCAGGTCCCGAACATGAATATGTCTTTGTTTTTCGAATTTGACCTCTATCTGCAATTTTCAATATTGATGGTATAATGGATTTTTCCTAACAAATGCGAGTTATACCCTGGGCCAAGTCGAAAGGGACAGATCAGATCCTAAATATTCATTTTTTTTGGGCTTCCCTGACCCAGGGGAATATGAATATGTGTTTGTTTTTCGAATTTCAGCTCTATCTCCTATGTGCACTTTTCAAGGTGTAATTGATTTTTCCTAACAAATGCGAGATATGCTCTGGGCCAACTCCACAGGGATAGATCAGATGCCGAAAACTCATGTTTTTTGGGCTTCCCTGACGGGGGAATACGAATATGTCTTTTTTTAAATTTGAGCTCTATCTCCAACTTTCACTTTTCATCATATATGAGATTTTTCCTAACAAAAGCGAGTTATACCCCGGGCCATCTCCAAAGGGACAGATCAGATCCTAAATATTCATGTTTTTTTGCTCTTCCCTGACCGAGGGGAATATAAATATGTCTTTCTTTTTCGAATTTGAGCTCTATCTGCAATTTGCACTATTGATGGTATAAGTGATTTTTCCTAAGAAATGTGAGATATGCCCTTGGCCAACTCCACAGGGACAGATAAGATCCAGGAAACTCATGTTTTTTGGGTT
Organism: Vipera ursinii; assembly: GCF_947247035.1. Taxonomy (NCBI): domain Eukaryota; kingdom Metazoa; phylum Chordata; class Lepidosauria; order Squamata; family Viperidae; genus Vipera; species Vipera ursinii. The sequence continues at coordinate 26,105,663 of NC_139522.1, forward strand.
TTCCCTAACCCGGGGGAACATGAATTTGTCTTTGTTTTTCGAATTTTATCTGTCTCCTATTTTTATGGTATAATGGATTTTTCCCAACAAATGCGAGGTATCAGTTGGGCCAACTCCAAAGGGAGAGACCAGATCCAGAAAACTCTTTTTTTGGAGGGTTTCCCTGACCTGGGGAAACATAAATATGTGTTTGTTCTTCAAATTTGAGTTTAATCTGCAATTTGCACTTTTGATTGTATAAGGAATTTTTCCTAACAAATGCAAGATATGCTCTGGGCCAACTCCACAGGGACAGATCAGATGCTGTGTTTTTTGGGTTTCCCTGACCCAGGGGAATATGAATATGTCTTTCTTTTTCGAATTTGAGCTCTATCAGCAATTTGCACTATTGATGGAATAAGTGATTTTTCCTAACAAATGTGAGATATGCCCTGGGCCAACTCCACAGGGATAGATCAGATGCCGAAAACTCATGTTTTTTGGGTTTCCCTGACGGGGGAATATGAATATGTCTTTTTTTAAATTTGAGCTCTATCTCCAACTTTCACTTTTCATCATATATGAGAATTTGAGCTCTATCTGCAATTTGCACTACTGATGGTATAAGTGATTTTTCCTAAGAAATGTGAGATATGCCCTTGGCCAACTCCACAGGGACAGATAAGATCCAGGAAACTCATGTTTTTTGGGCTTCCCTGACCCAGGGGAATAGGAATATGTCTTTTTTTTTAATTTGAGCTCTATCTCCAATTTTCACTTTTCATCATATATGGGATTTTTCCTAAGAAAAGCGAGTTATACCCCAGGCCATGCCCAAAGGGACAGATCAGATCCTAAATATTCATGTTTTTTGGGCTTCCCTGACCCAGGGGAATATGAATATGTGTTTGTTTTTCGAATTTGAGCTCTATCTCCTATGTGCACTTTTCAAGCTATAATGGATTTTTCCTAACAAATGCGAGATATGAGTTGGGCCAACTCCAAAGGGAGAGACCAGATCCAGGAAACTCTTTTTTTGCAGGGTTTCCCTGACCCGGGGGAACGTAAATATGTGATTGTTATTCAAATTTCAGCTCTATCTGCACTTTTCATGGTATATGGGATTTTTCCAAACAAATGCGAGTTATGCCCAGGACCAACTCCACAGGGACAGATCAGATCCCAAAAACTCATGTTTTTTTGGGTTTCCCTGACCCAGGGGAACATGAATTTGTCTTTGTTTTTCGAATTTGATCTCTGTCTCCTATTTTTATGGTATAATGGATTTTTCCTAACAAATGCGAGGTATCAGTTGGGCCAACTCCAAAGGGAGAGACCAGATCCAGAAAACTCTTTTTTTGGAGGGTTTCCGTGACCTGGGGGAACATAAATATGTGTTTCTTCTTCAAATTTGAGCTCTATCTGTAATTTGCACTTTTCATGGTATATGGGATTTTTCCTAACATATGCAAGTTATGCCCTGGGCCAGCTCCAAAGGGAAAGACAGGTCCCAAAATCTCATGTTTCTTTGGGTTTCCGTGACCCGGGGGATAATGAATATGTGCTTGTTTTTCGAATTTGAGCTCTATCTGCAATTTGCACTTCTCATGGTATAAGGGATTTTTCCTAACAAATGCGTGTTATGCCCTTTCCCAACTCCAAAGGGACAGATCAGATCCCAAAAACTCACGTTTTTTACGGTTTCCCTAACCCAGGGGAGCATGAATACTTCTTTGTTTTTCGAATTTCACCTCTATCTGCAATTTGCAATATTGATGGTATAAGGGATTTTTCCTAAGAAATGTGAGATATGCCCTGGGCCAACTCCACAGGGAGAGATCAGATCAAGGAAACTAATGTTTTTTTTGTTTTCCCTGACTTGGGGGAATATGAATATGTCTTTCTTTTTCGAATTTGAGCTCTATCAGCAATTTGCACTATTGATGGAATAAGTGATTTTTCCTAACAAATGCGAGATATGCCCTGGGCCATCTCCAAAAAGACAGATGAGATCCCAAAAACTCAACTTTTTTGGGCTTCCCTGACCTAGGGGAACATGAATATGTGCTTGTTTTTCGAATTTGAGCTCTGTCTCCTATTTTTATGGTATAATGGATTTTTCCTAACAAATGCGAGGTATCAGTTGGGCCAACTCCAAAGGGAGAGAGCAGATCCAGAAAACTCTTTTTTTGGAGGGTTTCCCTGACCTTGGGGAACATAAATATGTGTTTCTTCTTCTAATTTGAGCTCTATCTGTAATTTGCACTTTTCATGGTATATGGGATTTTTCCTAACAAATGCAAGATATGCCATGCACAGGGAAAGATCAGGTCCCGAACATGAACATGTCTTTCTTTTTTGAATTTGAGCTCTATCTCCAATTTGCACGATTGATGGTATAAAGGATTTTTCCTAACAAATGCGAGATATCTGCTGGGCCAACTGCACAGGGACAGATAAGATCCAGAAAACTCATGTATTTTTGGGTTTCTTTGAGCCGACGGAACATGAATATGTCTCTTTTTTTCGAATTTGAGCTTTATCTCCAATTTTCACTTCTCATGGTATAAAGGATTTTTCTTGACAAATTCGAGATATGCCGTGGCCAAACTCCAAAGGGACAGATCAGATTCCGAAAACTCATGTTTTTGTGGGCTTCCCTGACCCGGGAGAACATGAATATGTCTTTGTTTTTCGAATTTGACCTCTATCTGCAATTTTCAATATTGATGGTATAATGGATTTTTCCTAACAAATGCGAGTTATACCCTGGGCCAAGTCGAAAGGGACAGATCAGATCCTAAATATTCATGTTTTTTTGGGCTTCCCTGACCTAGGGGAATATGAATATGTGTTTGTGTTTCGAATTTCAAATTTGAACTAACTAACTATGTTCACTTTTCATGGTATAATGGATTTTTCCAAACAAATGCGAGATATGTCCTGGGCCAACTGCACAGGGACAGATAAGATCCAGAAAACTCATGTATTTTTGGGTTTCCCTAACCCGGGGGAACATGGATCTCTCTTTGTTTTTCGAATTTTATCTCTATCTGCAATTTGCACTATTGATGGTATAAGTGATTTTTCCTAAGAAATGTGAGATATGCCCTTGGCCAACTCCACAGGGACAGATAAGATCCAGGAAACTCATGTTTTTTGGGTTTTCCCTAACCCGGGGGAACATGAATTTGTCTTTGTTTTTCGAATTTTATCTCTGTCTCCTATTTTTATGGTATAATGGATTTTTCCTAACAAATGCGAGGTATCAGTTGGGCCAACTCCAAAGGGAGAGACCAGATCCAGAAAACTCTTTTTTTGGAGGGTTTCCCTGACCTGGGGAAACATAAATATGTGTTTGTTCTTCAAATTTGAGTTTAATCTGCAATTTGCACTTTTGATTGTATAAGGAATTTTTCCTAACAAATGCAAGATATGCTCTGGGCCAACTCCACAGGGACAGATCAGATGCTGTGTTTTTTGGGTTTCCCTGACCCAGGGGAATATGAATATGTCTTTCTGTTTCGAATTTGAGCTCTATCAGCAATTTGCACTATTGATGGAATAAGTGATTTTTCCTAACAAATGTGAGATATGCCCTGGGCCAACTCCACAGGGATAGATCAGATGCCGAAAACTCATGTTTTTTGGGTTTCCCTGACGGGGGAATATGAATATGTCTTTTTTTAAATTTGAGCTCTATCTCCAACTTTCACTTTTCATCATATATGAGAATTTGAGCTCTATCTGCAATTTGCACTACTGATGGTATAAGTGATTTTTCCTAAGAAATGTGAGATATGCCCTTGGCCAACTCCACAGGGACAGATAAGATCCAGGAAACTCATGTTTTTTGGGCTTCCCTGACCCAGGGGAATAGGAATATGTCTTTTTTTTTAATTTGAGCTCTATCTCCAATTTTCACTTTTCATCATATATGGGATTTTTCCTAAGAAAAGCGAGTTATACCCCAGGCCATGCCCAAAGGGACAGATCAGATCCTAAATATTCATGTTTTTTGGGCTTCCCTGACCCAGGGGAATATGAATATGTGTTTGTTTTTCGAATTTGAGCTCTATCTCCTATGTGCAGTTTTCAAGCTATAATGGATTTTTCCTAACAAATGCGAGATATGAGTTGGGCCAACTCCAAAGGGAGAGACCAGATCCAGGAAACTCTTTTTTTGCAGGGTTTCCCTGACCCGGGGGAACGTAAATATGTGATTGTTATACAAATTTCAGCTCTATCTGCACTTTTCATGGTATATGGGATTTTTCCAAACAAATGCGAGTTATGCCGAGGACCAACTCCACAGGGACAGATCAGATCCCAAAAACTCATGTTTTTTTGGGTTTCCCTGACCCAGGGGAACATGAATTTGTCTTTGTTTTTCGAATTTGATCTCTGTCTCCTATTTTTATGGTATAATGGATTTTTCCTAACAAATGCGAGGTATCAGTTGGGCCAACTCCAAAGGGAGAGACCAGATCCAGAAAACTCTTTTTTTGGAGGGTTTCCGTGACCTGGGGGAACATAAATATGTGTTTCTTCTTCAAATTTGAGCTCTATCTGTAATTTGCACTTTTCATGGTATATGGGATTTTTCCTAACATATGCAAGTTATGCCCTGGGCCAGCTCCAAAGGGAAAGACAGGTCCCAAAATCTCATGTTTCTTTGGGTTTCCGTGACCCGGGGGAACATGAATATGTGCTTGTTTTTCGAATTTGAGCTCTATCTGCAATTTGCACTTCTCATGGTATAAGGGATTTTTCCTAACAAATGCGTGTTATGCCCTTTCCCAACTCCAAAGGGACAGATCAGATCCCGAAAACTCACGTTTTTTACGGTTTCCCTGACCCAGGGGAGCATGAATACTTCTTTGTTTTTCGAATTTCACCTCTATCTGCAATTTGCAATATTGATGGTATAAGGGATTTTTCCTAAGAAATGTGAGATATGCCCTGGGCCAACTCCACAGGGAAAGATCAGATCCAGGAAACTCATGTTTTTTGGGCTTCCCTGAACCGGGGAATGTGAATATGTCTTTCTTTTTCGAATTTGAGCTCTATCTCCAATTTCCACTTTTCATGGTATAAGGGATTTTTCCTAACATATGCGAGATATGCTCTGGGCCAACTCCACAGGGACATATCCGAACCATAAAACTCATGTTTTTTGGGCTTCCTTGAACCGGGGAACGTGAATATGTCTTTCTTTTTCAAATTTGAGCTCTATCTGCAATTTGCACTATTGATGGTATAAGTGATTTTTCCTAAGAAATGCGAGTTATGCCCTGGGCCAACTCCAAAGGGAAAGATCAGATCCCAAAAACTCAAGTTTTTCTGGCTTCCTTGACCCAGGGGAACATGAATATGTGCTTGTTTTTTGAATTTGAGCTCTATCTACAATTTCCACTTTTCATGGATTTTTCCTAACAAATGTGAGTTACACCCTGTGGGACAGATCAGATCCCGGAAACTCACATTTTTTTTGGTTTCCCTGACCAGGGGGCACATGAATATGTCTTTTTTTTCAAATTTGACCTCTATCTGCAATTTGCAATATTGATGGTACAAGGGATTTTTCCTAACAAATGCGAGATATGCTCTAGGCCAACTCCACAGGGATAGATCAGATGCCGAAAACTCATGTTTTTTGGGTTTCCCTGACCCAGGGGAATATGAATATGTCTTTCTTTTTCGAATTTGAGCTCTATCTGCAATTTGCACTATTGATGGTATAAGTGATTTTTCCTAAGAAATGTGAGATATGCCCTGGGCCAACTCCACAGGGACAGATCAGATCCAGGAAGCTCATTTTTTTTGGGTTTTCCTTACCCAGGGGAATATGAATATGTCTTTTTTTTTGAATTTGAGCTCTATCTCCAATTTTCACTTTTCATCATATATGGGATTTTTCCTAACAAAAGCGAGTTATACCCCAGGCCATGCCCAAAGGGACAGATCAGATCCTAAATATTCATGTTTTTTGGGCTTCCCTGACCCAGGGGAATATGAATATGTGTTTGTTTTTCGAATTTGAGCTCTATCTCCTATGTGCACTTTTCAAGCTATAATGGATTTTTCCTAACAAATGCGAGATATGAGTTGGGCCAACTCCAAAGGGAGAGACCAGATCCAGGAAACTCTTTTTTTGCAGGGTTTCCCTGACCCGGGGGAACGTAAATATGTGATTGTTATTCAAATTTCAGCTCTATCTGCACTTTTCATGGTATATGGGATTTTTCCAAACAAATGCGGGTTATGCCCAGGACCAACTCCACAGGGACAGATCAGATCCCAAAAACTCATGTTTTTTTGGGTTTCCCTGACCCAGGGGAACATGAATTTGTCTTTGTTTTTCGAATTTGATCTCTGTCTCCTATTTTTATGGTATAATGGATTTTTCCTAACAAATGCGAGGTATCAGTTGGGCCAACTCCAAAGGGAGAGACCAGATCCAGAAAACTCTTTTTTGGAGGGTTTCCGTGACCTGGGGGAACATAAATATGTGTTTCTTCTTCAAATTTGAGCTCTATCTGTAATTTGCACTTTTCATGGTATATGGGATTTTTCCTAACATATGCAAGTTATGCCCTGGGCCAGCTCCAAAGGGAAAGACAGGTCCCAAAATCTCATGTTTCTTTGGGTTTCCGTGACCCGGGGGATAATGAATATGTGCTTGTTTTTCGAATTTGAGCTCTATCTGCAATTTGCACTTCTCATGGTATAAGGGATTTTTCCTAACAAATGCGTGTTATGCCCTTTCCCAACTCCAAAGGGACAGATCAGATCCCAAAAACTCACGTTTTTTACGGTTTCCCTAACCCAGGGGAGCATGAATACTTCTTTGTTTTTCGAATTTCACCTCTATCTGCAATTTGCAATATTGATGGTATAAGGGATTTTTCCTAAGAAATGTGAGATATGCCCTGGGCCAACTCCACAGGGAGAGATCAGATCAAGGAAACTAATGTTTTTTTTGTTTTCCCTGACTTGGGGGAATATGAATATGTCTTTCTTTTTCGAATTTGAGCTCTATCAGCAATTTGCACTATTGATGGAATAAGTGATTTTTCCTAACAAATGCGAGATATGCCCTGGGCCATCTCCAAAAAGACAGATGAGATCCCAAAAACTCAACTTTTTTGGGCTTCCCTGACCTAGGGGAACATGAATATGTGCTTGTTTTTCGAATTTGAGCTCTGTCTCCTATTTTTATGGTATAATGGATTTTTCCTAACAAATGCGAGGTATCAGTTGGGCCAACTCCAAAGGGAGAGAGCAGATCCAGAAAACTCTTTTTTTGGAGGGTTTCCCTGACCTTGGGGAACATAAATATGTGTTTCTTCTTCTAATTTGAGCTCTATCTGTAATTTGCACTTTTCATGGTATATGGGATTTTTCCTAACAAATGCAAGATATGCCATGCACAGGGAAAGATCAGGTCCCGAACATGAACATGTCTTTCTTTTTTGAATTTGAGCTCTATCTCCAATTTGCACGATTGATGGTATAAAGGATTTTTCCTAACAAATGCGAGATATCTGCTGGGCCAACTGCACAGGGACAGATAAGATCCAGAAAACTCATGTATTTTTGGGTTTCTTTGAGCCGACGGAACATGAATATGTCTCTTTTTTTCGAATTTGAGCTTTATCTCCAATTTTCACTTCTCATGGTATAAAGGATTTTTCTTGACAAATTCGAGATATGCCGTGGCCAAACTCCAAAGGGACAGATCAGATTCCGAAAACTCATGTTTTTGTGGGCTTCCCTGACCCGGGAGAACATGAATATGTCTTTGTTTTTCGAATTTGACCTCTATCTGCAATTTTCAATATTGATGGTATAATGGATTTTTCCTAACAAATGCGAGTTATACCCTGGGCCAAGTCGAAAGGGACAGATCAGATCCTAAATATTCATGTTTTTTTGGGCTTCCCTGACCTAGGGGAATATGAATATGTGTTTGTGTTTCGAATTTCAAATTTGAACTAACTAACTATGTTCACTTTTCATGGTATAATGGATTTTTCCAAACAAATGCGAGATATGTACTGGGCCAACTGCACAGGGACAGATAAGATCCAGAAAACTCATGTATTTTTGGGTTTCCCTAACCCGGGGGAACATGGATCTCTCTTTGTTTTTCGAATTTTATCTCTATCTGCAATTTGCACTATTGATGGTATAAGTGATTTTTCCTAAGAAATGTGAGATATGCCCTTGGCCAACTCCACAGGGACAGATAAGATCCAGGAAACTCATGTTTTTTGGGTTTTCCCTAACCCGGGGGAACATGAATTTGTCTTTGTTTTTCGAATTTTATCTCTGTCTCCTATTTTTATGGTATAATGGATTTTTCCTAACAAATGCGAGGTATCAGTTGGGCCAACTCCAAAGGGAGAGACCAGATCCAGAAAACTCTTTTTTTGGAGGGTTTCCCTGACCTGGGGAAACATAAATATGTGTTTGTTCTTCAAATTTGAGTTTAATCTGCAATTTGCACTTTTGATTGTATAAGGAATTTTTCCTAACAAATGCAAGATATGCTCTGGGCCAACTCCACAGGGACAGATCAGATGCTGTGTTTTTTGGGTTTCCCTGACCCAGGGGAATATGAATATGTCTTTCTTTTTCGAATTTGAGCTCTATCAGCAATTTGCACTATTGATGGAATAAGTGATTTTTCCTAACAAATGTGAGATATGCCCTGGGCCAACTCCACAGGGATAGATCAGATGCCGAAAACTCATGTTTTTTGGGTTTCCCTGACGGGGGAATATGAATATGTCTTTTTTTAAATTTGAGCTCTATCTCCAACTTTCACTTTTCATCATATATGAGAATTTGAGCTCTATCTGCAATTTGCACTACTGATGGTATAAGTGATTTTTCCTAAGAAATGTGAGATATGCCCTTGGCCAACTCCACAGGGACAGATAAGATCCAGGAAACTCATGTTTTTTGGGCTTCCCTGACCCAGGGGAATAGGAATATGTCTTTTTTTTTAATTTGAGCTCTATCTCCAATTTTCACTTTTCATCATATATGGGATTTTTCCTAAGAAAAGCGAGTTATACCCCAGGCCATGCCCAAAGGGACAGATCAGATCCTAAATATTCATGTTTTTTGGGCTTCCCTGACCCAGGGGAATATGAATATGTGTTTGTTTTTCGAATTTGAGCTCTATCTCCTATGTGCAGTTTTCAAGCTATAATGGATTTTTCCTAACAAATGCGAGATATGAGTTGGGCCAACTCCAAAGGGAGAGACCAGATCCAGGAAACTCTTTTTTTGCAGGGTTTCCCTGACCCGGGGGAACGTAAATATGTGATTGTTATACAAATTTCAGCTCTATCTGCACTTTTCATGGTATATGGGATTTTTCCAAACAAATGCGAGTTATGCCGAGGACCAACTCCACAGGGACAGATCAGATCCCAAAAACTCATGTTTTTTTGGGTTTCCCTGACCCAGGGGAACATGAATTTGTCTTTGTTTTTCGAATTTGATCTCTGTCTCCTATTTTTATGGTATAATGGATTTTTCCTAACAAATGCGAGGTATCAGTTGGGCCAACTCCAAAGGGAGAGACCAGATCCAGAAAACTCTTTTTTTGGAGGGTTTCCGTGACCTGGGGGAACATAAATATGTGTTTCTTCTTCAAATTTGAGCTCTATCTGTAATTTGCACTTTTCATGGTATATGGGATTTTTCCTAACATATGCAAGTTATGCCCTGGGCCAGCTCCAAAGGGAAAGACAGGTCCCAAAATCTCATGTTTCTTTGGGTTTCCGTGACCCGGGGGAACATGAATATGTGCTTGTTTTTCGAATTTGAGCTCTATCTGCAATTTGCACTTCTCATGGTATAAGGGATTTTTCCTAACAAATGCGTGTTATGCCCTTTCCCAACTCCAAAGGGACAGATCAGATCCCGAAAACTCACGTTTTTTACGGTTTCCCTGACCCAGGGGAGCATGAATACTTCTTTGTTTTTCGAATTTCACCTCTATCTGCAATTTGCAATATTGATGGTATAAGGGATTTTTCCTAAGAAATGTGAGATATGCCCTGGGCCAACTCCACAGGGAAAGATCAGATCCAGGAAACTCATGTTTTTTGGGCTTCCCTGAACCGGGGAATGTGAATATGTCTTTCTTTTTCGAATTTGAGCTCTATCTCCAATTTCCACTTTTCATGGTATAAGGGATTTTTCCTAACATATGCGAGATATGCTCTGGGCCAACTCCACAGGGACATATCCGAACCATAAAACTCATGTTTTTTGGGCTTCCTTGAACCGGGGAACGTGAATATGTCTTTCTTTTTCAAATTTGAGCTCTATCTGCAATTTGCACTATTGATGGTATAAGTGATTTTTCCTAAGAAATGCGAGTTATGCCCTGGGCCAACTCCAAAGGGAAAGATCAGATCCCAAAAACTCAAGTTTTTCTGGCTTCCTTGACCCAGGGGAACATGAATATGTGCTTGTTTTTTGAATTTGAGCTCTATCTACAATTTCCACTTTTCATGGATTTTTCCTAACAAATGTGAGTTACACCCTGTGGGACAGATCAGATCCCGGAAACTCACATTTTTTTTGGTTTCCCTGACCAGGGGGCACATGAATATGTCTTTTTTTTCAAATTTGACCTCTATCTGCAATTTGCAATATTGATGGTACAAGGGATTTTTCCTAACAAATGCGAGATATGCTCTAGGCCAACTCCACAGGGATAGATCAGATGCCGAAAACTCATGTTTTTTGGGTTTCCCTGACCCAGGGGAATATGAATATGTCTTTCTTTTTCGAATTTGAGCTCTATCTGCAATTTGCACTATTGATGGTATAAGTGATTTTTCCTAAGAAATGTGAGATATGCCCTGGGCCAACTCCACAGGGACAGATCAGATCCAGGAAGCTCATTTTTTTTGGGTTTTCCTTACCCAGGGGAATATGAATATGTCTTTTTTTTTTAATTTGAGCTCTATCTCCAATTTTCACTTTTCATCATATATGGGATTTTTCCTAACAAAAGCGAGTTATACCCCAGGCCATGCCCAAAGGGACAGATCAGATCCTAAATATTCATGTTTTTTGGGCTTCCCTGACCCAGGGGAATATGAATATGTGTTTGTTTTTCGAATTTGAGCTCTATCTCCTATGTGCACTTTTCAAGCTATAATGGATTTTTCCTAACAAATGCGAGATATGAGTTGGGCCAACTCCAAAGGGAGAGACCAGATCCAGGAAACTCTTTTTTTGCAGGGTTTCCCTGACCCGGGGGAACGTAAATATGTGATTGTTATTCAAATTTCAGCTCTATCTGCACTTTTCATGGTATATGGGATTTTTCCAAACAAATGCGAGTTATGCCCAGGACCAACTCCACAGGGACAGATCAGATCCCAAAAACTCATGTTTTTTTGGGTTTCCCTGACCCAGGGGAACATGAATTTGTCTTTGTTTTTCGAATTTGATCTCTGTCTCCTATTTTTATGGTATAATGGATTTTTCCTAACAAATGCGAGGTATCAGTTGGGCCAACTCCAAAGGGAGAGACCAGATCCAGAAAACTCTTTTTTTGGAGGGTTTCCGTGACCTGGGGGAACATAAATATGTGTTTCTTCTTCAAATTTGAGCTCTATCTGTAATTTGCACTTTTCATGGTATATGGGATTTTTCCTAACATATGCAAGTTATGCCCTGGGCCAGCTCCAAAGGGAAAGACAGGTCCCAAAATCTCATGTTTCTTTGGGTTTCCGTGACCCGGGGGATAATGAATATGTGCTTGTTTTTCGAATTTGAGCTCTATCTGCAATTTGCACTTCTCATGGTATAAGGGATTTTTCCTAACAAATGCGTGTTATGCCCTTTCCCAACTCCAAAGGGACAGATCAGATCCCAAAAACTCACGTTTTTTACGGTTTCCCTAACCCAGGGGAGCATGAATACTTCTTTGTTTTTCGAATTTCACCTCTATCTGCAATTTGCAATATTGATGGTATAAGGGATTTTTCCTAAGAAATGTGAGATATGCCCTGGGCCAACTCCACAGGGAGAGATCAGATCAAGGAAACTAATGTTTTTTTTGTTTTCCCTGACTTGGGGGAATATGAATATGTCTTTCTTTTTCGAATTTGAGCTCTATCAGCAATTTGCACTATTGATGGAATAAGTGATTTTTCCTAACAAATGCGAGATATGCCCTGGGCCATCTCCAAAAAGACAGATGAGATCCCAAAAACTCAACTTTTTTGGGCTTCCCTGACCTAGGGGAACATGAATATGTGCTTGTTTTTCGAATTTGAGCTCTGTCTCCTATTTTTATGGTATAATGGATTTTTCCTAACAAATGCGAGGTATCAGTTGGGCCAACTCCAAAGGGAGAGAGCAGATCCAGAAAACTCTTTTTTTGGAGGGTTTCCCTGACCTTGGGGAACATAAATATGTGTTTCTTCTTCTAATTTGAGCTCTATCTGTAATTTGCACTTTTCATGGTATATGGGATTTTTCCTAACAAATGCAAGATATGCCATGCACAGGGAAAGATCAGGTCCCGAACATGAACATGTCTTTCTTTTTTGAATTTGAGCTCTATCTCCAATTTGCACGATTGATGGTATAAAGGATTTTTCCTAACAAATGCGAGATATCTGCTGGGCCAACTGCACAGGGACAGATAAGATCCAGAAAACTCATGTATTTTTGGGTTTCTTTGAGCCGACGGAACATGAATATGTCTCTTTTTTTCGAATTTGAGCTTTATCTCCAATTTTCACTTCTCATGGTATAAAGGATTTTTCTTGACAAATTCAAGATATGCCGTGGCCAAACTCCAAAGGGACAGATCAGATTCCGAAAACTCATGTTTTTGTGGGCTTCCCTGACCCGGGAGAACATGAATATGTCTTTGTTTTTCGAATTTGACCTCTATCTGCAATTTTCAATATTGATGGTATAATGGATTTTTCCTAACAAATGCGAGTTATACCCTGGGCCAAGTCGAAAGGGACAGATCAGATCCTAAATATTCATGTTTTTTTGGGCTTCCCTGACCTAGGGGAATATGAATATGTGTTTGTGTTTCGAATTTCAAATTTGAACTAACTAACTATGTTCACTTTTCATGGTATAATGCAGACATGTCAAACACAAGGCCCGGGGGCCGTATCCGGCCCGCAAAGTGGTTTCATGTGGCCCGCGAAGCCACCCTGGAAACAGTGAGGGAACGGCCCCCACTGCCTTGGCCCTGGCCCAGAGACCCTCCTTCTGCCAGAGACCCCCAGATCTGTCCCACTCCTGCCCAGGCCCCCATAGGCACCCTTGATGCAAACGATGTAGAGCTGGCCACGCCCACCCAGTAGGCCTTACGCACTCTAGCCATGCCCACCCAGTAGGCCACGCCCACCCAGGCCATACCCACCCGGCCCCCTGAGGGCAACTGCAATGCTGGATGCGGCCCTCAATGAAATTGAGTTTGACACCCCTGGTATAATGGATTTTTCCAAACAAATGCGAGATATGTCCTGGGCCAACTGCACAGGGACAGATAAGATCCAGAAAACTCATGTATTTTTGGGTTTCCCTAACCCGGGGGAACATGGATCTCTCTTTGTTTTTCGAATTTTATCTCTATCTGCAATTTGCACTTTTCATGATATAAGGGATTTTTCCTAACAAATGCGAGATATGCCCTGGGCCAACTCCACAGGGACAGACCAGATCCAGAAAACTCTTTTTGGAGGGCTTCCCAGACCCGGGGGAACATTAATATGTGTTTGTGCTTCAAATTTGAGTTCAATATGCAATTTGCACTTTTGATTGTATAAGGAATTTTTCCTAACAAATGCAAGATATGCTCTGGGACAACTCCACAGGGACAGATCAGATGCTGGGTTTTTTGGGTTTCCCTGACCCAGGGGAATATGAATATGTCTTTCTTTTTCGAATTTGAGCTCTATCAGCAATTTGCACTATTGATGGAATAAGTGATTTTTCCTAACAAATGCGGGTTATGCCCTGGGCCAACTCCAAAGGGAAAGGTCAGATCCCAAAAACTCAAGTTTTTTGGGCTTCCTTGACCCAGGGGAACATGAATATGTGCTTGTTTTTCGAATTTGAGCTCTATCTGCAATTTGCACTTCTCATGGTATAAGGGATTTTTCCTAACAAATGCGTGTTATGCCCTGGGCCCACTCCACAGGAACAGACCAGATCCAGAAAACTCTTTTTTGTAGGGCTTCCCTGAAACGGGGGAACTTAAATATGTGTTTGTTCTTCAAGTTTGAGCTCTATTTGGTACAGATTAGGTCCCGAAAACTCATGTTTTTTCCTAACAAATGCGAGATATGCCCTCAGCTAAATCCACAGGGACAGATCAGATCTGGAGAATTCATGTTTTTTTGGGCTTCCCTGAACCGGGGGAATATGAATATGTCTTTGTTTTTTGAATAAGCTCTATCACCTATGTGCACTTTTCAAGGTATAATGGACTTTTACTAACAAATGCAAGATATGAGTTGGGCCAACTCCAAAGGGACAGATCAGACCCTAAATATTCATGTTTTTTTGGACTTCCCTGACCCAGGGGAATATGAATATGTGGGTTTTTTTTAGAATTTGAACTCTATCTCCTATGTTCACTTTTTATGGTATAATGGATTTTTCCTAACAAATGCGAGATATCAGTTGGGCCAACTCCAAAGGGAGAGACCAGATCCAGAAAACTCTTTATTTGGAGGGTTTCCCTGACCTGGGGGAACATAAATATGTGTTTCTTCTTCAAATTTGAGCTATATCGCCAATTTTCACTTGTAATGGTATATGGTATTTTTCCTAACAAATGCGAGATATGCCCTCAGCTAACTCCACAGGGACAGATCAGATCTGGAGAATTCATGTATTTTTGGGCTTCCCTTAACTAGGGGAATATGAATATGTCTTTGGTTTTCGAATATGAGCTCTATCTCTTATGTGCAATTTTCCTGGTATATGGGATTTTTCCTAACAAATGCGAGTTATACCCTAGGCCATCTCCAAAGGGACAGATCAGATCCTAAATATTCATGTTTTTTGGGCTTCCCTGACCCAGGGGAATATGAATATGTGTTTGTTTTTCGAATTTGAGCTCTATCTCCTATGTGCACTTTTCAAGGTATAATGGATTTTTCCTAAGAAATGCGAGATATGAGTTGGGCCAACTCCAAAGGGAGAGACCAGATCCAGAAAACTCTATTTTGGAGGGTTTCCGTGACCTGGGGGAACATAAATATGTGTTTCTTCTTCAAATTTGAGCTCTATCTCTAATTTGCACTTTTCATGGTATATGGGATTTTTCCTAACATATGCAAGTTATGCCCTGGGCCAACTCCAAAGGGAAAGATCAGGTCCCAAAAACTCATGTTTTTTTGGGTTTCCGAGACCCAGGGGAACATGAATATGTCTTTGTTTTTCGAATTTGACCACTATCTGCAATTTGCACTATTGATGATATAAGTGATTTTTCCTAAGAAATGTGAGATATGCTCTGGGCCAACTCCACAGGGAAAGATCTGATGCAGGAAACTCATGTTTTTTTCGGTTTCCCTAACCCAGGGGAACATGAATATGTCTTTGTTTTTCGAATTTGAGCTCTATCTCCAATTTCCACTTTTCATGGTATATGGGATTTTTCCTAACAAATGCGAGATATGCTCTAGGCCAACTCCACAGGGATAGATCAGATGCCGAAAACTCATGTTTTTTGGGCTTCCCTGACGGGGGAATATGAATATGTCTTTTTTTAAATTTGAGCTCTATCTCCAACTTTCACTTTTCATCATATATGAGATTTTTCCTAACAAAAGCGAGTTATACCCCGGGCCATCTCCAAAGGGACACATCAGATCCTAAATATTCATGGTTTTTTGCTCTTCCCTGACCGAGGGGAATATAAATATGTCTTTCTTTTTCGAATTTGAGCTCTATCTGCAATTTGCACTATTGATGGTATAAGTGATTTTTCCTAAGAAATGTGAGATATGCCCTTGGCCAACTCCACAGGGACAGATAAGATCCAGGAAACTCATGTTTTTTGGGTTTTCCCTAACCCGAGGGAACATGAATTTGTCTTTGTTTTTCGAATTTTATCTCTGTCTCCTATTTTTATGATATAATGGATTTTTCCTAACAAATGCGAGGTATCAGTTGGGCCAACTCCAAAGGGAGAGACCAGATCCAGAAAACTCTTTATTTGGTGGGTTTCCCTGACCTGGGGGAACATAAATATGTCTTTGTTCTTCAAATTTGAGTTTAATCTGCAATTTGCACTTTTGATTGTATAAGGAATTTTTCCTAACAAATGCAAGATATGCTCTGGGCCAACTCCACAGGGACAGATCAGATGCTGGGTTTTTTGGGTTTCCCTGACCCAGGGGAATATGAATATGTCTTTCTTTTTCGAATTTGAGCTCTATCAGCAATTTGCACTATTGATGGAATAAGTGATTTTTCCTAACAAATGTGAGATATGCCCTGGGCCAACTCCACAGGGATAGATCAGATGCTGAAAACTCATGTTTTTTGGGTTTCCCTGACGGGGGAATATGAATATGTCTTTTTTTTTTTTTTTATTGAAAAGTTTTACAATACAGTTTTCCATTAAAGACCCCCATCCCCCTCGACCCTCCCCTCCCCACCTCCCACCTCCCTCTTCCCTCCCTTACCTCCCCCTTCCCCCCTCCCTCTTCCCTCTCTTCTCGCAACCTTCTCTTCTCGCAAGAATCTATATAATTTCAAGCACCAAATATTCCTTTCCAAACTTAAAATTTCCTTGTAAGTAGTCTCATCATGTTTGAAACCAGCATGTATATTTTCTATTGCGTGTTTTGGGATTGCCCACAAAGGTATCTTGCTGCTTAACTTATGTCTATACTTCTTCCAGACTCTCAGCAGTGCCTGTCTTAAAATATGCATCCTAAACACAGTATCTACCTTCTTATCATACAACAAATATGCATGCCAGCCAAACAACAAATCATGGCCCTCAAGATTTAATAACCTCGATTGTGTCAAATTAATCCAATCACTTATTCCTACTAGTGCAGCAGCTTCATAATATAATTTAAAATTAGGCATTTTAAGGCCACCTCTCTCACGAGTATCCTGCATAATCTTAAGTTTAACTCGTGGCTTTTTCCCTGCCCACACAAATTTATTGATACCACGCTGCCATTCCTCCAAGTTAGAATCTTTCTTAAGAATCGGTATCATTTGAAATAAGAATAAAAATTTGGGCAGGACATTCATTTTCACTGCTGCAATCCGTCCCAACAAAGTCAATTGCAATTTTTGCCAACTCTCCAATTCTTTTTGAATTTTCCCCCACAATTTTTCATAATTATTTTTATATAGCTTTGTATTCGAGGGCGACAAAATTACCCCCAAATATTTAACCCTTTTAACAATCTCAAATCCAGTTAATCCTTCCAAGAAGGCCTTCTGTGAAGCTGTCATGTTTCTAGCCAAAATTTTAGTTTTCTGTATGTTTACTTTAAATCCAGAAACCTTCCCATATTGTGTTATTATCTCTATCAGGTCCACAACAGAATTCTCTGGCTGGGTCACTGTAACAACCAGATCATCTGCAAATGCTCTCAATCTGTAGTCTTGATCTCCAACTTGTATCCCCTTAATTTTTTCCGAATTCCGAATCTTGTTCAATAATATCTCTAAAGTTAATACAAATAACAAGGGCGATAACGGACATCCTTGCCTTGTACCCTTCTCAATATTACATACTGCCGTCAAGCTATTGTTAACTATAATTCGGGCAGTTTGCTTTTGATATAATGCCCTAATCGGCTGTAAGAAATTTTCCCCAAAATCCATTTTATCTAACATTCTCAACAGAAATTGCCAATTCAATTGATCAAAAGCCTTTTCAGCATCTAAAAAGATTAGCGCTGCAGAGATCTGGTTGTGCCTTTCCAAAAACTCTAACACATCAACTATATGTCTAACATTATTTTTCATTTGCCTACCACTAATAAACCCCGTTTGATCCCCATGAATCACCTGTTGCAGAACCCTCATTAGTCTATTAGCCAAAACCTTAGCAAATATCTTATAATCTGTATTTAAAAGCGAAATCGGTCTGTAATTTTTAACTTGCGTAGCATCCTGATCTTCCTTCGGAATCAATGAGATAAAAGCTGTTCTCCAAGACGGTGGCACCTTTCCCCCCCTCTGGATTGTCTGGAACAGTTCCTTTAACGGTTTTATCATCTCAAATTGTAAATTTTTATAAAAGGCCGCAGACAAGCCATCCGTACCGGGCGCCTTATCAACCTTCAAATCCTTAATTGCTGTAAGGATTTCTTCTTCTGTGATCAGTTGGTTAATCCCCTCTCTTTGTGCTTGCGTAAGGACCGGAATATTAGCATTCTCCAAATATTTATCAATGTCTTTTACCTCAATTTCCTCTTTGGTATATAATTTCGAATAAAAATCCACAAAAGCATCCTTAATAAGATTCTGTTGAAACACAACCCTTCCTTTATATTCAATCTTGTCTATGTTAGAGGCCCTTTGTTTCTTCCTCAGTCTATAGGCTAACCATCTGCCTGGTTTATTAGCGTTGCAAAAAGTATTATGCCTAGCAAACCGCAGATTGGTTGCCACTTGGTCTGCCATTAATTTATCAAATTGTCCTCTTAACAGCCTAATAGCCTCTTTAATCTTCACGTCCCCTGGATTCAAAATCAAAGCCCTTTCTTTTTCCTTTATTTCATTCTCCAGTTCTTTCCTTCTAGTTTCCACTACACGTCTACGTCTATTATTCATATATATCAACACCCCTCTCATATAGGCCTTACTAGCATCCCAAACCATATCCATAGAGGTACCCTTATTCATATTAATCTCAAAAAAATCCTTCATCCGCTGTTTACATTCTTCCACATTTCTCTGATCTCTAAACAAGTTCTCATTTACGCGCCACGAGCGCCTATCTCTTTTCTCCTTATCAATCTCCAACCAAACTGGACTGTGGTCTGAAATAGTTCTTGCACATATCTTCACTTTTTTAGTTCTCAAAAAGAAGTCATTAGTCAACAAAATAAAATCAATCCTTGAGAAAGATTGGTGTCTGTCAGAGTAAAAAGTATAATCCTTCTCCTGCAGATGCCTCTCACGCCAGATATCTCGCAGGTCCAGATCATCCTTCAATTCAAAAAAAGTTTTAGGCAGTCTGGCGTGGCTTGGAATACGCTTAAAAGCTCCAGCTTTATCCAAATGTACATCCAGAACACCATTCCAATCTCCCATAAAAATAAAAGATTTATAATCCAACTGGGTAAGCTTTGTATGAAGTAAACTAAAAAAATCAGCTTGTTGTTGGTTAGGTGCATATAATCCAACTAGAAGCATCTTTTTACCTTCTAACAGCAGCTCAATCATAACATATCTTCCATGCTTATCTGCTTCAATTAAATCTGCTGTTAGAGCACTTTTAACATAAACAACTACTCCATTTTTCTTATTCTCTGCAGAGGCAACAAAATGCGTACCCAGTCTCGCGTTCAGTAAATACTTTTGATCCAAAACTCTAATATGCGTTTCTTGCAAACATATAACGTCTATCTTAAATTGCTTTAAATATTGAAAAACTTTCTTCCTCTTCTGCGGTGAATTCAGTCCGTTAACATTCCAAGTTAAAAATTTAGTTGCCATGCATATTCTCCAGAAGCCCTTGGACCACGCCTTTGATAGGACTAGCTTCCTTAGGCCGTGCTCCTCCCACAGCTTGACTGTATGTACGTTGCGAAGAAACTGAAGACTTTTGTTGATCTTGTTCTATTATTTTCTTTGCTCGTTTTGAAGCAGCACGCGTCACTCTTTGCTATCTAGGATCATCCAAAGAAGTTGTAACTTGATCTCCTCCCGCACCACTTTCCTCCGTTTCCTCCTCTTGTTGTTCTTCTTCTCCAGATCCTTTCCCAGCTTCCAGGAGCGTTAATGGGGTTGCTTTTAGGACATTATTGTAGAAATCACGCGCTTGCTTCACAGTAATCAACCGGTACCTTTTACCTTCATGCATCACCATCAGCCCCTGAGGAATCTCCCATCTGAACCTTATATCTCTTTGCTTGAGCTCATGCACGAGGAATATATAATCCTTCCTTCCCCTTAAAATCCTTGGAGGAATTTCTTTTAAAACCAAAACTTCTTGTTCAGCAATCACCACTTTAACATCATAGGCAGCTTGTATAATTTGATCTCTGATCTCTCTTTTTGCAAAATAAACCACCACATCTCTAGGCAACTTCCTCTGTCTGGCAATCCATGAATTCACCCGAAACACTTTATCCATAGCTGCTCTTATTTCAGATGCTGGCAGGTTTAATACTTCTTCAAAAGCCTCAGAGATCAGCTGCTTCAAATCTTCTTTAGTATCCTCTTTTAAACCTCTGATTCTGACAGCAAACTGCATCTGGTAAAATTGGGCTAAGCTTAAGTCCTTCTCCAGTTTGTCTCTTACATTTTCATTCTCTCTTACTTTAACTTCTAATATAGCATTCCTTTGATCCAAATCATCCATCTTTTCATCTAATTCTTCCACACATTCCGCCACTTTATGCACTGAAGACAAAATCACGCTGAGCTTCTGTTCCATCCTCTCTTCCATTCTCTCCTCCAGTTTCTCCAATTTCTCCTCCATCTGCGCAAATTTATCAGCCATTGATTGATTAATTGAGTCCAAAAGTTTATCCACAGCATCTCGAAACTCCTTCGCTGTCAGCGCTTCAGAAGGATGCAACGCCTGTAAAGATGATTGTTGCACTGGCGAGGATCCACCACTCCGAAGAGTTTTAGGGGGAGGTTTCGCCGCCATCTTTTAATCCTCAAATATGACGCACTTTCACTTAGAGTTTAAAAAGTTCAAGTAGTTAGAGAGTATAATAAAATAAGCCTCTTCACCTTTATCTCTTGTACCGCTCTGCCTGCTCCTTTAAATCATAGTCCTTTCTTCAGGCAGGGATGGTTCGCAGACGCCTGGCTCTGCTCCAAAAAGTTCAGAGCAGACACGCCGGCCAGCTGGGAGCAACCCAGGCTTCGGGGGAGTTCAATCCTTCAGCCGCCCAAGCTCCAAGCTCAGGCGGCCTCGGAGAGCTCTACCCCTACCTGGGGCCTCACCCCCTCCTCTTCTCCCGAGGAGGGGGCTTCAATTTCGCCCGAACAGCTGTTCGGCGCTGTTACGGGCGAAAAAACAAACAGCTGAGCCGCGGGCAGCCCGGGAAGGCTGTCTTCGGCGCCGCGACGCCACCGGAAGTCGAATATGTCTTTTTTTTTAATTTGAGCTCTATCTCCAACTTTCACTTTTCATCATATATGAGAATTTGAGCTCTATCTGCAATTTGCACTATTGATGGTATAAGTGATTTTTCCTAAGAAATGTGAGATATGCCCTTGGCCAACTCCACAGGGACAGATAAGATCCAGGAAACTCATGTTTTTTGGGCTTCCCTGACCCAGGGGAATAGGAATATGTCTTTTTTTTTTTTAATTTGAGCTCTATCTCCAATTTTCACTTTTCATCATATATGGGATTTTTCCTAACAAAGATATGCCATGCGCCAACTGCACAGGGAAAGATCAGGTCCCGAACATGAATATGTCTTTGTTTTTCGAATTTGACCTCTATCTGCAATTTTCAATATTGATGGTATAATGGATTTTTCCTAACAAATGCAAGTTATACCCTGGGCCAAGTCTAAAGGGACAGATCAGATCCTAAATATTCATGTTTTTTGGGCTTCCCTGACGTAGGGGAATATGAATATGTGTTTGTTTTTCGAATTTCGAATTCGAACTAACTAACTATGTTCACTTTTCATGGTATAATGGATTTTTCCAAACAAATGCGAGATATGTCCTGGGCCAACTGCACAGGGACAGATAAGATCCAGAAAACTCATGTATTTTTGGGTTTCCCTAACCCGGGGGAACATGAATATGTCTTTGTTTTTCGAATTTGAGTTCAATCTGCAATTTGCACTTTTGATTTTATAAGGAATTTTTCCTAACAAATGCAACATATGCTCTGGGCCAACTCCACAGGGACAGATCAGATGCTGGGTTTTTTGGGTTTCCCTGACCCAGGGGAATATGAATATGTCTTTCTTTTTCGAATTTGAGCTCTATCAGCAATTTGCACTATTGATGGAATAAGTGATTTTTCCTAACAAATGCGAGATATGCCCTGGGCCAACTCCAAAAAGACAGATTAGATCCAGGAAGCTCATTTTTTTTGGGTTTTCCTTACCCAGGGGAATATGAATATGTCTTTTTTTTTGAATTTGAGCTCTATCTCCAATTTTCACTTTACATCATATATGGGATTTTTCCTAACAAAATAAAGTTATACCCCGGGCCATCTCCAAAGGGACAGATCAGATCCTAAATATTCATGTTTTTTGGGCTTCCCTGAACCGGGGAATGTGAATATGTCTTTCTTTTTCGAATTTGAGCTCTAACTCCAATTTCCACTTTTCATGGTATATGGGATTTTTCCTAACATATGCGAGATATGCTCTGGGCCAACTCCACAGGGACATATCCGAACTATAAAACTCATGTTTTTGGGCTTCCCTGAACCGGGGAATGTGAATAGGTCTTTCTTTTTCGAATTTAAGCTCTATCTCCAATTTCCACTTTTCATGGATTTTTCCTAACAAATGTGAGTTATGCCCTGTGCCAACTCCACAGGGAAAGATCAGATCCCAGAAACTCATGGTTTTTTTGGTTTTTGTTTTTTGGGCTTCCCTGAACCGGGGAACGTGAATATGTCTTTCTTTTTCGAATTTGAGCTCTATCTGCAATTTGCACTATTGATGGTATAAGTGATTTTTCCTAAGAAATGCGAGTTATGCCCTGGGCCCACTCCAAAGGAAAAGATCAGATCCCAAAAACTCAAGTTTTTCTGGCTTCCTTGACCCAGGGGAACATGAATATGTGCTTGTTTTTCGAATTTGAGCTCTATCTGCAATTTCCACTTTTCATGGATTTTTCCTAAGAAATGTGAGTTACACCCTGTGGGACAGATCAGATCCCAGAAACTCACATTTTTTTTTTCGTTTCCCTGACCAGGGGGCACATGAATATGTCTTTGTTTTTCAAATTTGACCTCTATCTGCAATTTTCAATATTGTTGGTACAAGGGATTTTTCCTAACAAATGCGAGATATGCTCTAGGCCAACTCCACAGGGATAGATCAGATGCCGAAAACTCATGTTTTTTGGGTTTCCCTGACCCAGGGGAATATGAATATGTCTTTCTTTTTCGAATTTGAGCTCTATCTGCAATTTCCACTTTTCATGGTATATAGGATTGTTCCTAACATATGCGAGATATGCTCTGGGCCAACTCCAAAGGGACATATCCGAACCAGAAAACTCATGATTTTTTGGGCTTCCCTGAAACGGGGAACGTGAATATGTCTTTCTTTTTCGAATTTGAGCTCTATCTGCAATTTGCACTATTGATGGAATAAGTGATTTTTCCTAACAAATGTGAGATATGCCCTGGGCCAACTCCAAAAAGACAGGTCAGATCCCGGAAACTCATTTTTTTGGGGTTTCCCTTACCCAGGGGAATATGAATATGTTTTTTTTTTAATTTGAGCTCTATCTCCAATTTTCACTTTACATCATATAAGGGAATTTTTCCTAACAAAATAAAGTTATACCCCGGGCCATCTCCAAAGGGACAGATCACATCCTAAATATTCATGTTTTTTGGGCTTCCCTGACCCAGGGGAATATGAATATGTGTTTGTTTTTCGAATTTGAGCTCTATCTCCTATGTGCACTTTTCAAGCTATAATGGATTTTTCCTAACGAATGCGAGATATGAGTTGGGCCAACTCCAAAGGGAGAGACCAGATCCAGGAAACTCATGTATTTTTGGGTTTCCCTAACCCGGGGGAACATGAATATGTCTTTGTTTTTCGAATTTTAGCTCTATTTGCAATTTGCACTTTTCATGGTATAAGGGATTTTTCCTAACAAATGCGAGATATGCCCTGGGCCAACTCCACAGGGACAGACCAGATCCAGAAAACTCTCTTTGGAGGGCTTCCCAGACCTGGGGGAACATAAATATGTGTTTGTTCTTCAAATTTGTGTTCAATCTGCAATTTGCACTTTTCATTGTATAAGGAATTTTTCCTAACAAATGCGAGATATGCTCTGGGCCAACTCCACAGGGACAGATCAGATGCTGAAAACTCATGTTTTTTGGGTTTCCCTGACCCAGGGGAATATGAATATGTCTTTCTTTTTCGAATTTGAGCTCTATCTGCAATTTGCACTATTGATGGTATACGTGATTTTTCCTAAGAAATGTGAGATATGCCCTGGGCCAACTCCACAGGGACAGATCAGATCCAGGAAACTCATGGTTTTTGGGCTTCCCTGAACCGGGGAATGTGAATATGTCTTTCTTTTTCGAATTTGAGCTCTATCTCCAATTTCCACTTTTCATGGATTTTTCCTAACAAATGTGAGTTGCACATTTGGGCACGTGTAGGGGCCTTCGACGTAGACCTAATAAGAGGCCCCTGATTATTTTTCTTTCAAAATTTTTTAGGGGGTTAGGGAGGCGGGAGGGTTCTTTTGGTTGTTTGGATAAGGGGGGCTATCCAACTACCGCTGTTCTGGCTAGGGCCGATGGAGATCGCAGGGGGGAGGAGCGGGGGTCGGTCACCTCCGGGGCTCCAGGGCTGGTCGTGGGGCTACCTATTCCCACGACATCTGGGAATGGCAGCAGATGGAGGAGCAGAGGGCCGTATCGATCTCAGGGAAGGCCTCTCCGCTACTTACAAGCGGTGAGGCACTCCGACCCTCTGGCTCTACCCCAAGGTCCCGGGAGTGAGGGTGTGCAGCCCCCTGAGCTCCGGCTGGTGTATTTGAACGCCAGGTCCGTCTCTAATAAGGCTCCTCTCGTTCGTGATCTGGTCGAGGGTGAGCAGGCGGACCTGGCTTGCATCACGGAGACTTGGTTGGGCCCAGAGGGCGGGATTCCTCTGGTTGATCTTTGCCCACCAGGTTTCCGGGTGCTGCACCGGCCTCGGGCTCAGGGTAGGGGTGGGGGTGTGGCTGTTGTTATGAGGGAGACCTTGTGTCCGCGGGAGGCCACTGTTCCTCAGATAGTCGGGTGTGAGTCTCTCTTTTTGAGATGCGGCCCTGGTGCGCAGTTGGGCTTGCTGCTGGTGTACCTTTCGCCTAGTCACGCAGCAGCAGCCCTGCCTGAGCTGCTCGATGTCCTCTCTGGGCTGGTGGTTGAGTTCCCGAAACTTATAGTTTTGGGGGACTTCAACCTACCATCACTGGGAGGATCATCTGAGTTGGCCCGGGAGTTCATGGCTTCCATGACGGCCATGGACCTGACGCAGGTAATTTCGGGACCGACTCATGAGGGAGGCCACACCCTTGACCTAGTTTTCTTATCTGGACGGTGGTTAGATGATCTTGGTGGGGGCTCTCCAATTATTATGCCCCTGTCATGGACCGATCATCATCTCCTGCGGCTGGTCTTCCGTTTTGCCACCCCCCGCCGTGGGTGTTTGGAACCAATTAAATGGTACCGCCCCAGACGCTTAATGGATCCCCAGAGGTTCCAGGCAGCTCTGGGGTCCCCACCTGCCTCCCTTGCTCACAGCTCGGCAGATGCCTTAGTGGAAGCCTGGGAAAGGACGGCCACTGAGGCTCTTGACCGAGTTGTACCCCTGCGGCCCCTGACCCGGTGCAGATCCCGTCGAGCTCCATGGTTCTCTGCGGAGCTTCGGGAGATGAAGCGTCGGAGACGGGGCCTAGAGAGCGGTTGGAGGTCCAGCCGATCCGAATCCGACCGATTGCGACTAAGAGCCTACATTAGGTCTTATCTCGCTGCGATAAGGGAGGCGAGGTCTAACCACTTCGCCACCCTTATCGCGTCCGCAGATAATCGCCCGGCCGCCCTGTTTAGGGTGACTCGCTCCCTCCTAAATCAGGAGGTGAGGGAGGATCCCTTGCAGGGCCGTGCCGAGGAGTTTAACCAACATCTGTCGGACAAAATCGCTCGGATTCGGACCGGTCTGGACTCTGACTGGGCAGAGTCTGACGATCAGGACACGGGTGGTCTTGTCGATATCACCTGGGAGGAGTTTGATTCTGTGACTCCGGAGGAAGTGGACAGGATCATGGGGAGGCTGAGCACCACCACATGTTTATTGGACCCGTGCCCTTCCTGGCTGGTCTATGCAGCCCGGGAGAGGACACGCAGCTGGTTCCAGGCAGTTATATCGGCTTCTTTGAGTGAGGGTATCTTCCCCGCCGTCTTGAAGGAGGCGGTGGTGAGGCCTCTCCTCAAGAAGCCTGCCCTGGACCCAGCTGTATTGAACAACTTTCGTCCTGTCTCCAACCTCCGCTTTCTTGCGAAGGTTGTTGAGAGTGTGGTGGCGCATCAGCTCCCTCTGGTCCTGGATGAAGCGGATTATCTAGACCCTTACCAATCGGGTTTCAGGCCCGGGCACAGCACGGAGACGGCATTGGTCGCGCTGGTGAATGATCTCTGGAGGGCTCGGGACAGAGGGCATTCCTCTGTTCTAGTCCTATTAGACCTCTCGGCGGCTTTCGATACCATCGACCATGGTATCTTGCTGCGGCGTCTCAGGGGATTGGGAGTGGGAGGCACAGTTTTACAGTGGTTCTCCTCCTATCTCTTGGGACGTTCGCAGTCGGTGTTGGCAGGGGGGCAGAGGTCGACCGCGAGGTCTCTCATTTGTGGAGTTCCTCAGGGGTCGGTCCTCTCGCCTCTCCTGTTCAACATCTACATGAAGCCGCTGGGTGAGATCATTCGTGGCTTTGGAGTTGGGTATCATCAGTACGCTGATGATACCCAACTTTTCTTTTCGACCCCAAACCACCCCAGTGATGCCCTCAACGTGATGTCCCGTTGCCTGGAGGCGGTTCGGGTCTGGATGGGGAGGAACAGACTTCAACTCAACCCCGACAAGACTGAGTGGCTTTGCATACCTTCATCCCGGGTTTATTCGGACATTCCACCTCTGGCTATGGGGGGTGAACTATTACCCCCCGTAGATAGGGCTCGCAACTTGGGAGTCCTCCTAGATTCACGGCTCACCTTAGAAGACCACATAGGAGCTGTGACTAGGGGGGCCTTCGCCCAGGTTCGCCTGGTGCGCCAGTTGCGGCCCTACCTTAGCCGGGATGATTTGTGCGCAGTCACTCATGCGCTCGTGTCCTCTCGTCTGGACTACTGCAACGCTCTCTACATGGGGCTGCCCTTGAGGACCACCCGGAAGCTCCAACTGGTACAGAATGCAGCCGCGAGAGTGGTGTTGGGAGTCTCCCGATACTCCCACGTTACACCTCTGCTCCGTGAGCTGCATTGGTTGCCAGTTGTCTTCCGGGTGAGATTCAAGGTACTGGTAACGGTGTTTAAAGCCCTCCATGGCATGGGGCCGGAGTACCTTAGGGAACATCTGCTGCCGGCATCAAGCTCCCTGCGCCCTGTGCGTTCCCACAGAGAGGGCCTCCTCAGGGTGCCACCGATCAGAGAATGTCGATTGGTGGCCCCCAGGGGGAGATCCTTCTCTGTGGGCGCTCCGGAGCTGTGGAATCAGCTACCGGTAGAGCTCCGGATGGCGCCCGACCTTCGCTCCTTTCGTCGCGATCTCAAGACATTTTTGTTTGTACAAGCTGGCCTAGCCTGATGGGGATCGGTGGGGTTGTTTTATTTTTGGTCTTTTAATTTTATCTCGGGGTTTTTTAGAACTGTACTTCTATTGTTTTTAATTAGGGCAATTGTTTAATCACCTTTTAATGTTTGTATTGGCTATTTTATTCTGCCCTGTGAACCGCCCTGAGTCCTCAGGGAGAAGGGCGGTATATAAATGTTATTAAATTAAATTAAATTAAATTTCCTAACAAATGTGAGTTGTGGGACAGATCAGATCCCAGAAACTCACATTTTTTTTCGTTTCCCTGACCAGGGGGCACATGAATATGTCTTTGTTTTTCAAATTTGACCTCTATCTGCAATTTTCAATATTGTTGGTACAAGGGATTTTTCCAAACAAATGCGAGATATGCTCTAGGCCAACTCCACAGGGATAGATCAGATGCCGAAAACTCATGTTTTTTGGGTTTCCCTGACGCAGGGGAATATGAATATGTCTTTCTTTTTCTAATTTGAGCTCTATCTGCAATTTGCACTATTGATGGTATAAGTGATTTTTCCTAAGAAATGTGAGATATGCCCTTGGCCAACTCCACAGGGACAGACCAGATCCAGAAAACTCTCTTTGGAGGGCTTCCCAGACCTGGGGGAACATAAATATGTGTTTGTTCTTCAAATTTGAGTTCAAACTGCAATTTGCACTTTTCATTGTATAAGGAATTTTTCCTAACAAATGCGAGATATGCTCTGGGCCAACTCCACAGGGACAGATCAGATGCTGAAAACTCATGTTTTTTGGGTTTCCCTGACCCAGGGGAATATGAATATGTCTTTCTTTTTCGAATTTGAGCTCTATCTGCAATTTGCACTATTGATGGTATACGTGATTTTTCCTAAGAAATGTGAGATATGCCCTGGGCCAACTCCACAGGGACAGATCAGATCCAGGAAACTCATGGTTTTTGGGCTTCCCTGAACCGGGGAATGTGAATATGTCTTTCTTTTTCGAATTTGAGCTCTATCTCCAATTTCCACTTTTCATGGATTTTTCCTAACAAATGTGAGTTGCACATTTCCTAACAAATGTGAGTTGTGGGACAGATCAGATCCCAGAAACTCACATTTTTTTTCGTTTCCCTGACCAGGGGGCACATGAATATGTCTTTGTTTTTCAAATTTGACCTCTATCTGCAATTTTCAATATTGTTGGTACAAGGGATTTTTCCTAACAAATGCGAGATATGCTCTAGGCCAACTCCACAGGGATAGATCAGATGCCGAAAACTCATGTTTTTTGGGTTTCCCTGACGCAGGGGAATATGAATATGTCTTTCTTTTTCGAATTTGAGCTCTATCTGCAATTTGCACTATTGATGGTATAAGTGATTTTTCCTAAGAAATGTGAGATATGCCCTTGGCCAACTCCACAGGGACAGATAAGATCCAGGAAACTCATGTTTTTTGGGCTTCCCTGACCCAGGGGAATAGGAATATGTCTTTTTTTTTTAATTTGAGCTCTATCTCCAATTTTCACTTTTCATCAAATATGGGATTTTTCCTAACAAAGATATGCCATGCGCCAACTGCACAGGGAAAGATCATGTCCCGAACATGAATATGTCTTTGTTTTTCGAATTTGACCTGTATCTGCAATTTTCAATATTGATGGTATAATGGATTTTTCCTAACAAATGCGAGTTATACCCTGGGCCAAGTCGAAAGGGACACATCAGATCCTAAATATTCATGTTTTTTGGGCTTCCCTGACGTAGGGGAATATGAATATGTGTTTGTTTTTCGAATTTGAGCTCTATCTCCTATGTGCACTTTTCAAGGTATAATGGTTTTTTCCTAACAAATGCGAGATATGAGTTGGGCCAACTCCAAAGGGAGAGACCAGATCCAGAAAACTCTATTTTGGAGGGGTTCCGTGACCTGCGGGAACATATATATGTGTTTCTTCTTCAAATTTGAGCTCTATCTGTAATTTGCACTTTTCATGGTATATGGGATTTTTCCTAACATATGCAAGTTATGCCCTGGGCCAACTCCAAAGGGAAAGATCAGATCCAGGAAACACATGTTTTTTGGGCTTCCCTGAACCGGGGAATGTGAATATGTCTTTCTTTTTCGAATTTGAGCTCTATCTCCAATTTCCACTTTTCATGGTATATAGGATTGTTCCTAACATATGCGAGATATGCTCTGGGCCAACTCCACAGGGACAGATCAGATCCAGGAAACTCATGTTTTTTTGGGTTTCCCTGACCCGGGGGAACATGAATTTGTCTTTGTTTTTCGAATTTCAACTCTGTCTCCTATTTTTATGGTATAATGGATTTTTCCTAACAAATGCGAGATATGAGCTGGGCCAACTCCAAAGGGAGATGTCGGGCCTCGGCAGCCCGGCACACGAGGGGGGGCCCCTCCACCCCCCCGGCACACCCGGCTTCCCTCCCACCGACCCCACCTGGTTCCAGCGCGGCCCGGAGAGACCGGAGGCCCGCGACGCCCCTCCCGCCGCCTCCGGACGCGCCACGGCTGCTTTCTTCGCCCGGCGGCGCATCGTTAAGCGGCTCCCCGGCGTGGACGGCTCCGAGTCCCGAGCCTTCTCTTCTGGCGCTTCCGGACGCGCCGCAGCTGCAGCCCTCGCCTGGCGACGCGTCTGCGCGCGGCTCCCCGGCTCGGACGGCTCCGGGGCCCGCGTCGCCTCTCCTGGTGCTTCCGGACGCGCTGCGGCTGCCGGCCTCTGCGCCGCGGCTTCTGCTCCCTCGGAATGCGCCGCGGCTGCTGTGCTCGGCCGGCGGCAAGCTTGAGCAACGGACCCCGGCCTGCGGCCTGCCCGGTGGAGGACTGAGCCGGCTCAATGTCTCTGCGGCCTGGGAAGATTCGGGAGCTGCGGCCTCACGGTGGACTGCGTCAGACTCCGACGCCATGCCTGCGCGGGACTGTGTGGCAACGCTGTTAGGGGATGGGTCCCTCCCCCCTACGGTGTCCGGGTGGCTGGGTGACAAGGGGCTTCGGGGGTGGGTGCAGCAGGGAGTGGGTGAGGGAAATGGGCACGGTGGTGGCGACACGTTGGGGGGGCCTTACCTGCCTGAGCGACGGGCGAAAGGCCTTGTAGGGGAGGGGTGGGGAAGTTATAGGGAATGGGAGGGCGGAGGCATGTTTGGGTGGAGTTTGGGTGGGGTTTTTGGATGTGTATATAGCAGCGTTGGTTGCAGATAGCAGCCAACGCTGGCTTTGTTTCTCGTTGCGGCTGTGGCTCTGAAGAATAAAGTGCTTCTAGACTGCAGCAGAAGTCTCTCGTTCCTGTGTTCGGCACCAGCCCTGCTTGTTGCAGGACGAGTTTTGACAGAAAGCCAGCGTTGCACTAGCATTGCGGCCCTACTGCCTTTCAGCTGTGTTCCGTTTGTGTGCCATGGCGGAGGGTGTGCAAGGGGCCGTGTTGGAGACTGCTTCGGAGGAGGCTGGCGTGGCCGGGGCGGAGGTGACAACCCCTGTGGAGAGGGACGTGGAGGACGTCCAACCTGTTGTGAGGCCCAAAGTGCGGGACGTGCAACCAACAGACCCTGCGGTGGAGTCCCAGGGCGCTAGCAGCCAAACCCAGGGGGGGGAGTGGTGGCTGAGCTCGATCCTGGGGCGCACGGGGCTCGAGCAAGGACGAACGGCCCGGCCCGGTGGGGCTCCACTGGGTTGGAGGGAGCGTCGGCTTACCGATGATGATGGCGAGGAATACAGCTATTCAACTGCACCCGGGAGCCAAACTATGGATGTGCTGCGCGAAAGGTTCGGAGAAGTCGGGGCACGTGACGGCGGTTCCTGGGGAGCCATGGCCCCTGAAGAAGACACGGGACAGTGGTCTCTTGGGGGGGCACCCAGTCAGTCAGCAACGTCCCGTTTCCGACTGGCTAGCCCAAAGTTCAAGGTGCCTGGGGAGGGAGGCGTTCGGGGCCCATCCACACGAGCACAAGGGGGGCGTGAAGCTTGGCCAACGCCTGATCGGGGCCCTGGACGTCCCGCACCCAGGTCGGTGGGGGTGTCCCAGGCTCAGACCCGTCCACCTGTTGGGCATTGGGGACCGGGCGTGGTGTGGGGACCCCCACCGCTCACCACAACCTATGATGGGCATCCCGACCGCCTGGCCATGTTCCTAGGGCAGGTGATTAACCATCTGGACGGGTACGCCCATGCCTATCCTTCACAGTGGGCGATGGTGGTGGCGGTCACCGCGTGCCTTCAGGGAGAGGCTGCAACCTGGGCAGCGGACCTCTACAGTGACCACGCCCGCGAGCTCGGGGACGTGGGGCTGTTCATGGAAGCCCTACGCGTCCGCTTCGAGGATGTATCCCGCTTACATCGCGCGGAAGCGGAAGTGTTAGCCATCAGGCAGCGAGGACGACCGGCAGAGGAGTACGTGCTCGAGTTCCGCAGGGTTGCGGGCAGGTTACGCTCGTGACCCGAGCGCTTGCTGGTGCACCACTTCCGGGCCGGTCTTGATGGAGCTCTCCGGCGGGCATGTGTGGTGCGGGGGGTTCCTGCACGGCTTCAGGACTGGTTCCGGGTGGCGGTGGAGCTGGACATTGGGTTGCAGGACACCCGGGGCAGGCCAGTAGTGGCCCCTGGAGCCTGGAGGACCCCGGAGGGGCCGAAGACAGAGAGCCGGAAGCCCGTGGCGGCGGCGACACAACCCGGCCCCCCACCGGCGCCCCGTCCAACAATCCGCTGCTTCCGCTGCGACCAACCGGGCCATCGGGCGGTGGACTGCCCGTTACGTCCGCCGCGACCGGGGCCCAACCCCCCGGAGGCGCGGGTCCCGACCCCCAGAAGAGCTGTATTCGGCACCAGCCCTGCTTGTTGCAGGACGAGTTTTGACAGGAGAGACCAGATCCAGGAAACACTTTTTTTGCAGTTTTTCCCTGACCCGGGGGAACATAAATATGTGATTGTTATACAAATTTGAGCTCTATCTGCAATTTGCACTTTTCATGGTATATGGAATTTTTCCAAACAAATGCGAGCTATGCCGAGGGCCAACTCCACAGGGACAGATCAGATCCCAAAAACTCATGTTTTTTTGGGGTTTCCCTAACCTGGGGGAACATGAATTTGTCTTTCTTTTTCGAATTTGATCTCTGTCTCCTATTTTTATGGTATAATGCATTTTTCCTAACAAATGCGAGGTATCAGTTGGGCCAACTCCAAAGGGAGAGACCAGATCCAGGAAACTCATGTATTTTTGGGTTTCCCTAACCCGGGGGAACATGAATATGTCTTTCTTTTTCGAATTTGAGCTCTATCTGCAATTTGCACTATTGATGGTATACGTGATTTTTCCTAAGAAATGTGAGATATGCCCTTGGCAAACTCCACAGGGACAGATCAGATCCAGGAAACTCATGTTTTTTGGGGTTTCCCTAACCCGGGGGAACATGAATTTGTCTTTGTTTTTTGAATTTGATCTCTGTCTCCTATTTTTATGGTATAATGGATTTTTCCTAACAAATGCGAGGTATCAGTTGGGCCAACTCCAAAGGGAGAGACCAGATCCAGAAAACTCTTTTTTTGGAGGGTTTCCCTGACCTGGGGGAACATAAATATGTGTTTCTTCTTCAAATTTGAGCTCTATCTGTAATTTGCACTTTTCATGGTATATGGGATTTTTCCACAGGGACAGACCAGATCCAAAAAACTCTTTTTGGAGGGCTTCCCTGACCCGGGGGAACATAAATATGTGTTTGTTCTTTAAATTTGAGTTCAATCTGCAATTTGCACTTTTGATTGTATAAGGAATTTTTCCTAACAAATGCGAGATATGTTCTGGGCCAACTCCACAGGGACAGATCAGATGCTGGGTTTTTTGGGTTTCCTTGACCCAGGGGAATATGAATATGTCTTTCTTTTTCGAATTCGAGCTCTATCAGCAATTTGCACTATTGATGGAATAAGTGATTATTCCTAACAAATGCGAGATATGCCCTGGGCCAACTCCAAAAAGACAGGTTAGATCCCGGAAATTCATTTTTTTGGGGTTTCCCTTACCCAGGGGAATATGAATATGTTTTTTTTTAATTTGAGCTCTATCTCCAATTTTCACTTTACATCATATAAGGGAATTTTTCCTAACAAAATAAAGTTATACCCCGGGCCATCTCCAACGGGACAGATCAGATCCTAAATATTCATGTTTTTTGGGCTTCCCTGACCCAGGGGAATATGAATATGTGTTTGTTTTTCGAATTTGAGCTCTATCTCCTATGTGCACTTTTCAAGGTATAATGGATTTTTCCTAACAAATGCGAGATATGAGTTGGGCCAACTCCAAAGGGAGAGACCAGATCCAGAAAACTCTATTTTGGAGGGTTTCCGTGACCTGCGGGAACATAAATATGTGTTTCTTCTTCAAATTTGAGCTCTATCTGTAATTTGCACTTTTCATGGTATATGGGATTTTTCCTAACATATGCAAGTTATGCCCTGGGTCAACTCCAAAGGGAAAGATCAGGTCCCGAAAACTTACATTTTTTGGGCTTCCCTGACCACGGGGAACATGAATATGTCTTTGTTTTTTGAGTTTCATCTCTATCTGCAAAATTCAATATTGATGGTATAGTGGATTTTCCCTAACAAATGTGAGTTATGCCCTGTGCCAACTCCACAGGGACAGTTGAGACTTGGGGGAATATGAATATTTCTTTCTTTTTCGAATTTGAGCTCTATCTGCAATTTGCAATATTGATGGTACAAGGGATTTTTCCTAACAAATGCGAGATATGTCCTGGGCCAACTCCAAAGGGACAGATCAGATCCCAAAAACTCAACTTTTTTGGGCTTCCCTGACCTAGGGGAATATGAATATGTGCTTGTTTTTCGAATTTGAGCTCCATTTGCAATTTGCACTTTTCGTGGTATATGGGATTTTTCCTAACAAATGCGAAATATGCCATGCGCCAACTGCAGAGTGAAAGATCAGGTCCCGAAAACTCATGTTTTTTTGGGCTTCCCTGAACCGGGGAACGTGAATATGTCTTTCTTTTTCGAATTTGACCGCTATCTGCAATTTGCACTATTGATGGTATAAGTGATTTTTCCTAAGAAATGTGAGATATGCCCTGGGCCAACTCCACAGGGACAGATCAGATCCAGGAAACTCATGTTTTTTGGGCTTCCCTGAACCGGGGAATGTGAATATGTCTTTCTTTTTCGAATTTGAGCTCTATCTCCAATTTCCACTTTTCATGGATTTTTCCTAACAAATGTGAGTTATGCCCTGTGCCAACTCCACAGGGAAAGATCAGATCCCAGAAACTCATGGTTTTTTTGGTTTTTGTTTTTTGGGCTTCCCTGAACCGGGGAACGTGAATATGTCTTTCTTTTTCGAATTTGAGCTCTATCTGCAATTTGCACTATTGATGGTATAAGTGATTTTTCCTAAGAAATGCGAGTTATGCCCTGGGCCCACTCCAAAGGGAAAGATCAGATCCCAAAAACTCAAGTTTTTCTGGCTTCCTTGACCCAGGGGAACATGAATATGTGCTTGTTTTTCGAATTTGAGCTCTATCTGCAATTTCCACTTTTCATGGATTTTTCCTAAGAAATGTGAGTTACACCCTGTGGGACAGATCAGATCCCAGAAACTCACTTTTTTTTTTTCGTTTCCCTGACCAGGGGGCACATGAATATGTCTTTGTTTTTAAAATTTGACCTCTATCTGCAATTTTCAATATTGTTGGTACAAGGGATTTTTCCTAACAAATGCGAGATATGAGTTGGGCCAACTCCAAAGGGAGAGACCAGATCCAGGAAACTAATGTGTTTTTGGGTTTCCCTAACCCGGGGGAACATGAATATGTCTTTGTTTTTCGAATTTTAGCTCTATTTGCAATTTGCACTTTTCATGGTATAAGGGATTTTTCCTAACAAATGCGAGATATGCCCTGGGCCAACTCCACAGGGAAAGACCAGATCCAGAAAACTCTTTTTGGAGGGCTTCCCAGACCTGGGGGAACATAAATATGTGTTTGTTCTTCAAATTTGAGTTCAATCTGCAATTTGCACTTTTCATTGTATAACTAATTTTTCCTAACAATTGCGAGATATGCTCTGGGCCAACTCCACAGGGACAGATCAGATGCTGAAAACTCATGTTTTTTGGGTTTCCCTGACCCAGGGGAATATGAATATGTCTTTCTTTTTCGAATTTGAGCTCTATCTGCAATTTGCACTATTGATGGTATACACGATTTTTCCTAAGAAATGTGAGATATGCCCTGGGCCAACTCCACAGGGACACATCAGATCCAGGAAACCCATGTTTTTTGGGCTTCCCTGAACCGGGGAATGTGAATATGTCTTTCTTTTTCGAATTTGAGCTCTATCTGCAATTTCCACTTTTCATGGTATATAGGATTGTTCCTAACATATGCGAGATATGCTCTGGGCCAACTCCAAAGGGACATATCCGAACCAGAAAACTCATGATTTTTTGGGCTTCCCTGAAACGGGGAACGTGAATATGTCTTTCTTTTTCGAATTTGAGCTCTATCTGCAATTTGCACTATTGATGGTATAAGTGATTTTTCCTAAGAAATGTGAGATATGCCCTTGGCCAACTCCACAGGGACAGATAAGATCCAGGAAACTCATGTTTTTTGGGCTTCCCTGACCCAGGGGAATAGGAATATGTTTTTTTTTTTTATTTGAGCTCTATCTCCAATTTTCACTTTTCATCAAATATGGGATTTTTCCTAACAAAGATATGCCATGCGCCAACTGCACAGGGAAAGATCATGTCCCGAACATGAATATGTCTTTGTTTTTCGAATTTGACCTCTATCTGCAATTTTCAATATTGATGGTAATAATGGATTTTTCCTAACAAATGCGAGTTATACCCTGGGCCAAGTCGAAAGGGACACATCAGATCCTAAATATTCATGTTTTTTGGGCTTCCCTGACGTAGGGGAATATGAATATGTGTTTGTTTTTCGAATTTGAGCTCTATCTCCTATGTGCACTTTTCAAGGTATAATGGATTTTTCCTAACAAATGCGAGATATGAGTTGGGCCAACTCCAAAGGGAGAGACCAGATCCAGAAAACTCTATTTTGGAGGGGTTCCGTGACCTGCGGGAACATAAATATGTGTTTCTTCTTCAAATTTGAGCTCTATCTCTAATTTGCACTTTTCATGGTATATGGGATTTTTCCTAACATATGCAAGTTATGCCCTGGGCCAACTCCAAAGGGAAAGATCAGGTCCCAAAAACTCATGTTTTTTTGGGTTTCCGAGACCCGGGGGAACATGAATATGTCTTTGTTTTTCAAATTTGAGCTCTATTTGCAATTTGCACTTTTTATGGTATATGGGATTTTTCTTAACAAATGCAAGATATGCCATGCGCCAACTGCACAGGGAAAGATCAGTTCCAGAACAAGAATATGTCTTTCTTTTTTTATGGTATAAGGGATTTTTCCTAAGAAATGTGAGATATGCCCTGGGCCAACTCCAAAAAGACAGATCAGATCCCAAAAACTCAACTTTTTGGGGCTTCCCTGACCTAGGGGAATATGAATATGTGCTTGTTTTTCAAATTTGAGCTCTATTTGCAATTTGCACTTTTCATGGTATATGGGATTTTTCCAAACATATGCGAGTTATGCCATACGGCAACTGCAGAGGGAAAGATCAGGTCTCGAAAACTCAAGGTTTTTTGGGTTTCCCTGACCCGGGTGAACATGAATATGTCTTTCTTTTTTGAATTTGAGCTCTATCTCCAATTTGCACGATTGATGGTATAAGGGATTTTTCCTAACAAATGCGAGATATCTCCTGGGCCAACTGCACAGGGACAGATAAGATCCAGAAAACTCATCTATTTTTGGGTTTCCCTGAGCCGACGGAACATGAATATGTCTCTGTTTTTTGAATTTGAGTTCTATCTCCAATTTTCACTTCTCATGTTATAAAGGATTTTTCTTGACAAATTCGAGCTATGACGTGGCCAAACTCCAAAGGGACAGATCAGATTCCGAAAACTCATTTTTTTGTGGGCTTCCCTGACCCGGGAGAACATGAATATGTCTTTGTTTTTTGAGTTTGATCTCTATCTGCAATTTTCAATATTGATGGTATAATGGATTTTCCCTAACAAATGCGAGTTATGCCCTGGGCCAACTCCAAAGGGACAGATCAGATCCTAAAAACTTACATTTTTTGGGCTTCCCTGACCACGGGGAACATGAATATGTCTTTGTTTTTTGAGTTTGATCTCTATCTGCAATTTTCAATATTGATGGTATAATGGATTTTCCCTAACAAATGTGAGTTATGCCCTGTGCCAACTCCACAGGGACAGTTGAGAGCCCGAAAACTCATGTTTTTTTAGTTTTCCATGACTTGGGGGAATATGAATATTTCTTTCTTTTTCGAATTTGAGCTCTATCTGCAATTTGCAATATTGATGGTACAAGGGATTTTTCCTAACAAATGCGAGATATGTCCTGGGCCAACTCCAAAGGGACAGATCAGATCCCAAAAACTCAACTTTTTTGGGCTTCCCTGACCTAGGGGAATATGAATATGTGCTTGTTTTTCGAATTTGAGCTCCATTTGCAATTTGCACTTTTCGTGGTATATGGGATTTTTCCTAACAAATGCGAAATATGCCATGCGCCAACTGCAGAGTGAAAGATCAGGTCCCGAAAACTCATGTTTTTTTGGGCTTCCCTGACCCAGGGGAATATGAATATGTCTTTCTTTTTCGAATTTGAGCTCTATCTCCAATTTGCACGATTGATGGTATAAGGGATTTTTCCTAACAAATGCGAGTTATGCCCTGGGCCAACTCGACAGGGAGAGATCAGATCCGAAAAAGTCATTTTTGGGGGGGCTTCCCTGAACTGGTGGAACATAAATATGTCTTTGTTCTTCAAATTTGAGCTCTATCTGCAATTTGCACTTTTCATAGTATATAGGATTTTTCCTAACAAATGCGAGATATGCCATGGGCCAACTCCACAGGGACAGATAAGATCCAGAAAACTCATGTGTTTTTGGGTTTCCCTGACCCGACGGAACATGAATATATCTCTGTTTTTTGAATATGTGTTTGTTCTTCAAGTTTGAGCTCTATTTGGTACAGATCAGGTCCCGAAAACTCATGTTTTTTCCTAACAAATGCGAGACATGCCCTCAGCTAACTCCACAGGGACAGATCAGATCTGGAGAATTCATGTTTTTTTGGGCTTCCCTGAACCGGGGGAATATGAATATGTCTTTGTTTTTTGAATTTGAGCTCTATCTCTTATGTGCACTTTTCCTGGTATATGGGATTTTTCCTAACAAATGCGAGTTATACCCTGGGCCAACTCCAAAGGGACAGATCAGATCCTAAATATTCATGTTTGTTTGGGCTTCCCTGACCCAGGGGAATATGAATATGTCTTTCTTTTTCGAATTTGAGCTCTATCTGCAATTTGCACTATTGATGGTATAAGTGATTTTTCCTAAGAAATGTGAGATATGCCCTTGGCCAACTCCACAGGGACAGATAAGATCCAGGAAACTCATGTTTTTTTGGGTTTCCCTGACCCGGGGGAACATGAATTTGTCTTTGTTTTTCGAATTTCAACTCTGTCTCCTATTTTTATGGTATAATGGCTTTTTCCTAACAAATGCGAGTTATACCCTGGGCAAAGTCGAAAGGGACAGATCAGATCCTAAATATTCATGTTTTTTGGGCTTCCCTGACGTAGGGGAATATGAATATGTGTTTGTTTTTCGAATTTCGAATTTGAACTAACTATGTTCACTTTTCATGGTATAATGGAGTTTTCCAAACAAATGCGAGATATGTCCTGGGCCAACTGCACAGGGACAGATAAGATCCAGAAAACTCATGTATTTTTGGGTTTCCCTAACCGGGGGGAACATGAATATGTCTTTGTTTTTCGAATTTGAGTTCAATCTGCAATTTGCACTTTTGATTGTATAAGGAATTTTTCCTAACAAATGCGACATATGTTCTTGGCCAACTCCACAGGGACAGATCAGATGCTGGGTTTTTTGGGTTTCCCTGACCCAGGGGAATATGAATATGTCTTTCTTTTTCGAATTTGAGCTCTATCAGCAATTTGCACTATTGACGGAATAAGTGATTTTTCCTAACAAATGCGAGATATGCCCTGGGCCAACTCCAAAAAGACAGATCAGATCCAGGAAACTCATTTTTTTTGGGTTTCCCTTACCCAGTGGAATATGAATATGTCTTTTTTTTAATTTGAGCTCTATCTCCAATTTTCACTTTACATCATATAAGGGAATTTTTCCTAACAAAATAAAGTTATACCCCGGGCCATCTCCAAAGGGACAGATCAGATCCTAAATATTCATGTTTTTTGGGCTTCCCTGACCCAGGGGAATATGAATATGTGTTTGTTTTTCAAATTTGAGCTCTATCTCCTATGTGCACTTTTCAAGGTATAATGGATTTTTCCTAACAAATGCGAGATATGAGTTGGGCCAACTCCAAAGGGACAGACCAGATCCAAAAAATTCTATTTTGGAGGGTTTCCGTGACCTGCAGGAACATAAATATGTGTTTCTTCTTCAAATTTGAGCTCTATCTGTAATTTGCACTTTTCATGGTATATGGGATTTTTCCTAACATATGCAAGTTATGCCCTCGGCCAACTCCAAAGGGAAAGATCAGGTCCCAAAAACTCATGTTTTTTTGGGTTTCCGAGACCCGGGGGAACATGAATATGCCTTTGTTTTTCGAATTTGACCACTATCTGCAATTTGCACTATTGATGGTATAAGTGATTTTTCCTAAGAAATGTGAGATATGCCCTGGGCCAACTCCACAGGGACAGATCAGATCCAGGAAACTCATGTTTTTTGGGCTTCCCAGAACCGGGGAATGTGAATATGTCTTTCTTTTTCGAATTTGAGCTCTATCTCCAATTTCCACTTTTCATGGATTTTTCCTAACAAATGTGAGTTATGCCCTGTGCCAACTCCACAGGGAAAGATCAGATCCCAGAAACTCATGGTTTTTTTGGTTTTTGTTTTTTGGGCTTCCCTGAACCGGGGAACGTGAATATGTCTTTCTTTTTCGAATTTGAGCTCTATCTGCAATTTGCACTATTGATGGTATAAATGATTTTTCCTAAGAAATGCGAGTTATGCCCTGGGCCCACTCCAAAGGGAAAGATCAGATCCCAAAAACTCAAGTTTTTCTGGCTTCCTTGACCCAGGGGAACATGAATATGTGCTTGTTTTTCGAATTTGAGCTCTATCTGCAATTTCCACTTTTCATGGATTTTTCCTAAGAAATGTGAGTTACACCCTGTGGGACAGATCAGATCCCAGAAACTCACATTTTTTTTCGTTTCCCTGACCAGGGGGCACATGAATATGTCTTTGTTTTTCAAATTTGACCTCTATCTGCAATTTTCAATATTGTTGGTACAAGGGATTTTTCCTAACAAATGCGAGATATGCTCTAGGCCAACTCCACAGGGATAGATCAGATGCCGAAAACTCATGTTTTTTGGGTTTCCCTGACCCAGGGGAATATGAATATGTCTTTCTTTTTCGAATTTGAGCTCTATCTGCAATTTCCACTTTTCATGGTATATAGGATTGTTCCTAACATATGCGAGATATGCTCTGGGCCAACTCCAAAGGGACATATCCGAACCAGAAAACTCATGTTTTTTTGGGCTTCCCTGAACCAGGGAACGTGAATATGTCTTTCTTTTTCGAATTTGAGCTCTATCTCCAATTTCCACTTTTCATGGATTTTTCCTAACAAATGTGAGTTATGCCCTGTGCCAACTCCACAGGGACAGATCAGATCCCAGAAACCCATGTTTTTTTTTTGTTTCCCTGACCAGGGTGCACATGAATATGTCTTTGTTTTTCAAATTTGACCTCTATCTGCAATTTGCACTATTGATGGTACAAGGGATTTTTCCTAAGAAATGTGAGATATGCCCTGGGCCAACTCCAAAGGGAGAGACCAGATCCAGGAAACTCATGTATTTTTGGGTTTCCCTAACCCGGGGGAACATGAATATGTCTTTGTTTTTCGAATTTTAGCTCTATTTGCAATTTGCACTTTTCATGGTATAAGGGATTTTTCCTAAGAAATGCAAGATATGCCCTGGGCCAACTCCACAGGGAAAGACCAGATCCAGAAAACTCTTTTTGGAGGGCTTCCCAGACCTTGGGGAACATAAATATGTGTTTGTTCTTCAAATTTGAGTTCAATCTGCAATTTGCACTTTTCATTGTATAAGGAATTTTTCCTTACAAATGCGAGATATGCTCTGGGCCAACTCCACAGGGACAGATCAGATGCTGAAAACTCATGTTTTTGGTGTTTCCCTGACCCAGTGGAATGTGAATATGTCTTTCTTTTTCGAATTTGAGCTCTATCTGCAATTTGCACTATTGATGGTATACGTGATTTTTCCTAAGAAATGTGAGATATGCCCTGGGCCAAGTCCACAGGGACACATCAGATCCAGGAAACCCATGTTTTTTGGGCTTCCCTGAACCGGGGAATGTGAATATGTCTTTCTTTTTCAAATTTGAGCTATATCTCCAATTTCCACTTTTCATGGTATATAGGATTGTTCATAACATATGCGAGATATGCTCTGGGCAAACTCCAAAGGGACATATCCGAACCAGAAAACTCTTGTTTTTTTGGGCTTCCCTGAACCGGGGAACGTGAATATGTCTTTGTTTTTCAAATTTGAGCTCTATCTCCAATTTCCACTTTTCATGGATTTTTCCTAACAAATGTGAGTTATGCCCTGTGCCAACTCCACAGGGACAGATCAGATCCCAGAAACCCATGTTTTTTTTTGTTTCCCTGACCAGGGGGCACATGAATATGTCTTTTTTTTTCAAATTTGACCTCTATCTGCAATTTGCACTATTGATGGTACAAGGGATTTTTCCTGAGAAATGTGAGATATGCCCTGGGCCAACTCCAAAGGGAGAGAACAGATCCAGGAAACTAATGTGTTTTTGGGTTTCCCTAACCCGGGGGAACATGAATATGTCTTTGTTTTTCGAATTTTAGCTCTATTTGCAATTTGCACTTTTCATGGTATAAGGGATTTTTCCTAACAAATGCGAGATATGCCCTGGGCCAACTCCACAGGGAAAGACCAGATCC
Source organism: Vipera ursinii (assembly GCF_947247035.1). Classification (NCBI taxonomy): domain Eukaryota; kingdom Metazoa; phylum Chordata; class Lepidosauria; order Squamata; family Viperidae; genus Vipera; species Vipera ursinii. The sequence goes on from NC_139522.1 coordinate 26,148,571, forward strand.
AGAAAACTCTTTTTGGAGGGCTTCCCAGACCTGGGGGAACATAAATATGTGTTTGTTCTTCAAATTTGAGTTCAATCTGCAATTTGCACTTTTCATTGTATAAGGAATTTTTCCTAACAATTGCGAGATATGCTCTGGGCCAACTCCACAGGGACAGATCAGATGCTGAAAACTCATGTTTTTTGGGTTTCCATGACCCAGGGGAATATGAATATGTCTTTCTTTTTCGAATTTGAGCTCTATCTGCAATTTGCACTATTGATGGTATACACGATTTTTCCTAAGAAATGTGAGATATGCCCTGGGCCAACTCCACAGGGACACATCAGATCCAGGAAACCCATGTTTTTTGGGCTTCCCTGAACCGGGGAATGTGAATATGTCTTTCTTTTTCGAATTTGAGCTCTATCTCCAATTTCCACTTTTCATGGTATATAGGATTGTTCCTAACATATGCGAGATATGCTCTGGGCCAACTCCACAGGGACATATCCGAACCAGAAAACTCATGTTTTTTTGGGCTTCCCTGAACAGGGGAACGTGAATATGTCTTTCTTTTTCGAATTTGAGCTCTATCTCCAATTTCCACTTTTCATGGATTTTTCCTAACAAATGTGAGTTATGCCCTGTGCCAACTCCACAGGGACAGATCAGATCCCAGAAACCCATGTTTTTTTTGTTTCCCTGACCAGGGGGCACATGAATATGTCTTTGTTTTTCAAATTTGACCTCTATCTGCAATTTGCACTATTGATGGTACAAGGGAATTTTCCTAAGAAATGTGAGATATGCCCTTGGCCAACTCCACAGGGACAGATCAGATCCAGGAAACTCATGTTCTTTGGGCTTCCCTGACCTGGGGGAATTTGCACTTTTCATGGTACATGGGATTTTTCCAAACAAATGCGAGATATGCCGAGGGCCAACTCCACAGGGACAGATGAGATCCCAAAAACTCATGTTTTTTGGGGTTTCCCTAATCCCGGGGAACATGAATTTGTCTTTGTTTTTCGAATTTGATCTCTGTCTCCTATTTTTATGGTATAATGGATTTTTCCTAACAAATGCGAGGTATCAGTTGGGCCAACTCCAAAGGGAGAGACCAGATCCAGAAAACTCTTTTTTTGGAGGGTTTCCCTGACCTGGGGGAACATAAATATGTGTTTCTTCTTCAAATTTGAGCTCTATCTGTAATTTGCACTTTTCATGGTATATGGGATTTTTCCACAGGGACAGACCAGATCCAGAAAACTCTTTTTGGAGGGCTTCACAGACCCGGGGGAACATAAATATGTGTTTGTTCTTCAAATTTGAGTTCAATCTGCAATTTGCACTTTTGATTGTAAAAGGAATTTTTCCTAAGAAATGCAAGATATGCTCTGGGCCAACTCCACAGGGACAGATCAGATGCTGGGTTTTTTTGGTTTCCCTGACTCAGGGGAATATGAATATGTCTTTCTTTTTCGAATTTGAGCTCTATCAGCAATTTGCACTATTGATGGAATAAGTGATTTTTCCTAACAAATGCGAGATATGCCATGGGCCAACTCCAAAAAGACAGGTCAGATCCCGGAAACTCATTTTTTTGTTGTTTCCCTTACCCAGGGGAATATGAATATGTTTTTTTTTTTTGAATTTGAGCTCTATCTCCAATTTTCACTTTACATCATATAAGGGAATTTTTCCTAACAAAATAAAGTTATACCCCGGGCCATCTCCAAAGGGACAGATCAGATCCTAAATATTCATGTTTTTTGGGCTTCCCTGACCCAGGGGAATATGAATATGTATTTGTTTTTCGAATTTGAGCTCTATCTCCTATGTGCACTTTTCAAGCTATAATGGATTTTTCCTAAGAAATGCGAGATATGAGTTGGGCCAACTCCAAAGGGAGAGACCAGATCCAGGAAACTCATGTATTTTTGGGTTTCCCTAACCCGGGGGAACATGAATATGTCTTTGTTTTTCGAATTTTAGCTCTATTTGCAATTTGCACTTTTCATGGTATAAGGGATTTTTCCTAACAAATGCGAGATATGCCCTGGGCCAACTCCACAGGGACAGACCAGATCCAGAAAACTCTTTTTGGAGGGCTTCCCAGACCTGGGGGAACATAAATATGTGTTTGTTCTTCAAATTTGAGTTCAATCTGCAATTTGCACTTTTCATTGTATAAGGAATTTTTCCTAACAAATGCGAGATATGCTCTGGGCCAACTCCACAGGGACAGATCAGATGCTGAAAACTCATGTTTTTTGGGTTTCCCTGACCCAGGGGAATATGAATATGTCTTTCTTTTTCGAATTTGAGCTCTATCTGCAATTTGCATGATTGATGGTATAAGGGATTTTTCCTAACAAATGCGAGTTATGCCCTGGGCCAACTCGACAGGGAGAGATCAGATCCGAAAAAGTCATTTTTGGGGGGGGCTTCCCTGAACTGGTGGAACATAAATATGTCTTTGTTCTTCAAATTTGAGCTCTATCTGCAATTTGCACTTTTCATAGTATATGGGATTTTTCCTAACAAATGCGAGATATGCCATGGGCCAACTGCACAGGGACAGATAAGATCCAGAAAACTCATGTGTTTTTGGGTTTCCCTGACCCGACGGAACATGAATATATCACTGTTTTTTGAATATGTGTTTGTTCTTCAAGTTTGAGCTCTATTTGGTACAGATCAGGTCCCGAAAACTCATGTTTTTTCCTAACAAATGCGAGACATGCCCTCAGCTAACTCCACAGGGACAGATCAGATCTGGAGAATTCATGTTTTTTTGGGCTTCCCTGAACCGGGGGAATATGAATATGTCTTTGTTTTTTGAATTTGAGCTCTATCTCTTATGTGCACTTTTCCTGGTATATGGGATTTTTCCTAACAAATGCGAGTTATACCCTGGGCCAACACCAAAGGGACAGATCAGATCCTAAATATTCATGTTTGTTTGGGCTTCCCTGACCCAGGGGAATATGAATATGTCTTTCTTTTTCGAATTTGAGCTCTATCTGCAATTTGCACTATTGATGGTATAAGTGATTTTTCCTAAGAAATGTGAGATATGCCCTTGGCCAACTCCACAGGGACAGATAAGATCCAGGAAACTCATGTTTTTTGGGTTTCCCTGACCCAGGGGAATATGAATATGTCTTTCTTTTTCGAATTTGAGCTCTATCTGCAATTTGCATGATTGATGGTATAAGGGATTTTTCCTAACAAATGCGAGTTATGCCCTGGGCCAACTCGACAGGGAGAGATCAGATCCGAAAAAGTCATTTTTGGGGGGGGCTTCCCTGAACTGGTGGAACATAAATATGTCTTTGTTCTTCAAATTTGAGCTCTATCTGCAATTTGCACTTTTCATAGTATATGGGATTTTTCCTAACAAATGCGAGATATGCCATGGGCCAACTGCACAGGGACAGATAAGATCCAGAAAACTCATGTGTTTTTGGGTTTCCCTGACCCGACGGAACATGAATATATCACTGTTTTTTGAATATGTGTTTGTTCTTCAAGTTTGAGCTCTATTTGGTACAGATCAGGTCCCGAAAACTCATGTTTTTTCCTAACAAATGCGAGACATGCCCTCAGCTAACTCCACAGGGACAGATCAGATCTGGAGAATTCATGTTTTTTTGGGCTTCCCTGAACCGGGGGAATATGAATATGTCTTTGTTTTTTGAATTTGAGCTCTATCTCTTATGTGCACTTTTCCTGGTATATGGGATTTTTCCTAACAAATGCGAGTTATACCCTGGGCCAACACCAAAGGGACAGATCAGATCCTAAATATTCATGTTTGTTTGGGCTTCCCTGACCCAGGGGAATATGAATATGTCTTTCTTTTTCGAATTTGAGCTCTATCTGCAATTTGCACTATTGATGGTATAAGTGATTTTTCCTAAGAAATGTGAGATATGCCCTTGGCCAACTCCACAGGGACAGATAAGATCCAGGAAACTCATGTTTTTTTGGGTTTCCCTGACCCGGGGGAACATGAATTTGTCTTTGTTTTTTGAATTTCAACTCTGTCTCCTATTTTTATGGTATAATGGATTTTTCCTAACAAATGCGAGTTATACCCTGGGCAAAGAAGAAAGGGACAGATCAGATCCTAAATATTCATGTTTTTTGGGCTTCCCTGACGTAGGGGAATATGAATATGTGTTTGTTTTTCGAATTTCGAATTTGAACTAACTAACTATGTTCACTTTTCATGGTATAATGGAGTTTTCCAAACAAATGCGAGATATGTCCTGGGCCAACTGCACAGGGACAGATAAGATCCAGAAAACTCATGTATTTTTGGGTTTCCCTAACCGGGGGGAACATGAATATGTCTTTGTTTTTCGAATTTGACTTCAATATGCAATTTGCACTTTTGATTGTATAAGGAATTTTTCCTAACAAATGCGACATATGTTCTTGGCCAACTCCACAGGGACAGATCAGATGCTGGGTTTTTTGGGTTTCCCTGACCCAGGGGAATATGAATATGTCTTTCTTTTTCGAATTTGAGCTCTATCAGCAATTTGCACTATTGATGGAATAAGTGATTTTTCCTAACAAATGCGAGATATGCCCTGGGCCAACTCCAAAAAGACAGATCAGATCCAGGAAACTCATTTTTTTTGGGTTTCCCTTACCCAGTGGAATATGAATATGTCTTTTTTTTTAATTTGAGCTCTATCTCCAATTTTCACTTTACATCATATAAGGGAATTTTTCCTAACAAAATAAAGTTATACCCCGGGCCATCTCCAAAGGGACAGATCAGATCCTAAATATTCATGTTTTTTGGGCTTCCCTGACCCAGGGGAATATGAATATGTGTTTGTTTTTCAAATTTGAGCTCTATCTCCTATGTGCACTTTTCAAGGTATAATGGATTTTTCCTAACAAATGCGAGATATGAGTTGGGCCAACTCCAAAGGGACAGACCAGATCCAGAAAACTCTATTTTGGAGGGTTTCCGTGACCTGCGGGAACATAAATATGTGTTTCTTCTTCAAATTTGAGCTCTATCTGTAATTTTCACTTTTCATGGTATATGGGATTTTTCCTAACATATGCAAGTTATGCCCTGGGCCAACTCCAAAGGGAAAGATCAGGTCCCAAAAACTCATGTTTTTTTGGGTTTCCAAGACCCGGGGGAACATGAATATGCCTTTGTTTTTCGAATTTGACCACTATCTGCAATTTGCACTATTGATGGTATAAGTGATTTTTCCTAAGAAATGTGAGATATGCCCTGGGCCAACTCCACAGGGACAGATCAGATCCAGGAAACTCATGGTTTTTTTGGTTTTAGTTTTTTGGGCTTCCCTGAACCGGGGAACGTGAATATGTCTTTTTCGAATTTGAGCTCTATCTGCAATTTGCACTATTGATGGTATAAATGATTTTTCCTAAGAAATGCGAGTTATGCCCTGGGCCCACTCCAAAGGGAAAGATCAGATCCCAAAAACTCAAGTTTTTCTGGCTTCCTTGACCCAGGGGAACATGAATATGTGCTTGTTTTTCGAATTTGAGCTCTATCTGCAATTTCCACTTTTCATGGTTTTTTCCTAAGAAATGTGAGTTACACCCTGTGGGACAGATCAGATCCCAGAAACTCACATTTTTTTTCGTTTCCCTGACCAGGGGGCACATGAATATGTCTTTGTTTTTCAAATTTGACCTCTATCTGCAATTTTCAATATTGTTGGTACAAGGGATTTTTCCTAACAAATGCGAGATATGCTCTGGGCCAACTCCACAGGGACAGATCAGATGCTGAAAACTCATGTTTTTTGGGTTTCCCTGACCCAGTGGAATATGAATATGTCTTTCTTTTTCGAATTTGAGCTCTATCTGCAATTTGCACTATTGATGGTATAAGTGATTTTTCCTAAGAAATGTGAGATATGCCCTGGGCCAACTCCACAGGGACACATCAGATCCAGGAAACCCATGTTTTTTGGGCTTCCCTGAACCGGAGAAAGTGAATATGTCTTTCTTTTTCGAATTTGAGCTATATCTCCAATTTCCACTTTTCATGGTATATAGGGTTGTTCATAACATATGCGAGATATGCTCTGGGCCAACTCCAAAGGGACATATCCGAACCAGAAAACTCATGTTTTTTTGGGCTTCCCTGAACCGGGGAACGTGAATATGTCTTTCTTTTTCGAATTTGAGCTCTATCTGCAATTTGCACTATTGATGGTATACGCGATTTTTCCTAAGAAATGTGAGATATGCCCTGGGCCAACTCCACAGGGACACATCAGATCCAGGAAACCCATGTTTTTTGGGCTTCCCTGAACCGGGGAATGTGAATATGTCTTTCTTTTTCGAATTTGAGCTCTATCTCCAATTTCCACTTTTCATGGTATATAGGATTGTTCCTAACATATGCGAGATATGCTCTGGGCCAACTCCACAGGGACATATCCGAACCAGAAAACTCATGTTTTTTTGGGCTTCCCTGAACAGGGGCACATGAATATGTCTTTGTTTTTCAAATTTGACCTCTATCTGCAATTTGCACTATTGATGGTACAAGGGATTTTTCCTAAGAAATGTGAGATATGCCCTGGGCCAACTCCAAAGGGAGAGACCAGATCCAGGAAACTCATGTATTTTTGGGTTTCCCTAACCCGGGGGAACATGAATATGTCTTTGTTTTTCAAATTTGACCTATATCTCCAATTTCCACTTTTCATGGATTTTTCCTAACAAATGTGAGTTATGCCCTGTGCCAACTCCACAGGGACAGATCAGATCCCAGAAACCCATGTTTTTTTTTGTTTCCCTGACTAGGGGGCACATGAATATGTCTTTGTTTTTCAAATTTGACCTCTATCTGCAATTTGCACTATTGATGGTACAAGGGATTTTTCCTAAGAAATGTGAGATATGTCCTGGGCCAACTGCACAGGGACAGATCAGATCCAGGAAACTCATGTATTTTTGGGTTTCCCTAACCGGGGGGAACATGAATATGTCTTTGTTTTTCGAATTTGAGTTCAATCTGCAATTTGCACTTTTGATTGTATAAGGAATTTTTCCTAACAAATGCGAGATATGCTCTGGGCCAACTCCACAGGGACAGATCAGATGCTGGGTTTTTTGGGTTTCCCTGACCCAGGGGAATATGAATATGTCTTTCTTTTTCATATTTGAGCTCTATCAGCAATTTGCACTATTGATGGAATAAGTGATTTTTCCTAACAAATGCGAGATATGGCCTGGGCCAACTCCAAAAAGACAGGTCAGATCCCGGAAACTCATTTTTTTGGGGTTTCCCTTACCCAGGGGAATATGAATATGTTTTGTTTTTTTTTTTTGAATTTGAGCTCTATCTCCAATTTTCACTTTACATCATATAAGGGAATTTTTCCTAACAAAATAAAGTTATACCCCGGGCCATCTCCAAAGGGACAGATCAGATCCTAAATATTCATGTTTTTTGGGCTTCCCTGACCCAGGGGAATATGAATATGTGTTTGTTTTTCGAATTTGAGCTCTATCTCCTATGTGCACTTTTCAAGCTATAATGGATTTTTCCTAACAAATGCGAGATATGAGTTGGGCCAACTCCAAAGGGAGAGACCAGATCCAGGAAACTCATGTATTTTTGGGTTTCCCTAAACCGGGGGAACATGAATATGTCTTTGTTTTTCGAATTTTAGCTCTATTTGCAATTTGCACTTTTCATGGTATAAGGGATTTTTCCTAACAAATGCAAGATATGCCCAGGGCCAACTCCACAGGGACAGACCATATCCAGAAAACTCTTTTTGGAGGGCTTCCCAGACCTGGGGGAACATAAATATGTGTTTGTTCTTCAAATTTGAGTTCAATCTGCAATTTGCACTTTTCATTGTATAAGGAATTTTTCCTAACAAATGCGAGATATGCTCTGGGCCAACTCCACAGGGACAGATCAGATGCTGAAAACTCATGTTTTTTGGGTTTCCCTGACCCAGGGGAACATGAATATGTCTTTCTTTTTCGAATTTGAGCTCTATCTGCAATTTGCACTATTGATGGTATAAGTGATTTTTCCTAAGAAATGCGAGTTATGCCATGGGCCCACTCCAAAGGGAAAGATCAGATCCCAAAAACTCAAGTTTTTCTGGCTTCCTTGACTCAGGGGAACATGAATATGTGCTTGTTTTTCGAATTTGAGCTCTATCTGCAATTTTCAATATTGTTGGTACAAGGGATTTTTCATGGATTTTTCCTAACAAATGTGAGTTACACCCTGTGGGACAGATCAGATCCCAGAAACTCACATTTTTTTTCGTTTCCCTGACCAGGGGGCACAAGAATATGTCTTTGTTTTTCAAATTTGACCTCTATCTGCAATTTTCAATATTGTTGGTACAAGGGATTTTTCCTAACAAATGCGAGATATGCTCTAGGCCAACTCCACAGGGATAGATCAGATGCCGAAAACTCATGTTTTTTGGGTTTCCCTGACCCAGGGGAATATGAATATGTCTTTCTTTTTTGAATTTGAGCTCTATCTGCAATTTGCACTTTTCATGGTATAAGGGATTTTTCCTAACAAATGCGAGATATGCCCTGGGCCAACTCCACAGGGACAGACCAGATCCAGAAAACTCTTTTTGGAGGGCTTCCCAGACCTGGGGGAACATAAATATGTGTTTGTTCTTCAAATTTGAGTTCAATCTGCAATTTGCACTTTTCATTGTATAAGGAATTTTTCCTAACAAATGCGAGATATGCTCTGGGCCAACTCCACAGGGACAGATCAGATGCTGAAAACTCATGTTTTTTGGGTTTCCCTGACCCAGGGGAATATGAATATGTCTTTCTTTTTCGAATTTGAGCTCTATCTGCAATTTGCACTAATGATGGTATACGTGACTTTTCCTAACAAATGTGAGTTATGCCCTGTGCCAACTCCACAGGGACAGATCAGATCCCAGAAACCCATGTTTTTTTTTTGTTTCCCTGACCAGGGGGCACATGAATATGTCTTTGTTTTTCAAATTTGACCTCTATCTGCAATTTGCACTATTGATGGTACAAGGGATTTTTCCTAAGAAATGTGAGATATGCCCTGGGCCAACTCCAAAGGGAGAGACCAGATCCAGGAAACTCTTTTTGGAGGGCTTCCCAGACCTGGCGGAACATAAATATGTGTTTGTTCTTCAAATTTGAGTTCAATCTGCAATTTGCACTTTTCATTGTATAAGGAATTTTTCCTAGCAAATGCGAGATATGCTCTGGGCCAACTCCACAGGGACAGATCAGATGCTGAAAACCCATGTTTTTTGGGTTTCCCTGACCCAGGGGAATATGAATATGTCTTTCTTTTTCGAATTTGAGCTCTATCTGCAATTTGCACTATTGATGGTATACGTGATTTTTCCTAAGAAATGTGAGATATGCCCTGGGCACAACTAAACAGGGACACATCAGATCCAGGAAACCCATGTTTTTTGGGCTTCCCTGAACCGGGGAATGTGAATATGTCTTTCTTTTTCGAATTTGAGCTCTAACTCCAATTTCCACTTTTCATGGTATATGGGATTTTTCCTAACATATGCGAGATATGCTCTGGGCCAACTCCACAGGGACATATCCGAACTATAAAACTCATGTTTTTGGGCTTCCCTGAACCGGGGAACGTGAATATGTCTTTCTTTTTCGAATTTGAGCTCTATCTGCAATTTGCACTATTGATGGTATAAGTGATTTTTCCTAAAAAATGTGAGATATGCCCTTGGCCAACTCCACAGGGAAAGATCAGATCCAGGAAACTCATGTTCTTTGGGCTTCCCTGACCCGGGGGAATTTGCACTTTTCATGGTATATGGGATTTTTCCAAACAAATGCGAGATATGCCGAGGGCCAACTCCACAGGGACAGATCAGATCCCAAAAACTCATGTTTTTTGGGGTTTCCCTAACCCGGGGGAACATGAATTTGTCTTTGTTTTTCGAATTTGATCTCTGTCTCCTATTTTTATGGTATAATGGATTTTTCCTAACAAATGCGAGGTATCAGTTGGGCCAACTCCAAAGGGAGAGACCAGATCCAGAAAACTCTTTTTTTGGAGGGTTTCCCTGACCTGGGGGAACATAAATATGTGTTTCTTCTTCAAATTTGAGCTCTATCTGTAATTTGCACTTTTCATGGTATATGGGATTTTTCCACAGGGACAGACCAGATCCAGAAAACTCTTTTTGGAGGGCTTCCCAGACCCGGGGGAACATAAGTATGTGTTTGTTCTTCAAATTTGAGTTCAATCTGCAATTTGCACTTTTGATTGTATAAGGAATTTTTCCTAACAAATGCGAGATATGCTCTGGGCCAACTCCACAGGGACAGATCAGATGCTGGGTTTTTTGGGTTTCCCTGACCCAGGGGAATATGAATATGTCTTTCTTTTTCGAATTTGAGCTCTATCAGCAATTTGCACTATTGATGGAATAAGTGATTTTTCCTAACAAATGCGAGATATGCCCTGGGCCAACTCCAAAAAGACAGGTCAGATCCCGGAAACTCATTTTTTTGGGGTTTCCCTTACACAGGGGAATATGAATATGTTTTTTTTTTTTTGAATTTGAGCTCTATCTCCAATTTTCACTTTACATCATATAAGGGAATTTTTCCTAACAAAATAAAGTTATACCCCGGGCCATCTCCAAAGGGACAGATCAGATCCTAAATATTCATGTTTTTTGGGCTTCCCTGACCCAGGGGAATGTGAATATGTGTTTGTTTTTCGAATTTTAGCTCTATCTCCTATGTGCACTTTTCAAGCTATAATGGATTTTTCCTAACAAATGCGAGATATGAGTTGGGCCAACTCCAAAGGGAGAGACCAGATCCAGGAAACTCATGTATTTTTGGGTTTCCCTAACCCGGGGGAACATGAATATGTCTTTGTTTTTCGAATTTTAGCTCTATTTGCAATTTGCACTTTTCATGGTATAAGGGATTTTTCCTAACAAAAGCGAGTTATACCCCGGGCCTTTTCCAAAGGGACAGATCAGGTCCTAAATATTCATGTTTTTTTGCTCTTCCCTGACCCAGGTGAATATGAATATGTGTTTGTTTTTCGAATTTGAGCTCTATCTCCTATGTGCACTTTTCAAGCTATAATGGATTTTTCCTAACAAATGCGAGATATGACTTGGGTCAACTCCAAAGGGAGAGACCAGATCCAGGAAACTCTTTTTTTGCAGGGTTTCCCTGACCCGGGGGAACGTAAATATGTGATTGTTATACAAATTTGAGCTCTATCTGCAATTTGCACTTTTCATGGTATATGGGATTTTTCCAAACAAATGCGAGTTATGCCCAGGACCAACTCCACACGGACAGATCAGATCCTAAAAACTCATGTTTTTTTGGATTTCCCTGACCCAGGGGAACATGAATTTGTCTTTGTTTTTCGAATTTGATCTCTGTCTCCTATTTTTATGGTATAATGGATTTTTCCTAACAAATGCGAGGTATCAGTTGGGCCAACTCCAAAGGGAGAGACCAGATCCAGAAAACTCTTTTTTTGGAGGGTTTCCGTGACCTGGGGGAACATAAATATGTGTTTCTTCTTCAAATTTGAGCTCTATCTGTAATTTGCACTTTTCATGGTATATGGGATTTTTCCTAACATATGCAAGATATGCCCTAGGCCAACTCCACAGGGATAGATCAGATGCCGAAAACTCATGCTTTTTGGGTTTCCCTGACCCAGGGGAATATGAATATGTCTTTCTTTTTTGAATTTTAACTCTTTCTGCAATTTGCACTATTGATGGTATAAGTGATTTTTCCTAAGAAATGTGAGATATGCCCTGGGCCAACTCCACAGGGACAGACCAGATCCAGGAAACTCTTTTTTTGCAGGGTTTCCCTGACCCGGGGGAACATAAATATGTGATTGTTATACAAATTTGAGCTCTATCTGCAATTTGCACTTTTCATGGTATATGGGATTTTTCCTAACAAATGCAAGATATACCATGCGCCAACTGCACAGGGAAAGATCAGGTCCCAAACATGAATATGTCTTCCACTTTTCATGGTATAATGGAATTTTCCAAACAAATGCGAGACATGTCCTGGGCCAACTGCACAGGGACAGATAAGATCCAGAAAACTCATGTATTTTTGGGTTTCCCTAACCGGGGGGGAACATGAATATGTCTTTGTTTTTCGAACTTGAGTTCAATCTGCAATTTGCACTTTTGATTGTATAAGGAATTTTTCCTAACATATGCGACATATGCTCTGGGCCAACTCCACAGGGACAGATCAGATGCTGGGTTTTTTGGGTTTCCCTGACCCAGGGGAATATGAATATGTCTTTCTTTTTCGAATTTGAGCTCTATCAGCAATTTGCACTATTGATGGAATAAGTGATTTTTCCTAACAAATGCGAGATATGCCCTGGGCCAACTCCAAAAAGACAGATTAGATCCAGGAAACTCATTTTTTTGGGTTTCCTTTACCCAGGGGAATATGAATATGTCTTTTTTTTTAAATTTGAGCTCCATCTCCAATTTTCACTTTACATCATATATGGGATTTTTCCTAACAAAAAAAAGATATACCCCGGGCCATCTCCAAAGGGACAGACCAGATCCTAAATATTCAAGTTTTTTGGGCTTCCCTAACCCAGGGGAATATGAATATGTGTTTGTTTTTCGAATTTGAGCTCTATCTCCTATGTGCACTTTTCAAGGTATAATTGATTTTTCCTAACAAATGCGAGATATGAGTTGGGCCTACTCCAAAGGGAGAGACCAGATCCAGAAAACTCTATTTTGGAGGGTTTCCGTGACCTGCGGGAACATAAATATGTGTTTCTTCATCAAATTTGAGCTCTATCTCTAATTTGCACTTTTCATGGTATGTGGGATTTTTCCTTACATATGCAAGTTATGCCCTGGGCCAACTCCAAAGGGAAAGATCAGGTCCCAAAAACTCATGTTTTTTTGGGTTTCCGAGATCCGGGGGAACATTAATATGTCTTTGTTTTTCGAATTTGACCACTATCTGCAATTTGCACTATTGATGGTATAAGTGATTTTTCCTAAGAAATATGAGATATGCCCTGGGCCAACTCCACAGGGAAAGATCTAATGCAGGAAACTCATGTTTTTTCGGTTTCCCTAACCCAGGAGAACATGAATATGTCTTTGTTTTTCGAATTTGAGCTCTATCTCCAATTTCCACTTTTCATGGTATATGGGATTTTTCCTAACATATGCGAGATATGCTCTGGGCCAACTCCACAGGGACATATCCGAACCAAAAAAATCATGTTTTTTTGGGCTTCCCAGAACCGGGGAACGTGAATATGTCTTTCTTTTTCCAATTTGAGCTCTATCTCCAATTTCCACTTTTCATGGATTTTTCCTAACAAATGTGAGTTATGCCCTGTGCCAACTCCACAGGGACAGATCAGATCCCAGAAACTCACGTTTTTTGGGCTTCCCTGACCGAGGGGAATATGAATATATCTTTTTTTTTAATTTGAGCTCTATCTCCAATTTTCACTTTTCATTATATATGGGATTTTTCCTAACAAAAGCGAGTTATACCCCGGGCCATGTCCTAAGGGACAGATCAGATCCTAAATATTCATGTTTTTTTCCTCTTCCCTGACCCAGGGGAATATGAATATGTGTTTGTTTTTCGAATTTGAGCTCTATCTCCTATGTGCACTTTTCAAGCTATAATGGATTTTTCCTAACAAATGCGAGATATGAGCTGGGCCAACTCCAAAGGGAGAGACCAGATCCAGGAAACTCTTTTTTTCCAGTTTTTCCCTGACCTGGGGGAACATAAATATGTGATTGTTATACAAATTTGAGCTCTATCTGCAATTTGCACTTTTCATGGTATATGGGATTTTTCCAAACAAATGCAAGTTATGCCGAGGGCCAACTCCACAGGGACAGATCAGATCCCAAAAACTCATGTTTTTTGGGTTTCCCTGACCCAGGGGAATATGAATATGTCTTTCTTTTTTGAATTTTAGCTCTATCTGCAATTTGCACTATTGATGGTATACGTGATTTTTCCTAAGAAATGTGAGATATGCCCTGGGCACAACTCCACAGGGACACATCAGATCCAGGAAACCCATGTTCTTTGGGCTTCCCTGACCCGGGGGAATTTGCACTTTTCATGGTATATGGGATTTTTCCAAACAAATGCGAGATATGCCGAGGGCCAACTCCACAGGGACAGATCAGATCCCAAAAACTCATGTTTTTTAGGGTTTCCCTAACCCGGGGGAACATGAATTTGTCTTTGTTTTTCGAATTTGAGCTCTGTCTCCTATTTTTATGGTATAATGGATTTTTCCTAACAAATGCGAGGTATCAGTTGGGCCAACTCCAAAGGGAGAGACCAGATCCAGAAAACTCTTTTTTTGGAGGGTTTCCCTGACCTGGGGGAACATAAATATGTGTTTCTTCTTCAAATTTGAGCTCTATCTGTAATTTGCACTTTTCATGGTATATGGGATTTTTCCACAGGGACAGACCAGATCCAGAAAACTCTTTTTGGCGGGCTTCCCAGACCCGGGGGAACATAAATATGTGTTTGTTCTTCAAATTTGAGTTCAATCTGCAATTTGCACTTTTGATTGTATAAGGAATTTTTCCTAACAAATGCGAGATATGCTCTGGGCCAACTCCACAGGGACAGATCAGATGCTGGGTTTTTTGGGTTTCCCTGACCCAGGGGAATATGAATATGTCTTTCTTTTTCATATTTGAGCTCTATCAGCAATTTGCACTATTGATGGAATAAGTGATTTTTCCTAACAAATGCGAGATATGCCCTGGGCCAACTCCAAAAAGACAGGTCAGATCCCGGAAACTCATTTTTTTGGGGTTTCCCTTACCCAGGGGAATATGAATATGTTTTTTTTTTGAATTTGAGCTCTATCTCCAATTTTCACTTTACATCATATAAGGGAATTTTTCCTAACAAAATAAAGTTATACCCCGGGCCATCTCCAAAGGGACAGATCAGATCCTAAATATTCATGTTTTTTGGGCTTCCCTGACCCAGGGGAATGTGAATATGTGTTTGTTTTTCGAATTTGAGCTCTATCTCCTATGTGCACTTTTCAAGCTATAATGGATTTTTCCTAACAAATGCGAGATATGCTCTGGGCCAACTCCACAGGGACATATCCGAACCAAAAAAATCATGTTTTTTTGGGCTTCCCAGAACCGGGGAACGTGAATATGTCTTTCTTTTTCCAATTTGAGCACTATCTCCAATTTCCACTTTTCATGGATTTTTCCTAACAAATGTGAGTTATGCCCTGTGCCAACTCCACAGGGACAGATCATATCCCAGAAACTCACGTTTTTTGGGCTTCCCTGACCCAGGGGAATATGAATATATCTTTTTTTTAAATTTGAGCTCTATCTCCAATTTTCACTTTTCATTATATATGGGATTTTTCCTAACAAAAGCGAGTTATACCCCGGGCCATGTCCAAAGGGACAGATCAGATCCTAAATATTCATGTTTTTTTCCTCTTCCCTGACCCAGGGGAATATGAATATGTGTTTGTTTTTCGAATTTGAGCTCTATCTCCTATGTGCACTTTTCAAGCTATAATGGATTTTTCCTAACAAATGCGAGATATGAGCTGGGCCAACTCCAAAGGGAGAGACCAGATCCAGGAAACTCTTTTTTTCCAGTTTTTCCCTGACCCGGGGGAACATAAATATGTGATTGTTATACAAATTTGAGCTCTATCTGCAATTTGCACTTTTCATGGTATATGGGATTTTTCCAAACAAATGCAAGTTATGCCGAGGGCCAACTCCACAGGGACAGATCAGATCCCAAAAACTCATGTTTTTTGGGTTTCCCTGACCCAGGGGAATATGAATATGTCTTTCTTTTTTGAATTTTAGCTCTATCTGCAATTTGCACTATTGATGGTATACGTGATTTTTCCTAAGAAATGTGAGATATGCCCTGGGCACAACTCCACAGGGACACATCAGATCCAGGAAACCCATGTTTTTTGGGCTTCCCTGAACCGGGGAATGTGAATATGTCTTTCTTTTTCGAATTTGAGCTCTATCTCCAAATTCCACTTTTCATGGTTTATGGGATTTTTCCTAACATATGCGAGATATGCTCTGGGCCAACTCCACAGGGACAGATCAGATCCAGGAAACTCATGTTCTTTGGGCTTCCCTGACCCGGGGGAATATGCACTTTTTATGGTATATGGGATTTTTCCAAACAAATGCGAGATATGCCGAGGGCCAACTCCACAGGGACAGATCAGATCCCAAAAACTCATGTTTTTTGGGGTTTCCCTAACCCGGGGGAACATGAATATGTCTTTGTTTTTCGAATTTTAGCTATATTTGCAATTTGCACTTTTCATGGTATAAGGGATTTTTCCTAATAAATGCGAGATATGCCCTGGGCCAACTCCACAGGGACAGACCAGATCCAGAAAACTCTTTTGGAGGGCTTCCCAGACCTGGGGGAACATAAATATGTGTTTGTTCTTCAAATTTGAGTTCAATCTGCAATTTGCACTTTTCATTGTATAAGGAATTTTTCCTAGCAAATGCGAGATATGCTCTGGGCCAACTCCACAGGGACAGATCAGATGCTGAAAACTCATGTTTTTTGGGTTTCCCTGACCCAGGGGAATATGAATATGTCTTTCTTTTTCGAATTTGAGCTCTATCTGCAATTTGCACTATTGATGGTATACGTGATTTTTCCTAAGAAATGTGAGATATGCCCTGGGCACAACTAAACAGGGACACATCAGATCCAGGAAAACCATGTTTTTTGGGCTTCCCTGAACCGGGGAATGTGAATATGTCTTTCTTTTTCGAATTTGAGCTCTATCTCCAATTTCCACTTTTCATGGTATATGGGATTTTTCCTAACATATGCGAGATATGCTCTGGGCCAACTCCACAGGGACATATCCGAACTATAAAACTCATGTTTTTGGGCTTCCCTGAACCGGGGAACGTGAATATGTCTTTCTTTTTCGAATTTGAGCTCTATCTGCAATTTGCACTATTGATGGTATAAGTGATTTTTCCTAAGAAATGTGAGATATGCCCTTGGCCAACTCCACAGGGACAGATCAGATCCAGGAAACTCATGTTCTTTGGGCTTCCCTGACCCGGGGGAATTTGCACTTTTCATGATATATGGGATTTTTCCAAAGAAATGCGAGAAATGCCGAGGGCCAACTCCACAGGGACAGATCAGATCCAAAAAACTCATGTTTTTTGGGGTTTCCCTAACCCGGGGGAACATGAATTTGTCTTTGTTTTTCGAATTTGATCTCTGTCTCCTATTTTTATGGTATAATGGATTTTTCCTAACAAATGCGAGGTATCAGTTGGGCCAACTCCAAAGGGAGAGACCAGATCCAGAAAACTCTTTTTTTGGAGGGTTTCCCTGACCTGGGGGAACATAAATATGTGCTTCTTCTTCAAATTTGAGCTCTATCTGTAATTTGCACTTTTCATGGTATATGGGATTTTTCCACAGGGACAGACCAGATCCAGAAAACTCTTTTTGGAGGGCTTCCCAGACCTGGGTGAACATAAGTATGTGTTTGTTCTTCAAATTTGAGTTCAATCTGCAATTTGCACTTTTGATTGTATAAGGAATTTTTCCTAACAAATGCGAGATATGCTCTGGGCCAACTCCACAGGGACAGATCAGATGCTGAAAACTCATGTTTTTTGGGTTTCCCTGACCCAGGGGAATATGAATATGTTTTGTTTTTTTTTTGAATTTGAGCTCTATCTCCAATTTTCACTTTACATCATATAAGAGAATTTTTCCTAACAAAATAAAGTTATACCCCGGGCCATCTCCAAAGGGACAGATCAGATCCTAAATATTCATGTTTTTTGGGCTTCCCTGACCCAGGGGAATATGAATATGTGTTTGTTTTTCGAATTTGAGCTCTATCTCCTATGTACACTTTTCAAGCTATAATGGATTTTTCCTAACAAATGCGAGATATGAGTTGGGCCAACTCCAAAGGGAGAGACCAGATCCAGGAAACTCATGTATTTTTGGGTTTCCCTAACCCGGGGGAACATGAATATGTCTTTGTTTTTCGAATTTTAGCTCTATTTGCAATTTGCACTTTTCATGGTATAAGGGATTTTTCCTAACAAATGCGAGATATGCTCTGGGCCAACTCCACAGGGACAGATCAGATGCTGAAAACTCATGTTTTTTGGGTTTCCCTGACCCAGGGGAATATGAATATGTCTTTCTTTTTCGAATTTGAGCTCTATCAGCAATTTGCACTATTGATGGTATACGTGATTTTTCCTAAGAAATGTGAGATATGCCCTGGGCCAACTCCACAGGGACAGATCAGATCCAGGAAACTCATGTTTTTTGGGCTTCCCTGAACTGGGGAATGTGAATATGTCTTTCTTTTTCGAATTTGAGCTCTATCTCCAATTTCCACTTTTCATGGATTTTTCCTAACAAATGTGAGTTACACCCTGTGGGACAGATCAGATCCCAGAAACTCACATTTTTTTTCGTTTCCCTGACCAGGGGGCACATGAATATGTCTTTGTTTTTCAAATTTGACCTCTATCTGCAATTTTCAATATTGTTGGTACAAGGGATTTTTCCTAACAAATGCGAGATATGCTCTAGGCCAACTCCACAGGGATAGATCAGATGCCGAAAACTCATGTTTTTTGGGTTTCCCTGACGCAGGGGAATATGAATATGTCTTTCTTTTTCGAATTTGAGCTCTATCTGCAATTTGCACTATTGATGGTATAAGTGATTTTTCCTAAGAAATGTGAGATATGCCCTTGTCCAACTCCACAGGGACAGATAAGATCCAGGAAACCCATGTTTTTTGGGCTTCCCTGACCCAGGGGAATAGGAATATGTCTTTTTTTTTTAATTTGAGCTCTATCTCCAATTTTCACTTTTCATCAAATATGGGATTTTTCCTAACAAAGATATGCCATGCGCCAACTGCACAGGGAAAGATCATGTCCCGAACATGAATATGTCTTTGTTTTTCGAATTTGACCTCTATCTGCAATTTTCAATATTGATGGTATAATGGATTTTTCCTAACAAATGCGAGTTATACCCTGGGCCAAGTCGAAAGGGACACATCAGATCCTAAATATTCATGTTTTTTGGGCTTCCCTGACGTAGGGGAATATGAATATGTGTTTGTTTTTCGAATTTGAGCTCTATCTCCTATGTGCACTTTTCAAGGTATAATGGATTTTTCCTAACAAATGCGAGATATGAGTTGGGCCAACTCCAAAGGGAGAGACCAGATCCAGAAAACTCTATTTTGGAGGGGTTCCGTGACCTGCGGGAACATAAATATGTGTTTCTTCTTCAAATTAGAGCTCTATCTCTAATTTGCACTTTTCATGGTATATGGGATTTTTCCTAACATATGCAAGTTATGCCCTGGGCCAACTCCAAAGGGAAAGATCAGGTCCCAAAAACTCATGTTTTTTTGGGTTTCCGAGACCCGGGGGAACATGAATATGTCTTTGTTTTTCAAATTTAAGCTCTATTTGCAATTTGCACTTTTTATGGTATATGGGATTTTTCCTAACAAATGCAAGATATGCCATGCGCCAACTGCACAGGGAAAGATCAGTTCCAGAACAAGAATATGTCTTTCTTTTTTTATGGTATAAGGGATTTTTCCTAAGAAATGTGAGATATGCCCTGGGCCAACTCCAAAAAGACAGATCAGATCCCAAAAACTCAACTTTTTGGGGCTTCCCTGACCTAGGGGAATATGAATATGTGCTTGTTTTTCAAATTTGAGCTCTATTTGCAATTTGCACTTTTCATGGTATATGGGATTTTTCCAAACAAATGCGAGATATGCCATACGCCAACTTCAGAGGGAAAGATCAGGTCTCGAAAACTCAAGGTTTTTTGGGTTTCCCTGACCCGGGTGAACATGAATATGTCTTTGTTTTTCGAATTTCAACTCTGTCTCCTATTTTTATGGTATAATGGCTTTTTCCTAACAAATGCGAGTTATACCCTGGGCAAAGTCGAAAGGGACAGATCAGATCCTAAATATTCATGTTTTTTGGGCTTCCCTGACGTAGGGGAATATGAATATGTGTTTGTTTTTCGAATTTCGAATTTGAACTAACTATGTTCACTTTTCATGGTATAATGGAGTTTTCCAAACAAATGCGAGATATGTCCTGGGCCAACTGCACAGGGACAGATAAGATCCAGAAAACTCATGTATTTTTGGGTTTCCCTAACCGGGGGGAACATGAATATGTCTTTGTTTTTCGAATTTGAGTTCAATCTGCAATTTGCACTTTTGATTGTATAAGGAATTTTTCCTAACAAATGCGACATATGTTCTTGGCCAACTCCACAGGGACAGATCAGATGCTGGGTTTTTTGGGTTTCCCTGACCCAGGGGAATATGAATATGTCTTTCTTTTTCGAATTTGAGCTCTATCAGCAATTTGCACTATTGACGGAATAAGTGATTTTTCCTAACAAATGCGAGATATGCCCTGGGCCAACTCCAAAAAGACAGATCAGATCCAGGAAACTCATTTTTTTTGGGTTTCCCTTACCCAGTGGAATATGAATATGTCTTTTTTTTAATTTGAGCTCTATCTCCAATTTTCACTTTACATCATATAAGGGAATATTTCCTAACAAAATAAAGTTTTACCCCGGGCCATCTCCAAAGGGACAGATCAGATCCTAAATATTCATGTTTTTTGGGCTTCCCTGACCCAGGGGAATATGAATATGTGTTTGTTTTTCAAATTTGAGCTCTATCTCCTATGTGCACTTTTCAAGGTATAATGGATTTTTCCTAACAAATGCGAGATATGAGTTGGGCCAACTCCAAAGGGACAGACCAGATCCAAAAAATTCTATTTTGGAGGGTTTCTGTGACCTGCAGGAACATAAATATGTGTTTCTTCTTCAAATTTGAGCTCTATCTGTAATTTGCACTTTTCATGGTATATGGGATTTTTCCTAACATATGCAAGTTATGCCCTCGGCCAACTCCAAAGGGAAAGATCAGGTCCCAAAAACTCATGTTTTTTTGGGTTTCCGAGACCCGGGGGAACATGAATATGCCTTTGTTTTTCGAATTTGACCACTATCTGCAATTTGCACTATTGATGGTATAAGTGATTTTTCCTAAGAAATGTGAGATATGCCCTGGGCCAACTCCACAGGGACAGATCAGATCCAGGAAACTCATGTTTTTTGGGCTTCCCAGAACCGGGGAATGTGAATATGTCTTTCTTTTTCGAATTTGAGCTCTATCTCCAATTTCCACTTTTCATGGATTTTTCCTAACAAATGTGAGTTATGCCCTGTGCCAACTCCACAGGGAAAGATCAGATCCCAGAAACTCATGGTTTTTTTGGTTTTTGTTTTTTGGGCTTCCCTGAACCGGGGAACGTGAATATGTCTTTCTTTTTCGAATTTGAGCTCTATCTGCAATTTGCACTATTGATGGTATAAATGATTTTTCCTAAGAAATGCGAGTTATGCCCTGGGCCCACTCCAAAGGGAAAGATCAGATCCCAAAAACTCAAGTTTTTCTGGCTTCCTTGACCCAGGGGAACATGAATATGTGCTTGTTTTTCAAATTTGACCTCTATCTGCAATTTTCAATATTGTTGGTACAAGGGATTTTTCCTAACAAATGCGAGATATGCTCTAGGCCAACTCCACAGGGATAGATCAGATGCCGAAAACTCATGTTTTTTGGGTTTCCCTGACGCAGGGGAATATGAATATGTCTTTCTTTTTCGAATTTGAGCTCTATCTGCAATTTGCACTATTGATGGTATAAGTGATTTTTCCTAAGAAATGTGAGATATGCCCTTGTCCAACTCCACAGGGACAGATAAGATCCAGGAAACCCATGTTTTTTGGGCTTCCCTGACCCAGGGGAATAGGAATATGTCTTTTTTTTTTAATTTGAGCTCTATCTCCAATTTTCACTTTTCATCAAATATGGGATTTTTCCTAACAAAGATATGCCATGCGCCAACTGCACAGGGAAAGATCATGTCCCGAACATGAATATGTCTTTGTTTTTCGAATTTGACCTCTATCTGCAATTTTCAATATTGATGGTATAATGGATTTTTCCTAACAAATGCGAGTTATACCCTGGGCCAAGTCGAAAGGGACACATCAGATCCTAAATATTCATGTTTTTTGGGCTTCCCTGACGTAGGGGAATATGAATATGTGTTTGTTTTTCGAATTTGAGCTCTATCTCCTATGTGCACTTTTCAAGGTATAATGGATTTTTCCTAACAAATGCGAGATATGAGTTGGGCCAACTCCAAAGGGAGAGACCAGATCCAGAAAACTCTATTTTGGAGGGGTTCCGTGACCTGCGGGAACATAAATATGTGTTTCTTCTTCAAATTAGAGCTCTATCTCTAATTTGCACTTTTCATGGTATATGGGATTTTTCCTAACATATGCAAGTTATGCCCTGGGCCAACTCCAAAGGGAAAGATCAGGTCCCAAAAACTCATGTTTTTTTGGGTTTCCGAGACCCGGGGGAACATGAATATGTCTTTGTTTTTCAAATTTAAGCTCTATTTGCAATTTGCACTTTTTATGGTATATGGGATTTTTCCTAACAAATGCAAGATATGCCATGCGCCAACTGCACAGGGAAAGATCAGTTCCAGAACAAGAATATGTCTTTCTTTTTTTATGGTATAAGGGATTTTTCCTAAGAAATGTGAGATATGCCCTGGGCCAACTCCAAAAAGACAGATCAGATCCCAAAAACTCAACTTTTTGGGGCTTCCCTGACCTAGGGGAATATGAATATGTGCTTGTTTTTCAAATTTGAGCTCTATTTGCAATTTGCACTTTTCATGGTATATGGGATTTTTCCAAACAAATGCGAGATATGCCATACGCCAACTGCAGAGGGAAAGATCAGGTCTCGAAAACTCAAGGTTTTTTGGGTTTCCCTGACCCGGGTGAACATGAATATGTCTTTGTTTTTCGAATTTCAACTCTGTCTCCTATTTTTATGGTATAATGGCTTTTTCCTAACAAATGCGAGTTATACCCTGGGCAAAGTCGAAAGGGACAGATCAGATCCTAAATATTCATGTTTTTTGGGCTTCCCTGACGTAGGGGAATATGAATATGTGTTTGTTTTTCGAATTTCGAATTTGAACTAACTATGTTCACTTTTCATGGTATAATGGAGTTTTCCAAACAAATGCGAGATATGTCCTGGGCCAACTGCACAGGGACAGATAAGATCCAGAAAACTCATGTATTTTTGGGTTTCCCTAACCGGGGGGAACATGAATATGTCTTTGTTTTTCGAATTTGAGTTCAATCTGCAATTTGCACTTTTGATTGTATAAGGAATTTTTCCTAACAAATGCGACATATGTTCTTGGCCAACTCCACAGGGACAGATCAGATGCTGGGTTTTTTGGGTTTCCCTGACCCAGGGGAATATGAATATGTCTTTCTTTTTCGAATTTGAGCTCTATCAGCAATTTGCACTATTGACGGAATAAGTGATTTTTCCTAACAAATGCGAGATATGCCCTGGGCCAACTCCAAAAAGACAGATCAGATCCAGGAAACTCATTTTTTTTGGGTTTCCCTTACCCAGTGGAATATGAATATGTCTTTTTTTTAATTTGAGCTCTATCTCCAATTTTCACTTTACATCATATAAGGGAATTTTTCCTAACAAAATAAAGTTATACCCCGGGCCATCTCCAAAGGGACAGATCAGATCCTAAATATTCATGTTTTTTGGGCTTCCCTGACCCAGGGGAATATGAATATGTGTTTGTTTTTCAAATTTGAGCTCTATCTCCTATGTGCACTTTTCAAGGTATAATGGATTTTTCCTAACAAATGCGAGATATGAGTTGGGCCAACTCCAAAGGGACAGACCAGATCCAAAAAATTCTATTTTGGAGGGTTTCTGTGACCTGCAGGAACATAAATATGTGTTTCTTCTTCAAATTTGAGCTCTATCTGTAATTTGCACTTTTCATGGTATATGGGATTTTTCCTAACATATGCAAGTTATGCCCTCGGCCAACTCCAAAGGGAAAGATCAGGTCCCAAAAACTCATGTTTTTTTGGGTTTCCGAGACCCGGGGGAACATGAATATGCCTTTGTTTTTCGAATTTGACCACTATCTGCAATTTGCACTATTGATGGTATAAGTGATTTTTCCTAAGAAATGTGAGATATGCCCTTGTCCAACTCCACAGGGACAGATCAGATCCAGGAAACTCATGTTTTTTGGGCTTCCCAGAACCGGGGAATGTGAATATGTCTTTCTTTTTCGAATTTGAGCTCTATCTCCAATTTCCACTTTTCATGGATTTTTCCTAACAAATGTGAGTTATGCCCTGTGCCAACTCCACAGGGAAAGATCAGATCCCAGAAACTCATGGTTTTTTTGGTTTTTGTTTTTTGGGCTTCCCTGAACCGGGGAACGTGAATATGTCTTTCTTTTTCGAATTTGAGCTCTATCTGCAATTTGCACTATTGATGGTATAAATGATTTTTCCTAAGAAATGCGAGTTATGCCCTGGGCCCACTCCAAAGGGAAAGATCAGATCCCAAAAACTCAAGTTTTTCTGGCTTCCTTGACCCAGGGGAACATGAATATGTGCTTGTTTTTCGAATTTGAGCTCTATCTGCAATTTCCACTTTTCATGGATTTTTCCTAAGAAATGTGAGTTACACCCTGTGGGACAGATCAGATCCCAGAAACTCACATTTTTTTTTCGTTTCCCTGACCAGGGGGCACATGAATATGTCTTTGTTTTTCAAATTTGACCTCTATCTGCAATTTTCAATATTGTTGGTACAAGGGATTTTTCCTAACAAATGCGAGATATGCTCTAGGCCAACTCCACAGGGATAGATCAGATGCCGAAAACTCATGTTTTTTGGGTTTCCCTGACGCAGGGGAATATGAATATGTCTTTCTTTTTCGAATTTGAGCTCTATCTGCAATTTGCACTATTGATGGTATAAGTGATTTTTCCTAAGAAATGTGAGATATGCCCTTGTCCAACTCCACAGGGACAGATAAGATCCAGGAAACCCATGTTTTTTGGGCTTCCCTGACCCAGGGGAATAGGAATATGTCTTTTTTTTTTAATTTGAGCTCTATCTCCAATTTTCACTTTTCATCAAATATGGGATTTTTCCTAACAAAGATATGCCATGCGCCAACTGCACAGGGAAAGATCATGTCCCGAACATGAATATGTCTTTGTTTTTCGAATTTGACCTCTATCTGCAATTTTCAATATTGATGGTATAATGGATTTTTCCTAACAAATGCGAGTTATACCCTGGGCCAAGTCGAAAGGGACACATCAGATCCTAAATATTCATGTTTTTTGGGCTTCCCTGACGTAGGGGAATATGAATATGTGTTTGTTTTTCGAATTTGAGCTCTATCTCCTATGTGCACTTTTCAAGGTATAATGGATTTTTCCTAACAAATGCGAGATATGAGTTGGGCCAACTCCAAAGGGAGAGACCAGATCCAGAAAACTCTATTTTGGAGGGGTTCCGTGACCTGCGGGAACATAAATATGTGTTTCTTCTTCAAATTAGAGCTCTATCTCTAATTTGCACTTTTCATGGTATATGGGATTTTTCCTAACATATGCAAGTTATGCCCTGGGCCAACTCCAAAGGGAAAGATCAGGTCCCAAAAACTCATGTTTTTTTGGGTTTCCGAGACCCGGGGGAACATGAATATGTCTTTGTTTTTCAAATTTAAGCTCTATTTGCAATTTGCACTTTTTATGGTATATGGGATTTTTCCTAACAAATGCAAGATATGCCATGCGCCAACTGCACAGGGAAAGATCAGTTCCAGAACAAGAATATGTCTTTCTTTTTTTATGGTATAAGGGATTTTTCCTAAGAAATGTGAGATATGCCCTGGGCCAACTCCAAAAAGACAGATCAGATCCCAAAAACTCAACTTTTTGGGGCTTCCCTGACCTAGGGGAATATGAATATGTGCTTGTTTTTCAAATTTGAGCTCTATTTGCAATTTGCACTTTTCATGGTATATGGGATTTTTCCAAACAAATGCGAGATATGCCATACGCCAACTGCAGAGGGAAAGATCAGGTCTCGAAAACTCAAGGTTTTTTGGGTTTCCCTGACCCGGGTGAACATGAATATGTCTTTCTTTTTTGAATTTGAGCTCTATCTCCAATTTGCACGATTGATGGTATAAGGGATTTTTCCTAACAAATGCGAGATATCTCCTGGGCCAACTGCACAGGGACAGATAAGATCCAGAAAACTCATCTATTTTTGGGTTTCCCTGAGCCGACGGAACATGAATATGTCTCTGTTTTTTGAATTGGAGTTCTATCTCCAATTTTCACTTCTCATGTTATAAAGGATTTTTCTTGACAAATTCGAGCTATGCCGTGGCCAAACTGCAAAGGGACAGATCAGATTCCGAAAACTCATTTTTTTGTGGGCTTCCCTGACCCGGGAGAACATGAATATGTCTTTGTTTTTTGAGTTTGATCTCTATCTGCAATTTTCAATATTGATGGTATAATGGATTTTCCCTAACAAATGCGAGTTATGCCCTGGGCCAACTCCAAAGGGACAGATCAGATCCTAAAAACTTACATTTTTTGGGCTTCCCTGACCACGGGGAACATGAATATGTCTTTGTTTTTTGAGTTTGATCTCTATCTGCAATTTTCAATATTGATGGTATAATGGATTTTCCCTAACAAATGTGAGTTATGCCCTGTGCCAACTCCACAGGGACAGTTGAGAGCCCGAAAACTCATGTTTTTTTAGTTTTCCATGACTTGGGGGAATATGAATATTTCTTTCTTTTTCGAATTTGAGCTCTATCTGCAATTTGCAATATTGATGGTACAAGGGATTTTTCCTAACAAATGCGAGATATGTCCTGGGCCAACTCCAAAGGGACAGATCAGATCCCAAAAACTCAACTTTTTTGGGCTTCCCTGACCTAGGGGAATATGAATATGTGCTTGTTTTTCGAATTTGAGCTCCATTTGCAATTTGCACTTTTCGTGGTATATGGGATTTTTCCTAACAAATGCGAAATATGCCATGCGCCAACTGCAGAGTGAAAGATCAGGTCCCGAAAACTCATGTTTTTTTGGGCTTCCCTGAACCGGGGAACGTGAATATGTCTTTCTTTTTCGAATTTGAGCTCTATCTCCAATTTGCACGATTGATGGTATAAGGGATTTTTCCTAAGAAATGTGAGTTATGCCCTGGGCCAACTCGACTGGGAGAGATCAGATCCGAAAAAGTCATTTTTGGGGGGGCTTCCCTGAACTGGTGGAACATAAATATGTCTTTGTTCTTCAAATTTGAGCTCTATCTGCAATTTGCACTTTTCATAGTATATGGGATTTTTCCTAACAAATGCGAGATATGCCATGGGCCAACTGCACAGGGACAGATAAGATCCAGAAAACTCATGTGTTTTTGGGTTTCCCTGACCCGACGGAACATGAATATATCTCTGTTTTTTGAATATGTGTTTGTTCTTCAAGTTTGAGCTCTATTTGGTACAGATCAGGTCCCGAAAACTCATGTTTTTTCCTTACAAATGCGAGACATGCCCTCAGCTAACTCCACAGGGACAGATCAGATCTGGAGAATTCATGTTTTTTTGGGCTTCCCTGAACCGGGGGAATATGAATATGTCTTTGTTTTTCGAATTTGAGCTCTATCTCCTATGTGCACTTTTCAAGCTATAATGGATTTTTCCTAACAAATGCGAGATATGAGTTGGGCCAACTCCACAGGGACAGATCAGATGCTGAAAACTCATGTTTTTTGGGTTTCCCTGACCCAGGGGAATATGAATATGTCTTTCTTTTTCGAATTTGAGCTCTATCTGCAATTTGCACTATTGATGGTATACGTGATTTTTCCTAAGAAATGTGAGATATGCCCTGGGCCAACTCCACAGGGACAGATCAGATCCAGGAAACTCATGGTTTTTGGGTTTCCCTGAACCGGGGAATGTGAATATGTCTTTCTTTTTCGAATTTGAGCTCTATCTCCAATTTCCACTTTTCATGGATTTTTCCTAACAAATGTGAGTTGCACATTTCCTAACAAATGTGAGTTGTGGGACAGATCAGATCCCAGAAACTCACATTTTTTTTCGTTTCCCTGACCAGGGGGCACATGAATATGTCTTTGTTTTTCAAATTTGACCTCTATCTGCAATTTTCAATATTGTTGGTACAAGGGATTTTTCCAAATAATGCGAGATATGCTCTAGGCCAACTCCACAGGGATAGATCAGATGCCGAAAACTCATGTTTTTTGGATTTCCCTGACGCAGGGGAATATGAATATGTCTTTCTGTTTCGAATTTGAGCTCTATCTCTTATGTGCACTTTTCCTGGTATATGGGATTTTTCCTAACAAATGCGAGTTATACCCTGGGCCAACTCCAAAGGGACAGATCAGATCCTAAATATTCATGTTTGTTTGGGCTTCCCTGACCCAGGGGAATATGAATATGTCTTTCTTTTTCGAATTTGAGCTCTTTCTGCAATTTGCACTATTGATGGTATAAGTGATTTTTCCTAAGAAATGTGAGATATGCCCTTGGCCAACTCCACACGGACAGATAAGATCCAGGAAACTCATGTTTTTTTGGGTTTCCCTGACCCGGGGGAACATGAATTTGTCTTTGTTTTTCGAATTTCAACTCTGTCTCCTATTTTTATGGTATAATGGCTTTTTCCTAACAAATGCGAGTTATACCCTGGGCAAAGTCGAAAAGGACAGATCAGATCCTAAATATTCATGTTTTTTGGGCTTCCCTGACGTAGGGGAATATGAATATGTGTTTGTTTTTCGAATTTCGAATTTGAACTAACTATGTTCACTTTTCATGGTATAATGGAGTTTTCCAAACAAATGCGAGATATGTCCTGGGCCAACTGCACAGGGACAGATAAGATCCAGAAAACTCATGTATTTTTGGGCTTCCCTGAACCGGGGGAATATGAATATGTCTTTGTTTTTCGAATTTGAGCTCTATCTCCTATGTGCACTTTTCAAGCTATAATGGATTTTTCCTAACAAATGCGAGATATGAGTTGGGCCAACTCCACAGGGACAGATCAGATGCTGAAAACTCATGTTTTTTGGGTTTCCCTGACCCAGGGGAATATGAATATGTCTTTCTTTTTCGAATTTGAGCTCTATCTGCAATTTGCACTATTGATGGTATACGTGATTTTTCCTAAGAAATGTGAGATATGCCCTGGGCCAACTCCACAGGGACAGATCAGATCCAGGAAACTCATGGTTTTTGGGTTTCCCTGAACCGGGGAATGTGAATATGTCTTTCTTTTTCGAATTTGAGCTCTATCTCCAATTTCCACTTTTCATGGATTTTTCCTAACAAATGTGAGTTGCACATTTCCTAACAAATGTGAGTTGTGGGACAGATCAGATCCCAGAAACTCACATTTTTTTTCGTTTCCCTGACCAGGGGGCACATGAATATGTCTTTGTTTTTCAAATTTGACCTCTATCTGCAATTTTCAATATTGTTGGTACAAGGGATTTTTCCAAATAATGCGAGATATGCTCTAGGCCAACTCCACAGGGATAGATCAGATGCCGAAAACTCATGTTTTTTGGATTTCCCTGACGCAGGGGAATATGAATATGTCTTTCTGTTTCGAATTTGAGCTCTATCTCTTATGTGCACTTTTCCTGGTATATGGGATTTTTCCTAACAAATGCGAGTTATACCCTGGGCCAACTCCAAAGGGACAGATCAGATCCTAAATATTCATGTTTGTTTGGGCTTCCCTGACCCAGGGGAATATGAATATGTCTTTCTTTTTCGAATTTGAGCTCTTTCTGCAATTTGCACTATTGATGGTATAAGTGATTTTTCCTAAGAAATGTGAGATATGCCCTTGGCCAACTCCACACGGACAGATAAGATCCAGGAAACTCATGTTTTTTTGGGTTTCCCTGACCCGGGGGAACATGAATTTGTCTTTGTTTTTCGAATTTCAACTCTGTCTCCTATTTTTATGGTATAATGGCTTTTTCCTAACAAATGCGAGTTATACCCTGGGCAAAGTCGAAAGGGACAGATCAGATCCTAAATATTCATGTTTTTTGGGCTTCCCTGACGTAGGGGAATATGAATATGTGTTTGTTTTTCGAATTTCGAATTTGAACTAACTATGTTCACTTTTCATGGTATAATGGAGTTTTCCAAACAAATGCGAGATATGTCCTGGGCCAACTGCACAGGGACAGATAAGATCCAGAAAACTCATGTATTTTTGGGTTTCCCTAACCGGGGGGAACATGAATATGTCTTTGTTTTTCGAATTTGAGTTCAATCTGCAATTTGCACTTTTGATTGTATAAGGAATTTTTCCTAACAAATGCGACATATGTTCTTGGCCAACTCCACAGGGACAGATCAGATGCTGGGTTTTTTGGGTTTCCCTGACCCAGGGGAATATGAATATGTCTTTCTTTTTCGAATTTGAGCTCTATCAGCAATTTGCACTATTGATGGAATAAGTGATTTTTCCTAACAAATGCGAGATATGCCCTGGGCCAACTCCAAAAAGACAGATCAGATCCAGGAAACTCATTTTTTTTGGGTTTCCCTTACCCAGTGGAATATGAATATGTCTTTTTTTTAATTTGAGCTCTATCTCCAATTTTCACTTTACATCATATAAGGGAATTTTTCCTAACAAAATAAAGTTATACCCCGGGCCATCTCCAAAGGGACAGATCAGATCCTAAATATTCATGTTTTTTGGGCTTCCCTGACCCAGGGGAATATGAATATGTGTTTGTTTTTCAAATTTGAGCTCTATCTCCTATGTGCACTTTTCAAGGTATAATGGATTTTTCCTAACAAATGCGAGATATGAGTTGGGCCAACTCCAAAGGGACAGACCAGATCCAGAAAACTCTATTTTGGAGGGGTTCCGTGACCTGCGGGAACATAAATATGTGTTTCTTCTTCAAATTAGAGCTCTATCTCTAATTTGCACTTTTCATGGTATATGGGATTTTTCCTAACATATGCAAGTTATGCCCTGGGCCAACTCCAAAGGGAAAGATCAGGTCCCAAAAACTCATGTTTTTTTGGGTTTCCGAGACCCGGGGGAACATGAATATGCCTTTGTTTTTCGAATTTGACCACTATCTGCAATTTGCACTATTGATGGTATAAGTGATTTTTCCTAAGAAATGTGAGATATGCCCTGGGCCAACTCTACAGGGACAGATCAGATCCAGGAAACTCATGTTTTTTGGGCTTCCCTGAACCGGGGAATGTGAATATGTCTTTCTTTTTCGAATTTGAGCTCTATCTCCAATTTCCACTTTTCATGGATTTTTCCTAACAAATGTGAGTTATGCCGAAGGCCAACTCCACAGGGAAAGATCAGATCCCAGAAACTCATGGTTTTTTTGGTTTTTGTTTTTTGGGCTTCCCTGAACCGGGAAACGTGAATATGTCTTTCTTTTTCGAATTTGAGCTCTATCTGCAATTTGCACTATTGATGGTATAAGTGATTTTTCCTAAGAAATGCGAGTTATGCCCTGGGCCCACTCCAAAGGGAAAGATCAGATCCCAAAAACTCAAGTTTTTCTGGCTTCCTTGACCCAGGGGAACATGAATATGTGCTTGTTTTTCGAATTTGAGCTCTATCTGCAATTTCCACTTTTCATGGATTTTTCCTAAGAAATGTGAGTTACACCCTGTGGGACAGATCAGATCCCAGAAACTCACATTTTTTTTTTCGTTTCCCTGACCAGGGGGCACATGAATATGTCTTTGTTTTTCAAATTTGACCTCTATCTGCAATTTTCAATATTGTTGGTACAAGGGATTTTTCCTAACAAATGCGAGATATGCTCTAGGCCAGGGGTGTCAAACTCAATTTCACTGAGGGCCGCATCAGCATTGCGGTTGCCCTCAGAGGCCGGGTGGGTGTGGCCAGGGTGGGCGTGGCCTACTGGGTGGGCATGGCTAGAGTGCGTATGGCCTACTGGGTGGGCGTGGCCAGCTCTACAACGTTCGCATCAAGGGTGCCTATGGGGGCCTGGGTAGGAGTGGGACAGATCTGAGTGTCTCTGGCAGAAGGAGGGTCTCTGGGCCAGGGCCAAGGCAGTGGGGGCCGTTCCCTCACTGTTTCCAGGATGGCTTCGTGGGCCACATGAAACCACTTCGCGGGCCGGATCCGGCCCCCGGGCCTTGTGTTTGACATGCCTGCTCTAGGCCAACTCCACAGGGATAGATCAGATGCCGAAAACTCATGTTTTTTGCGTTTCCCTGACCCAGGGGAATATGAATATGTCTTTCTTTTTCGAATTTGAGCTCTATCTGCAATTTCCACTATTCATGGTATATAGGATTGTTCCTAACATATGCGAGATATGCTCTGGGCCAACTCCAAAGGGACATATCCGAACCAGAAAACTCATGTTTTTTTGGGCTTCCCTGAACCGGGGAACGTGAATATGTCTTTATTTTTCGAATTTGAGCTCTATCTCCAATTTCCACTTTTCATGGATTTTTCCTAACAAATGTGAGTTATGCCCTGTGCAAACTCTACAGGGACAGATCAGATCCCAGAAACCCATGTTTTTTTTTTGTTTCCCTGACCAGGGTGCACATGAATATGTCTTTGTTTTTCAAATTTGACCTCTATCTGCAATTTGCACTAATGATGGTACAAGGGATTTTTCCTAAGAAATGTGAGATATGCCCTGGGCCAACTCCACAGGGACACATCAGATACAGGAAACCCATGTTTTTTGGGCTTCCCTGAACCGGGGAATGTGAATATGTCTTTCTTTTTCAAATTTGAGCTATATCTCCAATTTCCACTTTTCATGGTATATAGGATTGTTCCTAACATATGGGAGATATGCTCTGGGCCAACTCCACAGGGACATATCCGAACCAGAAAACTCATGTTTTTTTGGGCTTCCCTGAACAGGGGAACGTGAATATGTCTTTCTTTTTCGAATTTGAGCTCTATCTCCAATTTCCACTTTTCATGGATTTTTCCTAACAAATGTGAGTTATGCCCTGTGCCAACTCCACAGGGACAGATCAGATCCCAGAAACCCATGTTTTTTTTTGTTTCCCTGACCAGGGGGCACATGAATATGTCTTTGTTTTTCAAATTTGACCTCTATCTGCAATTTGCACTATTGATGGTACAAGGGATTTTTCCTAAGAAATGCGAGATATGCCCTGGGCCAACTCCACAGGGACAGACCAGATCCAGAAAACTCTTTTTGGAGGGCTTCCCAGACCTGGGGGAACATAAATATGTGTTTGTTCTTCAAATTTGAGTTCAATCTGCAATTTGCACTTTTCATTGTATAAGGAATTTTTCCTAACAAATGCGAGATATGCTCTGGGCCAACTCCACAGGGACAGATCAGATGCTGAAAACTCATGTTTTTTGGGTTTCCCTGAACCGGGGAACGTGAATATGTCTTTCTTTTTCGAATTTGAGCTCTATCTGCAATTTGCACTATTGATGGTATACGTGATTTTTCCTAAGAAATGTGAGTTATGCCCTGTGCCAACTCCACAGGGACAGATCAGATCCCAGAAACCCATGTTTTTTTTTTTTGTTTCCCTGATCAGGGGGCACATGAATATGTCTTTGTTTTTCAAATTTGACCTCTATCTGCAATTTGCACTATTGATGGTACAAGGGATTTTTCCTAAGAAATGTGAGATATGCCCTGGGCCAACTCCAAAGGGAGAGACCAGATCCAGGAAACTCTTTTTGGAGGGCTTCCCAGACCTGGCGGAACATAAATATGTGTTTGTTCTTCAAATTTGAGTTCAATCTGCAATTTGCACTTTTCATTGTATAAGGAATTTTTCCTAGCAAATGCGAGATATGCTCTGGGCCAACTCCACAGGGACAGATCAGATGCTGAAAACTCATGTTTTTTGGGTTTCCCTGACCCAGGGGAATATGAATATGTCTTTCTTTTTCGAATTTGAGCTCTATCTGCAATTTGCACTATTGATGGTATACGTGATTTTTCCTAAGAAATGTGAGATATGCCCTGGGCACAACTCCACAGGGACAGATCAGATGCTGGGTTTTTTGGGTTTCCCTGACCCAGGGGAATATGAATATGTCTTTCTTTTTCGAATTTGAGCTCTATCTGCAATTTGCACTATTGATGGTATACGTGATTTTTCCTAAGAAATGTGAGATATGCCCTGGGCCAACTCCACAGGGACACATCAGATCCAGGAAACCCATGTTTTTTGGGCTTCCCTGACGCGGGGGAATTTGCACTTTTCATGGTATATGGGATTATTCCAAACAAATGCGAGATATGCCGAGGGCCAACTCCACAGGGACAGATCAGATCCCAAAAACTCATGTTTTTTGGGGTTTCCCTAACCCGGGGGAACATGAATTTGTCTTTGTTTTTCGAATTTGATCTCTGTCTCATATTTTTATGGTATAATGGATTTTTCCTAACAAATGCGAGGTATCAGTTGGGCCAACTCCAAAGGGAGAGACCAGACCCAGAAAACTCTTTATTTGGAGGGTTTCCCTGACCTGGGGGAACATAAATATGTGTTTCTTCTTCAAATTTGAGCTCTATCTGTAATTTGCACTTTTCATGTTATATGGGATTTTTCCACAGGGACAGACCAGATCCAGAAAACTCTTTTTGGAGGGCTTCCCAGACCCGGGGGAACATAAGTATGTGTTTGTTCTTCAAATTTGAGTTCAATCTGCAATTTGCACTTTTGATTGTATAAGGAATTTTTCCTAACAAATGCGAGATATGCTCTGGGCCAACTCCACAGGCACAGATCAGATGCTGGGTTTTTTGGGTTTCCCTGACCCAGGGGAATATGAATATGTCTTTCTTTTTCGAATTTGAGCTCTATCAGCAATTTGCACTATTGATGGAATAAGTGATTTTTCCTAACAAATGCGAGATATGCCCTGGGCCAACTCCAAAAAGACAGGTCAGATCCCGGAAACTCATTTTTTTGGGCTTTCCCTTACCCAGGGGAATACGAATATGTTTTTTTTTTTTGAATTTGAGCTCTATCTCCAATTTTCACTTTACATCATATAAGGGAATTTTTCCTAACAAAATAAAGTTATACCCCGGGCCATCTCCAAAGGGACAGATCAGATCCTAAATATTCATGTTTTTTGGGCTTCCCTGACCCAGGGGAATAGGAATATGTGTTTGTTTTTCGAATTTGAGCTCTATCTCCTATGTACACTTTTCAAGCTATAATGGATTTTTCCTAACAAATGCGAGATATGAGTTGGGCCAACTCCAAAGGGAGAGACCAGATCCAGGAAACTCATGTATTTTTGGGTTTCCCTAACCCGGGGGAACATGAATATGTCTTTGTTTTTCGAATTTTAGCTCTATTTGCAATTTGCACTTTTCATGGTATAAGGGATTTTTCCTAACAAATGTGAGATATGCCCTGGGCCAACTCCACAGGGACAGACCAGATCCAGAAAACTCTTTTTGGAGGGCTTCCCAGACCTGGGGGAACATAAATATGTGTTTGTTCTTCAAATTTGAGTTCAATCTGCAATTTGCACTTTTCATTGTATAAGGAATTTTTCCTAACAAATGCGAGATATGCTCTGGGCCAACTCCACAGGGACAGATCAGATGCTGAAAACTCATGTTTTTTGGGTTTCCCTGACCCAGGGGAATATGAATATGTCTTTCTTTTTCGAATTTGAGCTCTATCAGCAATTTGCACTATTGATGGTATACGTGATTTTTCCTAAGAAATGTGAGTTATGCCCTGTGCCAACTCCACAGGGACAGATCAGATCCAGGAAACTCATGTTTTTTGGGCTTCCCTGAACCGGGGAATGTGAATATGTCTTTCTTTTTCGAATTTGAGCTCTATCTCCAATTTCCACTTTTCATGGATTTTTCCTAACAAATGTGAGTTACACCCTGTGGGACAGATCAGATCCCAGAAACTCACATTTTTTTTCGTTTCCCTGACCAGGGGGCACATGAATATGTCTTTGTTTTTCAAATTTGACCTCTATCTGCAATTTTCAATATTGTTGGTACAAGGGATTTTTCCTAACAAATGCGAGATATGCTCTAGGCCAACTCCACAGGGATAGATCAGATGCCGAAAACTCATGTTTTTTGGGTTTCCCTGACCCAGGGGAATATGAATATGTCTTTCTTTTTTGAATTTGAGCTCTATCTGCAATTTGCACTATTGATGGTATAAGTGATTTTTCCTAAGAAATGTGAGATATGCCCTTGGCCAACTCCACAGGGACAGATAAGATCCAGGAAACTCATGTTTTTTGGGTTTCCCTGACCCGACGGAACATGAATATGTCTCTGTTTTTTGAATTTGAGCTCTATCTCCAATTTTCACTTCTCATGGTATAAAGGATTTTTCTTGACAAATTCGAGATATGCCATGGCCAAACTCCAAAGGGACAGATCAGATCTTGTTGTGACTCAGGGCCAGCCTGTGGGTCCGACAGCCGGCTCCGACGTATCGGAGGACTCAGATGAGGGGGAGGAGGGAGACGAACCGGCTGATGATGGTTTGGAGGCTTTGCAGAGTCCTCAGCCGGGGACCTCTTCTCAGCTGCGTGAGCCCGAGAGTGCGGAGGATGATGACCCACAGCTGGCCCTGTTCAAGGACGCCCGACGCAGGAGGCAGTCGAGCAGGAACAAACAAAGAAAGGCTATGGGACTCCTCGGGAGGAGGCACAGGGAGACCACGCCCTGAGCTCTCTCTAAAAGGAGTGTTTGGGGAGGGGCTGGTTGCTGAAAGCAACTTTT
This sequence comes from Vipera ursinii, assembly GCF_947247035.1. Taxonomy (NCBI): domain Eukaryota; kingdom Metazoa; phylum Chordata; class Lepidosauria; order Squamata; family Viperidae; genus Vipera; species Vipera ursinii. Next base: position 26,185,529 of record NC_139522.1, read on the forward strand.
CCGCTTGAGAAGACAAGCTCTAGTGTTTTTGTTAACTGCGTAATTAAATCTTGGCAGAAGCCTTTTAGCCTTGGACGCTCTCCAGTCTCTTCTTTCTGATAAGGGGTTTGTTAGAAGAGGGCTGGTTCAGAACAGATCTGGAGAATTCATGTTTTTTTGGGCTTCCCTGAACCGGGG